>NC_051187.1:65140938-67540938 GCF_015220075.1 Falco rusticolus
GATGAGAGTCCTGGTTAAGGTGAAGATCAGGAAGTTCTACATTTGCCTTTCTTCTCTAACTGCCTCAAAATCTAATAAATATTGTCATCGTTTGGAGGCTGTCTGGATGAGAAAACAAGGAGACAGTCTGAATCAAGCCCTCATAAATGAGCAGGAGTTAAGTGCATTTATTTGTCTTTTGTATTTGGCCCAAGAAGGGGAAAAAAAAACAAACCACAAGTGGAACTACCATCACTTACAACTTACACATTTACAAGGAAGTGAATGGACAGGGATAACGAACAGCTCAGAATTTCCTCCACAGCAAAAAGCTTTTTCTATCTTTGCCTAGACTATACCTATTCTATAAGCAATAGTCTACAGGTCTCCCTTCCAGCTCTACAATTGCTAAGTCCATACAAAAGCATTCACTGCCACTGCATTAGTAAAAATTGCCTTTTTGTGGAAAAGCATTTGTATTCAGAACAAATTACACAGAATCAGGAGCTATGGAGGGTAAGAGAGGAAAATCACTTAGAACAGCTCTTCAAATTCAAATGGGCAATGAAAACAATCATACCGGGTAAATGCTCCAGTCCTGCCAGAAAAAAAAATAGAGAAAGAAGTTATATGGCAATACTGGCGAAAAGGAACCACAATTTGCAAAGAAAAAGTGTAGCATTATGGCCAGAAGGACAGCAGCACTGAAAATGAACACCCCACCATTGATTCATTCTCCTTTTAAGTCCTGCCAATTCATATCCCCATTGAAATTATAAAGGACACTCATGTAGTCTCAGAGGACATGGAGTAAGAAAAATACATAGGCCAAAGGGAATTCACATACTCTTGTGGGGGGGTGCAGGGTTTACCCTCAGTAAGCTCCTTCTCAGAAGGAATGCTGTGAACCTGAGTACACCCTTCCTAGACCATGAAAAACCACCTGTTTATTTCTTACCAAGTCACAGAAGAAATACAAAAAGTAAGAAACATTTTTTTGAAACACTCAATTAAAAAAAAAAAGTACTAGTTAGAAACTGCATCCAAATTAAACTTGATTATAGGATAACAAAGAACAACCACAACAGTACTACATATACATGAAATGGCAAAACTTTCCCCATGGATCCCATGGCTTTCCTAGTGAGATGAACAAACTCAACCACATAAAACAAGGGAAATTAGGCTCACTGGAGAGAAGGAAAAAAGTGTGTCCCAGAGAAGGAAAAGTCTGCATATGAACACATAGAACAAAGCAGGTAACTTGCCACAAAAATCCTGTCGTGTTTAATTTATAGTTGAGTCCACATTTGCCATAGAGTACCGGCGAATAAGGGAAGGAGTTTTCAACTACATTTGCATCAACCACGCTAGCTATTTGTCAGGAAATGTCAAAAAATATCAAATGCACTCAACTTATAGTATCAAATTTCCATCCCATAAAAACTGAAATTACAGTATATAGCAATAGGTTGCTTTGTAAGCACTGGAAGTAATACAGTTTCATTTTTCACTCATTAGTGTACTATGATTTACTAGGAGTTTTTCCTTACAGACCCCTTTCTGCATGAGAGTTCTCTCCCACCTCTAGTACGATGGGACTTCATATTCCAACCCTTCCCTCTGTCGGCAAAGTTACAGGTCTTTTTCCTGCTTAACTAATAACAGTTTCAGAACTCACTAGAGTTCAATTATTGTTGTGACTTCCACCTGCCTGTTAAACTGGAACAAAACCGGCCAGTTAAAAAAGTACTGATAAAGAAACACAGACTAATAGGCAAAGAGACAAACGCGTTCATACACATACAAAAAGTTTCCTTAGTACATCAGGATAAAAATCAGAACAATTAGTGGAAAAGAATAATAGAATGTGAAGAAGTACACATGCTAAGGCATTTGGGATGACAAGCAGAAACCAGAAGGCCTGAGCCCAAGTAAACACCATAAAGAGTTGGCATCTGCATGAGACCACTGTACATTCACAGTTGCCTTCTCATTTCTCTTTTGCATTCCCTCAGTGTCCAGGAGAAAGGGATTTTGGCAAGTGCTCTATCACCCGTTGCCAAACTGTAGAGCAGGGTCTCAATGTCTGGAGAAGCAGATATTGAGAAGACCTGGCTAGCTACAAAAACTCAGCCACAAAACTTTGCAGAGCAACAGCAGATGGAAGTGAGGGAGTGATCAAATGAGGCAGAAGAAGCTGAGAAGCCGCAACCACACAGGGTCCCTGTACCAGGGATGCTAAGGACTGGGGGATCTGAGCTAGGGCTCCATCCTTGCCCCTGGCAGGCTGAGAAACCTTTCCTATTTTCCAACTACTCTAATTACTATACCATAAACTCAGTAGTAGAACTGCCATTTTGAGAATATTTACTTATCTGTGCTAAAAAACTAACACTAACATTTCAGGGCACATTTAAAATTTTGGAGTTATAATAAAAGCATTTTCAGCATGCAGTATTAAAAATGCCAAGAAACAAATTAGCTTTTTATTTACATCTGTCATGTTTCTGTGGTAGGCACCATCATGTCCTGGGGATGCTTCAACTCTCACACAACTGCTGCTGAACATTACAAGAAACCATTGGAACATTCCAGTGTATGTACTTTGTCCCACTGGGGAAAATTAAAATATAGTTGCTCTGGTTCTAACTCATATCAGATTTCACTTCTTCTGTAAATGAGTAAACAAAACTATATCAATCTTGGCTGTTATATCAGTCAGCAGCTTAGATATTTCACAAGGGTCCCATACATATAAATGAAAGCAAAGAAAAAAAAAAAAGCATATAAACGATCTGTCAACTCTGCTATGAGGAGAACCAATTCAAGTTTCTCTGGTTTGGGGAGGCATTTTTATATTTCCTAACATAAATAAACAAGACAGAAGAAAACTCCAAAGCACCCAGGTTTTGATCCAGGCTCTTACAACACTAGGCTATACCCACGGACGCTCATTCTCAGCCCTCCACTTTCATTAATGCTGAGTGTCTATAGGAATCATTGTTTGTAATGAAACCCTTCAAACTTGAATGATGAAAGTACACATTTTGCAAATGACACCTCAGCCAATCTGCCCCATCTGCATGAGAGACAGCAAATGATTTCACTTTTTAGGCATTCAAAATAAAATGCACATGCGGCAAATTCCAAGCTGGCAGGAAAATCCAGTCATTAAAAAAGTGATTTGTTTTCTACATTTGCAAACACAAAGGCTCCATTGATTTCCATTGCCGTAAAGAAAATGAACTGTTATATTTTTCCAAACAATCATAGCCAGCACATTTTGGAAATGTTTTAATGTCAAAAATACTAACTAGCAAATTAGAGTTTAAATGGGTTTTCTAAAGTGGTACCATTTTAGATACAGTTTTCTGATTGATGGTATGACTTTACCCTGTGGGAAAAGGTTTTACCATCTTCTGTATATACTGTAGTGATGCCTATTTGTGGCTGGAGTCACTAAATTAAAGAGGAAACCTAAACAATGTGAATTTTAAATAAAATTATACTAATTAGCAAGAAGATATATTTTACATTATGGGGACCTGGGGAAAAAAAATGTACATTTCTTTTAAAATTAGACATTTATGATCTCTATCCTTCTGTCTTTCGCTCTTTCTCTTCACATGGAGGAAACAGAAGAGCAAACAGAGAAAACAGCAAACATAATTGATATAGCCCCATCCTAAAAAGCTTATAAACATACTTAATTTTACACAGAATGAGTTGCTTAATTGAACTCACCGGGAATATTCCCAATGCAAAAATGTAAGCATGTGTGTAATTCTTTCCAGGATCAGGATAGTAAGGGTGATCTGTAATGAAAATAAAACTACTCATTTTTTTCACATGACTTAATCTGCATTTATTTTTGTGGCTATAGCAACATCTGGTGGACAACTAAAAAAATATTAAGCCCATGAACTTCTATCATATGCTATAAATGTTGTATCATATATAAATGTTGTATCATCATATGCTATAAATGTATGTTAAAATACAAACTTTTTACTTTCTTTTGGTTTTTAAAAGTTAGCAAGAAAAAACAATAATTTAACTTAGATAATTCTTAATAACAAAGTTATTACACCTATTATAATATGGTTTATATTCTTAATGAAAAGTGGTCAAGGTATCTTTGTTTCATAACATACTAAAATACTACCTTTTTCTCTCCCATCTTACCTCTCAGGCAAGTGCTTGCATACTTTGAAGTGCACCTCATGGTATACTAACATACACTGACACACTTTGACAAGAGCATACAAATACCTCACAAATGCTACAGTTGCAGCAGTCAAAAAATAAGATCTATCAGAAATAAAGTTGTAAAGTTAAAGTTAAAAAAACAATAAAGAGCCCCTGCAGATTTGCTCTCCACAGAATCAAAGCCTAAAAAAACCTCAATATAAACCCCCCAAAATAACCAAAATACTGAAGGGCAAGTGAGCATGCAAGGGTGGCTGAGTGATCAGCATGCCGACAGACATTCTTTTTGCTTCACTCATTTCCTCTGTGTTTTCTTCTAATTCCTACATAATTGCTCTTATTTTTCATATTCCCTTTACTAAAATTTCTGCCTTATAGGCATATCTGTCTAGAACCAGCAAAAAGTATTTAATGATAAAACGAGAGTCAAATATTTGCTAGAATTGCTCAATGCTGAGGTTAGCTTGAATTAATTTCCAAGGGGCTGGAGACATGAGAACGTAGAACGAAACATGAATATATTGATTAAAATGTTTTAACAGTGAACAAGGCATTGTATCTACCACCAAAAACAAGGAAGCAAACTAAGGAAGAACCATTCTATTATTGGTTGTAAAACTGTAAGACAGTATCAAAAGGTTTCTAGAAGAAGTCATGCAATAATATCTAGAAATGTGAGAACAGAAAACAGAATGTGCTTGAGGGTGATACTGAAGTCAGTGGATGGATTGCTAGTGGTCTCGCTAGGTATCTCCATCTTGTATTTGGAAATCTGGATCTTCTTTGGTCCTTCATGTACAGTAAGTATGCGGGACCTTCACAACCTGACTGGAAACAAGACTGCTAATGCAGTACTTCCCTGATCGCAGCTCCATGCAGAGATCAGAAGTGGTCAGCAAGCTGTCCATCATCACCTGCAACTTTCTGAACTGCTATTTTTTCAGCGTTTACTGAAGAACTCATTGCAAGATGAAAGTTTCTGGGACTGGTAAGTCAGTAAATCAATAAAGTCATATACTGTTTACTACAGCAACACACTGCTTCCAGTTATCCACTGCCCAAACGCTGATCAAGGAGATGACTGTCTTTCACTGACAAACTGCAACAGATTAAGACACTAGTAGGACAGTATACCAGAGGCACCAAAAAAAAAAAAAAAAAAAAAAAAAAGTATTCTGGATTTACATGCACCAGCAGCTTGATTCAAGCATTGCTTTTGCTGACAAGCCCATGCCTCCTCCCAGCCGCCTTCTCCCCAAAGCTCCAAAATGGGGGACTTGCCAAAAACTCTCAAAGTCCATTATGGCTGCTTTCAATTTACATGGCAGGTGGAACCACTCCAGCTTCACAGATAAAAATATTGGGTTAGTCATGTTAGGTGTATAGATTGAAAGTTGGGGAGAAGTGGCAGGGTTCTGGACCCAATCAAAGTGCCTGTGGAAGACACCTGCAGTCATCCACAAACTCCAGGGTTGTTCACTGGGACATTATACATGCAGAGTTTTATCACCTGGCCAAGATTTCAGTGAATTTCAAGGCCTTGACATAACCATAAGACTTTCATTTCTTTTTTGTATACGATACCTTTGAGATGCTCGGTACTTGCAAGCATAGGTAGTGAAATCAGAAACCAAAAGCAAGCAATCCAGTACAACTATGTCTCTAAGTGTACATGCCAGACTAGATTTGATAGGGATGGTATCCTTCATTTGACCGACTAATACAATCAGCAGATAACTTTTTGGGCACAAAACCCCTTCCATTAGTGTGAAGTCAAACAGACCGGAGGACTGAACACAAGTTACTGCTCTAATTGGGAGTCTAAATACACCTGAGCTACTAAGGCCATTCCCCAAAGAAGGAGTAGTGATACCCACTGAGAAGGTGGTAAGATCACTGTGTAAGAAAAAGGAAAACCTGAGGTAGATTTTACTCTGTGTAACACCGAGTGGCTAACAGAATGGGAAAAGTTGTCATAAACCTCATTTTGCCTCTAGTTTGGTGCACTTGGGTTGACGTACGAGCCTCATTTCCCCACTTGTCTTCACAGGCTTACCCGGGCTTGTTTCGGCCTGGCACCAGCAGTTGCCCAGCCCTCAGGGAACGCTGCCCTCACCATCCCTGCCGCCACGCAGGCAAGGCCTGCTGCCCATGGCCCAGGGCTCTGCTTCGTGTCTGTTTTGTATGTCTTTACACACATGCACAAGCTCGTTGCAGCCACATGCTAAAGAAGCTGTAGGCTCTTCATTCCTTAGTGCTAGGGGTATGCAGTTCTGCAAAGTGCCAGAGCAACCAGCAGAGCCAAGCCAGGCGTCGATGGGGAAGGTGCAAGGGCACACGCTCTTCAACGTAATTTTAAACTTTTCTTGTTTTACTTTTCCCCTCAAATTCTGCGGCCGGGGCCACAACACCCTGCAGAAGGCGGCGCACGCAGCCCGCTGGCCCGGAGGGAAGGTTGGCGCTACGGGGCTTCCGTCTGCTCGGCGGGGCGTAGCCGGCCGTGTCCTTCCGCGCTTGCCGTAGCCCGACATGGCGGAGTATTCCTGCGTGAAATCTACCAAGCTCGTCCTCAAAGGGGCGAAAGAGAAAAGGTGAGGAGCGGCTGTCCACGGCCCCTGCCCCGGGGTCCCCGCGGCGGCCGCCGCCGTGCTTCCCGGAGCGCTGGCCGGGCTCCCCGCGCTGCGCTGGGGTCGCCTCGGAGGCCGGGCCGCCCCGTCCCGGAGCTGCCGCCGCGGGTGTGCCGGGGCCCGCCGGGCCGGCAGGGGATGGGGGCGGTCAGCCCGGTGCCCCCGGCCGGTGGCAGTGGCCCGCTGCGCTCGGGCTCCGGCAGGGACGCCGCGCTGGGGCAGGGCCGGGGCGAACGCACATGCTTATTTCCTTGTACCTCCCTTTGCAGCAAGAAGAAGCACAAGGAGAAGAAAAGGAAAAGGGAAGAGGATGCAGCAGAGCAACTCGATATTGTTGGTGAGCTGCTTTCCAGGCATTGTGTGACAATGAGGAAACGGTAGGGGACGGCAGAAGCTGAAGAGGTTGTTATAGGACTTGGTAAACCAAGCGTGGTCCCTGTAGGACTTGTAACTATTTCTCATGAGGTATAGTTTGTGTGTTGGGATCTTCCTGGACTCCAAAGGGAACTTCTGACACCAGCGAGATGGATTTTCCACTTATGTTTGTAGCTGAAGGATGTTCTTATATAATCTCAAGCTGTTTATCAGCTTGGATCTCTTCCCCCCTCCCACTGTGGTATTTGCTTCAGGAGGGGAGGCTTTTTAGCACTGTAATGCTGTTATTTAATGAGTGCATTTCTGTGTAAACAACTCACACCTTCTGTAACTATTACTTTGACAATTAGCGGTTGGACCACCAGTGCTTTCTGTTCATACCCTGGCACATGTTACTTTCTGACTGCGTTCTTCAGTTTGCTCAAAACTTAATCCCTTCAAAAGGAAAGGAGTCTTGGTTAGTTTGTTTATTTGTTTTTAATTTGATTACTTGTTTGAGTGCTGTGAGGGGTTCACATCATAAATTTGCTGCAGTTAATTGAAGCTGAAGACACAAATATTAATTAATAACAAAATATAACTTTCCTTTTTCATAAAATACAGGGATCAAAGTATTTATGGTCATGAGCCGTAACTTGACAGACTGTTGCCCTTCAATACTGTCCTGTCCTTGATTGATCACAGTTCACAAACAAAAACAGCTAAAAAAGAACCACAGAGTCATAAGAGATGCATGCTGTAGCACAGTGCACATTGGAGAAAAATGTCATTTTTTGTTATGTGTATATAGGCATAAGCTGAAGTAGTGCAAGGGGAAGTCATCCCTATGTTAATAATATATGAGAAAATAGGCTCTGTGTCTTATGTTAGAAGAATGTTACAGATGTTCTACATTCATAGTTTAGCCAGATGTCAAAAAAGTAGCAGAGAGTTGGAAAAAACATACATTGATCTGCAAGCCTGAGTGTATAGGACAAGACAATTGGCTCCATATGTTGTATAAAATAGGGGAAGATAATTTCTGTTCAAGGCAGATTGACCTGCCAAATCTACCATGTGGAAAAAAGATGCCATATTCAAATGAATTATAAATAGTTATTATCTTAATCGGGTAGGAAGTATTTGTAAGAGAATACACAGGAGAGAATTTTGCTGTTTAAAAAATATAAATGTCATAATTTTAATTCATGCAGATGGGTAGGGCTGCCTTTGACTTTGGTAGAATTCTGTGGGGCTCAAACATTCAAACTCAGATTGGCTTGAAAACTGAAGTCGAAGGATTACAGCTCAGGTGAAGTAATTTAACAGCAGATGAGATAGTTAATCTGTTTCTGTTGTGTTGGAGAATCTAATAATTGGATGTGGCCTCATAACTGCACGAGGTTGGTCCAGAGGGGGAAAAAAAACCCAAAACTGTTCCTTGCAAGGTGTATCTTTGCAGCATCAGCTGAATGGATCAACTTGCTAACACAAAGAAGGGATGAAGCACCCAAGCCTGTAACTAGGGATGGCAGAGCAGCAGGACTTTCTGATTCAGCAGCAGCACCATTAAACTGGCTCTGTACTATAAAATAAATGCACAAAGATGTTGAGATAGCAATGGCAATTGTATCTTTAGAATTTCAAATCTCAGAGAAGATGCAAAACATCTGTGGAAATACAGTAATCAGAAGTTGTGATTAAACTGTCATGGTTTTGTATTTTAGGAAATTGGTGGGCTATCAGTAACTTCGGTGAAATTACAGGAACAATCGCTATAGAAATGGATAAAGGAGCGTACATCCATGCCCTTGACAACGGCTTGTTTACTCTTGGAGCACCACATAAAGGTTTGTTTCAGGAAATTTAGAAATAAGCAGTTCTAGTAATGAAAGGCATAAAAGCAGCATCACTTAAAGGCAAGCAGTTTTACAGCTAAAAGCAGTTTATTACAAATAACGCAATAATCCTAGCCATAGCTTGCAGATGACTTAAACTTAATGACTGCCAATTAGTTTCACTTATCTAGTTTCTTGCTGTTTTATGTGTACGATAAATTGAACTGCATTGGAGATGATCACCTGTTAATGGCCATACCACTTACTGGATAAAAAGCAGTATAACTTTTATTAAATCCTATAAAATCTTTATGGTGTCAGTTGAAGAGTGAAACTCGAGGCGGATGAGTTTAAAGGCTTATTGCTGCATCCTTATCTTGATATACTTGTTTTGTTGCTGCACAAGTGGGCTACTAATGTAGTGGGATAATTAGCTTGTCATTACTTTGAATTCAAGAGCCATCAGTCAGACAAAGACTGTTCTAGAACCCTGACAGTGTGTTTCAGCTCCAGGGTGATAGCACAGCATTGATGACAGTATTATCTCTTTTTGGTTTTGAGGGATAGGGAGGTTGGTAACATTTGTTTACAGAAGATTTTTTCTTTATTTGGTGTCTTGCCTTAAACACTAAATATATGAACATAAATGAGCACCTGCATTCCGTTTTCAAAAACGGATATTAAAAAAAGGAATTTTTAAAGGAATAAAGTATTGCAGCTTTCCATAATATTTAGCAATGGCTACTGTTTAATTCTTTTTGGAAGTGCAGTATTAACAGGCTAAAATGTTGTGTGTTTAATACTTTGTACCTAACTGATGGAAAATTGATTCATAGATGATGAGGGCCCTAGTCCTCCTGAACAGTTTACAGCAGTGAAGTTGTCTGATACAAGGTAATTACCGTGACAATATTACAATATTCAATATTTTTTGTCCTTGTTTCTGGTGTAAATAAATGTTTTAATAGTCTCTTGAAATACATTGTCTACTAATAATGTGTTTGATGTGTTGGATATTGTGAATTGCTTGAATTAAAAACGTTCTTTATTGTGTTCTTGCATTTCTTCTCTGAGGATTGCTCTGAAGTCAGGTTATGGCAAATACCTTGGTATAAATTCAGATGGACTTGTTGTTGGACGTTCAGATGCGATAGGATCAAGAGAGCAATGGGAACCTGTCTTCCAAGATGTAAGCTGTTTGGAATAGTTAATTTGATGTTCCTAGCATTTGACAGCATTTTGAGTTAATCTATGTTGGTGTTCTTTGTGGAGTAACAGCCTTCTGCAGTCTCTTCCATATTGTAATTTTTAACCTTAATTTTCCCAACTGCAATGCATTTACTATAATTGGAAGTTCTTAAATACTTCAAGTTACTGCATTTTGGCAGCGATAAGCATCTTAAGAATGAAGGACCCAGCAAGTCTGCTGGCTAGCTATTGAGTCTCTGTATATAAAAAATGCATGCACAGAGTGTTTTGGTGTATCGTATAGGGTAAATGTATGAATCGAGGATTATATACAAACTCTTTATACTAATAATATATGATGTTATTTCTGCAGAAGAAAATGGCATTACTAGCAGCAAATAGCCGTTTTATTAGATGTAATGAAGAGGGAGACATAGAAGCCAAAAGCAAAACGGCAGGGGAAGAAGAAATGATAAAGGTAAACTATAACTTTTACAATTAATACAGGATTGGCAGAAATATTCAAACAAGCGGGTGTCTATGTGCTACAACTGACTGTCAATACAGTTATAATAGCTTTCTGTAAGCGGTCAAGTGATTTGGCTACAAGAAAGGTAAATGAACTCCAGGGATGCATAAACTGAGATACCTCCAGTGGAGACAGGAAGATATTTTACCACCACAGAACATCAAGATGTTGTGGGGCAAGACAGTCTATGTGATATTCCCTATAGTTCTGAATAGCTTGGTATGGAAGAGATAAATTATGAGTGAAGCAGGGACAGAGAAGGGTTTACTAGAATGATGCAGAAGGGGATCGGTTAAGTAAGAAAATGTATGAAGACTTACCTTGACTCTATCTGGACGTGGGAAATACACATGTGCTTCCAAGTGTCTACTAGACAGAGCAATAATACTTTTAGTCAGTCTCTGAAAAAAGCATTTTACTTCTGCTAAAACTTAAGAATTGTAATGGTGCTTCTCTGAGATGAAGGCGATTATGTCTTCAAATAGTATCAAGGGTTATACTTAGTATTTCCCATGCTTCAGGCAGCTCTTGCTTTTTTTGCAGTTGTCTCCAGTTGTGAATTAACCAATTTGAAAGCTGTGTACTTAGTAAATCATCACGACTCATTTTTTTATGAAGGATATGTTGTCATCTTTAACCTGTAACTTCTGGTTTTAAAAAATAAGGTGTTTTCTGTTTTGTTTTGGTTTTCTTTCAATGACTAGATTCGTACTTGTGCTGAAAGAGAAGCTAAGAAGAAAGATGATGTTCCACAAGAAGACAAAGGAAATGTTAAACAGTGTGAAATCAATTATGTGTATGTATTTTAGAGCTGTTTACAGGCTCAAGTACCATTTTTTTTCACTTCTCTTTGGGGCTGCCTTTGGTGGAAGGGCCAAACTCCCACCCCAGTATTTCACTCACTTTCCTCTCAGCAGGACGAGCGAAGAAAGGAGCATGGGAAAGCTCATGGGTTGCAATAAAGAGAGGGAGATTGCATACCACTTACTGTCACAGAAAAAACAGATTCAGCTTGTGGAAAATTAATTGTATTTGTTGCCCTTTAGATTTGGTAGTGAGAAACTAAGACAAAAATTTTAAAACACCACCTTTCCCTCCCCCATCTCCCAAGCTTAGCTTCACTCGACTCCTCTGCCTGCTTCCCCAAGCAGGATGGGGGTATGGGTCAATACATAGTGGTTTCTCTCTGCCACTTCTTTCCTCTCTCGCTTTTCCCCTGCTCTGGCATGGTCCATTCCACAAGCTGGACGAGAATATCTGCTTCAGTGGCTGAAGCACCTCCTCTGTCCCTGATGTTCACACTGCCATTTTGCACTATTTTTTTTTTCTTCTCTGCTCTGTTTGTTTGGCATTTTTCCCCTTTCTTAAATACATTTTCACAGAGGTGATGTTTTGCTGATGGACTTTGCTGTGGAGCCAGCTGTGTCCAGCACAGGGCAGCCCCTGGCCTTTTCTCACAGAGGCCACCCCTGCAAGTCCTCCACCATCAGCACCTTGCCACCTACACCCAATACACTTTCACTCCCTGACTTGTCATGCTAGTAGTTAAAGAAGCAGCTCTTTAGAACTTGTAACCACATCATGCTAATCATGTAGGGGCTCATTCCCATTTGGACTACCAAAAAGACCCTAAATGGTTTTCACCTACAGAAGTCTTAGTGCAATATTTGGTATTGGGGTGGTTTGTTGGATTTTATTAGGCCAGTCATCTGCTCTGTAATACAAGCTAAGATTCTTATTGATATAGGAATTATTTACTTTAAAAAACAAAGAGATAGAAAAAAAAAAAGTATAGTGAAAAACAAGAAAGAATTTGAAAACAGAGGATGTTAGTTAAATCTTTACAAACTGTTAACAAAACACGTCCCTGGGAGAAAGAACAGATACCATAAATATGGCAAGCTAGGGCACATGATAATCTCAAAGAGAACCAAATGATTAATGAGACTAAACAGAAAATTATTGGCACTGTGTGTGAACTATCCTAATTAGAAAACTGAAAGATCCACCCTTGAGCAAAGAGAGCCCCCCACCAACAAAGACCCCTCTCCACACAGTATGCTGGTGGAAAAAAACAACACGTACCTTTAAATGGAGATGAGACTTGTAAAAACCGATGAGAATTAAGTGTGATTAGACGGGTGTGTGGATCAGCTCTTGCACACTGGATGAAGAACTCAGTTTTGGCATAACATGACAGCTGTTCTTTTACTGAAACACAGAACTTCAAAGAAGTTACACTTTTTTTTTTTTTTACATTTTCCCCTTCTGCCCTTACAGAAAGAAATTCCAAAGCTTTCAAGACAAAAAGCTTAAAATAAGCAAAGAAGATACAAAACTCCTTAGAAAAGCCAGGAAAGAAGGCACTTTTCACGAAATGCTGCTTGACAGGTACTTCAAAGTACAAGAAATAATGTGCTGATTGGAGAAGTACTGGGAGATGGAATTAGAGTAAACTTGGGGTACAAAGAGCGCTAGATTTCAGGGGGATGGGGTGCTGAGCAGTGTTCTGCCTAAGTTCTGGGGTTGGCTTATTTTTTTTGTTCTGAGTTTTCACTTCTTTAGCTGAAATTTTCAGGTTTGGATTGACCCAGAAATTAATTATTCTGGACATGTTGTTCAGTTTGTTTAGTATAGAGGAGTTGAAGGTGAATCTTTTTTAACCATAAAAATTAAGCTAATTTTTAGTATTTTAAAATACCTATGGCATAAGAATATTTTGAAGAGGGGAAAGCTGTTTTTTGCTTTGTTTTTTTTTTTTTAAGAGAAAGAGCATTTATGGAGAACAGCCTTCATGTTATCTAGTGGGAGTAACGGGGGATCCCCCCCCCCCCCCCCCCGCCCCAACTCGGAGCTGAGACTGTAGAAACTGTCTTGAATTTTCAAAATGTTTTGTATTGGCATACAGTGTAAATACTTACATTAACTCATGGGGTGGAATGCCAAAGGCTATTTATCATAATTGCAAATGATGTGAGAACACTTCTGGGCCATCACAGGTGGGTGTCAGTTTCAAATAACACTGAATCTGTATTCTGTGCCTCAGAATGGGCAAAACAATTCATGATGATTTGAAACTAAAGACAAGGTTAACTTTTGATATTGCAGTCCTAGCTCCTTAAGAAAACAAAGTTAATAAATGCAAAATGTTGTTAGATTTTTTTTTTACGTGTTTTGAAGTAAAGTTTAAGAAAAATAGCTTTCAATGCTTCCTTAACACTTTGAAGCAGATCAAATATGACTACACCTGGCTTTTGTCTTATTCTGTGATTCCAAGATTTAGATTTATTTAGGTTGGAAAAGACCTTTGAAATCATCTTGTTTCGTTACTTTTTCCATACAGGAGGGCAAAAGTGAAAGCAGATAGATACTGCAAGTGACAGCCAGCTGGACCATTTTCTTCTGCATCTGTGATGACAGGGTCAAATTGAAAAGGAGTAAAATGTTTTGTAATTATTTTTTATTGAATGTGTTTTGCTGATGTTTTTATTATGTTATTTTTAAAGGATCGCCACAGCTATAATTAAGCATCAAACTAATGTCATCTTTCAGTAATAAATACTATTAAGTTTACTGTAAAACTACATGCTATTGAAATAGCGAGATAATTATTTAATGGAAAAAAATTGACCCACTGAATCTTCTAAGGCTGATGAAAAGAACCTGAGCTGAGAGAAAGAGCAGAATAGAATGATGATGAAGTTCAAAAGTAAAATATGGGTAACACATTAAACCATTAAGAAATATGTAAATGTATTGAACAAGAAGAAATAATTGAAAATGCTTGTCTTGGAACACATCCTACCAGATCCTGAGTAGGATGTCTGTGGAGCCACTCTACACTGCATCATGTGAGCAGTGGACCAGAATATTCAGGCTTTGTAAAGCAATGTTCAAAACTGACTCACTGTTCAGCTTGGTAAGCGGCATAATCCATATGCTGGAAAAAGTGTTGACAAGTCACAAGAACCCTATTACAGATGAAAATGCAGGTGCTCTATAAGAAATGGCTCCTTTGTGTTAACAGGCTGCTGATTTTACAAGAGGGAAAAATTGACTTTGCAAACTTGCTGGTTTCTCTACAGCATGGATTTTCATTTGTTTAAGAAAACAGCAGGGACTATTTTTCAAGGTCATAGTATACTACACATTTCCTAATACCTCATACAAAATTTGTTTATTCCTGTCTGCTCTGTTTACCAAGAAGCTTTTCAGTAACATCATCTCCATAGGAACTACCTCAGAATAATTGCTTACTCTCTCCACAGCTTCTTTAATCTGCATCATAAAGATTACTTGGTAAGAAAATTGAGGATTTTTATGGTAATAATTTGAATTGTCTCTATGAAGCTTCTCCTGGCTGTCAGTTTGAACTGCACACATAGTACAAAACTGTAACCTCATGCAAGATAATGTATCTAAAAAAGAGCATAAGAACAGAGCAATAAAGTCTAGTCGGTAACAGTAATTTATATTGGCCTAATTTCATAGGCAGTTGGTCTTGAGGAAGAAGCACAAAGAATTTAAGTGCATCATAACTGTTTTAAACTTCTATTGACTTTTCAGCATGAAAACAAATTATAGCTGGTTAGGGAAGGCTAGCTAAGGTGTTAGCAATAAAAGCATTTATTTTTCAAAGAATTTAGAAAAATATGGATATAGCCCATACAGATTTTATGGAACCAAAAGAAGATAATCTCTATGGGCTGGGCACATTCATGATGTAACAGAGGGATTTTTCAAAACTCATTTGTTTCTAGAAAACCAAACAAAAATCCAAACCTTTCACTGACGGCATTTTTTAAGCTTTCCATACCTGGCTTTGTCCTACTGAGTACAGAAATTTCTGCCACAGGGCTTTTGCCTCTAAGGTGGTATAATTTATTTGGTTTATACTTGCAAAACTTACTGTTCACTTTATACCTATTATAGAAGAATAGACATACTCACAGTTGCACACTCACTAGTTCCTTGTATGAATGTCTATTTTGGAATTGGTGCTTTTTCTTCCCAATTCAGTTCTGTTGAGATACTAAGTGAGAAATCAAAATGCTGCCTCTGGGGAGCTGGTTTGTGCAACTATATTGGGACAATTGTGCTTGTGACTTTCTCATATGAACAAATCCTTGGAGATCTTCCTATCATTCCAACTGCTCCATAAGATTTTGTATTTTAATGGTGACAGAAGTTATAACAAAATGCTGAGAAATTAAATAAAAGCAAGGTCTATATTGAATGGAAAAAAAAAAAGTAAAATTATCAGATGAGAATTTTCCCTCTCAGTTTTCAGAGGTTCAGAAGACCGCTCAGTAGCTGGAGTGGCGTTTTTTTGAACTTAAATGATCTTCTAGAGAATTGTCTTTTCCACTATATCTATCAGATTATTGTATGTCAGGAAAAATACTGTTAACCAAAATGTAATAGTATCAGGTGGTCATGTAAATTGATCAAATGCTTGACCTTTTTGCCAGTTCAATAGCTTCATTTTAAAGTTGTTACAGATTGGTGTTTTAGACACCCCATCAAGCAAACAAAAGCCATGTAGGCAGTGGCAGAAATGGTTAAGCAGATGAAACTGGTTTTTTATGTAGTTTAGAAGCTTTTGAATCACAATGTGTGTACATATGCTCCATGGCTCAATTTTGGTAAAGAGGAGATCTGTGCTGCCTTTTCCACAGTGAGTAAAGGTCATTATTTTGAGTTTCTGTATTATTGGAAAAGAAGCATTGTGCATGCTTGGGAGGTCTGACAGAAGTGTGAGCACTGTATTTGCAGGGAGGAAGCCAAAAGCTAGAAATAAATAGATGATTGTTGGCAAATGTTCCTGTCCAAACTGAGGAATTCTTGGATGAAAGCACAGCATAACTGTGGGTTGTACCATCACAGAAAAAGAATGTAATTAATTTTTCCCCAGGGTGCCTCAGTTTGGTCTAGAATTGGAGATTAAGGCTCATGAAGTTGTTCTGGTTGTCGGTACCATGCTGCATGTCCCTCCTCAGATTTCTAAGTAACCTGATGTATGACCAGTGCAACGTCATGGACCTGGAAGTGGCCTACTGCCAAAACTATACCCAGAAACACTGGGAAAGAGGCAGCACCACAAGGAGCAGGCTGCAGGCCAGAGGAATTATTTATTGGGCACTTCATTGCAGGTGTCATTGATCCACAAGCATCTGAAGTGAGTGGTGATGGTTGAAGTAGGCTGATGCTACAGTATCTGTTTTTCCTTTCAAGAATATATTGTTTAAATAAAATCCTGTCTGGTAGAACGCACAAAAATGATTACTAGAACACAGATGCAGCTGGAAGCACAACTCAGCAATGCTGGTGGAGAAGGTGCTGAAAGGAGTACTTGGAATCTGAAGAAAAGCCTGAGAATTACCCACGGAAAGGGATTTTCCATTTCATATTTACATTTGTAAATAGGAGAATGCAGGGTGTAGGTGGTGTAAGTTATAGTAAAGGGAAAATGGAATTGAGTCATGTTTGTTACAGAGCTAGGAATAAGTGAAGCAGAATGTAACATCAGAGCAAACAAAATCACACTGTCGTAAGTAGAAGAGGAAGTTGCTGGATTTAGCAAGGGACTGCTAGCCCTGCAGGGAATAAGGATATTGTGGTAGCAATGGGGTTGCCCTCTGCGTTGGGACTAATGATATACTAGATTCTTGCTAAAACATGTCCTGAGATAGTGCAGAAGCAGAGGTCTGGGGAATTCACTGGAATTTTAGTCCCAGGAAAAGGAAAGCAAAGGTATGACGAAACAATGAAGATCAGTACGTGTATTAAAACCATTGCTATAAGGAGTCCATTGGTGTGTTTTCCCACTGAGGTATTCGTGAAGTCATTTTGGTGATACTATGTCCTGGCAGTAGCATTGGCATAAAGAGCTTTACCTGAAACTGAGAGAAAGGGGGAAAACTGCAGCCTCTACATCTGGAGGAGGGAACAGATCTGGGGAGTGGTAGTACAATACTGGATAGATGAGTATGAGAAAGCAAAAGGGTGGTATGAGGTATTAGGTGTCAGTGACACCAGCTGTCAGGTGGTGTAGTTAATGAGTAAACTGCTTATCTCAAAAACTGCACATCTCAAGAAGTTTTCTTCTCCTGACTTCACTTACGTTTTTGAAAACTGACGGAGGAAACCTAGGCAACAAAATGGAGGACCTAAAGTACTAGTGTGGACCCTGGAGACAAGGCATTCTGACAGGAACACAGCAGAATATCCATAGTTGGCGAATCACTGGTACTGGAGGGTGTTAACTATTCTTTAAACTGAGAATGTCTTTACTGGTGAAAGAGCTAAATCAGAAGGACAAAGAGTCTTCAAAAATTCAAGTTGTGATTGTGTAATATGATGATGGCATAGTTTTGTCTTTGGGGCAGTCAAAAAGTTTTTAATTTTCCAAAGCTGACTTTTTTTTTTTTTTTTTACCATTAAAAATGTCCTAAAGAGAGTAAAGTATCTAAAAGGTCCAGGAATAAAAGCTGAGCAAAAGGGGCTACAGATATTTAGGAAATAACAGGACCGATTTAATCTAGCTATTTCTTACCATAGACCATAACAGCATATTCACATACCCACAAGCTAATACAGAATTACAGTCTTACAGGTGTTTGTTTTCAACCAAAAAAAAGTTAAAAAAAAAATTTACCTGGTCCCTGTAGAAACTGTCTGATTTATTATTTGAGAAAGACACTGCCATGAAAATCTTGAGGGTTCTCCCATTAATGCTGTAATTTTCCCCATTTCCTCAATCCCTTGATAGGTACTGCATCTTCTTCCAGCAGTGCTTAATGCTTTTCTGCCTTGGTCTCTACAGCTCTGTGCAATTCCAAGCTTCAGTTCTGAGGGGATTCCTTCCTACACGCTGCCGCACGCTCTCCCGTTGCCCAAGGCTGTCATGCCTTCAGTGCATTGGGTTTACCCTTCCCTATTTCTCCATTTCTGCAATGCCATACAGCTTTCCAATCAACTGTCTGCCACGGCTGTCCCTTCCTGCCCTCCCAGGTTTTTATAAGAGAGTTAATTGCACAGCCAGTGAAGTAAAGACATTAAAGACTATTGCTTCTTTTCTGTGTGCCTAAAAAACGTGACTTGTCTTGGGCACTGCGTCAAGCACAAGGTACAAGCTAAAAGAAACGAGCTGAAATACAGGCGTCCTATGTTTTTAGTATTTATTTGTGCTGCTTCCAACGGCTGTTGATAACGTAATACACTCATCATATGTTCATTTGCTCCCAGTAAAATTGTATGGGTTTGTTGTAAGCTATTTGGAGTACGCACCTTATCCTGCTGCCAGCTTGTACTTTATTATTACAACTTTATTATTACAACAAATACACCACTGAGGTATATAGTAAGTGACAGGCAGCATGCTCAGATGGGTGCGTCGTCGCCCACCCTGTGCTTCCCATCCGCCTGCCCCCAGTCACCTGCTCCCTTACTCAGCAGGATGGAGAAAGGCCTTTCCAGACAAGGTGCGGCCTTGCACCTGGCACTGCCACAAGGCCTGCCTGCAGTCTCCCAAGGGCACAGCGCAATTAAAAATCACAATAGTTACGAAGCGAAAACTGGCGCCACGGGTTTGCTCGTAGTGTTGCCTAAGAGAGGCGATTATACTTCAGATTTCCGTGTGCGGAACTTCCCTCTTCTGGGAGTATGACGGAAAATCAGTTCCTCTCCCTCATTAAAAATAAAAAGGCGGCCCGGGGGGGGCGGTGCAGGGCCCCGGGGGGCGGAGCGGGGCCGGGAGGGCGGTGCGGGGCCCGGGGGGCGGTGCGGGGCCCGGGGGGGCGGTGCGGAGCCGGGAGGGCGGAGCGGGGCCCGGGGGGGCGGTGCGGAGCCGGGAGGGCGGTGCGGAGCCGGGAGGGCGGTGCGGGGCCCGGGGGGGCGGTGCGGGGCCCGGAGGGGCGGTGCGGGGCCCTGCCGCTGGCTGCCGCCTCCCTGCTCCCTGCGCTGACAGGCGGGGCGGTGTCATGTGGGCCGCCGCCCCGGGGAGCGCCGTGCCGAGCCGAGCCAGGAAGGAGGATGGCGAGCTGGGGCTGCGTGCTGCTGCCGCCCGCCGCGCTGCTCGTCGCGGCGCAGCTCGTCTGGGCACCGGACCCGGTGAGCCTGGCGGCGTGAGGGAAGGGGGCAGCGCGGATCGGATCGGCCTCGGCCCGCTCCGGGGGAGGTGGCGGGGTGCGGTGTGGTGCGGGCGGCCCTGCCAGAGGGGCCGGCGGGCCGGGGCTGTGCGGGGAGCCGGGCGCTCCGCGCTGCCCCGTGCAGGAGGCCGGGCGAGCCGGGAGGTCACGTCTGTGACATTGAAGTGGCGTCCCCCTGCCCTCACGGGCCCAGGCACTTGTAAATGGCTCCTCCGGCAGCCGGCGCGGCCACGGCACCGGTTACCAGCCTGGTGTTAATCGGGTGTGTTCTACAAGGCCCTGTTCGTTCCTGCGTTCGGTCCCGCTTACACCTGTAACGTGACTGTCCTAACGCTGCACGCCCGCAGCGGCCGTCGAAGCCGAGGTCGGGAAGCGCTCACCAGAAGCGCACACGCGTTTGGGTCCGGTTGGTGTGTGCGCTGGAGCTGCCCCCAGGGTGGGCCGTGCGGGTGGGACTGGGCTGTCGGGTTTTCTTGGTTTGGATTTTTTAACTGATAAGTATTTAACTTCTGGTGGAATCGTGAGGTGGGTGGGTGTGGGGTGCGTGTTTGGAACAGGCTGGCATCCGTCTCCTGGGCTGGTAAGCAGCTGCTCCTTCTTCCCCGTGTGTTGGCTGTGCCCGAGGCACTCCTCTGGCTCTCCAGGTCCTGCATCTCCTCATCCTCTGTGAAGAGGACAGGTTTTTAACCATCTCCGTATTTCAAAATAGTCTTTTGCAAAATGTTTATAAATATTTGGAGAACATACTACTTCTTGTATTTTTTTGGTGTTTGCTCTAAAGCTTTTCCTAGCAAATTATATGGATTTCAGGAAAAATAGTATAGGTTTGGGGAGAGGGGAGGACTGCAGGAAAGGCTTTAAAGGACTGTGGACATCTGGGTGATCCATGTTCCCTTAGCATCCTGACTACACAGAATTAAGCCCTCTTCTGTGCTCCCAATCCCATTTTTCCTCCCAAGAACAGCTTCCCAATATTATAAGCCAGCTCCAGCTTTAGAACACCGTCAGAATTTTAACAAAAGCTTCCCAGGGTGTGGAGTGGGGTGAAAGTGCCAGCTATCAGCAGAGCCTGTCATTAGAGCTTGATTTTGCATTTGATTGCACTTGGTACATCTTTGCATTTGCACAATATCCACTGGGTGTCCAGCTTGCCGGCTGTGCTGCCGTGTAGCCAGGTATCGGGCTTGGATATTTTACTTTCATTTGAGATGCCGGGATGATGCATCATTTGCTGAAGAATGAGCAAAGATTATTGTCTTCCTATGTACAACTGGTTGGGTTCTATTCGTTAACAAAGTACATAGAAGCTAAATGCCATGAATTACGTCTCAGTGGTGCAGACTGTCAGTGCTTTTAGCCTTCGGTTAGCCCCCCTCAACCACACTGAACTTTCTGTCCAAACTGCAGTTTAAATTGGCTTTGTTCCCATTTCTTCAGTGCTACAAGAGGTGTTCAGAAAGGTGAACGGCACTGGGGCTGCTGCTGCACGACAGAGTGTTGCGTTGGCATCATCCCATAAGGGGAGAAGAGCAGAGAGAAAAATATGTTTGACCACAGAGTCCATGGACCAAAGGATGCTATGTATAACAGATCACAGTGTCTGAAAGAGATTGAATGCTAGATCCTTACACTATGGAATCATATTTCATAGCTCAGAGATATCATTTTATATATTTTTTTAAAATATGAAGCTGAGAAACACCAAATACCAAGGAAGGATGCTAGAGATCGTCCACCTCAAAGCTGTTTTTGAGGGTAATAAAGAAAGTGCTGGCATTCTTTAGACTGGGCAAGCTACATTCAGCCTATTTCATGTGAATGAAATCAGGCTAGGTTTTAAAATATTTACTCAGCAGTTGTTAAACCATGCATTAATTTTCTTTACTGCAGTGAATAATAACTTTTATTACTTGATTTTTTTCTCCAGGTAGCAATTAATCCTGAGAGTTCACTAGCTATTTTGTTAGTGTTCTGCTCTAATTTTTTTTTCCTCATTCAGGTGGTCATAACATAAATCTTCTGTGCTTCTTCCATTTTTTCTTATGATTTCTGTCTTTTCCCTATACCATGCTCTCTTTCTCCTCCACTCTGTTCTCTTTCTTTTACTATTTTGATTCTGTGCTGCTATGCACCCATTTTTGTATCATTACATGCAGATGTGAAAGTCAGCAGTACATCAGATAATCAAAATATGCAACCTACTGTAACAGGTGATTTAAAAAAAGAAAAGAGTATTTAATCACTAGTCAAGAATACCCGTATTCCTTTTAGGGGGTTCAATGCATGGTTGAAAAGCAAATTTACAGTGATGACCCCCTGTTGGCAGCTAGCTTCTGCTAGCTTTTGCTAGGAGACCAGCTCTGGGTTGTCACGTTGGAAACGCGGGGCCATCCTCTCATGCTGGAAGGCTGCTTCTGCTTCTCTCAGACAGCATTTGTTGTTCTTCCACTATCAAGCCTCTGCAGAGGGGAGGATCTTGCTGACCACAGCAGTAACTTCATAGCTGCTTATTTCAGTCAAGTGATGGGAAGTGCCTGGTGTTTTTTCTGTCGCTGTAAGAAAATTCTTTAGGTGTCTTTTTTTTTTTTTTTTTTTTAACCTTGTCAGAAAGTTTGCAGTTAGTCTTTAGCTGATTGCAAAAGTTTACAATTTTTTTGTTCCTCGTTAGAACTTTGTATAAACAAACAACAAAAAAAGAAACTAAAAATCCCCCACATCTAGTTTTCTGGTTGTCTTGACATCTTTTTAAATTACTGCTTATGTGCCAGCATATGATAGTTTACCTAAAGACACTGTTAAGTCTTGGCTTTCTTCAGATACCTCAGTCAATGCTAGCAGTTTTAGAAGATATATAGTCTGTTTTGGAATTATTGGTTTCTTTAGCTATACATAGGCAGGTGAGAAGTCAAAAATTACTGATGTGTAAGGAGGGAACGTTTTCTCTGTCTCTCTCCCTTAACTCTCCCTTTAATTGTTGTTTTCCTCAGCTTATTTGTAGCTTAGGTTACAAAGGGCTAGGAAGGTAAAAATAGCTTCAAATACAAGATTAAAATCTCAGGAGAGAGCATCAGGAGTGTCACAACATTTAGCACCTGGAACATCACTTAAAATCCTCTGAAATCAGCTTGCATGGTTGCCACTGTTTGCTCTGTGTACACATAGTTGATACTATCAACATAGCAGTTGATATTGACAGATCAACTGAACTTTCATCCATTTCATATAATTTTTTGTTACAGGCTTTTGTGTATCAAGAAGCGTATTTTAACAGCAGGTATTTCCGGAAGGTCCAAATCTGTGCATCCGTTGCAGTAGGGTGTAAATACAATGTCACTTCTGATTTATTTTAGTATTGCAGGATTGAATACAAGACAATGGTATTGGTATTGTTCAGTATTTGCTTGGCTTTGCACAAAGCCTCTGACTTTGGTTGCCTAATTAGTCATCTGATAGCCTCCTGTACCCTCCTTGTTTTGAAATTTCCTCATTTTGAAAATTAAATGGCCTCTTGTGTTTGACCTTTTGTTCCAGCTATGCAAAGGCTATAACTGCACTGCAGTGTAATCTATGAAACACATAGCTGCTGGTTGTATACCTTCATCTTGTGTGGAGGGAAACCAAAATTCATCTCATGCCTTCTCCCAGCTATGGGAAACAATACAAAAAGAAAACAAATCCCACTTTAAAATTTCTGTTTCCAGCTGTAAGAAATTATGCCAGTGTTTGAAGTCCATGGCATTGTGTAAGACATTGTGTTTTCTAGATTAATGCGTTAAAAACAGATAATGTGATTAGCCCAAAGAGAACATGGACATTAGTTAGCTTGTTTGTCTCGGGTACATAGCTGCTAGAGCTTGTCTCAGGTTTTACTGGAGTCTGAACGCATTATAAGGACACATTAGTAATCTAATTAGTATAGCCAAATAAATATTGGAAACTGGGGGCAGGGGTGGGGAGGGGGGAAGTGGTGGCAGGATCCCTACATACTTTTGTTTCTGTTCTGTCTCCCAAACACTTGTGCTTTGGGAGCCTTTGTATGGACTCCTGGAAGAGTATGTATGCCTTTCCTTTTTCCTAGTGGGACATGCTGTGCTTTTATGAGCTTACTAATCTGCTCATATAGCTTGGGGACCAGATCTGGTTTGCTCTCAGCTGGCTTGAAGCCCGTGTGGCTAGCAGGCATTTGCTTATGTTTCATTGGGTAAAACATGCAATTATAATTGTGGCAGGTATACGCGTATGTTTATGTACGTATGTGCATGCTTTCTGTAATTGATGGGAAAACACACTTGCATTCACTCTGAGTACACCTAGATACAGTTCTCAAACTGTCATTTCTAACTAGCCATGCTTACAGGAATGAGGGTAACTAGTTATATTCCTGAAATGCGACTCTCATAATATTTAGCACCAGTTCAGCAGCATTTTTCGACACTAAATAAAAAGTCATGCTGTATAGCTCATTCCTCCCGCTGAGTAATTTGCCCAAAGTTCATTGCGCTTTCTCTGCCCCAGCTACACAGCGAAGCTTAACACTGAGCATGATTGTGAAAGACACTATAAAATGAGGTGATGAATTGAATGAATGGTACAAACTGGCCCATACTGAGATTAAAGGTTTCTGACTAAAGAATACGTTTTTGAAGTGCTCTTCATTGAGTCATACAAACCCATTTTTACTCAGTATATTTATTGTAAACTTGTACTTGCCTTGGATGACATTAGGCAAGTTGTCTGAAGGTCTTGTCAGACAGCACGGTGAAGTTGCTGTTTGTCCCCTACCTCTTGTATTCTTCTCTGCACCCTTTCCAAAGTCTCAAGACTTTCTCTTCCTTTATTATCAAATCATCATGAATTGAATTAACTGACTAGTCCTAAAGGTTTAATTCAAACCTAAGTCTGCTAGAATAACAAATTGTTTTAACAAAAGCTAAATAGTAATGTTTCACTGTCTTTACAGTATGGAGAAGAGTGCAGGAGTAAAACATACCCTCCTTCAGGACCAACGTAAGTAATCTGATTCAACTTGTCTAACAAATTACAGAAAGGTAATGATTTGCAAGACTGAACAGCTTTTTATTGTAACTTATTCCTGTTGCAGATCTAGAAAATACTAATTTCAGGTGGGGAGCACCTATTTCGTCAAATGTTTTTTCAAAACCTTCTTTAAATTTGAACTCTGGTACTTATTTTTCAGGTTCAAAGGGAATGTACCCACATATGTCATAAATCTTGATTTACCTCCCAGCAAAAGATGGGATAACTTGATGCACGACAAAAAGACAGAGGTATGAAGTGCAGAGCTTGCTTTGAAGCTCAGCAGGTATAGAACTAGCATGTGGCCTCTTATTTTGAAAAAAAGGTTTAGGAAGGAATTCATACCTGTGCTAAAAATTCTCTGAAAGGAGTAATATTTCTGGTTGACTTTTTTTATTATGATACTAGACTAAGATAATTGCTTGAGTAAAACTTTCTTCTGTTCGACACTTGAGCTAGCAGCATCAAAGATAGAGGCACTGATGTTTGGGATGTAGAGGAATAAAAAGCAGTGTGGCATAAAGCAGGCTTTTGTTTATCAGAGTTCCTTAGTCATGAAGCAATACAGAGCAAAGGGGGAGGACTACACCAAAGGGACAGCCTCAGTAAACTGAAGTGAAACCCAGACAGCATCCCTTCTCCTCTGCACATCCCTGCTTCTCTCAAACACAGCATGAGATGATGAAATGGCAAGGGCAAAACGAAGAACTCCCTGCCCTTTTCAGGGATGCTGGCTGCAGCACTGGTGTTTACACAGAAGAAATAATTTTAAAAATACTCAAGCCTATGAAAGTGAGTGTTGATGGGAGTTTTGATCTGCTGGAGGGCAGGAAAACTCTACAAGGGATCTGGACAGGCTGGACCGATGGGCCAAGGCCAATTGTATGAGGTTCAACAAGGATCAGTGCCAGGTCCTGCACTTGGGTCACAATAACCCCATGCAACACTACAGGTTTGGGATAGAGCAGCTGGAAAACTACCTTGCAGAAAACGAACTGGGGATGTGGGCTGACAGCTGGCCTAATAATGAGCCAGCAGTGTGTCCAGGTGGCCAAGAAGGCCAACAGCATCCTGGCCTGCATCAGAAATGATGTGGCCAGCAGGACAAGGGGTGTGATCATCCCCCTGAACTCAGCACTGGTGAGTCCACACCTCGAATACTGTGTTTGGTTTGGGGCCCCTCACTTCAAGGACATTGAGGTGCTGGAGCACGTCCAAAGGAGGGCAACAAAGCTGGTGAAGGGTCTAGAGAACAAGTCTGATGAGGAATGGCTGAGGGAACTGGAGAATGTTGTTTAGCCTGGAGGAGACTTGGGAGACCTTATCGCTCTCTACAGCTACCTAAAAGGGGGTTGTAGCAAGTTGGGTGTTGGTCTCTTCTGCCAAGTAGCAAGCGACAGTACAAGAAGAAATGGCCTCAAGTTGCAAAAGGGAAGATTTAGATTGGATGTTAGGCAATTTTTTTTCACTAAAAAGGTTATCAAGCATTGGAACAGGCTGCCCAGGGAAACTGGAAAGGTTAAGTCGCCATCCCTGGTGGTATTTAAGAGATGTGTAAATGTGGCGCTTAGGGACATGGTTTAGCGATGGACTTGGCAGCGTTAGGTTTATGGTTGGACTCAATGATCTTAAGGGTCTTTGCCAATCTAATGATTCTATGAATATGTTTGAAACTACTTAGAACAGCTCTTCTGACAGTTTCTGAAAATTCAATTTAGTAATGCTTAATTTCTCAAAAATGGCCAGGGATTTTTGCTGTATCCCTGCTGACTTTGACCTTTCAACTCTGAAAGCCAGACAAGTTCTACTTACAGCGTAGTATTTATTTTAAAAGTCTCATTTCAGCCAGTGGGTGTTGGAAGCTTCAGGTTGCACCTTAAATTCTGAAGGGTTTTCTCTCTCATGTATTTTGGAGTTAGATCACATGGAGTGGAACTTTATTTTTGGCCATTCACATGTAAAGCATGTACTTTTATTAGTCTTCAAGAACATCAGTGCTTAAGTGAAGAGCTTTTAATTCACATTTTTTAAGATAAAGAGTGCAAAATATTAAAATGCGATCGAAGGAGCAGAAGATGAGGATGGCTTTTTCCTGTAATTTGTTTTCTCTGGTAGAGGGATATACTGGAGCTAATCTAGAAAGTTACTTGAATAAAGCTTGAAGAGTGATCTTTAATGGGAGCTGGGGTTGTTTTTCTACCAAGAACACCACATTTAGCATTTTCTTTAAATATGTATTTTTCCAACAAATGTGTTTTTGAAAAGTATGTGAAGGAGTTCTGTTATTCTAGTAATCATTATTATCAAGATCTTCTATTCAGCAAAAGCCCTTGTTCTTTTTAGCTGAAGACTGTGGTCCAGAATATTAAAGATATAGCAAATACCTTCTTCCCCAGCGGCAAAGTTGTTGACATAGTGGATAACAAAATAGTAAGTATTTTCAGCTTAATTATTTTCTTGCTGTATGCTCAGACTACCAGAATTAGAATGCTACTAAATTTGGCAATTAAGACCTTTACAAGTGATAATTCTTCCTCTTCCAGTACAAAAATGCTGTTTTCAAGAGTTACTCTGAAATTTTGCCTCCTTGCCTAGTCTGAATTATGCAGGGCGGGGGGGTGGTGGAAATCAAGTTTTGAAAAGTGTAATAAATGTCTGATTACAGGGGCAACTTTGACTAGGCGTCATCTTAAAAAAATAGTTTGATTCTGCTTAAAATACGCTTTGGTGTAGAATCAGGACAGGGAAAACAGCGTAGCACTAGAGACTGCATAAGGTCAGATCTTTCCCTCATCTTTATTTACAGCAGCCTTAGGTCATGCTGGCCACTCTTCATTTTTATTCTGATGTGCCTGAGTGGGGTTGACATAAAGGTAGCACATACAGGTGGTCATAGCAATGTGTGAAATTTAGGGATTCACTTAAACACTGATGCCAAGCTCAGTTCCAGTTGAGCTCTTAACATAGGAGTCCTGCTTCACTCTGTTCCAGCTGTTGCTGCTCACAATAATTAGGATATTGTGCTAATCTCCATTGCTCACATGTCATATTTTGATAAGTAATAGTTTTTACTTTCCCTAGGAATGTACTTGTCTTCCAAGTGCTCTACAGATATCCTCAAGTTCTACAGACTGGACAGGAATTAAATACTTAATTTAGTAGTTGTGAGAAGGATGTACCTATTGGGGAGAAGTTTGCTTTAAGTAACAAAATAACATATATTTACATGAACAACGTACAAAAAGCTTTTCCTTTCAGGCTCATCTGACCGCCACGCTTCCTTATCCTTTCAATGAAGAACTCCAAGGGATTGCAAATTCATCTGGGATTCCTTTGGGTAATAGTTTCCAACACTTTATTAACATAGTGGAAAAGTAGAAATCCACACTCGTTCAAAATCAGCACGTGTAACAATCTGCAGTATAGTTGTAGTCATCTGTGACTTTAACAAATACATTATTAATTACATGCATAAAGCAATAAAGGCAGAAGGCGGCCAAGGGATTCTGATCCTTCCACTTGCCTTTCAGGAAGCTCTTGATTTTGCTGAACTGGTCATTTCAAAGATCAAACGAGATTAAAACAAAATTTCTTAAGAGAAATAAAGAATGCTGAACTTTGCAGTATGCTTTTTTCTAACTATTTTTTTCTGTTCATAGAAAAAGTTTTAAATTATTGAACTTTGTTTCTTTTTGTTCTAGGGGAAATTGTTATTTTTAACATCTTTTATGAAATCTTTACTGTATGTACATCAATAGTGGCGGAGGATAAAACAGGTAATGCAACCCAGAACAGTATTAACAACTTTCTTTTTGGAGAGGGTCCACCTCAATTACACAAACATAGTCCTCAACTGCAGGCAAGAAGGTCTAATAGAAAAGACTAAAACCAATGATAATAAAAATAATAAAAAGGTATTTCTTGAGAAGGGAATAAGAGATCATGGGTGTCTTCAGTTAAAAAAGGGGAAAAATACTTTCAGAGATGGCTTGCTTTTGGTTTTGTTGGGGTTTTTTTTTTGGGGGGGGGGTGTTTTGATGTTGTTTGGGTTTTTTTGATAGGTGGCAATTGTTTTTCTAGGGGAAAGAAACACCAGACACCTGATACCTCCTCAGTGCCATGAGGGATTCTAGTGCATCTGTTTTGCACCTAGTTTCTGCCTATCACATATGTATGGTGCTGGACAAAATGGACAGTCTGTTTTAAGAAAAGAGACTGTTTGATTCTCTTACTCAGTTCTGCAGCCCTTGTCTGCACCTGTCCAGCTTAGGAAGTTTCTGAGGGATTCTCAGAAGGCTTACAGACACCTCAAAGAGGAAGCTCAAGGTATTACCGTTGCATTAAGACTGAGGCACCTGAGGCTGAGATGGACAGCAGTTGACAAGATTACTTGATTTTGATTATGGCAAAACACTTCTCTGATCCAAAAAAACCCCACCGTATATCTGTGCTTGTGAAAAGGCCAACTAGGCAATGGTATTTTCCCAGCTTACTTTCCCAGCTACTTTTCCTGTTTGCTCATTTCCTGCTTTTCTAAGCTGAAATTTATGTCTTTTTATTTAAAAAATTATATTTATTTATTGTTATGTAGGGAAGCTGTACCATGCCAGAAACTTGGATTTTGGACTCTTTCTTGGGTAAGTACCTAAACTTGTGCCTTTTTTTTAAAAAAAAAAGAAAAAAAAAACCAATAAAAAAACCAAACCAAATAAAAAGCTAGCTGAACTTGAAATTTCTATGCTCATCCTTTGAGTCAAATGATGAACTGGATGTTGTCAAGACTGTGACAAGTAATTCTGCATTGTATGTTGTAAAAAAAGGCTAAAACGAACAACAGGATTGTTCTGCAGATTTTATGTCAAGCTACTCTGAGAGTGTCAGGAATGACTTTGTAAAACAATTGTGTTCAGTGTTAATTAGTGTTTTCTCAGCTCGAACCAAAAAACCTCCATGTAACCTTATCTCTGAGGTGCAGTATATTTTGTTCTTTATGTGATGGGACAGAAGCATCAATTTTAGTGTGTGGAATGGGATTGGATTGGAGCCTGGTTTTGAGGTTGTGGGTTTTTTCCACATTATCCCCCTAGCTTCTGTGCTGTGCTTTGCTGACACTTCCCATCATTCGTCATTTCTACTCAGGGGCCAGTGATTTGTATTCCACTGATTTAACATTATCACTCATTTGGATACAAACTCTGTAGTTTGTTGCCCAGCACTGGATTCTCTTTTGGTTCTCATTTCATACCTCATGATCAGGTAGCTCAGTGTTTGCTTTTATTATCCCAGTATATTTTGTAATGTCACTCATCCAGATGACTCTCAGTGCCCAAATGGAATTTAAATATCCATCTTCATTAAAATTATTACCTGCGTATCAAAAATTCAGTTGTTTTCAACTGTGACTCCACCTGTCCCTTGCTTTGGCTTGTAATGAGTTTTTCCCACTTCTCAGAAATACTGGGAACGTGCTTCCTGAAAATCAGGGCAACTTTCAAAGCTGTTCCCAGAACCTGGATTGATTCCAGAGAATGTAATGGTCTGCTAAGTGTTCTTTAGCACCCTCTTGCCTGCAAACTGTTCTGGCTTATTTTACAAACCCAAACTGGGACTTCCCTTTATGCAGAATAAATTCAGTAGTTTGTGGTTTGTTTTCTCCCTTTGAAAAGTAAGAATTTGAGGGAACCAGCTCATTCTGCTGCAGAACAAGCTACACATGCTTTGAGGATACAGTCGGTTTGGTGTCACAGGCAGTACCCTTAGCAGCCTCCCTTTATCGGGAGGAACAGAACAAAGTTACGTGTGCTCAAAACAAACCAGCTGTAATGGTGGTGCTGTTTAATACTGAGCTTTGTGTGAACAAAACTTGGTTCTTTTCACTGACTGCCTATGTGTTTAGATTTCCTAGTTCTCCCTTACTGCTGCTGCTTAGGTAGCAGCTACTGAGCAGCGGTGTTGGCTGTTGTGAGTAAGATCAGAGGACAGGCATCACATATGGAAAATCTGCGTGCTGTGAAGGGAAGTTCTAAAAGCTACTGAGAGAGGGAAGTTTTAAATGCAGTGCTGTCTTCTGCAGGTGGGATGTCAAAAATAATTCCTGGACTTTAACTCGGGAACTGAAGCCTCTAGTGGTAAACTTGGACTTCCAGAGAAACAACAAAACTGTATTCAAGTCTACAAATTTTGCAGGATACATAGGCATGGTGTCTGGAGTCAAACCAGTAAGTATGGGGAGGGGGCCTTGTCAATTTGTTAATAATTCTTCAGACTTGCCTTTAAGATGTAAATTTTTCTGCTTTCATCATGTCTTGGGATGTTTTTTAATAAATTACCTCATAATTATTCTGGTACACAGTATAGCTATTTGAAGAAAGGTAAAATAAGACAATGCTGCACTCTTCCTTGTGAAAGGAGATTGCATAAATGAGATATTTATGTTTGGAAAATTCTTAAAAACAATATTGAATTCTGAATACGAACAGGAGCGAATACAAAGTGCTCAAGTGGTTGGAATTTATTGATAGCAAATAGATACTGCTGTGATCCCAGAGGTAAAACGGCATACTTGTGCTATTTTAATTCTTTCTCCAGTCTTTCTTGGAAAATTTCCAAGTCCTATATGGCAAGATTTTTTTTTTTTTTAATAGGCACCTGAAATCTGGGGTTTATCTACATCTTAAAAACCAGCAGTACAGAACTATACCAGGGTCTCCAGCTTACCATAACTACTCCTTTTCTACATGCTCTGCCTTTACCCTCTATTATAGGTGGACCTTTTCATAGTAGAGCATTTCTGGTGTAAATCCCTGCACTGTATATTCATTTATTGTTGTCTTCTGGTCAAATAAATTGGAAAGAGTCCATTTTGAAAATGACCCAGTGTAGCTAAATTCTGCTTTCCTCTGAAAGAAACACTCGTTGAAGACGACTGGTATTTGAGTTTGAATTGCGCGTTTAAAGTAGCACGGATTGAATTGTGTACAGCTGCATGCCCATATGAACAGCAATCACTTATCTGGGTGTACTCAGCACTTGGACTTACAGTATCTTATTTCAAACTGGAATAGTATTCAGAGGTCTGAGAAGAACGTTACATACAGCAGGGGAAGGAAAACTGGTAATTCAGTGATGCAAACGAGGACCAAGCGAAAAATGGCGACAGGCTTGACTTGCTTAGCATAAAAGCATGGTTTGCTGGATTGTTGTGCCAGGTCAGAAAATGATGAATTATCACTTCTACTTACTCAAGCAGTGATAAATTATGTTCTTCACATGGGCTTGATCTTGCAGCCTATTACTCAAAGAGGAAGAGTGACAAACGAGAAATTCAGTTGGCACATAAATTGCAATGCGGCCTCTTGTATATCACTGGTATTAATGGACTGGTGATGGATGAAGGTTGACTTGTTTAATGCTTTTCAGGACTTGTTCACTCTGACAATGAATGAGCGTTTCAGTCTTGATGGTGGTTATGTTGGTGAGTAATGCTCGTTTCTTTCATTATTTCTGCACAAGTTTTCCAAACCTTGACCATACCGGTTACCTTAATAAACAGGCACGCAAATGGTGAAAGGATTCCAGATGAGTAGGATAAAGCACACTTCATTTTAAAGGCTGTGAAAGTTAGAATAGCATGGGTGAACTTTTTGTAAACACATTATTGTAACCAGTGACATTTTGCAGGAATCTTCGAATGGTTTCTCGGTAGAAGAGATGGTATGTGGATGGGCTTTCTTACAAGAACAGTGTTAGAGAATGCTACAAGGTATTCCCCCCTCCTCTACATAGTCTGCTGCTTTAATCTGCTTTGCTTTCAACTGGCATGAATACTGTAGATGTACGCTTAGTGTGTAATGAAACAGATATCTTCCTCGAAGCCTTGACATTAAATAGTTCTGGATTTGCTGGTACTCGGGGGGGCAGGGGGGAGGCATCACACATGATCCCTTAAATTTCCTCAGATTGTTTTCTTGGATTTTCCCCCTGCAATGAACTAATTGCAGAATGGCATCAAAACACATCCATCAGATATTAGTATATTACAGGAAGTGAACAGCAACAAAGCTGTAGTGCAGTAAATGAATTAGATGGAACATGACAGAGCATGTCATTTTATTCCTATTTTAAATGTAGATAAAGTGCAAAGACCACCTCTCAACACTATATTTTAAGTACAAAGTGAGTGGAGGATCTTTGCTTAAATGTGTTCCCTCATTGTGATACAATCTCCTCATACGTGCATGAAAGGGGAAGAAAGGTGTAACTACCCAAACTTCTCCTGGGTTTGTGAAACACTTTCTTCAGTACTGGAACCATTTATAGTGTTTAATAGTCCAACACTGCTTTCTTGTCTGCAGTTACCAGGATGCAAAAGACAAACTGGCAAAAACAAGGCTGTTGGCTCCAGCTTACTTTATACTGGGTGGAAAAAATTCTGGAGAAGGATGCGTAATAACTCGTTCCAGGACAGCTACTCTGGATATCTGGGAGTGAGTATGCTTGACCTGACACCTGACTCAGCCTTCCAGAAGAAGACAGGTTCCATCAATACTTACGGCTTGTGTTTCTTGTAACTTTTGTTGTGCAAGTACAATTTAAAATTGTTCTAAATTCTAGAATGTTGTGCAAGCAATTCTTCAGCATCATTGAAAAATACCACAGCAAACCTAAAACTAAATCTGGCTGTACATAGTATATACTATATATGTACTTACTATATATGCAGAGAAGCAAAACACAAATGTGTACCTCTTTTCCAGCCTTGATATCAAGAAAGGCACATGGTACGTGTTAGAAACAAACTATGATCGCTGGAAGCCTCCGCTAATCTTGGATAATCGTAGAGCTCCTGCAATGAAATGCCTGAACCAGACAATGCAAGAGGTAAACATCCTCTGAATACCCCATCTTGCTGTTCTGGAACTCCCAAGTTACAATACTGATCTGTCACAGGCAGGAGCATTCAGGGCATTTGCAGGCACCGATGTCATGACAGAGGTGGCTGGTTTGTGACAATTTGTCAGTGCTTCTGGTTAATAAAGTACCAGCTGGCTCTTTACGCAGATGTTTTTTAGTTTTAGGCTTTCTCTTCATCAGGGTGGGTTTCCTGCAAGCATGTTCTGTGGCTGCATACGCAGCGGGGTAGACCTGGAGATACTTTGGGAGAGATTTTCAATGTTTCCTGGGCTGTTTTATCACCAGTGAAATTCAAACACACACTGTCAGGCAGCAGACGCTGCTGCTCAAGAGTCCCATGCTGTACTGAGATCTGGTCTGCTCAAGTCTTTGCAACCCATGTTCTTCTGATCTCAAGATGTACGGGTATCATGTATTCTTAAAGCTTTATCTTATTATCTATTGAGCAGTAAAAAAGTTACAGTTCTCAGCATTTACACTAACGGGTTAATGTCCCTTAACATCGATGTATTTTTTTCTTTCAGAACATCTCCCTACCAACAATTTATGATGTTCTTTCCACAAAACCTGTCCTCAATAAGGTAATGCTTCTATTTTTGTGGAAAGTTTAGAGAGAGGGGCAGACCACTTACTACTGTACTTCTAAGGAAGAGGTCACAGGGGGTGTTAGGTGAAAACATGCATGTAAGAACAAAAAGGATTCCACATTACTTTGTAAAAGCAAATGTAACTGATGGAATAGCTGTTTTCCAAAGGCCCTACAGCTTTAAAACTCTGAGTAGCCTGAGCCCTTTCCTCATAGCTGGCTCCAGCTTGAGGCGGCATTTGCAATACAGACATCTTAAGGAGCCTTCCAACCTGAATTAACCTGAGATACATGCCTTTGTAAGTAGCATGGAACAAACTAATATACCTCATGGTTTAGCCATAGTGCAGGCATGTTCTTGCAACAGAAGATGCTTTAGTCTGAACTTCAGGTTTTGGTGTTTAGGAAAAAAAAAAAAGACTAAAGGGGTGAGAAGAGTTTTTGAATTACAAAGTTTAGTTACCGTATTAAGTGGAAACAGCATTCTTAGCTGAGGACACAAGCTATTCATACTTGCATGTTGTTGACTAAATAAGTGCTCATTTCGGTTGAACTGTTCAGCTAGTATCAGAGACAGTTTTTCACTAATTGCTGTAATGAGGCTTTCTCTTTTTTCTTTTTTTATCTTCTCCCATCTGCTGTTAGCTGACTGTGTGCACAACGCTGATGGAGGTGTATCATGGTCATACAGAGACTTACCTGCGGGAATGCCCAGATCCCTGTAGTCCTTGGTAGTCCTGTACCTTTCCTGTGTTGGGAGCTGCTTGTCTGAATTGGAGGTCCTCCAAGAAAAAACTACTTCTGGAAAAAGATTTCCTCAGTCTAACTCCTTTCTTCAGAAATCTTAATGGCTATATAGAAATGTCAGTGAGCTTCTAACAGTGGAGGACCCTCTCTCACAGTGGACTTTCTTGCTTTCTGATCAGCAGTTCTGCTGATGAGAAATGTATACTGATGAATGTCTTGATTTCAGCCATTTCTGCCAAATGAGTTCAGCAGTTAGTTCTAGATCTCTTCAGTCTTGACAGTATTCTTGGTTTGGTTTGTGGGTTTGTTATTTTTCGTTGTTTGGTTGGGTTTTTTTAGATCAAAATACTTCTGAAGTTCACAGGAGTTAAAATGGCACCTACCAAGCCTGTAGAAGAATTGGGTATAAGGTGGCCATCTGGGACGGTACAGTTCTGTTATTCTTTCCTAAGCACTTAAGATGAATTGCTAATGTTCTGGTCCAATATGAGGATATGTTTAAGACTCCCTATTATAAAATAAACTACAAAGTGTCATATCTAGTCATAGAAACAAGGTCTTGGGAAAATACCTAAAACAAGATTTGAGCCAAAAAATGTCTTTTCACTGATTTATAGACCTTTTGCTCAAGCTCTTTCTTGGCCTGTTAACAATTTTTTTTTGTTAAATTTTTCTTTTGTCTCAAAAAAAATAAATACTAATACAATAAATATTTTTAAGAACTACTTTCTCTGACCACAGTACACGTGCACTGATTTCATACCTCATGCACGTTACATATCACATAGAGGAAAGGGCATTCACTTCCAAATAGACTGATTTTAACAGTGTCCAAAGAACTGATTTCTTTCTCAAACTGACAGTGAAAGCGATTATCGTAATCTGAAATAGCCAACTACTAATAGTGGTTGGGTTGTCTGGGGGAGATTTTGTTCAGTTGGTTGTTTTTTGGAAAGCAGGGTAGGGCAGCCAAGTCAGACTGTGCCGTTGGCCAGAATTATAATTAAGCCGTGAATTTAAAGTTGCCACTGGCATAAGGGAAGTAGTTGCCGTCTCTTTGGTGTCTGCAGAGACAGTATTGCCTAAGGCATTCGAAGTAAAACTGGCAAGTTTGTGACATCTAGTCACAATGGGATTCTTGATAGCCAGAACACAGAACAGTACTAGTGTAGTGCAGAAGTTCAGAACAGAGGATACTGCAGTTTTCTGTGCGAAACAGTAAAGGCTACTTAAGATATTTATTTTAATAATTGAAAATTTAACACTTAAGTCTACAGCAGAGTAAACAAGTTATTGCTCATTTTTGCAAAGTCAACTTTCATCCAGGTGTAACCGACTAAGTTTTATTTAGTATTGCTTCCTTTTCTAAAAGAAACACTAAAATTTCTCCAGGGCTTCCGATAGTTTCTCACAGCGTCCTTGTAGAGAAACTGATGTGTTACAGTCTAGACAGGTGGTCTGTGTGGTGGGTGGGGAACTGACTGAGAGGCTGCACCCAGAGGGTGGTGGTAAATAGCTCCTTTTCAAACTGGCAATCTGTCACCTGTGGGGTCCCCCCGGGGATCAATGATGGGCTCAACACTTTCATATTTTCCTCAGTGATCTGGATGATGGGATCAAGTGTACCCTGATGAAGTTTGCCATTGATACCGAGCTGAGTGGGGACCAGTGGACACTTCAGAAGGGAGAGCCACCCTGCAGGAACACCTGGATAGGCTGGAAGCGTGAGCTAACAGGAACCTTTTGAAGTTCAACAAGGACAAGTTGTAAGGTCTTGCACCTGGGAAAACATAATCCAGTAGTGTGGCATAGGCAGGGAGCTCTGTGGAAAGGGATCTGGGGGGGTCCTGGTGGACAACAAGCTCAACATGAGTGAACAGTGCGCTGCTGCGGCAAAGAAAGCCAACAGGATGCTGGGTTGTATCAACAAAGTCATCACCAGCAGGGGTGAAGTCATTACCCCACTCTGCTCAGTGCTGGTCAGGTCACGCCTGGAATGCTGTGTTCAGTTTTGGTCCCCACTATACAAGAAAGATGTGGACAGACTGGAGAGGGTCCAGAGAAGGGCCACAGAGATGGTCAAAGGACTGGAAAGCGTGCCAGATGAGGAAAGGCTGAGAGAACTGGGTTTGCTCAGCCTTGAGAAAAGAAAGCTTAAGGGGAGACCTTACTACCACGTTCCAGTATTTAAAGGGTGGCTACAGAGAAGCTGGAGACTTCCTTTTTACAAGGAGTCACATGGAAAAGATGATGGATAATGGGTACAAGTTACAGAAAAGGAGATTTCTTCACAACGAGAACAATAAGCCATTGGAATAATCTCCCTAGGAAGTGGTGGATTCCCCAACATTGGACACTTCTTAAGATGTGGTTGGACAAGGTGCTGGGCCATCTTGTCTAGACTGTGCTTTTGCAAAGAAAGGTTGGACCAGATGGTCCTTGAGTTCCCTTCTAACCTGGTATTCTGTGATTAAAAGATAACCTTTAATCATCCCTTGTTTCAGTAACTAGGTTACCAGATTACAGCAAACTGTTATTAGAGGATTGCAGTGGGGGAAGCAGGGACAAAAAGAACGCTATTTGCCAAATAACTTTAACAGCTAATAAAGAGACATGGCTTCTGGTTGAAGAAAATGAAGCACTGGTGTTCTAGGCCCTAGAACAATGCCTGTAGTAGCACAGCTAGAAACAATTTAAAGGGGTGTAAAACACTGACAGGGTGAGAGCACACAGGAATCGGCATCCCACTACTTAAACTGACATTACAAAAAAGGGCTAGCGTAGTTACACATCTTAAATTTTTTTTAACTGAAGTACGCAAGCAGAAGTATGTTAACATGATTGTACTACCGGAGTGTATTTTAAGTCTCAGTCATAAATATCAAAGCTACGTAAACTAAAATCAACATAACAGCATGATTTAGATTTGGGGAAAATGCAGGTAGTGTGTGAAATGCAGCTTCTGGGACATTTGATTCATGTAAAATGGTTAAATTGAGTCAGATGTTACAGTCTGTACCATGAAAAGCACATCATATACTTCTGAGCCTGCACCTTAATCTGGTAGCGGGTTGTTTAGATTTCTTTGGAATTAGTTGCATAACAGCCATAATCAAATTACTTTGTCATTTAAAAATAAGTTTACTTATGAGTCCTGTCCCACTTTAACATATGTGGAGCAGCGTAGACTATTTACAGTCATTAACTAATGAGCTTTTGGTATGTCCCTTGTGCAAGACAATCCACATTCCCACACTGGAAATTGCTTTACAATTGCAAAAGCACAGCTAAATCCAATGGATGTCTCTCCAGAGCCTGAACATATATGCCCGCTATTGACTAAAATAAGCAAAGATGTTTAAAAACAAAACCCTCAACAACTATGTCTTACTGTGTCTGCCTTAATATGGAAGAACTGATGAATGTGATTAATTGCTTCTTGATTTAAGCTACATCTGTCAACTCTGAAAGCACTTGTTCTGAAGGTTTTCTCAAGCCAGACCAAATGTTTAATTTGCTCATGGTACAGAGAGAGACATTGATTTTTAACATCAAACTTCCTCCTGGCTTCTGCTGTCCTGGGCACTGTAATGGAAGCTAAAACCATTTCACTGAAGAAATGTATACAACTGCTTGCAACTTTGGGATTTAATTTAGCCTTTTTTCCTTTGGTTTTTGTTTGCTTGGTTTTTATAGAGACGCAAAGAATAAAAATAGGTGCGTTTCTTCATTTGCTGTACACATAGCTGAAGTACCTCACAAACACAGAGGGTCATCAGATTATTTTATTTTTACATTTGTTTTTTTCCTAGATCAAGTAAGAAACCATAAGTGTTTTCTTTTTTATGTTTAAATAAGAGAGTTACACAGCTTTCCTAGTTCTGGGTGAAAAATCATCAAACGGTTGCAAAAAAAAAAACCACAAACGAAACAAGACAAACATAGTTTTCTATTATTACTGCATAGTCTAGTTCTGTGAAGAGTAGCCTCTGTATTTTAGCTTCCAGCAGATTTTTACTTTTAATGTAAATACAAAGAGTTAATCCAGTTTATTCTGAACGGGATCAAATAAGATGTTAGAGGAAAGACAAAGCATTTGTTTGGGTGTTGGCATTTAAAGGCAAAAAGAAGTCAGTTTGCAAAAAAATTTTACACCTCTGCACTTTAAGAAAGCCATGACTGAAGCTTCCTCTTCAGAGGAAGAAAGAATGGCATCTCCTGTGTCAAAAAGCAAAATGTTGGCAGCTAGTGAGGACAGGACAATCCAGGAAAGGAATTTGATTCTGTCAAAATCAAGCAGTAGTTCTGGGACACACATGCAAGTGAGTTTGCATTAGAGTCGCAAGTGAAGGCCTCGCTTAGAAGCAAAACTCCAGAGCAGCACCCACAGGTGGTCTGTAAAATATCTGCCAGGAAAGCAGCAAGAGTAAATAGAAGACTGAAGCTGGAGCAAGCAGGCATGACCGAGAGTGGACTGACAGGCAGCAGCTGAGAGCTTTAGGCAGGCACCACAACCAACAGCAAAATAGGCCTCCCTCCTGGCACAAACACCTGTCCCCACCGTCACACGGCCAGCTCTTTGGGCTGCGGGTGGAAGGAGAAAGAAAGAAATGCAAACAGAAAGCTCAAAAGCTTGGACTTCACCGTAGTGGCAAGAGCAGGCAAATGACTTGCATATGTCACAGATTGTCAGATGGACTTTCTTTTCCTCTTGGAGTTCCAGAAGTGTTGGTGAGAAAGTCACACCCAACCCCTCCAAGCAGCAAAACCTTTCATCCTTTGCACCAGAAGAACAAGATGAGCCAGAAAGAGTAATGCTCGATCAAAGCGGTGGCAGAAACCACAATTTGCCTTGGGAAGAAAACTCCAAATATTTATGCATTTTATAAGAAACTGCCTTTGTTAAAATGTCTGGAAACACAGCATACCAATTGGACAAATACTTGAAGCAGGCAGACCACGCAGTTCTTCCAAGACTGCCACCCAGTTTTTCAGAGCATGATAACTTGCAGTATCAAAGATTTTAAAGGTCTTGTGTAGCTAAATCTGCTCCCACACTCTGTTACTTAGAAAAGAGGACAATAATTATAAAGGAGTTAGTCTGTTTACATACTCAGAAGCACTGTGCTCAGCACATTTTCTGATCTACAGTGAATCAGCTCCGAATTACATTAATTATATATGGGACAATCTCAGTCTAATTTGTTTTGCAAAGTTTTTTCTCCTAGCTCAAGGGTTAAGCAATAGCAGAACCCCAGTAGTGAGGTTGTCTCTGCTGAGTATTCTGTATTTAAGGTAACTCCAGTCATAAGGCTTGCTTAAGGTTTTCCACGGTTAGTCTTGACTTTCTTTTAGACTTGCTAAGCTTTCTCTGTTAGACAGATACCCAATGTAGAGAAAAAAATCCTCCTTAGACTTTTCCCTCTTTATATTTCAATGAAAATGTTTCATTAAGAAAGAGAAACACAAAAAAATTTATTTTCTCTGTAGTAAAAAAAGAAAAAAGGTGACAAGCACTGAGTTGTAGCAAAGTGCTGAAGTGCTGTCTTGTTCTTAAAGCAGAACTTTAATTCAGGTACCTGGAGGCGTTTGGATTAGACATGGCCTTTTCTCAGGCTACACCCACCATCTGAATTACACCAGTATTCAAACCTTTGAGTAGTTACATATAATTTGCATCAACTTAGTTCCCAAAATGCTACACCTGCATTCCTACAAGAGGTGTACATGCACCATCCCCTGAGAGCTGGAAACGGTTCTTTTTAAGATACCCATATCCAGCTGCAGAAGGTGGCCTTCTGCACGACCCAGGTGGGAAAAAGCAGAAGCGACTGGATGGAGAGGGGAAAACAGGGGAGGGGGAGGAACAGGAAAATGGGAAAGGGAGGAGGGGAAAAAGAAAAAAGGAAGAGCGGGAGCCAGAGTGTTAGGATATGTCAAAGGAAAGAGAAGTACAACAGAATGGGAAGACAGCCGAGAGTGGCAGGCTGTGAAGATCTAGCAAGTGCAGCGTGCTCCTCTCTGACCTCCCTGCTCCCTGCGTTGAGCGTTCCTTTGCTGTCCTCTGAAACCAGCCAAACCGTGCCTCCCCGCTGCAGCAGCCTGCTGGTTAGTAACTGCTGTTACCACATTGTTTCAAATTACGCTGAGAGACATTAAATCTAAACTGATCCTCTAAGAAAAGAGTATTGACATTAAAAATACATGTTATCCCAAGCAACCGTTCTTCAAAGCAAGGTAAGTTACATTAAAAGCATACTAAGGTTGTGAAGCATCCGGAAGCAAACAAGCATGGCAGCCATTCACGTCCCTTCCTTTTTGGATGTGATACGGTCTCTTTGTGTGATCCCCAGATTCCTTTTATCGAGATCCCTTGTTTCACTCACTGCACAGCGACAGGCTGCGTTCTTGTGACGAATGGGGACGGCATAACAGAGGAGAAAGGCGGCTGCTCTGTTCCAGCTCTCAAGACGGTAAATAAGCTAACGCCTCGCAAGGGAATGGTTGCTGTTACAGACCAGGCAGATCTAGGCACCCACTGGGACAACTGAATTCTCACCCCTTTTCCTGGCAGGTGCTGCACAGGCAACCCAGTAGGCTGTGTTGTTTGGCCAGTACCCAGTCTGGGATACCACTGGTTGCATTTTGGAAGTACTGATCACAATGGCAGTCAAGACAGAGGGAGCTATGCTGCAGGAATATAAAGTACTGTAAAATGTATCTTAATTTTTTTAATCTCAGTTCAGGCACTCGAAATTATCCAGCAATCTTGGTTTCAAATTCTGTACCCCAGAGCTCCATATGTAACACAAGCACGATATCCTCTATCTTTCTAGATACCAGGAAGATTACAACATAAACTAATCCAAAAAGAGGTCTACAGCCCTCCGACCAAGTTAATTTAGTCCGATACCAGCATGCCTTCAAGGATCGTGGAATTAAGTAATACAAGGAGAACACCACAGGAAAACCGATAAGAAAATGAATCGTCTCAGTGCAAGGTTTGGATGGTTCACAAAATAAGCAGGGCTCAGGGCTACACGTGGGAGCTGAGCGTTAACCCCCCCACACTGGCTGAGGCAGAGACACTGCGAAAGGGCCAGCGTGGGGGAAAAAAAAAGAGAGATGTGACTGTGATTAAGAGCCCTGTGTGTACAGGGCAGCAGGTGACATACAGGCACTTCCTGTAATCCTAGTGTTTTCTTATTTTGCAGTGCTTGAATGCACAAGCTAGGCATTTGATTTTTTAAACTCAGGTCTGGGTATCGGTTGACGTGGAGAATGTAAGATACTGCAGAACGTAGCTTCCATGTGCGTGTCCAGGAAAGGCAGAACAGCAGCTGTTCAGCCCAGAGAGGATGATAAAGGAACTTGGAACAGCTCCCATTTACTCCAGGTGCAGGTCACAGCCTCCCACCGGGCCGTCTACACCAACCTCCGCTCTGCCAACAGGTAAAATGTACTGCATTTGCTGTGAGAACCTTGATTATACCTTTATCCCCCAAAGCAGCAACCCACTCATTTTCTCCTTCAACCTGTGATCAGACTCTGTACTCACTTCTCCCACCTGAGACTTCTCAGCTGATTATCTGCCTCCTTTTCATCCAGTAGCCTGCGAGTGCCATGCATGCCCACACCATTCCAGACAAACATCCCCGCCACCCAAGGGGGTTTGACACGCAGCCAGGCAACCTTGCCTATCCCCACCTCGAGCTCCCGTTGTCAGTGATGTCTCTGTTACGCAACATCGCAACAACACACCGGCACAAACCCTGCTTCCCACGGCCCTCGGTGCCAGGGCTCCCAGCAGTCAGAAAATACCTGCTCAAGCCACGCTTTCTTTTTGTATTTTTTGGCCTGTGATTTTCACTCCTGCGCTGAGCGTGCACAGCAAAGGCAGCACAACGTGAGCCTGTACCAAATTCCCTCCCAGCCGCCCAACAGGCAGCCCCCCGGCTGAGCAGCACCTCTGCTGCGTGGAGCTTTACCCCTGCTAGGTGGAGGCTAAGTGTCCGTGACAAGCAGGTGCAGCTTGCACAGGTGATGGCCGTCACCCATTTCTGAAAGCACTGTTAGCAGCCAGACCATCACTCTCCTTAATGCAGAAAGTTGTTTTGTGTTTTCTTGTGGTCTGGTTCCACGCCTGCGCGTGCGGGCTGAGGACTGTCACATCAGTACCAGCACTGAGGTTACACGACACTTGCCCTGTTCAAAACAGCTGGCAAGGAGCTGGGTATTACTCAGTGTAAACATTTCCCACAGACTAAACACAACAAGTACCAGCAAGTAGTCTTGCTCCTTTGCATTTCTAGTGTAACACAACAGCAAAGGAGCATACTCAAGAACAACTTTATGGAAAGAGGTCTATCTGCTTAATTTTACCTGTGTGGACATTTAAAATTTGTGGTTGAAGGTTTATGCCGATTAGATTTTTCATCTGTGGGTATCTGCCTAATAGTTTCTTATTTAATGGAACAAATTAAAAAAGAGTAGTAGCAAGGTTTTTCCCCAGCATAAAGCATGAGACTGATCCTGCTACTATAAATCACAAGCAAGAGCAGAGCTAAACTTGGGGATTTTTTTTATAGTCACCTGTTCCTGCAGTTTCTAACCTGCAGTTTCCAACCTCTGAAGTATTTTCAAATCTAAATTCTTCCTACAGCTACTAAAATACGAGGTTTCTTTTCTAGTATTGACTGTTTCTCAGAGGCACTGTGTTCTGTAGTGATGTTTACAGATGCCAGTCCCACAACCCATCCTATGCAGACAAACACCCACACTTTTGGGGTTTCCATAGACCCATGTGCCAGGTAAGCTGGAGACCCAGAGTTCCGGCAGCAAACAGCAGTACAAAAGCACAGTACAAGCTGCAACACGTATCTAGAAGACCTAAGTCACATCACCACAAAACACCAGCCTCCCCTGTGCATATATTAAAAAATAATCTGAAAGACACGAAGATTTGAGATAGAATATGATGATTGCAATCCTAATAGAATTCACCATTTTAATCCTGGATGTACAGTGTCTGGCAGCCTTCTTTCAACATTGTTTTTAAACACAGATATCTAATTCATAAAATGAAAAAATAGTATCTATAACTTTATCTTCTAGAGAAATAGCTGAAAAATGGGGTTTTTTTTCCTTTCAAAGACATAAACTACCTAAAAAGATTAGTAAGCAAAAATGCAAAAACTAGTAAACATATAAATTCCAGCTTCTTTCTTTGCAAGATGAATATTTCTTTGCAAGGTTGATATAAAGTTTCCAGATTTGTTTGGTTATGAAAGCTTCTAAACATAAATAACGTAAATTACCTATACTAAATATTTGGGTTGCAGCAACTAAAGAGGAATAAATTATTATGTTACTTTCAGTCTTCTAAAGTCATGCTAATGAAAACACTAATCAGATCGCTGTCACTTACATTTTCAGTCCTTGCCTGTCGTAGGTGGATTTCATTGAGCAATATGATTTAAAACTTTATTGTGATGCAATGTATGCAAGTCTGAATTCATTCAGTTGCTAATGAAATGCGATGGGGGGACTTTTTTGCTCCAGCTGGCTGATAATTAGGGCATATCACAGATAGGTCTAGGAAAAGGCTGGGAAATACTTAAGCCTGTTTTGCAGTTACTTTGAGCTCTTAAGAAAGGAGCAGTTCTACAGTACCAGCCTGAAGTTTTCTGCCTATACAACAGAGGTAACGATCAGGTTTTTTTAACTTACTTCAAATGGTGAAGTTATATGAAGAATGACAAAAGACTACTTTAATAAATCTTTCTGGTTTAGTGCCTCTTAAAGTGTGAGGTGGGTAGTTTGCTTTCTCAGGCAGCTCAAGTGAAATGTTAATTAAGCAATTGGTTTCAGGGAAATCTTGCAGAACTTGCTCTATGTGATGCCTGTTAACTTGAAATGCTGCTTTTTTTTGATAGTTGCCTGCTAGCACAGCAAGCAACTGTACAGGTTTCCCAAAGCACAAAAAGGATCTTAAAGGTAATTCCTGCTTTTGGGGAAAGCAGCACATTGCATTCGTCTCTCCTTGATGAAGATTATAATTGTTCCATATTAACTATAAGCAGAAGGGCCTCTCTGGCATTGAAGTTACTGAATAATCTTAAAAATAATCAATATAATAAGAAGGTAGCTCCTACTCTTCTAAATGTAAGTACTTTAAAAGAAGCTAAAGGTAGAAGCTAGACTGTGACTTGTAAGATATCTTGTCTGTATATGCTGTCGGCTGAAAAAAAAGAAAAAAATCTGCATGAACAGCAAAATACTTGTCTTAATATAGGCTGTAGCTCAGCTGAAAAGCAGATTCCTGTTTAAAGCCATCCTCCCTCTGCAGGAGCTGCTCCTCTTCCTCCTCCTTTCCTTGTTAAGGGTGGTCTCCAGCTGCTCTTAAAAAACTGCTGCTTGCGAACTGAAAACTACACAACTTTTAAACATCAGCAGTTTTCCTGAATTGCAAGACTTCAGATCCAGCATTAGATGGACTGGAGAAATACAACCTCAAATATACCAAAGCACTTGGAGAAAGCTTTCCCCCACTTTGATTTTATGTAGTTTTTACTGTAAAATGCATACAGGTTTGTTTCTTTTGTAGCTTAAAGGAACACTTCTCAAGGGGTTTGTGTTTTCCATGAATGTTCTTCATTCAGGGCAAATTCAGCCATTTCTTAAAAAGAAAGCCATTTCCTTTTACATTGAACAAAGGCTTACACATCTAAACTTCCACTGCAAAGAGACAGCAGACAGCGGGTTCTATGGATTTGTTCTTGAGAAAAAGCTTTTCAGTTGTCTCCCAGGATATATTCATGGTATTTTATACTGTGTGTTTATGTACGGAGGAGTTCTGTTGTGTGTGGGTGGTGGCTTTTTTTCTTTCCCTGAATAGTTTGCATGGTTGTAAGACTCTGGACCTGAAGAGCTTTTAACATCAAGGTGCTCAGAAGCACTTCAGTGCAGTCCAGACTTGCTAGCACTTCAGAGTACTGCTTGCTTTAAAGGCGCAAGTACGCGATGCAAGTTGGGGTAAGGAGTCATCCACAGAACTGATAGATCAGCAAACCTCAAGCTTACAGTTCAGGTCCTACTTCTTCCTTAATGTTGTTAGGTACTTATCATGGTCCCTTTGAAATTATTTCATTCTGTATTTGACTTAGGGTAAGAAAAAGCAGTCGTGAGACCTGCTCCTAATTAATACAAGTCCTTTAAGTGTCACGATTCCGTCCCCATTAGCCGAGGGCTAGATACAGAAGTGGTTTTGTTCTTTTTTCAATAGTGCCACGATGCAACTGGCCCTCATATAAAGCAGAGGGCACCATGGCCCTTTCTGAGATGCTAGCCCGGGCTAATGCGTGTGAGCGGTACCATATCCGATACAGATCCTGGGGCTGCACTTGATGCCCCTCAGTGGGGCTGGACCAGGTCACACAAATACATGATGGCTGCTTGCCGTTGGGCCTGTGCCAGAGGCTACAGTGCCTCTGTCTCTGGGCTATATGCCCACAGTATAGAAGGACAAGGCTCAGTGCTCTCCAGAGCCTGAGAAGACTCAAAGCCATTCCCCTGATTGCTGGGGCTGGCTGAGGGCACTGTCCATCCTTCCTTCCTGCTGAGTATAAGCCACCACGCAGACACAACTTCTAAAGTTGTGAGGCCAGAAGGAGGACGAAAGAGAAGTCTGCAGCTTACGTTAGCATATTTTTCTGTGGAACAAGTCTGATACCTGTCAGTGCTCCAGACATCTTGTGTTTTATGCTCAAGTGCCCCTGGGGTTAGAACACTGGAACCCAGCCCTGGGTCAAGAGCAGTAATCTAAGCTGTCCTGCACAGCAGTAGCTTCTCTGCTGTCTGAAGCTTCCTGGCGATTCTCAATATACAAGTAGTCTCCTCCGCATACCCTTACCCTGACTTCAAAGGAAAGCTACTCAGCTCTAAAGGCAAAGAGCCCTTGCTGTGGATGGGGAAAGGAAAATTGCCTACTGAGTGCCTCTGGGACATGAACATCGCTGAGTGGCTCAAGGACAGCCATGATGCTCACAAATGTGTTATCCTATAGGTCTGCATACGGTTTTATCTGGCAGAAAATGCACTGGCAACTTGAGGTAGCTCATCCATCAAAGAAAGAGGCGGAGATGTGATTGCAGTCAAAAAGATTTTATTCAACTTCTATTCTTTTTTCAGCAGGTGGAGTTCCTGACTCCTGGCTCGAGTATGTCCCTGTCCCACTGCAGACACATCCATGCACACGTACACAGACTGTGTCATACCCTTGCTAGGGCTTGGCTGGCAGCAACAACAGGATTTAGTTTCTGGGAGACTTGGTTGAACACAAGCTCAAGGTCCTGTGGCTTCCTGCTTGTGGAAGGGAATATTCTTCCTCTAGTCATGCAATGAGCTACGCTGCCCTACTAACATGGGACAGTCAGGTGCGCTGTAGTTAAGCCTTTTTTGAGGATGAGGACAAAGAAGTGAAAGAGTAAAACTACAACAGTAATTTTTTAAAATTGCTTCTTTCTGAAGGGTTTTGTGAAAAAGCATAGGAATGGTGGTCTTACAGTCTGAGGAGTGCTATCAAGGAACTGACTGACGTTCCCACAGCTTCTGTCCTTGCTGTGGTTAAATTTAACTCTCTTGGAAGAGAACAGAAGAATTTAGGTTAGACGAGACCTCTGGAGGCTGTCTGGCCCAAGCCTTGTTGGTGGCACAACCAATCTCAAAGCAAGGTCAGGCTGCTCGGGCTCTTGCCCAGTTGCAGTACAGAGACTTGACCCCCTCCGTGGGCAGCCCGTTCCAGTGTTCCCCCCCACTTCCTCGTGGGAAATTTAGGTCAGTGTGGTACTATTGCCTTCAGACCAGCAGCTTTACATTTGGTTTAGGTTACCCAAAACATAGTGCTTCCCCTGTGAGATGCAAATTTAAACGACTAGGCTCCTGCAAATAAGTTTTGTTTAACTGGGATTTCTGACGAAGGTCACCTGGAAGCTCTGTGTAGCAATATGCGACTACCTGGGCTTGAGCAAGATGCCCCTCAGCAGTGGATGCCAGTGCTAGTGCTGGCGATGTACCATGGCATAACATGCCATCCCTCTACCCACCCACCTTCTGACCCGGTAGCTACACCGGTGTTGTTTGGCTGCGTGTTGCATGGTTCTCTGCAAAGCCATCTGTCTAGAGGCTGCAGTATCAAATGTTTCTGTAGGATTTTAACGTGCCTCAAAGAAGGGAATTGAGATGTGGCTTTATTGAAACACGCCTCAATTTATTTTTCCTTCTCCCTCCACTCCTTATGAATAAGAAACAGGGACAGCTGAACTGATTAGAATTAGTTGCATTCTATTAAATGGGATTAGGAATGGGTTATTGCCAGAAGCCCTACGCCCCTGCAGAGGAGAAGAGGGCTAAAGAGGAAAATCTGCTACAAATGTTCCCTGGTGATTTAGTGTGGTGGGACAAGCAGGCACAGCCCCAAACAGCCTGTGCTGAGTGAGGGCAGTGCCAGGCAAGATGGAGCGTCCTGCGCGCCAACTTTGCTAGGCATTTGTTTTGACTATGGCAGCCAGCAGAAAAATCACAAAGAGCAAGCTAAAAGGTGCTCGAACACCTCCTGTGGCTTTGCCACAAAGGGAGTTACCGTCTCGGCTAGTTTGCCTATTGTTACGAACTAAACCGAAGATTTCTTGCCCAGCTTGTGTTGTGAGCCTTACTTTTAAAGGCATATAGTGTTCAGTTCAGATCTTATCTGGCTGGCTGTGAATGAAAACGGGTCCTTCAGGCAGACCTAGACATGCAAGTTAACTGTGCTGTCTTCTGTAAAGAGGATTATTATGAACTTTCTGTAACCCGTTCTCCTAGATATCTTCTATGGGGTTTTACACAAGAGGACATGAATATTTCAGGTGTAATCATTGTACTTCAAGATTAGGTAATCTTTGATATCTATTGATACCTTCCCTATCCCCAGGTGCAGGTTAAGGATTTTACATTCATCTGTTCAGTGAAGACTCTTGCAGAACTGCAGGACAGCAAATGACCTGCTTTGTACCTGCCTGTGAGCACTAAGAAAGGTTTGCTGCAGCTCACCTCCCTTCTGTTTGTTGTACAGCACGTCTGGTGGTGCTTCAGCTCCTGATGGAAGAGCAAAACGTCATCACAGAGGTCCCGGCAGCCCTAAAGCGCCTGGCCAAATATGTAGTGCGTGGTTTCTACGGTGTGGAGTACTCCCTGGCCCTAGATGTACTGATCCGCTACCCCTGTGTGAAAGAGGATGACTTGTTACAGTTGCTCAAGTATGAACATAAACAACTGCGTAGTATCCTGAACACGCTCAAGGCAGAAAAGTTTGTGAAGGTGCGTATGAGAGTTGAAACAGGGCCTAATGGGAAGAGCACAAGGCACAATTACTATTACATCAATTACAAGGTGCTGGTGGATGTTGTAAAATACAAACTGGATCACATACGCCGGAAAATAGAAGCAGATGAGCGGGATTCGACTACCAGGTCCTCTTTTAAATGTCCATCTTGCTCCAGCACTTACACAGACCTTGAGGTTAATCAGCTCTTTGATGTATTTACAGGTATGTTGCTTATATTGCTGATTTGCTCTTATCTTAATAACTCTGGTAGCACAAAATTGGCTCCTGTGCAAACTTTGCAATAAAAGCTGTTAGGATATACTTGTTTGCTGGTGGACAAGGGCCTGGGACAGGAGAAACTGGGAGGTAAGGGTAAGAGAAAAATACCTCTGCAAAACAGGCCAAGCAAGAGGAAGAATACTTTTGAATATACGAGCTGGAGCTGGGAGGCAGATTGCAGGCCTCAGCTTTGCCACGAGCAGGATGCTTAGCCTGGTATGAGATTACTCATCTAAATCTTGTGAGTCCCATGTCCTCAGATGGAAATGAGAATACAGTACTTGCTCTACTCCATTTGAATGTGTTAATCATTTGTCTGTTCAGTTCTTCTGATGGAAGCATTGGACAAGATGGATAAAACTGTTTGCGGCCACCTACTGTAATAAGCATGTTGCAGCTCTGCAGCAGGGGAGAGGTGTTCTATCGCTCCGGTGCTGCAAACGGGGAACTTCAGGCTCCTCCCAGGGCAACGCAACACATCTGCAGCAGAAGTGGCATCAGAGCTTGCTGGTTTCTCTTCTCTAAAACCAAAATGACTAATTAGAGAGTACTCTTTCAAAAATGCGGTCAAATGGCATCCTACTGCAATACATTACTCCAAGTGCCGCTACTGTGTTAACCCCTGGGTCATGGTATTGGCAAAAGATGCCAGAGCCGGGAAGAATGAACTTCATATGACTAACTGGAAATGTCAAAGGTGAAATGAGTATACTGTCAGTTAGCAAAATCCTCCATTTAGAACAAAGGGATGGACTTTGTCAAGTTACTGAAATGCAACCATTGGGGCTGGTGATACATTTTAATAGTATATGCTTTAAATAGATTTCTTTTGCTTAAAAAATGAACATAGGTTTTTAGCATACGCTTTGAACAACTAAAACCAGATGCTCTTTATGCTTCACTATTGCCATTTCTCTCTTGCATAACAAGTGTGTGAATATCAGTCCTTGTCAAATAAAAAAGAAAAAAGGTGGGAGGGAAGGGAGAAAAAAAAAGAATGAAAAGAAAAAAAAAAAAAAAAAAGGCTTACCTTTATAACTTGAGTTCTTGAGTTCCCCTAGTTAATGTGAATGAATGGATAAAGTCAGAATATTTTGGCAATTGTCCAGACTGTGGATTTCTTAACAAGGTCCTACAATCTTTTGTGTCCTACGAACATAAGAATTTCTAATTTGGATAATGTTGCAGAGACCTTCCGCTGCACTTACTGCAATACTGAAGTAGAGGAAGATGCCTCAGCACTTCCTAAGCGTGAGGCTCAAACCTTGCTAGCAAAATTCAATGAGCAGCTTGAACCTATCTTTGTGCTACTGCGTGAGACTGAAGATATTGTTCTGCCATATGACTTGCTGGAGCCTCAGCCAACAGAAATACCAGAATTATCAGAAAGGTATAAACATACCCCTAGAATTTCTGATTTCAATACAAACCCCCTAACAACTTTCCAGCTGTAAAATCTTTGAAATACTGAACTTGCAGCATACTTTCAAGTCCATTCTGCTTTGTTCATAATACCTAAGGCATTTTAAATTAGTTTTTATAGTTTTGCTTTTGCTACCTTTTTTTATCTTAAATAGTTAATTTTCCAGACTTCCCCTTCATCTGATGTTCATAACCCGTTCTGTGAGAAAGTAGTTTCTCTACTAGTGTGCTTCATCCAGAGATGCCCTACTGAAGAACCCATGCAAAAATAAATGGTTCAGAACCACTTGCCTCTGACAGGAGGTAACAGGAAATGTGAATTGTTTTAATATAGAACACTTAAAGCCGGTCTGCTAACAAAACATGCCTTTTTTGGTCTCTCTCTCTCTTTCTTTCTTTCTTTCTTTTTTTTTTTTTTTTTTTTTTTTTGAAATGGGAACTGGGGGATTCTTGCCTGGATATAACCTGCCCAAAATGGGTGACACTTCATTCAGTTTTGATGATAAGGTGCGTTCAAGTGTGCTGGAATCCTGCAACCAACCTGAAAAATGGGCCAACAGAAGTTCCTCTTTTGGCAATATGTACACCCAAAACTTAGTTATTGATGTGCAGAACTCTGAGCCCAAGAAGAAAACAAGAGAAAAAGCAACTAAAGAGCAACCTATCTGGATGTCACAGAGCACCGTGGAAGGAGCAACAACAGCCACCAACAATAGTGTTGGTAAGTTTTAAGCATTAGCAAATACTTAAAATTCAGTAGCCTTGCTGCATTTAAATAAAGCTTTCCCATTGAAAATGTAGTGAGTTTGGTTTAGAATCTAGCATAACGCTTCGGTTCTGCACTACTGGATATCAGATCTCAGTTTCTAAAAACTACCCTTTAGACTGATTTAGGTGGTGGTAGTAGTAAAGCCAGAGCTCAGGTACCAGGTCCTGAAATTTCTAGCTCTTAACTATGCAGTAACATTAATGGTACTCCTTAAAAGTGTAAGGCTCTTGGAAATGTCTGCACTTTCAAGAAAATTCTAAAGTGTGGATAAAAATGATCCAGGGTAGAAAAAACAGAAGATGCCTGTGGCAACTGTAAACTATTGCTACCTCTAACACTTAGTATTGTGTATTAGGAGTAAATGCTTCTGAAGAAACTGGAGAAAGCGTTAGAGAAACTGTCAGCGATAATGAAATCATCAAGACTCTTCTGATCCATGAATCCAAGTCATCATCTAGCACAGACCAGGCTCCTGTTGTCAAAAGCAAAGTGTCTGAATCGGGCAGTGATACTAGTGAGTCTGAAGAAGATACCAAGCGCTCAAGAAGAGCAGGAATGGAAGTAGCAGGCAGCAATTTTAAACAAGAGGAGGAACAGGAAACACAAAGTCCTATTTTAATGGTAGCTGGTCAGCCTCATTCCTATGGTGAAGTTTGTGAAAATCCAGAGCTTGTGTGTCTCATGACAAAAGAAGAGAGAGAAGCTTATATAAAAATAGGGCAAGAAATGTTCCAATTTGTCTTTGAATAAATACTACTATATGAATACGCAGACTTGTATAGAGTCAGTGAAGGCTTCTTTTGAAATAAGAGAGCCTGATAGTTTAACTTATGTTCTTCAAGGTTTACCACTCCTGTTTGAACTCCTTGCTGTTAAGCAACATAGTAATCCTGTAGTAGGAAACAATACGGGTTTTTTGTCTTAATGCTTAGACTTTGTGAATACTGTAATCTGTTTTGGACTACGGAAAATTTCAGGATACAGCAGGATCTGATTAAAATAAAGTTTCAAAAGCAATGTTGCAATCTAGTGTAAGAAATCAATTATTATACCTTCCTCCCAGAAGCAGCAGATACTTCCGGTAGTGAAAAATGAGTCAAAGCCCAACACAATTTGGTTTCACTCCGTACCAGAGCATTCTGATTGTTTTGTTGGGTCACTTGCTATACAACAGTAACAGATGTTACACAGCAACCTTTCTCTAAGGGAAGAGCTGTTACTAAATGGTGTTAGCTATAGAAGAGAACCAGCTCTGGCTCTTAACTTTCATCTTTAAAATAGTTATCTGAATTCTTTGAACTCATTGCTCATGCAGAGCTGTCTCTGAAGTGATGAACACTGGACAGTAAAATATAACATTCATTTTGGTTCAGATTGGTAAGGAAGCAATGTATCAAGCAGAAGACTGCTTGTCATATCTCATTTGTGCACTCTATAATCTTTTTAAGCACGATCTTCTCTACTGCCACTGGAAAAGCACATTCTACTTGAACTGAACTACGTATGAGTAGAAGGACTGACATCAGAACAGAAGCCAGTTTAACTTCTTCAGCAATTCTACTACTTGAGCAATGGATAATGACAGCAGACTAGAAGGGTGCAAACTGAAACACAGGAGGTTCCCTCTGACTGTTAGGAAACACTTTTTTACTGTAAGGGTGAATGAGCACTGGCACAGGTTGTGCAGAGTTGGGTTGTAGAATCTCCCACCCTGGAGCTACTCAAAAGCCACCTGGGCATAGACAGCCCTGGACAACCAGCTCTGAGTGACTCTGCTTGAGCCAGGGGGTGGGGCAGCAAGATGACCTCCAGAGGTCCTGCCAACATCAACCATTTTAAGATTCCATGATGAAAGGGTATAGAAAAAGTTCAACCAAAGAACCACCATTTCAGTACATTGTTAATGTACACCATTCCAGGGCCAGAATTCAGTAATGGCATGTGCCTGTGCTATTTCTCGAGCTTAGAGTTTAAGGATTAACCATATAAACTAGATTTGTCTCAAAATATGCACAAATCTTGTTCTACTTCATGAAAATTTCCTCGTTTAGGCCTACTGAATGATTCTTGTGCCCAGTTAGTGATTAAAACCCTTAGTTTTGTTTCACTTTCACAGGTTTGCCTTTGTCACAATGTGTCTCCTCTACCCTCAAAATCGTAAAGTTTTTTTCTGCAGGCAGTATCACTGTGAGTTTAAAGCCTGCACAGTAATGAAGCTATCTTCAAACCTTTTGATATACTTTGGCAATCACATGCTTTTTGTCTCTGAAGACAATCTGCCACTTCAAAATTCACTCATAAAACCTGGAGACATTCAGAACAAATGAACTAGAAAAAAAGTCACAAACGAACCACGCTCTCTCTTTATTCAAACTTCAGGTGTATTTAGGCTTTGCTGTCACTAGATTGTCTCCCACAGCACATAGCCATATTATTATTATACTAATTCAGGATTTATGTTCCTTTTGAGGTTAAAGACAACCATTGTTTAACTATTTTGAGAGAAGCCTTGTGTGTGTTTAAGGTAAACAGGATCTCCAATACAGCTAGGCTGAAAAAGCAGTTTCCAGCTCAGCCTTATGCCTTACTGTTATTGTTAGCAACTCTGATCTGTAAAACTTGAACTACCCCAAGAATGTTCTACAATCTTAATTCTGCCTTTGCCATGAGACTTCATTAAGTGCCAACTTTAACTTTTTTCAATTGCTGCAATTGAAAATGTTACCCATGAAAGAATACTAACATTTTCAGAGAGGTTTATCCCTTCACATACTGAAAGTACAAAACAAAATGCAGAAAAAATACAGATGGTTTCTGCAGTTAACTACAAACCCAGAGTATTAACTTCACCTCTGATAAATGTGCTGACAAAAATTAATTCCACAGGCCATTAACAGGATTTTTATTTTTTTTTTTTTTATACAGACCAGCTATAGCCTGGGCTATAAAGGCAACATGTACATATGTGCTGTGTCTATGCCTCATATTTGTAGAAGAGGGAGAAACTTAGTGGGACAAGAGTTTCTTGTCCCAGGAAAACTAGCAGTGTTTCTCTGAAGAGCAGTACAACTGCTACAAGCAAGCCAACACTTAAAACTTAACTTCCAGCAACACACCCAGCATACCATTTTGTAAGCCAGATTAAAATTTTTCAACAAGTTAACAGACAAGTCCAAACTTTATTTAAAGCTACCATTCTGAACAATTTTAAAATTACTAAACAAGTCACAATAAGAGATAAAAAAAGATTAAGACAGAAAAAGAACAGTGCAGCAAAACTGAATAGAAGATGACTCAGTTCCAGCTGTTCAGGCTGCCACAGGCAGAAGTTAGCATACCTATCCTAAGAGGCAGCGTGTCAGAAATTTTACATTTTTATACACTTCCAGAATTCTGGGAAATTAGTGCTGATCTTCCATAAATGTTTGTATACATGGAGTTTGGAACTGTAGATATCTTCAGGTTATTCTCATGCACTTTGAGCTCCAAAAGTTTCTGTAAAGTAAGAGTATACTCATTACTGTCTAACAGCTACAAGGCAAACACGGCTCTTGGCCACATTTCAACTCCCTGTAAGTATCCATTAAGGCACCTTCATGAAATATTTCATCCCCACCTTTTTTCCACAGCATTCTGAGCCATGGCTTACTTGAACACCTACAGCTCCCCCCCCCCCCCGCGCCCCCGCCCCCCCCCCCAGATTACGAATAGCTTAGTTGCTAGCTACCAGTTTCATGTGGTGCTACATTCTTAGCCAGACTGTTGCCACAGCAGGCATGTGCATCCGTATTCACCAAACTGACACCACAGACTTCTGCTAGCATAGTTATTGCTGTCATACACACAGAGTTTTTTCTTCCTCACAGTATGCTTCATATGTAAAAAATTTTTCTTTTCCTGAAGAGGTATTTTACTACTCTGAAAAGTTTCTTGAACTTTTCTGTTACAGAAACACCGAGCAGTCTGTCAGCAAATTATACTGGGCATTATTAAATCAGAGAATAGCAATTAGAATTTACATTATCAAACCTAAGCTTGTGTAACAAGAAACAAAAAAAACTACTCCATTTTAATAAGTTTCAAAACCATTATGTTTAACATACCTCTGACATATGTTAACTTTTTATGACTATCAGCCACAAAATCTAAAAGAAGTATATAGAAGGGACATGGAAGGCAAAACCCCTTCATGTCAATACATATTTCCAAATGCGTAACAACAAAAAGGGCTATTCTTTCAGCACCATAACTGTTCACTTCAATCGATAACAAGGTATTTAAATTCTAGGCCATTCCAGAGTGTTTTCCCAATAGGTGCACAGGATTTAGAAAACAATCTTTACCAGGTTCTTTCAAAGTTTGGGCATCTCCTACTAATTCTTGATCTTGAGCTCCACCTCCATCTAGTAATTCATCAGACAAACTATTGGTTTGGGCCTCCGTTGCCATTTTCTTCATTAAATCTGCCTTTGTAACAGAAAAAGCAAAACTCAAAATTCTGAATAATCATCTAGACAGCAATAAGAATTAAGACATTTAGGGTGTGCACTTCTAAACAACCACCCCACAAACAATAGCAAAATACCTCTGAATATACTGCAAGTTTAAGGGGCAAATATTCCACCTTCACAAAGTCATCTTCATCAGATTTTTGACTTACATTTCCAGAACCTGCTTCCTGTTAATACAAACAGTGACATTTAAGGAAACACTGCTACTTTAGTTTTCGAGTGAAAATAAAACAATTTTTTACTATATTATCATAAAGAACAGCAAAAACCAATGCCCATATCAAAACTGCAGATGAAAACTGAACAAGACTGGAAACCAGAAAAAAAACCTGAAATAGAAAAAAGCTTCTATTTGTCTTGGGTGTATCTTAACTGAAATATACGCACATATTCATTCATTAACACAGGTGACTCTGTATCGGGGCTGCCAGCCATGGAGCTCTCAGAACTTGCGGCAGATTTGTTTCCCACACATGTTGAATCTAGTGTTTGAGTTTCATTTACTGGTAAAGATGAGCTTGATTCTTCCGTCTTCATACCGGCGGTTATAAAGGATTCTGGCACATTGACTGTTAAAGGTGGTGTATTCTCCATGACATTGAGGTAATAAGGCAAAATTGTAGCCACATCTGGTTCACCTGAAACTACAAAACTACATTTTAACTAGGCAGAGATAGTAAAAGATTGAGTACACAAAAATCCCAGATTATTCTTCTTTTTTTTACAAATTATGATCCAAAGCTACAAATATGAGCAATGAAAGTGAATTATAGTCTCTCAGATCAACACCAAGCTGATTGAAATAAAACATGTTATTTGTACTCTCATATGCTTAAGTATTTATTTCACCAGACAGTATGTGACGTAGAAATTTCTGACTTGATACAGTTTTGCTTTTTTTTTTTTAATCAAAAGCCACTTCCAAAACTATGACCTACTGTAAAATATTCGTTATAGGTATGATGAGATTTAAATACAGAACAATAAATTCCTTAACATTTTGCCATATTCTTGTGGCAACACAGGATCTAGTCAAATACTACTTTTAGTCTATGAAGAGACCAAAACAACTAATAGCAACAGAAAAACACACAAAAAGGTGGTGGTAACAACAGTTAGAAGTAACATTCATACCATCCAGTAGTGTTTCTGTCTTTTGACAGAAAATGATTTCTCAGTTCTTAATCAGTTACAACACAGTATTAGTCACAAAAATAAATCTTTATATTTTAAAGTGATTTGAATTGCTAGGAAGTAGTAGTAACAGAAAAAGCAAGTACTAGACAAATCTAAACATCAAAATACTGTAACAGACAAATTAGCTCTGCTACAGTTGTGTGCCAAAGGTTGCAACAATTGGCTGGAATTCATGCTGTTGTCAAACATCAAAACCACATCTACTTAAGTAAGATTACTCCAAGTTTCCTCTTTAAATGGTTTGCCATGTCTATATCAACACAGATGTATCTAGTCAACTGATGTGATTCCATGGAAAAAACCAGCCCACTAAACTCTTGCAAATTTGACCATCTTCCTCTTAATTACATGTACCACAGGCACTGTCCAAGATAATTCTCACAGTAAATCTACATAGAAGTGTTAATCTCGCAGTTACTGCATATGGCACTCACCTTTAACAGACTCTTGTTCTGATGTCAAAATCTCAGTGTTTTTTGTCTTACTTAATTCTTGGTTTGAAGTCTATTGGGGAAGGTGAAAACAAGTTAGTGCAAATTCCACTAATCAGCTTCGTATCTTATCGGCTAATTTATTCCTCCTTGCCAACTAGTATACTTGCTCCATGTTTTTGTCTTTTCACTAGTTGGACATAAAGACAGCAAGTTCTACTCTCCATTCATCAGCTAGTCAACAAGACTTTAAGAAACTATTAACACTGATAGGTATGTTTGATCTGAACATTTCATTATTGCTGTTCCCAGGTAAACTCTTCGATTCCACTGAAAAGATCTATTGTTTTAGCCTTTAGAGTAAAACATTCCAGTTACACCCTTGCCTAATGTTAATAGCTGTTGAGTAAAGCCAAGTTTCAAAAGTTTCAGAAGTTAATCTTATTTGCCAAGATGTAAAGAACTGACAAGTCTCCAGAACCAGATCACACACATCCAAATGTTTTTAAGGAAACTAACAGTGAAATGACAATAGCAGACAATAACACTTCATCATTGTTCTAGGAAGAAAATTGATAGGATAAAGAGAAAAAAAATCAAAGACATGCTGGAATACACAAGTCAATGCCTTCTGCAAAAAGCCTGGTTAGAACCTGATGTCAGCAAACAGAGGAAGAACCAGTTAACGGTTGAAAATATGATGCTGCTTTGAAAGTTCATCTTTTTTATTGCAACTTAACATTTTTCCTCTGACAGCAGATTTAAACATTAGTTTTGTCTGTGTCCATCTGTCCATTTTTCCATCAAATACACCAATAATAAATTCAGGAGGGGAATGCTACATTTTTGTATGTACCAGCTACTGCCTTCATGTAATTTTTTGTATCATTCTTCTACTTTCATGAGTATGAATAACAGTGCTACAAGAAAAACTGAGGTACATACAAATATGTACTGAAAAGCTATGCACTTGCTTAGGTTCGTTCGGCATTTACAACTTTGGTGATACCTGTTCATTTTCAGTTGTTGTTTCACTGCTGGCTTGCAGTGATGTCTGCACATCAACAGGTCCTTCATCAAATTCTATTTCTTCATCTTCATTCTCATCTTCTCCACTGCCATAGTTAGTCAGAGCCTGGGTTTCTGCTTTTGATAAACCTGAAGGCAAATCAGCGTAAAACCACTTTCATATTGGATTTACATACTGACAGAGACTGACAAAGCTCAAGTCAAGCTGCAAAATCCAAATCCCTTTTGCAAATTTACTGCGATGATCAGTTATAACTCTTACTTCAAAATATTCTTTGAAATTAAGATACAGTAATGACTTAACTTTTGAAGATCCCTATCGTCCACATAAGCTATATTACAAACACACACCACTGTGTTGGGGTGAAATACCCAAGTTATTAAACAAGCTGGGGTAAATAATGTAAATAAACGGAAACCCAAGCCATGAGTAATTGCTGTAAGATGACAAACAGGACAAAAAAAAATATTAAAAAATATGCAAGCTTAAGCAGAAAATATTTTAAAAATCATCATTTAAATAAAAAACTGTAAAATTTCAGCAGCTTTCATATTGTTCAGGTTAAAGGTTAAGAAACTTTAAGTTTAGCTGAGATGGGATGTGTAACTTAATCTGATTCTAACGTGTTTTTACAAATCTATTGATTATAAAGAGAAAAAGCTCCTCTAATTGCAATGTTTAACTCTTGACACAATACTAGTAGAAACAGTACTGGAAAGCTTTCACTGGTAAAGACCTGACTAGAAACATCTGCGAGAGAGGGTGTTACACAGCAGTACTTCATACAAATCCTGTTGTAAAATTAGTCAAAATTACAGTGAAAGCATTGAATAATGTGGTACATAAAAAGCCCACTTACTTATTGCCACTGGACCGCTTTCACTTTCCTCATCTTCCTCTTGATCAGATGCATCAGATCTAATACTTTCAGGAACTCCATTACCATCATACATTTCTGAGTCTGGTACTTGTTTAACAGTTTCAGTCTCACCCTTGTCCTAGGAAAACAAGGAATACTGTGCAATTTCATGTTTGTTTATCTAAAGATTAAGCTATGGTTTCTACATCAAGAAGTGACCTTTGTTTCTCAAAAATGAAAAAAATCTTCAGACTAAAAATTAATGTTTAAGTAGTCCTTAAGGCCTTGAAATGAGTAGTGCAAAGCTACTCCTGAAACAGCATCAGAACCTACTATAAGACATCACACACTGTTCAGACATAGCTATAAGGACATTGTAACAGAGTGTTTCATTATCTGAAACGCTTTACAATGATCAGCATGCTAGTTAAAAAAAAAAATATTTAAATTAGACTTGTCATTATCAACACACCTGCGTTATTACCGTCTAGGGACTTCCCTGCTTCTCCTAAATGATCTCTAGCGAAAATTAGCAATATTCCTAACTGCAGCTTGTCATTTCTCTAGCAATAGCTATTCAGCAGTTACTCTGCTGATTTGCTAAATACCTTGAGTGTGAAAATTCTGCTCAGCCTTTATGAACCCCAAGTAAAGCCCTGAGTTTAGTTCCAAATCTTGAAAGGACTGTCCTGCACTACAACAACCATAACAAGTAACACACAGCTTTCCACTTCTACTTCCAAAGCAGTGTGACAGAAGCTCTAAGCCCCAGAAGAAAGCACTGACTCTATGCCCATACATGCTTACACATATGCCTATGCCCATTTAGGAAAGCACTTGACATTCTACTTAGTACATTACCTGTATCTTTCTCTTTGGCTGGAAAAAGCTGAACATTCCAGCAGGAAATACAAAACTTCATATACAACTCTCTCCCCAAACACAATTTTAGTTGTTTTCAAAACAAACTTCAAGAAAGAAAGGAGAACTTTTGGACACTAACGTTTAATACTCAGAGCACACACAGACTTTGACTCCGAGGACCAGTGTCCCAGCTCAGAACATCTGCATTTTCCTTAAGGTGAAAAGTAAAGCAACTTACTCCATATGATTAAAAAAAGAAAGTGTTAATTGCTAAAACCAGTTAAGCTGTCCATCCTTGTTATTTAATTCCTCAATGAATGACTACGTTCTCAATGCTCTGAGCTGAGAATACAGTCAACTGCCCCAGACCAAATTCCACAATAAACACCTTCAGAACAGGTCTTTTTCCTTTAAGATACACAAAATGAATATTACATAGAAAAACAAGATCCTATCCTAAAGCTGCTCAGGGAATATCACAAATTCTTCTATCGCAGTTGTGTAGCATTTAACAAACTTTGCTCTTTTTAGACTTTCAAATTGTCAATACTAAAGCAAAGCTCATTCTACATAAAGGTCACCAACAATAAACAGGAAAGCATCTTTAATACTGTCCTTGTTGATCTAAATGCACTTCTTGAAAGGTAACAAGATGTTTTAGAAGAAATGCATCAAATAGTCTTTACACTGCTAATGGCTCTGCAGTAGAAACAGGAATAAATACAAAAGCAACCAAGGAACTAATACCCAAGTCATGCTTACTGAATGCATATAATAAAAAAAGACATCGATGAAGGCAGATTTTTTTGGTAGTCGTTTCCCAGATCATCAACTCAAACTAAAAAGTGGAAACTATAATTTACTCTGTTACTTTGATAAACTAAATCACTGAAAATAACAGAAAGGAGATAAACCCCATAATATTTAATAAACTTACGAACGCTAGGAAATGGGCTGTTTACTGATACTGGATTTATATGACAGAAAACAGTAAGACTAAGGGATCTGTGAAATCATCTGAGGAATAAACACAGTTGAAAAGCATAAACATACTTTGTCCTCATCGACGTCTTCAGCAGATGAACAAACATCCACCTGGAGACCTTTTTTTGCCTAGAAGAAACAGAAACTGTCTTCAATTCTAAACTGAAATAACTTCGAAAAACTAAACCAAAACTAGGGCTTCATGAAAGCCACAGGGAATTCTATACTACAAAAGAGTTTACACAGATGCTTTTAAAATTTTAGAGTTATAAAACATTACAAAAACTGTGCTAACCCTTTTTATTTAAACAACTATGTTTAAATGGGCTAATTCTGTGGTCTGTGGTTGAATCTTACTTAACATATAGAATTAGGTATACCAGCTCTGGTCAAGACAGAGCACTCTATTTTTCAGTGTGGAATCTGAAACCAGTTAGCTTTGTGGAATCAAGACAGCGACAAAATTGAGCAAGATCAGATGTGTCTGCATCAGGGTTCCAGAGCTGAAAGCAGTGAGAAGACCATACAGGCAGATTTGTGTGTGTCTGTGTCTGTACAGCACCTACTGGTTCTGGCCCATCTTTGGCTCTGTCGAATCTGAACTGCTGCCACAGCACCAAGTCAAACATCGACCTTCTCTGTCTTCCAGGAGAGAAGAAATGCCAGATCTAAGTTGGCTCCACACATTCTCATAGCAGTGTATAAACCAATCCTTTATGTAGCAAAGGCCCAATAAGCATCTTCAGATAAAATAGGAAGTTGTGTCCAAATCTTTCCGGATTCAGAGTGTTTCTCTGGCCTCTTCACAAGACACTCCACAGCCATGTTACCGGTATATTTAAGTTGAACTACCTTGAAATACAGCTGATGACATGCTTAAAACTACGTAAAGGACTTTACAGATTCCTGAAATATCTTCTACTAACATTTTAAACTAAGAATGAGTAAAGGGTTTGCTTTGGCATTTGTATTTCTAAAAGAAAGCTGAAAGCACACTGAAGTCATAAATATACTATACAAGAAGTAATATTAAGGTAGATACCTGACTTATTTAAGTATATGAACATTTTTTGTTTAAGTGTTTCATTTTGTGAACAGTTCATTTAACTATAAAAAGCTCTGTTCCTAGAAACTGCAATATTAACTTTAAAAATGGTGATACAATGTTTGTAATAATGTTAATGGTGTGAAAACCAACCAAAACTTGCTTTGCTAGAGCAAAATATGTACTACAGTCTCCAATATTTCCGAAAACTTTATATATATAGTTTACACTGCAAGTCTAGAAAGTGATACTTTCTACATATACCAACAAGCCAACTATTTGAAGACTTCACAGGACTTTTCAAGTTAGGTAAAGATGGTGCCTAACTAAGCTACTGCAAGGGAAGCTGTAGGCATAACTGGAAATATAATGAACTGAGACCCCCATATGTCAAGATATTTAAATGCGATAGAGTTAAATTTCCTCATAGCATCTGGTATGGGGCTATGTTTTGGATTTGTGATGAAAACCGTGCTGATAACACAGATATGTTTTAGCCATTGCTGAGCAGTGCTTACACAGAGCCAAGGCCTTTTTTGCCCCTCACCCTACTCCAGCAGTGAGCAAGTTGGGGGGGGGGCACAAAAGGTTTGGGAGAGGACACAGCTGGAACAGCTGACCCCAACTGGTCAAAGGGATAGATACTCCATACCATATGACATCATGCTCAGCAACAAAGTCTGAGGGAAGAAGAAGGAAGGGGGAATGTTCGGAGTTATGACACCCGTTTTCCTAAGTAACCGTTACACATGATGGAGCCCTGCTTTCCAAGAGATGGCTAAACATTTCCCTGCCAATGGGAAGCAGTGAACAAATTCCTTGTTTTGCTTTGCTCACATGAGTTTTCTCACTTTTACCCTTCCAATTCTCTCCTCCACCCCAGCAGGGGGAAAGTGAGCAAGTGGCTGTGTGGTGCTTAACTGCCTACTGAGGTTAAACTACAACTACTACCCAATAGCCCCAGATGTTAATACTATTTCAACGCTTGACTATTCCTTTCTGTGTGCACATATAGCCATTAAAACACACTTCCTCTGAATTCCCTTCAACAAAGTCTACACAATTAGGTATCTGTAACAGACACTCATCTACAATATAGGACAATTCCCTTATGGAGGAAAACTAGTTCATGCTTCTACACAAGCAATACTGTGACTAATACACAGCACTAATTTGTAAAAAACCCAATATATACAATGTGTAAACTAAGGTAATCAAAGTACTTTCAGAAATACAGGTATTTAGGAAACTCAAATATAGTAAAACAAACCTCTTCAGCATAAGACTGTATCACTTCAGTAGCTTCTGTTTTTCTTTTACATCTCTGCTTTACAGAAATACTGTTGCTGTCCAGGTCTTGCATGAGTTTAAAAAAGGCTAATTCATTAAATAACACTTCAGAGATCTCCACAAGAAGATCCTCCCCACAATCTTTTAATTTTCTACCAGCAAATTTTGCCAGTGAATCCTGTGAAAAGAAATAATTCTTCAGTTTTTGAAACAGGCTTTCGGTGCTCAGGGGTGTGTGTGGTAAAGCTTTGATTTTAGGAAACAAGATAATACCTCATTGCTGTATCAAAACTGAAGGAGAAGAGCAGCTACACTACTGAAATCCTAAAATACTGCATCAGGACAGCTGGTTTGTCTGTTGCCCATTATCCAAGTTGCAATAATGTTGCAAAACAACACTGAGAAACTACTAACCTGAAGTATACTGCCAAGCTGCTTATGAAAGAACTTCACAAATTCTTTACTTTCATCATTTTGTTGTGTAAGAGTCAAGACCATACGTCTTACTGATGTCAGTAATTGAGAAGAGCATACTTCATCCATGTGTTCCTAAACAAGTATCAGAGAATGAGCTTAATTACCACTTTAAAAAAAAAAAAAAATCAGCCATCAACCAAAACACTGAAATTAATTTCTAAATACCTGTCCACTGAAGGAACAACACTCCATGAACTTACAAAATAAACCAACTCCAACATGGTTATAGCATATACCATACTTCATTAATGACCGATAGGTTGTGACGCACAAAGCTTTAACTCACTTTTCCAACACATGAGTACATGCCATCTTTTAATGTTTGGACAAACTAAGAATATTCATATATTGTGGTTGTGTACCCAAGTGTATTCAAGTGTATGTTAAGACAGCTGCTGTTGTAAGCTTCCTTAAAATTGCAAACCAAACAGGAGTCTTCGGGCACTGAGACTGTGGCATATCAACAACAGAGTTTTTAAACCTAATACCAACCAAGTAGCTCATTTAATACATCTAAGCTTATATACTGCACATACTATAAAAGGGAACAGGAAGATGACTTAAGCATCTTACCACTCAATCTTCTCTGCTCTTTTAACCTTGCAAAGAATGAACTGTGACTATTTAGCCTTCTTTAAGGAAGTACATTTCTGTGTATTCACAGAAGTTTAAAAGCTGTCAACAACTTTAAACAGGAGCAAATAATGCTAAAAATCAACAACTCATAGAGCTATTCTTCAAAAATATCTCAAGTTACATTTTGCGTACCAATTTTAATTAAAATTATGTCAGTCCTCTTTGCTGAAAGGCAGCAAATATTTCAGAAGCACATTTTCAAACATTTCTATTCGATTTGGTCAGCTCAAAAGAAAGAAATCTCTGTTCCTCCAGCTCTATCCAATCTAGAAACCTTACCATTTCTTTCTCCTATTAAAAATGTCACAGAATCTTTCTGTTTGAGTATTTAATTCTTACTTGATCCTCAGCAAGGTCTGCAACTTAACACTATTTATTGGTAGCCGTTGCCAAGATGCAAGTTATAAACTTTAAATAATGTTGTTCTTTGCAATTACACAGGTCCTTTTCCTATTCTTCTAATTCATGTCTTATTGAAAAGAATTCTTACTTTCAGAAAAGGAATGACCTCTTTCATAATAGCTTTAATCTGCCGGTCAAGCTGCTGAGTATCTATATGAGGACATGGAACAGCAGAAACTTCACTTGACTGTGGCACAGGAACACATTCACTGGTACCTGGACCTCATTAAAAAAAATTTAAAAAGCACATTTTTTAAGTAATTCCACATCACTATTAAAGAAATACCAATTTTAAACCCATATGTTTTCTTTTAAAAAAATAAATCATATTTACTTAAGTATGTAAAGATCCTTTGAAACTTTGCTAAATTTTCAATACAAATTAAGAGGAAAACAATTCAGCCAATTAAATGATTCTTGATAATTAGAATAATTATTTTCTAAAACTAAGCAGAATATGTATATATGTGCATACCTTCCAACTTAGCAGCAGAAGCACCCTGAAAATTACTAGAGCAGCCCTCAGAGTCAAGGGTACTTTCAGCTTCAATTTTCATACGCTCATACTCCCTCATCCTAGCCAAAGCTTGATCTAAGTGAATCACTGTGTTGCCTATATTTAGAATAAAAACACCTTTTAATCTAAATAAAAAGTTTTCAGTCGATAGACAAGTAAACGATGATAAAAATAAATTCAAAGCCATACATTTTGAAATCCACATATAACTGTAGTTGAATTATACTCAAAGTGTTTCACAATTGGCTAATTTCTCCAAGCGCTGCTTTACAAAAGGTGATTACACACTAGAGATGAAGGAAGGGTACCCTATTAAGTGTAGACATCTGCAGACATCTTAGGAGAGAGGGAATAATACAACACTGAAAACCACATAATTCTTACCAAGGTCATCAGTGGCAAAGGGTTCAAAATTTGAAGACGTAGACATAGTACTCCCATTGTCTGCATCATTTTGTTCACAATCTTGACATGCTTCTCTAGAAAAGTTCTTGCCAAAAGTTTCCTAAAAAATGCCAAACAACTGAATATAAAGCAGGAATGTACCATCCTCTCATAATGTGTCAACAAGCCTTTTTTCAGCCACATGCTGTGGTATCAAGGCTTGTCACCAGACTGCCTGATTGGGGAACAACTCTAAAGACAAATCCATCAGGTGATTCTACCATGCTTGTTTCAAATACTTCAACTATAAAACAGGTTAGAAACTGTACAGAAGCATCAGTGATTCCTCAAATATAAAAAAGCAAAAAAAATTTTGTGAATCTTGTGATCAGTTCTGGCCCTAACCTTACTCATAAGAGGATTTTGGCTCTTTTAAAATATAAATTCTAGAAAAAATTACTAGTATGAATATTTCAGTACACAAGCATGCATGTGAATTAAAAAGACATGAAAAGTTGACAGTAAACTAGCTTCTGAACCTTACCTCATCTGTAGAGGCAAGGCTTTCACTGGGAGTGAGTTCAGAATTTGATGCCATCCATGTTGCAGAATTCAGCGATTTTGTGCACTTCTCTTTTTTGTTGTTCTCAGATAAATGCCTGGTCACTATATCCTGGCAAAGATAATAAATCTATACTGTAAAAAAGTACTTAAGATTAGTTTGATTCATATATAAAATAAAAATTGTTGTGCACACCTGTAAAGCATATAGAGCCCTTTGCCTCAGGTAATCCGTATTTAACAGCTGAAGTTCATGGAAAAGTTCAATGAGAAAGTGGGGACGAGATTCATTTTGAGAAATAAGAGTTGCCACTTCAGAATAAATTGTGTCTCGCAAAGCTTCAAACATAGAAAGATCACTACCAGTTTCTGTAGAAAAAAGGCATTCGTTAAGGCTTTGAGACATGCATCTGGTTGAAAGACAACTGCCTATTAGGTATGGAAGTTACAGGTACACAAATTACACCTCAGTCATTGTAGATTCCATTATACAGCTGCTTTCTTAAAGCTTATTCATATCCTGAAGGGCAAAGATTTAAACACTCTGAAATAATACTTTATGCAATCCTTTATATATAAAGTAAAATATAAAGCATTCATAGGAATAACCTGCTTTACAATTCTGAACAATACCTTTAGAAGTATTCTTTATTAAAGAGAATACTGCACACACCACAACGTTGCTTTCAAATTACGTATTCAACACTGAAAATGGAATTAAGATAATTCAAACAGGATAGCCAGAGGTCTCAAGTTTATATAATACAAGTAGTCTACGCTTCTGCAACAAGCAACAACATCAAGAAAGCTCTTAGACTGAATTCAAGAAAGCCACTCCTTCCCGCACCTCCCATACAAGCATAAATTCTATGTTCTCATACATGTCTAATATCACTTCTGAGGCTCACAAACATCTTACCCTTAAGCCCTATTACATATGTGTTAGAAGACAATGTGTTTCCTAATAAGTCTCCCATTTCTTTGAGAATTAAGTATTATCCTTGCATTACAACACTTAAATTCTTGCACAGATATTTTGGCAAGTGTTGCATGGAAAAAAAGTTAAATTTGGAAAACTTAGCTTAGTTTAACAGATGTGTATTTGTTAGTATTCAAGTTAATGAAGTTATTAGCAATATAGTAGATGTTACTGTGCAATTTTATTATCTGCAAATAGTTTATCAGTATTTTTAAGCACAAAGGCAAGCTTTTCAACCTTTAATAAGCCACCAAAATCGCTTCCCTCCTCCATTAATAAAATTTAATAGCAGCTTTTAAACATACTAAAAATGCCTACTAAAAATATTTTTGTTGTAGTATCTACCTGCGTATTTTCTATTTGTAATTGTGACTAAGCAAGAACATGATAAACATGTTCTCCACAATTATAATTCAAAGTCACTTGTATCATTGCATTTCACGGCAATTCCAAGTAACTTCTCTTGCCTTGTTTATATAGAAGGTGCTGCAATAGTACTAACTTTGAACATCTGTTAAACAGCGAGTTATAGGACCAAAGCTAAGAGGGGAAAAAAAAAAAAAAAAAAGTAATAGGACATTGTTGAAGCTAAGCAGTGAATGCATTACCTGGCACTTCAATGCATGCATTTCTGTTAGACTGCTGCAGAATTCTCCTAGCATGCGCTGTAGGAAAGTGGGGATAGACAGTGATAAACACAAAAATGCGCACCAGAAATAAAGACAGGGTCTATACAAAACAGCAGGAGGAAAGACTGCTTAGTCATCCAAACCACATCAAAGCTGCTTATTGTGAGAACTTGACTGGTAACAGTTTATTACGTATACCAATAAACAGCTCTTAGTGTGGACACAGCTACACTGACAAAGCTGTACATCATGCTAAAATGACTAAAAATTTCTGCATTTTTCAAAAACAAAGATACTGGCAGAACCTAAAAAGACACAGAGGAGAATATTTTTACAATCTAGACACAAGAAAAGCAGTGCAGATGGCAAAAATGGTTTATGTGATAAGACTGAATTTGAATGATATTTGATAGAGCTCCTTTAAGCATGAATAGAAAAAAAAAACATGTATACAGTACAGGATGCAGTTTAAATGCTAAACAGTTTCACGTTGTGCAGTTACCTTTCATAAAAACACTAACAAATGGGTGAGATTTCTGGTTGGCTAGGTGGTTTTTTTTGTTTTACAGTAACAGGTTTGCTTTAAATTATTTTGATCAAGTACCTAATCTACAGAAAATATCCCAAAACAATCAATACCCAACTTTTTACACTTAACGTTTACAGCATTCTTAGAAATTAAAAACGAAAATCCGCATGCTAAATACACAGTATTGCCTTCTTGTCATAATACATTTCTTTTAAATTATACACTAGCAACTACGCATGGAGGTCCTTTACTCAAGAGGTTCACAATACTGACATTCAGAAAAGAATACCTGAAGACATTTCTGTAGATCTACTGTATTTAATTATGTTTTCCAATTGTTCACGATTCCTTTTGCTGAACACCTTTCCATGAACAACCTCTTCAGAGTGTCTGCTTTTATTGCTCTTGCAGGGTTCACACACACTAGAAGCACTTGCACTTTCATAACCTAACAGGAAGGAATGAAAAGGAAGAAATAGAAGAATAGCTTACAAAATGTTTTATTACTTTTAGAAATTTGTTCAAGGGCAATCTCAAAGCTGTAAAACACCAATGATGTTTCCTAGCCAAAAATTTCCCCCGTACACTGATGCCATACAGTAGCCCTAAATCTTCAGTGACTGCAACAGTACTATACACACGAGTACTGTCCCTCTCTTCTCGTTCAGTATTGTACCAAAGCACATCTTTCCACAAGTCATCTGGTTTGAACACGAAGACATAATGAAGAGGAAGATTCTCCTGGTGACTTATTCCAAATCTTAGTAGATGTGCATCCACTATCCATTCAAACCATGGTGTCCTAATCAGTTACACTTTTTATTTACTGAAATAAGCTGTACGTGATTACATTATGTAAAACGAATTAACATTTCAATGAATTCTTTTCATTATTATAGGCACCATCTACAGAGAGTAAGTTCTCTGGAATGTAATGATTATAATCCAAGTTGAGTTTGTCATGCTATCCAAGATTACTTTACAACCTACCAGTACTTTTAACTCTGCCTTTTAGTTGAGAAGAACTCTTCCTCTTATTCTTTGATTTGGGTGTTTTATCTTTCGATGCCAAGCTTGCTTGTGCTGATGCTTTTCTAGATTTAAATGTCTTTGTCACAGTAGTTGGGTCTACTGGATCAGGCATGCTACTAAAACTCTCCAAAGACTCTTCATCGAACTCTCTTCTCCTGCTCATATCAGACTGATTTTTATGACCAGAAGCAATATTTTGTACTGAAACTGCAAAACCTGCTTTCAGATGAGACTCATCGTCTTTTTTCACTTCCTGGCTATTATTTAGCCAAATTGATCTTTTTTCCATTTCCTCTTCAGCTTGTTTATGACTCCTCCTGTCAGAGAGAAGGAAACAAAACCCACAACATATCATAACCTAGTCTCTCAGATAAAAACAGCATGCATTACCAGGCAAACAGCTTTATACATAACGCAAGTTACCTGCCCTAGTTACTTATTCATCAACTGATCATTGAAGGAAAAAAAAAAAAGTCTAGTGAGAACCCTTTGAAATGGGAAACATAAGATATCTCAAGAAATTAAAATTTATCACTGATTTCAACCTGAATGTACTTACGCAGCTATTGCTGTGTTCTAAAAGTACTACAGGGCAAAACATTTCTTAAACATTACAATCTACTCTAGCATAAAAAATAAGCATTCACTGAAATTACATCCTCTAGTTACTCAAACAGCTCAGTTGCAAGAAACATGGAAATGAAATCTTCCTCTGCTTACAAAAAGTATCACAAAATCATTTCAACACTGTACTTGATCTTAAAATATTCATGAAATGATACATTAGTTAATATGCAGAAAAGCAGAACACTTTACTGAAAGAAGTGAAAATATTCAACAGGAAACTGCAGAAGTAAAGCTCATCTTGTAATTCTATTACAATAAATTCCCTAAAAGAATTATGAATTTCCAGAAGAGGGAGGAGAGGAGGAGGAAAAACAATTAAAAGAGTGTTGCACTGTGACATAAAATACCTTTGTTTTTCTACTCCATTAGTGGAACTGCTTTCAAAAGGTTTGGGGAATGCCATATTCTCAGTTTTCCCAGAAGCATTATGATCTAGAGGATGTTGTTGCTGCTGCAGCTCACTGCTGTGTGGGGAAGCATTATGTGCAAAATCTCCAAAGCTAGAAGGGAACACTGGATTACAATTAATACCTACAAAGTAAACAAGAGAGTCAGAAGGTAACACTTCATTTATCTGTGTGATAGAAGTCAGATTTGAAACATATTGAGTGGCAACATAAAATCATGAAGGAAAAATACAATGGGGAAGCAAAAACTTTCATCCTGAAATCACTGCAATAATCAGAATTTATCTTAAATGCTCATTTGAAACATTACTGGATACTACACATGCCACTACAATCCCATCAGTGGAGAGAGAAAGGTGCTTCAAGAAACCCCAGTAAAAAGCTCCTACAAGGGAAAGTAAAAATGACAGCACTTCCAAAAAAAAAAAAAAAAAAGACAGCACTTCTATCTGCATCATGACAACTTTATAAATACTTCAAACTACCATCAAATTGACAAGAACATTCCAATGGTACCTGTATTCACAGGGCCAAGACCATGAACTCATAATACTTTATTTCAGAATCTTTATAATAGTGGAAAATCGAACACAACTATTCTTCAGTGCAGGTTCTATGTAATTTAAAATATATTCTTAAACAGAAAACAGACTTTAGACTCTGAAAGCTACAATCTAGGTCTATGCCTATGAAAAGGCTGAAATATATTAAGATAGCTTTAACAATTTCTAATGATACAGTAAAATACCTACTTTTTTTCCATTTCAAATTGAACAGTAAAAGTAGGATTGGTAATGAGATTAGGAGCACTGTATCCAAGTCAACAGTTACTTTATACCTCTGATGGGAACAAAAATCAGTAACATGCTACATTTACAGGCATTTAAAACAAAAATGCGTGTTGGAAGTTCTAAGAAAAAGAGACATAATTACCAAGTGCCACCTTAAAATTAAAGCGTTCACTCTGAACACTATTAAATGATTGCTGAAGGTATTCAAAAGGTTCAATCATTGCTGTTCACATGTTGGAAGAAGAACATTTTAAAGTGTTAACTTTATGGGGTGGGTATTTTCCAATATAACAGACTTCTTACTGAGAAAGTCTTGCTTTTCATACTGAAGTCAAAATGTACAATTGTTCAGCAACAAATGTTAACAAACTTCTGCTAGGATAACACAGACTCATGCAAGTAGTTTAAGACCATTTCAATAAGTTTCAGAATTTCAACAAGTTCACATTAAGATTTCAATTAAATGAGAGAATGGAAATTTCTGGAATTCATAATTCTTTTCACACCTGTAGTAATACTCACCTGGAGCAAAGGAAGAAAAATTAGTAAATCCTGGTACATTAAACAGGTTCACAGGTTGTGGAGGAAAGCTGAACGGACAGAAAACAGGAGATGGAGGTGGTGGTGCGCTACTACCTCTCTCCTTTCTTGATGGCTTCTCTTGACACTGTTGCTGTTCTTGTTGGCGCGTAAGATCATTTAACATTTGTTTCAACCTTGAAAGCAAGGAAAAATAAGTACTTGGGGAAAAAAAGACTGCTAAGGCAAAGCTTTAAGTTTATATATATTCATATTATTTCACCTGCTCCATGTATTGCATGTAAAGAACTGCTCCATTTAGCTAGTTAAAAAAACCTCAAGAAAAAACAACTTTCTTTAATCCTGAGCAACAGGAACAGTTTTTAAACCCACTGCTCTGCACTAGTGGACATGTTTACTAAAGTTAAATATCCTTGCAAGAACAACAAAAAATGAGTAGATACTAAAAAAAATAAGGAGGCTGAAAAGGAAACTTAAATACAAACAATAGAAGATAGAAAGTATTTGTTGAAGTGATGTAAAAGCTACTTTAAAATATTTTAAGAGGCCAGTAACTACATTCCCCTTACCAAATACAAAACAGATGAAGAGCCTGAACTTTCACAAAATGAATTAAAATGACCGTTTTTTTTTTAAACAAGATCGTTGTTCAGAAGGTAAAAGTAGTACACCCAAATGAAACCTAAGTAAGCATGAATTCTGACTGACAACACTAAGAAAGGACAAAAAGCTCTCCCACCATTTTTCCATAACCATTAGAATCCAGAATCTTGCCAGGTAGTCTAGCAAAGACTACAGCCATAAAAGCATAAGCAAGGACAGCAATCTAAACCAAAAAAGCAAAATAATGCTATCGCAACGGAATTTTTTGAAGAGATGTAAACTTTTGGTTCTCTTCACTAACGATTACTCAAAAAACTATCTCAAAGGCATTAAAGCAGTGGTCAAAAAAAAAAAACCAAAAATGCTTGATATAATTTCAAAAGCTTGTAATCAACTCAGAAATTCAGTAGTCTCATAGTCTTGTATTTAACCATTATCTGTAATCTTTTACTAACATAACCTTGTTCTGTTCTCTGTTTACTGAAGCATTTCAAATTCCACAGTCAAAACACTAATATAGTCAACAAACCTTTGGATGTTATTCTGCTGCCAAGTCAGTTGAGTGTAACACTGGTTTAACTGGTGCATAATAAGATGTACTTGTGAAGATGCAACATTACTGGGCATCATACCATAAGGGCCTGTAAGCAAAGTCTGTAGAAGACAAGAAAGGGTCTGTGGAAAGAAAATACATGAAAGCAACCAAATTACCAAAACCAGAAGTTATTGCTGGAAAGTTTTAGAAAAAAAAAAAGACAAAGTATTCTATCTACCTGCTGATCCTGCATCAAAGTTTGACAAATGCTGACACTAAATTCATGCTGTTTCTTCAACTGATTGATCTGCTCTTGCCATTGTTCCTTTTCTTCCACATACGAAAGTTCGGACAACCACCGAAGGTTTTCCTGACGTCGCATACTTATATTTTGCTGTTGCCTGGCCTTAGACAGTGGACGATAATTCCCATCTGCTGAAAGAGGACGGCAATTCTTCCACCTGGGTGGGGAAAAAAGGAAGAATGAGGACAAAAGCTGATATTTCAAAAAACTTTTAATGATACTTCCAATATTCAAACTATGTTCCAGTTGTACATCAACAACTCACTTGACACAGGCTATTTGAACATGCCAGCTACCACCCATGCAATTTTGTCAATCCAACATTTTCCTAAGATGGAAAATAACAGCCATCCATCTGACAACCACTGTCAATAAAGAACTGCTGAGGACATTTCTGGATCCTGTTTTTAGTATTGTCCATTACTGATATAGAATATGTACTCAGACAAAAATAGATGCCACCAACATAATACACACTAAGAGGCCCAGCTCCTGACTAGAAGGCCACTACCTGCTAAAATTATTTTGTTATCAAAAAGAGAGGAAATCAGTTGAAGAGATATACATAACTTTTAACATGGTTATTTTAATTTAGTCACAAGAAGATTATTAAGGAAATCAATCAGGTAAGCAAGAGTTAAAAATATTCATGTTAATTAAAAAAAATCTAGCCAGAAATAGTTTGCAAAGCTGCAAAAGCCAACAATTTGAAAGCAAAAATTTCAGAGTTATTTTAATTCTCTAAACTACTGTTTTTGAAAAGACTGATCAATATCATGGTAGAAATTTCATATAGGTTATATCTTTTAAGCTGTTTTTTTTCCTGTTTTCAGTCATATTAAAGGTCTGCCATTGAGCTCTCCAGTTGTGTTGCAGTAGCACCTTATGATTCTGTGGGTTTTTTAAAAAATATTGAAGTAGTTATACAAACTTCAGCTACAGAGACTCGGACAAGGAACTGCCACTACCCACAGCTCCCTAGCAAGCCGAAAGAAATTTCACTTTGCTGTAGGATGCCTTGTAGTTAATACAAAGCTTCTTTCACCCCTTTCCAAATACACTCTGACAAGCATCAGATGAACAAGTAATGCCACTAACCTATCCTTGCTTTCTTTACTATAATATGCATTTTCTGGTATGTTGTTATTGGGATAAATAGAGAAACTGTCATTCAAACTTGTCGCATCTTCTTCCTCTTCTGCCTGACCAGCTCCATCAGAGAGATAGCCATCTTCATCACCATTCTCTTCTTCTAGTGCACACTGGGTAGAACCTCCCCAGGTAGCCATTGTCCTAGTGAACAGGGAGAGGTGGGGGGCAGAGGTTTGTTAAGGGAAGAGTACTTTAAGTTTACGATAAATTATTTAAACAAGTCTTCAATTAATCAAGCTGCACCAAAATTAATTTAAACATTATCTCACCAATGTAAAATTTAACTAGTATTCTTCTGATGCAGGGACAGTTAAATAAAATTACTTATTGTTATGGAAAATTATTACTTTACTATTGTTATAAATGGTATAGAGATGATGAAAAATTACTCTGAGCATGTGGCATTTCTCACACATTTTCCTCTCCTTAGGTGATTTTTCACCATTTATGGTGAAGGGGAGACTAAATATGCTGGGAAGACACATAAAACTGGCAAGTTGCCAACTAACAGTCACTTTAGAAGTCAAGAAATTAATTTACTGCTCTGTTATATCATCACATTCAGTGCTCAATGAAAACAGGGAACCGCCCTAAGACTGACATCTCACTAAATAACAGAAGCACCCACCAACTGACATAGTATGACTTGTGTTCTTACTTTTCAGTCCTGCTGTGCTGTGGAGTACACTGAACTTCTGATCCTTCGCTTTTAACAGATGCAGCAACAGCAGATATTGTTTCTGCAAGCTCTCTCCTCCTCTCATGTTCAGCCATTAAAGCTTCAAGTTGCTTCCTTCTCTGTCGCAATTCTTCTCTTAAAATCTCATGTCTTCTCATCTCAGACCATAACTGTTTACAGTAAAATGGAAGACATCAGACTATATACAAAATAAATACAATCTAAACTGTCCCAAGTTAAAATTTCAGTATTTGATGCTACACTGATACCTTTTTGTTCAGGCATTGCTATTATATTGTAAATGAAGCCACACCACAGAAAGCTAGCTGCAAAACATATCCCATATTTACTATTTACCTGAAATACTGCAACGTCTAAGGAGGTAATTAAATATTATAAGACAAAAGTTTTAAAGAAAAATAGCATGCTTCACTCAACACTTTTTATCACATAAATTACACATTACTGGTTAGCTCTTTAAGTAGCATGACAGAATACTGCCTTCTGGAGAAAACTGAAAATTGTGCCAAATATTTCTTTGATCGCAAAGCAGTGGACACAACAAAAAGATTTTCTGCAACTTGCAGAAACTTCAAGTTGCAGTGTATGTTTGAACAAGACTTAAGGAAGCCATGATTTATAAAGAGCAACACATAAAAGGAAAGGTACAGGTAGTAAGAGGCCTTTACCTATCTAAAATGATACAGTGAAAGAATAAATGACAATAATTTTACAAACATGTAAACAGCGTAACATACAAAAATAATTGTGTAAATGAACTAGACTGCAAAACACAGGCTTAAGACAGACAAGAAACAATGTACTCAAGCCTGAACTAGCTGGTAGTGCTGGAGCCAAGATGTTTTCCAACAAAAATCCATGTCTTTTGGTAATTAATATCCCAACTTGTTTGTAAAGTGTTACCAATTGCATCAGCCAATTCATTTTAGAGACAGTTTGGTTTTAGTGGTAAGAATTCAGACCTTTTATTTAGTGAAGAGACAAGTTGTTCTATAATGCTTGTTTGGAAGATGCCAAAGTTCCAAAATTCTCCTCTTGGAGAAGGAAAATTTGGCTTTTAATGACAACAGTACAGGCATTGCCCAATCAGCCTTACCTAAACCTTTAAAGGAAAATTTACAGGAATGCTGATGCAATTCACAGAGAAAGTCAAAGTCTGCTAAAACAGGTATTTTTCAGACATTTGTTTCTGATGTCTAGTCCAGCCGGGAAACACTTTTCACCCCCTATCCCTGCACCCCTACAGACGCTAGCATAATTTTCAGAAAGACTAAGTAATATCCAGATCATTACTTACGACATGAATTTGTTGGGAAAAGAGGAAGGAAGATGTGCAGCAGAAACTACATTTCAGATATTGCCATCATTTTGTTCATGGATGACTTGCCTGTAGTACACACTATCATGTGTTCACAGTATAAATTCAAAATTAATTCAAATTCCACATTAATATTCGGCAACAACTGCTATATTTGGGGAAAGATCTCTCTCCAGTTCAGGTCAATATTTACATTTTTCCAGAAATAAAAAAAGTCATACACACTTCATTAAAATGGTACTACTTTGCTACCCAGGCCAAATATTTAAAAATGTGTCCAAGTTACTTAAAAAAAGGTTTTGAAAGGAAAAAGGTTCTAAGTCACACAATATCAAGTATGAATTACCTCATTGCCTACTGGTACAGATTCATCAAACTCAAGTAAAGGCTTGCCAGCTGTGTTACACTCATTCATAGCTGGAGTTGAGGTTGCTGGTGAAGTCTGCCTGTTTTCTGGGCAGTTACCCAGGCCAGCTGACAACTGAAAGAGAAAGCAAACCGGCAAAACAGTAGAATAGCTTTCCGAGACTCACCTGCTGTTAAAATCCAACACAGTTCTGGCTTTATGAGATAGGAAAGCAGTATTCAGTGAAAAGGGCTTTTCAAATCAAGGCTAAATATTTATTTTAGAACTTAGTAAGGAATCAACAAAACTTATTTTTGTATTATATAATGCTGTAGATGCACAGTATTGATAATTTAATGCTCATTTCATAGAAAAAAGTTCATCTTCGAAGAGATGAGAAACAGTACAGCAGTGTGCAGTTGTTTGAATACAACAAAGTGTTGACCGTGCTTACAAGACACAATATTGTTTCAGAATACCAGACCCTGCAAATGACTACTAAAAGGAGTGAAGATGCAGTGACTAGCAGGATGGGCAGACAAATCTCAGGCTGAAAATAAGAAAAAAAGGTTTGTTATCTTTGAAGACTTTACACCAAGGCTTATGAAGACTAAGTACAGTGACATTAGAGCTTGATGCAGCAATCACTGAGCAAAAAACTACAGTGTAATGAGAACCAGAGCTCCTCTCTAGGCTTAGTCCAGCTGCCTACAGCACACAAGTATTACCAATTTCAAGTTTTTTCCAAATTGTATAGTGAAAAAACAGTGTGCAAGGTATGTCTTGTTGCCCAACAGCTTAAGAAAGCAAAGAAATACATTCTACCTACTTGAAGGTCAGGACAAGCTTTCTGTAACACTTGAATTTTTTCTTGAATTTCAATCAGTTTTCTTCTTTCTTCTTGTAACTGCTTAAGCTCCCTTTGCTGCTGCTGCAGTTTAGCTTCATAGAACTTCTCTCTGTGTAGGTAAGTTAACCGCATATTACTTGGCAAGAAGCTGACTAAAACATGATTCTACTAACCTTTGACAAAGGCATACCTTGCTTTTTCATTTAGTCCTACATCTTTTTGTAATTTGTTAGTACTAGCTCGGACATTGTTTGGTTGCTGTTGCTTTGTCTCTTCCATCTCACCCAAGAACAAGTCACCAATAAGAGACGCATTTGCAATTGTTGCTTGAGGTTCTGGATCATCATCCTGAAAGGATGTCAGAAAGGCAGTTAGACTGTTTTCAAATTGATACATAAAATGTAACAAGTTTAGTGTGTCAAACGAATTTTTCAAAACTTAACAGTCTGAATAGCTTTATCTTTAGTTCAGATCATAAACTGAAAAGTCATCATCTTCATGGCATCATAACTTTAAGAAAAATTAAGTTAATAAAATAACTTAAAAGTTACAAAGCTCACACTATTGAAACTTCCACTATAAATGGACGATAACTTGTTTCATTCTGGAACCATAAACCACTTGAATTGTATTTTATGCTTATGACTGAGTGGACAAAACACACAGGCATGTCAAGAAAAGTGGGAGGTAACAAGAGGAATAGGAGACTGAGGTGAACAAGACTGCTTAATTACTGTACTCTTGAAATTAAATATTATTATTCACAGCTTACAATATAAACGAAACTACTCTTGAAAGTTCAAGTATTTGAGAAACAGTCTTCTACATGGTTCTCTATTCCACTCTTCTTTATTTAATAATTTTTGTATTTTCAATTCTCAACTTAAACTGAAAACATAAAAACTGTTGCCACAGCTTCTTTTGTTTTCCTACATGATCATTCCTAACACAGAACCAGCTGAACAGAAAAGATCATCAGTGACCAACTGTAACACAGCTACACAGACCTACACTACCTACTAACTACATAGAGATACAAGACTTGCAAACATGAAGGAAAGACTGAAGACACGCCATCTATTGAGGCTGCTGTATCACCTCATGCTGATTTATACCACTGTACAGTTAACATCTCTATAGTGATGATAAACAAGATCCATCCAGATGCTGACAAATTTTTGATAGCAGTATAATATTGAAATAACAACACAGTGTTTACGCTGTTGCTATTGTAAAGCATCCTTTAAGAGTTCTCATATAAAGCCTTTACATTTCTGACACACCTACACGTATTCAGTATGTAGACACTACATTACACAGTGCTCAAATATAAGTATTCTGTAGGGACGTTAGATACCTGAAAATAAGTTTAATAAAAATCACTAAATTAGCATGAGATATTCTAAATTAAAAACACTTCCAATTCATAGCTGACCCTCAAGATTCCAAAAACCAAAAAACACCACCAACAAACCCACCCATAATCAAAAGCAATTTTTCCTTACCAACTGAATGATGTGCAAAACCCAGGACTCAAAAAACTGAAACTGATTAATATTCATTATAAGCATAAAAATGCAGATCAATATTTTAAAAAATATTAGACCTCTTGGTTCATATTTTGTAATACAGTGCTATTAAGGCCATTCCTCTATTAGGTTAGCATGCCCCAAGAAAATTCCAGATCTGAACTTTAAAATATCACCTTGACCTCAGAAAAAACAAACACCATCTCTTTTTCTCAGCCTAAAAACGAGCATTGTAAATGTTACTCAAAGAAGAGTGTTCTTCCCTATTATGTTATACATGGCATGAAATAATGAATGCTCCACTTTTGTGCACAGATTTATAAAATACCTGCACCATAGCAGCAAGGTTTTGTAACTGTCTAAGTTTCTGTTTTGCAGCTATAAGCCTATTGATCTTCTGCTCAAACTCAGCATCTCCAGCAGCATCACCCAGACTGCTTCTGTGACTAGACATGGAATCTTCACTAATTCTATGTTCTTCCACTTCGTCATCTTCACCTTGGGGTAGGCCAGCATCTTTGTCGTCCTCTCTATTATGACAGTCTGGAGGTGGGGAGAGGAGAAAACAGAACAGTACGAATAACACATTATTGAACTTCTGAAGTCCACTGTAATTACCAGACACTAGAAAGATATGAGCTTAATGATTAAACTTGAACATTTTGCTCATCAAACAAGGCTATCCTAAATTCTGTGCAGCTATCAATTATTTGCACTAAAGAGTTAAAATTATTAGAAAATTTTAGAACATACCTAGAGTAGAAGACATTTTTAGAGTCCTTATATTAGCAGCAGATCGGTTATTTATTTCACAGTCTGTATTAAGATGTCTTTCATCTCTGTTATTAGTTCCACACTGTACATTTGAGTTGCTATTTATTTCACTCCAACTACTGATTCCTTGAGGGTTTCTAGAGTAAAATACATTATTCATGTTAACTTTTTAAGAACCAATATTGATGGAATTTTACTTCAGACATCTTATTAACTGGCTTTTATAGGAATGTGTCCTGACCCTTTAAAAACAAAACAAAAAAAAACCACCAAAAGAAAACACAAACACCAAACAAAAAACCCAAATCAACCCCATATAAAAATTAGTCCAGACATCTGGAATTCCTCAGTATTCATCCCTCCATTTTTTTCCGGTTTTTTTTTTTAAAGCAGTCAGAAGCAGCAATAAATTATCCCCTGCTAGATCTACAACAATACAAGAGGCTTTCAAAATACATGTCTGTATGATAGAAGCTTTATATGATTCATAGCTAAATTAGTATTAATTTCTGCACAATGAAGATCCTTGGTGCATGCAGTTGCCCTGTTACACCAAGTCTAAATACCTGTCTAAACTGAAGTTTGAGTTTATTCCAATTCTCTAGTCTAGGCCTGTTAACCTTCTAGCGGAATCCCATACACATAATTCAGTGCTTAAATCCAAAGGAATTATAGATTTAGAAGTCTCTCACAGTGACTCTAATTGTCTAGTCTAATCTGTGTTTGCTATATATGTAAGTTACCAAGGACAAGATTATTATTAATCATATGTTTAAGAAAGCTACTTCATATTAAAATCTCAGAAAGTTAATACAATCACAGAGTTAAGTTACTTCTGGTTGACTGAAATAACGTATTGCTTCAGAAAACCTGCAACAACTTAGCTACAAGAGATTTAGGATGACAAAAAACATGGCAACCTAATATTTGTAACAGGCTGTGGATCCTCATGTTCAGAATCACTTTCTGATTCTTCTGTTTCTTCCTCTTCTTTAGTGTTTTCATTCACAGCGTCTGTCATCATATCAGATGTTTGTTCATAGTAGTGAACTAATTCACGTAACTCATTCAACCTCTTACGAACTTCATTCAGCTTCCTGAGGAAAAAAAAATAAAAATGCTATGCGTTTTGTCATATTAATCAAATCATGTATAGTTGAAAAGTACATACATATATGTACACATATAATTTATAGTTCTTAAAGTTTCCTGCCATTTTCCTAGCTGTAAGAACATTCTGCTGAAGCTTTGCACTCACTTAACTGTCTTGGACCACTGACTACATGGTCTATAATACTAAATTAAGTAGATTAAAATATGAAATGGTTTCTTAACACAGAAGTTACTAAAAAAGTAACACTAAAAATCACTAAAGCACATTATGAAAAATTAAAGAGCTTTTACTGAAGCTTTTCTGTTGGATTTAGATTGCCATCCTCTTCACTCTCATTCTGAGAAACCAGGGAATCAGGAGGATAAGGAGCAGATGCCAGGCTATTTGATTCACCATTGACAACAGTTACTATGCCTACAGGACCAGAAGCAGCTGAAGTTATACTTCTTTGATCAACACTCCTTTGAGGAGAACCTGAAGCAGAAAAAACTACAGAAAAGAAACACCACTCATAAGAAAAACTTGCAAAAAGGAACGCGCTTAATCAAGTTATATTAAAATGTAATTACAGAAGTATTACCAACATACAAAACAACAGTTAATAACTTCTTTTCTTAGAAGCCCAAAAGCTTTTGTCTTAAGTTTCATGGCACGCAACGCCAATAGGCAGAGAGTAGTAAGTACTTTTTGTAAACAAGACTTCAGTCAGTTCCTTTTAACTTTATCGAATTTCAAAAGTGGAAGCTTTCATGCTGTGAATGTGCCCAAAGAGTTCTTTTAAGGGTTTATTAATGGCTGAATTCAACATGTTAAAAAGAAAAATCCTATCTCTCTTTTCCTGTGCTAAGCTCTTTTGTCTATATGCTGTAGAGCATAAATGTTTGCTTTTTCCAGCTACGTGAAGTCACATCCAAATATGTTTATATTATATGCACTGAGTACATGCAGAAAGATGGGGGTATAGTAACTATCAAATCACTCTGGTCTTCTCCAGGAGGACGCTTCAATTGCCTCATTTCTTAATGTTAACCGGAATATGCTACGATCACGCTCAGACGTTTCCAGCTATAGGATAAACTGCAGCAGTACAAATGTATTTCTAGAAAATAAAAAAGTGAAGCAGCAAGTAGGCCCACATCAAGACTTCAAGAAGAAGAAAAAGCAGTCTAAGGCACAGGCCAAAACTCTAGTCCATTCAGACAGTTAGATTCCTCTGGCATAGCCCATTATCAAAGTCCCTGTGACAAGGGCATGAGAAAAACTTTTGACAGTGGAGAAGGAAACCCTGTAATGCCATAGATCTACTAAGACCTGAATTGCCAAGTACACAAATACAGACGTACTGTGATAAAAATCAGAACATTCAAGTCCATATACTACACTCTACAGGTCAGATGTGTCACTGACAAGACTTGAAGAGTCTTCACATTCTCAGTCACCACATTCTCACAGTCAACTTTGATGATGCTTTAAAAACTAAAGTGCTATGAGCAAAACCATCATTACTTGTAGAGCTATCCATTAAGCCAGAAACTTACAAAGCATTAAGGAACATTTACAGAATATTGCCCCAGCACAGCTTTAACACCTGCATCTCATTAACCAGTTGCAAATTGAAGGACCGTATTACAAACATGCACATTAAAAAAAGTTGTATTCTTGAAAAGATGCAATTCAGCCCATATTTACTTACAGGAGTGGTTATTTAGATGTTGGTCACGAAGCGTATGAAGTTCTCCTAACAGTTTGTCCATTTTTTGCTTTTTACCTTGCAACATTCGCATTGTGTTAAAAAGCTGTGCCTTCTCATCTGATAGATGCTCAGACATTGAAGAGTTCCTACTTTGTGAAATCTCTCTGGTAAGTGAAAGACTTTCTGCTTGCCTTCTGTTGTCTGGCACAGATTGTGTCTAAAAAGAGTAACTTCATTTTATTCACAGTACTATGAAAAAACTCAAACTGTAAAAACAAAAAGCCCTCTTATAGGCCTGCTAGGCTCAACACCAGAACAAAGAACATTATAAAGGGAAAGCGATACCGAAGACATAATATATAATTATACCGCAATATAGAAACAACTACTCTGGAATTTTATGGAAAACTGAGACAGAAAGCACAGATCAATCTGCTAATAACTCTTAAGAACACAAAGATACTGAGCTTTCAAGTTTGGGGCAACCCCAATTACTCCACTAGCAAATGCACACAAATAAGCAAGACAAACACTTAACGGCACTGTTCAAAGTAAGAAAAATGGACATAGGCAAAACTTATACAGTGGAATCCAAGGACTGACCTGAGAATCATGAAGCTGGTTGTGAAAGCGCTGAATTAAGTCATTCAACTCTTCATTCAGTTCTGATGTAAGGCTTACTCCTGAAACACTACCTGTAGTCTCTGTTACAACTGGGCATGTGGAAGGAAGAACAAACATAAGTAGTTTTCCACAGCAATGAAATAAAGGCTATTTGATGAAAATGTCTGGATTAACAAGATCATCAATATACTGCATCTCTTAAAACACAGCAGTTATTTTTATGTCCCTCCCACTAACTTTACTCTTCAAAGATTCCTTCCATTACAGAAACACTTACAAACCAACTTGCAGCTCCTTTGTGAAGGACCATACAAAAGGACTTTATAAGTCTGTTCTGTGTTTTGCTAAAAAGTCAGAGCAAAATGAAAACCAACAAGATGTCCAGGGTTGATGAAAACATTTTGCTTGTTGGAAATAAAATGGTTATTACTTAAAACAGACAAACTAAGAACAGTGCATGTAATTTTACTTCTTTTAAATAATGAATTAAGAGGACACCAAGCTTTCATCTTAGTCTAAGTTATAAACTTTACAGCTGCAGTCTTCAGGGTTTGTCCTTCAAAAAACTTTGAGAGGAACACATTAGAAAGAAAGCTTTCCTCCCCTACCTGAAAGCTCAGATTCAAACAATACTAAGATAGGGAACTGGCAGTTGAGTAATCTGAACCAGCAACTTCATAAGAAAAGTCAAGCGTAAGTATTCCTTATTTTCCCCATAGATCATGCACAATAGTTTTACTGTTTTCAATTTTTAAAACATTTATCTTGCCTTAGGTTGAATTTGCATGTTTTGAATGAACTCTACAGTTTTGGCACATACCACATCTTTTAAGTCAGTCAACACATACAGCAGTAAGAAACTGTTATTAAGAGTGACATAAGTGGAAATGTGAAATAAATAAAAACACCACCAAAGAATTAAAACAAAGAAAGTTCTAATTTATCATAAGTAATCCTATTTTATACCCACTTCATCTACCCATTCCTCATCAAGATAAGAGTTCTGTGTATTTGAGGAGAGAAAGCAGATTCCATCACAGGTCGACTGCTGCAGAGCAGACAGGAGAAAAACAACTGCTGAAAACCATTTCAAACCACCTTTCCAAGGCACTTGCTTCTCTTGCTCCTGTGGTAGCTTTCTAAAAGCTCTCTACCACCTACCAACTTCTCTGCTTCTCTTCCTACACTAAAATCTAGTGTTTTCTTAACTAGTTCCACCTTCTTTCCCATAGTCTATCAAATCAAGGACAGGACAAAAAGCAGAAAGAGAGGCTCATGAGAGCAAGGAACCTTAAGGAGAGACTTTCTGTAAAATGTAGAAGCCTATACTTACTAAAAATTAACCTATTTTAAATACAATAACTGTAATAAGAACTGCTATCCCATATACCCTCTAATCAAGCCTAATGGCAACTCTTTATGGGGAAGAGTCATGGAACAGTAACACAGTCTGAATCCAAACTTGATCAGTGCAAAAATGTCATTCCCTACAACTGTACACATAACTGTACCAAATTTCCAAAGAAAACTGAGCAGGATTTAGGGAGGGGTGGGGGGCAAGAAGAGTTTCCAACAAACAAAAGATAATTCACATGTCAACAGTACACAAATCAAGGACAACTGTTCTCCCTTTTAAGACTGAATTCTTGAGAAAACAACTCTGCTGACAACATTTAAGCAGGTATCAGTCTCCTCTGACACAAAGATAATTTATGAAAAGTTGGGAATATATGAAAACAAATTAGAAGCGTGCTTTTAAACTGAAGATTATAACATAATGGTGGTGCTCTATTATCAGACCCATGCCTCCAATTTACATGTCATAGAATTTCAGAATTCTAGTTCCAATATTTACGTATTTAACTGCTTTAGCAACTTCCTCCTTTCTTTTGTTAGATAAACCATTAGTCTACCAATGGCTACTGAACTACTAAGCAACCAGCCACCAAAAAAAAAAAAAAAACCCGAATGAAAAAGCAAACAAAAGCCTCAAACCAGCAACTGCCTATAGCCAGAAGGATGCAATAAGGGAGAGAACACACTGTATCCCCTGCTCAGATTCTTTCCTTCAAAGTCCTGGTATAACGATGGAGATGACAGGCAAACTCCTCATCTGAAGTGGAAGACCAATCCTTGGCAGAAAACCCTACACTTTCAGGATTTTACAAGTAAACCACAGAAATCAGCTGTGTGATTTTTAACTGACACATCAGTTTACAATGTTACACTGTCAACGCTTTACAGAAATGGAAGCCTTGCGGTAAGATTTTTAAAGAGCGTGTTATAAAAAAAAAGACTTTTTCATGTGTACTCCACAATTCCCCTTTTAATCAGTCAATCAACATGCTAACATGCTATCAAAGACACTGTCATTCCACATACCAGAATCATCCATGACAGCAATTGCTTGCTCTGCTTTATGCCGCAAAGCAAGAAGAGCTGCCTGTCTTCCTTGAAGAGCTTTCAATTGCTCCTGCTGTTGTAGCATCCTTTTCAATAAATCATGCTGCTTCTTTAAATTCTCCAACTCCTCTTCAGCTTCCTGTTGAGGATCTCTGGCCTGCAAGATACGGAAGAACTTTACCATAATCATGACAACTTATTTGTTGAGTACTAGCAACAGAAGTGACTAAACAAGCAGGACTTGAATAGAATCTAACAGCCTGGTTAGTGTAAAATGGTGAAAATGTAACTCCTTTACATTTTCAGTAGTCCTCTTCAGTCTGAAAAAAACATCCAACAGGGAGAAAACTGTACCATCAAGGCATGCTTACCACTCCTGGGGGTTAAGTTTGCTTTACAAATCCAGTTGGCTGCCCTAATGTATCCCAAAGACCAACCCAGGAATCCCTGTCTTTTGAATCATAAAAGAGGGCAAGACTGGCAAAGTAAGCAAGATAAGGCACAGTATCACGGAGCTACATATAATAAAAGATCCAGACTGATTTACTGGCCTAAAATCTCCAAATTTTCAGCAGAATGTTTTGGGCAGTTACTCTCCTCTAATTTTGTATGCTACTTTTATGCCATAGATATTAGAATACACCAGATTTAGGTAAACCAACTTCAAAACAAACACATGCACAGAATCTCCTCTATACTGTTATTTTCAAACACATAGAAATAGATCTGAGGGAATGAAAGCATGTTGAGCAGTTAAGATATGTTAGAACTAAGTTATTTTCCTCATCCTAACCTAATGAAAAGCTGGAGACTTGCCTCAAAACTTTTATTCAAGGGTTGTCTGCAAATTAAGTATTTTAATAAGACATCTACAGTTAAGACCCGCATCCTGTTTGAATTTGGATTATTGCACTATGCAGATGAAACTGTGGAAAATTTTGCCTCCTTTTTCTTAGGAGTTGACAAGTACTTAAAAAGAACATTACTAACTTAAAAGCATCATCTTCTCCACATAGGGCTAAGATCCTGAAGTATAAGATTCTCTCAGTGCAAAAATACTGCACCAAATGTCAGAATAGAAGTAGGCATCTTTATATAACTAGTTCTTGGGTACCAGGGAATGCTCAACTTTCCAGTAGAGAAAGGAGCACCCACCCAGAAACCTAAACCTTTCAAAGTGTCACCAAAACATGCACTGCAGCTGGCACTGATGATCCTTGTTATTTTGTCTTTATATATAAAGAGCAGAGTAGAGGCAAAACAGAGTACACTATAAAATCAACACAGGAAGGAACGAGGGGAAGAAAGGGAAAAAGAAGATGTGTCTCACTCTACCCACCTATTAAATAATCCAAGCTTTATACAGAGTACGAGATTTGCTTGAGTTCATTAAAATTACATAATTACATAGCAAATTTTTCAAGCCTAGTTCTGCATTTAGACTAGTAAGTCTGATGAAACATTTAAGCCTTTTGTGGTTTGTTTTGGTTTGTTTGGTGTTTGGGGTTTTTTTTGGCAGGGAGGTCGTGTAAATGGGGATCAGACTTTTTTTTTTGCTCCCTAAATCAGAGTAAGGGACAAAGCCATAGAAAAGCTGGTAACAGATACCAAAGTTCTAGACTCCAAGCCCTTTAGTCTTCCTCCTTCCAACCACGTATTTATATAAAACAGCTATAAAATAAAATATTTGTGGAACAAGTTAAGGCTACTATTCTTTAATTTATTTTCTCTATATGGTATTAGCTTAAATTTGCATTGGCAGACTATTAGCATAAACATGCCAAGTATCTGGAAGTCACATTTACAATGTTTTCCCAGAGATAACAGCAAAATTGGAAGGATCATCTATACGAAATCGGAACACCTGCTGTACCAAATTACTTTCTCTGTCAATGTTGACACTTCAGAAGAGAAAGTTGTCAAACATCTCTAAAAAAACCCAAACTCCTCCAGGCAGACAATTCATTCTATGAAAAGACAGTTGTATACAGACAAGCAAGTCAAATGGGAACATTCACTGTAACAAATATATTTGAAGCAGTTAAAAAAGGGGGTGGGGGAGTGGGGGTGGGTGTACGCATGAAGATTGGCACGTACAAGTCCTATTTGAGGCTAAAATGGAATTTTGAACTGTACCTTTGAAGGCAATCCACGTATCCATAATACCATGTAGGGTATTAAGCCTACAAAACCAGTCTTTCCTGTCATATAGAGCAGCTCTGTCACCTTTCCCTTTAGGACTTGCTGTAACATCAATGTCTGTAACCTGTTCCTGTGAAGCTGAATTCCCTAGTCTGTCCTCAGTGTGGGGACAAACACTCAAACTAGAAGATACCTTCTTTATTAGGCACATTAGATTTTCAAGATGTGCTCCAACTTAGCACACTCTTTCAAGTTACAAGCCTACCCACTCGTATCTTGTCAAATAATGAAGATTAATAGAAAATAAAATCTACTAAAGAGCAAAGACATCTTTAGTCACTCTTAGAATTTTCATAATAACACTGTATAGCAATCAACTGTATAAGACTACAAGTATTCATTCTACATGTAACATATATAAGCTGCAGGTAAAGAGAAATCAGATGCAAAATGAAAAGCCAAACAAAACTAAAATCCATTTTGCAAAGATGAAGAAAAATCCAAGTTTACATGTATACTTAAAAACTAAACTGTTTTTTCTGCATTTTTCGATACCCTTTTTTTAAAGTTAAAAGTACATCTTCCACATCTATGATTTTATTTCTTTATAGGGATAGAGTAAGTTCTTACAAAGCTAAAAATAATTACAAAAACATCTTAATGTCTTAACTGCAGTTTTACTTCCAAGCATGTAAATTCTCCTAATCTGTAGAACATTCAGTGTACTAACATGCCAAAAAAGTGCCAGTTCTCTAGTACTCCTCCTCAGTACAGCAGTATTGGAAGATGGAAATCTTAGTTGTTACTAAAACACTTTTGCATCTACTACAAGAATTGCTTACCACGTTAGCGTAAAAGCTTTAATAAATAGAAAGGATGACTGTCTGTGTATCTCAGAACTAAACTCAGAGCACATTTTCTAAAAGGTGTTCATCTCTCCAAAAAAAAAGGAGAGAAACTTTTATGTTAGGTCAATACTTCTGTGATATCGCTACAAAGGTGCTTGGGCACTGACCCACTAATAATTCATTTCTAACCCTCTCCCCACTAAACACCAGCAAGTATTACCCACAAGCAGAAATGAACTTACAGATGAAAAACTGTATAAAAAACCCTATACCTTCCTACGTAAGTCCTGTGCATGCTCTTCCAAAGTAAACATTTAACCCTTCATTCTACTTTGAAGAAGGATTTTTAAAAACCTAATCAAGATACATTGTTGTTCTGACAGAATCATTCTTTTTTTTCCCCAAAATAATAATAATAAAAAAATCCACACATGCATGAACACCTCCTGAACAGAGTGTCTGGGGATTTACTATTTTCAAATTGAACTGCAAATTATGACACTATCATAACAAACAAAACAACAAAACAAAGTCTTCATTTCTAGCACCTTAATTACTAAAAGGCAGCTTACCGTGGTATCTGAAGCCTCAGACTGCACATCAACGTTTAGCGATGTGCTCTCACCTACAGAACCAGATCCCACAGCTGAATCTATAGTCCGAACATCATCCTCCTCATTTTCTCTAGCCTGAAATATTTCATTGGCATAAATCAAAAGCTATATACAAAGGGGGCATTAAAAATTAATTATGGAAGGTACTACATATCAAAACCAACACCCCCAGAAGCACCATCAAAACATCAATGGTCAACTCCTAAAAAAGAGCTTACAGTGCAGAAAAATATATTATGTTCTCAAACTTACAAGCATCTTTTGCAAAAATTTCAGATAGGATTTCTCCTGCTCTTTAAGGTGATCTATAAGGTGTGATAAACGCTCAACATTGGCCGATCTTTCATTTTTCTCTACAAGATCATCCCGCATGGAGCTGGCCTTAGCAATATAGCCACGAATTTGAACTAGTCTGCTCGCAATCTGTAAAGACACTAAAGTTACTGAATGCATCCAACTACAGCTTTAAGGTATTTAATGCACAAGACATGGTGACAGCAACAGCAAAGTAGTAACTAAATAGGTGACATACTAGTACTTTCAATCCTATAAGCACACTTCTGCAAGTGGTTAAAAGTAAACAGGTTTTATAAGGATAGATTTATACATGCATGAAGTTGCAAGGCTGAAGCACAGGGGTTCTTGTTGACGTAAGCTAAAACAGAGTTCAGCTCATTAACATATGAAAATACTAAACTCTGAGACTATTTTCTGGAACCGTACAAAAAAGAACCAACCTCTAAGATGAAAATTAATACTGCATCTGTTACCAATAAGCAAATTTCTGAAGAAAACTACATCATTAAGTTTGGTTTCACATTTTCCTCAAGTTGCCCTTTAGAACAGTGGGATATTCCAATAAAGACTTAACAGTTACACTTTTCAGAAATTTAGAAAGATGCACTGAAAAGTAACAAGGTAGTTACAACCTGAGTGTCAATATTCTGTAGACATCGCAAGCTCTGCAAATACCTGGCTGCTATCCATAGCTGGCTGTCCTCTTCCATCTTCTTGAACAGAGGCTTGACAATTTTGCAAGAAATCCTTGCTTAGAGCACCTCCAAACGACTCTTTACATTGCACTGGTATCCCTGTTTCCTTTTTTGGGGAACCTGAGGCAGGATCTTTGCTTTTGTTAGTGTTTATCTGCAGTGACAGGGAGTTGAATGGTTTTTTGTTTTCATTAAGTTGACGTTTGTTGTTAGCAGCTGTTGCCCTGCCTTGAGAATCACTTCCAATGCTTCTCTGTGAACAAACAAGAAAAAGAGCAATTGCTTTATTTTTTTCCTCCAATATATTCTCAACACTGATTAGTTTCACTGTTTGGATTACCAGTTCTGCAGTATTATTAGACTGCTTTTAAAGTTAGCTTACTAGTCACTGACTAGCCACAAGCTAGCTGAAGACCGTGCTGATGATTTTTGCCATATAGTTTTCAGAAAGCAAGCCCACACTCCCAGAACAGCTGAGAAGAAAAAGGGTTCTACTTTTCCTCAGAGCTTAGTTACTCATCCTTGCTGTGGCCTCAACCCTTACTATAATGAAAGGCATCCTACTTCTCCATGTACATTTGAGAGGCTAACAATAGTAAAAGAGCAACATATTCACTTGCAGAATATGATACCTCATAACTTCAGCTTTTCTTTAGAACCTTCCGACTAGCAACTTTTTGCCATAACATACATTTCAGGAAGAAGTTATGCCCAGTCTTGATAATCTAAGTCAAAGCAAGCAATCACATTTGCAAGACTCTTCACAACCCAAGCAAGTTAACAACAAACTTTGGTAAAGACTAACAAGCTTCTATTCTGAAATCATTAGCACAAATTTATGCCTTGTTACCAAAGAATTAATCCCTCATACTTTTCACTGTTTTAGGCAAGGGAAGGATGAATATGCCATATTCCCAAAGAATCAGTTATGGCAAATTGATGCCATACATTTCTCTACACTCTACTGAGGATCAGTCTGTATTGTTACTCTTCTGCTTAATCCACAAGGATAACAATGTTCAGAATCACAAACTGACACTTCAAGAACAGCCTTTCAAAATAAGGTAACAGATATCATCAAGTGGCAGAGAAGTATGATGAGTAAGAAATACCGATTTGAGGACACAGGAATTTGTTAATGATTGCGAAAAAAAGGGAAGACAGCTAGCATACTCTGAAGTACAGGAAAGCCATGATCCTGAACCTTCCATAATTTTCTCAAGTTCAAAACCTGAATTTTGATTTGGGTCCCGTGGTACCTATAAGGGTTGGGGTTTTTTTTGTAATTGCTTGTGAAAGCTTGCTTTATTTGTCAATTCATTATAAGACAGTGAATAAATTTTGCAGTCACATTTATAGTGGGAGCTAGTATTCACACAAACCTGATCCAGATCACTGAAGTTTAATCTCTGTTTAAGTCTTTCTAGCTCAGCCTGCTCTGGAACAGACATCTGAGTCATGTATCGAGCATGAGGAAAACTATGAGGAGCTCTGGTTTTCCGTCGTCCCATTCCAGGTGAGGAGGATTCTGGAGATATATCATTCGTAAGCCTCGTTTCAGCTTCCCCACCAAGTTTTTTCTTGTTTTTTTCTGAAGATCTGTTTGCTTTCTTCTGTTGACTTCCCCAGTCCTTAACAGTAAGGAAATAAAAAATAGCTGTATTTCTTATCCACATATATAAAAGTAAATGTTACAATTCAGTGAGTCTACTTCCATTTCAGAAGTAAAAATAAAAAGCAGTATCAAACATGCACTAAGTTTCCTAGCGCAAACGTCACGTTACAAAATATTATTTTCTCTACTGCATAAATTAAAAATAGCGTGTCAGGAAATCAGAAACCCATTTCATCCTACAGTGCATTAAATTAATTTCAAATGAAGTTAAAACGGTATTTTTCTTCTTTGCTGAAGGCACTTCAGCAGTTTAGAAGTTTTAAAATTAGTTTTCACTTTCATGACACCAACAACGCTTTCGTGTCTAGCTACTTTATTTACCCAAAACACTTTGCATAAATACATCTACATATTTTACCACCTCTAAATCACACTTGTTGCTTGCTTACATCTACCTCAATTATTTTACTGGTTTTGCAGATATTTACCTATAAAGCTGTACTGACAAGGCTTAGGGTTTTGCATTGTTACCAGCCTCTAACAGGATGTACCTGGTAATTTTAACGTACAACATAAAATGGTAACTGAAGATAAGATTAATTATACCGTGTTGTTTAGCCGGTCATCAAGGCTTTCATTGCTCCAGCAAGGCAAGTCCTGATCATTCATGCCTTCTTCAAAGGGACCACCTCCTGTCGCCATGACAAGCAACCAAGAAAACGAATCTGAAATAAATAGTTGAAAGAAATATGCTGTATTAAAATCAGTTTATGTAGAAAACGTTAAAGATTCATAATCTGAGATGCCAACTACATAATCATTATAAAATCTAAACACACCGCGGTTTTAGGAAACTAAAAACCACCTTGCTAAAAATCTAACAGTGAGAAGAACACAGATACTGGCATGAAAAATTAAACAAGTAGTATTTTTGGGGTTTGGTTGGGTTGGGTTTTTCTCATCTCTGCTCTTAGAAAGTAAATAATTTTTTTTCTTCACTTTTTAGGCTCTCAATCTTCCTCACTTTAAAACACACTACACTGCTTGGAAAAACTGCTTTCTCATTGATAAAGCCTGCACTTTCAGGTGCAGGATGATGTCTATTCGAACAATAAGTGACTCTGGAGACCTAGTACGTCAATCTTTCACATTTATTTTGTTACTAAGATGTTGACAACAGACACTGAAGGGGATACTTGATACACGCAAGACAGACAGCAATAAAAGGATTTTTACTTTCTCTACTACAGTTATTTAAGCAGTAAATGCTGTGCCACTTCTATTATAGCTTCTAGCAAATCCAAACAAAATAATCTGAGTTTCCCAGAGCTTTGCTGCTCTCTGATAGTGCCATTCTGGTCAATATAAAGCAATCTATATGTTTACAAGTTTTCATTTTCACTTCTAGTTTTGACGTTGGTAATAAAAAAAGTTGCTAAAGCTGAAAGATTAGAAATAAAGTATTCCTTTATGACAGTAAAAGTAGATTAGGCTCCTTTAAAAGGTTAGGAATACATAACTGTATGTACTCTAAGGCTACAACAAAAACTGTGCAGCCTAAGTGCTGCTGGTACTGCACAAAGCTACAAATGTTTTCTTTGTAACAGCTATGAAGTTTGCTCCAGATCTAGAAGAGTCTTGCAGAGAACTACTTCTTCCAGCTAGTTTTAGCTGCTACATTAGGACACGATCCTAACTTTAACTGAAAAACAAATGAAAACGGTCCATTTATTTCTAGATATTTTACTGCAACCTATCTACTATTAATTTTCACACCAAGATTTCACACAGCGCAGATGAAACCACCTAAAACTCAAGATTAAGAAGTATCTAAGAAGTTGGGGTTTTCGTCATCAGTTCCAGAAAAAAAAATTAATCCTCAACTAAGTTTAAAAGCTGTACTAGTACACCTATGTCGCTAAGGCACAGTATTCAATCAAAATCACACAACACAGCCCTCTCAGTAGATGCACTTGCACAAAGCAGTATTTTTATGCAAACAGAGCCTATTACTATAGCATTAAGGAAATGGGATCTACTAGGTATGCTCATTATACCACAACCATATCTCCACTCAGCAGTGAACCAACCTAAGCCACGCTAACACACTTAGGAGTAATTCAGCTTCTACATCTTGCAATCAGAATCATAACACAGATGTAATTAAGTGCTTTCTACTTTGGGAACTGGCAGATCTGTGCCCTACTGTCCTTGCACAGTCATACATACTCCCTTCTTCATCCCAAGTGTCCATGAGGCCAAGCAATCAGAGGGTACCATCTATAAACCAGCTAGCCAACAAACAAAACCAAAATAAAATAAAAAAAACAAACTGCAGATGAGTTCTCAACTGAATAAGCTCCCTGATCTGGCTAACATTATTACTATATAAGAACTATCTGTAGGCTCAAGGAAGGCAAATAAAAGCAATGCCATCAGGAAAAGCAAACCCCAGACTGATCAGCTGTAAACCTACACCTTCTGTGCAACTTTCCCTGTCAGATTTATTTAGAAAATAATTTAGAAAAAAATTTATTTAGAAAAAATTTAGCAAATAAGAACAAAATGCCCTTTCATATTTTGTTTTCATGTAGAAGCACAAGCATCCTATGAAAAGTTCACAGGGAAGCTCTCCTGCCAACTCAAGGTAAAATTGACAAGCATTCAAAACAAATGCATAATTATTAGTTTAGCTTATTTTAGAAAACAGCTATGTTTTGTAAGAATTTTCTTCACCTACAGATAAACTGCTCAGTTTTGTAGATGTGCAAGACCCAGCATTTCAACTGGCACTCTATCATGACCTATGCTACTAAGCATAATGCGTTCATCTTGACAAGATTAGGGGCCACCTGAGTTTACAGTCCATTTCAGTAATCTGTTTCTTCATGTCATGTTATATAAATTCTATTAAACTGTAGCAAAGGAACTTTTTCCCTACCTTCCACAAGAAGTGGCAATATTCATTTTTAGACAATACAAACAACTATTCACATTTCATTTAAAGCTTTCACAACAGCTATCTTCAAGTATCTCTGCTCTAAGAGCCTCCAATTACTTCTGAAGTAAATACACTGCCACACATAGAATATGCCAAATAATATTCTCAAACAAGGCCATAAGCCAATGCACCCTAATAAATACAGCTCAAAAATAACAACATCCTGATTACTTCCAGCAAGCGGATTTTAAAGTGTTCTAACAGAACCATGCACATTCCGGAGAGCAAGTTTCTAAATATTCATATTACAGTCTTTGATATTTCCAAATGAATTATATTCAAGTGAGTTTAAGATCAGCTATGCTGATATTGTATCACTTCAACTCAGTTAAACACAGACGTTCAGCCAGCTTTTTTCTTAGAAATGAAACTCTCCCATATGAAGCTGTGGTTTTCTCCTCCACACACCTCACCAATTCTTTTTTCTTACTTTACATTTCAGCAGCTATTTTAGAAGAAACCATCTCAGAAGTTTTGGTATCCTCCCATCATGCTATTTCTGAATCCAGCAATCCATTACCAATATCAGTTTCCTGCACATTATAAAATCTGTATAAAAGCTCTATTGAAGCATATGCATACTGCCTTACAACATTTACTAGGGACTTGGGGGGAAAAAAAAACCCAAACCCAAACTCTTCCAAGTGTATTTTCTACAGAAATAATAAGATAACATGTAACATTATATCCAAAACAGGAAAGATTGTAGTAAAAACATATTTTGTACATGTAACAGCAATATGCAAATCGCTCACAAATATTACTATACTACAAAATATGCTGACAGAAGAAAAATGCATATTTTAAAAGGCCTTTTTTTCTACAGTGGAGTTGGTTTTGACTTTTTTTTTTCTTCCTATAGCATTCACGTGAACTGCAAAAGCTCTGAAGAGCACTTAATCCTACACATAGAAACTATTGGAAATTAAAAACTAAACCGGAAACAAGAAGTTGTAAAAAGCCATCGTAGAGCCATAAAGACTAAAACCGGCATCAAACAAGTTTAGCTTTTTAAAACATCTGCTCGCCACTGCTCATTATTTTTGCATTAACCCGTTGAACGCCTATGGAGTACCGCCAACCACACGGGAATCATCAAAAAGGCGCAGTCAAGAGAGCAAGCCCTCTCCTGTTGCACCGGACAGTCCTCACACGAGCGACGCACCAAGAGAACTGCAAACCCACGACCAGCTGGCGGAGCGGGGCCGGGCGCACGCCTCGGCCCTTCCCGGCGCCCCGCAGGCTGCCGTCCCGACTCGGTCTGGTCCACTTCCACGGCAAGGCGTCGAGCCCCCAGGCCCGGCGGGTCCCGCCGCGGCCGGGTCCGGCAGCCCGCGCGGCGCCCCGGCGCTGTGCCGGCGGAGGCAGGCGAGACCAGGGGGGCCCGCTGCTCCGCGGCGCCGAATCGCGGGGCGGCGCAGGGCGCGGCGCGTAGGCGGGCTCTGCTCAAAGCGCCTCAGGGCGAAGCGCGGCCGCCGCCCGGCCGGCGTCGCCTTGGAGAGCGAGTAACGCGCCCTTCCCGCGGCCGAGGGGAGCGACCCACCCAGCCCGTGGCACCGCGAGCCTCCCCTGGGCCTGCCGGTGCCGGCTCCCCCGGAGCCCTCCTCCGCGCCGCGCCGGACAGCGAGCCGAACCCCCTCTCCTCCCCGGCCAAGGCGCCCACCCACGCGGGCCCGCAGGAGCGCAAAGGCCTACCCCGCCAGCCCTGCCCCACCGGCCGCGGCCCGCGGCGCCAGCGAGGGCCGGGGGGCGACCCGCCGCGCCAGGGGGCGGAGGCAGCGGCTCACCCCGCGGCGACGGAGAGGTCACCAAGGCCCGGCTTCTCCTCCACCGCCGTTCACTACCGGCGGGGCCGCGCTACCCAACCGAGCGTTTCGCCTTCCAGCAGCAGCGAACAGCGGCCTCGCTTCGCTTAACGCCGCGGCACAGCGCTGGCGGAGGGACTCACAGCCCTGCCCCAACAGCGAGCGCAGCCATCTTGGCCGCCACTCGCCAAGGGTGCGAGAGGCGGGCCCCAGCGGACGGATACACACCGTTACCTAGTAACCCCGCCCAGCGGTGCCCTTCCCGCGCTTCCGGGCGCCGCCGGCGGAGGATGGCCGCGTGCCGCCGGGGGCGGCAGGAACTCCAAATCCCAGCGTGCACTGCGCGAGGGGCGGTTCGCACCGCCCCGGGCGGGGCGCAGCGCCTCCTGGGACCGGTAGTTTTCCAGCCGGGCACCGCCCCGCCCCCTGACAGGATTCGCGCCTGCCCACCGCGCCGAGCTCGGTTTGCTGCTAACCGAAGGTGCGGGAAGGATGATGAGCTCTGTAAATGGCTTCACCTGACTGGAAGCCTGCTAACGTCGCCTCAAAACACGGCGCGTGGGCGAGGGTCAGGTCCTGTCCTCATCTGGAGCAGCATCGAGTTGCAGAGTCTGTTTCTGTCTGCGCTGGGTCTCCTGTAAGAAATCACGGCTGAAAATTGCAGCGATGAAAAGGTGGAGATCATTGTAGTGGCCTACGGTTTTTTACGTTCTTTTCCTGCGATGCCATTATTCATTTTTTGCTGTTTGCTTTAGGGCTTGGAGTTTACTGATGTAAGTTCTTTATGTTTTCCTTTGGAAAAAAAAATACAGAAAAAAACAGAGGATTTGGCCTTTAAAAAAAAATAAATAGTTGTGGGTAATAGTTGTGCTGTTATGTTCTGACCACCCGCTTGTTACAGGCAGATAAACTTGGTATTTAGCAGAAGTTCTTGTTGTTAGTCCTCAAGGGGCTGGACTTGCATAATATACTCTGGATTTTCAGTTTCTGTTTTGGTAAAGCTGATACAGTTTATATTTCTTTCATTTGAGGGGATTGTCCCTCATCAGAATGGGAGAAGCGAGTTACCATTTCCAGCATTGCCATTACACTGAGTTGCTAAAGCAGAAGTATTAAATATTTACATAGGCCTCGCAATTCATCCTGGGTGAGAAACTTTCTACTGGTACTACATGGAAATGTAGTTAACCCCACATCTCTCCCATATTAGTACTTACACCTGTGTATTTTGCTCCACCAAAAAAATGACACATGAATACTTTTCGATTACACATTAATCTATCTGTAATTTAGAAAAGGAACTAAATGATTGGAAAACCTGTGAAATAAAAATGTTTCCGTAAAAAATACCATTGTTTTCTCCAGCAGATGCCCCCATATGAAGGGAATAGTTCTGGACAATACGTAGTATGTAAAAGAGTGAGCATAAGACTGCCTGTTACAGCAGTGTTTTTCTCCTGTTTCTACCATGGGATACATGACTATATATCCGTAACTGAAATTGTTTTAAAAGGAACCTGCAACAACTTGATGGAAGCTCTTTATGTAATGCATGTTTATTATTCATCTGTATTGCAATTCTGCAGCTAATAAAGGAGTTCATTTATCAGGGTTTTTTTTATTATACTTTTAACTAGTGTCCTTTTATTCTGACCTCAGGTACCATGCCTGGGTATTCAGCACAATATTGGCAATGTCACTGTTGGCAAGATGCCTTATAATATCACGGTGGAATACCTCCCACTGCCCAGCAGGTGGAGGCAGAATTTAAGAGAAAATAGTACCTTAATACAGTGACTATCATTATTTTTGTTGCTATGGTTTATTCTTAAAATACAGCTCCCTCGCCCCTGTAACTTCCTGCAGGGGAAAAAAGGAATCTTATGTAAAAACGTAATACACTGTTAAGGAAAACCAAGAAATCAAATAGATTTTAGTATGTTTTAGTAACAATGTCTTTATCGTAGTCCCCTGTATGTCATAACTACATACTTTCCTTACCACAGGATGTCATATATTGGTAGTATGTCTCTCATAGGAGCTTACAGCATCATTATTCTGATTCCTGCTTGACATTTGCCAATGATTTTTCTCTTATTTTCTGTCCCTTTTCTGGAATTGGCTGCAAACTTGTTCTTTAAAAAAAAATAATAATAGAACAGTACCAGCTCCTCAAAGCCATTTTTCATTGGGGATGAGCACTGAAAAAAGATTCAGTAAGCATTAAGGAATAATGGATTCCAATGCAAGAAGCATTATTTTAAGTATATGGTTCTCCACTACTGTTGAAAAATAACTTATCAGGATTTGGGAGTGACTGTGAGGCAAAACTAATATGGCTAAAAGAATGTCCTGTTAATTAAAAAAAAATATATTTTGGGTGAAGTCCTATATGAACACTAATGAGCCTCTAGATTGACAGTAACTAATTCCTCCTATAAAGATCTCTGTTGTAAGTGCTTCCATCAGCAGACATGCTAATGAATGCAACCTCATAGAAACTGAATGGGTTATCTTTGAGATAGCCCAGTTTAATTAGGATGGAAAGCTATGTCAGAGATGTGTGATGATTTTTTCCTTGCACTTCTGCTGGCTGTATCTTGTTAACTTTACTTTATTGTTCCAGAGTGAAAGGAGAGAAAGCAAACAAAATACAGGCATGTAAGGACTAGGGGCAATAAGAAGTGAAGGACTAAAGTTTTACTGAGACAGAGGGGATGCAAGGAGTAGTTGGGGAGAGATTTTTAAAGGCCCTGAAGCAAAGACAGTAATTAATAGAGCATTCAGTTCAAATAATCACTTTTTTGTTGATTTTGTGACAAAGAAATTTTTGCTACCAAAATGAAACTGGCCAAAACTGAATTAGTCTACCATAATATAGCTACACTCTGACAATCAGGTGTCTATACTAAAGGCTGTTTTTCTTTCTTAGCCTAACATTAGATTGGAAAGATCTTTTAAGGCATTAACAAAGAGTTTTGAGTTGATTTATACAGGAAGATAAAGTGTCCACTTATTTCTATGGGGTCTAAGAATAAATCCAGCAGGTGTAGGGCAGAGGCACAGACATTTGAAGTCAAGCATTAGGCTGGTCAAGGGTTAGCCAATTCACTGCCATTAAAGAAGACAGCAATTTTTGATGATCCACTCAAGCATAATAGGCATCAGAAGCAGTAAAGGAAACCAGAATAATTGGGAGATAGGTATTAGCTAACCTGGTCAGACCCTGGAAAAAGCACTTGAATCTCAGCCAAAGAATGGGCATGCTCCCTGTTGTAAACCTTCCCCACATCTGTAGGGGTGAGCAAAGTAATCCTTTTGATACTGCTGTTACCTCATCAGTCTGCAATATTTGCTGTTAGATGCACTCGAGGTATTACATTCTAGTAAAATATTAGTGACCAGTATCAAACCTAGTGTTAAGAAGCGATGGGATGGGGCTATGAGGCATAACCAGTTTTGTTGTATGAAACATGCTTATTTCATATGTCCTGGTTTTGGCTGGTATAGAGTTAATTTTCTTCTTAGTAGCTGGTGCAGTGCTGTGTTTTGGATTTGGTGTGAGAATAATGTTGGTAACACAGTGATGTTTTTAATTGCTGCTAGGTAATGTTTATACTAAGTCAAGGACTTTTCAGTTTCTCAGGCCTTGCCAGTGAGAAGGAGGAGCACAAGACATCAGGAGGGGACACAGCCAGGACAGCTGACCCAAACTAGCCAAAGAGGTGTTCCATATACCATAGAACACCATGCTCAGTATATAAACTGGGGAGGGTTGGCCGGGGCGGGCTGATCGCTGCTGGGGGACTGGCTGGGCATTGGTCAGTGGGTGGTGAGCAATTGTATTGTGCATCACTTGGGTTTTTTCCCTTCCCTTTAGATTTTATTCTTTCCCCTTCTCCCTCCTTTTCATTACAATTGTTATTTTTATTTTTAAAATTGTATTTCAATTATTAAATTGTTCTTTTCTCAGCCCTTCAGTTTTACCTTTTTCTCGATTCTCCTCCCCATCCCACTGGTGACAGGGAGTCAGTGAGCAGCTGTGTAGTAGTACTTAGTTGCTGGCTGGGTTTAAACCACAGCACGCACAACCTTGGGTCTGAGTGTATAGAGTGAAAGATACTGTACAACTATTTGAGAGTTCATTCTAAGATGAAAAGACTGTAGATACTTTCTACTTCTTTATTTTGTAATTGTAAATTGAAATGTATCTGATAGCAGTAATTCCTGCATATTTACAACAAAGTGCTTTCTCTACACTGTATGGCTGGTTTCAGTTATGTTGCAAACATCAGCATTAAAATAGTTAGCATATATAAGCTACAGTGAATTCATCAAAGCCACTAATTTATGTGTTTGCATTTCTTTAAATGGAAAAAGTCTGACAAAGTCGTACGTAGGTCATTTGATCGCCACTATGTAGTTTAATAGTGATCATCTGATCCAGAAAAATAAAAACTTCTTAATAATTACATGGTTTTATATTCATAATCTAGTGTTTATTTATTTTTTATAAAAAAAGTTATTATAAGGAGTTCCACTGCAGTTACACAGACTTGATTAATTTTATGATAATACTGCATTTCATCCTCTAGCAATAATGTTTTTGACATAGATATTTGCTTTTCTGATAGAGGTTTTGCAAATACAGAAGTACTGAGTAAAGTACAATGGTCTGGCATGTCCAATGACTACATCTGTGTGTGTGTGTAAGGACTTAAATTAGAGTGATTTTGAAATGTTTTGAAGATAACTTTGTAATCTAAATTTTTCTATCACATTTATAATAAAATTGCTTTTTGGTTCCTTTTTTTTTTTCTGATGATAAGAGGGGTAGCAGAGATTTGGTGCTATTGATTAGGGTTGGTACAGGTAGATAACAACACTAAATTGGTAAATACTAAGGAAGAGAGTTTAGTTGGCACACCTTCCCAAAGAGATTACATACTTTTTGCAAAGTAGAATATAGGAGAAGGATGCTTTTGGAGAGAACAAAAGGAAAACTAGGATCAGCAGGAATCTTCATGTGTAAAGGAGGCAGCCAGGAGAAGGCAGGGTATGTAAGATGTCCTTGTGAGTAAGGCAGAAAATTATGGACCGTGTTCTCTTCTTAGTGCTCACACAAAGATCTTGAGCAAGTCAGTTGTCTGCCATATACAATTTCCTTACAACATAGCTTAATTCATGTTTGTTATGATCTTGGGGTTAATGAATAGAAGGCAAGCATCAGCAATGGAACTTATTGTGCTAATTTTTTAAAAAAATCACTCTGGACCTTCACCAAATTCACCCTTTTTCTATATTCTGCAAAGGAGATATGTACAGATATAAATGTTTGTTAGAGCTTTAACTTCTGTGATGTGTTCCATCTATGCTAGGAATACTGTCTTTGCTACTGCCTATTGAAAATTATGGGAGGGACTGCTCACTTTATATTTCTGATAAGAATTCGAAGGGTTTTGCCATATTTGGAGTGTGATAAAACAATGACTAAATATGTTGAATTTGCTGATCTTGTAATCCATGATAATGAAGGTGTGTTGCTGATTTCTGTATGGTATATCTGAAATGACAGATTATGAAATTACTGAGATGATTGTGCACCTGTTTCTTGGAATACTACATAAAAATGAGGTGAATTATTTAACAATTGGATTTTATTGTTGTGTGGATTTTATTATCCATGCACCAAAAAATAAAGCACATTCATTCTACCATTTCAGAATATGTGATAAGTTCTTTTCTGCTTATCTCTTTGCCTCATCAGGGAGTTACATTTATTGCCCTAACATTTCAAATTCATCATGTGATTATGCAAGTTTCAGAGATCGTTATTCATACACTTGAAGTTGCAGTCATAGGCCCTGGTCACTCTGTGCAATGTATTTATATAGTAGGTGAAATCTTCCTAAGTTTATAAATGGACTTCTGTATTTTTGGAGTAATTTATTTCTACCACTGCTTTCATTAGGATTGTGGCAAGCATTTTGAAGACAACATGTTAAAAGAGTCAAGAGCATTAAAATATTCTGAAGTTTCTTATTTGTCCAAAAGTAAGTAAACTATTGGCTTCTAGTACCCTTAACTCCTCTGATATTGAAAAAGTAAAATATTACTAATAAATTGTATGATAGAGGTGGCTAACTGTCACACATAAGCAAGTGCACAATATTCCTTAAAGGAATAGGCAAGTGAAACATTAATGGCCACTATCTTCTTCAAAGACTGAAGTTTGCAGCGGATCACGTATGTTAGGGTAGCTTGTCTGAAGGTTACTGCAGAGACACTGGATATTACCTCATGGAACTATGCGAGTCAGTGGAATGAAAGAAGCAGAAAACTGACAAATACAGGAAGAGGGCAACGATGTTCTGGAGAGAAACAAAAAAACCAGTACCCCTCAGGAAAAGGTAGTACTGAGTAAGAGGAGAATTGGAATAGTGAACAACAATGCTGCTCCTTTTTGTTCATTTCTGTTGTGTTTCATACAACAGGACTTCTTCATATGCTTCACTGTGAATAACCAAAATTGCATCAAGGACGTCCATCATCAACATCTCATAACTTCAGGGTTTTGTACTGCCAAGAGCATGTCACTTTAATTTGATCTTGTTTTGTAACTGTTTTAATACTTCAGTGCAAGCTTCTTGTATATAAACAAGATAATCCACAAGAGAGAGTTGCTGTCATTCATCTAAGTAGGACTTATGTTAAACTGGTATAGATTATTCCAAAGGAATCCTGAAATGCTGAATTGCCTCAGTAAGAAGGAACCTTGAGAATCGCTTAATGCAAAAGTATGACATACTCTGTTTTTTGATATGTGTCTCCAAATAAACAAAGTATTAACATCTAATAACTGTATTTAACTTTCAAAAGCTTTAGTGGATATATTTTTTTTCAGCAGTCTGAACTGTTGACTACATCCAGCGTAGCTTTTATGATCATTTAACTCTCTTGAATATTTGGGCCATCTCTTACGTAAATATAATTAAAGTGAACTGTTGAACACTCAAGCATATAGAGTTGTATTTGCTTTCATCAGTAGTCTGCCATGTAATGTTGGAAGCCATTTAACGTGACAGGCAGCTATGCAAACACCCACAGCATTACATGTGTGAAGCTGTTAATGCAGTGCTTTTATTTGTGGAATACACTTACAATGGGCAGTTACAATAGTATTCTGGTAACTGGCACATTGTCAATTACGAAAACTAGTTAATATTATTTTCTTGTAAACATACTATGCAATTCTTAAGTCAGTTTGTAAAATATACATTTACTTTTGGAGAGGAGGCTGCCTTTAAAAACATGGACATACAGAGATTTTTAGTCATAAAGTTGAGTTTGGCTTATCTTTGATTTTAGCTCTGTTCTGTTTCAGTAAAAAAAGATTATTATGGAAGTAACACATTGCTACTACTTTATATGTTAAAAAATAATAATAAAAAAAACCTTCAATTTACTCAGACATCACAATATTGATGGAATTAGTCAGGTTGGGGTTTGGAGGGGGGTGTTTGATGGGTTTTTTTTCCCCCCTCAGGAGAAAAACAAAACCAATGTCCAAGTTACAAAACCAAACAGCATATTCCATTTAAAAATATTTCCAGTTATTATTGTTACTGTTTAACATGTAAAAGACCATTTAATTTTCATCTTGTTGGATATACAGTGCTGAATGCACAATTTCAAATATGTGATTTCATCCAGTCCTAGAATGGAATCCATTACATGTTTTCTATTTTATCCTTAGTATTACACAAGCTAAAACAAGGCACAGACGAGCATAAACAAATTTATTTGTAACAGATAGAATGAAAGTACATGTTGACAAGCACAGAGTTACCATGTGTGGTTGTACAATCTTTGACCCTGCCATATGTCTTTGTTACAGCTAGAGGTGAATTAAAAGTTTCCTGGGTAAAAATCATACACATGAGAAAAAGTAAAGTCTTATATTTTATAAATGGTGCTTAACACCTGTATTCACAGCTTATCAAAGGAAAAAACAGTGGTTCCTTGTGCTATGAAAGCTTCTTGTGTGTTTGCAACTTCTTCTGAGTCTGAAAGATGAAAGGATGATACCTTGAACATATTATCTTGTGTTTGCTGATTTTAGAATCACAGAATCATAGAATGGTTCCTTAAAGATCATCTAGTCCCAACCCCTCTGCCACAGGCAGGGGCACCTTCCACTAGACCAGGCTGCTCAAAGCCCCATCCAGCCTGGCCTTGGGCACTGCCAGGGATGGGGCATCCACAGCTGCTCTGGGAAACCTGTTCCTGTGCCTCACCACCCTCACAGGAAAGAATTTCTTCCTAATATCATCTAAATCTATGCTTTTGCAGTTTAAAATTGTTAGCCCTCCCTGATAAAAAGCCCCTCCTCATCTTTCCTGTAGGCCCCCTTTAAGGTACTGGAAGACCTCTATACAGCCTCCTTGGAGCCGTATCTTCTCCAGGCTGAACAACCCCAACTCTCCCAGCATTTCTTCACAGGAGAGCTGCTCCAGCCCCCTGATCATCTTCATGGCCCTCCTCTGGACTCACTCCAACACGTCCATGTCCTTCTTATGGTGGGGGCCCCGGAGCTCAACGCAGCACTCCAGGTGGGGTCTCACCAGAGAAGAGGGGGAGAATCACCTCCCTTGACCTGCTGGCCATGCTTCTTTTGATGCAGCCCAGGATACAACTGGTTTTCTTAGAGTATGCATTGCTGGCTCATATTTAGTTTTTCATCTAAGTCCTCCTCTGCATGTCTGCTCTCAATCCACTCCTCACAGAAGCCTGTATCCACGTCTGGAATTGCCTAAAGCTGTTGAATTTCTGTCATAAAATACCTGGGAAAGTACTCAGCTGAAAATGGTAATATAATGGAAAAAAAGACTGCTGATTTCTTGTGCTAACTATTTCTTTTATATGTCCATTTATATATAAGATGTAAGATGGATTTAATACAAATGGCTTTTTACCTTGCTTATAGGAAGTAAAAACCATCTTAATTTAGTGTAGAAGTGAGGAACAGCATTTTATCCTTTATACAAATTTTTGTCAAAAAAACCTGATAAAAGAGTAATTCATGATCCTTGTCATATTTTCCTTCACTTCTGTGCAAATTGTCCCAACAGCAGCAAATCTGAATAAGATTTCTGTGAACTGCCAGGTCTTTACTGGACATGTTAAGGTGTATGACATTTGCCAGTTTTCAATAGTGGATGTATCCAACAGGTCTAAGAAAGACCTTTCTCTCTTCCTTTTGTGCTTATATGACTTCCATTTGTATACACTTTGAGAGTCTTCTATTTAGTATGTTTATTCTTGCAAAATCATTCTGATGATGGTTAGACTGTAGAGTTCTTGAGTAATGCAGATCTTTGCCTTAATGCTGTATATATATTTTTTTTAACTGAATCACAGCCATACATTTTCACCATCTAGTCTTTGTTTAAAGACTTCGAGTGATGGAGAATCTACCTGTAGGCCTCAATAAATTGTTTAAATGGTTAATAAATCCGAGTTTAAAATGCCATGCCTTTTTTACACTTTCTAAATTCAGAGCCCATCCACTGAGTAATGATTAGAGTTGAGTCACCCTATGAACAGGTACCTCCCTCCTTGCAGAAGTCATTAGCCATAGTAAGATTCCCAGTAAAAATTACTTGCTGAATGATTTTGAGTTTTTGAATGATTCTTAGTGCAGGCTACTCATGAGAAATTTATTGCAATTATTAAATATTTGAAATTCAGAATATAAAGTTAATTAGTTGATGTAATGTAATTAGTAAAGAGAAATACTGCCTGGTAAACAGATTCTGAGCAATACACCAGAAATCATTCAGAGGAAGTGTGCAACAAGTATTAGTCTTCAAAAGGAAGTTGATGGTGTGAATATTTCTGTTGTGGAATGTAAACCTTACTGCTTTTGTTCAATATTTCTTTAAGAGTTCACTTCTTCCAGAAGTGTTCTTTTAAGCATACTCATTTATTGAACTTTTGGGGAAGAGCCAACATAGAAGGAGGGCGAACACTCAAAACAAATTGCATTTAAAACATCCTTTGATGTATTCATCTGGCTCTAAAAAGCTTATATTGAAAGTGATTTTATCTAACCAAGTCGCTGAGATCATATGCTTCTGAGCGCCTTCTAATTTAGCTAAAAATAGTGACTTACATCAAATAAGAGACTTTGTCCTTTTTCTTTCTTTGGCTTTGTCTTTACTATATTACTTTGGGGGCAGGAGTTAGCAGATTTTATTTTATCGCTTCTAACATGTAACTTCTAGTCTGAGTGATTATTTTTTTATTTCTATATCGGTTGAGTCAGTTATGCTTTCTGTATATCTCTGAAGCAGCCTAAGAGATTTAGGCTCTGATTCAGGAAAGTGCTGGAGTATATAGCTGAGTATGATGCTGACAGCAATTTCCTGGATCAGAGCAGTGAAAGGGAATGGATGATCCTTTGTTATTTTTGGTCTATTTTTATTTCAGATGTGTTGTGTTAGGCATAGAATTATCGTCTTCTTCCTATGTTGCAATTTAGTCTTGATAAACTGCAACTTCTCAGTAACATTCCTGCCCAGTGACTCATAGCAGATGTAAGCCTCAGCTCTACAGAATTTAATAGCAAAAACAATCGCTGCCTGGGAAGGGCTCTGGAATTCTTTGCATCAGCTTAAGAAGATTTAACAACTTTGAGTTCTGTCCAGAGGGTAAAGGTAAACATTTTAGGTATCTGTGGGGGAAGAAGGAAGAATATGGGGTGATTGCTATAGTTATGGTTTAAAAGTAATGTGTTTTTGAAGGCCATATAATTGGTGCAATGTTGCTAATGGTGTATGAATGTTTTAACAGGATGTAGTTATTTTGCTACGATATCTAGTTAGTTAACAAACCTCAAATTCAATTCTGTAGGTTCTAAATTTGTAATATATGGCTGTATGAACAAGGCTGCTTTTTAAGCCTAAAAGAAGATCAAATCATGAATTATTGTCCATTTTTCAGATGAGGAAAATGGGGCAATTTTTGTAACACTACCCAATAAAGCAAAATTTGTGCATGAGCTTAATCACTAAAACCAGTTTGAATTTTAAGAAAGCAAACAAAAATCTTTCAAGTAATTATTTGTCCTTTTGGCAGATTCTCTCTTATTATTGTTCAATTTATTAGCAATGCAATTCTTATTGATACTGTACAAAGAGAAATAGGTATCTGAGTTCCATCTAGTTTGCTATCTCCAGATTTCAAGGCTGACAGTTCAAAATCTTCATAGCACAGAGTTTCTCTAATGTCATCAAATCTATTTAGTAACCTGTTATTGAAAGACTTGGAAAAACATCAAATTTAGGGGAAATTTAGAAGGAAAAAGATACATTTCTAGAACTTCTATTCCGTAGTGTTGGAGAAATCTTTCCACACAGCTGTGCACGTGCACATTCCAGGTATAATCTTTGAATAATAGATGAGTAATCTCATGGATAAAATTTCAAGGTTTCACAACAATTGCCCTTAAACTTCAATTTTATTAAAACAGAAAGTGATTCTTTGTTTTTCAGCAGAGTGTTGAGGGCTTGTGTTCTCAGCCCAAAAATATTGCACTAAGTTTTTCTCTGTCATGATGTGTGAAAATTACTCCACATCTACTGTCTGAGTTTAAGATTTTCCTGGAAAGGGATCTCCCCTGCACAAATCTGGTTTTCTGTTTTGTTAAGCCAAAACAGGTGTTATAACAAAAGTCTTGGAAGTCTCTCAGATTCACTGAGAATCCATTCTTTGGATTCACTAGCATCAACACCACAAAAATATTTGCTAAGTTATGCAATTACTTTCATCTGTGACATGGATTAGAATTCACAATTTTTTTTACAGTTTTTGGAGTGAACACTTTTACTGCATTGTGTGTGAATGTTTATTGTTGGATTTTATTCTCTCCCTACATTTTTTATTTTACCCTCCACATACATTTCTGCATAATGCATTTTAAATAGCTATATAACAACCAGGGTAAATATTTAAATGAATGGAACAATTAGTTTAAGAAAAACTGACTTTCAAAGCAGTCTTCCTAGAGCAAGATTTTAAGCTTCCCTTGGACAGAACTTTAGCTTTACATACTACCAAAGAACATGGATGTACACTTTCAGAGAGCTGTTAGTAATACAAACTTTTCTGAAACTTTTTGAGACATGTGGAAAACTAAGTAAAGAGTTACCCATATTAATTCCAAGACCGAACCTGCTGATTCAGTTAGTGTATGCAAAGCGCTTTGAGCATATATGGGGCTTGATCCTATATACCACTTTTCTTCCACTGTAGGGTTGACAGCTCAGCGAATCTCATGCCACTGCAACTGTGGGATCAGATAAACTATGGGAGTTTATACCTGCTGAGAAATTGACTCAAAGGTACAAGGTACTGCCCCTTCCAGGATCAGCACTGCTCACTGTCTTCTGCCTTGTCTGGGTCTCCCTGCTGGGCAGCGACAGAAGCAGAGAAACGCTGTTAGGTCAGCCATTTCCTTTCAGAGCTTGAGTTTTTGTGCCTCAGCCTAGTCTTCGTGACTCCATTTTTGGGAGGACAACAGCACAAAGAGTTTGGTCCCCCCAACTCTTGTTCCTTCTTCAGGTCCACGCTGTTTTTTTTCCTGTGTCCTCTCTGTTTCAGTGTCTTCCCTGTTTCTGACTGACACTGCTAAATGGAGCTCTTGATCTCCCTGTTTATATGCCTTTTAATTCTCTTACAATACTAGTGAGCTCATGTTGTGAGTGACTACACTATCAATAATCCATCTTGAGTTTACTGTCCAGCTTCCTTTCTGAAAAATTAAACTCCAGTATTAAAATATCTTGAGCAATGTATTTAAATCAAGACATTTAAAATTTTATTTATGAGAGTATTCCTATATTTCGATATCTTTTGAGCATACCTTGGTTCAGTGCTAAAGCTGATATATGCAAAGCTGTCTTCCAAATGCCGCCCTTCTGAAGTTCCCCACAACAGCAACATGCTTTAGAAAGAGGCACCCTTTAAATAGAAAGGTGACTTCATCTGGAGATGACAGACCAAACCAACTGCACACTGCACTCCTCAGCTCTTCATTCCTTTTGTGCAGCTTGCTCATAGTAGCTCACACATGCTGTAAGGGATGTGCTCTACCTTGATTGTGCCTGATAATCTTCTATTTCTTTTTTTTTTCCCCGACATAAATTTATCTGAATAGTATACAACATTTACTTGATAGTCTTTTTTTAAAAAATAAGAAGACTGTAGCTGTAAACTGTGCAACCCTTTGAAGATCGACTGCACTATTCAGGCATTCACAGTCAGTGAAATTATGATAGAACAGTTTGAGTATTAAGACTAATGTAGAGGGAGAACAGTGTGCTTTTATAAGGAAAATAACAGAGAATGAAGCAAAACAGTTAAATATGAATCTTCCAGTGAAAAAATATAGTCCCTTCTGTCATAGAAAACATATTTAAGATATGCATGGAGTCAGGACAGCAATTATCAGAGATAGATCATTTGCAGATTGTCCAGATAGCTAATGTACTCTTTGTTCACTCCTCTCACAGTGTCATTGCAACAGATGGCAACAGCTGCTTTCAAAACAGTGGTGGCTGCAATAGCCTTAATTACTACTGTAGTAAAGTGAAAGTGCATGTTTTATCATGGCAGAAATCTAAATAACAATTCAATGCCAGGCAATTCTTGTGGATTCCCTCCTCCCTTCATTTTTTAAGGCTAAAATTCATAGGATTCACCACTTCAAACAGCAGCAGAACCTGTTGCATTGAATTATGGAAAAGTTTCTAATTCAAATTATATAACATTTATTTGGTTAGCATAAAGAAAAACAACTTAAATTCAGAAACTTTATGGTTTAGAAGTAACTTAGCCTAAGATTTTCAGTTCACACTTTCTACTCAAGAAACATTCTATAGGTAATGTTTTGGAATCCTTTGGAATCCTTATAGATAGACATCAGCTTAGTATAGTGATTTGCAGCTTAATGGTAGATGTTGTGTATGTCTAAAATGCTTAAAAAAACCTTCTGAGCTGTCTGTGACATGAGTCAGTGGATATGGAGTACCTTCAACACCTTGTCCCTGCATCGGTCCAGTGCAAGAAGTGGTATAACAAGCTTTATACAGATACACTTGGGCCTCACAACTCAATGCTTTCAAATATGATGCTTTCAAACAAGCAAAACTCAGAACTAAAAATAAAACCAAGGTTGCTTACTTAAATAAGATAACTGTAATTTTAAAAAGCATCCTAAGTATTTCATAGGTAGGTGTTGAAAACCTGAAATTTGGCTGGGCTGTAATTAGTACTCTTGCATGAGGTTTTCAGAGACTGGTGAAAATAAAGTTGGACTTGTCCAATCTTAGAACTAAACAACTTACTTAAGCACCTTGCTTATCTTTGCACAGTGAAAAGCACAGTCTGCCAAAGTTCCGCAGGTCTATATTAATTCCTGTAGAAACATGAGTGGAAATTTCCATAAAGTTGGTGTTTCAATAAGCACATGCTGACGTTGAATCATTAATCTCTATTAGAGGTCTTATGCTTTGTCTACCCAGAAATGTTTTAACATGTAGTTAGCTGATTTAGTTTAGTAAGTAGAAAAAGCAGAGTGGACACATATTTTGGTTTAAACAAGCATTAGCATATGCTCAATGAAAATATTTTAAGTTAAAAAAAAAGAAACATTCCTCAGTTGATAGCTTGCAGCAGTTTAACTAATCAACTTAGAATTGGTTCATGTATAACCTATGTAAATGTTTTAGTAATTAAAGGCCTTGGTTTCTCATCTGTGAGCTGAAAAGCACACATCTACCTAACAGAAAATTGTGAAGGTATATCAGCTCATTTTATAGGGCAGTGAGATACAATGGTGGTTGTTTTGGCATATAAAATAATTTTCACATGTCATAATGGCATTTAAAATGCTGTGGTTCATACAGTACAAAATATGCATAGCCGTCCATTGAAAGATGCCATCCTTGTCACCGTTAGAATGAAAGCTGATAACTATTATGCATTTTTCCCCAGAGTTCCTCTCTAATAGTAAGATTATCTCCATCCTCTCCTGACATAGAAAGGTTGCACAAATCTTCTTTAGTTCAAGGACAACTAGCCCAGTTTAGATTTTAATTACTTGAATATAAGAGAGAGCTTTCTCCCAACTTCAAAGGACCAACAAGGAATATTGCCCTGCTCTCCAGAGCATTTTAAATGCTATTTTGCTTTTAGCTTGTTTTACAATAAAATGTGTGGGTTTGAATCGTGAATAGCTGTCCTAAAATACATGGAGAGCTCTGATACAAAGTGGCCTAAAGGATAGATTCTGTTTTCACTAGGATTTGAAGTTGTACTTGATCAGACTATTTTAGACATTTGTAATGAAGCCTAAATATACATTATATTTATAACATGTAGGAAAATAATTATAGGTTAAATAGTTTATTTCAAGTAAAATTTAAGATGTCAGGTGGTCAGGTGTAAATATTTAGTTTTAATGTTTATGTTAACTAGTATTTCATTTGTTCCTCTACTTTACAGCTTCCAAAGAATGAAGATTTTGGTAATGATTGATTTTGTCCTTGCAGCTAGCTTGATGGATGTCACTGGCAGCTCTGTAAGTTCTAGTAATTAAATCTGCCTCTAGAGTTTCTTCTAAATATTTTATACCTTGTCCTCCATAGTGCTTACAATGTATTTCAGCTACATGGGATGCCAAAACTTTTGATGGAAAAGATTAGAATTCAGAACAAACCTGAAAGACTGGGGAAATAACCTCAAACGGTGTTCAGTGGGGACAAGTTTCCAATAAGGAAAAAGGAAACAAATGCATAAATATACAATGGAAGAAAAATGACTGGGCAATAGCACTGAAGAAAGCAATCCAGTCAGTTTGTTACTGGATCCAACATTAGATAAGAGGTGATAGAATATCTTTGCTAAAAAAGGTAACACATGATGCATTAACAGGTACATTGTACAAAAGAAACACAGAAGAGTTATACTACCATTCAGGGAGAATGCTAACTCAGAATAACACCTTTAGTTCTAAGCAGTGTACCTACAGAAAGGCAAAACCCAGGAACTCCTAAAGCAGTGGCTACAGCAGTAGTATTTCTGGTCATTGACACTCATAATGAAGAATGTTTCTATCCTTTTCTACCTTGTCCACTTGCCATACAACTTCTTCTCAAATAACATCTTGTTCCCCTGTTACTATGTTATAATTCAAACTCAGAAACAACAATCAAAGCTCCTTCATTTCTAGCTCCCAAACCTGCTATGTATTCTGCCACTCCAACAAAAACCCTAACACAATCACACTTAACTGCTTAAAATATTTTTAACCTCACCAGTCTGGTACTGCTTGTCTTTGCTGTCCTTCCTAGTTTGATATTCAGGTCCTAACTAGCAGGGACCTGGGAGACTAAGTTGTTGATTCATATTGCCTAGGTGGAAGTGGTTGCCGAATTTACAACTGGGTAAGCATCAGTTTGTGGCTTACATTATCTTACAGAAGCCTTTTGTTCACGTAAGTAGCTTTTTAGGGGCAGAACAGGAGGCACCTGCCCCTCCACTTCTGCTCAGCAGAGAAAGATCTTACTAATTTTTATAGAAGCCTACTGAGAAAAAGGCGTTACAATGAAATGCAGTTGCTTTCTTTTGATTTTTTCATTTGGAATTTTAGGGGCTTTAGCTGACCCTGTGACAAAAAAATGGGAACATTCTGAAATTTTTCTCTAAGTTTTCACATTTAAATCTCATTAAAACACTAATCTTAATCGAGATTTTTTGGAGCTTATTTAAACTCTAAAAATACAGGAAATAACACCTCAAGTAAAAATTTTGTGCTTTTATAGTTTTCATAAAGTATTCTGAGTAATTTATAGCATCAATTTTAATGGAAGGTCACTAGCTACTAAGTAATTCACACAATAATGAAGTAAAGATTGTGAATGAACATTAATTGCAGCAGCTGGTTAAATATGTGACTGCATGTCCAAGAGCAGAGATGTCAGCAGTTGTTAGGTAATTGCTTCTCAATGTGGAGTTCAAGCAGTTGCTTCACTGAAACAGACAGAACAGGTTATGTTCAGTCTGGTTTCAATTAGCGGGCACTACCGTCCACTGGAGACTAACAATCAAATTCACATTTTATTGAGTATTTCAACATTTTAATAGTTTAACTTCCGTCTGTATCTAACAAAAGGAATAGCAATATGTTATAGCTGCTAACTATTATAACCCTAAGTTACGTTCTGTTTCTATATTACTCTAGCTGTACACTGGTTTAATTCCAATGTTAAATAAAACAAAGTAACAAAAGAGTTACTCTGTGAAAAAGTGTAGTAGTGCATTCAAAGAACAGCCTGGTAACCTGCAGATCTAAAAGCCACATCAATCCACCCTGAAGTTACGCAGCTAACTTGTGATTGTCCCATGGGAAAAACAGGTGTGGAATTCCAAATACGAGGATTGTGGTATTGCCGTCTGCCATCCAGCAGCGAAGTGTGATGGGATTTGTCTGGAGTTGACAGAAAGAGACATCAATGAGGAAGCTAGAGTCAGGGAGAGCAAGCCAAGTATCAGATAGCAGTACTTTTCATATGTATGCTACTTTCAAAACTCATTTCTGCTCACTCTTTTTATGGTGTACTTATTTAGGATGGCTGGTGATTTCTTGATCGTCACTTGCACTGTGAGCTTAAGTCCTTTTCATCAGGAAATTGTGAAGTGTAGTGTAGCTGTATTACCGTTCCCCCATAACGAGTGTATTGTCTGTAAAGCAGATGAGAATCAGCTCCGTGTTAGTTTTTCATGTTCATGAATTAATGCATAATTTTTAAGCAAACAAAAAGAAAAGATCAAATTAAATGCAAAGTTAAGAATAGTATTTAGAGACATAGCCTGTTGCAGACTTGTGTTTAATTTGATTCAAAGGAAAGCACCTCTTATGGTGGTATATGAAGTACTGTCTTACTGAATTTAGATACTAACCTTTCCTAAGGCGCAATAACATTTTTTGAGAAGTTCTGTACTTTTGCTATATAATTTAATTGCAGTAGGAGAATGGCTTTAGCAGTACGAATAGGTGAATTGATAGATGCATTTTCACTGCACCTGAAAGAAACACACTTAGCTGCCTGCAGCTGCCTCTCAAATGTGCAGACTCGAGTTCCCTCCAGAATTGAAAGTAGCTTTTCATGGCTCAAACCTTGCAGTGTTAAAGAGACCACTCACCTCAAGTCTTGCTTAAGAAATTGCAAGGGCCTGGCAACAGGGGCCGCCGTTTGCAGCGTTACTCAGGTCTTTCCTATTGTATTTTACCGTGTTCTTCAAGGTTGTGAGCACTGAGTTAAGACTGATAGAAGCTAACCTTCTCAATAAACAAACGCTGCAGTAAAACTGGTAAGTGTGGCATGTTGGCCTCTTTATCACTCTTAATATAACTAGGAGTGATATTTGGTCTGACTGTTAACATGGACTTTTTTGAAAGCTTTATTTCTATAGTTAGCATCAGCTCATCAGGTTGAGCTTGGAAATATTTTTTTTTTTAATTTTATATTCACTATTTCTCAACCCACCTATGCAGCTTTCTGGTTATCCATAATTTTCTGTATGTTCTCAGAACTAGTCTGAGAATTTGCAAAGACCTGTCAAGGAAGCCTCTTCTTAATTTCCCAGTTCAACTCAGCTTTTGTGAAGGGTTTATATGAAGCTGCAGATAGAAGTTGAGACAGCCATCCTAGGACTGCATAATAGTGCATCCTTTCTTTGTAATATGCAATGTCACACATTAACTAGTGCTTATGGTCAAATAACATCCCTCTAAGCCACTGTAGAAAGTTTGTCCCTGTATGTGCATCTATTTTAAATATTGTCTTTCTTGTTTCCAGCTAGAAGAAAAGGAGGGTATGCTAGGGTTCTTGTATAGCCATCAACAACTGGAAAAGATTTTCAAGGGAGTATTCTTAAATAAGATGGGACTCCAGGGATTTGGGTCATTGGCTACTTTGTTTATTCTTCTAAAAATGTTAGTGTTTGGTAAAGATGCTTCTTACTTTACAGCTCCTCCTTGTGGTCAAGCATCTTAATGGCCTCTCAGGACCTAGTAGCGAGCAGTTGGAGTCTGCAGACACATCTGCTGTCAAAGCAGCCTGACAGGACAGCCCGAACCCAGAGAGGCAGCCAAACCTTTTCCTCTCGAACATGTCACTGACAAACTGCCTAGTCCTGCCACATGTATATTCCCCATTCCTTTATTCCACTATGTATATTAGAATGCAGTTAAGTATGAATTAAAGCAAGCATCTGATACACTTCAGAAATAGTTAAAGCAGAGGCCTGTATTCAGGATTGTTCTGCAAAGTCTGATCATCAAATTTTTCAGTGTGACTAAATATCACAAGCAAATGGAACATAATGTCTAGGAACCATTTTACTGAATTCATGGACATAGATTTTTTTATCTTCAAATATTGTCTTGAAATGTTTCTAGTTCTTTTGTCTATTTGTTGAAAGTGAATTGCATCCTCTAGTGAAAAACCAAAGGGGCCTGCGACACTTACTTCTATCAGAAATAACAAGTCATAGTCATGACATAGTTTATAAGGATGTTCCTTGACAGCAGCGGAAGCGCTTCTGCTTTTTAACTAGTACCGCAAATTAATTATGAAAAAAACCCTGCATGTAAGTAGAATAATAAAATGCAGATTCTAATTAATAGTGTTAGTTTCATTCACAAAGTTTATTCTTGGAGTTGTGAATGGTACTGCAAGCAAGTCAGTCTAACCAGAACTGTATTTGTGCTGCATAGAAACTTACAGAATGGTATCAGCCTTCCAGACAGAAGAAATAAAATAAATAAATCACTGCAGCAAGAAAGTGACAAGAAACATTTTGGTGTGAGTGTTCATGGAAAACAGGTGAGGTCTGAGCCTGATACAAATGAAAGCATGTGGATGGTAGTGGAGGTGCACATCAGTATGCTACTTTAGATTTCTCCCTAGTTTAGTGTGCTAGGGCGATGTTCTAAGATACCATCTCTTCCATAGGGATGGCAAATGTTACAGATCTGCACCCTTAGCTTGTGTAAATAATGTTGCCTTGCGAATAAGGTTGCACCAATTCAGAACTACCGCATATTTGATCTTGCATATCAGATTTCCAAAAGGTTGCCCTCTGATTTTACTTTTACAGTGCTAGTTGTGCTCTTGTGCAAGCATCATAGCTACTAAACTCTGCTCATTCACAATTGCAGACACAATGTTACTGATACAAAACCTCATGTCGCATTTATAAAATGTATCATAAAACTCCAAAGGCTTTTCTCCCCCATGTTGAAATCAGATTTGTTTAATATCTATTTGAACTGTACAGGCTGTTTTAGTTTAAGCTCCCTAGATTGGGTTCTATTCACTGTGGCTATTTCACCATAGTCATTAATCTAAAAACAATTATTTGTTGCTCAGTGTACATTCAGCATGTCAGAATTTGGAACAGTTATTCCAGCTCTCTTGTCAGAATCTCCACACTTCTCACTGACTCTGCATGGCAAAATTAAGTGTACAAGTTACAGCACAATATTGACTTCAAGTTTTTAACTTCTGTTTTTCATGCATATTCGCAGCTCCTTGGGACTATTTATTTCAGCATGCCAAAAATGAGCTTAAAACTTTACAGTATTCGTGTTCACAATGTTAAGATTTATCATAAGAAGTATGTAATCTAAAAGCATTTGAAAAATGCATAATGAAGTCGAAAATGTATCAGTGTGGACTGCATTTCTTTAAAATTCTGGAATTTAGAACCTTCACAATGTTAGTAGCAGGCCTCACTGGACAGCAAATCTCTGTACACAGCAGGTGACAGAGAATAAGCAATCTTTTTGATAGGGTCTGTACTATTGTGTTTTTCCCTAAGTCCCCTCTGCATGTTTGCAGTAAGAGTTGGTAGTTTAGCCACTAAAGAGATGGCCTCTTTGCAAGGCAGCTGTATGTTTCGACACTGGGTGATATATGAAATAATTTCAAATAGAGGTAGCAATTGTGGTGGAAGTCAACATAGTGTCTGTAGGAAATTGTGACCAAAATGTTTTGTTCAAGTTAAATACTATTTATGACTTGTTTAGTTGGTTTTTTTGTGTCACATGTTAAATGTGACAAAAAAATTTGTTGATTTTACAATATGTTTTTCTCTCTAGGATGTACAGAACTGTTTTCAAGAGCAGATAAAACTTCAGGGCCAAGTCAGGCTTCTGGAACATCGTGTGGAACAGCAGCAGTTAAAAATTACACAGCTTTTAGAGAAGAAAGAGATTCAGTACAGTGACAGAGGAGATGAAAACAGTGTCATTGACTTGGAAGGAAAAAGACAGTATTCAGGTTAGAAATGAAACCATTCTTTCAATTTCCATTCATTGCAATGATACCCAGAAGCTTTAGCACAATTGGGCCCATTGACTTATTGTTTTAAAAGCTCAAAGAAAATTGTTTAAAACACAGTGTTCAGCTTTCACCTAGGCCTGCTGCTGCAGGGAGAAATTGTTAATGACAGATGGTATAAATCCAATAATAATTGAAGCAGTTTATTGATTTATTAATAGCACATACTTAAAAAAACAATCTGTGAACAATAAATTCAGAATAAATATCAGCAATACAACAGATAAAAGCCAATAATAGGCATTTACAAAATGTTAATAAACAATTACAGATTTCTAAATACCCTTCTTTAACTAATCTCAAAAGGTTCTAACCCACAGGGTCGGTTCACATTCACAGAGTCATGTGGCTTACAAGCACGCACCAACTCTGTTGAAATCTGTAAGGTCCCTGAGACATCTGTATTTATACACATAAGCCTGACATAATGACATCTGCATCTCATTTTAATAATACTCTGTTATGTTGCACCATTTTCATAGAATCATAGAAGCATAGAATCATTTAAGTTGGAAAAGACTTTTGAGATCATCAAGTCCAACTGTTAACCCAGAACTGCCAAGTCCACCACTAAACCATGCCTCCAAGTACCACAACTACACCTTTTTTGAACACTTCCAGGAATGGTGATTCCACCATGTCCCTGGGAAGCCTGTTCCAATGCCTTACCACCCTTTCAGAAAAAAGAAATTTTTCTTAATATCCAATCTAAACCTCCCCTAGTGCAACTTGAGGCACTTTCCTCTTGTCCTATCACTTGTAACCTGGGAGAAGGGACCTACCCCCACCTGCCTACAACCTCCCTTCAGGTAGTTGTAGAGAGCAGTAAGGTCCTCCCTGATTCTCCCTCTCTCCAGACTAAATAGCCCCAGATCCCTCCATTGTTCCTCATAACACTTGTGCTCCAGACCCTTCACCAGCTTTGTTGCCCTTCTCTGGACATGGTCCAGCACCTCAATGTCTTTCTTGTAGTGAGGGGCCCAAAACTGAGCATAGTATTCAAGGTGTGGCTTCACCAGTGCTGAGTACAGGGGGACAATCACATCCCTAGTCCTGCTGGTCACACCATTTCTGGTACAAGCCAGGATGCTGTTGGCCTTCTTGGCCACCTGGGCACACTGCTGGCTCATGTTCAGCCATCTGTCAGCCAGCACCCCCAGGACCTTTTCCCCCCGGCAGCTTTCCAGCCACTCTGCCCCAAGACTGTAACGTTGCGTGGGGTTGTTGTGACCCAAATGCAGGACCTGGCAATTCTGGTTGAACCTCATACACTTGGCCTTGGCTCATTGGTCCAGCCTGTTCAGATCGCTCTGTAGAGCCTTCTGACCCTCAAGCAGATCAACATTTTGACTTAGTTAGGTTCAGCTCAGGACATCACAGCTTCTAAAGTACTGGTTTTAAGTTGTTTTTGTAATCTCGCCAGCGTTCGGGGGTGGTGAACCGGTCGCTCTGCACTGGAAGAAGGCTGTGTGTTAGTTTGTAGTAGCTGGAGTGAGGCCCAAACTCTTAAAATAATAAAACACCACCCAAACCAACAGTTGGATTGAAAATACAATTTGAGAGTCTGATTCTTGGATGGTGTTGATTTTTATTTGTCCAGTGCTAGAGAGTCTAAACTTCTATAACTTTCAATAGCATTGTTTGAATATGCTTGTAGTGTTCATGATGCTGGAAGAAATCACAACATATAACAAGGCATCAAATATAATAAAGCACCATTAAAATAAAAATAAAAGCAGTTGTACATCTGACTTTAAATTTTAACTGTATATTAATTTATGTATTCAGCATCATGGGATACTTTCTTTTATGATTATGGTTGACACATTTGTTATTAGAAAAAACTATTAAACCCACATTTAGCTGAAAGGTATTTGTCCTTTCTTAGCATATGTCTCAGTTTATTTTCTTAAACTGTGATTCTATATAACAGATTTAAGTTGTTCAAGTTTCCGATTTTTTTCCCATTATTTTTTCACTGTCCTTGTAGCTTGGAAAATGCTTTTCCCTGTTGATACTGCATTATTTTATTCAAACTACAATAGCATTTCAATGTCAACAGAGCTGGATAATTTGGGGTTAGATAGGGAGGGAGAAATTCCACATTAAATACACCTGCTAAAAATTAAAATATGCTTACGTGTTCTGCTAACCTACTAAGAAAATAACAGACAAGAAAAGCTATTTTCCATAAGTTAATCAAACATTCTCTAGAAAGACCACTCAGCTGTTATTTAAATAATGTTTTCTATTCAAGTTTATTCAAATCCTGGCATTTCTGTTTGTTTCAGTATAAAGTGTTTATTTTCTATGTCTAATCTTCACTGACACTTTCACTGAGAAGAAATAAAATAGTTCAGAAAGTTCCAAACTTGCCTGGAAGTTCAGCCAGCACGTTCATAAATGTTTCAGGGAAAATCTTACAGTTAATCATCCCTACCTTTGCCAGGAAAAACAGAAATATTGAAAATTATACGTCTTTCCTGTATGACTACTTGATGGTAGACTGCATATAAAAAAAGAACCACTTTCATTTCTTAAGTCCTAGGGGGAAAAAATATAAGATTATACAATTACATCGCTGTTATATTTTCATGAGCCCTGAATTTTGTCATTGCTCTAAATGCTGATTAGTCATTAAGGCCAATGCAGTTGAGACCGTAAACGGTATTAAGTCAAGGTAGTATCATTTTACACATACATTGCACTTTTTGGGGGTAGTCTTCTATATGTTTTTGTACCTGTTTGGTACAATGGACAAGAGTATGAGGTCCAGCAACTGTTTCCCTTTTTTGACACTGCAGGTTCCATACTCTTGGTTTTGGCAGTTCTCTGTGGACTTTCTGGACATAGAAGTACATGTTTATTTTCAAAGATTACTGTGTGGTTTGTATATAGAGAAATTATAAGATTGTAACAGGATTCTAATGTGGATGATACCCTTTTAAATTAAAAGCGACACCACTTAAACCAGAGGAGTTATTTTGCTAGTCAATGAAAACAAAAATGATAATACTTTATGGTGGAAAAAAGATTTTTTTAAAGAAACGTCAAAATAATACCAGCTCAATAAAGTTTTAAAGCAATACAAACACAAGAAAATGCCCAACAGTCATAGAAATGTGTTTGCAGAGGTTATTTATTTTGTATTAGCCTGGTTCATACGCGATTCTTACGTGACATGACTTGATTTCTGTTACTGACTTGATTTCTGATTTTGTCAGTAAGTGTAAGACTAAAAAACACTGATGTCCAATGAATGTTTTGTGAGCAGATTGTGCAGAAATCTACAATGACGGCCATAAGCAAAGTGGATTTTATAAGATGAAACCTATCCAGAGTCCTACTGAATTCCTTGCCTTCTGTGACATGTCTGAAGGGGGTGGTTGGACTGTTTTTCAGAGACGTTCTGATGGGAGCCAGAATTTTGATAGGTAGGTACTAGACTTAGTCATTAAAATTGGAAACAAAGTGCAGAAACGTTAAACCAGATGCGGCGAAGTTAAATCTTAACTTTAGAATTACATAAGTTGTTATCCCAGATAAAAGGGAGGAATGGTTATTCTGTGGGATGGCCTCCAGATGAGATACTGCTTCTGACTCTGGCTGTCTTCGGGGAGACATCTCTTCTAGTCTTTTTTTAACAGCTTGTGCATTTTATGTGAGGACGCTTCAATGTCAAATGCATTAACAATTGTTGGAGCAAGAACTCTTAATGACAAGTAAAGGACTGCCTTGTCTTTTGCAAACGGTAAAAATGTAAAAAACTAAAAATGTAAGCAATCTGCTTGAATCATCAGCAAGCAAGTTTCAAAGAAGCCCACTATGTGGTAATTTGTAGCTTATGGTAAAATGCCTTCAGGAAAGGTAAGATGGGGAGAACTTGATTTGTAAATACCTAACCTCCTTGCCTTTGCCAAGACGCAAGTGTTTTTTTGGGAAATGTCCAGAAGTGACATTTTTGGTGCTGTGAGACTTGAATATAAAAAAACCCCAGATATCTACAGATATGAGAAGCAACAAGAAGGATTTTAGAACCTCTGCTTTGCCCAATTAGCTTTTCATGTATCTGCATCCTTCTGTGGAGTTCTCTTACCTGTGTTTATAATTACTGCAGCTAACTTGACAACACCCCTGTGAAATACAGAAGCGATCTCCAGAGAGGATGAAAAACTGCAATCCAGCCAAGAAAACTTTGCTATTTTTATTTTATAAAATATGGTCAGACAAACTACATTTACAATTGTTAACCACCACACACAATTCATTCTTCTCCTTTGCCAGAGGCTACCAGCTACCTGAGTAGCAGGTGCTGCTTTTCTCTTATGACTGCCTGTCCCCAGCCTAATACCTTCAGCCATTCATTGGTCAAAGTATGGTTGCTTCTCATCAAGGAAATAGATTCTATTTTTGTCCCCATTAGAACACGTAATGAAACCAAACCCACTGAGAAAGTGTTTTAAAGCCACTGTAGGCAGGGAAAAGATTCAATTTTTTCAGTATACACTGAAATATATTCTTGAAACTATGCATCAGTATGAGTTCCAAAATTGTTAGAATCAGTCAATAAGTCAAAAATGGAAATGGCTAGCTAACACCTCAGTTTACAAAATGATATATCTAGCTGCAGGAGTTTCACAGCTTAATCAAATCATGGAAAATAAAGAAACAATGCTTGTGATACACCTACACATTCACTTAGATCCCCTGGATTTAACCAGGAAAAATGTTTTAACTTTGGGTAAATTGTGCTATACCAGAGATGGGACTGAGCTAATGTGTTTTCTTCTGGTCTTAAGATTTGTCAAACTTAAACCCCTTTGAATGTACCTCTTAGGACTACTTTTTGGACGGTGATTCAGTGACCAGTTTAGTGTGGGATTCAGCTTTTCACATGTCAGAAACAGAAACCATTCTGTGAAGATCAATAATATATATAAGATAATAAAGTCTAAAATATTTTCTTATTAATGTTCAGATATATAATGAACCTACAGAGTCCAGCAGAGAACTACCAAGATGATCAAGGGCTGGAGCACTTGCCCTGTGAGAACAGGCTCAGGCTTGGAGTTAAGCAGAACTCAGTAGCAGCCTGCCTGTACCTACAAGGAGGTCACTAAGAAAACAGAGCACTTTGAGAGCACGTTGAGTAAACAGGCTCTTTACAGTGGTGTCTGGTGGGAGAATAAGAGACAAAGTACATAATTTGAAATAAGAGAGGTTCAGACTATATATAAGGAAAAACTTTTTCACCATGAGAGCTGTCAGCAGGTTGCCCAAAGAAGATACACGGTCTCCATCCTTGGAGGTTTTCAAGATCTAGCTGGACAAACCCTGAGCAACCTGGTCTGATCTCATGGCTGATTCTGCCTTGAGCAGGACATTGGACTAGATTACTTCCTGAGGTTCCTTCCATTTTGAATTATTCTTTGATCTATGATTGTATGATAAAATAAACATCCCAGCAAACTTGCTTTTTTTGCTAAATTAGTAATTTATATTCTTTGCAGAGTCTGGACTGACTATGAAGAAGGCTTTGGAAATTTTGTTTTGACAAATGGTGAATATTGGCTTGGAAATAAAAATCTTCATTATTTGACTAATCAAGGTAAGATTTATATTATAACAATAGTCTTCTATTGTTTCTGTTTCTTTGCTCTTTCTGGGCCATTTTTTGTTACCCTTTTTGTTATCATAAATCCTGAGTTCTGTTGTTGCTTATCGTGGACTTCTCCAAGTTTCAGAACAAAACACACTTGAATATATGTTTTCCAACAAAAGGCTGAAAACTGTCATTGAGCCAATGGCATGCAGGGAGCCCCCGCAAAACAGGGAAGGGTAGACAGAAGCATACAAAAGAATTGTCTCTACCCACTTCACAGTGAGCATCACTAACAGCCCAGTCAGGTAGCATGCTGTGCCAATTCATTTAGTCAGGGCTTTACATGGCTGCATAGGCTATTACATGAAGGTAAATCTAGTCCTGTCTTAGAAAGCTATTTTCGTCTAATAGTCACTCAATCTACTGCAAACTTCTGCTTTGCTGTAGAATGCTGCATATGCAAAACTTACCCATTGACTTGGCCAGCTAATTCATACGGAAATCAATGCCAGCATGACGTGGTCCTGGTTTAACTCTTTTATCTTGAGAGTATAAAAATCTAAATTTTTAGCTGTATGCTTATTGATTGATTCTCACTACGACCTCATTACCACCTCAAATAACTTACTAAAATATAAAGCCCATAAGGCCACTTTTTTAGACTTTTTTTGTCTACACTTGAAAATCTGTATTGGAATAATTCTAAAATTTTCTAAGCTGAATCAGTTGAATAAAGATAATTAATAGCAAGATATACTTTAATATGCATAAAGAAAGACAACAGAAACCCATAAAATATGCTGATGATAGAGATCAGACTCGTTATAAAAACATAGTATTTTAATTTCCTGCTGTATTGTTCTGTTCTGAAAAGTAGTGAGATAGGCTAGTTTAACTAAAATAATGTGTTTTGTTATTTCTTAAGGGAACTATACTTTAAGAATAGATCTAACTGATTTTGAGGGAGAACGGCGTTTTGCACAATATGCAAGATTCAGCGTTGCAGGTGAAGAGGTAATGAAATATTAAATAATGACTAGAGGTTTTAATGTAAATATGGATTCTGTAGACATACAATAAACACACAGGTTCTCTAATTTTCATAAAGGTTTGTGTAGAACCTTTTTTTTTCTTACACATTTGTAATTTTCAAATATGTAATAGCAGTGGTTTACATTGATACATCAATTTCACACTTTCTGTAAGATGTATGAATCATTTGGTTTAGCAGCCATGGATAAAAGCTGGTTTTTTGTATTTTTGTTGCGATAACCAACAATAATGGTACATGATATTCTGATCTGTTAACTAACTGTGCTAACTAATATTGTTTTTATGTCATTTATACATAAGGTTATTGACAAATTTTACCCTTGCTAACCATCTTTACACTCCTTCATTATCTAGTACACAGTGTTTAAGTGGCATGACATTTCTGAGTGTAAAAATAGTAGCAAATGGAACAGCTTTGTTTCCACTTTGTGGTTTCACTCTCTGACATGCTAAAGGCTAAAGACACATTGGAATTATTATTTTTTTTTCTGTTTTTTCCTTTCTTCACATTTTTCATTAGCATTCTTATGAGATGAATTGTGGAGAATACTCTGGTACAGCTGGTGATTCTCTTACTGGTGGATTTCATCCTGAAGTAAAATGGTGGGCTGACCATCGAGGAATGAAATTCAGTACTAGAGACAGGGATAATGACAACTATGAAGGGAACTGTGCTGAAGAGGAAAAGGCTGGCTGGTGGTTTAACAGGTCAGGTATTTTGATCTTATATCAGTATTGTCACCTATTCTGCTTCATGCATACAATAATAATATATGGTAGAAGGTAGGACTGGCATTGTTTATTATATTTGCCGTCTGCCCTTGACCTCTACCAGAGATCTCAGTGCTGGTAAGGCTGAGACTCACTTTAGAAGGGACAGCACCTACCATACAGCTCAAGTTGGTTTGCAATAATGGTATTTGCTATAGGCTTTGGTCATCTTTGTTATCGAACAGTAAAGAGAAGATAATTCTGCCCCTTAAAGGTAACCAGTTTTTACACAAGTAGGTCATGTAGAGTTTGCAGATGTACTTCATCATACATATCCCTGAAGCATTCACTCTTGCATTTCTCCTGTGTTGCACGAGACCAGATGTGGCAGTGCTGCAGAATATCTGACAAGTTAAGCTAGCGCTGGGTTATTAAGCCTCATGTTTTTCACCTCAGTTCACAGCATCTCACTCTTGTTATTCCTTCTATATCAAGAAAGGAATGCATGTACTCAGTTTCTATCAGTGAGCATGGTTGGACTGAGAGGAAGATTTTTTTCAATAGGGTTCAGTGAAAGAATTTTAAAATCCTACTTACATACACATGACCAATTCAAAAAGAAAGGATAAAACTGGTAGTGTTAGCACTGTCTGTATAGGCAGCTATGTTCTTTCCCTTAATTAATTAGATAAATATAGCCATGAAGAGAAACTATGCAATTCAGCTGTGTAACAGAGAGGTTTAAAATACAACTCAGGGAAGCATACTACTCTCTCAATGTGAACTCAGTTCACTTGGCAAGAGCTGCCAGGCTGGATCAACTCCATTGTTTCTCTCTGTTGTGTCATCCTTTGTTTCTGTTTTTTAACTCCTCATTTTCCAAACTATTCCCATAAGTAGTCTGTGACCACCTTAGTTGATGTGATGTAGCTATTAACTCAAGATTTCACAATCAATTATTTATTTTAGTACGTTTTAATATATTTGCATGGATAGTGGGTCAGCAGAATGTTTGACATATGGAAAAAATCACATGCAGAGAAAAGTTTTTTTGCAGTTCTTATGAAAGCTAAGATATTAAAGGGAAAGGCAACTGTGTTGGAGATCCTTTTCCCATGAAATCAGAACTTTTATTGATTTAGAGGAATATCTAGACCTCAAATAGCATAAAACACTGATGTCATGCTGAGTTCATTACGAGTGATTCACCAATAACTTTTAGTCAACTGCATACATTTTTTGTCTTTTAAAAACTTTTTTTTTTTAAATATTGGATTGGTCTGGAAAAAAGAATGACTCCTTTGCAAAAGTAGCTGTATGGCAGAACTTGACAGTTATTAATACCTTGTAGTTGGTGCTAAACTACTAAAGATAGCTAACTCCTACCAGGCTAGTTCCTATTATTGCTGTGTAGCTCATGCTCCTAAAGAGACAGTCTATCTGGATAATGCAAAAGAGTAGTGTTATTCCACTGCCTTGCTACTGACTTTTTTATGTTAAGCCTAACATAAAACCAGATACTACAAATTATTAGAAAATTTCAGTATCCTTGAATCCTACCCAAAAGAACAATATTGGCATAGAAAGGAAAGCACTCAGAACACGTATTTGTTATGCACAGATTAGCAAACACAGAAGGAATTAGTGCTCTTGGCTGGTTTGTATAGGAGCTCCCAGCTATGAAGGAAATTTTTATAGCCAGCTCTATGCTATCTGGACTAATGAAATACAGAAACACCCAGATAATATGAATACCAAAGAATGTGACACAAGTAAGGCCACATGGAAGTAGCCCAGGTCTACTTTAAAGTCACTGGTCTTGTTCTAGCTCAGCATTTGCTGTCCTGGACTTCTGCAGAAAAATGTCCTCTGTGCATTCTTTCATAAGCAAAGCTCTAGAAGAGATTTTCAGTTTGGATGCAAATCCGCAGAGCGGGGTTTACTCTAGTACTACACCCAGGTCATAATCTTTCCTGCATCCAGGGCATTGCAAAGATCAGTAGGACTGTAACGGTAAAAGACAAACTAACGAGTCTGGTTGGCATGAGCTTATTCCCTCCTCCTCCAGCACTCTTAGTTTTAGTTACACCATGCATGGATGACGACAGTGGATCTGCCAGGCATCAAGCTGGGGCCACAGATCTCAGTAAGTCAGGCTTCCTGCCTCACTAATCATCCTGGAGACAGCACAGCTACATCCATGTGGGGCGGTACTGGAGTCGGTTAAATCCAGGCAGAGTTCAGTTTCAGGGAACCAACTCCATCTCTCCACATCTGTCCCATAGTTAATATATAATTCAGAGAAAACGTCCATGGATAATTGAGAGTTGACTATACTTTTGAAACTATTGCAGTGCAGTTTTTTACTTTAAAAATCAGCCTATCAGAAAGAAAGGAGAAACATAGGCTAACTGTAACGTGTTTATTGACTTGTGAATAATGAATGTTGCTTCAGAATATCATATCAATAATCACATGCCAGTTGTTTCTTTAGTATGTCCAGTTACTTCAGGCAGCATCCAGTCAGTTACAGAATACTGTGTATTTTTGCTATGAGTGCCTCCCAGCACTAATTAAGAGTTGTTACTGGCTCATGTTGCTGTTGACGAAATTATGTTTGCGAGCTTCCATCAAAGGACGTAAAAAAAGCAGTTCAGTTGGTCTAAATGCCTCAGCAATTATGATTCTTCCAATGAAATCTGTGTTTCAACTCAAATTAGACAGAGTGCCTGCTCCACACAGAATTCGTATGGCTGGACAGGTTATGTCAGCTCTGACACAAGTTTGTCGTTCTCAAAGTCACTTTTGATATCTGCAGTTTATAAGCTTTCAACCAACACATTGCCAAAATTGAACTTAAAAATTGTAAGCAATAAATAAGTGCATATATATATATATGAGAATTTTCCTATGAGTAATTTATCACAGTTTTCATTTCGGTTCTCAAAAATTGTTTTTAATGAAGTGTAAGGACAGCCAAAGAGACTAAGATTTGCCAATAATAACACCTATAAGGTTCATTTGGACCGTCTTCTGTTTACATATTTTCTGAAGTCTGCTTTTGAAATTCATCATGGTGTTCAACCAGCTAGATAATAACAGCACTTTAAACAAAACACTGAATTGGCGCATAAACCAAGCCGATTCATAACGACATGCTGCAGAAGAAACAACCATTCTGGTCTCCATATAATCACATAAGGATCTAACCTTCTTTTGGTAGGAACCAAGTCAGCGTCAAGGTTGTGGTGGTACCTGTTCGAGCCTTCTGGGTTTTGCTAGGGTGTTTGTTTTAATCACTGTATTTAATAAACTGTAACAGTGTTTCTGCTTCAGTATGTTAAAGAACAAACAAAAAGTACTTTGAACAGTCACATAAAATACCAGTTCCAATGATCCAGTGAATTGGTATACATATGTTTAATTAGCTGTCAGATTTCACCTATTTGTAAATAGAAGTCCACAGCTGAATAGGCAAACTGGTGTTAGTATTCAGGTTTTGTCATATGACACACCCTGTGGGGTAACTGCAAAACTTAAGAGGGGCAACTCTGGAACAACAAAAAGCAGCACAGTGTTTGCTTCCCAGAGTTTTGCTTGGTGTATGCCCTGCTGCCACCCATGACCTGAACAACTCTAGAGTAATTCTCCACCGAAACAGATTAGCAGGCAGAACTCAGAGAGCTATTAATGTCAGAAAACATGTGGAAAGAACAAAAAGAACTTTTGTTTCAGAGAAGCTAAAAGCACTTGCACTTGCGCCCTAATTAAAAGGTTATTGTTTAGGTGCATTGAAGTCCACAAATGCAAATTTTTGCCGCTGTCAAACGGGGCTGTTAACGCGAAGTTTTTGACTCAAGCAGACACAACAAATGCTTGTAACTTTACGACAGGAGGCCTTATTTCTGTTTTTCTTTTCCACCAGGTGTCACTCTGCCAACTTGAACGGTTTGTACTATAGAGGCCCCTATACTGCAATGACGGACAATGGGATTGTTTGGTACACTTGGCACGGGTGGTGGTATTCTCTGAAATCCGTTGTCATGAAGGTCAGACCAGCAGATTTTGAACCTAATATTGTTTAAGTATTTTATTAAGACGATTTATCTTTTATCAAATCAATCCAAATTAAAACAGATGGGCAGATTTTTGCTTCTCATCTATGCTTATATACATTTGGAATAATTCCTCTGCAACCCGTAGTTTTATAAGATATAAATAAGAAAACAATCTGGCCTATGATTCTGTAGATATAAATCTAGCGCTAATGCGTGTACACAACTTTTTTACAAAGGCAGGCATTCACCTAGGAATAAGGACATCTTCATCAACATGGAGAATTTTTGGCTTCTGCAGTAACTACAAATCCTTTCACCTTTTAAAAAGACACTATTGTCACCGTGTTATCTCAAAAATGAAAATTAATTGTACTTATTACAACCAAAAGAACTATTTAAATACAAGAGTAAAGCTGGTTTTCCCAGTGGATGGAACATACCTTCTTTGGAATGGTTCAAGGCTTTAGAAGTGAGTTGCCTGTAAATTCCTCTGATTTATTTATTGCATGTATTGTGTACATAGCGTACATAAAAAGTATAAAGAATGAGGCAGGGAACTGAAGGAAGAGAATGGATGCTACCAGGCTAGAATCAATTGAATCCAGTACACAGAAATGGATTGTCTGTTGTTGCTGAAGCATTTCTAGGCTTCAGTCTGACATGTTTAGATGGTTAGTAATTATGCTTTTCTTCTTCTTCATAACCATCATGCCTGCCTTTTTTTTTTTTTTTTGCTAACATTTGGTAAAAAAAACTGGACTTTGACATATTGAAGTTTGGAGTTTACCAAAAGGCTAAATAACAAAAGCTGCAACTAATTTTAATGTGGCCTATGCTTTGAATATAATGCATGTGTAGAGGGAATTGTATTTTATGTGCAGATACAATCTGGCATTTTAGAGGTTCCTAGTGCTTACTCTATTAATCTTTACTTTCTTTATGTATTTGTTAGACTCCACAACTTGCTAATTTTGCATGTCCTGTTCAGTCATTTGAAAGTGGTTCAGCTTCTAAGCCTTTTATCTTCTTCTTTTCCTTTTTGCTTGTCTTGGCTCCCTGGGCTTTCCCCCTTATCAAGCTACATACTCACATTTTTCTTGTACAAAAAAAAATTGTAAGAGAGACTCTGCCTATCCCTGCCTTTTGTTCCTAGCACTACAATAGACTCTAGTAGCCACTAATAACAAAAATTGCTGATTAGTGCTTGCTGCCTCGGAGAAGATAGGAACACGCTCTAGAAAGCTATCTGATGAAATGTAATCCATTTCTGCTGAGCAGAATAAGCAAATGAACATTTTAAAAACCACATGGATCTGAGCCAAACTTCGGAACTTTTATTTCCCTGCTTCCCTAAAATAATTTTGCTTTTGTGGTTTTGCCAGTCTCCCTCCCTCTGTCCAAATAGAGTTTTTGAATGTGGCAGCCAGTTGCAGTCAAGCTTAACATAATTGAAACTAACTTCTGGCAATCTATCAGCCAGGTTATAACTACATCAATATGAATACAGGTCAGCTGAATGATAACTCCCTGCATGGCCATTTTTCCTTCCATTTTCAACCTCCTAAACCAAAAGTTTGGCAAGAATCCTTGAAAGAATTGCATGAAATAAGGGAGGGAAGAGGTGCAGAACAGCTTGGGGGGGGGGGGGGGCCCGGCGGGGGGGGGCAGGAAATTGGTTCATATGAAATGATCTCTCTCAATGAGATAAATCAGATTACACCTAAACAAAACAAGGGAATTAGAGTAGAGAAAAAATGGGGCTCAGGCAGCTAACAAGACCATTATCATGTAAAAATGGTGCTGATAAAAATATACAGTATAGAGGTTTTGAGGTCTGTGCTTTTTGTGGTAATAGGTATCCTAGATAATCCCATCTTTTTCTTGATGTATCAATAGATACTGTGCTAGAGATTTCTAGCCTTCAGCAGGTCCCTCTACCTCTGCACAAAAGGACCAATGGATAGCTCTACAACTGCTTATTTGGAACCTTGTTTAATCAGTTAAACCAAACTAAATTCTGTATCTGACAGGAAGGCGTAACAGCCTATGTATGTGTGTGTATGTATATACATATGTACTTATTTACATATATATTTTGAGCACTCAACATGAAAACAGAACATCTATATATATTTTTATCCAATTTTATTACAGAATTTAAAATGGGTTCCTGTGTAACTCTATAAGCAGGTTTGTAGATATGGGTCATTAATAATATGATGGAAGTTTTGGAGTAGTTAAAAAAGATGTTTTAAGCACAATATTTCCCATAATGATTTGAAAATTCTTTTGCTACTCTAAGAGGAGAAGGCTTTAATCATTTGCAAAAACATGGATGATATTTTGTAGAAATTGTAAAAGCACCCTTAGTTTTTCACAGGAAAATGGAAAGATTAGCTCATGTATTCGGAGAGTATCAAGACAGGTCATATTCCACATAATTTAAGTAAAAAACATGGAGGATTTAGGTAGAGCAAAGCTGCATCTCTAGCCCACACAAAAAACCTCCTAACATGTACAGATTGTGCTCATAAAATCTGCAGTAATTTTTTTGTTTGCTGCAGCATAAATCTGTGCTTTTTACTTACAAGAACACTAATGAAATCTTTCATCTGAGTTAGGTTGCTTTTGTCATACTCTGATGTAACTTTTTACTCTCTCTGTTGGAAGTCATAAAATGAAAGAGGATCAAATCTTTCTTTGTACCTCTTAGAATGCATTTATATGTTTACTGGACTGAATGCTCTTCAGAACAAGGACTTCAATATCCTAGCTGTCTGAAAAGCATCTAGCATACCACTAGCAATATGCAAATACAGTATTTAATCCCACCATCTTTCTATGGCCTTTCTTTGTTTAATAAATCTTTCTGGCCACATGAAAAACACGTGAAAATGTTGTAATTCAAAATGGTTGTCAAATAATTGTTGTCAAATAAATAAATCCTTTATTTTCAACAGGCGAACATAAATAGCTACTAGACAAGAGAGTACAGCTTGGAAGAGAATTCTTTTCTCTGCCTGACTTGCCTGTTTGTATTAATTTATTTCCTCAATAGGTATGAACATGTTCTAAGGTAGTCTTTATTCTTACAAGAGACCAGAACAAAGGCCAGTTTATTTGTTCAGGCACTAGACAGAACAACATAGTAACTCAAAAATAGTTGAAAATTAATACATATCATTTGATACAAATCATATAACCCAACAGAAGAAGAACAAGAATCAAGGAAAGAACAAGGAAAATGTTCTACCAGTCATGATTTAATAAAGAACATTATGATAGCTACCAGCAAAGCGTAATCAAAAATGCATCTTTTTGTAATATTTGTTCAAGGGAAACACCTTCATATTTTCAGTTGTCTATTTTGTTTTCTTCCATTTGCTAAACATATTGGAGATGAACAGAATGGAAACCACAAGCTCAAGTGTATTAAATGGGCAGTAAAAGAGCTACATTTGTTTTCCCTAGAATGTCTAGTATGTGTTGACAGAGCTGAGGTATTGCAATCCAGCCTACCACTTTCCAGTGGACTTCTTCAGCTTTACTGCCTAGACAGAGCGCACCTCTCCCCACCACTCCCAAAACTGTTACTCCTGACACCAGTTCTTGAACCCCTTTTGTAAATACATTTTGTTCTGTCAAAGCTACTTCCCCTTTCTTTTGCAAAATGATATACCCACACAGGGAAACTGAACAACACCTTGCTAGGCCTGTGAATGTTCCTATCATTTACTCCTCATTATCTCAAAAAGAATGAAAGAGCAGCTTTTTCTTCAATAGTGGGTTCTCTTTGGCGATTGTGAAAGAGAAAAAGTACCCAGGGAAGCATTCTATACCTAAATTTTCAAAAATTTCCACTTATTTCTGTCTTTATAAAGTGTCTATTAAGAGCTCCTCTTAGAAATAAAAAAATGGAGGTATTCAAAACCAGAAAGTACTGTGAAATGAATATGAGACTATGTTGGCTGTTTTCCCAGAGTATGTCTGAAAATTGGGAAAACAGCAAGGTTTCAAGCATTCCACCAAAATCCATATGGAATGCATGCTCAGAGAGAAAAGTTACCATTTTCTGTTAAAGCGCTTGTTCAAAGAGAACGTAAAACTTTACAGTGATAGGGGCTCTTTGATGCTTAATTAGTTTTTTATTGAATACACAGTGTTCATCCAAAAATCACCTTTTCCAGGTACCTGAGGGCATCTTAACCTTTGTTTAGTGCAGGATGAAATCCAGCTTGTCATTGCTACATCTTCAGTTAACTAAGACAGTTCCTCTTAATCTTACCATAATGCATCAGAAACATAATGTTGATATCCAAACATTGATTAAACAACCCTGGGGCCAAATGCATATGTTTGCTTGCAGAAGAACCAAAATATGACCTTTGCAAAAAAACCCACTGTAGCTCACTTGTTTCCATCCTTCCTCAGCAACTCGTAAATACTTGTGTATACGTTTCTTTTACCTGTCTCCTATAGCTTCTTTCCTTTCTTCTTTTCTTCCCTTTTTAATGACAGTCAGATCTTTAATCTTGCCTGTTAGTTGTGGTTTGCACACCTGTGAACACCTGGTTTAAGGAACCTGCATAGCTCTGAGGTTCTGCAGAAGCTGAGCAAAGGCTCAGAGCAACTAAATGGTATACTTAAGGCACCTAAAAGGCAATTGGGTCTCTAAATCTATTGTAAGAATCAGCATCCAACCTAGTTTATAAACAGATAGGATTGAATTATCTAATGAACATATCACTCATTGTTGGTGGGCAGGATGATAAGCAGATTCCTCTGAAAAGTATATGGTTCTCTCAATCATTACCATGAATTTCAGTGCATCCAGTTTTGTTATCCTTGAAAAAGTTCCCAAGTAATTTTCAATCCGTGGTCTCTCATGTAATTGCAATACGATATTGTCACAGGAACCACTGGCTGGCACTGACCGCAACATGATAGTTCATATTAATTAGCTAAACACAGACAAGTGACTTATGAGCAGAAAGGCTTTTATGTTAGTGATATCCTGCACTAGATGGTGCTCTGCACATGTATTTTCTTAGGTAAATGCCACATTTGGTAAACTAGTACAACTGTTTCTCCTGATTAAGTTAATTATTAAATTATAGAAAACGAGTAAAAAATGTTAAAGTGAATTTAGTCCTTAACTCACTTTTGAAATCATACATGAGTTCCTAAGGTTACCTAAAACCTATGAAAACTCACAGCATCTAATTAGCTTGAGGTATGGCACATTCAGGCAGTTAAACTGTCTAAAAAGCCTGGCGTTACAACAGTAGCTCATATCTTCTGCTGATCAGTAAACAGAAACAAAACTGTGCAAGTTCCAAACGCTATCTGAACTAAGATATCTGCACTGTTGTGTTCCTGCTATGATTCCTCTACTTCTCACCCCGGATGGGATCTTTCTACTTTTCACATCTCAAGTACCCTGAAATTCAAGGGAACTTTACTGGACTGAGGCCCATCTTTGTGTCATAACACAAATAATAAAGCATTTTAATGTTTCTCATGATCAAGAAACTGAGATTTCGTGAATGCTTGTGGCACCCACTAAATGACATAAATGCTTGTGCCATAGCGAATTTATGGCAGGGAGAGCAAGAAATCCATCTCCTGCCAAGATGCCATACACCCATCTGGGAAAAACACCCTCTCTGAAATCAGTTGGTTCTTCCTGTGGTACTCAGCAAATGTAAAATTCATGCTGCATGTAATTGCCAGAAAGTCTTACAAGTCTCACTCTATAGGCTAATATCTAAGTTTGAATTACTGATGCTTGCAAGACGTACAAACATTTTATCTTGTGATAAAGGGGATTTTAATGATTGTAGCGCACCTCCTTTTTCTTATTTTCTAATAACTTTGAATCACTCATTTTAAATATCCCAGGGAAATTTTTTAAATAAGGCTAATTCAAATTGTTCCAGTCCTCTGTCACAGAATGCTTCTTACCTCTGTTACGCAGCATGCTTAATTAAAGATCTCAGCACAGTTCTCATCTATTCCTTTTATTGATTCTACCTAACAAGGGGCTTAAGAGCTTCTCCATTGATTTCACTACCCCTCTGACTTAGTACAGAAAAAAAGAAAACAGAGAAGTCACACCCGTCTGGAATAACACAAGTCGCTCAACCTAAAATTCCTAAGCAAAAAGTTGTAGAGTATTGAAGGAAGGGAAGGGCTTCCTTTTTGTATTTACACAACTTGGGAAGAAAAGTCATTAGTAAAACAACTTAAAAAAAAAGTAATTAATGTTTACAATCCATGACAATAACTTCAAATTCCAGTTGATAGTTCTCTTTCAGTCCTCAACATTAAACTAAACCACTTGAGCCTCTAAACCTGGCATAAAGTTTCATGTATAAGACGTTAACTGGACACTTTCCCAGCTATGTATTTCTCAACTTCTTTTTTTTTTTCTTTGTCTCCCCAAAAGAACGAACAAATTTAATTAAAATCAACTGAGTCCAGTGAAGTTACACTGGGGATGAATTAGGCATACCACCTGCTCCTCAAGCAGATAATTTATATTGTATCCTAAAGAAAACACAGTTTTAACAACAAATTATATTATTTTCTCATTAATCAGCCATATTAATTATATAGCATTCTATAGGGCATGTAGCCCTGTAAGTCTGTCTGTGCTATGTAATTCATCATATACTAGTGATCATCAACCTTCTCCTGTGTTACCAGAACAAATACCTGCACTTACGTCCAGCACAAGCTGAGAAGAGCTAGAAAGCAAGGAAGAGATTGCCCATGACGTCTCACTTGTTGATGCATGTGGTAACAGGCTATACATTCTCTATATAGGTCTCACAATGTGTCTGTCTTTTCTACACTAATTAACTGTCAAAACCAAAATTCGAGAGAAATTGAGGCATCCTGCAGCTTTTCAAATCACATCACTAAAGATGAGGAATGAGCATCAGGCTGTGCAAAGTGGCAAGAGTTCCTGACAGAAGTAATAGGGCTATCAAATTTACTTTTGAGGTCTTCTGGTGTATCGCAAAGTGACTGTAGGGAAAATAGAGACTTCATTAGAGAACAGCACTACCATAATGATTTCAGCAGGTGAAATATAATTTATATGGAAATATACCTTTGTTTCTTACTTGATGGGCGACCTCTTCATCTAAGACAGCTTTAAAAAAATACTCAACTTTGTATCCTAGACTTTGCTCATGGGAAGATCTTACCAGCAAGTACAAAAGACTGCCTGTTTCACAAAGACACATGCCGCATTATGGCTCTTTATATTATCAGCGAGGATACAGATATTTTTGAATAACTCAGTGGAAGTTGATGTCTGGCAGCTGCCTTGTGCCTTGTCTCTGTTATTCACCTTTTTTTTTTTGTTTTTTTTTTTTTCACCTACAGTATCTCCTTTCAGTTGAATAGTGCTGGAACCAAAAATGTAAAATGAGACTTGAGAGAAGTCAGCTGCTAATAAAAGGTTCCACTGTCCTTTCTTACTGACCCACTAATTTAAATGCAAGCAACTCTGATGTGATACCAGAGCAAGCTTTCATTGGGGTGTATTTATGCTTACTCATTAAAAACAAAGAAGTTTCAGCAGACTGCTTCTTGGAAATGTGACATAAATCTTCAGCTACAAATGCATTTCATAGATTATTTTAAGCAAAGCCTATATTATTCTCTGAAATAAAAAAAAGTACTGCACTACTGTTCATTTCACTGCCTATTTTACCATCAAGGAGTCCAATCATAGAGGGAAGAAAACAAGTGACCAAAATTAAATCCCTTTTCGGGGACATAGATTTTGAAAGGCAGGGGGAAATTGAACCCTTCTGATTCATGGATCTATTTTCCTAATATAAAGAAGATTAAAACCCAAATGGTATGCATTTTCAGTTTAAGAAGTGAAACCTAGATATGTAGATATGAGTGAGAATGACATTTTTCCCCGGCACCTCTGATTTTCTCTGTATCATGTGGCAAGTCACTGAACTCATTGATACTCTCCTCTGTATGACAGAAAATATGATTTGACTGTTACGGCCTTGTGAAACCTCCTCAGGAAACGTGTAATTCAAGGATTATGTTTTATTTATTCTATTACTAGCCTGCTACTAGTTCTGTCTGATCCCTGTCTAGTAATCAGGAATCTTCAATTTTTTCACGTGGATAAACCTTACTAGCAGCAGTTCCTAAACTATATACAACATAAGAAGACGCTTAAGGCTTTTGGTGCAACTATCTGCGTACTGGTTATGGTAGCAAATGGCTCTGTTTCAGAAGCATTTGGCACAGTTAGTAGTTCAATCCCTGGGAGGGGGTGTACTGCACAAGTATTTTAGGTTATATTAAAATGCCCAGAGTTCTCCCTGAAAGATTACCTTTGCTAGCTTACATGCAAAGCGGTGTATTTAAAGGAAAGAATGCTGACTATAGCAGAAGACTCCACTATACTTACCTCTTATTGTCTCCAGTTTCTAGACTGGCATGATTAATTAAGGAAGTCTGGAGCTTAAACTTCCACAGAGACAGCAGGGCTGAAGAGCAGGAAGTAATCAGCTGTAGTTGGTACCACCATCCATTATATCAATATTCACAGAGACAGGCTCACTAACTCTATTAAGAGCACTGCCTGTTATAGCCATTTAAACACACTGCAAGCTGCCTATTGTAGATGGGCAAATGAAATCCAGAAGTGCATAGTATGGTATTTCAGTCAGGTTTCTGTGATATTGTACAAAGTAGGGAAAAAGTAGTCAGGCACACTAGGATTCCTTGGGTAATCTAGTAATGCATAAGGTCTTAGAAAATGCAGTTTGCTACTACAGTTTGCATTTCATACTGTGGAAAATTATAAAAACTGACAAATGCCCACTAACAGGCTGAGCAAGAGATTGTGGTTAAGGAGGGCGCCACGTGGGACGGCAGGGATGAGTACTCTTCCATTGCACATTCCAGCTCTGACTCAGAAGCATCCTCACAATAGAAACATACATGTTTTTATAATCCCTTGTGCAAATAAACTGACTTCTGCCTCAGAAGATTCTGAAGATTCTGATTACATCTTGGGTTACCCACACGCTAGCCTTCAGTTCAGCTAAAAAAGCAAGTACCTAGCAATGAAGAAACTAACATGTTTGTTCCTAACTTTTCCTACTACTACCCAGGACTACTGGCCTACCACAAAAAGGAACCGAAGTGAAAACAAAGAAAGAAATTGATTGCTTGGACAATATTAATTATCATTTCCTTAAGCTTTACAACAGCCAAAATCATACATCTAAAATATTAATTCAAAATGTGTCTGGTTTATTAATAACTTCATTTTTTTATAAGGTCTTTACAGTATGAAATGGCAACATGTAACATCATAGACAAATCCTGCTGCATCCCAGGTGAGGAGTGCGGTAGGCACATAATACATGCATGACCTTTCTCATTTACCTGCTATTTTCCAACAAAATTATGTTGTTCTTATTTCAGATGTACCTGATTCAACAGTAATCTTGTCCAATTTGTAAAGTCAAGTGGCTTGAACCTTAGACAGGACTAAATTTTCTTATGTAAGGCCTGTCCAGCCATTAAAACTATGCCAAGAACAACAGCCTTCCAGGCTGTTGCGTTTAAGTTGTGGGTTTTTTTCCCTAGCAAAGTTTCTCTGGTCAGTTAGAAGTAGTATTGGGGGGAACAAAAATAATACATCAGACCCATTCTAAGTAAAATAAGGATTGGTTCAGACATGAGTTCATATAAGACCTTTAAGTGATCTACGCTGCAGCAGAAAAACATGGACTGAAAAACATTAAGTGCAAATTAGGATTTTTTTTCCCCATTGGATTATTTTCACTCTAAATTCTGTGTGTGTTTTCACACCTTCTTCCCTTTGGCTAGCGTTACCACCCGGGAGTGTGGTAATAAGTAAATTTACTTTCGTTTTCTTGCTCCCATTGGATGCATACCATTTCTTAAAAATGACATGCAGAAAATGCTTGGTTTGTGTTTTCTTTAGTTGTTTCCCGCCAGTCTTTACTGTCCATTCAGTAACCTTTCATGCATACAAAACACCATTCAGTTTCAATCACCAAATCAAAAGCACATGCTGTCCCTTCATTCATGGTGGAATTCATCTGTCCATATTAGAGAGGACAGGAAAGAGAGAAGGGTTTCATTCTGTGGTTACCTGACTGTTCACCTTTGGTGGTTCCCTTTAGAGCAATTGGTGCTAAATCCTGCCATAGGCTGCTGCAACACAGCTTCCTCTGGGCATTGTTTTGTTCCATCCTGTCTCAGGCTCAGATGAGGACATCTTGTCGCCAACACAGAACCGTTTTTGAGTTTTTGCTCGCTATTTTGTCAATGACAGTTTCTGCTTAGTACCCACTGCTTTTATCACAATTACTCCCATTTTTCTGTTGTATGTACGTATGTATGTCTTGTTACATACACTGTACCTACTGCTAAATAGGACTATTCCAGCCAGCATGAACATGGGCATAACTTGCAATATTGAGATGCTGTGTTTTTAATGCGATACACATTCACATGCATAGAGGCCTGAAACCCTTAGAAGCCTATTGAAAGACCAGAAAAATCCCATTACTGAACAGGGTCCAAGCAAAGAGCAGCATAGTACACTAAATTACATTGTCTTGTGAGCTCTGAAGCACCATCAAGTTAGCACCTATTAACAACTTATTATGCATCTGCTGGTCTGCAGAAATTGTCAGCATGTATTACTTTGCATCTGCTATAGGCAAGCCTTCTCTCCTGACAGAACAAGTCACATCACCATGCATTTGCTGCTGGCTAAAAGCCTATTCATTCCTGTACCCACATTTACCACTGTGCAAATGATACTTGCTAAACCCTGCTAACAATCTCACATCGGGGAGATGCTGCAACACCAATATGATTTATGTGTTCTTGAATCACAGAAAAGTGACAGAAGCAAATAATATTCAGCACCATTTAAACAGGTCACCTCCTACAGATAAGAATTGAATTGGTATTACTTCAGCAACATTTTATTTCTTCAAAACACAAAGTCTATAGTGAGCCAGCGATGAAAAACCACTGAAAAGCAGGAAAGAAACGGTTGTATCACATTTTCCTTCTATTAGTTTCCCTTAAATAAGTCTTAGTGCCAATAATTCTTCTGCAGACCCCTGTTAACCACTGTTTATATAGCTGAAGGCAAGCATATCTTGGAGCTGTTGCAGAGGGCTCACGAGCACTTGTTTTCTGGCAAGAAACACTTCAAATAGGCCTGTGCAAGTGTTCTCTTGGAATTTTATCTTCACTTTCCTTTCTTTCCCCCAGATGGTTTCTTGAACAGAAAGATTTTCAGAAGGTCTTGTAGAAGAAAAGGTGTTTTCCTTTAAGAAAAAAAAACACAAACCAAACCCCAAAAAAGCAAGCAGCAAGAAACAAACAGAAATAGAAAAAAGTAAGAATGTGCGGTGCTGGCTGCTTTTCATCCTGTCCTCAAGGCTGAAAGTCTCCATTCCCTGTTCACTGTCTCTAATAGCTAGATTATCTCCCAGTCCTCTCTAGCTGATTCATCTGCCAACATCTTGTTTAGAGAGCTCCTCCAGTGTCTCCTCTAATTTGCTATGGGGTGCCACAGAGGTCTGTTGCCAACCATTGTGTCTTTATCACATCAAATAATCCCACCTGCAGAGAGATCCGGCTCATCTCTAGGCTCTTTTTTCACAGGTGTCTTCCTCTCTCTCCTCTGACCAAGTCATTCATCAAATTAGTGCCCTTGTGGTTATTCAAACATCAGCTCCAGTTCAGTATGACTGAAAGCCAGGATTCTGAATTTTCTTTCTGTTAGTCTTTTCTTGACATCTGCAAAGAACACCCCTATTCTATAGGAAGTAGGCAGGTTTGACTGAAAAGCTTCACCTTGTGGCAATATATGAATCTCTCAAATATCTTCTTCACATGATCTGTGATTTAACCTTTCCTAGCAGCTATCCTCACAGCCAGCATACTTTTTTCAAGGTTTAGCGATTTCCCTTGCTGTACTATCCCTTCTCTATTGCCTTGACAAAGCCAATTAAATTCTCAATTTTATTCACATGGATTGAAAATAGTGTTTTAAAGAGAACTCTGCTGGGCTGTCATGTTCATTATACAATCTCCTTTTTTTCCTCTCAGAATAGACACATAGCCATACCTGATATTTTTGCATAAATCTGCTTGTGTGAAAGTATGTTTGCTTAAGAAACAGCATATGTGGAAAATACTAAGGGGTAACAACTGTAGGTACAGAACAGTAAAGTTGTCATTCTGCATGTGGCTATGTAAGCTCAGTGAAATTACCCTAAAAAAGTAAGGGGGGGGTGGGGGGGTGGGGAAATTAGTCTTTTTTTATTATTATTAGAAAAAATAGAAAAGTAATTAAAATAGTCTAGAAGAATATACATATTCTGAATCACTAATACCAGGAAGAAAAAAACCTCCTGTCCAGATTTCTCAAAATATTAATTGGAATAAAATGGTTGAAGTCCTGTCTTAAATCCATAGAAGATGAAACAATGTTTTCCTTAATCACTTTATTTGGCACAAGAAAATGCTTCCAAAAATTATTGAACAGAGTTGTTCTTATAAATTGTGCTAGAAACTATAAGTCAATTTTTTAATGTGCATTTAAGAATAATGGAAGGAATAAATAATTAATAACACATACAATGTAGAGGTTTATCTAACAGATAATGGCCCACAAAAGGAAGAGTTTTATTACATTAGGGAATCAAGTGAACTACAATTAGTCTAATGGTTAAAGTGCTAAGAGTACTTTCTAGTTCCCGACCAGTACTGCTTGTAAATAGAGTACTGAGCCTTGTTTTAGTGAAAAGCATATGAAGAAAAAATTGCTTATGGGATTAATTTAGCCCAGAGATCTGTGATCTGTTCACCAGTACTTTTTGTGAGGATACCCATAGTCTGTCTGACTTTTCTGAACTATGGAGGAGAAATACCAAGGATTCTTAGAATGATTCTACTTGTAGCCATTACAGGTAAAGTCACCAGTAAAATTACAGGATCGAGCCCAAATTACCATCCAAAGACATTTTCAACATTTTCAGCAGGACTACTCCTAATGATTTTCTCTACATACATCATCAGTATGTTGTCAAAGCAGGAAGTATACAATTTTATTCAAATAGGCCTTGGGCGGAAGAGGAGTTATATGAACGTGAAGCGTGTGGTAACAAAAGTTAAAGAACATTCATTAGTAATTGAGCCTCAGAAGATAATGAAGACTTTCAGCTGTGGTGCTATACTTTTCTTCAACCAAAATTGGCACTGGCCTCCGGAAGGGTTTGCTTTATATTATGCAGTACTTTCAATGTAGTCTGCATAAGCAAACAAAGGGGAACAGTACTTTCCACTTGCCAGAGAAATTAAATGCAGTTATTGACATTCATTACATGTCTCCACTGGCCCTGTCTCCACCTCAAAAAAAAAAAAAAAAAAATCACAACAGAGTACCTCCAGCCTGCTGAAATTTTATCTGACAAGTCAGCCTCCCAATGCCCATGAATTCACTGCTGTGCAACATGAACAAATCCACAACATGGGGTTTCCCCAAATACAACCAAGATAAGACTTATCACATACTGTAAATCCACCACAGGCCAAGCTGTTGCAGCATTAAGAGCTGCAACACCCAAGTTCTCGCACCAGTTTGCTAGCCAGGAGCCCCCAGCTCTTAGACACATGCCCCCGCTCCCAGAACCACACCAGAACAGTTGGTTGTTCTTGAACGGCCCAGGATCTCTAACAGCCAGTGTGAGAAGCACCTGAGTTGCTAATTACTGACACTGCAACTACAACCTTCTTAGCATCTAAAGCATTTAATTCTTGAGTTATGCTGGAATTATGTCTGCACTTCAGCATTTTTCAAAAGCATGAGAGGAGGAAGGAGAGGTCCTCTCAGCAGCTAAACAGGTGGAGCTTAGAGCTCGAGAGTCCTCAGAACATTGAATCCCTATCCAGCACTTCCCAGGAAATTCCTTTGTCACCTGGCCAGAGGCTAGCTGGGAGGAATGCCTTTCATTGTGCCTGCTGAAAGGCTGTTATTCTGTACAAACTAATCCACATTCATTGGGCTGGGAAGCAAGGCATCACTTTGCAATGCAACAATTAAGGTACCTAGCTGGGGGCAGGGAAATTTGAATTTCAGTCCCTGTTAGGAGACTGCTTTCCTAGGTGATTACCATATAATATTAAAGTACACAAGCAACCATTAAGAGTCAGGAGCAGAAACCAAGTGAGTTCCCTAATAACCTATTCAAAACCATTCATTACCTTGGATTCCAACAGGACACAGACCTGGCCATCCTGTGCTGCTGCATTTTTACTGTTGCTGATACTCAAGCTATCTAGTACTGTTTCGAATTATTTATGCCTGCTACAATCATTATCTATTATTAAAGACAGACATACACCCATCTCAGCGTAGTTTTTCTTTCCAGCCCCTTCAAAGGCATTTGTGGAGCCTACTTCTGACTAACTCCTATTGACAAGAAATAAGGAAAGAATATAAAAACTTGCCTGTTACTCCATTTCTTCCATTTTCTACCTGCTGAGATACCCACCCCTTCTTCTGGTCTCTCCAATTCTTTCCCATACTTTATTCCTCTTTGTGGTCTTGGTTACCTTCCCCTTCATCATCCTTTGTCTTCTGTTTCTGTTACTCATCTTAAGGGGTTTTTTTTCCTTTCTTCCTCTTGTGTTTTTTTCTTTCCCTCCTTTTTCAGCATTCAGTGATGTGATACTGCAGTCTTCTTCCATTTATGAAACTCAAAATGCATAGACTAGAAAAGCAGAGATGGGAAAAAATGGCAGAGAAGCAAAAGTCTTCTTATAGCTACTAGCAAGAGAAGAAAGGGCTGTCACAAGGTTTTGATCAGAACAACCGTTTTCCAACAGCTTTTGATTAGAATCCCAGGAAAGGGAGTTCCAAGGGCAGATGATGCAAAAAATCTAAATTATACAGACCTTGCTGTCTTTAGTTCCTTCTCCTTCCTTGCACTGAGAGCCTTTGGCCAATTCAAAATCCTTGATGAGATTTGACAACATTTCCACCACGTAGTGGTTTCAGCTATCATCATCAACTGAATACCATCTTCTCAGGTGGGAATATTTCAAAGGAATGCTAGTACAACTGTTCATGAATTGGCTCATTATTATCTAATTTTAAAAGAATCCAAGTCTCTGCTTTTTAAAGTGAATTTTTTCCCTCTGATTACTACTGTATGAAAGGCCTAGACAAACAACAAAACCAGGAAAAATGAAAGAGCCATCAGAGTGGAATGGTTGCAGCTAATGCTGAATGAACTGTGGTCTTTGGTGGGATAAAGATCAACATGACAAGCTTTCAGTTACACCAATCAGTCGATACTTTCCAGACCATCCCCACAGTGACAAAGACAGAAGCATTTTTAAGTTGTAATTGAGATTAGCTTCGACACATACAGTTGGAGCCATGCCTGTGAACTTTGCTAAAAGGCTGGCTATGTAAACTATTTATCACTCAGTTTCAGATGAGCAGTTATCTAATGACACCACAAAAATCTCACTATGTCCCTCGCTCCACACGTTCAGTCACAGCAGTGGACTCATGCCAGGATGTTTCAGCTGTGCTACTGAAGGGTCTGCCTCCCAAGGTCTGAAGCACTGTATAGATGCTCCCTAAAGATTAGCATTATTCCCTCTCTGGTGTCCAAGTCTCGTACCGTGCTCAGTGTTACAGCCCAAAAGCACTCCTGCTCTAATCCGGCTCGCTGGATTTGCAGTCACGTGCTGACTGAAAGCCCATGCGTAATACTACTGACTCCAGCACGCATTGGATGAAGGCCATAAAGATGGGCAAGATTACTTTTCATGGATGGGAATAAAGTATTTTGTTTGTTACTACTAAGCTAACCACAACAAAAATAAATATTTCTCTTTCATGTGGTAATGAAACAAAGCCATCATGCTATATTCCTTTTTTAATTATTAGGTTGAAAGATTCAGTGTCTCCCTGGCATGTTTAATTCTGAATCATATATAAACAGCCAGCAACTGTGTACAGTCGAGGAGGGGAAGGTCAGGGAATTAGCTTGATGTCAAGAAAGCATTTCCTATGGAGTCACCAGATCTGTCCTGGATACAGACTCCTACACCAGCACACAGGGAGCCTGAAGGCAGCTGTGCCAGTGTGCACCAGACACGCCAGGTAAGCATCTCCAACCCTGCTGGCATTTGAAAGCTTCTTGTCCTTGGATATTGCATAGACAAAGCTTACTTTTAGGGGCATCGTTAAAAGATGAGTAAAAGATTTTCCCTTTTTGCCTCCTGTTGTGGGCAGCACCACCAGCTGGACACCGCTTTAGTGCCGAAGACCCAGCAGCCATTCCATGGGGCCTGGGAGACTGCCACGAGATCCACCGAAACCCCCAGGGCAGCAGATCCTGGAGGGAAGCGTTGGCTCTACTACCGCTCAAGTTCAGGATGTCAAGCACAAGGAAGCGGCAGCAATAACACCGTGGACAGGGTGCTAAAAGGCAGAGTTAAAGTTGTGGGTAATCGCTGCTAAACTGTATGTGGTTTGCATTTGTAAACTCTTGCATAAATGCAAAGACTAGCACGAGTCTGGTGCTGCCCAGCTTAGGCCATCGGGAACGCGGAGCCAGAACCTGCCGGGATTTGTTGTTGTTGTAACCTGGACGTTGCCTCCATGTTGCCGTGCACCATCACGCCAACCGCAGCCCCGCGGCGGCTCTCAGCTGCGCCCCCGGGCCATCCGCGCCGGCCGTGCTCCCGCACCGTGGATGGCCGCAGTGGGCAGGCACGCGGGGCCACCCGGCCACCTCCCGCGGGGCTCTGGGGCGCGCACCCCTGGGGCCAGGCCCGGCCCGGCTGCGGGAATGCGGCCCGGCCCGACCGGCCGCGGCCCGGCCCGACGGCCGCCCGCGGGCACCGGCCCTGCCCCCCGCAGCGGCAGCTCCGAGCTCCGCGCGCCGCCCGCGAGGCCACGCGCGGCCCACGTGCCGGCACCGGGGCGCGTCCCGCCGCGGCGGCTGTGGGCTGGAAACAACCCCCCGGCCGCCCCCCGTCACCCCCGCCGGGGCGACGCGCTCCCCGGCCGCCGCGGCGAGATCCTGCTCCTCGCTCCCGCGCGGTATTTTTAGTCGCTGACCCAGTTCCCCGCTCGGCTCCCTGCGCCTCCCCCGCCGCTGCGCGGCCGGGCCCCCCGGGCGGCAGCCCCCGCGCCTCCGCAGACAAAAGCGCCGCCCAGGGGCGGCCCGGCCCGCGGCCCGGCGCCAGGTGAGGAGCGGAGTGCGGGGCCCGCTGCGGGGCAGGTGCGGCCGGAGCGCGGTGGCGGCGCCTGGCTCGGGACGGCCGGGGCCGCTGGCGGGGCGGCGGAGGGGCGCAGCCGGGAGGGGGGAGCCGCGGCCGCCCGGCGCTGCGAGGAGCGGGCGGGCTGGGCGCGGGCGCGGCGCGGCCGGGGCCTCCGCGGGGGCGGCGCGGGCTGCGGTGCCGGCGGCTGGGCTGCTCGGGGCGGGTTTGTCCTGCGTAACCCGGCTGCGGGTGAGCGTCCGCGTGAGTACCGACATCGGCTTTTAAACAAGGGGTAGCTCCCCCCCGGTACCCCGGCCGCGGGCTGCCCGGGCGGTGCGCGGCGGCGGGCAGATAGCGGGGCGCGGAGCGGAGCTGGGGCTGTCCGGGCGCGGGGCTGGGGGGCGGCCGCCGCTCCCCGCTGCTGCTCGGAACTTTCTTGTTTGGTTGCGGGGCTTCGCCGCCCGCCGCTGTGCCGTGCGCGCCGGCAGGGTGGGCTGGGAGCCGCGGGGGGCACAGGTGCGGCGGCGGCGGGGCCGCTCCGGGGGGCTTTCCCCGGGGCTCGGTCGTCGAAACTTCGGGAGGGCGCTAGTGGTGTGGGTTCGGGTTTTTTATTTTATTATTTAAAGAAGCGGAAATTGTAGGCTGCTGGCATGGCTTTTTAGCTAGCTGCACACTGACGTCGTGTTTGAAATGTTTAAAGTCTGGTGGAGTTTGCGGTCACCCCCCGGACTGCTTCGGCCCCGCGGTGGGAGCGCTGCGCTCCCGGGGCTTTGAGTGCGGCTTTAATGCTCACTCCTCCGCTTGCTGCTATTAATACCACGCAAGGCTGGCGAGGAGAGCCAGCACTGGAAAAGGACGTTGAGCTTAAACTTGATGCTGTTGTGCCAAGGCGAGAGTGCAGATATTTAAAATAAATAATAAAAAAACCACCCCAGCAAACACCACCCTCCAAACAACCCACGCCCCCCCCGCACCACTGGTTTTTTTTTTACTTTACGCTCAGAGCCGAGCATCCCCTTCTCGGTAGGGATGTGTAGGTTCTGGCTTTCACGTTCTGCCACCAGAACGAAGCTGTGGTTCGGTGGGGTTTTGTTGTTTGTTTTATGCCTGTGATGTGACGGGCAGTGCAGCTGTTTAAAGCCCGCACCAGGGACTCATCTGAAAGATGAAGTCCCACACTGTGACAGATACACGCCTTTCACTTAGGCAAGTAGAATAAATCGTTATTGGTCGTTGCCTGTGCATTGTAAGGTTGGTTAACAGTCTAAAAGTAGTTGTGATGTAAAATACTACTAAGTCTAGCAGATCAGGTGATATGTACACTGATGAATACCGATAGCTAATATTGTTACTTTTCCTTTTTCTAAATGAGCTCTATACACAGTAAGATCTCTCTCTGAAGTGAGGAGAGGTAACCTTTTCATAAACTTTTTTTTTTTTTTTTTTTTTTTAGCAGGAAAGCTTTAGGCTGCTTGGTTTCTATCACTGAAGTTTTCAGAACGGATGGTGGTGACCAATATGATGAAGTTCACTGTCTGGATTACTAAATAAGACAGGTATTAGAAATTGTTTATTCTTCGTGACATGCACTGTGCCCCTGTGGAACTACAGTGATGCATTGTAGCGGCTGGCTTGCGTGACTCCACACCAGCCGCTGGGGCTAACTTAGCTCTTCTAATGCTAATTATCGTGGGTGAGCAATAGGCTGCTGTTTGAGCTCTGTTTTTATGGAGTGTAATTGTACATGTGGTCACAAGGCTGTATTTGAAATTCATATAGTCACTTTTAAACTATTGCAGAGTTCTGATTTCTGGCAGAGATCAGTCTGCTTCAGAACTGTGGCTGAAATAATGATAATAATCTGATAACTGATGCTAAAACTTTACCTAGCATCGTTTTCCATCCAGGGTAAACAGGATGCTGCATGTAAAGGTTCTGAAACTTAAAAATATTTGAACAAATGTTAAACTGTGGTAGCTGACACCTTAAAACGGGTTTCATGGTATCTTTCTGAGCAGTCTAGATTCAGTAACTAGCAAGCCTTACTACTGGATGCATAACTGTTCCTGGTTCTCATATGGTTTACTTAATCAGTTCTCAGGTATTGATTTCAGCTGTAAGACTAAGTCTGCAAAAATGTGATGCAGAGGCCTGACAAAGTCGAGGTTTGGCAGAGTAATGACACTCCAAATGCATTTGGGACTCCTGTTTCTAACTCTTGAATTTTGAGGTTTCAAACTTGTGTCGGCACTCCTGTATGGCAGTGGGTTTCTTTTTTAGGAAGAGCCAAGATTCTTGCACAGAGGTGGATTGTTATGAAAAATGTCAACTAAAAGGAGGCTTTTCTCTCTTTTTTTTTTTTTTTAACTTGTAGAACTTAGCATTGATCTGGGATCTAACATGTCAGGTAGCTAATGAACTCAACGATGTAGCAAAGTAATGATTTAGATTCATAATAGGAACTGTGGAATGCAGGTTAGCCAGCTGATAGTGTGAGACTAATTTTATATATATATATAAAAATAAAAGCATAAGTATATTTTTATACACATATATATGCATTTTATACATGCATGAATGTATCATTATATATATATAGAGAGAGAAATGTGGTATCTTACATATTCATGTAAGATGCTAAGATGTGCCACTGCTATATTGTGATTGTGTGATGCTGAGAAATACCTATGTGAGCAAAAGTGCCACATGTGGTATGGTCCAGCACAAGCTGCTGAAGTGATTGCCTACCCCAAAGTCCCTATCTTTGTTCGGGTTATTTTGTTATCTTCATTCAATCTCATAATATTTACTGTTTAATTGGGAAAATCAAGCCCATTTAAAGTTGCCTTTATCCCATGAATTCAGAGGATTACCTGGCAAGTTTGTGGAATGCTCAGTTTGTGCAGTAGTTTGGAGTTAAAGCTGGACAAGGTTAATGCTCCTTATTCTGCTTTACTTAAGTTTTTGTGGAAACAAGAGTTAGTGCTTCTTCAGTGTTTGTGAAGTGTAACTGGCCGTTATATAGTTTCTTTTAAGCAAACATAAAAGTGAGAATGGCAACAGCCTAGTTCTCTTTTAAGGGAGTATCTGTACTGTGGAAATTTTTCCTTAATTCATGTTTGAAGATGGTGTGAGTGTATGGTTTGAAGTGTATGAGTTCCTCTGAAAGAGGCATGGGAAGAGTTGTTTTCTGTGTTCCTGTTTTCTTCTTGTCAGAGATTATTAAACATCACTGATTTATTATTTTTTTCAATAATAAAGTATACCTGTGCATAGACGATGTACTCTGTGGAATAATGTTCTTTGTTCTCTAAGTGACAAAATAATAGTAATTATGGGTCTCAGTTCTCTGCATTAGTGGGCTTTTTAAAGTACCAAAAAGTTTCTGTCAGGACTTAACTTTCCACCGAACAGTATATTTTCCCTTTTTTTCCATTCCTAGCACCTGTAACTCCAGTTTTATTTCACTGAATTTTACTTCCCTTGGATGAATTGCATTAATTCTTAACGATTCTGGCATTTTTCCACTTAACTTACTTACCTCAGACTGTTTCAGTTAGTTTCTATTTAGGTTCATTCAGTTTAGTTTTTGTGTTAGGAAGAACCGAAGCTGGCATTAGTGCATGGCTATGATGTGATCTGTGCATTGCCTGCTTACATCGACTCTCTGGTCTCTGTTGTCATTCCTTTTTAGATGGTTCCCCTAGGTGTGTCATTTTGTTTCACTTTATGATAAAACTATTTTAGCTCTTCCAGTTTACTGAAATCTAAAGTTGCCAGTGTGCTCTTAGCAATCTTCAAATACTTAGAGATTTCACAATTATTTTTCTTCTTGCAGTCTTAAATTTCTATTAAGAAATGGATACTAGCTCATTTTTGCATTTAACATGAATGTGGATACATGTTACTATGAAATATGGGAATTCTGCAGGGAAATGAAACTAGTGCACTGAAAGCAGTAGGAGTTGAGATGTTGTAACCCACATTGGGTTTTGATGAACTGGTTCCTACTGCAGTCCCCACTGGATGTGCACGTGGTGGTTGTCTTTATGCTCGGAGTGACAGTGGTATCAGCTGTACAGCATGCTCCCTGAGGTGGGGTAAAACAGGCTGAATGTGTGTGGTGTAGCACTTCATTCTAATGGCTGGTATTCCTAGTATCTATACCTTTTACTGTATACTCTGTGTGCTATCTCTAACAGGAAGAGACAAGAAAACCTTGCTTCCAGAGCTAGTTTCCCTGCTGTGTTTGCCCCATGCACATCAGTGAAGAAATTGGACAGGCCTTCTTCAAGCAAAAGCAGGGCTATTGAAGGAAGAATTTTCATTACCATGAAAAATATGTTTATAGCTATGTTAAGTAACTCTGGTTTTCCTGTGATCTCCTGGCAGTGTATGAGGTCCATATAGTGTCCTGGACATGTCAGTTTAATGGCATCAGCTGACATCTGTGACATCTAGACAGAGTGACCTGTGAAAGGTGCTCCTTTTTCCTTTGTGAGATCAGCTGTAAATCAACAGATCTGGCCAAAAAAGAAATGCTTTTAGCCATTTTGCTCCCAAACAAGTGTGAGTGTACTCTTGGATGAGTGAGTATTTGGTGCTGGGAGTTTTACAGACTTCTGTTTTGCCTCTGTTCATCTCCTGTTGGAGCTTTAGCTGAGCCTGCTGGAGAAAGATGCTTGACTGATCATGTCTCTAGTGTTGGATTCCAACAGACTGAATAATCTTGTTTGAAGAATTTAGAGAAGAGGAGGATTTTGCACCATTGTTCCAGGAGTGTTTGGGAGCCAAGGGTGTGTATGCAAATAGGTGGCCTGATAGAGTTGTGGTAAAGAGTGTGGGCTGGTAAATAAACTGCCATGAAACAAGAAAGTCTTTGAACTTGTCTGTCAGCTATGGTTTGTTATTAACCTTTATTACGTTACTTGGTGTTTTACCTGGGTGCTCTGAAGTCAAAGTAGGACTGCTGCCTGTGCTAGATCAGGTCAGCCATGGCAGGATCTGACTGAGTCTTGAAAAAATCGCTGTGGATGGAGGTTCTGTAACCTATTTTGGATATTCCAGCAAATAACTTTGTTCAAAGAAAGAAATAACTTGAACTGGGATGGTAACTGAGCTATGTACAGGATTTTAGGCAAGGGATGTTGTAGGAGTCACTTAGCAGTTGTAACCAGTTTTGGTACTGCACTTTTTCAGAAAATCTGAAGAGACCTTCAAGGAAATTGATCTAAAGTAAGCTGTTGGTGCCCTTTGCCTCTACAATTACACAGATAGATGATTCATCCAGTTGCAGTGCAGGGCCCTAGCTCTTTGTAGCAGCTCTAAGCTGCGAGATCATAGTTCTGCCTGTAGGTGCTGTGCAGTTCTTTGAATGCTGTCTCTTGCTGTGAGAAATTCTCTCATGCTGCCTTTGAAATTAGTTGCCTCCCCTTTGACCTGCCTGTCCTTTCGTCCAGTTGAGCCTGCGATGTTCAGATGTCCTTAGAATTGCTTTCAGCTTAGGGAAAAAAATTTCTAAGCTTTCTGGGAGAAATTAGTAGGAAACTACTTTTTTTTTTAAGTGGTAAGTGGGTAAATGGTGAGAAACTGGAAGACTGCTTTCTGGGTATAAGTACGAATAGTTTGATAAATAATTATCCCGCAGAAAAGCAGCATATTTACAATGTGTAAACTTGGAAGTCTGTGCAAGCTTTATCTAAAGATTCTGGAGTTCTGGTAACCTGTGTTAGGTGGTGGTTAATATGGCTTCCATTCTGTGGAGCAAAAGCTACATACACAGCTGGTTATAAATTGTATCCCCATTTTTAGCGAAATAGGAAGGTTTTTTTGATTGGAAATTGTCAAAATTGGACGTGCTTTTCACCACGGTGTTGCACCCCCCCATTTGTTCTGTTGCTTACTTAAATCATTCAGGTGTCTTGAATTCTGTGTTATTTAGTGACACTTGTCTGTAGCTACAGTATTCTGTACTGATGGTTTTCTTGTGTCTGCCTTGGTCTTTAAGTGGCTTGATTAAAAAAGATAGCTTATGGCAAACTCATTCACCATGAACATTTGGAAGTAACTGGGCTAGGTGTTCCTTTTGGGAGAGGTTGATTCGGGAACAAAACCAGTATGTTGATGCATCCCAATGTTAGGATTATTTATATCAACATTAAAACATTAATTCACGATCTAAATCATGAATCAACATAAACATTGCTTCAACAGTATCAGGATGCTGTCTTGTTCTTGAATTTCTTTGACGTTCTTTTTAGAATAATTGAAGAATAACTTGAAATTTGGCTTGAAAGGCTTTCAGCACTCCCCTCTGTCATCTGGAATGATATCACTTGAAGATTAAACACTTCTTCTGATGGAGTTTTACCTGTCACAAAGCATGAACTTCCCTGTCATCTTCACTGCTAGGCTTTATTTAAACACTTGTTAAACCTGCTGATTTCCACTGGTTCTGTTTGTACTTGAATAGTGCTCTTTGGGATTAGCAAACCCAAAAGTCATGCTTTTCAGAAAACACAGCTTCTAGTGAGTCCTCTTCTATCAATTAAATTGGCATATAATTTTCCCAGAAACTGGAGTAATTAAATGCCATCAAAAATTCCATCTTGATTCAGCTCAGATCTGTCTGAAATCTGACTTGTGTTGCTGGAAGAGCTGACAATTAAACACACTAAAGCGCAAATAAAACTAAAACCCACTAGGGTGAAAGGACAGGTTGTTTAAACAACTAATTCTTGCAGCAAGGTGTATGCAGTACTAGGGTTTCCCCTTTGTGGAATGTAAAAACAAACTTTTGTTAATGATCCATCTTTGTTCCTGGGAGTATGCACTACCAATAGCATTGGACTGAAATAGTGAGCTTGGTCAGCTGGTCTAAGAAATTAGCACTGAAATTATCCTCTCGTACTATTATTCAGCACAGAGATCTAATCTGGCTTGTTACAAAATCTTTTGCAGAGATTGGACAGCTGTATTTGAGGTGCTTGAGGAAGCCTCCCCTGTTGTTTTTATTGCCACGTACAGTACTTGGTGTAAGGCTCAGTGCAGTTTGCTGTTCCTGTTCTGTTTGGGTTTTTTTTTGTAGATAGGTTGGTTGAAACTAGGTGGTGGTTTGTCCATCTTCGAGTGTGGACTTTGTTATTCCCTCTGAGAGGCTTGGCAGCTTTCAGTTTTGCAAATGTGCTGGTGTTCAAACCATTACTGTATTACTGTAAGGCTCTTTTTGTGGTGCTTGCACACACACACACACACACCCATTATTGCTTTGGGGAGAAGAAAAAGAGGAAAAGGAATGCTTGTATTCAGCTGCTCCTTTCAACCTTTTGGACATCAGCCATTCAGTCCTGTGTATACGATTATTTCTGACTCACAACTGAAGCCCTTGATGGTGCTGTGGATTCTTTGTTGATGCTGACTGTCTAAGTGTGTGAAGAGTTTAGCATTGATGCCGTCTCCACTGAGTCCATCTCGGCAGTGTTGCATGACAGCATAAGCATCGTCTTTGATACTGCTTGTTTATGGCTGTTTGATGCAGGTCACTTCTGGCCACTTCTGGATGTGCTGGCTTAGTGGTTCGTGGGACCATAAGCAGGTTCCATCTGTTGCAGCACTCTGCCATCTGATCTGTGCACTGGTTGTTGCTTTCCTCCCATCAGTAGTCAAAAGATCTTAAAGCCACTACTTCATGCTTGACTACTATCTAATCTTGGGAAGCCTATTGATGGCAATATTCCACTGTTGCAGTGCTGCTTAATTACTTGGCTTGTCTGCCAGTTTCGCCTCTGCAAGACACCCTTAATGCTGACTCAATAGTCTTACTGCATTGTAGATATCTGGGAGTTGTCTGCAGAAATTTGGTGTTTCTTGATCCTGGTACTATCTGGATGACTCTGTTTCATGTGTGCCCTCTACCAGATGTTTGTAACTAGGCAGCCTGTATGGTGTCCATATCATCTCAGTTGTACCTCAGGTGTAAGTTTGCAGGAGCTAAATTCTACTGCAGATTTCCACTAAAAATGCTATTTTGTATTTTTGATTTATTCCTTATTTAGTAATACAAGCCAGACTTAAGGCACTTTATTCTTAATTTATCTTTCAGTCTGTGTGAAATGTGGACTGTTTTTATTGTCTGTGATATCTTATGCTTTTCAGGTGTCTACTACCAGCAGCTGCCATCAACAGTGTGGAAGTGCTGGAAGAAAAGCTGCTGTTATAATTTGCAATTCATAGAGCAGTATATGTTGTCACATAAGATGTGTCTCAACTTAATGAATTTGTTTCCAGCATTGTCTTTCTGAGAAGTATTCTTCCCTCACATAATAGAATACCTATCATGTGCTTTTTTGGATGTAGTGTGAGGGTCATCTTATTTGATGCTCAGTTGCAGGTAATCAGATTTTTGTCAAGTTTGTATCCACAGGTGGATGGATTGCTGGAGTTCTTCCTTAGCAAGCTTTCCCTAAGTGAAAGGAATTCCTTACAGATACTTTGGTCTGGTTGTGTCCTTAACTTGTGTCTCAAAGCTGCAGATGTCCCCTGTAGTGCATCTGTGTTTTCTCTGCTTTGTTTTGTGCTCATGAACAGTTCACAGGACCTGTTCAGGAATTGTTATAGCTGAGTATTACGAAACTAAACTTTCTGGGTGTTGTCTCCTACTATAGTAATACAATCAGCCAGAGCCTTGGTGCCAGGAGATAATAGTGGCTGATTTTGCAGTCAGCATGGGTTGGTGGCCTTGGGCAGCTGGAAGCCTTCAGGCATTTGCACTCTCAGTATCTGCCTAGAAGGATGGCAGAGGCTTGCCAAGCAGTTAGGAAGCTCAACTTATTTTAGCATGCTACAGACTTGTAGTTGCAGAATAAATGTTCTTGGCTCTGCACCAAATCATCTAACGAATAGCTTCTGATGCTCATTTGGAGCTGTGCAGAACACTGCTTCACCTAAGGTTTCTTCGTCCTTTGTTGCTCCTTGATGTTCTAGTAGCAAGTAAAGGCTCTTGATCATTCATTTCATTATGTATACTGCTTGTGGTAAAAGTTTGCTTCTACCTTGTTAAACAAACACACTAATCAAGATGTCTGAGCAGTTTCTGTATGTGGTTTGGATTCAACATTACCTTTCTTCCCTTGTCTTGAACTTACTGGGTTTGTGTACCGTGGCTTGCACGTAATAGAATGTCTTGCTGCTCAGCAAATGGGCTCCGAAGTCAAATACCATAAAGCAAGACTTTTATGTCACACATTTCCTGTAGATTTCATATGGGAATATAGTGGGCATAACTAGTGCCTCTGCTCTAATAGTGCTGCATCTCAACACTTCAGATATTTAGTAAATCTGGTTCCAAATTTCAGCCAGCTTGAGCTGGTGGTTCATTTAATAGCTTAACTGCAAGGTGATAATTTAATAGCAGCTGTCTTCAGTTTCCTGGATGAGGAGGCTGTATCCTTTGACCTTCTGAAGTCTTGTAAAAGCTGCTTCTACTGAAAGAGGTAACTACAGCTTTAGCCATTACTTTAGCATGTGGTGGTGGTGTATTGGACTAGTAGCTTCCCTGCTTGCCCTGTAGCCTGTTGGCTGGGTGCTTCAGGCACTAAGCAGTGATGCCTGCCATGTTAGCTGGGGCCTCTGGATTTTTTTCTTTAGTGTACAGCTCTTTCCACCTGTCCTAGCCTAGTGGCAGTCAGTCCTGTAATTCTTTCCCTCTGTGCTCAGCTAACCTTATAGCAATGTCTTCTCTCCTGTAAGTTGAACAGTTGGTGTCCCACAGGTCACTGCGCTGTTGTGCTGGCGTGTAAGCCTTATTCTACAGTGATGTGTGGTCACAAACGCACATTTATAAAATTGTACTGTTTAGACAAACAAGCGCTGTGAAGCCTTGAGAGGAATAACTGTAACATACCCAAAACTGAGAGAGGGAAGATAATGAACTGCAGCAGTTAGAGCAGCCGTTCTAGCAGAATGCCTGATGCTTCAGTGGTATAGCTTGGCATGTGGGCATGCCTCCTGCCTTTACTTTTATGTGGGGTACCTTGTAGGTAAGTTGTCATCTAAATATAGTAAGCCTGTGTGGCAGGGGTTACTTTTGTCCCCCTAATGGGCTATTTTCAGTGCAGAGTAAGTGGGAAAGCTTTGTCTTCCACAAGGTCACTCACTCCGTCGTAGGGTTTCAGATATTTCCGGTTGTTTAGCTTTGTTATTGAAGACCATGGGGAAGCTGGGTGGCAGACATTGGGATTGGTCTTTCTGTTCTGTATCTGTAATAGGGTGCATATCATTGCTAAAAGAAGTCTGGTTCTGTAGAGGTCATTCCATAGTATCCACATAAGTTATATTTAGAACTTGTTTATATCTGATTGGTGTCAGTAAAGCTACTGTTACAAACTGTAGTTATTTCTAAACATAAGGTGAATGCCAGCTTCCTGTAGAGGGGCAGCCTAGAACTTTATTCAAAAAAAAAAAATGTAGGGAAAAAGGCTTCTAGGGAAAAAAAATAAATAAAAAAAATCCATTGCAATGTGTACTTAATGGCAGTTTTGTCTTGCCAGCCAATGGCTTCATTTAAAACTCGTTTTATGCCTGTCAAATGTAAATATAGCCAGATGTGGAGAAGTAGGTTTCTCAATCTACAGGACTAATCATGGTCTCCAGGTTGCAGAAAGTGGCTTATAGAACAGCTGCAAAAGCAGTGTGCTGACTCCTTCCCTGTACCTTGTTGGCTGATCTTCTCCCTCTCCCTTCAAAGAAATTAATTTAAAAATGCAATATTCATGTTCATCCCATTTTCTTACTTGGTTGTGAATGTAATGGCGCACAAAGGTGCGGATCCTTGAGTCGCTTAAATGTTAATAGCCTTTCAGTGTGTGTTGTTTTGTTTGAGAAGCACAATTTCAGAGAAATCTTAAATAGCAAATTCACCTTTTCTGCCTCAAAAAAACATTGAATAATTGGGTAATCATACAACCTATTAAGGAGACTAAGTGTAGCAACTCGGCACTTGTTCATTCAGATTTTAGTTGTTCAGTATTTGTTCTGCAAACATAGATATAAGCTCAGTGTTGTGGGGTTTTTTTGGTGTTTTGAGGTTTTTTCTTTCAAGGCATTGCACTATTCCCCCCTGCCTCCCCCGTTGTAATGGAAATTTTTTTAAAGTTTTCCTGTTTTTGACTTCTAGTTGTCAGTGTAGAATACTGCTTACTACCTTCTGTTTGGTAGCGGTTTTGGTGTAGAATAACTGAAGGAAAATTTGCCTATGAAAGGTTCAAAACTTTTTGACTGACTTAAACAAAACAGTAGCGTTTTAAAACACAGAAGATTAATTTCTAGTGCCAGAGGGGAAAATGTCACCTAATCTGTGCCTGTCCATACTTGCAAAGAAAAGAAGTCTGTCACTGAAGCAATTATGAGTACTCCAGTCACTTTTCCATGTTCCTCAGCTCTTCCAGAAATCACTTTCAGAGAGGGGCAAAATGGCCTTTGTACTCAGCAATACTGCCTGGAGAACAAATTTAATCTCTGGACTAACAGCTGCTTTTCTACAAACCAGTGACTTTGAGGTTAACGTTTAAATATTTAAATAGGTTTGGCATATTGCCATGTAAGTAGAACAGCATGTGCTTAACCCTGAGACTCACACAGTTCCCTGGGTAGCCAAAAAAAATAAAAATTGCTCAACAGTGCACTGATCTGGTAACTTCAAAGATTATAATTTAAAGCTAATCCTGAACAAGGGTGTATCCTAAAGGAGGACTACGTATCTGATTTTCCTATTTAGCTGAGAGGAAGGGAATTTTTACAGATGGTATTGGAACTTTTTACAGAACTTCTTAGGTTAAATAGTTGCACTCATCTGTGAGTCAAAGTCCAGTATAAACAAGCTAGTGTAGACTCTTGTAAAAATAATCCTGAAAGATACTGATCTGCATGAAAGACTTTGAAACTTGTTGAAAACTGGGTAACTTGTTAAATTTGGATAACTTAATTTTTAGTTCTGTTTGGGTTGGAATGCAAGGGTTAAGCAAAGGTTTGATGAGCAGAAAGCTCAAACTGAATTTGGGAGTCTTGGTGTTTATGAATTGAAATGGAAAAAATTAAGAAAGCAGAGAGCAATTGCACTGCTGTTCTTCATATGTCTAGTGGCCTTTACCTTAATCCAGAGGACCATGTTGCCTGTGTCTGGAAGGTAGGTAGGAGCTTTGACGCTGGGGCTGCATCTCTAATCAGATTTTATTCTGGCCTTTTACCAGAGTTGACCAAGAATTCTGCTAAAAGCATCCCTCTCAGGGGAGCACTTCCCGCCTCTTGTGCCAGATGATGCAAACCCAGGTTTTCTGCCAGTTAGCCCAAGTATTTTCTGTTAGTGGCCAGGTCACAGCCATGCTGCATTGGTGACTGGATGCTCTCTGTAATTGATGGAATGGAGCAGTGTACAAGGCATGCTGAGATAAGCCTGGCTGGGCAGAGGGAGACAATTTTCTTTCCTCATCTTGCTTTGTTATACAAATCTCACGTTCAAGTCAAGTAAGTATGGGAATTTTTCAAGGTACGTAGATGTGAAACCTCACACTTAGGAGCTCTTAATGAAAATAATTATAAATGCCATAACTTCAAGCCTATGGAATAAATATTTGAGGTTCCAACAACTTCCCAGACAAACGAGTACTTTGCTTAACTCTGATTAAGTTGTGTGGTATTTGTATTTCAGCAGGGAAGTAAAATAGTCTGGGCTTAGTGTTACCGTTAATGGCTTGAGCTCATGTTTCCATATCTACAGAAAGGAATGATACTGCAAACAGCTAGCACAGAATTAATATATCACTTATTATCCTGTGATTTAATGTGATTTAAACGGGTGGTGCCCAAGTATATGGTTATGAAATATGCATGGTGCTGAAAAGCATCCTTCTGTTAGAGCTGCTGCGCTCATGCTGCTGAAACTAGTATGAAGTACTCTTTTCCATCATCCATGTCAATAGTTGGAGACAAAATGTTATGATTGTTTAATGTATTTGGGGATTTTGCTGTAAATGAAATTTCAGCTTCTCTTTGGCTTGCCATCCCAGGAAGGGAAGGCAGACATGCTTTTGGTTGACCAGCCTCTTTATGTTATCTGCTGGTGGATCAGAGAAAAAGGGAAGGTCAAACTAAAGAAATCAGAGTTCACTTTTGAGTGTTCAACAGCTGGATAATAAAATGGCAATCTGTGTTTCATCCAAGAAATAAGACAGTAAATACCTCCACTAGAAAACTTTTAATAGGGGCTTTATAACACTTTCCTTTTAAGATTAAATTTTAAAATCTTACTTCTGAAGAAAAAGGTTCTTTTCTAACCCTCGTATGTTAAGTTGAATGAAGCAGAACAATGTGTTCAGACTGTCAGCTCAACTTTTAGAAGCTTATAGTGATCTCTGCCTGGTGTTGCTGTGTGTATTTGCTTGTTCCAGCAGCACTCTTTAGCATCCTTAGTCAAGGGAAAAGACTCTTAGCAGTCCAAGTGGTAGGCAGATGATTTGAGAAACACAACCAAGAAAGCACACAAGCTTAATCAGTTGATGAAGTATGAATGGATGGGTCAAACAGAAAATAAATCTGGAACTGTGTTGTTCTGAAGGGGAGAGGAGAAGGAGGGGGGGTGGTTGGTGATCACTTCTTTTGCGGGGAGCTGTATTTAAATAGAGTAAAAGCCTGTTAGTCTCCGTGAGGGGGGTTGTCATGAGCAAGGTGGGGAGTAATAAAGTAGAAAAATCAGCCCACAGCTCAGTGTTGATTGACCTTAAAGAGCAGCTCTTCAGAAATCCTTAAGGTCATGACCAACTGTAACAACTTCATTCAAGTAGTGACCCAGGAAGGTCAGGTACTGACTGGGTGACGGCAGGCTTGGCACAGCAGGGCAGGGACGGCCTGGACCTGCAAGCTTTGGTTACTGATGTTCTTATTTTTTGAAGTGGTGGTAGCACAGGCCTGTAAGATGGCTGTTTAATGTATCCTGCTCTGTCCTATGTGCCAGCTGAGCAGCGGCAGGGCTTATTACCCAGTGAAACTCTGAATGGAGAATGCCTGTGGTGCTGAGGGGGAGCTTTTTCAAACTTGAGTATCCTCCTAGTAAGTGGGTATATACCAATAAGGTTTAGTTCTTTCTGATTTCTGTGTGGTTGTTTGGGTTGGGTTTTTTCCCTCTGAGAGATGATTATAGCCTGCAGACAACTATTCCTAATCTGCATGTGCTCAATGCTCTGCTTTTCTATTAAGTTTCTGGTGCAGTGTATTTTTCTGATGGTAATTGCAATAAGCTGGGACCCAGTATTTGAGGCACTGAGATGGGATCTCAGTGACAAGCTGCATAGTGCCAAGTCTTGGCTCTTCAGTACTGTCTTCCCCCACTGGTAACTCAGCAGAGCTGTAGTGTGCTGTGTGGTAGGTGGAGTTTGAGGCCTACTGCCATTCCGATAACTTTTGTAAGGCTTTTTCAAGAACAGAAAGAGACTTGGCTTTGCTAGACTAGCTTGTTTGACACTGTGAAGCGCTTCAATGCTACAAAGCTCGTTTGGTAGGGGTTGTCGTCTAGGAACATGGGGTAACTGAAAGAATTGTTTCCTGTACTGAGAGCAAGCGTTTTATTAATTTAGCATCCATTGCTAAAGGATGTCTTGGTAGTGTGAGAGTTTTCATGTATTTCTCTGTACTAAAAAACTTAGTTGATACTCTGCACCTTTTTTTTCAAGGGTGGTGCATTATCAATTTGTATTTATAATTGAAGAAACCAGCATAATTTCTTGTAATACTTATGTATCACCAACAGGATGCCCATTATGCATTTCGTACCTTAGAAATCTAACTTCTTTTTTCAGAAGTATTAGAAGTTGGGTTTTTTAAAAATGTCTTTCATTTTTGTGACCTTTTAAGAGACTTCAAGTTGATTTAATTTCTTACAACTTGAAAACCCACTCACTGAACTGGATAAATTAAATCAATGGAGAGAAAGTTCTGCTTCCTCTTCAGAAAGAGAAATTATTTTGAAATGTTTAACTCCTAGAGCGGTTTGGGTTGGAAGAGACCTTAATGATTGTCTAGTTCCAAACCCCCTGCCATGGGCAGGGACACCTTCCACTAGACCAGGCTGCTCAAAGCCCCAGCCAGCCAGGCCTTGCACACTGCCAGGGATGGGGCATCCACAGCTTCTCTGGGTAACCTGTTCCTGTGCCTCACCACCCTCACAGGAAAGAATTTCTTCCTAATATCTCAATAAATCTACCCTCCTTCAGCTTAAAGCCACTTTCCCGTGTAAACACCCCTCTCCACCTTTCTTGTAGGCCCCCTTGAGATACTGGAAGGTTGATGTAAGGTCTTTCTGGAGCCTTCTCTTCTCCAGGCTGAACAACCCCAACTCTCCCAGTGTTTCTTCATAGCAGAGGTACTCCAGCCCTCTGATCATCTTCATGGCCCTCCTCTGGACTTGTTCCAACAGTCCATCTCCTTATGTTGGAGGCCCTTAAGTTGAATGCAGTGCTCCAGGTAGGGCCTCACAAGAGCAGAGGAGGAAAATCTCCCTCAGCCTGCTGGTCATGCGTCTTTGGATGCAGCCCAGGATTCAGTTGGCTTTCTGGGCTGCAGGCACACAATACTGGCTCACGTTGAGCTTCTTGTCCACCAACACCCCCAAGTCTTTCTCCTCAGGGCTGCTCTCATTCCTTTATCTTCCCAGCCTGTATTTGTGCTTCGGATTGCCTCAACCCACCTGCAGGACCTTGCACTTGGCCTTGTTGAACTTTGTGAGGTTCACATGTGCCCACCTCTCAAGCCTGTCAGGATCCCTCTGGATGGTATCCCTGCCCTTAAGCATGTCAGCAGCACCACTTGGCTTGGCATCGTTGGCACATTTGCTGAGGGTGCACTTGACCACACTGTCCACATCACCGACAAAGGTGTCAAACAGGGCCAATGCCAGTACTGACCCCTGAGGAACACTGCTCATCACTGGTCTCCACATGAACATCAAGCTATTGACTGCAACTCTTTGAGTGCAGTGGTTTAGGCCAATACCATATCCACCGAGTGGTCCACCCATCAAATCTGGTCTCCAGTTTAGAGGGGAGGATGTTGTGTGGGACAGTGTCAGATACTTTGCACAAGTCCAGGTGGATGACATCAGTTGCTCTTCTCTTATCCACCAATACTGTAACCGTGTCATAGAAAGCTACCAGATTTTTCAGCCATGACTTGCCCTTGGTGAAGCCATGGTGGTTGGCACCAATCACCTCCTTATTTTCCATGTGCCTTAGCATAGTTTCCAGGAGGATCTGCTCCATGGTCTTGCCAGGCACCAAGGTGAGACTAATTGGCCTGTAGTTCCCCAGGTCTTCCTTATTTCCCTTTTTAAAAATGAGGGTTACAGTTCCCCTTTTCCAGTCTGTGGGAACTTCACAGGATTGCCACTGCTTCTCAAATATGATCGATAGGGGCTTAGCCACTTCATCCACTAGTTCCTTTAGGACCCACAGATGCATCTCATTAGGCCCCATGCAGTCACACACTTTCAGGTTCCTTAGAAGTTCTCTAACCTGATCTCCTATAGTGGGTCCCTGGCTGCTCAGACCATTTCTCTGTATTCCTCCCAGGCTACATATCCTTGCTTCCATGCTTTGTAGACTTCCTGTTTGTGTCTGATTTTTATCCAGCAGCTCCTTGTTCATCCATGCAGGCCTCCTGGCCATTCTGCCTGACTTCCTCTTCGTTGGAACACATTGCTCCTGAGCTTGCAGGAGGTGATTCTTGAATATTAACCAGCTTTCTTGGGCCCCTTTTCCCTCCAGGGCTTTATCCCATGGTACTCTACCAAGCAGATCCCTGAAGAGACCAAAGTTAGTTCTCCTGAAGTTCAGGGTAGTGACGTTGTTTGCCTTCCTCACTGTCCTAAAGATCCTGAACTCCGCTATTTCATGGGCACTGCAGCAAAGGTTGCTCTTGAGCTTCACATTCTCCATGAGCCCCTCCTTGTTGGTGAGGTCCAGCATAGCACCTCTCCTCACTGGTTCCCCTATCACTTGGAGAAGGAAGTTCCTGTCAATGCATTCCAAGAACCTCCTGCATTGCTTGTGCCCACTGTTGGTGCCCCTCTAACAGCTATTGGGGTGGCTGTAATCCCCCATGAGGACTGGGGCTTGTGAATGTGAGGCTGCTCCTGTCTGTCTATAGAGGGTCTCATTCGCTTGGTCTTCCTGGTCAGGTGGCCTGTAACAGACCCATACTACAATGTCACCTGTCTCTGTCCTGCCTTTAATCCTGTCTATCTGCAGGCAAACCTCAGTGCACTCCAGCTGGTCATTGATGTAGAGGGTGACACCTCCTCCTTGTCTCCCCTGCCTGTCCTTCCTGAAGAGCCTGTATCCTTCCACTGCAACATTCCATCATAGGAGCCATCCCACCACATCTCTGTGATGCCAATAAGATCACAGCCCTGCAGGCATGTGCCCATCTCTTAATTCCTCTTGTTTATTCCCCATGCTACGTGTGTTTGCATAGAGGCATTTAAGTTGGGCCCCCAGTGAGGCTGACCTACTGGTGAAGTGGCTGGATTTCCTTTGTGCTGCTCTTCAGGTGCTCTTCTGCTGACCTGTGATCCTTCTGCAGGCTCTGGGCATCCCTTGCTGGCACTGGCAACTTGTCAAGTCTTTTAAGTTCATGTACCCAAAACCTGCGGTTTGTGTTTAAAATATTGTTGGTGAGCACATGCCACTTGAATGTCTTAATTTGAATGATGAGTATGTTACAGTGGAGTTTAATATAGCTGTCATAATTTCACTTCTAAATAGACTGTGCTAAAAGGAATTTGTCTATATATTTATTGCAATTCCTTTATACCCTGAGGGAAGAAATACTTACGGAGGGTGAAAGTAACCTTCATGCTGTTTTACATAGTGTGTATCCTAGCTATCCTAGTTTGGTTTTTTTTTTTTTTTTTTCCTCTCTTTTCCTGCATTGCTGAATTAATTGAGAAGGCTACAGTAAAGAGGTGCAACAGCAAGTTACACACTTCTAGGGTAAATCTACGATATGGGTAAATTGCTTTTTGGAAGCACCATATTCATCTCTCCTTGCCTGTAGCAGACGGGAGTAAGAGACTGCGGTTTATGTGACTTAAAAGGGGGAGGGAGAACTTTTACTTCTGTAGGGCAAAAATGAATAATTGTTTGATGTGCTGCAATATGACTTTTCCAAACGACTGTTCTTTCCTCAGGCTGTCTGAAGGTAGGCTAAAATCAAATTTGTCCAAGCTGCTCTGCAGACTTTTTAATATAAAATAGTCTTCTAGGGTACCTGTTTGTTGTAATTTGTGATGCACAGGGGAAGGATGGTGGTGGTGTGGGAACACCTGCATGTCTGTGTGGGTTTTGTCTTTGTGACTTGGAGCACAGGGGCAGTGTTTCTCCACCCCAATGCCAGTGCACTGCAAGCTCTGAACACCTAGCTCCTTGTGGAGCCCTGCAGGCAACACTGGTGGCCTTGTGCAGAAGCTCCTGGGCACAGTAACTGCTGTGGAGTAAGATCGTAGCCTGGCTCTGTGTATGAGTTGCAGTAGCCCACAGCTGTATGAAAATAGCAGTTTGTACTTTTTAAGTCTTATGAGTCCGTCAGTAATAGAAAGGGGAGTTGGACAAGTCCATCTTCCTCTTGCTCCAGACCTGGTAGGGCAAACCAGTTGCTTACCGAGTTGAACAGAGCTCTTGTCCCTCACTGTAAATAAGGTCTGAAGCTTTACAAAAGAAGCTCTTTTGCAAGTATCATCTGTCAAATCTGTGAAGCCCTTGTCAAACCTGCTTTTAGGACTTGTTGCTAGCACGCAGGGAGCGTTTGATGCAGTGCTGGCAGAGAGTCTAAGGAAAATTCTTCAGCCTGAGCCTTTTATTGCTGCATGGCTGAACTCCTCTTTGAAAGTTGAAATCTCAGGAGAGGGCTCTATATGTTAGTTTGGCTTCTATGTTTTTGTTTTGTAGTTGTTGGGGTTTTTTTTCTTTCTTTTTCCCTTAATCTTACTGATTGCTTTTGCTCTGATGTATGCCACTGAGGAGAACTTCTGATGACTAGTCTAACTTGGCCTCAACTTGTCCCTTTTATAGTCAAAGCACAAGCCTTTTAAAAGTAGTTTGTGGTGTGTCTGTCTTTACCCCATGCCCTAGTGTGACGTGCTACTACATTTAAAGTAACTTTCCAAATTTATTACTTGAAGTTGTTTGTTCCATAAATACAGAAGCATGCTCTTCTATGTGGCTCTTAACAGCTTATTCTTTGCTGCTTAGAGGATAATAAGATTACTTGTACTTTCTGAAGCTGTTTGCCTAAATGTAGTCCAAAGTAAACCTTTTAGTTGCAAAAATTACATTGAAGCTGGTAATCTTTGTGAGGGAGGTTTGGTGACTTCTATCAAATGATAAACACATACTGTCACTGATTGTGGAAGCCACTAATGCTTCTGTTTTAGCTGTTAACTTTAAAACACCAGGGAACATTCAATTAGTGCTAAAACCATGCCAGTCTGGGAGAAAAATGCCAACCCCCCCCTGCAAGTAGTTTCCATATGTTGCTGACACATTATTTCCTGGAAGGCTGGTTGATGTGTTGGCAAAACTAGTATAATATGCCATTTTCTATTGACATTTGGGAAGAACAAACAAGCTGCAGTTCTTAAAATGGAGAGTTGGGGATAATAAAAGACCTCTACTTAGTGGCTTTTTTTTGGTATTCTCATATTTGAGGTGGTCTTTGATCATTGATCTTTGCATGCTAAGGCATTGCTTTTTCATCTATCTTTAGCTAACCTATTAAAGCAGGAGCTACCTGTATTTGATTTCTAAATAGAAGGAAAGATTGATCAAACTTTTAAAGGTGGGAAAAGAAATCTAATGTGTTTCTTTTTACGGGACTGGGGAAGACCTATACTTAGAATGGGAAAAAATAGGAAATTAATGTAATATTGCAAAATACATTTAAGCCAACACAGTTTTTTGACTTGAATGTATTATTAAATTGTAATAAATACTCTGTCTTAATAGAGCTGAACTTGCAGGCAGGACTGCCTAACCCACAAACAAGCATCCAGTGCTCAAGGACAGAGCTAAACTTCAGGGACAGGCAAACCAGTGACTTTAAAAACTCGCAGTTCAGGTGATAGTGGGCCGCCTCCCTCCTTCTGCCATTCTTCCTTGGTGATTCAGGGATTTGGGTCAAGCAGACAGGTAGCCATGGCTTCACCTTAGCTTTTAGCTCTGCTGTGATTTTTACCTTTCTTCCTGAAACAGATAGGCAGGAGGAAAGGTTGGATGCAGCAGTCAGACTTACATATGGGTCTCTCTTAGGTAACAGTAGTAATTATTTCTGAAGAAATCCCAGAAGTAGCTTTTGAGGAATTGTAGTGCAATGGTAATATCTTAAAGTTACTATATTTTTTCTTAGGTTATCTAACAACCTTTTAAGAATAGTATCTAATTTCAGTGTCCCCCATCCTGATCCTGAAATGGCAGAGGAGGAAGCGAGGAGTTGGTTTGTTTCATGCCTACATTTCTGTACCTCATGTACCTCGTCTGTGGCTTTCTGTTACCTGAGAGCAGGACTGCTAACAACACTTTTCCAAGGGTTTGTCTTAATAAAATGTCTTATTGCCACTGAAAGGTGAAGAGTGCATGCAAGGAAGTGTGTGCATGTGAGGAATAGTGTTTAATACACTTAAACAGAGTGGGCACTGTGGTCGGTGTCAGCGTCCTGCACAGCCAGACAGGGTTAGCTGTAACACAGTGGGCTAACATCTCCAACCAGAAGATCTGGAAAAGTGCATTAAGCTGAATCTGCTTAAACGTTTAGGGAAACGGGAACAGTGAAACTGCTGTGGGCTCTGACCTACACCCCTGTGTGTGTGAGCGCAGATACATTTTTTTCAAACTGAAAAGGGGAAACTGTTCTTACAGCTGACTAATATGCTGGTTTTTATTACTCTCCAAAACTGATCCTTTGCTCAACAGATGGAGTGAAGGAGGGCAGGCTATGGAGGTAGTGATGGGGACCACTGCCTTTGTTTCCCTTATGGAGCGTGGGATCTGAAGTGATCACATAATACCAGTTGCTACCCAGGAATCGGCCTCCATCTGTGGGGAAAAAAAGGCTGATCCTTGCACTTGTCCTGTTCCGGTCACCCTACCTTAGATGAAGCTGTCTGTGACAACACATTCAGGTGCTTGAAAAGCAAATGTGCCCGCTTCATGTCTTGCAGTCTTCATGACTTTTCAGCTGTCAGCCTGGCTCTGCTTTACCATACCTCGTGGGCTTTAGTTGGTGAAAGCTGGTGATGTGTATCTGCATCAGTACAGAGGCTGAGTTTTGTTGTTGTGTAGGAAACCGCTGTTACCACTTGAGCACTTAACCAGTATCTGAGTCTGCAAGCATCTTCTGTTGGAAGAAGGAGCTGGTGACTGGTATTTCTCTGTATATATTTTTAATAAATAAACACGACAGTACTGATGTCTTGTTTCTTTCTGAATATGGTAGGTATTAAGCAGAAGGCGGTCTTGTGACTCTCAGCTCTTATTCTTCTCTCTCCCTCCCTGCCCCCCCCCCCCCCCCCCCCCCCAGTAATCTAAAAGCCATCTCTGCTGCTCTGTTCTGGTGGGTGCTCTTATTCAGGCACTGTTTTTCAGGAGGGGTCTTAATTTTTCTGGTTGAAAGTTTGTCAAGTTTTCTTGACTGCTGAGTCAACTTTTTTTTCAGACATCCATAGCTTTCTAAAGCAGAGTGTGAACCTGTTGGGGTGTATTGTGGTTGTGGGGAAAATACGTGGCAGCCTGCAGTCAGGAGAGTCTAGCTTTGGGATATCTCCCCTATTCGGGTGACGATATAGTCCTTGTAGTTACTGTTTAAGTGAGTGAGCAGCTCTCATTGATGCACTTGCATCTCTTTAGCTGTTAGAAGCTGCTGAGGTGGTTCCTTTTGTGCTGGAGGAGCTTTCAACTTTCCTGGACCTCAGCTAGCTCTGTGTGTCTCGGCAGAGAGGTGGGATGGCATGACAGGGCTGTCAAACCCTTGTGGCTCATGTAATATGAGAGACTTGAAACTTGGCAGCCTCAATTTGAGAGAGGTCTGATGGTGAGGCCACAGGAATGTTCTCTAGGTTGGTATTTGGTTTCCCGTTCCATACTGAGTATTTTGGATGTATTGACCTTCTGGGTACGTGCAAGATGAATCTGCAGAGGCCATGGGATCAGTCTATGCAAATGTGGACTCTTGCTCGGAGTCTTGATAAGACTTGGGATTGCTTTGTCAAAAAGCTTTTAAAAATGTATTTTTCCATTGTGTGATCATATGAGCAAACGTTCAGGTACCTGACATATAAATAAACCTGGATACTGAGGTTTATTCTGTTTTATTTCTGCATGTGAAAGCTAATGCTGAGCAGGCTTTTTGAAGAAAGCACAGTGGGATAGTGTAGTATCTTGTGTCCACTCTGTGCAAAATAACTGATCCATACTGTAATGTGATAGGATGGAGGTATAAAAATTGGCTACTAAGCTGGTGCACCAAGATTAGCGTTGAACTAACAGGAACAGGAGGAGGCACTGATGACTGCAGTGGTTCCAGCATTAGTAAGATTACTCTGCTTAACGAAAATGTGCTTTTCAGCTTGTTAGTATGTGATTGCCTCTTTATTTTCAAGGTGTAAGGCTCTTTCAGTGGAGTCTTTGGGGATCTCTCGAATATATTGGAGATAAAAAGCATTCTCATATAGTATCCGGAATGCTGCTTCTCTGGTATAGCTTGGTTTGGGTTTGTTTTGTATTCCCTTTTGGTACATCAAATCAGTGTCTCATAGTACATGGAATTACTGGCTTGTATACCTAAAATAATTTTTAGGAATGAATGTAGTTTGTCCATAAATTTGTTAGTTGCCAAAATTAACTTGAAACGTGGATGGAATAATCAAAACCCCCAAATCCTCAATCCTAATATGCAAACCTGGAATTCAAGGACATGATGTGGGGAAGCACAGACCAGGTTCATTGCAACTACTAAGACAGTGATGGGTGGTAAACTGGTAGATCTTACAACTTAAGCTTAAAAACTTAGGAGCTTAAGCAGGCAGTTGCCCTTGCTTCTGCCAGAGTGGGGAGAGGAAGATTGCATGAAACAATTCAGGAGACTTTAGTACAGTTTAATGTTATGAAAATGGTTACTTCAGCTACCTTTCACATCAGCCATTCTCTGTAGTACAGTGATTTGTGAAGAAAACGGTCAAATGATGCAGTCTAACAACTTCTATTGATGTAGAAGGCTTGCTTGTCTGACATACAACTTTATTTTTAGACCAACATGTATGCTTCAGTACAAGCTGTTTACCCGTGTTGTGATCACCGGAGAATATACATTTTTCTCCTTTCTGCTTTAAAAAGAAAAATAATCTGGAGGTGATCTCTGATTTTTTTTTTTTTTTTTTTTCTTAAAGACACTTACCAGTGGTCAGAAATGAAAGACCAACTGGTAGCTTGGGTATATCATGTGGAAGAGCAGAACTAACTTGAGCACTTGGTACTTGCAGGCAAATTGAACCTTGGCCTCCTGCATGACAATCGTCCTAGTCAGTGGAGACTGTCCCCCCTTCTGACTTCTGGCATACCTAGTTTTGACTAGGAACTTCTTTATAGATGAAAGAAACCCAGACCAAGCAAGTTTATTACACCAAGCATATTCCTAGATTTATTTTGCAGGCTGCTGTTCCTCAGTGTTTTTTTTTCAGAAAACATTTTAACAATTTTAAGCCTAACCACCAAATACTGCTTTGCAACCCTGAAGGCTTAGCCATAGACGGACTTTCCAGAGGTCTGAAGCGAGTGGTTTCCAGGTGCCAGTCCCTTCCACGCCTGCTTCTTGCGAGGCAATTTCCTCTGGAGAAAGTTTGTAATGTGGCATTAATTGCTTGCAGTTGATGTTTGTGAGCAGTGTACTACCCAAATGACTTGTGAAAACGCCTCTGGTGTGTTTAACTTGGCTCAGAGAAAACACAATGCCAGTGGGTGGATTTGAAGGGAAAACATTGAGGTAGAAACAGTGTCCTCTTCCAGAAACATCCCCAGTACCTGATGAAGGAGGGAAGAGAGCACTCTCATGTATCTAATTTTAGAGAGTATTTATTAAAGCAAGAGATCGGGGGGATGGAGATCTCTTGTGGATTCTTCCTGGATGTTCTGCTCAGCTCAAGTGTGGTGCTTTTCTTTTTTTTTATGTTTGTTTTTTTTTTTTCCCCCTCCCTCAGCATTCAGCAGTTAGGGCTACGTATTTTCCTAGTAGGAGAAGCTTTGTGACTTTCCCCCTGTTTATTTTCTTGGATTACTCAGCACTGGGTGTGTGTCTGTGGTTTGGGGTTTTTCTGTTTTCTTGGGTTTGTTCTCCTCCCCCTGCCCAGGCAACCCTTTTCAATTCAGGCTGCTCCAGCATTCTGGGATTTCACTTACCAGAGAACTTGAATCAGCAGACTGTGCATTTGGAGTCCTGACGGAGCAGGACATGAGGATTTGTACACTGTGAATTGGTGTATTTCTAGATGGAAATCTAGAAACTGCAGCACTGTTAACCTGCATTGGTGAACTCTATGCTGGTAGATGAAATAATTTTGCCATGCGGATGGAAATGTACTGAGATTGATTTGAAAAAAAAAATTCACCCTTCACAGGACATTATTCAGTTGTGCAATGTCAATTAACTCTTACTAGGTACCTAATCAACTTCTTCCCCGTGCCCTGCCCCCCCAAGTGCTGCTTCTTCATGCCCACAGAAAACCCACTTATGCTATGGGCGGCCAAATACCTGTCCCAATATGAGAACAATTTTCTTGCCTCTTGAAGCTGAAACACAGGAAGCAGAGTTGCTTGTCTGTCTCCCACATGAACATCAACTGTGTGAAGTTACTCAAGTACACTATTTGTGTTAGCCCTGTGCAGGAGTTCTTGACTGCTGCAATGTGGGTAGAATACTTGCTGTATGAAATGCTAGTGTTTCTGACTCACTTTTGATATGGATGATAGCTTCATGGCTTTCTGTACTGTTAAGTGACTGTTTGACCTAGCAGCTGTCATTTGGTGTTAGTACTCAGCAGAATTAAATAATGAAGGTCTGTGACTAACATAAATCCAGAAATAATATTCTGTCTCTGTTGCCCTTTTAATGATGGATGTATATTATGTCCCTGGAGGAACAGCCCAGAAAGCACAGCTTTCACATTGCAGAAGTGATGCTGTACATCTTGGTGCTATCTGCAGTTTTGAGCAGGGGAAGCTGTGAGTTCTGTCTATAACAATATAAAGACACAATTTAACTTGAATCTTTGTATTGCCTGTCCCTGTGCAGAATCTATAAAGTTGCAGTAATTTTCCACTGACACTTTTTCTAGGTGGTAGTAATCGAAAGCCCATTTATCTGTTTGTTCTCCCAGTTATTTTCTGCTGCAGAATTGAATGTCTTAAATGTGCTTTAGCCCAATAAATAGTGTTTTATAGGTTGCTGCTAACAAAAATGGGTGTCTGGTTGTAGAAGGCCTGCTTAAAGTGTACCAGATCAGAGCAATATCCTTTAAGTCATCATAGAATCTTTGTAAGTTGGAAAAGACCTTTAAGATTGAGTCCAGCATGCTGTGATTCCGTTTTTTTCCTCCATCAGGCTTATAAAGCCAGTGAAGTCAAAACCTACAGTGTTAAATGTGAGGCGAGCTGTATTGCAGACTGCGTAGTTTATACATGGCACCAAGTCCTAGAGACTCCAGAGAACCAATCCATGTGTAAGAGTAAATTATCTAACTGAGGGGCTGTATGGTAGAAGTTAATGTGTGATCAGTCCTTGCAAAAAAGGCAGAGCTGACTCTTCCAAAAAAAACCAGCCAAAGCAAGAGAAAGGCAGTTTTTGCCTGTCAGTCATGTAGCTCCTGTTAGGTTGTCAGTTATTGAATGGTTATGATCGAGTTTATTATAAATCCAGGGCTGCTTTTATGCTTTGTAGCACAGAGACAGTACTTTGCCAGTGTGTGCAATGCCCTCTGCTTGTGCACATCTCATCGCAAGGGGAGGCTGCGGCAGAAGCTGAAACTCATCTGGGAGCATCAGGTATGGATGTGGCACTGGGTGTGTAACACCTCTGTCACTGCCCATGGCATTGATTTTGGTCGGTCCCGAGTTGAAATCAAAGCTAATGTTCCTGTATAACATACAGTTCCGGGGTGTCTGCAATGATCTGGTGATGTATATATGCTTTACTTTTGTGGGAAGCTGTCAGGTCAGCTAAATAGTTGAATGGGGAGAACCGTTTGAGAGGCTAGGATTGGAAATTAAAACACTTTTCAGCTCTCTAAAGCTTTGCTGTAGATTTGTAAAACAAATGTAGGCTATAATTAGCATTTGGATTTGATGCCTAACTTTAAGCAACTTGATTCAAGGAAAAAATACTAAAATAATCTTAAGAAATTCGTAATTCTCTGCTAGACTAGAGCATTCTTGCAGGGTCTCAGAGGGACTGACGGGACAATTTCTGTACAGGAGCTTTGAGTCCTGCTGTTGTCCTGCAGGTGTAGAACCCTCCCCAGGAGTGCTGCTGCTCAGGGCTGAAGTGGAGCCCCTTCCTCAGACCCAAGGAGGATCTGCAGGGAGCCAGGTGGCAGCTTGCATATCTGGATTCCTTCCAGACCACCTAGGTGAGACGATAACCTTGCTTTGGCAGTCTTTCAAGCAACATGCACCTAGCTGCCCCTTCTCTCCAGTCCTTCACCCACCAGGTTCTGGTGGAATTTCAGCCCTTGTGAGACTGTAGGCACCTGCCAGCAGCTGTGTCAAGTGGGACAGGGAGCTCGTGCTTTCCAGAGGGCACGGACTGCAGCCTGCCACCTCATAGTGTTGCATAAATCAAGCGATTTCCTCTGAACAGCTCTGCAAAACTGCCACGGCATCTGTCTTGTTATTGGTCTGTTGCAGAGGTGCAATGCCATGTTTAGCTTTGCAGAGCTAGTTCCTCCTGGATTTGGAGGCTTGTTTCTTCTGGGACCAAAAGGCAAACAAAAAAATTCGTAAAAAAAAAATAAAACGTACACATAAACTCTTCTTGCAGGGCTGATCTCATTGTGAGAAACGGTTTCCTTTTTATGGAGCATAAACTTTTTTTGAATATAAAAACAATTGGTTGGTTGTTTTTCTCCTGGGACTGCAACACTTGGAACAATGGTTGTGAATTGCCCGGTTGATCCAGATGCCAGTTGTGCAGTACTGCAGGTGAAATACTGGTGGAACTGTTAGGATTGATAGGATTTAAACTACTATTCAGCAATACTTACTGAAAATTCTCAACAACCATGGCACCTTTAAGACTTCTAATTGTTGGGTTGGAGCTGTATGTTTGGCTACCAAAATATTATTTCCTATCACCAGTTTATTACAGTTTTTTTAGATTTTGTTCACTATACATAATTAGTAGCCTTGAACTTTTTTTTTGAAGTGTAGTAACAGCTGTTCTTTTAATTGGCAAATACAGCATCTTCAGAATTAAATTCTGCTGTGATGCTGTTGCAGTGCAAAAGTGCAGTACCAAGTCAGTGGTAAAATCTCTTGTAGAGTAAGTGGAAATTGTTCTTGGCTGGCTTTAGTCTTTTCTGAATGAATGACCACTTCTGCATAGCAAGCATCTTCGAGTCTGCAAAAACTGTGAGCTGATTAAACTTCTGACCTGGTTAACATGAGAAATCCTGATCATCTTGATTAGTTTTTCAGTTTGTACGGCAAAAGGATATCATGGCAAAGATGCGTCATTTTCAGTCATTAGAGAGTGTTGATCTGCTTTTTCAGACAATTTAAGCAGGTTACAGATTTGTTACACAGAATAATCCACCAGAGCGAAGTAATACTGTTGTACTTACTGTATATTGCTTCACTACAGGTTACGTTGAGAATACTTCAAATGTTCTGTAAACTAGTTCATATCATATGTTGGTGTTAAATATAGCCAGTTGCCGAAACTTCTCAGTTTTAGGTGAAGATCTGAAAGGACACACAATGCACAGGAGCAGATGAGGCTTCCTATGACCTTAACTATCTGATTCCATTGACAAGTCACTGTACTAGCCAGGATACTGATAATGTTAGCTACAGGTTGTGTAGCCCTCACACTAGAGCTGGGGACACAGATGCCTCATAAAATAGCTCAGGAATGTGAAAAGCTTCAGGTCAGCTTGAAGTAAGTACTATGTTAAGTAGTTTCAGTGTATGCCACCTAGCACAATGTGGTGTATTTGCTTGGCATTAAAACTTCATTGTAAAGGCAAATATTTAATGCAGGTGTTATTTCAGTGGTAATGATTAAAACTATCTCTGCTCTGACTTGCTGAATGAATGACTAAGTTGTGGCTCATTGTTAGGCAGCAAGAACTGGTTTTTTTCCAAGGTTATGACTGGCGTTATAGCCCCTACCTTTGCAGCATGGTGCTGCTTCTGCAGAGTGTTTCTGCCATTTTTGTGCTTGCTGTTTTGTGAAAGCCTCGTACTTGTCAGTCAAGAGGAGATTAGCAGCAGACAAAAGGTCTTCACTTAAGTAAATGTCTGTAGACTACTCAGAGGGTGTATTTTTTAAAAAAAAAAATATCCAAAAAAACCCCATCCAAAGAAACAAACAAACAAAAAAACCAAAACAGAACACCCCCACCCCCAACACCAATAGCAATAATATCCCCCTCCATTTGTCTTGAATGCAAGGTGTTATGGCTATTCTGCACTGCTTCCCTGTGTAATTCCTTCTGTACTAGATTTGACTTTAGCTAGGATGAGAAGCAAGTGAGGAATATGAGGCAATTTAAGAGCATTGACAGCTCTGCAAAAAAGTAGAAATATGTAATGGAGAGTATAGAAGGGTTGCTGAGAGAGAGGACTGAGCAGTTAGTGCAAAACAGGTCAACCCAACTTCTGCTTTGAATGTTTGAAGTTTGTTCAAAGGAAGATGGGCACCAAGGGTGAGGTTGGCTGAAATTTCCATAAAGAATGGGAAATGGCAATAGAGAATGTATGATGAAAGACTTAAGGAAAACTGCTAGATATTTGAAGACTATCTTGAAACTTCAGGGCGTTCTTGAAGAGCAAAAACCATACTTGTTGAACTTTAGAGTTTCACTTACTTGCTGTATGCAATGGCTGGGCAGACCTGGCATGAGTTCACAAAGCATTTTTGTTCTTCATAATTATTACCACCTTTCTTCCTACACCGATAAGATTTCAGTCTTGGAGGGAAAATTCCTGCAAATAATCCCGGCTCGCTGTTTCGTAACTTGAAGATACCAAAATGTATGAAAATGTACCCTTTCAGTGCTAGCAATCACTTTAGCTGAATTCCAGGAAACAGAGAAGGTGAGCGGTATTTTTAACCCCTATCTAGTCAAAGAACTTGAACACTGATTAGGACATAGGGTGCTGACAGTCTCAGTCTTGTCGTTAGCTATTCAATCAAGTCTTTCAAAAAGAAGGGCTTGAACCCTGATATTCCAAGGAACTGCCACAATAAACATGCTTTTAGGTTTTTTGTTCAAGTTCCGGCTCCTTACTTTCATTTTGACCTGAAAGTTTATCCTTCCTTGTACAGGAACATATGCTTCTGCTAAACAATTCAGTTGTGATGATAAAATAGCAAAGAAAACCCCAAAAGCATCTTCCTGAAAAGTTGATGACAAATTTAACGAGGACAGATGCCTAAAAATAACAGACTGAGTATTGATCTTACAGCAAACCATGCACAGCCTTTGTTTATGATGGTAGTGTATAAATGAATGCTAACCGAGTATGTAACTGATTGTGAGTGCAATTGCATACTGCACCATACTTTGAAAACTCCACGAGTAGTCTGTGCTGCTTTGAGCAATGAATGCTGTCTTAGTGGAGCCATGAATGAGAGCCTGATTAAGTTGTAAGAGAGTGCTGGAATATCCAAACAAGAGGCTTGTTGGTGTTCTCACCTGCACATTCAAATAGGTAGTTTTGGTTTTGTTTTATCATGCACTTAATCTCAAATAATAAAGTACACTTGCTTATTTATGCTGTCTTAATAGCTAGCATTTGTCACTGGCTTGTGAATGCGTATCTCTTTTACTTCCATGAGTTTCGTGTCACTTGCTGTAAAACAGAATGGAGGAAAGGCATGTACGTTTGCAGAATCTTCCTGGTCTAGGAGGTTGCACCTTCACATCCCCAAAATACTAGATGCTATTTCTAGACACTGTTTTCAAGTATCTTGGTTATCTAAAAGATGGACTTGATTTACTTTTAAGAAAAGTCACTGTACTGGTCTTCCACTTCTGAATACAGAGTTCTCCCAAAACTTACCTTACAATAGAAATCAGAAGTTGGCAATTTATTAAGGGGGGAAGAATTTTTTTATCAAGACATTGTATAAATCCATTGGGATGTCTGAGTGTGTATGTGCATACAAATAATAGTCTGAACTCAAAGATGGAGATGGCAGCCTGACAACCTTAAAGACGGGTCAATAAGAATGCCAGAGTTTATGAACGATTGCATAGGTAAGAGCTCTTCATCTTAGGAAAGCAATGGCTTGAAGCTTTCTGTTGAACCAGTGCTCTGAAGACTGAATCACTGGAGGCCGTGTGTTTGGGGGAAGCACTAGCATTGCAGTCTCTGTTAGGCAACCATTAAGCCATTAGTAGGAGCAAGCTGCAGGGCAGATGTGCCAGTTAGCATCAGCAGTCATATGTTTTGCAGTAGTCTGATGGTACTGTGTCATGGTTTGAACATCTTGTGGGAAGCCAGCACCTCTTTCACAACTTCAGGATGTCTGATTTCTGCAGCCGTATGCTCAATTGCTTTTCCACTTTTACTTCTTCCACACCTTAGTGCCAAGATTTAACTGCTTAAAATTCATGCTCCTTGGTTGTTACTACTTGTATGTTAATGCTGGTGCTTCTGTCTTGAAGCAGACTGGCAATTAGCCAAGTAGGAGACAAAACCTGGTGGTTTATGCCTATGAAAGTGATACTACTCCTTCAGTCAAATGTGCTAACATGATTGCTTGCAAACACAACTTGCATGTTATTTCTGCAGCTCGTAGCAAGTGTCTCACATGGATTTTGATTTTTAAAATGGCTTTGAATAAAGCATACAGATGTCACTTAGCTACCCCACGGGGTTTTTTTTGTTGTAAACACAGCACCTTCACAGTGCCAGCACTGATGATACTGTGTGTTCTTAAGCAAGCACTGCCATCACCATGTGAGCACTTCATGTAATTCACTCCTAAGAGTATGTTGTACTTGTAAAGTTGTAAATGTTTGGGTGAGGTTGTTTTAGGAGCTTAACTCATGCTCTCTTCTAATCGTTTGAATTAGCTTGGTAACAGGCTAGTTCGCACCAGGATGTGACATTACTGAGGCTGCACAGGGAGCTCTGAAATTGCAATTCTGTGCAAATTGTTTCATCTGAAATTGCGTGTTTTCCCAGTGCTTTCTGATGGAACATGTGTGAGCAACACGGGACAGAGCATGCTGGCAGGGATGCCTGATCACTGCAAATACCCTCCTGGGTGCTGCCATCTCTGCCTTCAGGTGTATGTGCTGAAAAGGTCAGACTTAGGTGATTGTGTGGTGTTCCAGAACGTGATCAGGTAAACTGGTTATAGAGTAGTGTGTTAACGTATGAAATGCCTTAAATTGTTTCTGACTTCAATGGCTGTGGTAATTGTGACAGTTTAATATGGTTTTCTGCTGAAGTGCAGATGGTGATGGTGCATTTTGCTTGGTATCAAAGCACGTTCAGTTAATTAGAGCATTTTTACACTGCCTTTCTTCATGTTTGGGCATGCCCTCTCCGTTCAGATTTATTACCCACCCCCTTTGTACAGGCTGCACAAACATAGCTGATGGGTTTGAGTAAACACCATGTGATGGTGTGGGTGAAAGAACCTAGTTCCAGATGGAGTACCAGGAAGAGTGTAAATTATTACTGTGTTGTGACACAAAGTGACTTGCATTCCTGTAGTAATTTGTAAACTTGTAGTTTGAATTATCTATTGTAATTGATATGGTTTTGGTTCCTGGTTACCCAGCACTGAACCAGTCCTACTACAGGTTAGTAGAAGTGACAAGTTCTTGCTCGGAGCCCAGTTCTGCATGTTGTTGTGTATTTCTCCTGGATCTGGGGCTGCTGGCAGCTGATCTTTTCTGTGAGGAGAATCTGCTTGCCAAGCTCCTTTCCTGTTGGTTTGTTGTTTTTTTTTTTTTCCTTCCCCAAAGCGATGCTTCTGTTACCCAAGATCTCATATCTGTTGAGGAAGTGGAAAGCTCAGAGCTCTGATTAAGACGACTTTGCAGTGTGTAAGTACTTGAAATCTACAATGGAGATTTGGCAAGTTGAGCTTTATTGAAGGCACAAAACAGCTGAACTCTTTTGCACTGCGCTCTAGGGTGTTGTGGAGGCCAGGCATGCATAATGGTTGTTGATGTAAGACAAACTCAGAGTTTATTAGTATTTAGTTTAGAGAATTCTCCAAGTCGTCAGCTGCCAGGAACCGTGTCTCCTTGGAAAGGAATATTCTCTGGAGGGGCACCTGTTGTGTCTGTGCATCTGCTGCTAACCACTGCTATGGAGAGGGTGCTGGCTGAGGTTAATTTTTCATTCAATTTTCTATGGCAGATCTCAAATCTAAAAAGTTTCTCATCACCAGGAAGCGTTCTCATAAGCCTGATGTACATATTAGTACCTGTGGAGTTACAGAATATCATTTTTTGAGGACTGATTTTCATCCAGGTTACAGATTTTTATATGCTATGGTTAATCCTTAGGAATACCTCACTTTTTATGCAGGACACTTAGGACTCTAAATGCGGAAATGAGGATGTATTTGAAGCTGGTCTAGTTGCTTATGAAAGTATTGATTACTTAAGTGAAAATTTGCTTTAAAAAAATTGAATCAGTGGCTTATTACCGTATATTGTCTGGTTATGTGAAAGTCCAGGGCACAGAGTGAGCAGACTTATATATGCGTATGTACACATTGGTATATGTAACTTTGATGCACTTCCTTATTCCTCAGTCTCAAAACTTTTAGTTTTCTTGAGTCTTCAGCATCGATTGGATCAAGGTTTATTTTGTTTCAAATTTTGGCATTATTAGCTGCACATACTGTAAGCTACCATGTCATTCTTTAATTCTTTAATTCTTGGGATCTCAGTCTTGCTATGTCTTGGCATATTCCCTGTTTTCTGTGGTGAGAAAGCTCTTGAAAGAGGTGAGACTTGGTTGGATCTGAGCTACTGCTGAATCAAAATGGCATCTTAACTTTTTGTTGCATGACTAAGTGAGCAGGCTGTGCTATGGGCTGGTCTCCAGACAAGCAGAAACTAGTTTTAATGTGTCAAAACAGCAGTGAAAGCAAAGTTTGCAAATACTTTTCAGCAGTTGATTCCGTGATTGACTTAAATCAATGGAAAATTATTCAGGACAGATTCTTGCCCTGCCTTCAGGGAAAACTGTTTTGGAAGAAGTCTTGAATTTGCCTTAGGTTTCCTAATGGAAGATGAAAATGAGGTACTGAAATTGTTTGTGCTTCTATAGGGATTAAATAATAGTGGGTAGGCAAAGGATCTAGACCAGCCTGAAGGAACCAGGAGATTTTAAGTTAGTCAAGCCATGTTATCTTGGGGGAGGAAGCAGGGGCAGAGGTGGGTGCTGTCTGACCTTGGTAGCTTGTTGTTTCCTTGTCCCATGGTCTTTTTACCCTCAGTCTGAGACAGATGTTTGAAATCCCATGTAAAGACAAGGTTGCAGGCCAGAAACCACTCTGGGTTTGGTCATCCATAGTGAGCACAGAAAAATTCCTGCAGTTCTAGAACAATCTTAATTTGAGTGCTGCTTTTGTACTCAAAACTGTTTACAGGCCCTACAGCCTGTCTGGAAAGCTTTATGCTTTTCATTGGTATGAGAAAGGATTTATTTTGAATATAGTTATTCAAGCTGTGTTTCCAGCTGAAGAAAATAAGGTTTAATGAAAGATATCAGGGTTTTTTGAATGATGCGTTCTTGCTTTTAGTAACTTACCTTTCACTACTTAATATGCTGGTTTTATTTTACACTTTCCAAACTATTTGTTGATAAGAGTTTGTTTTCTTTCCCCTGCTGTGGTTTTCAAAATGGTTTATATGGTCTCTGTGAGGATTTAAATTTCTTTGTTAGAGAAAAAATCAGGAATTGCTTCTCTTGTCATGGCAAACTTGTTTCCCAAAGCAGTCATTGATTCCTGTACAAAAATATGATCAGGAAATTATTATTCAGTGTGCCTAATCAACATCAATATAGCAGAAATCTCCCACTATTGTTATTACTGTGTTTTCTGATCTTGTAGCCTCCTTGACCTGTTTCAGTGTATTGCAGCCAGTGTTGTCACCCTAGTTGGGAAGGTTGATACTGCAGATCGAATACTCTGTTTTTCTGTTAGCTCTGGATTTTTAGTCTGTGCTCATTGTGGCCAACTAACACTCAAATCATTTCAGACTTTAATATAATTCTTATATTAGTGTGCATTATTCTGTCCATCCTGTGTACTTAATCTTGATGTTCATGTCCTGCTGCTTTCTTCCCACCAAATTTCAAATATGTCACTATATCAGTACCCTTATTTGAGAGCACCACACTCTGGTGCCTTGCATTTTAGTTAAACACCAGTGACCTGTTTGCTCATCGTTTTTGATGGCAGGTGGCCTCCTCCTTCCTGCTCTTTGATTGGAGAGTGGAATCTGTTGCTCCAGACATGTGATGGTGTTCAAAACCTGTCCAGTTTCCTTGTTCCTCAGCTGGGAAGCTGACCTTTGTCAATGAACACATCTTCAGTCAGATTCCCTTGTTGCATCCAATGAACTCTGTCCTTCCCACTTAGCGTCACTTTCAGAGCAATAAAGTCTTCTTCCTGCCAGATCCCCCACCCCAGTGCAACCATATCTTACAAATCTAAAGTTCTTCCTACCTCTGGTCTCATTTCTGGTACTAGCAGCCTTTCATATGGAATTGCCCTATGTAAGTCATCCAGCTGCTTTGGACAGTTTGGATCTTCTCTCTCATTCATGTCCTTGTGGTTTTGGTGCTTGGGTGCGATCTTAGTGCTTAGGAACTTGTCCTTATATGTTGTTAGGGCTGCTCATTAGGTTTTTGGGTGTCATGTTGTGTGTGTGCGTCCCTTCGGCTTCTGTAGGGGTTTCAGTGTGGATATGTGGCTTGGTTTTGCTGGAGGGGACATGGGAATTCTTTCGCCACTTGGCTAATGTTGTGTCTTCTTTCTAGAAGATGGAGGCTGTTGCTATGTAGGGAGTTGCACTCCAGTGGCTCTGAAGGGGTCCTATGGGCATCTACTTGTTGGCTACCCCAGCAGCATTGGGGTAGTGTACTGGTGTAACTACAGAGCTGGTTATGAACCTCCTTGCCTTCTCTTTATTTCAGCATAGACAACTCTTTGAGGATCTTGAACTTCTGCTGTGAGTTGCTTTCCTCGGAAGTCAGGGGAAAGGCCTTCAGTGCAGAGAAAAACTCTGTGTTTGTTACCTCTCTTTGCTGTGTGCATCAAGGGATGAGCAATGAAAATTTTTTTCACTGGGATTCTTCATGTTGCTCCAATGTTGCTACATTAGCTAGACCTGAGCTTATACAGCAGCATTTCATAATTTTTACAATTTGGATGTCCCTTAATTTCCTGTCTTTGTGCAAACTTGTACATAAGAACGTACGTGTGACCAGGCATGGTCAGACTGAAGACCACCTAATGCTGTGTCCCATCTCCAGCAGTAACCAGGGCTAAATGCTGAGTGAAGAGTGTAAGAACAGGATGAGCCTGTAGTGTTTCTTCCCTAGAGTTCTCCTAGCTGCTTGCAGCTTGTGACCGAGAGCTGCTTGAGTCAGTTTGGTATTCAGTTTTGGACAGATTTTTCTTATGTGGCTCTTACACGCTTGTATTTGAGCCTGTGTAAGGTTTTGGCTTCCAGGCCTCATGCAGTGGAAAGCTTCATAGCTTGACTACACGCTGTGTGAGGGAATATACTCTTCTGTTTGGTACCTGCTATTGGAAGAGGGAAGAAAGGTAGTTCATTCTGTTGTGTGGTCCCTCAGATACCTTTTTCCTGTTGAGGAGCTGAATCTTTTGGGTTGTTCCTTTGCTTGTGTGGAAGCCAAGTATCTGAGAATGCAGCCCTAGAGTCACACTTGATTGCAACTGACCAAAGGGTTCAAGAGTTGCTTGGCAGTCAGGGGAGCAGAAGTGGCCTGTGAAGGTGAGCATGTATGGATGGCATTGTTGTAAAAGCTTAATTTGCTTAAAGAAGTTGGTCAAAATGGCTGCACTTGGTTCAAAGACTATTAGCTTAAGAATGCTTGCTAGTTTAAAGTCCTGTTTTGGCTAATTGTTTTTAATTTCTTTTTAATTCCAGAACTTTTGAATCCTCTTGAGAAACATGAAAACAAAGAACTACTTCTTTTAAATATCTTTCAGGACAGTTGACACGTTCCAGGGAAAAGCTGGGTTTTTCTATTTTTGGTGTGTGGGTTTTTTTTTTTTTTGTTTTTTTTGTTTTTCCTGCAAATTTCAGAAGAATCTGCATTCTCTGGGATTTTAAACAAACATAAAATGAAAACAGTTTAAAACTTAGCCTTCAAAATGAATGTTGAAAAGTCAAATGACAAAGCAAAGAATGGCTTGAAGTCTTCCTTGCTTATAAGGGATGAAAATGGAAATAACTACACATGTGACAGAGCTACACCTTCCTCAAAGAATTGTGCCACAGAGATACACAGTAATTCAACTGCCCAAAATGTAGTGACTGAGCATGGAGATGATACTGTTCGCGAAAGTAAAAGTGACTTTGGAAGTATTAGTTTAAAACAGCATTGTACTGAAGCACTTCATCTGCAGAAGACCCCTGGTAAATACAACTGCACCGAAAGTCTGTTGGGAGGTGCAGATGCTGCATGCAAGTCTTCCATGAATGAACAGACTTGTGTATATCCTTTGAACTGTGACTTGAAAGAAACAACAGACTTACTGAAAGGTAATGTTGCTATGGCAAAACCACAAAATCAGAGTATCAAACAATCGGTGCCTTACAGTCAGACTGACTCTGAGTGTGTATTACCTCTTCCTGCTTCAGAGCAGAACATGCCATCCCTGATAAATGACAGGGCATGCTGCCACCTGAGCACATTGGATGTTACCAATGTTATAGGTGAGACTCTGGGAACTGATCAAAATGATGACATGCATCTGAGGGAAACACTAATCTCTTGTGAAGTATGTATGAGAGAGAAATTTGATAGAACCAGCTCAGAAAGAACACCTAATTTCTCCTCTACAGTAATGGCTTCAGAAAGCCCAGATGCCTATTCGGAACTTGCAGTACATCGTCCTGCTTCTGCAGGTATCGAACACTATCTAAAAAACACTAACAAGACTGATGAAGAATCACAGGAAACAGAAGCACAGTCTTTAAAACTAGCTGCTGGATTTATAGATCCGTATGTACGAGATACATTATCACCATGCATTAATATTAATGAAGATGACCAAGTGAAATCCTTGCTGGGTACCCCTGACCATGCTGAAACTGCGAATTCCAGTGCAGAAACATGCATGGATAGTTCTGTAAATAATGTGCATCTTCTCCCAGAAGATAAAATGGATGGAGAGCAAGTATCAAATAAAACCAATGAACCCTTAACCAAAGAACAAACTATCCCTGGAAATGCTGCTCTTCAGGATATGCATGAAACCACTTTCGTATCTTGCAGTGAACCAAAATTAAAGAGGACTGCTGTGCCTGACCTGAAATGCGAAGCAACTTTTGTGGTCTTCAGTCCTGTGGCTGATGAAAGTGATTCTGCTCTATGTACTTCAACCCCTAAAGAACAATCAAAGAATACAGCTTTTTCTGTTTCAGCTCTGGCAGAGCTTGGAGAGAAGTCTCCTAAACTAAGACAGAGCAAGGCATTTGTAGGAGGGCCGAACAGAAGGCCTTTGCTTAAAGCTAGTTCAGGTCAAAATGCAGGAAGACCAGTGGGTAGGTCTCCTATTGCGTTAACAATAACCAGAGCGAAGAAATCGGAGGTTGTTAGTTTTCCCAAACCTAATTTCAAAAATGTTAAGCCAAAGGTTATGTCCAGACCTGTGCTACAGTCAAGAGACGGTGCAGCGTTAAAGCGGTCTCCCCAGTCGCCCCAGCTATCAGCTGTCGTCTCATCCTCACTGGCTGCTTCCCCACGGCATTTGTCTCCCTCCATAAAAGTGCTGAAAAAGAAAACAGATCTAGCTAAAGATACTAAAGCGGAATTGCCTGTGAATAAGCCCCATAAGCTACATCTTAACAAACGACTCTTCACTAGCCCAGCCGTACATCCCACAACACATCCCAGAAATGCTTCCCACAAGGCTTCAAAGACACCTGTGTTAAAGCAGAATCCGGAAGACATTGGCAAAGCAAGCTCCTCCCATTCGGTGTGCTCCTCCGTTTCTGCTGTGCCTCCAACGTGTGGAGAGAACTCGAAAGAGATGCTAAATGATAAAATGGAAAGTTCCACCTCTGTAATGCAGCCCTGTGCTCAAAACATCTACCAGACCGGAGATGAAAAAGAGCAAAGCAGCAACATGGAAATTCCTATGGAAGCAGGCTTGTTAAAAGATGCGGCAAATGAAATGTGTGACTTGCACTCAGTTTCTTTGGTAAGCTATTTTTTTTTAAACGTACAAAATTATATGTTTGATATATTTGGAGAAAGGGAATTATGTACTGCACAGTTCATTCACTGCGTAGTCCTGAATGGAAGTTGTGGAATGGGTTTGGGTCTACAAATGTAAGTAGTGTTGATTTCGGGGGCGTAATCTCTGCCTAATAAAGGCAACGAAGGAATACCGTTTTACGAACTGGTCACGCTTGGCCTCAAGTGTGATTTCTGGTCTTGAACCTTTCATCTTACTCCATGGTATATAAATTTACAGTTGTTTGCTTTTATTAGGAATCTTAACAAGTCTTAATTTAGTCAAACTGGTAAAACTGCATAGCATAACTTGGTGAGGTTTTTCTAAATATAGCATTTAATATGTGCTTTTATCAAGGTAATTCTAGTGGTGCCGTAACTTTAAATAGACATTAGAGATAAATTGCTGTTTTCGGTATTTTCTTTTCTTTCAAAACATGCTTCAGAATGAAATTACACTTTTGAAATCTACTTACAGAAATGTTGTGCACACATTAACAATAATATTAGAGTCACGCAAAACCCAAAGACTACCAAGTTGGTCGAGCATTTTATTTTTAACATCTTCATTTAACTGTCCGCTTTGAATAATTTGGGAGTTTATTTGAAGTAGAACTGGGACTCATTAGAATAGTTAAGAGTAGCCAGGAAATATTTCTCATGCAGAGGGCATATACCTGGTTTTGGGCAATCAGCCAGCTGGAAGGTGCAGACTTCCTGGCCGGGAGGTATGCGTGCTCTGGTTCGTTGGGAAGTATTTTTGGATGAGTCAGCTGCATGTCAGGAGAAACGTGCTGCTTCCAAATACTCTGAAAGAAGGTTTAAAGAAAGGAATGCCAGGAAAGAGAGCTTCAGGGTTGGGTTGACCAAAATCTTGGGAGGCATGGTAGGGACACAGAGTTGGAGTCTTGATGCTGTATGGAATCCTTCCTGTTGTTCACTTGTGGGTGCCACAGCTTACGTTAAACTGGTGAAATGGAGCAGCAGCTTTTACTGGTAAAACTGACATTGTTTGGATTTTTGTCAGGCTTTACTGATTGCCAGAAAAACTCCAGTAAAGCTCAGTATAGGGAGGAAGCTACTTCAGGTAAAACAGAAGCAGCTATCTATTTTTGAAACATGACAGAAGAAATTAATAAATAATGTTATTTATTACAATTAATAATTTAACTTGAAAACCTAAATGACCATGAAAGCAAGAATGGTCTATTTCAATTGTAAAGTATTTCAGAGCTTGGGTTCTGTTACGCTCCTTCCTTTTGGTGCTGAGGGTTGGAGAGAATTCTTTTATTAATTTCATGCCATTGCCAAGATGGAAACCTCTGTAGTATTTGTCCTGCTGGTAACTGGAAAATTGACAGAGCGAATGATATAAAATGTGCAGTAGAGACAGTCAACTGGACTAAACTTAATACGTGGCCTTCTGAAAAGTACAGATTAACTTCTGAAAATGAAGGTAAGGGCTGGAGTAAAAAGTGGAAAGTATATTAATATGACCAAATGGCTGCATATCAGCTTGAGTCACAGAAAAGCATATGAAGAACTGTATTTTCTTTCAAGTTTACTTTTATAGGCTTAATTGTACAGCATGAATTAGTGCCTGTATGAACCAGAGAAAGAATTCTGCTTGAAAGGCAGATGAGTGCAACATATAAGCCAGTTATTTTAACCTTGTCCTGGGTCCACTCCTGAATTTTTGTTTTATCTATGGCATGTGAATGTGAAAGGTTTTAAGCTGTTCTTGTGTGGTAATGTAAGACCTAGACCAGAAAACCTATTGTAAGGGCTGTGACGTTCCAGGTAGTAACTTACCAGTGTGTTAACTTGTGTACTTGCTTGATAAATAGTTGATTTTAAGATTAGGTGCAGGCATGTAATTGAATGGCTTAATTAGAGTTTGGGGAGGAAGAGGAAGAAATTCTGATAGAAAATGACCTCTGTAACTTCTTGAGCATGTTTGTCATTACCAGTGATTAGCTGCAAACTAATAGTTTTGTGTTGCTGAAGGCCATTTCTGAGATGATTCTTGAGGTACTGAACTGCAGATGTGGACAATGTGACAGTGAACAGCTAAAAGTGTCCCCTGCTTCTGTGGTTAGTATTTCATTACAGATGCTGGAAAGGGGGATCTTCAGCTGCTCACAGTGGTGGTGCATGGGTGTTTTTGTTGTTGGTCGTGCTGTGTATTTGTATGATTTTTTTTGTTGTTGTTGTTTTGGTTTGGTTTTGTTTAAAAACAGATGCCTTTGGTGAAAGACGGGACAACACAAGGGAAAAACATACTGAAGAAAGACCCAGTCACACTACGAAGTGTATCTACTCCCAGGGTTAAAATGATGCAGTCTGTGTTGCCCTTGAAGAGAGGATGTGAAAATAAAACTATGGGCACAATTAAAGCACCTTCTCACAAAGGAGCTGTTCTGTCATCAAGCTCTGGTAAGAGAATTTTTCACTGGAGTACTACCACTTAAACAGTTTCTTAAAGTTCGGATATCATTTAATGTGCTTTATGACAGAACTTTTAGAGTGACACAGAGCTGAATTTTTCATGCTGAATATGATTTTATCCAAATAGCAAATTGCTAGTGCGGGGGGGGGGGGGGGGGGGAAGCAGGTTACACCTTATCACTGTAAATCTTACCTTGTGAGGAATGTGTTTAGGAGGGTGTGGTGCTATTAGAAGAAACAATATTTAAATATTATTATTTATAGTTTTGGTTATGTAGCAGCACTTTGTGAAATTACTTGAAAGATGTAAAAGTGAAGAGGAGAAAATGTAGACCGAGCTCAGGTGCAAAGCAATAGTTTACAATAAGCAACTGTATGCTGTCCTTATGGGAATGAGTCCTTATTTCAGGACATAAAACTAGGTTGAACAAGGTATGTTAGTATAGCTCTGTAGTTAATAGAAAGGGGAGAACAAAATTGAAGGAGAGGCTACTGCTTGAGCTGCTAATTAAGCTTAGACTGATTAATACCAAGGGCGGGGGGGGAATCTCACATCTAGTCTGTAGGCTGCTGTTCAAATCTGGTGAGTAGAAACTACATTCTGTAATCGTATTGAAGAGATTCAGAAATACATTTGTATGTTATGTGTGTTTTTTTAACCAAGTGTGGCAACAAAGCTAATTGCAAAGATAGCCTGGCTATAAATGACTACACTACAATACACTCTAATGTGCAAAGTGCGCACACCCAACTTCACCCAGTAAAACCTGTTCTTTTTTTTTTCTAATCCGCTCAATCTATGATTATGAGACAGTTCAAAATACTTCTCTTAATTATATACAGGTGGTGAAGCATGATAAAATCTGTATATGTAGTCCTTTATGGGATGAGTCTCTCAGAGAAAGTGGATGTAGGCTGTTCTCTGACTTGAGTCTTGCCAATGTGAGGGACTTGCTCAGTGAACTAGGTACCTACCTGTAAGCCACCTATTTCTTGGAAGAGTAGTCACCTCTCTAAGTAGCAATTTAGAGCTTTCCTGTCTATAATTATGGTCTTAGAAGAACTGAGATGGAAATAGATACAGATTTGTCCCTTATTAGTCTGGAGTAGATTTATGACACCATCACTAGAAATAAAGGTAAGCATGGCTGGGTTATATGACTAACTTCTTTCCTTCATAAAAGAATAAAAAATAAACCAAATGTACTTTTGGAAGAAGCTTGCTGTTGAAAATCCTTTACTCCTCAAGTTTCTTTAGCTAATCTTGTCTCTCCTTAATCCACTGTATGGCAAAATTACAGTGGTCAGTAGAACACCTTCCACATTTTTCCTGTTGGAAGAAGGCTGCTTAGGGTAAAAGCTTGAAGCAGAACCTCAGCACTTCAAACTTGTGCTATAATTTGAGAAAACTGGAACATTAACACTGCACATGAAAATAATTTTCTTCTCCATGCCCCCTCCCCATCCCCCCTGCCAATACCTGCTGTTTTAGCACATTGTACCCTTCGTTTTGCTTATGCAAAGCCTTGGTGCTGCAGAGTAGGATTTGATGCGTTAAACTGCATTGGGTTAACCTCCCTGTCCCTTAAAGGGATTCTTTAGGGATTCTTAAAGGGATTATTTTAGGGATTCGTAAAGGAAGGGGATTCTTAAACATGGTTCCTTGCTTCTTTGGTAAACATACTACTGATTCAAATCAGAAGATGGGAGTACAGGGTTGGGAGAAGCAAGGATGGGGAAAGGTAGGAGTTGCTTGGTATTGCTACTAAAGCCACGCTGTATTACACAGCCACACCTTTCAAGTAAAACGCCATCTACTGCTGCTGACCCTATCTGTTCTTAAGGTTTTTGAAGTAAAACTGCGCACGTGCATACAGTGGTGAAGTGGCAGCCTGTAAACCAAACCCAGTTGTCTGTTGTAGCTAAAGCCTTCCTGTAGGGAGTAACTATTTCTTCCAGTTAAGTAATTTGAACACTTTGGTATTAAAGTTGTGCCTTGATACAATTCCAACAACACAGATCAGTAACTCAGTAGTTGTACAGTTGTTTGCTGGCAAGATCTCTGTCCAGACTACAGGCAGACTAGCTAAATCTAGGATGGAAAGAACTTCTGAAGGTCACCTAGTCCAGCCCCCACTGCCTGTAACTGGGTCAGCACTGAATTAAGACTAGGTTGTTCAGGCATTTGTCAAGCCAAGTCTTAAAAATCTCCAAATCCTAATGACCCCGTTGCTTTCTGAGGTGCTAGTATAAATGCAGCTAATTTGTAATCACTTGCTGGCTGTACTTGGATCTGTTGGGCAGGCAGACAATTGAGTAGTGAGTCCATCAAATACTCTGAACAAGAGAAGTGATAATACAGCTCTCTGTCATCTCTCAGATGGGTATGTTGAGGGACGGAGGCAGTCCATCTGTCCGAAGTGTATTAGTATATGTGTTATTCCCAGGATAAGGAGCTTGTGAGCAGTGGATTGTATCATGCGCTGTCATTTCAAGTGAGAAGCAGGAAACTGCTCTATAGCCAAGAAATAAAAGAAAAAAATGCCCTGTATCAAACACCAATTACAAGATCCTTGCAGCTTGGCAGGAGTTGAGATTTTGATTTTATTTTTTTTTTTCACTTGTAAATGTAAACCTTAAGTTTTCAGTAGTAATGCACTAGCTCAATAGAAAGCCTGTCTTCTACGGAAATTCCCTGATGCTCTCTCTCGAACAGGAGACAGCAGAAGGAGAGGAAAACCTCCTGTCTCAAGCATTAAGTTTTTGTGAGGTTATTTGCAGAGCATGTTAAGCTAGAAATAATTTTTTATTTACTTCAAAATGGTTGCTGACCACTGTTCACCAGTATCGGTGTATCTTGGCTAAAACTTGGAGTTTTTGCTGAATTAGAAATCTGTTTTCTGAAAGGTGAGCCCAGGTTGATTAAATGTACTGAAGTGGTTTGTGAAACGGTGAAGCCTCATTTCTGCAGCAAATCTAGAAATTAGGTCACAGTTGCAAGCTAGACACCTCAGAATTATTTCTGTAACTGTTTGTCTCCATTTCTCCATAAGAGAGAATGACTTGCAGTCATGTTCTTGAGCAAAGATCTTAATTCTCTACAGCTAACTTTTCCATGGTGGCGTGCACAGATTTCTGTAGTGCTGGATGGCAGGCAGTATGCCTTTTGCTGTGTTAGTTTTCTATCAGTGAAAACATGTATTAGAATTCAAGACATAGAATAAGGTGTTTGAGTTACCTGGTTTTTACTGGAAGGCGTATGTAATTTTGGAGCCCTGGTTCAGGAGTTTGAACTAGTCTCAAAATGAAAGCAACTATTGTTTTTGTTCCCAGCAAACATACACAGCCTTCTAATTGGATATGCATAACCACTGTGGAGGAGTAATAGCCAGCTAACAGTTAGGGTTTTATGGTTTGGGAAGAGTAATCTCTGTCACTTGAAGGGAGAGTTGGAAGGGGACTGGAGAATCCAAGAAGCTTTGGTAGTCCCATGGAACATCACTCCAAGTTCTTCTACTGTCAGCCTGTCCCAACAACTGCATGTTACCACCCTTATGTTTGGACAGAAGCACTGTGACAGTTTGAGCCACAAGAAATTATTTGATTTGTGTTTGAGCAGTGTAAAATAGGGATATAAATGATTTACTTTAGATCTAAAAATGTAAATGCCTACCACTGCCTTTTTTTCTCCTTTTGCTGACTACAACCTACCTCTAAGCATGTAAAGGAAAGGAGCTTTACCTGTAAGACTTCTGATATGGTATAACACTTGTGCTTTAAAATTATACCATAGCTTTAAATTATTTCCCACTGTATGAAACTTCACATTGTTTGATGTCTTAGCTATGAGAGCTGTGTCAAGCTTTATGTGCAGTTGAAACTATTTGCGGATATGAAAGCATCAAAAATATTATTCCTCTGCTTAATGTTAAAAACATCCCAAGATTAATGGAAGCCATGTAAATCGTCTTTGTAACCAAAATGTCTTTCACTGTCTTGACAGTTATTTCTGACATTTTGGGTACCATTTTGTCTCTGATTCCCTGATATCTAATTAGCAGAGTTATGGCCCTGTACTTTACTTACCTTTTCCATGAGTCTAATCCAGTGGTCCTCTTTCTCTTGCTAGTATTTTCATATCATTTATCTAGAGTAATGAAAGCTTGGGTAGAGAAGCTCAACAGTCTGAATTTTGGGTTTCCTTGAAGAAGGTTTTGGACAAGCGAGACCTTTTCCTTATGAAAAGTTGATTATACTGAAGGACTTTTCCAGTGTTCTGCAACTAACCGAAGCATGGGAAAAATAACTTCACATATGCTATAGGAAATATGTTTAAATTGCATTATACCAAAGCAGATTTTATTGATGCTTTGAAATACTGATTTGTTTGTTAGTTCATAATTGCTAAATTCCTTCTGTTGAATTTTGTCTTGATCTCACACTTAAATGTATAATTCAGAGGAACTTCTACAGTTAAAACGAGAACAGGTTGTGACAGATTAAGACTATTCATTTTTGTGTGGTGTTGCTGCTTATTGCACAAAGGCAGGCTGTTCAGATGTAAAATTGAAACCAAATGGTTTCAATGGGTTATCATGTAGTTGGAAACATACATACACTTGGTAATTCGGGACTTTTCGGTATAGCCTTTCAAAATACTAGTGAAACAGAACCAAACCAACTTTGTTCCAGTAAGCATTCCCATAATCCTTGACTCTCTGTTCTAACACTGAACCAGGAGCTAAACTAAACATTGTTACTGCAAATCAGTTTTCAGATCATTCCTGCTATCTACCATGTGACTCTTTATGACATGCTGCCAAGAGGAAACAAAATGTTTTAAAAGGCAAACATAACTTCCAAGTTCTCTGGCTTGAAGCAGTCAGACCTTTTCTCAAAATGCTGGAGTGGAGACTGACTTGTAAGGGCATCCATATACTTTCTCGTGAACAAATCTGAAATGCACCAGGGCCTACAAATAAAGCTTTAAGTTTAGTTTCAACAGTCTTTTTATGTATGTATGTTTGTTTGCTTGCAGAACAGTCAGTTTGTTTTATGGATCTTAAAAGCAGGTTCCTCATACGCTAGCTTATCCTAGATCATTATTTGTCCTTATGAGTCCAGGTTACTTGGTGTCTTTTTCCCTTTCTTTAATATATATATGTAGGGTTTCATTACAGTGATTAAAGCCTGTGTTAAAAGTGTACTTAAAACTCCCATATTCCCCTTCAGAGGGGTAGGAAGAAGGAAGCCAATATGTGGGGCCCCATGGAGTGCAAGGTCTGTAGTATGACATAAAGCTTGTCTACCATCCCTCTTTGGTCATCTTCACCCAGAGAGCTCCACTGCATAGTGACTGTGTATCACATAACCAGTTCTCTTTTAATTTAGGGTGTAAGGTGGGGGAAAACTTACCCAATGTATCTGCAAGGACTTTTGTCCAGCTGATTCGTTTGGGAGAGTTCGGAAGGCAGTGTAAGTTGTGAAGGCTCAGGAGCCTTGCAGGTCGTCCTTTCTCCGGTTGCTTGAGTTGGACTTCCCTGGTAATGTGTTCGTTCAGCTTTGCCCTTGCTTCCTGGTCATGCGCAACAGGGATGGTTTGCTAGAAGCTGCCTGGAGCAGTGTATATACTTGTGCAAAGTATTGACCTTTAAGCCTCTGCCCAGGGTGTTGGTCATTCAGGTACAGAATGGTCAGGTCACAGGTTAAGCCAGAAAGGAGCCGTAAAAAGATGTCACCTGCATTCAGCTTGGTCACTTTGCTTTTAGTTTTGGCTCTACGCTAGTAAAAAGCTTGCTAGTTAGTTTTAGAAGCCAAATTGACCATGAGAAATGAGTAAAATTGGAAGGGGCTTTGTTTGTGAGGTAGTATGGGATCTGTTACAACAAATTCCTTCAAGGCAAGTTGATTGATTTATCTCAGGTTTGGTATCCTTGGATGTGGTCCTCTGAGTGTGGGGTTGTTTTTTTTTTTTGGTGGGGGGAGAAGGTTGGAAACATTTGAAGATAAATGACCTTTATTCCAGAGTGTGGTGTTTCCACTGCTTTATTGACTTCCAGCTTCCAGAAGGGAGCATTTTGTCCTGTCAGCTTTGTTTCTGGTGCCATCAGTTACCACGCTTAAGGAATTAAAGCTTTCCCCTGTGTTCCCAGACTTTTTACAGGTGATTCATGACTAGCACCATCAGGGTTTTAATGTGTTATACCTGTAGCAAGAAGCGTGACCATACTTGTAGAGGCTGGTACTAACAGTCAACATATCAATGCTGTCAGAAATGTGGATGCATTTATAATATTCTCCTTTAGGAGCGAGGTGTGCACTGCTTCCCTGCAGGGGAATTTCTTGGTACCTAGTCATTTACTTGTAAAGACATGCTGGTTTGTCTTCAAATGATTCTTCACCTGTACTAGTTAGTTCTGAATTCTCTCAGGGTAGAGGTAAAGGAGAAGAGAAATTGTTTGTGTTCCTGAATAAAATTTATTTAGGTTTTGCTGCAGTGAGGTTCCTTCTTCATGCAAGGAATGCACAAACTCCTGCAACAGAAAACTTAAAATATTTATAGTTAGATATATATATATATAAACAACCCCTATTTTTCAGTGCCTAAGATGTGTAGTGTGAAGTGTTGGGCAATAATGAAGAGTACAATTGGATGTGGTTGGTGGTTTTCTTTAGCCTCAGCTTTCCTTGTAGTACATTGATCTGACTTCTTGTGCCCACTATTCCTGAACAGACAGCACTTTCCAATAGCTGTGTGAAAGCTAGCGGTTGGGGTTTAAGTCAGGGTGCAAACAGCTTACAACAGTCTCTTGGCAAAGCTGGAGCGGGCGAGCTTTGCCATCGCTGTGCGGCTGGCATGAAACTACCTGCTGTCCAGAGGCTGGCCCTGCCTGGGGCCGTAGGGGATGACTCTGCAGACATGGTCTCTCGTGGGGCTGCTCTAGTTCAGCCTACGAAAGGAAAAACCTAACACTGAGTAAATCCAACAGGCAGCACTGGATGCGAGAGAGCAGGCGTGAGTTTGGACTGAAGGCTGGGAAGGAAAAGAGCTGCTTCTAGGTGCTGAAGGGATTGCATGCAGGGAGCTGAGCCTGAGGGAAGATGGGGAAGGGAGGAGTCCCTGTGGGTGTGGAAGGTTGTAACTGGGAGGCAGTCTGCCACGTTTTAAAGCTGAGCCACATAGGAAGGGGAAAAAGTGAAATGTAACGGTAAACATGCATGAATGTTGTTCTTTCCCTCTCTCTCCCCCTAACTGAAAACACCCCAGTGGCTCTTCTGACAGTGGGAGTGTTTGAGAGAATTAAAAGATTTGGTTTGGTTGTTGTTAACTGCTAATATAAGGCTCTGTAGCACTGATGATCATTTTCCCAGTTTTAGTCTGAGAATATTGAGCTGCAAGAGGAGGAACACATGAATACCTACCTGCATGGCTGCTGGCAGCCCAGGTACATTTTTGCACCTAGCTTGCTGCTGGTTCCTCAATACCTGTGTCAAAAAGGAGTGCTTTCCTAAGGATTGTAGGTGAATGGGAACAGTACTGTGGAAGTCTGCTTCGGATGGGTAATTGGGTCTTGCCTTGTCAGCTGTTCTCTGATTAGCTGTTACCTCTAAACAAATAAATCTCTCTCATGTAAATATTTTGAGACCCAGCAGTAACTTATCATTCCATGTCTTTGTCCATGTTTATGTTTAGCAGTTGAGGCATTGCTAGCAACATAACATAACTGTGTCCTGCCTTTTCTTTGTTAATTTTGGTAATAATTTGGGACTTTAAAAGGGAGAGATAACTAGAAAGAGGTTATATGTACATCTTCAGTAGAATTACGGAATGTGCTGTGACCACTCTTTATTCCTTGAAGGAACGCTGGTACATGTATAGCATAATATGGTATAACTAATACTGCTGAACGGTTAAGTGGGCAACTTGGGGAGCTCGCAGCCATCAGAAATCTGTTAGTGTTGCTACTGCTTTACAGTGCTCAAAATAGCAACTGTACATGCTCCTGTAGCTATGTTAAGGTCAGTCTGCTGGAGACAATATCAAAGTCCAGTTTGTCTTTCCATGATTTACTTGCTCCTTTCAGTAGATGCCAAAAAAAATAGCATGTTTTCTTGAAGGTTTACTCCCCTTCCTTTATAAACACTTTGTACTGTAGCTTTAGACTGTGCTTTTCCATTATGCGTAAAATTATGTTTTTAAAAGGATAAGAAGTTAGCACATCTAAAATAGAGCCCCCTAGATTTTTAAACTTGTAGGAAAAATCAGAAAAGCATGACAAAAATTCCAAATTCAACATATTCAAGAGATAGGGCAATTGAAAGGCCAGACCAACTATTACCACTAACTTTAGGGTTAAACGAAAGCAGCAACAACAAAAAGCATCCTTCCAAAGACTCCTTTTGCTTTTAGTCTGCCCTAAGTTTCTGTTCGGGAAGGAAAGGCTTGCAACCAGTTGTATAGCTCCATGAATGCTGATTGCTCTGTGCTCGGTTTTAGATGTGAAATGTGTCAGGATGGTTTGAAATGGTGAACACTGAATCTCAGAATTGGCCAATGCATACTCAACTTTACAATCGGTCTGGTGGTAACAAAGTCCCAAGTTCACCACTACTAGCTTATGGTTATTCTCTCAATTTGAATTTTTTAGGCTTCAGTACTATTTAAAGGAAGCCTTAATTTATTCTTGACAATAACTGCCTATGAGGAATTCATACGAGAGGATGATTATTTGAGTAAGGATATGAAATCTGACTTCGGAGCTTCTTGAAAAATGAGCTTTGTTCTTTGCTTATTTCCTTTCCAATACAAGAGATGCTTTAACATACTTGAAGTAACGTGGTTGTTGCATAGAGACATTTTTTCTGAAGAATTGCCAACTCATTACTTCACTGTATAGGAATGTGATATTTCTAGTATTCCACTTCAGTGACTAGATTAAATAACTGATGAAAGCCTGTTACGTTGATGCTATTGCTTGTTCACTAGCTATCCTGCTTTTGTGCTTGTTTCTAGTACTTTTGTTTATATACTGTATCTTCCTGCTTCTGTCTTCAAAACCTTTGTATTTAATTCTGGTTGACTTCTTGGGGAATGGTAGTTACAAAAATACTTTGTAAAACCATTGTTGCTGGTTGAAATAACACCAAGGGTAGTTGCTTAATGATCCTGTGTCCTGACTTAAATTCTCACTTGAGCTGGGCTTTTGAAACATGTATTTGAGTGCTTGAGCAATCACTTCAATAGAAGCCTTATATTGGAAAGTACTGAGCGGTAGAACTAAGAAAAGAGCAAAGATCATCTGTTTGGTGTGCTTCTGGAAGTGGACATCCTAGAGCTTCCTGCGCTCACTGAATGGGTTTGAGTCCACAGCTGGTTTAGAGTACTGCTGCACTCCAGTGTCTGCAGAGGAGGCTGGAAATCATATATAGGGAACATGCTGTATGACAAGAGTGAGGGTTTATCCTTGCCTTGACCCATCTTGAGTGAAAATCACTGTGAGGAAAACAGGATTTGGTTCCTTTACCTTTTGAACTGGATGAACAAGTCCAGCTCAATAGCAATCAAGCATGCTACTGTCATCTTTAAACAATAAAATGCAGCTGATAAGCTGCATTTGTTCCTCTGGCTGACTTTTGAAATTTAAAGCTTTAACTTACTAAGTCATACAAACTTAATACGCACTTTGTACAGTGGCCATTTGTTTGTTTGTTTGTTTTCGGGGGGGGGGGGGGGGGGCTGGGGTTTGGTTTTGCACCTATTTTTGTGGAGAGGGTATTTAGAAAAGGAATTTCTGACTGGTCTGGATTAATTACTCTTCTGGTATGTTGATCTGTTAATGAAAATTTTAGAAAACAATGTGAAAAGTTTTATGAAGGTGTCACATTTGTTGTATGAAGTTCAGATGTCACAGATTTTTTTTATTATTTTTTTTTTTTGTAAAAACAAATTATTTCAGGTATGTTGTCTGGAGTGCTGTGTTCCAGAGGTGTTTTCAGTAAGTGTGAGCTTGTGGTTTGTGGTGTTCTAATAGCACGACAAAGGTTGGATTCTCTGTAGTGAGTTAGATGTATTCAAGTGTCCATTGCAGTAGCTTACAAAAAAGTTCTAAAATATGGGTGATAATTTTGTTCTGGAGATTTAGTATAAGGCTACAGTAAAGCCATATACAGAAACATAGTTCTTCATAGTAATACCAAACAAATATTAAAATTGCACTTCCAAAGAGAGGTCTGATGTAAAGCACGTGTAATGTGTCATCGAAATTCGGTGATCAGTACTATCTAATATCCTAATGTGTGTTTAGTATAGGTTATATGTACGGCTTTTTTTGTTACTGACTTGATCTGAACTCAGGAAAAAAAGCTCGGACATACCTGCCTTTGCTAGTGCTGTTCCTGTTTTTGCTGCTTGATGCAGGATGTTTTGAGTCAAGGTATCTAATCCTGTACCACCACCTACTGTTGAAAGGCAGACATTGGGCATCAGTGCTTTTTCTTGCCTAAATCTTAATGTAGTCCCCTTAATGTCATGCCTCCTTGATCATTAGTATTTTAAGAGTAGAGACCCTGCAGCAAAACTGGTGTTGAATAAAGTGGAATTACTAGCTAATGTTGTCATATTTCAACAGTCTCTTATATAGCTTAAGCAAAATTGAAATGTGGTTTATAGTGACAAGAATAAAGGGAAGGGTATTCCCTTTGTATAGACACTTGATTGTTTTCAGTCAAATCTGAAATACTGTAGTTGTCTCTTTTCAAGATAAAATACACCTGTTAGACTTGAAAATAGCAATGACATCAGAAGATAAGATACTTTGTAAAATATACTTTGTTACTACTTGTAACAAATTTTTTTTAAAAAATATATGTAAGTCTGTCTTCTGTATCTCTTTTTGTTTTTGTACAAAAATGAAAACCTTTTCCATAGTTATTCGGAGGACTGTGTAAGGATTCTTGACATCAGAGCTGATAGAAGTCAACTCAGTGCTGTCAAGACAAGTCTATGTGTATGTAACTTCCTTTGGGCCATTGTAGTTTTAATCTGGGTATACGTTTTTCAGAAATAAACTAAAAGCTTAATTTAACTAAACTCAGATTTTCCTGCAGAAAGTGGAGTTGCTCTTTTAATAGCACAAGAATAAGCTCCCATCTGAAAGTGGCCCGCCTGCCTCTATAGAAGATACTCTTCCTATTTGATTAACTTAGTTAATAGGCATTTGCTTTCAACAAGCTCAAATGAAAACAGCAATTAAAGCAAAAATGTGTCTGCACCTGTTGGTCATTAAGAACTTGGTTCTGGGGAGTGCTGTTTAACTAGTTCTGCAGATCTAGTCACTTTTCAGCATAGTATGCGAGTACAACACAATCTGATATTCTCGTGCTGTCTTTGTCCTTGGAAGGATATTACCTTTTAGAGTGCCCTGTTTTGGGTGTGGGGAAAAAAAAAAGATTCTTTCTTGGATTGTCTTTGAGCCAGAGGTTATATTTTAATGGCATCACTGGTACAGCTAACCATAATACACAGAAGAGGAGAATGCAAGAAAGATATTTTTTGTTGTTGTTTTTGTGCATGCAAGTATCTTCCTTGAAGGCTAGTCTGTAAAGCTCTTGACTTGTTCCTGATATCAATATGGAGGTAAAATGGGATTCTTTAAATCCCTGAAAATATTTTTCTGCATTTACAGCATTTTTTACTATGTCAATATGAGGTAGATTAAGCCTTTTTATATGTATTTTTAACATGTAAATCTTCTTACTTGTAGGCATATACATAGATGAGGCAATTGTTTAAGCTTCTTTCCAAATCCTTTTGTTGTTTTCTTTCCCTCCCCTTTCTCCCCAATTGACAGGTACAGGATCTTTGCCAAGAGAGAAGCATGCCTCTCTGAAGAATTCTCCAGCCTCCTGGGCTAGCTCCAGTAAACCACAAGCCAAACCCAAAGTGCCTGTCAAAAGATCAGTGCTTGAGAGAACGCCTAGCGTCTCATCAGTCAGCAGCAGTCAGAGCGAGCGAAGCCTTTTCAGCAGTAATTGTAAGTATCCATCAGGATTATGCACTTTACCTGATAGCCGGCATCAGCAGCTTGTCAAAAAACATCTCCATGAAGGGAGTCCTGTCTGACAAAGGCCTGCATTAATTCTCATTGTACTACTTAAAAGTTCTAGGTCTTACTCTTTTTTGCCTCTTAACTTAAAATTTTCCTTCTTGAGATCTGTCACCCTGAAGGAGCTTTGAGCCTTGGATTTTAGTTTGATGAGTAGAGGTTTCAGTACAGCTCCTATTCTGAAACATTACAAAACCAGTGGGTCTTCTTGAGCGAAAGTTCCCTTGTGTTTACATGTAGTGTAATAAGAAATAAGTCTGAACAGTGGGAATGTCATAATATTTGGCACAAAATGTTACAGGCTTTTGATCCTAAATGCTCTTCCAGGTCTAGATTATAGCAGCTTTCAGAGTTTTAAGACAAAATGTGTAGATGGGATCAAAAGCAGATAAGTGAAACTGCTTTTAGAAGGTAAAACTTTGCATGGGTAGACTTCTGTAATTTCTAAGGTAACTGTAAGCACTCAAACCAAATCCATCTTGATTAAAACTAGGAAGAAAACTAACAGCAACTTGCTTTGATTTGAAGCTCTGCAAAGGGTTTGTACCAGCTGCTGTAGTAGTTCTAGGGGCAAAAATAAGGAAATAACATGCAGCTGGCAGACATATTAGTATCCCCAGCTATACATATTCAAATGAGTACATTCAAATTCTGTTACAATTGCATCATCTGTTACATATTGGAGACTGGGCAAAGGCCTTTCCTATGTGCCAGATGTCATTTAAAACCGCCTTCAATGGACTGAAAAAGAGAACTGTGATTTAACATACATCTATAGTTTATGTATGCGCATATGTGTACATAGATAAGTAACTAAATTTTCTCAGTTGCTCTTCCCCCCCCCCCGCCCCCCCCCCCCCCCCCCGTAATGCCTTCATGAAAAAACTAAAACCTAACATATTTCTCAAAGGAATAAGAGGATGTGTAATAAAATATGCAGTGCATGTTCCTGTGTAATCAGGTCGGCTCGGTTACTGTGACAGCCATGTTGACTTTTGCTGTTCAGGTTTAGCACTGTATCTAGAATTCTTGAGCAGCTTTGTAGTCTCTTCATTTTACTCCCTGATTTAACAAAGGAAAGGGTCATCCCTTCATAACAAAGTGTATTCAGATTAATTATCCAAACAGATGACTTCCTTATTTAGCCTGATTTGCTAGCTGGTTTAATCTGTTTTGTCCACTGCCTTCAAGCTTACAATTTTTTCCACTTGGATTCACGAAGAGCAAAGAGCAATATGAGAGTTTGAACATGGCTGCAGTCTCTTAGGCTTTAAGCTTGCTTTGATCTTTTTTTAAATGACTATACCGGGAGGACTCCGCAGTTGCACAGAAACTAATTTTTCTCCTGTTATTTTCATCAATTCTACCCTAACACCACCGACTGACTCGGGAAGCCACTATGATATTACCTTACTGACACTGCTGGTAGTGGGATCTTACAGCTTTTGTATTATTCCTTTGTTAGCCACGTTTACTGGGAAAAGAAGTATGTTGTATTCCTTTTGATTTCTATTTTAAAGTATGTGTTTTGTTTTGTGAAGGCTGGTAGATGTATGGAGTGTTTAGACTTGCTGATTGTCTGGGAGATGATTTTTCTTTCATTAATTTCTTACACTTGATGAGAATGATTTATGTCTGATGGTCAGGTTTTGTGAGTATAATGAGTTTAGGTTACATGTAATTCATATGTTAGTAAAGTGAAGTTTTTACGTCTTTGAATCAAATTGGAAAGAACTAATGAATTTACTTTGTATTCTAGTATTAAGTACAGTGCTGTTCTTGGGTTTTTTTTATTCTTTCATTTAGTCTACTGTACAGTAACATCAGGGAAAAAATATGTACTTGTAAAGCTGAAATGTTTTTATTAGATTGGTGGGACACAAAGATTGGGAGGCTTATGCTGTGAATATAATGAAATTTATGAAAAACTGCTGTGCTATCAACAGTATTAAATTGACAAAGATGCTTGACTTGTTTTGCTTAAGGAGTTTGCCTTGTGTTAGCAGAGAGAAAAATTACAAAAGAGCGTTTCTCCTGCTGTGTCAGCTCAACCCTTTGTTGTGGGATGCCTTGGACTGGTAATTTCCTGTGGCGGCATTAGGGTGGTTTTTTTGTCTAGTGAGCACTTGAGTTCTATGATTCTTTTCTCTAAAAAGACTTACTATTTGAGAAGTTTGGAAATAAGTTTGAAATACTGTTGTTAATAAAAGCATATTTTGCATGCAAGCTGTCAGTTTGAGCATTGAAAAACTGAATTCTTTACAGTAAGGAAATCTTATCAGTTTCAGTCCTGAACTAAAAAAACTACCATCCAAACATAATGAAAAGTTTAAACTCTGAGGTTAAGAACAAGATTCAAATTTGCATTGCATTAGAATAATTGCATATAAAGGAAAGAGTGTTTCAGAAGTTAAAAAGCCAATCCTAGCAGTTGACCTGGAGCTGTATTTCTAGTACAATCAATACTTCACTAAAATTATTTTAGTGTGTTGAGGTTTTAAACCCTTCAGATCTGAGCTGGGGTGAGATCACTTCATGCCTGTCTTTCATCAAGATTGCAGGAGTTACTTCTAATTCTATGAATAACCATTTTTGAATTGTTTAGTGACCAAACTTTGCAAATTTGCCTTTTTTTCCTGCACGCAGCCTGGTTGGGTGAGTCCAGAGCTTCTAATAGGACAAAAAGTGCCCTAACTAGGCCTGCACCAGAAGTGTGCTTGCTTACCCGAAGTGTTACTTGTGTGGCATGCTTCTGATTTGTAAGAAGGTACCACAGCAGTTTGTAGGCAGTTGTTAGCTGCTGGCAGTGAACTTTGAGAAAAAAATCTTAATTTAATGATTTATGGAAAAAGTTCAGGATTGCTTTGGGTGTCATGCTTTAGTAAAACAAATTGGCTTGAATCATCTGATGTGGATCAGGGTCAGATTCCTGCAGAATAACTGTGTTATTGATGTGCTATGCAAATTGTTCCTCATCTATATAGATTATTAATTTTTTGCCTTTAGAAAGGCTCCAGCTTTATTAAAAAAAAAAAAAGAGGACTTCAGTTACATATGCTTCTAAAAGGGAAAGCAGTTTTGTCTCTTTTGCTGTAATTGAAAATTTATTGACTAGTCGCCAAAAAGCATATTTTTAAGCAGTTAACTTACATGGTTTTTGCTAGTGCATTTAAAGATACTAAATTAATCTCAAGACTGTGTGTTCCATCTTTTGAGGAACAGTATTGGATATGTAGTTCACATTACTGTTTTAATAAGGCTGATTTTATTTTTAAGGTAATCTCTGAGGCAAACCTGATGATATATGACATGTCTCCTCCCCTTTTTTTATTTATTTAAATGACTAGAGAAAAAAGCAAATGTGAGAAACTATTCCAGTGTGACTCTAGGTTTTGCTTGTCTCTGGTGTGTGCAGTGTCAATTTCTTACTCTTTAATGTGTCAATATACATTAACTTTTAGTACCTGAACAGAAGTATACTCAACCTATACTTAATTTAGAAGTATTTTCATATTTTTTTTCTGGAAGAATGAAACAATACTTTCCCCAAACTTCAGTTTCCTTTTTCTCTCAAGGAAAAATTTTTATGATGACAATAAGCCCAAACCTCTCTCTCAAGGTCCTTTGAAATGGAACAAAACATCTTCTACAGCAACTGCCCTGTTAGTTGGAAATCTTATTTTGATGTGAGATAGAAATTGCTTTTTTTCCTGCCTTTCCAAGTTTGGGTCTGTCTGCATCTTTTTGCAGGGAGTATTTTGCTGTATGGCTTCAGTTCTGTTGGGGTGGTGGGTGCCATCTTCTGAGGTCTGCTGTCACTGAGGAGGTTGCGGTTATGAACAGACTACACGAACCTTTCTTAAAACTTGTTTGGTAGCTGGTGGCTGCATCTGGGCTCACATGTTTTTAGTGCTCCACAAAGAGGAGAGAAGGGGTGCAGAGTCGTCTGGTGGTATGTGCACCGTATCATCTAAGCAGCACACTCAGTCCAAATGAGAGAGAAGAGGGGAAGATGTTACATGAGGAAGTTGTCTGAGTCACATTTGGTTTTGTATGCTTTTTTGAGTCAATTCTGTAGCCAGAAGGTCTTCGTTTACTATGGTGCTTTTTCTTGGCTTAAACTGAAATGTGTTCTGTGTTTGCTTCATAGAGCAAAACCAGACTTGTTGTTACATATCTTAATCAATGTACTTTTATGTATGTTCCCCCCTTATGCATAGGTCAAAGCTGTATGTCTAGTTCTCAGAGATGTTTGTAACAGTCACAGACTGATCTGTTAGAGTTCATCAGTCTGTACTGAAGTTATCAGAGGGGATCATAATATTTTCATACCAACTTGTGTTTCTCTTAACTTTAGCCTCGGGTAAAAGAGGCTTGGTTCCCTAGGCTAGGTATTGCCTAGAACAAATTCTTTCTCATTCTGTGTTGCAGCTGCAAGTGCCACAGTCCTCATCAAGAATGGAGAATGGCCTTCAAAACCGGCCTGCCAGAATGGTGCTTCGGGAACTGTCCCTTTGAAAGCAGTACCAAGACCTAGATTACACTCGTTGAAGTCAACTCCTAAAGGTATATGGGTCTGTTTATAGACAGAGTGAAACTATAGTTACTGCTGTTATGGTACCTTACCTTTTGCAGGTGGCTGTCTCTTGAAGCAGCATTTATTAAAAAGCAGTCTCTGGACAAATAATGTGATGAAGTAAAAATCATATCAGTGGTGCTTCAAGTTTTGTGAGATGTCATAGGAAGGCTAAAATATGCTTTGTATTGTCATAACTGACTGGGGTATTTCAGACAAATGAGGAGGAGGTCTGCACTGAGACATGGCTAAGGATTACATGGCACAGGGACTAAATGCACTTTGCTACATGGTAATTGTCATCACGTGGAGTGTATTTGTTTCAATAAGAGTTATTTTCTGTCACACAGCTCAGGTACAGACTCTGGCTGCTGGTGATCTGCGGGGTAGACCTATCTTGAATTTATCCTGAGTGGCTGGTTGTCCTTGTCCTCGTCCTCACGTAGACTTTGCATTTATCTTCACCCCTTTCAGGAACGAAAGGACCTTGGGGGATGGGGGTATTTTTTTGAGTAAGGTATTGCAGATGAATGACATTGGAACTCTTCCCTTGGAAACATGGGACAGAAACAGCTAAGCTTTTCATGCTGCTTTTTATTGATACTGGCTGAAGTAGGAGGAGAGGTTTGCTCTAGTTTTTAATGAGGATAAGACAATTGTGCTTAATCTTCTGCTGCTAAAGGAAACGTTTAATTTAAACGTACTTTCTGGCTTTTTATTAAACACTCTTCTGGTTCCTATTCCTATTTGAGCCAGGACCCCTTGACTGGCCAGCAGTGCTTCTCCACTCAAACCACAAACAGCAGCTGACAACTCATTGTCTAGTCAAAATTAAAGACATAATGGGAGCAGATAAACAAGCTTGCTGTCTCTCTCTCCTAAATCCTAGTTATAATCAGCTTGCTTCTGACCATCTTTGTGGTGAACTGGTTGTTGTAATTGGATAAACCTAATCAAATACTATGCTCCTGCTTTAGGCTTAAGTTTTAAGCTGGTATCTGACATAACTGATAATAAATAGAAGAGATGCCTGCCAAATGTCACACTATAATGACGTGCTCTAAAGTGGTAAACAGTGAAAAGAAACAGAATTTGCCACAAACTGTAAATCACTTTGAAACAAACACAGATTATATGGCTGTCTGAGAAGTTAATGCTTTCTGTTGGGGTCCCAACACATGTGACAACTATGTGTTGCTCAACATCTTCAGTGATCTGGGTGCTAGAAGCACGCCTTCAGCACCTGCAAGAGAAGTGTGGCCAGAAGAAGCTGGTATTCCCTCCTAGGTTTGGTGTTACTTGGAGACTACTCTGTGTTTCCTTTCCAGTTCAAGAGACTTAGGAAGATGGTTAGGATCTCTGACCGCATAACCTTTGAGAAGAGGTTGGGGGAGTTGAGCTTGGGTAGTCACGCAAAAAGGAGAGTAAGGAGAAAGGTTGTTAACAGTCTGCAATAACTTGAAAAGAACAGCTACAAAGGTGATGGTGCCAAACTCTTCTCAGTACTACCAGGTGGTATAGCAAGGGGAAATTATTGCAAATTGTGGAGTGAGAGAGGCAGCATCATCCAGCAGGGCCATGGAGCTGCTTTTCCTGGAGTTTGCAAGGCTCAGCTAGACAAAAACATGGTCAGCTGGTTTTGTCTTGGTGGTGGCCCTGCTCTGAGTGGGAGGCAGGATAGCTGGCCTCTGGAGGTCCCTTTCAGCCAATATTTTTGTAACTGTTTTCTTCTGCTTAGAAGCTGTATTAAAACTATCTTTTTATCTCTTCTGGTGAGTTCTGGTAAAGCTAAGCTAAGTTTAAATATAGCTTACAGTTTCTAGAAGGTATCTTTGGTTTATTTGAGTAGATCTGTGCATCTTCTGCTTAACTGTAAATATGTAATATTGGGCATGTCTTTAATTGCTGACATAGCTCTACTTTTAAACCTGATCTAAGCTTCTGCTTCTAGGAGCCAAGGCCAGGCCTGCTTCACTGAACCAGTGCACACCAAAATCATCTGGGCCACTGCACTCAGCAAGGAAAGTCAGTGAGGCTAGAGATAATCAACTGTTGGGTAAGGTCAATTTTTTGCCTATATTCTTGAATCCCTCTGTCTTGAGAAGGAGCAGCTATGTGCTATGACTTCAGAGTAATTGAGATCGTCAGTCTGCTCTTTTGCCTTGTAGTCCATGGTATTGGAGACTGGTTCTGCAAAGTGTTCCTTATGTATTTGTTTTATCTGGGGGTAAGAAAATCGGGGCATTAATTTTTCTACTCAAATGAAAAGCATTCAAACTATCTGCTTGAAACTTGTGTCCCAAGAGGACTCGGACTGCTTGATAGTGTCTGTTAAACAATGGTCAGTCACCTGCTTATAAGATCTTACAATTGCAAGACACAACCCAGACTAGATTTCTCAAGTTTGTGTTTAATTTAAGCAAGATTCTTGTGAAAGCACGCTGAGCAGTTTTGGCTGAGGGTAATACTTACCCACTTCAAGCATCTGATACAGAAACATATTTTATCTTCAACTTTGGTAAAAATGACCAATTTCAATTAAGAGTAAATCAAAAGAATAGATATGAATCCTCAGGCAAGCCCTGTAAAACAAAATTTTCACCTTGGGAGCAAAGTTTCATTTGCATGGCTGAGGTGAGGGAAACAAGTATGGTAGTAGTAAGAAACAGATTGTTTCCTGTCGGATCAATAGGATTCGTACAGGATCACACGTTATTTGTAAAGCCTGAAGAAAGCTGATTGGTGTTGTCAGTGGACTTTTTATAAACTTCTGCACTTGGACCTAGCAGTCTGAAAAAGTGCTTTCATTTACATTAATATCCTTCGAAATAATGAGGTTCTTAGGTCAGTTTTCACATGACTGTCAAACAATAGAGTGAGGGTAGATAAACCTTCTCAGAGCTTTCATTTTTATCTAACTTGATTGGTAGCACTTTTGAGAGTGCTGTTAATTTATACCTCTTTTATACAATTAAAATAACTGGAGCATATAGGTGGAAAATGTAACTCTGATGCTGGTATAGACTATTGGGTTTTATCTGTGGTCCTCTATGAATGAGTAAAATGAAACGGTGCTACCTGGCTTAAATGAAGTATGATAACTGTAATGGGGAAAAAAAGTTTGGCTTATTGGGAATTCATCATGTATTTTCCAAATACTTTAACCTTATAATGCTGAATTCTGCTGTTGAACGTGTCATCAGCCATCGCAAGAAGTTTGAGGAGCTTATGTGGAAAGAATCTAAAACAAGGCACCCCCATTGCCCCTTACTGGCTTGAAGTCTAATTCTCTCTCTGTCTTTTTTTTTTTTTTTCATCATAGGTAGTACTCCTGGAAGAAATGGACACCAAAGCCTGTCTTGTTTGGGTTCTGGTGAGTTTTCTGCCTGCATTTTTACGTTTTCTGTAGTGCAACTTAAATTAGGTTTATACATTGTATTAATATACTGGTTCTCTTCTTGGAAGAACAGTTTTGCAGTAAACCATCGCTGATTCTAATTTCAAGGGATATGGAGAAAAATCTTGGGTTTTTTTTTCTACCTACTGTCTTCTGGCTACCCAGCTCTTAGAATACACACTGTATGCTGTGCATCACTCTGTTTCCAGTGAAGCATAAAGAGGTTTTAACTGTAACCAGAAGAAAGTATGGCAGTGAAACTTGGATGTAGTTTTTGCTGTTTAGCCACAGTGAGGTGTATAATGGTTAAAGCTCGTGTGTTGTAGCTTTAAAAAAAAAATAAATAGAAGAATCGTGCTGAATATCAAGTTTTTCTTGAAGACTCATGGTAGATACCCTTCTGGTGTGAGCTGTCTCTGTATCACTGCAGGCTACACTTGAATAAGAAGTTGAAATTATCTGAGTGTGTTGATGTGTGTGTCTGTTTGTATGGCAGAGGGAGGAATCGCAGCCGATTAAGTGGCAGATGGTGTTCCAAATTCTGGCAGAGTTTTAAGGACTTCATACTGGGTTTGATTTTGGTGTTTGTGCCAATCAGGGCACCTGGTGCTAGTTTCTCTTTGCCAGGAGACACAGAAGTCTTCTGATGACATTTCTACTTCCGGCAATTTCCAGGTCTTTTCAACAGAGTTGGCAACCTAAATTTGTTTCTTGAGCATCAGTGTTTATTTGCTGAATTAAAAGTTGCTTGTAATTAATTAGTCAGTGAAAAGCCCTTTATGAAAGATACTGAAGATCACTGGAAAGCCCTATGTCCCTTGAGTGAATAGCAGATGTCTTTCTGAAAAAGGTGCTGTAGTGAAGCAAATGTTATGAATTTGAGTCTGGAATTACTGGGTAAATCAGTTCTGACCTGTAACTGGTACTGTGGCAGTACATTATTAATTTCCTGTAGTCATAAGGTGAGTCTAATGCTTTTGCCTTTTACTCTCTTGAGTATCAAATGTTGACATATTAATAGTCACAGAGTACTTTGCGCAGTATCTTCTGTTAAGAGTCAGAGCTTCTGACATACAGCAAGCATAAGACTTTGCACAAAGCGCTTATTCTGTTTGCTTGCTTTTATTGATACTTGGCTGAGCTAATGAGTTCAGGTATAGCCTAACACTAACTTTCATGAGCTTGTACGTAGCCCATTATGTAAGAGTGCAGAGGATGATATAGCCAGCAACATAATGTCTTCGTTAGTCTGAGGAAACATAATAAGCAATGAAGTCTGGTTTTGGACTAGAAACAGAAAATGAAATTCTTCTTCCACTTGCTTATGATAGTCTTAAAATATAACTTTCTTTTCCCCTAAATTTAGTGTGGCACTTTCTATTTTCCATACACAAAGTAATTAGTGCTCCCTCCCCTTTTTGCTAGCTTTATTTTTCTTGTGATTCAGCTTTTCCAACCTAATAAAGCATGTAGTTACATAGCCTTGAAGTATTATATTTGGTGCCGTAAAAACACAACTGTGAACTCCAAATTGGCTGTAATGTTCAGTGATTCTTTAGCAAATGCTCTTCAGCATCGTATTTTTGGCAGTTAAATAGCTGTATTTCAGTATTTGTCTTAATAAATCTGAACAGTTTCCTGTACTGAGTCAGCTTCCAAAATTGGATTGTATGTTAGGCTTTCAAGTTAATTCATTTCCAACTTGTACAGGGCATTAGTATAATTTCCCATTTATGAATGTGAAGTATTTTGCCTTTTTAAGAATGACTTTTTTCTTTTCATCCTCATTGTTGCAGACAGATCTTACAGAACAAAAATATTGTGTGGCTACTTGGGTGTTTTGCAGTACTATGTCTTACGTTTTAAGAAGAGACAAATGGTCTTTTTGGAAATGAACTGAAATAATGCCAGCTGGTACCATGTAGAATGGGACCTACTATCTTCTGGGGGTTTTTTTATGGCCTTGACATTATAAAGAAGCTTTGTTATAGTGATTTTAGCTGTTTAAAGCTTTTGTTCTTTTATATCTGTGCTGTGGTCAACTCTACAGTTTTTAGCCTCATTCAGTGAGGAGGTCCAACCCCACTTTTGTTTCTTGCCCCCGTGTACTCTGTCTGAAGGGTCAGGACTGGTTTATTGCGCCAGCACTCTGATAATTGATTACAATATTAAGGTATTCATTAAGTGTCCAGTTCAGTGGTTAATGTTGCTTCTCACATTACTTCAAGGATGGAAGAAGCGGGCGTCTCTAGGATATGGTCTCTGTTCTCTGTTTGTGCTCTTCATCCACTTTCCGTTAATTTACAGCAATGATGCAAAGCCAGAATCTGCTTCACAATGTAAGGCACAACACACTGCTGTTAGTATGCCTGTAAAACTGCAGACACTTATGTATTTGCAGCTATTTATTCCTTTTCAGTTTTAAAAAATTCACAAGGCTCCTTTTTGTGGATTCTGTATTTTTCATGCATGATATTCTAGTGGAACAAGTGATTTCTCAAAGTTTTGTGGCATATTGCTTCAGCACTGGCTTTAAAGCTAAGGCAACATTAATTTCTTGGTCATGGTATGTTTTATTATACTTCTTAACTTCAAGAAAGAATGTACATGTACACTTACTGTAATGTCTTGATGTAAGTATGACTCAAAATATTGCCTCTTGTGAGATGTGATTTTGAACTGGATGCAAAACTGCCACTAGAAATGCGTATTAGTGTTCTTTCCTTTTTTTTTTTTTTTTCCTTCTCCAGCCCTTCCTATAGAAAAAGTGACCCACTTCTAATACCCGTGCATTATATTACAGTGCAGTGTGTATAGGCAGTGGATATTTGTGTCTCATGTCTCTGTTATTGACTGAAGGTTAAGTTACAATACAGTAATCCCTGTATATGTAAGCCAAGCGAAAGCCCCTATCCTTTTTGGCAGTTCCAAAGGTAAAGCCATCATTTTAGGAGTAAAGACTAAATATTTATTGGAAAGCTTTATCCTGTTGTTTAGTGACCCTGAAAAGGACGTATGGTGTATTATGGATAACAAGTCACACTTATGCTTGAGGCATAACACTCTTGTCAGGAAAGCTAGGGCAATGCTGGATAAACCTGTGAAGTATTATTAAGTATGAACAGTGTGATTTATGTCATCTCTGTTTGTACTATGATGGAGTGTGCATAGGGGAATCTGTTACTAAAAGCTATAGAAGACATGAAAACCAAATAAGCTTCATCAAAACCCAGCACGTGCTCCATCGTGAAAGCTGGTATTCTGTTGTCTTATCTTCATAAAGTGGAGGTTAAAAGGCCGCTAGTTTTAGTTTAACCATTTGTGAGAAAATAAAACACTGAGGGAAGGAATAACTTCAATCAAGGGTCTTACTGAAAAACTGAGTAGTAGTGCTGAACAAGCCCAGATGGAGAAATAAGGTATAAATATAACAGTCCGTATAACAGCTGTCTCTTAGAGCAGGTTGTTGAAGGTGGGTGCTGGCTCCTCACTTAAACTCTTACACTGGGATGGGATGCTTTTACTAATGCAATATTCTGGTTCAAACAAAAGTTAATGGAAGCATACTTTAAGGTTCATTTAACACTCCTTGCTTTCATGCCCCCAGTCATTACTGTTGAAACTTGGAGGAAACAGGATAAACATCTCTTCTTACGTCATAGATTCTTTAATAGAGGTTACCCTCAAAGTATTTGCATTTTCAACCACTGGAAAACAGGGGATTAATGTACATCACACTGTGCTTGTGCTTTTTTAACAACAACAAAAAAACTTAAATGTTTTAAAATGATACGCGATACTGTGTGAAAACATGTAAGCTTTCGCTAAAAACTGGGAGGACTGTCATTCTGAGAGCTGACCAGCAGTTAGAAATGTCAAATACTTGAGATCGTCAGTGAATTCTTTTATCTAATTGACCATCAGTAGTCTTCAGCATGGGTATGGTAAATTACCCTACTGATCATGGATATGTGGTCAAGTGGCTTATGAGCGCTTTGTTTCTCATTTCATATTTGATCAGAAGATATTTTTGAGTTTGTTTTTGTTTGGGAGGGGGGATGCTTGCTTGCAAGAGAGTTTCTGTAAGTTGTAGAAGAAATTGTGCAAGCAGTGTTCTTGCTGCTTGGTGGCTTGAAAAGACGTTGGTGCACATGTGAACATATGTGCCCTGGCAGCCAAGACGGCAAACTTCTGCTTGGGGTGCAATCCACAGTATAATCATTCAGGTAAAAAAAGGTGATTATCCCACTGTGTTCAGTGTTGGTGCAGCCTTACCTTAAGCACTGTGTGTGGTTCTGTCCCCCACAGTTTAAGAAGCTTGTGAAGGCCCTTGAATGCATCCAGAGAAGGGCGGCAAAGCTGATGAAAGGGCTGGAAGGAGTGTTCTGTGAGGAAGTGGCTAAGGACTTTGGGCTTATCTAGTTTGGAAAAAAGGAGGTTCAGGGACCTTATTGCCCTCTACAGCTTCCTGAGGGGAAGCGGAGAGCAAGGTGCTGAGCTCTTCTTCCCAGTATCCACTACTAGGACGTGTGAGAATGGTTCAGAGCTGCACCAGGGAAGTTTTAGACTGGGCATTAGGAAGCATTTCTTCACTGAGAGCGTGGGCCAACACTGTAACAAGCTTTCTGGAGAGGTTGTTGATGCCCCAAGCCTTTCAGTGCTTAAGAGCCATTTGGACAATCTGCTTAACAGCGTGCTTTAACTTTTGGTCAGCTCTGAACTGGTCAGGCAGTTGAACTAGACAGTCATAGATCCAACTGAAACAGTCTCGTCTATTCTACCACAACTGCTCATATGACTGGTCACAGAGTAGGTAGGACTGGGGAGCTCACCTGAGTTAAAAACAGATCGGGAAGAATAGTGCTTTTGGTGGCAGTTCTAGCATAGATCATGAAACTGATGCTAGTGATATGGAGAAAACGGAGCAAACTGGTTCTGTCTCAGCACTTCAGGCATTCTTTGATAGCTTTATCTTAATATTCCCTTTTAATACTTTTCTTGCTGTATAACATAAATGTTACTAGGATTGTTGCTAGAGAATATAGACAGATCTTGTTTGTTTTTCTTGAGTACCCAGCTTTGCAGGTGCAGGGTTATTAAATGTAAAATTAATTTTCATCAGAAGAATGTCCATTCATGTAAAAAAAACCCCACGAGATCTTAAACTGCTATTAAAAAAAAGAAACAAAAAACCCACCCCAAAACCCCCTCATTTCTGATAAAGAATGTATGTTGCAAAGCTCTATCTAACAGTTTTCAAACACTGTTTCAATATAGTCTAAAGGGTAATTTTAAGTTTCACACACCCATTAAAAAAAGAAAAAAGCATTCTGTGGTAATCTGTGGAATTTTTCCATGAAGTAAATCTTCTCCAGTTGTTGAACCAACTCTGCTTTTTTTTCAGTGTCTTCTAATGCTGTACTCTGGAGCTCATGGGAAATAAATTCTCTTAAGAATCATACAGGAAATAGTTTTCAAATATTTAAGATATTTACCCAACGAACTATTTCCTGTTCTATGCTGGAATAAGCTAGGTGCCTTCTGCAGTGAAGTTAAAACCAGGAAAATCTTGTTTCTTAGCAGCTAATAGTTTTTTCCAGTGCTTAAAAGCACTCCAGGTGTTGAAAAGCAGTGTTTAAATACTTGTTAAAACTGGGCTGAGTGGCGAGGATTTTGGTCCAGGTCTTCCACATTGCAGGATTCGCATCTCTGACTAGTTCTAATCAGGAATTTCAGTATGGATGTATTGAGACTGAATTCTCACTCTCTCATGTTAAGAACTTCAACCTTTGTAAATAAGTTTGGTTTGTCAGTTTTTCTGTCTCTACTCCTCTCTCCAAAAGAAAAGCCTGGAAGTTTTGTAGAAAAACTTGGAACAGTTTTGTAAACTCTATGGGGTGAAGCAGGACCAAGATTAGATTCGGTATGAATTCAGTGTAATTAATATTTTATGCATTGGAAATTCTAGGAGTTGAGCTATAGAAATAAAGTCTCCTTTATCTCTTGAAAAGCAACAAAAAAATCAGGCTTTCGCGGATATTGTACTGTCCATTGGACTATTCTGTTCCCTTTCTAGCTAGCATAAGCTAGCTATAGTCCTTTTACAGACTTCTTTTTGTTAATCCATGTGATATATGAGGACTGAGTGATTAAATTGTCTCATGTCTTGTGATCTAGCCTTAGAATACCTTCAGGCTAATAAGGAACATTCTTATAAACAGAATCGAAGCTGCTTAAGTAGTGTACCTATTACCTGTGAACCAGCTATAAAAGCAGGTCTTCATTTTGCCATTTCTAGATTCACATAGATTTCTATATTTATTTATATGAGTTTCTTATTAAATGTATTCATTAGTGAGACATAACAGTTTTATTTTGAAGAGTTAAGGGAATATCTGTAAACCTGAAATAACCTTTGAAACCCAACAGCTGTTGCTTTCTTGCCCAGACTTTTTCAGCAGTACCAAATAAACTATAGTACAACAGCTGGATCTCAGGATTTAATTCCTTTGTTCTACGGAAGTCTTCAATATTAAATGGCTAATGCTTATGTTCAGAGAATGCCACACTAAACTCTGAAGTAATCTGTTCTGAGTGATTTTGGGGTTTGGGTTTTCTGGTTTTTTGTTTTGTTTTAAATAAATGGTGTTTTCCTGAGGTGGTTTATCACAGTAGAGAACAGAATGCAAAAACTGAGACACTTGACAACACGGTCTTAATATATTGCAGATTGGTCCCTTCAGCTCTCAAGTAAGCGTATCAGCGTGCTTATATACATGTTCTTAGTGTTCTTCCCAAACTTCATCTTCCAAAGATTAACACTTTGAGAAGGCAGTCTCTTGTTCCATGCTGAAAATTAGCGCTGCTCGCTGTGCCTTCAACAGATATCTTTACAAAAAACAATGAATTTTGAAAACTCAGGGGTTTGCTATGGAGTAACACATGGGCCAGCTCTGTTCAAATGGTGGTATTCTGCTGGCAATTTCTCAAATTGGTGGACTGAAAATGTTGGAATTATTTTTACAACTCCAGCAACGAGGACTTCGTGTGGGTCCTATTAGTTTTTGTATAGCAACAGAGCACCATTCATTAAGGACTTTTGTGGCATAACCCAAATGGTTTTCATACTACAAAGTCTGTTTCTTCTGTTAATGCTTTTAAAGAAGGACCCGTTTTCTGGATTTTAAGTTAGATATTTCAGAGATGTTTATTATTATCTAATTCCAAACTTCTGTGAGAAACTTGCTCTCCAGCTCTGCACAGCTACTCCAAACTCTCGGTGACACAGAACTCTGCAGGCTTTCTGTGGAGGGAATGTTTGTAGTTCACTTCTCTGGTATTTATTCTGAGGCTGGGAGGAATGTCAGTAGTTCTCTTCCGTGGTATTTTATTTTGCTGTTTCACAACAAGAAGCCACACAGGAGAAGAACAAAGAGCTGTGGTTTTCTCACACTTGTCTAAATACTGAATTAGGCCAGCCTCTGCATGAGTAGAGCTGGGGCAGCTGAAATGGATATCCACAGATTGTATCAGCTCAGTCCAACAGATGCTTAAAGAAAATTTCCAGTGTTGGGAGCTGGAGTTGAAGGCTTTTCTAGTGTGGAAGTCTGTCCTAATGGCTTTAAATTATAGATTAGGATTAGCCAGAGCTGGTGTTTTTATTACTATTCTGTCTGAATGAATTTTGAAGTATCTAAATTCTCACTATTTTTTTCAGTAATGAAGAGGACAGTAAGTTTTTGTTTTATTAAGAGACTTTAGAGCTTTGACTGACCTTCAGGGTCACATACCACTGTTTTCATGTTGTTATTCTCAACTGAATTGCTGTATGCAATGCTAAATTGTGTCACCTTCTTGAAAATGTGATTGTAGCACTTGGTTCTTTCTCTACTATCTTCTTGTCCCTTCCCTCTCCAGTTTAGCTTAGTTACAGATCTCTTCTGATGTTCTCAGACTTGGGTTTGTTGTTTTCCTTTGACTTTCTGGAGTTCCTTAGGGTTGTGCACATTGTTTTATGTGTTTGCAGTAAGCAGTGAATAATCCCATGTTGTTGTAATGGAGTTCTTCCTTAACTTTGTGGTGAAGTGTTAAGAGGTATCCCAAAGCTGACTCTTAATGTCCTCTTACAGTGTTTTGTTTTTTTTTTTTTTTAAAGTTATTTTAAAGTCCTCTAACTTGTTCCCTCTAGCTTTTTTTAAGCCCTTTCTTTTCCCATATTTCTTAAGTATTTTTTCAGGAGATACAGTAGTTTCCCATATTGCTGTCATTGACCCGTTAGGGAAATAAGTTGGCATAATATTTGAAAGCTCATGGATCTTGTGTCAAAGATGGTTGAACAGCTTGTAAACTGAGTGTACATGTGCATATTTGTCTGCACACCAGGGCCTGTGAAGAACATAACAGCCCATGGTGATAAGCAAAACACAGCAGTTGTGAGCTGTCTTTAATGTGCCCCGTGATCTCCTGCTAAACCACTAGCATGTCTTAGGACATTTCCTTGCCGAAATTTTGTCCTGACTTGCAGTGTTATTTTTTTAGCAGAGGCTGTCTGGGTATTGTTGTGAGGCCATAGGTGAAGAACAGTTGCACAATACATAAAAATCAATATCGTGTGAATAAGGAATTAAAATATCCGTAAGCTGTGGCCCAAAGTAAAACTTTCAATTTTCCTCTGTTCCTTGAGGCCTGAGCTCACAAGGATTTGTGTATGCGCCTAGCCTGTCTCTTAACAACAGAGGTCCCTAGCACAGAGGTAGTTGGGTTTTTTGACACATATGGATAGATCATTGAAGCTTCATATTTTAAGGCATGTTGTCCTGATGTTAGTGACATTATTCACTGCTGTAGCATAGCAGGTTTTTTTTTCAAAGCAATTTTGACTGAGAAAGTCTAACAAAAATGCCATTTTGGAAGGGACATCCTGCACATGGAAAATAACTTGCTCTGCTCCCTTAAATCAGGTATTAAAAGCAACTTATTCTTGCAGTGTTTTCTGGCTGTTCTGAATTCTGAAAAAGTACAGACAATTTAAATGCCACCACTGTTGTGTGAGACACATAGATAAGCCTGATTTCCTGTAGCTGTTTGCCTGGGTATCCACTGCAGCATGACCTTCTGTTTGACAGGCTGCTGAATTTATAATGATTAAAAGCTTCTGTGTACTAGAAGAAACCTAAATTATTTAGGATTTTAGTTCCTGCTCTGAGGCAGGAAGAGGTTTGCTTTTTTCTTCAGGTGAGGATTGAAGCTTAAAATAAGTCCTGAAGCTGCAGGCTGCATCTGGCATGGCAGTGGGTGTTGTTGCCTGCAGGAAGGTTAGCTTTTCAAACTGGAGCACTGGCTAGAGCAAGGTGCGCACAGGAAAGTGAAGAGGGGACAGTAATTTTCCAGAAACAAAACCAAGGACACAGATGACCCTTTGGCTCTTAGTAGGCTCCTGCTTCTCACCTCTCTCTTTGCATAAGCAGTCACCTCTCAGTTCTTCCTGAAGTAAAGCATGCCAGCAAAATCCATCTGCTCTGCACTGCCCATGCTGTCTTACAACACACGGAGCCAGGCGTCCTCTACACGGGCTTCTCAAATCTAAAGATCTAGTGTCTGATTTAGACTTCTTTGCAATGAGACAGTTAATTGTGCTCCGATGGCTTTCTTGGTGATTGTTGGATGTGGAAGGAGGGGCAGAAACAGCAGAAACATACAGATGCTGTGTGCTTGGCCTCATGAGGCTGAATGGAAGAGCCTACAGATTCCAGCCCTTTGCTCCTTTCTTGTCACGTTGCTAATGTTCCCAGGAGTGACAGATGTGCTAAATCTGCAGGGGTTAAAATAGGTCTAGCCCCACCATCGATCTGAAGGTGTCATCAGGTATTGATGCATTTAGCAACCCAAACTGAATGACATGGTCATAACAGGACAGAGCCCATTTGTCCACGTTGATCACCGGTTTTGCCCTTGGAGTTGGAGGGAAGCCAGCAGTAAGGTGCTAGTAAATAAAATCTGTCACTCCTTTTGTCCTCTGTCTGGGCTGTATATCACTTCCTATTTTGTTCTGCTGTTTTCTGGTGTGATTTTCCATCACCCTTATCTAATGTCAAGATAGAAAAAGACCTCTCTGTGATCCTCATGTTGTGTGAAATGTAGACAGTGCATGTTCCTGGCATCCTGTGTTAAAATCGCATGGATTATGTCCTGGCTTTGTACCCTGTTGGCACCAGGCACTAGATGGTCATCGTAGGAGTACGGATACAGACCTGGAGGTGCTGTTTTCCTGAGCCAAGGAAATGACACTAGCCAGATGCACAGCCACCACGGTGGAGTGTACCACGGTGTAATGCAGAACTTTGGAAAAGCTGCATTGGAGGAACCTCTCCAAGTTCAGTCTCTCCTGGGAGCTACTCAGATAGGGTTGGGCAGTCCTCTTGCTGGCTGCTGTGAGTGCTCCCTGAGTGCTGGGTGCTAGATGAGACTGACATGCATTTATTGCTTTATATAAGTGCTGTCATGTCTGCTTCTGCATGAAGCAGGCTTGTTTTGGGTTTCTGGGGCTTAACAGAATTCCAACCCTAGAGGCTAGAAAGGGCGTTTTCCTGAAATCAGAAGTGTGTGGTTTTGTTGTGTGGGTTTTTTTTTTTGTTTTGTTTTTTTTTAAACATACTGTGATGTATGGCTTATATAAGCTTCATGGCTTATTTCCACCCAAGCAAAGGGTGGGAAAGAGGAAGCAGTGAAATTATTATTTGTGTGTCTGTGTAAAAAGTGTTCGTGTCTCTGCTACAAGGATTTTGATGTCCATATAGAGTTTTTATCTGCTCATATTTTGCCTGATGATTCATTCCTTCCTCAGTCTTCAGACTGGTTCATTACCTCATGCTTGCCCTTTACAGAATCTTTGCTCTAGCTCCTATTCCTACCAAGGAAGTTACAGTTTCTATGGGGCACTTAACTTCTCTGGTTTTTCAGGCTAATGAGAAGTTCTTTACTTTTTTCCTAGGCACTATTGCAAGGATGGAGAGAGATGGTGGGTTGTTTTTGGGGTGTCGGGATTTTGTTGCTGATTTATAGTTTGGGGTTTTTTTGTTGTAGTGGGGGGTGGTGATATGGGTTTTTTGGGGGGTGTTTTGTTTTTTTTTTTTAACCTGTTTGCACTGTTTCTGCCTTTGAGAACATCAGATTGGGATGGTGAGAGAACATTTACTGCGTGGAGCAGTTCCTCCCTTCGGGAGCTGTTGGGAGGCAGGAGGAAGACAAAAAGAGAGTTTCTATGGGTGCCCTGGCAGAAAGGTAAAACCTAGTATGGCTGGGTATTGAATGGTGTTTGAAGACTGGCTGTAGGCCTGGTCAAAATCTCTAGACGCCTTCATTAAGAAAGGATTTGGCAATACTGACCTAATATTTGAAGAGATGGGCTAATGAACTACACTGAATATGCAAGGTTACTCTAATGTGCTGTAACAAGCCTTCTGGTTTACTGCTGAGTGTGGTTTCCAAGCATAATCATCATCCAGCACAGAAAGGAGGTGATGTCTTTGATAGTGCTATGGTATTAGGAAAGGGTCTGCATTTGCGGGCTGTTGGAAAAATAGATGAACACACATTGCTAGTGCCAAAGCTCTTCAGACTAGAAGGAACAGATGAGGATTTTCTAGCATTAATGACATGCATGCCCTGCTGTGTGCAGGGGCTGCCCTGGGAACCAAACAAAAAAAGCTAATTTACTGTCATTGTACTTATTTTGAATGGCTTTGTGTGGACTGAAGATGTATTATAGTACTTCAGAGTTGGTGGTACATGGCTGTGCTGGGAAATAAATATTTTGGTACACGATCATAAAACATTCAGCAGTATTCTCCCACGGTACGCTGTGGAGGCTGGCTTCGTGGCTCTGAGGGTCTTGATGCTGGGCTGCAGCTCTTTTGCTCTACTTACAATGAGCTGCTTTATTAGCACTGCACTGGCCTATGTGATGTTAGAGACACCCAGAGACCAGGATAAAGTGACAGAATGATGTTTTTCTTTCCAGGTGATGTGGGAAATAAGCACTAGAGAATTTAAAATGTTACGCATCTTGAGCAAGGAAGACATGCTGTTAAAATAGAATAGATTTGTGGTAAGGAGAGGACAGTTAAGGTACCACTGGGATGAGACCTGTCAGTGTGATTGTTTGCTTTGGGTTCTACCTGCTCCAGAGCAAGTTGGGTTAATTGTTTCTGGAACTGGAAAAACTGTCAGAGGGATAGGTGCTAGAGAGCATTAGCTGTGGTTTGGTGAAATGGTAGAAGTGCGGAATCAATGGAAAAGTACCTGATTTTGTTGTCTCTAAAAAGATAAAAAGGCTGTTTGAGGGAAGCTCTTCAAGCTACCCCAAAAGAGGTATGAGTTACTGTCTCGTCTCCTGCATTGGCTCTGAGATACTTGGGTGGTCCCTGCTCCTATGGCTGCCTAGCAAGGCAGCTGCTGACTGTAGGCAAAGTAGTGAAATGTTTCTGTTTACACAGGAAAGTGGCCAATGCATGTATTTATAGTCATGATCATAGGTGAAAAATGTGACATTTTCTGATCGCTGTAAAACAGTTACTCCTCTGTTTTCTGGTTTCTGACTCTTATTTCTAATTTTATTTTCGCTAGTGGCAGCTGAAAGGGACCAAAGTATATGCAAAACTTTTGAGGTCATTTAAACAGTAAGAAGAAGATTTTTTGAAGAGGACTAGTCAAATATAGAGACAGCATCTATTTTGAAGGAACTCCTGTAACACTGCATGTTTGCTGCAATGTTTGGGTGCCTTCAAAACCCAGCTGACAGAGATCTGATTTAATACAGAATTGATGCCTGCTTCCTTGCTCCTTTTCTGATAAATTGGAAGCATCTGCAGTGTTGAGCTGCCAAGCTAAATAGTATTTCCCTTAAGCAGATCTCAAATACTGAATTATTCTTAGGGAATAGATGTGTTTGTAGATTTGTTAAGACTTTAAATGTTGAAATAATATTTAATGCCAAAAGAAACTCTGGTAGAAAATGTTAGCTGATAAATCTATTTTGATTAATTCATGTCCACTGAAAGAAACTGTTTAGTAAGAAATAAAAAAGAAAAAAACGCCCTGAAAGCATTCTTGGAGAGAAGAAATATGTCTCCAAGAATGTTCAAGTAATCTTTCTAACAGTCTCTAAAGAACAATTACATGGTCTGTGATATTGCTGGATGATATATTCAGCTTGGGAGACCACCCACTTCCTCCTCCTACCTCCTCATCCTCCTCCTCCCTTTTCTCCTTTTCTAGCTCCCAGCCCACAGAGTCCCGTAGCAGATTAAGCATCAACACTGTGATGCAATTTGGAGGCTGTTGTTTTTCCGAATCACTAAGTCGGTTTTATTCTGAGGACGAGCTTTGTTGCCACAACATCTGGTGAGGAGAAGCTGCCAGCAGCATTTACGCCGTGGATATCTGCTTTTACTGATTTTTTTTTTTTTTTTTTTTTTTGCTTGTCTGCATAAGGAATAAGAGCAAAGGAATGGAGACTTGCTTATTTATTCAAGCCTGTTTTCTTTAGCAAGAATTACCCACTTCTGCTAGTAGTGATTTAAAAACATAGTATGTGACAGTACATGGAGGCGTTTTCTTGCTTATTTACCTTCCAATTACACTGAAGACATGTTATGGTCCCCGAAATTTTCCTTATCCAACATGCGTGTAAGGCTGACGGCAAAGGGGTTGCTCCGAAACATTCGTCTACCTTCTGGCTACAAGAAAAGCACTGTTATATTTCATACAGGTTTGTGTGGTGTTTTTGGTGGTTTGTTTTTTTTAGTATGATAATTGAGAGCATGTATTGAGGGAATATCTTGTTTATTTCAACAGCAGCTTGTTTTAGCAAATAAAACCCACGCTGGGTATGAAAGTTTTTGGTTTTCATACAGGAGTCTGACTTTTAAGCAAAGTAGTTTCAAATTGTAAGTGTCTGTGTGCATGCACCCGTGCTGAGCTGCTCGTTTGGAAGATGTTTATTTGGTTTATGAAATGCCAATTGGAATTTTCTCTTTCCTTGCACGAGTCCAAAAACAGTATCAGGAAGTCTGTGCTATTAAATATTTATCTAATAATTTTAGTGATTATTTGCCAGGAGCGCTGTCTTTTCTATACCTTGATTGCGTGCGGGGCAGAAACAGGGAGGGAAGTGGGATGAATACAAGCTGTCGTGATGTGGCTTTCTGTCTGAGAGAAATATTTTAATACTTACATGTAGATTCTGCTGACATACATGTCATGTTAAATACATGTTATGTGCAAGCAGGACAAGCAAACTTTTATGCTCTACTTGTGTTGCTGCAAACCTAAAAAGTTTAGAGACACTCTAGTGTGTATGTGTCTAACCTTCCCTGCCACCCCCAAGATTTCAAAAAAAGAACCAAACATAAAACCCACCACAAAATTCTCAGCTGCATCTGACCTGATTTTCATCTTCAGTGGCAGGTAAAGCAAATAAAGCAAGTATCTGGAATGGGAACAAGATACGGAAGCTGAGCTTTGTGCCAGGACATACATGTGTTGTTTTGGTGGAGGGTGGCAGTTGTTTGTTTTAGCTAAGTTGCATGACATCTAGAGAAACTGATGGCAGCCTGCATGTTACATAAATTTTTTCCTCCACTGCACTATTCATAATTTTCTTGTTTTACGTAAGGAGGAGTGAGCAGCTACATAAACTAGTTCTGCAGAAGCTCTTCCTCTCAGGCATTTTCTTTCTGTCTCCAACAGCACCCTCTTTGCTTTTATTTTTTGGAGTTAATTTCTGCCAGTCAGCTTTCCTTCCTGTCCTGGCATTTCACATAGGAGCTTAAACCATTTGCCTTCTCATTACTTATCCTTGGCAAAGTATATCTGATTTCTGAGTTCCTTCTGGATGATAAATTCAGTTATGAACGTAATTCAGGCTGACTGTCAAACGTAATGTAGGCTTCTGTTTGCAGCTTGCTTGCATGGCTTTAAGCTAGGATTAAAATACCTTGATGCTAAAATTTTTTAGGTAAGGGACTGTTTGTGCGTATACCTACATCCTTGATGTTATTAACAGTGTGAAATTTCCACATAGTGCTTATTCCAGGGACAAAAATCCTAAAAGAGAGTGGAGGGAGATGAGGTTCAGTATTCCAAATGCTTGTTAACTGCTACTGAAATTTGTATAATTTCTAAAAAAATAAAAATAGTTGTCAGTGCATGTATCAAGGGAATTTCAGAATGATAAGAATCCATTTGTGGTTTGAATTTGACTGATGTGAAAGCAAAACCTGCCTGCAGGATGCCTCTGTTAAATATGGCATGTAAAATAGATGGCTAGCTCTGTATTCCAGTTAAGCAGCACTTCACTAAATAAGAACTGCTGAATAGACCTTTTGTGTGTTTTCCTCATGTGCAGCATGTACTGGTTAATGATATAGCATTGAAAGCTTGGAGGGGTTTTTGCCTAGTCTCCCCCTTCTGCTTCGCTGTCGCTGTGTCTTGTAGGAAGTCAGTGTGTTAGCAGAAAGCTGACCAGTGGTTAGCTAGAGCTGAATATACCAAAAAAGTAGGGCATCTGAAAACCAGGTCATATTCTGTCGTAGAGAGTGCAAGTATGTATAGATGCACTGTGGTTTTAGAAGCAGTGGAATGCATTGAAGCTTGTTAGTGATTATTTCAGGTTCGCTCAGCAACAGTAGTGGATCAGACAAGGTATTTCAGGTTCGCTCAGCAACAGTAGTGGATCAGACAAGGACAATGTATATCACAATTTCTTTTTTTGTTAAATGCCTGGAGGAGCCCTATTTGTTTTTGCAGCACCAGTATAAGTATCTTGCCTTGTAGTGGTTTAATTGGATTAAAATGACATGTGGCTTCTTTCTAAGGTCACAAAAGCAATGAGAAATAGAGTATAGTAGGGACTGTGTCAACAAATGAGGAGGGAGTAATTGAAAAAAAGAGTGACAGGGTCCACGTAGGAATGTGAATATGTATAAGCATTATGTAAGCAACGTTAAGTTCTGGTTTGGTGTAGATTGCACTCTTACTAAACATTTTAATGGATTTCGTGCTTTGCTCCCTTTCATAGTAACATAGACCAACCACCTCGTATGACAGTAGAGCATCCTTGAGGTACTTAATGATGGTTGTTGAAATGTAGAGTTTTAAAGTAGTCTAGAGCACAGATCAGGATGGATTCTTCTGTTACCATGTCCTGGCTGACAGCCTGCAGTGCAGTAACTTGGTGATGTTAGGATGTGAGCACTGTTGGGAGGAAGAGGCTAGAACTCACTCTTGGGTTTTCATTCTGACTTGAGGGTATTTTGCAGCGGCATGCCGCAGTTTCTTCACAGTATGTAGTATGGCTGGACATGCAGTTTTTAAGTTAGTCTAGGTAAGTCATTGCATTTATAGTTAAATGCATCTTTCAGCTGCTTATGTCTTGTCCATGTGGAGGTGTCAAAGTAATGAGAGTAATTCTGATACCTTGTAGCATAAGCATATGGCCTGTTCAGGAGAAACCAGATAAAATTGGATTTTTTTCCTAGGAATGGAATAAATCCAGAGGAGCTTTGCCATAAAATTTAAAGTGTTTCTTAAGGCCCTTCAGCTTCTTGCCTTGTGTCTTAACTTCCATCGCTGTGTGCTCTACGCTGCTTCAAGGTCATCAAATCCAGACTTCTTTTCTCCCTTTAAATGCAGGCGGACATTGAAGCATCATTTTTCTCAGCTACTGGAAGTATAGTGCACCTGCATTGTTAGCTGCATATAATGAGTATCCTCTACAGCAAAACAAAAACACTGAAATGCTTCAGGAAACGCTTTATTTACCCATCCTGTGACTTGTAAAACTTACTTGTAGTAACTGCAACAAAAAACTCAACGCTTCAGAACTGCATGAACATGATAGATACAAGTCAAGTGAATCAGTGTCTTTCAGAGGTGAAATGTAACATTTTCTTCCTTTATCAAACAATTAAGGCTTTTTAGCAAAGACTGACTAAAATGCTCTTATGCTTGTCATGCATCAATGGTGTGACAGAAGAAATCATCTCTGTATGATTCTGTATGAACTACCAGAGAAAGACATTCTTTTATCAGGGATTCAAAACAGTAATTTTGAGTTACTTAGTTTTGTCTTGCATACAGATAAAATTCTAGACAAGGAACTGGTTTTGCAAATGGAGGTCAAAGCTCTTGTTCAGAGTTTTTCAAGGATTGTATACTGAACTGTACTGTTGCTTTTGTGGTAAACTGTTCTCTCGGTGTTTTTCATCCAGCCCTTCTTGCTGCTCTTCCTCTTTCTCTTTTTCCCCTGAAGTGTACTTAGTGCTCTTGTCTTGCTATTGACTTTCATAGCTTACTAAACCTAGTTACTCCCTTACTAGCTTGGGAACAAGAGGTGTCTCAGAGGACAAACAGTAACTGATGTCATTTCAGCAATACTAATTTTAAAAATTTGCCTTTTGCCTTGCTAATAACAAGCAAAAATCACAGACCTGTTTATTTGAGCAGATTACATCCGTTTCCAATAAAATTTCTTCCCTATAAATTGTTTCAGATCACATTGCATACTATGGAATTACTTCTTCATATCATGAAGCAGTGTTATTAAAGGACTCTGAAAGCCTCAGGTGTTACGAGTTGCTCAACTGTTCATAAGCCTTTTTTTTTTTTTCTCTGCCTTGAAGAATAGCTGAAGTACTAATTAATGTCTGACACTACAGTTTAATATAGAACTGTAGAAAGAGAGCCAACACACTCAACTCTACTAAGTATTCTAAATCTAAAAATCTGCTGAAGAGGTATGATACAGGATGAGTTTGTTAAATATTTCTGTCACCTACCAAGGGAAAATATAGTTCAGAAGTAAAGCCAGCTTATTTATTCTGAACAAAAGAAGTTGAATAGCTGGAAACCATTTGTCTTGGGAGATTTTGCGTTTATTCAAGTTTCTGTAGAAGTCAATGAGGCTCTTTGCTCCTGACTTTATCTGTTCAAGACTGGGTACTAAATGACCTGCCTGATGTCCTTGTTTTCAGTCTTAATAGGTCATAGCTTCAGTAACATGTAAGTAATAGATAAATGGAGATTCTTATTTCCAGGTGGTAGGGCTCTGTGTTTTAGAGTTTGAAAGTATCATCTGTACTCAAGTCTTATCCAATTGATGTGCTTACGGTAGGTGTAAAATGAAGGTAATGCTAGTTCTTCTCAAAGCAAGCCTGGATAGCAGAAAGGGGCTGCTAAAAAAAACTCCAGAAACTCACCCCACCCCCCACCTCCAACCATACAAAAAACATGCCAAAGTCAAAGCAATAACCTATCTCTGATGTTAACGCTTAAACTGTGCATGTATTTAATAAGGCATGAAAATGAGGAGCTTTGCTCAAAAAAAAAAAAATCATGGAAGAAAGAACTGGACTGCTGTGAAAAGCAGATGCATGGCAACTTCTGTATTCTGGCTTCACTGTAGCGAGTGATGTTGGATTTTGTTATTCCTTCACTTAAATGGATTAATTGTATGTGAAGGATGGCTTCAAGTATTTGTCAACATGAAATAAGTAGAATTGCTACTTCCATCTCAGAATAAATTGGAGAGTAAATGTAAAAGCAAATTATCTCTGCTAATATCATTACATATTCTAAGTAAGCATTTGCTCCTGCTTGCTATGTCTAATAGGTGAAAAGGGTCTGGCTGCAACTTCTATTGCTGTGAAGCAGGTCGGAGTTTGAAAGGGATAGGCAGGTACAATTACACTTAAAAACTTGATTAACTTTTGAATTACTTAAGGGGATTTCCAGTGTGGTAAAACTCAACTTAAACTTTTAAAAGCTGCCTCTTCCAGTTTCGTAGCTTGTGCAGATGAATCTGTTACCATAGTAGGAATGGCTTGCAGTATTCAGACAAGTCATTACTACCTATTCCGTTTTTTTAATGTGAACTTTCTAAGGCATAAAGCAATAGCTATTTTGAGGAAAACTGTACTATGAAATTGCAGTGCTGGAATGCAATGTTTTAAATATTTTCAGCCACTTGCCTCACTGTTCTGTGGCATAGAAAACTGATTTGGGAGGGGGGTGAAGGCAAAAAAGTTCTTGCATCTTCCATTAATCAGATATAATTAACATTAAGCACTGTTCATCAAATATGATTAATGTCAGGTACTGTGGAGGCAGTACTGAATTGATTTGGACCACACTAACCACTCTCACTGCATTCAGTGGCAAGAGATGACAGTTTCTGTTTATAGATTGGCTGTTAATTTAGTGTTGTGTAATGAAGCAGTCTCCACTGTTTTTATTATTTTTAAAAAATTCTAATCCGTGAGTGGCATTACTCATATGAAGAACCTAGGTCCAAAGTTGATAATTTGATGCCTTTAGGAAAAGTGCTGGTGTTTCAAACCGCTCTTGACTGTTTCACCAAATATCTTACCAAAAGCTAACTTATTTGGAAGATTATTTGCAAGCAGACCACATCTCATGTGGCTTGTTTCTCCCCAGAACAAAATTCAGTGAAGGCTGCATTGGTCAAGCTGGCTAGCTTGCTGAGTTTACCTGTATCTTGGTGTGTTCTTCTGTAAACGTAGCTACTGTCTATGGTCCAGTGGAGTAGTGTTGTCATCAGAAAGATTTGATTGAATTAAACTTCATTTCTAAGAGGAGGCTAAACAATTATTTTTTACCATGATAATATGGTCAACTAGTGTTGCAGAATTATTAATTAATGATTTAGATTAGTTAGTAGTATCACCACGCCTTTCTAGCCATGTCCACCAGCAGTGCTTGTCCCCATTACCTTTTCCTGGTCATGGAGTATTGTTTTTGTTGTCTGTCCTACAAGGAGAAAAAAAGTAGCATTCGATCTTCTGAAAAAGGAATGCATCAGCAGTATAACTTACATCTTTAAACCTTCTTAAAAAAAATAATCCTATTCTATATAGCTGTCGATATACTCAAATGTTGAAATAACCCACCTGGAATAACCTGGTGTCTATCTGGCTGAGTTGTTTCGTTATAGTTGCTATTTATGCACCTTCCATTGGTATCTTCGTTACAGCTGTCTAATGGTTGTAGCAAGGCTGCTAGTAACCCTGGGTCCTGTGTTCAACTCCTGGTTAAAATTTTTGCTGCTACTTCTCATGGTAGTATGCTGGTTATACATTTATAGCAAGTAAAGGTTCTTCTTAAGGATGCTCATGTAAACAGTTTGTATGTGTTGTTATGGAAATACTTCAAGTTAGGCCGGAAATAGGACAGCTGGGAACATCTGTGGTGAAATTCTTTTAATGAATGCTCATCCTTTTCTTAAAGAGAACTAGCAGTCCTTCAGCAGAAAAGTCGGAGAAGTGTTACAAATATTACTTATTAATGACTTAATTTCTTTAATCGTATTTTTAGACTTGGATATTTCAGTGGCCTTCATTTTTACCTGTGTGAATATTGCTAATATCAGAATATGTAAACTTTTAAAAATGTTTTGTTTATATATATTATAAGAATAGACTTTTTGCTAAGCCTTTTCAAGTATTTTTAGTAGCGAAACAGGAATGTTGGAAATGCCTCCAGCAGAAGAGTGAATGAGCTTACTTGAAGTCAGTTGAAAATTATTCTACTCAAAATAAAACAGAAGGCTAGAAAACTTTGATTTTCTTAGACATAAGCATGGGCCGCTTGATGTATAACCAATATAAAATCAAGGGTCACTGATTTCCACAAATATTACTGTAAAATCCACCACCTGCTTAATTTGCTTATCAAATTAAGACATTTTGTCACTTAAAAAAGGTCCTAATATGAAATGAAAAGCATAACCCTATTAAACCTGTATTCTTGGGAAGGATCTCTCACCTAGGACTTGGGGTCAAGGAAGAGAAGAGGCATGTGTAATATGCAGTGAATATTTTTCTTGCTGCATTTGTTAGTGTCACAAGTAGAGGTGTTTGTAGTTAGAGATCTTGTGTAGGGATTAACCTCCCATAGGGGTTTTGGTCTTTGCGGTAAATGACAGGTATACCCCAGTGAACACTGCAGTTGCCTGAGGTATCAGCTTCTCAAGAAAACTTCTGTAGTCTTCTTTCCCTCCCTCCCTCCTCACCACCCAATTAAGCAAAAATGTAAATCTGCTGTCTTTGTAGTTGCTTGTTAGCTTAAACAGAAGAGACTCGGGGGAACGTTAAATGCAAAGAATGTTGTGGTGAATGTTTTAAACCTCCTCCACAGGAGCTGCTTGGTCTCCATAGCAGGCACGGCAAGCAGTCGCTTCTGGCAGGGAGTGCTGGTGCCTGTCGGGAGCCGCTGCCCAAGTGGTCTCTCCTTGCTCAGTTTGGTTGGGAGTCATTGGGAAGAGAAGTCCCTTAACTTCCAGCTGTGGTCAGCAAGCAGCAGCAGGACTGCACCTCTCAAAGGATGGAGACCTACTGTATCTTGTGGCTAATAAAAGCACTGAGTGCTGCCCTGTTCTGTTTTGTTTTCAGCTTGGGAAGATGTTTTCACGTGGGCTCTGTCGGGTTGTGCTCACGTTGCTCCTGAAACAATGGTGCGCAGTGTTCTAGGCACGTCCCTGGGGAGGCATCTTTGCTGCTTAATAACAGGAAAGCTGTTTAACATAACAGGAAATACACAAACAGGTCCTCAACGATGACGTGGTGACTGCCAGGAGCTGTGTAAGTGCATTTTGTGTGTCTTTTGGAAAGAGGATGTTTCCAGCAGCACTTAGAGCTGGCGTGGGGCACTTGAGATGCCGTATTTTCTGTCTTGCACTTGCATCAAAGCATGGAAGATTGACTTCACAAGGATGATTTTAACCAGCAGCAACTGAAGTGGTTCTGTTGAGTTGCAGTTTCATTCTGTTGACCAGCAAATTGTTTTTCACTGGCAGGGTAGCTTTAAAATACTGTTTCAAGGTTGATTTCAGACACATGTTCAGCTATGCTGCTGCCTCCTAAAATACACTTTCCTTAACATGTGAGCTTATTTCTAATTTTGGCAACTGCTTAAACTTTCCTTCATTCTGCAGAGACTTTACTTCATGATGACTGTGTTGATATGTTTAATCAAAAGGATTAATATATCGTACAGGTGCTTAAACTGTAAATTAGGATAGCAACATATGTAAAAGTAAAAATAACTCTATGTGAACCAAAGTAGTGGATGTGGATATGTGAAAATACCATTTCTAGTGCCTTAGAGAAACAGCACTGATCTAGAGTAACCCAGAGTCTTAACCAAGCTATGAAACAGTTGTAGAAATAGATAATCCTCTAGTTATATATAGAAAAAGTTTAATGCAACTTCCCTTATGTGATCTTCTAGATATGCCAGGGTAGTCCTCTGCAAATGGAGTAAATGTATGCCTCCGCTGTGTTGTGTGGAAATGACAGTATAGATTAACACTTTTTGCAAAGTAACAGGTTAATTTTCAGTTCTGGGAAAACGCCTAATTTGGGACTGAACCTGAATTCATCTAATGAATTCAGTGTCGCTGAGGAGGAGCAGCCTGCTGGGCTGCCATTTTGAGCTCTTATTAAAAACAAATCGAGATATTGATTGAAACAAGGTCATTGGGCGATACCATTGCAAACGATGTTTAAAATGCTACATTAGTGTTTTTCTGCATAGCTCCTGAGAGCTTGAGGACTGATTCTGAAGGAATTTGGGAAGTCGAACATTACTGTAAATTTTACTTTTATCAGTTAGTGTCCAGCCTGTAAGCTTAATCATGCCTATGTTGTCACTGAATTTTTATTAAATTTTTTTTGGTGTGTGTCCGTGGGCAAAATTCACACCCTAGCTTGGTCTCTGAGTTGTTTCATACTCCGTTTTATACTCACAAAATTTGTGACTTCTCTAAAAAGTGGATCTGTATGTACCAAAAAGAGAACTCGGATGTTAGCTGTTTATTTTGTAATTGGAAATTGCAAACTGCAGTCACGTATTTTATGAGGAAAATGTTAGAATTGAACTTTTAAGTGATCTTTTAGTAGATAAAGTATGATTATTCTGGATAACTTAGCACTGATTGTAGTGCTTCCTACATGCTTGAAGTGCCATCACCTTGCTTTTTGAAGAATATCATCGGTGAATTTGAGTCTAATCTGTTTTTATTTGTCTTTAAATGGATGTAGAGTTTCATAAACAGAGAAAGCTGCTGCTGTATACATCCAGAAACAGTTTTGGCACAAAGGCAATAATACAAAATATCACTAAGGCTCTGGAGGCTCTTTTGATTCCCACTGTCCGTCCTACTTTTTATTCCATAATATCCTTTAGGCAGCATTTCAGTGCCATGCTGAAGTCAGTGACATTTGTTGCAGTCATATAACATCATCTCATACTGGAATGGTTGAATAAATAGCTTCTGAGTTCAGAGTAAAAGCCACTTTGTCCTCTCCATCCAACACAGCTGCAGTTACTGTGCAAGAAATGATGTTGCATATTAATGTGCTAGTCTTGTTGTCAGAAATGTATTTTACTGGTCTTTTTTTTGTACAGTTGTTTGCAAGGAAGGATTATGGTTCCTTGCAAATTGCTGAGCTTCACATAGACTGTTACTCTAAAAGACTTTGAGCAGTTCAGAAAAATTTAGACAGAAATATCAAGTTCTTGAATCTAACATTAAGGCAAGCTAATACACATTCTGAGAGTTGACTAATCATGTGTTGGTTGTGAAGGAAGAATTGTTACATTGAATTACGGGCAGGCACAATCCACGAAGTGAAGTTCAGTGATTCAGTTAAAGTTCCAAATTAGTTCTGGGTGGGTTGGTTGGTTGGGGTTTTTTTTACCTTTGCAGCAAAGTGGATCTCCATAATACATAAGCAGAGAGAGACTTTCAAACTTAAAAGGCTTAATTCTGTATGTTAGAAGAATCCTGTTTGGATTTGTTTGGAGTTCTTTCTACAAATAGCTGTTAGGGTTGTTGGAGCCAAGTTTGATACATAGATGTAGAATAAACTTATGATGAAAAAAACTCAGTCTGTTAACTTCTTTTAGAATTGTAAGTAACAATGTTTTTCCCAGTTACTTGATGATTATCTCTAGCATACTTACATTGCTTGCCGGCCCTTTTGGAAGTAGTTGAAAAATAGTTAAGCTGTCTACATATGTGACTTCTCAAAACATAGGAGACTGCTGTCCGTGTGTGAGAGCAGAAGAGAAAAGTTATCAGCTAGCCCTTTAGTATCTGCATGAAATATGTGGCATGTAGAGAGATTATAGTCAGTGATTCAATGTACGTGAAGTCAGATGAAGCTTGAGCAGGAGGAAAAGGTATGAAAAAATGCAGGGGGGTGTTTTGTGGTAAGACTTGAGCAGTCTGGTGAAATGCCTTTTATGTCTAGGTAGCATTTACCTGACCTCTGCAAGGACTGGTGTAAATAGTTCTGGGAAGCTTCTTCCAGTCCTGTGTTTCTGATACTGAGCGTTGTAGGGTGGACTACGCTACTTAGGAAGGAATGAGTTGAAGCATTGCAACTCAGATGGCTTCTTCCCTTCTGGCTGTGCTTCAGCAACTTCACCCCTGATCGCATGTGAGCGCTGGGGTCTTCAGGAAGGCTGGAAAAGGAGAAAGGTTGTCTTGATGTCATTCTGCTCTCAGGTTTTGTGTGAGGCTTTCCTATGCATATGTGGATATGTAGTGGGTTTCTTCCTGTAACACCATACACATGCACACACACACTGTCCCCACTGAAGGTTTTTTCCTGGATGTGAAGGTACCCCATGTCTACGTATCTGCAGACCTGGAAGCTGGCAGCCCTGAGCGTATCTGAGAACAATGTGGAGGTAAGAAGAAGGGATCAGGATTTGCACTGGGGAGGCAATTAATGGGATCTAGGAAGGCCCTGCAGATGGTATGAACTAATCATGGTGGGATTCTCTGTCCTAGTAGACTCCGGGTCCTGACTTTGTAGACAGAGGCTGCAGAATGAAGGGCAAAAGTGCACCATGTCCTGTACTTGTGCTGAAGCAGTAGAGGGCACTAAACAACAAGGAGCAACTTCTTGTACAGGAGGAGGTGGAAATGGAAAGAAAAGGCAGTGGAGAGGAAATAAGAGCAGAAAGGAGTGAGGAGCATCAGTCTTCAGCATCACTCTGTGCTTGGTTCTTTGGGCAGGGGTGTGTTTCAGGAATGACAAGGCACAGCGGCAACTATAAGAAGGTATGCAGGAAAAAGAGGACTGCTTCAGATGCCTACTGACAGCAATACCTGAACTAGAAACTTAAACAGAATTGCTAACATCCAGTATAACAATTTTCTTCCTTGAAAACCTAGGGAATTCAAAGATTTAAGGTTGCCTGTGGCATATATGATGAACTGATGTAGCAAAATGCAAATGCCTAAACCAAAGGTAATAGATTGTGATACAGTTCACAAACTTTAACTTGGTCCTTACTAGCTAAGGCATCAGCGCACCACAACATATCCTCATGCAATTACTTTTCATCCTGTGGTCGGTTTTGTCCTTAAAAATGGATGGGTTTCTTCAGTGGGGTTTTTTTGGAGGTAGATGAAGAGTTGTTTTATTAGTGTAAATATGGCCCATCCCTCATATCAAAACATCCATGCTCTAGACTTTACATTATTAGTACAATAAACTAGTTCTACAGTTGTTCCCATCCTTTTCTTTTGCCTCAGACAGCGGTGTGTAGCACCGTGTAGTTAACTAGCATGTATTAGGCTTTGTCCTAATTCAGAACAAGCTAAGAAATTGAGCAGCAGTATTCTCGGTTATTTAGAAAATAACCAGAACAACCCTGATCCACTGGTAGTCTAGCTGGTGCATGTTAGAGTTGTCTTCTGTAAATTGCATAGCATTTCAGATTTTTTTATTTAGTTTGCAGTCATCTCTGATGTATGGTGGGCTAATACCTTCCTCTTCATAGTTGATGTGTGGCTCAGATTCATGCTTGATACATACTAGCTAGATGAAAAGCTAATTTGATTCTAGATGTTACAGTTCCAGTAAATGACTAAATATATTGTGAATGCAATGTTAAGACAAAATCACTTTGTGTGTTAAATGTTCTAATTTCAACTAGCGCTTCTCTAAGATAGGCCTGTGGTACACGAGGTAAAAAGTGTTACGGACGCAGTGCTGAGATTTCAGAGTATTAGTCAGGCTTACATGTGTACTATGCATTTAAACAGGCAAGACATCTCTCGGATACATTAATTACACACTTAACGTTCAAGTCTGGGACTCCTTTAAGTCCTTTGTAAAAGGTGACTTGTAAAGATTACCACTTTCCATCTGCTAGAAAACGTGGACTTTGCTATTTTGAAGAAGAGTTTTTACAATTCTTTCCTGCCATCATCACTGACTTTGCAAATGCACCACTACTGAGGTTGACAAAATGTGTGACCATTAGACATCATCTCACCTGATACTAACTTGGTCCTCATCAGGGCTGGAAAAGAAACAGCTACTGGTGAAATTACAAAGAAACATGTAACATTAAGTGTAGGGCACAGTTTTAAGAGTCTTGATCACCGGTCAAAACTTGCTCTTTAGAAAATGCACAAGCTGGTTGATCAGGCAGTTGCACCAATGACAGGTTGAGCTAACACTCATCTTTGTGCTTTAATTTTGGAAGCCACCAGCAATTTGGAAGGTAATGCATTTTGTCAGATGTAGTTTAGGTATCTTTACAAACATCATAATCAAGCTTCTTCCAAAGCTTCAGTATAAGATTAATGTAGGTTGTAAAACAGAAGTTACAATCTTCAGAAATGTGAGTGAGGCTAATGCAACATGGAGATTCTGTATGCTTAATCAGTACAGTAACAGATTATACCAAATTACTGACAAACGAAAATGTGTGTTGGTAACATGCTTCCTCTAGGGGGAAAAGCACTGTGTTCCAGGTGATCAGTAGTGCATGTGACAGTGTCCTAAAACAGTTGTACAAGCTTGAGAGCTGTATGCCATAGGACATGTTAAGGAAACAAAAGCACATTAGTGTTAATCACTCGGAAGGTATATTTTTGGTCGAGAAATACTGAGGTTTTAACGGATGGTTGATTTTAATAGGCACATACCCATAGGGAACCCAGTTCAAAGGCTGTCATGTGGGTAAGAGTTCGCTGGGGTAGGAACTGGAGAGATGACATGCTGAGGCTTATCTGGGAGCCTCAGTGCAATGTCACGCTTGGATTGTTGCTATTTGCTTGCCTTGGATTTGTGGCTGTCCTGGCACCTCCTGATTGCAGGGAGAGCACGTTCTCCCTCACAGAAAGGTGTCAGGGGCATGCTCATAACCCAACAGAAAAAGTCCAGACCATCACACTGTAGGGCAGAGGGTGTGCTGCACTCTGTGGGTTGTTACTTCAGAGCCTGAAAGGCATGAAGTACGTGTCAGGTTAACTGGCAAGGAGTAGACCGGCATCTGTTTTCAGAAGAACCCTTATGCAGAAGGAGTTAAGGACTGCTTGTGGTTGCCGAGCCTTTTGTGGAGATTGTGCGAAGGCTCACTCAGAAAGGTGTGCGGCTGGAAAATGGGCCTTGCTTGCTATCTCTTGGTGTCTTCCCAGTCACCTGTATTTGCGGGTTGTTTCTTCCACCCCTGGTTCTGTGTAAAGTATGCCATAACGAAACAGTGCTCTTGGCTCGTGCTCCGTTTGTTGTGCCAACAAGCAGGAAGCTTAATGAAAAGATGTATGTGGCATATTATAGTTTCTAGGTAACGGCTTTAGGCTGCAGGACTGTGGTATGGTCTGTAAACATTTGGGTTCTTACTCAATAGTCAGCATTGTAACGGACAGGGAAGCATTTGACATGCTAATAGGTTTTGCTTCAGAAGAGACTTGCTTCAACCAGCGTAAAACCCTGTGTGGCCAGTGCTGTAAGATATGTGTGTGTTGAGCGTGAGATTAAAACATTAAACAGGCATAGAGATCTTTGAAGTACGTAAATGCTTCAGAGATTTCCCTTTCCTTTTTGCTATCATGTGTTTAAGGAGACTATCCAGTTCTGTGGCTAGAAGCGAGGAGCAAAACGAATGGATTTAAAATGCTATATGGGGGCTAGAATTCAGTGCTATAATACTGTAAGTCAGCGGATGAGTTGGTATGGGAGGACAGGCACAGACTTCAGAAACAGTACTTCAAACTGAATGCCTGGAGTAGTATGTGATGATTCTGCGCTCCCCCTCCAGGCTGTACAGCATTTAAAATTGTATGCTGAAAAACCTTTGTACCCCTGCAAAGAAGGGCAGAGGGATTTCTGTGGTGTATGGTTTAATCCTGCTGAGTCAGTTTAAGCATCCAGGTCAGCTTTCACCTGCCTGCAGTTAAATTTTTTTGAGTTCCTGCAACTTTTTTAAAAGCCTCTGTGGTGGTGGTTGGTTGTTCTGTTCAGACCAGCTCGAAAAGTCTGATGGACAGCTAAAATAAGCTGGTATTCCTGGACAGGGACTAGTGCCTGACCTTAAGGGAAAGTCAGGAGGTCACAGCAAGAGTAAAGGAAAGGGAGAGCTGCCATGCTTCTTTAGAAAGTACTTAGTTGCCATCTTGGGCTTCAGACCATGTTGATGCATGGGGAGATGCAAGATGAGAAGTACTGTTTCTCTTTCCGCAGCTGCTTTGAGACAACCAGCTAAATAAGCAGCTAGCAGAGTTCCTGAGGTGCAGCATCTTAAGCATTTCAGTTAGGCAAATTGTCCAGGCACAGCTCTGAAAAATGAAGTCACTTTGCTGCAGACTAGAACGGGCTCATGACTGACATGCTTGAAGTGTGAACAGAGCAAGTTAGGGATGTCTGTGCCAGCCTATACAGACAGGCCTGAGGCAGAGCTTAGAAACAAAACATCACTTCTGCAGGAGTCTGTGTTTGTACAGTCACCAGCCTGGACTCTGAGAGGCACAGCAGGAAGGTGTGTGTTTGCCACTTGCCAAGCTGGATGCAGTCAAAAATTACAGTTGACCAAGCTGTGGAGCAGCTGCAGGTGTTGGAAGACTTCCATCCATGTCTGGCCTGTCAGGCCCTCTGCAGACACTGCTAATTGGGTTTTGTGACTCCTTTCCCTGTATATTTGAATCTGCTTCCTGCATTTAGGGCTCAGAGCAGGAGTCTTGAAAGAATTTAGGCTGTTAATTTACAGCTAGCTAAATTTCCAGGTCCTCTCAAAGATAATGTATGTACCGCTGCAGATTAAACTCGAGCTTCCTTATTTGTACGGGTCTTAAGTCTCCCTCTGTCAGATGTCATAGCTTGGTACAAGGCAAACTTTAAAATCAAAGCAGTGAGATCGAATGGTTCTGAAGTCTTTCTGTTGCATTGCTTGAATAGCTTGTACGCATTGTGGTAGGGGAGGACGGCAGGAGAACTATAGGGGTTTTTGAGGCTTCAGAACTGGCTGTGTAAAGATTAACATACAGGGCAAAGTTGTGTACTTGCTGATGGGCCGGTTCAGATGCAAGACTGAGATTTGAAAACTCCTTAAGGAAAAACCCCAGAATCGGATGCATGGGTCACGCAGTACTGCCTCAATGGGACTGGCTCGCTTACAGGAGGAAAAGATAAAGCATCTAGAGAAGAGGTCAGCAGTGCAGGCCTCTGTTCTTCAAGCTCTAATAAAAACAGGTGGACCTTCAAGTTTACTTCAGTGTTTATCAGTGTATTTGGAGAGATTTGATCCAACTCAAAACTCCACTGAACACAGTTAGCTAAAATGTTTAATGACTGTTAATATTGTACAGGATACACATTTTGTACTGCTTTCCATAACCTGGTTCAGTGTGTCTTGTGGGGTGCGTTGCCAGCATTTCCTTACTTTTATTTCAATATTTTAGTTTTAACTTGGCTAATTTCATAAATATGAGTATATATCTAGTCTGCAAGAATATACTCTTGTCCAGGTGTTCTTTCCCATTATGTGTAGCTTCAGCTCTATTCTGTACCACGCTTTGTTCTTACTCTTTTTCCATTTTTGGTTTGGTCTTTCTCCTTTCAAGAAGTCCAAGGGGTGGGGAGGGTTTTTTTGTGGATCGGTGGTTTTGTGAGTTTGTTTTTTGGTTTTTGGGGGTTTTTTTGTTGTTGTTGTTGGGGTAGTGTGTTCAGTTACCAATTACAACTAGGTCTGAAATAGACTTCTTAAAAAAGGGAAAAGTCAACATATAGATGCAAGTAGATTCTTCCTCTTTCATGTTTGGGAAGTGAAAATACCTGGTTGCTGTTTTCAGTCAGACTCCAGTCCTAGTTGTACAAACTAGTCAGTCTCACAGAACATGAAACCACCCTGAAGGTCAAAGTAGTGGATTTTTTTTTTTGTATGAATCACTGTAAGCTTTGTCTAAATTCTTTTATTTAATATTTCAAATGTACTGTATTACTTAACACTGTCAAATGTAACTTACTGTGGTTTAGTGAGTTTCTATGCTGACTTCAGAACTATACATGGGGCTTTCCTCAGATGTTTTAACTTCGTGTATTTTATTCTAATTTTAGAGCTATAGAAATAGGGATGTTTTGTGTTTGCTGGTAGCTAATTGTGTAAAAGATTTCTGTGTTTCTGTAAAGCAAAAGAAATACTTTAAAAACAAAACAAAAGACCCCAAACCCCCCAGCATACCCCACCCAAACAGACCAGATTTTGTTTAAATAAGACTTTCTTTGTTTTGCTCTAATCATTAATTTACTCTTGAGAGGAAGTCCTTATCAGTGTTTCATTTCTGTTTGTCTATGAAATCAGGAGGGTTTTTCCTAAACAGGAGAAAACATTAAGGTACTTGAGATGTATCAACGATAGAGGTGTCTCAGCTGGAGTAGAAGCTGAGGTAAAGCAGCAGAGACTGATAATTCTGAGACAAGTTCTAGGTTGGGAAACTTGTGTATTGATGAAAGCTATTGTCCATGTGTCACTAGCTACTAGGTATTCCTTCTGAGAGGTTATAAAATTCAGAGCAGCAGCAACCTCTGTAGACTTTCAATTTGCTTTGTAGTATCTACCCACAAGTTTAATTATAGGTGAGATTTTAGAGTGTCTCCCAGAGTGGAGAAAAGTAATTGAAACCTGCCTGGAAGCTATGTGAGGAGGATGATGTTTACAAATCCCCAGAGTCCTTTGTGATCGGACCTTTTAGTTTGAAGAAGGAATGTACCAAACACATTGATTTACACTCTGGATGGAATGAATGTATGCAACAGAGCAAGAGACCAGTTTCCAAGGTCAGCTTTTCTTCAGTTATAGCATTGTAGCAGAGGGCACTTGGCAATTGTGATGGGTGCACAGACGTGTAGAAAGGAGGCTGAAGCCTTTGAATTTGGTGATGTTGGACAGGAGTGACAATTGCAGCACCTAGTTTAGTCACCTGAGCTTTGTCAGCTAGGCTTTTCGATGTAGCTTATAGAGAAAAGCTTCCCTCAAGCCCTCCTTGATCCCAGTTAGGATTCTGCTCTGAGTCACTGTCTGGAGGAGCCTGTTCCTCTAGGGAGGAACCAAGAGGTACACCTGGTTGGATATACCCACATTTTTTTTTAATATTTGTTTACCCCAAAACCATCACTTACTCCCCCCCCCCCCCCAGCTGAAATCACTACATTCACTCTTCATGGAATTACACCTTTAAAATCACCAGAAAATAGAACTTATGACGGATGGCACTTTGAGCTGTTCCCCTTAGTATAAACAAAGGATCTGTGTTGGCTACCAAAAGCTGCCAGGAAGATTAAGATCTTGGATAGTTACATCTATGAGCCGAGTGAATACCTTCCCTCTCACAAATGGAACCTACTTGTTGTCCACCTGTATCATAACTGAACCAGTGAAAATCAGTTCAGCTCGATTCTTATTTGTTGCCAGGGCGTATCTGACAAGGTCTCTGCAAGTGCTTCACCTGTGTTTGTGAGATTTTTAGGAACCACTAAGGTATGGTGAAGATTGGAATGAAGTGTTACACTGCTGAGCTGAATTACTGCAGGTGTTGGTCTGGGGGTGCAGAAGTATTGCTAGTGCTTATACCTGGCTCTCTTCACCTACCTAAATCTTCTGCAAAGATGTTACATGGATTCAAACTTCAGGTTGTGCTTCTGCAGTCAGGTCTTCAGTGGTATGAGAATAACTCTCAGGATAGCTATACAGCTAGAAATGGGGCAAGGGGGGAAGAAGCTGCAGCCTGTAGTTGTGCTAGGGAAATCCCATCGGAAAGCCCATGTGTGACTGCCTGGCAGGTGATACAGAGACCTGGAAAAAAGCTCCACCATAGGTGGTGTGTCCACCAGAGCTGTGATAACCCCTGTGATAGCAGGACAGTTGGGGGATATCTTCAAGTCATGAGATGGTCTGTGTGAAGGATGTGTCTCTGATACCTTCCTGGTCCCATGAGTGTGTCTGGACTAGTGTAGGAGGCAAACTGGCAAGCGAGCAGTAAACTTTTATTGCAAGTGGGACTCCTCAAGATTAGCTTTTTGGCCAGCAGTACTGTGGTGAGCTGGAAATCCTGCATCTGCTGGCATTCTTAGTGATGCTTCCCAGCCCAAACCAGTGGTGGTGGGGTTATTGCAGTTTTGAACAAATAGCATAGGCCCTCTGTTCTGGGGTGTCTGTAGGATCATGACTGTCTCCAAAAGCATCCTGGAGCCATGGCAGGGCCAAAGGTGTGGTGTAAAAGTTCTCCTGGGCTCCAGCTTTTGTGCTGCTCCAAGTTCCACTCTGCTGGGTATTGTGCTGAATACCAACTCACCTCTTTGAAGGCAGACTGACGCCTTCTGTAGACCAAGGTCTATGTTGTGTTGGTCATTTTTTCCAAAGTTAATCCAATGACTGGGTAACTAAATTACTGTCTAACAAAACAGCTAACAGCCTTGTGTTATTAATCTACCTGTTTTTACGTGGCACCTAGACCTGTTACAAGCTCTGTGCTTAAAAGTAAGAAGCCTTAGCTTTTACAGAGAGAAGTCACACTCTGATCTGGTAGCTAAAAGGCTTTGGCTACTGCCAAAAGTATCTCATTGGTTGGTCTTCCTATATTGCTCTGGTAACTGTTTATTTTTTGTGGACTAGAGGGCTTCCTCAGGATCTGGGTTCTTCCAAAGACTGCTGAAAGAGCATTGCAAGCTGTGGGAATGAGGAAGGTGTGCAGTGGGAGTGGGGCAATGTCCAACGTGTTCACAGATGTACTCCTGAACCCTCACTGCAAACATTAGCAGAAGGACAGGTGCATAATCACCTTGTTGAATATACAGCTGAAATAACTAAGTGCAGTTGAACTGTCTGGGTTTCACCTCCTGCAGGCAATCCAAGCTCCTTTTGAGCTTTTGTGTTGGAAAGGAAGGGTGCGCTGTGTCCTTGCACACTGTTTAGCTGTGTTGCAAGAAACCTGGTTACTGATGCCCAGGCATACTTTGATTGATGCACAGATCAAATGACTGTTGGGAGTGGCTTTTGGCGTGACGTCCCACGTACAATGATGTCAGCAAAAGATTTTAAAAAATTCAGGTGTGGCATAATCTGCCAATTACACTGATTAGTGCTCTGGCTGAATCCTGAGAAGGAGCTCTAGCTCTAGAGCTTTGCTTATTATTTTACTTAGTGCCTTTGTCTCACGTTGTACTAGACTTTTACCTAGTACCTTCACTGCGGCACGCTGTAAATTGAGGTAGGATACCATACCAAGGGCTATGTGCTAGCTCTCTTGCTATCCAGGGAAATCTGCTACCAGCTCACAAATGTCTCTGGCAGCTTGGAAGCTGTGACACTGGAAGAGGTCCTGCGGCTCCCGTGGGGTCGGAATGGAGTGCCTCGCTGCTCTGTTGGCAGAAGTGAAAGCTAGCCAGGAGGCGATGCAGGCTGGACAGAAGGAACTAAAGCACGATGTGGAAACATCTCAAAAGGAAATCAGAACAGTGTTAGCACTGCAGAGGAGCCAGCAACAGGTGAAAGAAGATCTGCAAGCAGAGGTGAAGTCCAGTCACTTGGATATAAGAACTGTGCTTGAGGAAATCCAGCGAGTAAGAGAAGAAATGGCAACTCGATTAAATACACAGGCTGATCTGGTCTTACTGATCAAAGAAGTGAGCACCAATTTAACATGTGTAGACAAGGCTTTCCAGAAAATGGAGGAGAGGCAGAAAGTTTTTACCAGCATGCATCTTCCTACAAGAGAAAATATTGAGCAAGGATTTTTCTTTGACAGATGCTTACACGAGACACACACGGGTTTTGAAAAACCTGTGGAAGCTAACAGTTTGGATGAGGAATGTGAAAAGAAGGTGCTTAGGGGTAAGGCAACGGTGACTTCAAAAGCATGGGGACAAGTGAGGTGGTCCCTACTTGTGCTTATTTAGTAGTTTGTTTGGGCTGTCTGGAATGCTTTTAAGAAATGTATATATTTTTTTTAAATTGAATTTCTTAAAAAAGATAATTTGTAGCTATCAATAGACATTAGTGAGCAGATCTTCCTAGTATATGATAAGCAAAGGAAGGCTTTGCTTTGGCTCTGCAAACCAAGAAGTTGGTGATAAGTGTTTCATCGGGTGATGCAGTGACAGTGCATAAGGTAGAGAGGCTCGGGGAACCAGCAGTACCAGGCAAGCTCAGAGATGGCCAGCCAGTCAATTACAATGTCAAGTACTGGGCAGTACCCCAGCACGTAAATGTAACTTTATGGAACACGCCCTAACCTACAGTTGTGTATTTCTTGCTTCTGAACGCCAATTAAGTAGCAAAGCTATGTATGGGAAAGAGTCTGCTTTGTGGAAAAGCTTGGGATGGGTCTAATATTCTCCTCAAAGAACTAGAGCCACTGCCATCTGTGTAGCAACTGTAGAGGGAGTGGGAGGATTGTTGAACCTTTTCCAAGGTTGTGGGGTATTTTTTTTTTTTGCTAGTGAGGTACTTAATCTTCTATAAGTGATTCAGGGATCAAAAGGCTTAGTCTTAGCAAAATCATTGCTTGCTTGGGTTTTTTTTTGGTTTTTTTTTTTCCCTTACTAGTATGAAGAATGGTAGGACTTTAGATGGTGGTTCTGTCTGGTCACTGTGCTACATGTGGTACTTGAGAATCTGATTTCTAATCTTCAGAGATTGAGCATTTCAACTAGATTGAGTACAGTGTTTTCAAGCCTGTTGGAGAGGAGTCCAGAAGCTAACTTAAGGGTGGAAATTGGTCTGCTATGCAAATATGAATGTATAAAGGTGGCAAGTAAAAAGGCCAAAGTGAGGAGGACTTGGGCTGGTAACCAGTACTGTCTTTAATTTAGAGTCCATCACTGATGCATTATATCAGTAATTAGATTCATGATGGTTTTGTTGTAATCAAAGCGTGGCTTTTGTTTTGATATCACGGCATGCCTTCTATACAAATCTGGAAACAGTCTGTCATTGCCCAGAGGTACGTAGGCCATAAATAAGCACTGGAGTGTGACTGGTGTTAATCTGTAGAGGCAGTTCATGCTACAGAGGGTTCATGCTAGCAGAGAAATGCATTTCAACATTTGAAGTGGCTTTGTATAGCACACATCTATGATAAAATTGCCAACAGGAATGTCACTGAATTTCTCTGATGCATAGTTTTTGTTCAGCTTTTTTTAGTATAGCATCCAGGGTTTGCTTGGTTGGGTGTTTGAATGAGCTTCTAGGAAAAGACTTAGTAGTGTGAGCACCATGATAAAAGCAGTGGCGTGAAACCTGCAAACTGATATAGGCTGGCTGAACTCTGGAAACCCTGGGTAATCTGGAGTCTTGTCTCATTGGTGGTTAACTGTTGCATTACTGTATTGAAATGAAATCACTTCATTGGGTAACAGTAAGTGATGTAACTTTTTCCCAGAATAAAAATTGTTTGCAAACACTTGTTCAGGTTTAACACAGCCTGTCAGGGTCCTACAAATGGATGTAAAAACAATTTTGCGTGGTTAATTAAGTGATGACATTAGCATCTCTATCAGTGAATTTACCCAGTACCTTTAAATCAAGAAGAGTGCTCTAGTTCTCTATTTATTTTAAGTGGAGCATTCAGAAAGGGAGGTGGAATATATGAGAGAGTAGGAGTATGTGAGCCAGTAGGGCAGGGAAGGACTGACTGTACATGTTTATTCTTTAGTCCCTGCTCTTTTTTTTTCCCCTCTCTCCTTGATTATTGTTTTGTGATTTTTGAAGGAGCTTCAGAATGTAACCAGTATTTTCCTAAACACAGTATTTTCTGTAAGATTGCTGGAAATCTGACATGGTTGCTCTCAAATGTGAACTGTCATTCATATTTAAAGAGGTCTGCTCAAAGGACTTTGTTATGTCTAGACTGAGAGAAAAAAAGCGGTCACATTAGTTAAAACAGTGGTGAAAATAAGGTAACTAGAACTGGCAGCCAAGCTTGATCTTTTTCCCCTATAGATTTTTATTTTGATTTGGGCTATCATGTTGATATACCTCTTAACAACTCTACTATTAAACTGCAAGACAGTATGTTTCTGAAATATGCTTTTTAACAGTCAGCATCTCTGAGCAGAAGTGTAGTGAAATCTCTTTAAGAATACAGGAGTATCTGAATATGGTAAAGCAGTGTGCTGACAATTCTGTAACTGTGAGGGAGTACACAAAATGTTGCCTGGAGAGGATGTATTTGGAAAATTAATAGGCTTGGGAGGCACTTCATAGTCAAGCTCAGTAGGAGAGGCACAGAGGACATCAGTATTTTGAACAGGAAACTTGTTCTCAAATGTTTTGAAAACAGGTGAAGGCTGTGCAAGACTGATTTATTAATGCAATAGTTGATGTGTCAGTCAGGCTAACATTAACTGAGAATCAGAGCCTTTGTTGTTAATGCTGTCTGCAGTTGTGTGATTGAACCTTACCCTGCTGGGACTGTTCCAGAATCACTAGACAGCCTTCAGACCAGGTGCTTGGGCTTCAGAAAGGATTCATAAGCAACTGCTTCATGTTTCTTAGTTTGTTCCCTGTTTTTGTGTCTTGTTTTGGTTTTTTTTTTTTTTTTTTCTTCATGTTCCTATTTTTCTTTTCTACGTATCTCACCTCTCAGGTTTCTTCACTTTATCTTGAAGAAATCTTGTTAAGATGAAACTGTACAAAGTAATCTGCTTAGATGTCTTCATTAAATTACCAAGGGATACTTACATATTGCATCAGCCTTTTATTGCAAAAGTGTTTGCTTGTTCTCTGCGTGATCAAATGGAGAGACTGGCCCTATCTGCACAGCAGTTCTGTACACCCTTTCTAGTCTGCAGGCAGCAGAGAAACCCATAACCTCTCTGCGGAGTTTAGGAGTCGGGCACTGGGATATGTAATGTGGTTTCCTCTGACACGAGGTGGTTGTGTAGGGACTGAGGTTGCAACAATACTAAGAATATTAAATCTACAATGCAATTTTTGGACCGTGAATAGTGGCAGGGCAAACTTGAAATAGATTTATTTTTTCAAGTCTCATCCTTGTGACTGAAATTGCTGACACCAAGAAATGCTGCAAGACCTCTAGTTAATAAAGCTCAAACCTAAGCCACAGAGAGGGGAGGTTTTAAAATGAAAATTCTAAAAGAAAGAAAAAGACCAGGTAAATAAATGCAGGGAAAATGGGTTTGTATTCAGCTGTACTTTAGAGTGCAGGAAATATGAAATCTGCATTGCAAACAAACGGTCAACTCATGTTAGAAATACGTTACTGGAGAGGTACAATGACAGAGATCTTGCATTTTATGAACATACAAAGCACAGCATGAAGAGTATGCTGAAAAGTAAGACACGGGATACGTGAAGGTGGGGACGAAGTGGAAAATCGTTTACAAGGTTATGGTGATAGAAATTAACCTGGCAGATGATAGCGTCTGCTTTTCAGTGCTACTGAAATAACCCTTTCTCCTAATTAGTATTTCTAGAAGTGTTTGTAAGAATTTATAACTACTTTCTTTTGCCACCTGTCTTTTCAGGTTTGGTGAGACTTCAACATGAAGTGCATATTAATTAGTTGTTGTTGTTGTTGTTGTTCTAGTTGACAAGGGCAAGCAGCGGAGTCCCAAGAGCTCATGCATACAGACTCAAGCCTCCACAGATGTGCATTCACCTGGCACAAAAACAGCGGAGTTGACACAGTACAAAACAAAATGCGAGACCCAAAGTGGAATCATCCTGCAACTGAAAAAATTCCTGACAAGCGGTAACCAGAAGTTTGAAGCATTAACTGTTGTGATCCAGCACCTGCAGTCTGAGGTAAAAACTTGCAGCTAATCAATTTTGGCTTTATTTTTTTTGAGCTTTTCTCAACAAGGGCTTCTGAAAATATTAATATGCCGATATGTAACACCTGTGTTTCCATTACAGTGATTTCTGTTTTCCTGTGGAGGTAGCAGTAAACCTACTCCTGCCATCAGCTGGGTAGGAAAAAAATAATCCTGACACTGGGTTTCATGGCCTCTGCAGCTTTTTAGAAGCTTTGCATCCTTTTTAGAAGAGAAGTTTTTACACATCTGTCATTAGAGTGTCCTTCAGGGTTGAGTACCTTTCCAAGTATATACTCCCAAGTTCTGCCCTTGTAGGAAAGATTAGTTTGAAAAGACAATCTGCATGACCTTGCTTTGTTATCTGACATTGGATAGAGGAGTGTATAAGGGGTAGACATGTTGTTGAGCTATTTGGAATAAAGTGTGAGTTACAGTGGTTTTATTTATTGAATCCTGCATTATTGGTGGTGTCTCAAAGTTACCAACATTTCATTAAAAAAAAACAAATATAGAAATGCACCTGGAATTTAAAGTAGAATTACTCTGATGGGGTTTGATGTTTAATTGTTCTATTTGTTTGACATACATAATGTTCCAATCAGTTTGATATTACATTGGAAACTTTTGGTCTGCTTTGAAAACTTTTGAGAGAAGAAAAATCTGAAGTTGAGGAAATTAAACAGTTATTTTTAATAATGTAATTATTAATAGCAGTTTCTTGTGCATTTGTAACTAATGCTTCAAGATTGGTATCAACTTTTTTCCAGCTGTTCCAGTATGTAGTGTTTTTTACAGTCTGATATACAAAAACGCACTAAGTTGTCTTACTGTGCTGCCAGAAATGTAACATTCTCTTCTTGTGAGGTAATACCTGCTTGTTCTGGTTTGATCTGAAAGTAGTGCATTTAGGTCCAAGACTGGTTCAGTTCTAAGAGCAATGGCTCCTAGCCAGTTTTGTGGGTTGGGTTGTTTTTGGTTTTTTTTTTTTTAACTGATTGGAACACCTTTCCCTGCTAAGGAACTACTTCAGAAATCTTTGAAGCATTTTGATACAGTATTTTTGGATGCCTGTCATCTAATATGAAATTGTGAAATTCTCATGGCTAAACTTCTGTACAAACTTCTAATTACTGTATAATAGGCACCTTGATTTTTGGGAAGTTATATAATTTAATATTTTTCTGGGTGGTTCTTTCAAATATATTGCATTGCAACTTTTTAAAATTCAGGAATACTTTATCAATGTCACATCTAATGAGAAGAAGCCTGTCATACGTATTTGCTTCTTCCAGGCTGTTTTACAGGTCCTTTACTCTAAAGAAGACTTCTTGTTCCCTCCCCTCCCCCCCCCCCAAGAATCATGGGGTTGGTTATGGGGGGGGGGGGGGGGAGAGAAGGAAAAGAAAAAAACTGGTGTCGAATGTGGAGGAGAGAACGAACTGCATGGAGGAAACTAGTAATTTTGCTCCTTCCTTGTCATAATTCTTCTGCAGATGGAAAGAAAAAAGAAATTTTATTTCTGTTAAATTGTGTAAAATTAGTAATCTTGGTGAGTTAAGTTTAAGCACATGAAACTGGGCTAAAATGACACATTGAGGTGCTTTTATACCAGTTATTGGTATTGAGGTTGTTCTCTCCCAGGATGAGAGGGTGCTGGCTGAAGAGTCACTGCCTTATTCTTGTGTATTTACCATAGGGGTGAGAAGGACTCTTCTGCCATAGTGGTGTAAGGAATACTCATCATCTGGTAGTTAGCTGGGGGAAACATCCTGTAGGATTTCTGTGTTTTAGGGAACACAGTGAAGAGTTGTTTGGTGTTGTGGTTTGTTTTGGTTTTGTTCGTTGGTTTGGGTTTTTTTCCTTTCAGGTGAGGTGTGGCGTGTGGTATAGCTACCTTAATCTTAACTGGCCATGTGTTTATTTTTCTGAAGTATCACTTGGGCACTCATTGGATGTAGTTTTCAAATTGTTTGGGTAAACTTGGGAAGAAACTTGGAGTTAGTTTTCAGTTCATATGGCAGGGACTCATAGCTTAACTACTGCAGAGCCAACTGAAAGTCACTTCAGTTTCTGCTTTAAAAAACCAGAACAACAGAGCTGCGCTTCCATTCCTCCCAGCAGAGCAAACGTGAAGTGACACGATGCCGTGTAAGCTGATCAAACAGCTTGCTGTAACCAGAGGAAGGTCCTGCTCTGGGCTGCCCTGGTGCTGGTCTGTCCCTGAAGAAGGCTGATTCAGCTTGCAACTACCAGAAAGCTGATCCAGCCAAAGAGAGAGCGTTTCTTTGACAGATTAGCGATGTGGACCATCCCAATGTGTGGTCAGAGCCAGCGCAAGGGTGCGACAGGGCTGAGGGCAGGCAGCCTGGCCAAATGGAGAAAAGAGCTGGAGCGAGCTGTTAGGTCACTCTGAGGCTGTGCAGCCCAGCCCGAGCCTCTTGGCAAAACCTGCCCAGTCTCTCTGCTTTCCCTGCAAAACTGAAGTTACTGGGAGCTGATTCAGCTGTTGGGTTTGTTTGAGTTGCTTTCCTTTTCTTTTTTTCTTTTTCCCCAAGAGGTCCAATGCATTTCTGCATCAAAATTTGGAGTTGCTTCTTATGAGCTCATTTGAAATGGGATATAGCTGCAAACAAAAGCAGGACTTGCTGGCAGCGATTTCTGTAAAAAATGCAGCCAACCCATCTGGAGTGAAGTTGAGAGGCTGTTGTCGAAGGGTTAAACGAGATTGAGGAATGCTGTGGTGCTGTTGCTGTCTGAGCAGGAATCTGGCAGGATGCTGCCTGAGCTCGAACCAGTTTGTTGCAAGTGTTATGCAGCAGCTGGCAATATTTTAACAGCTGTCTCTGGTAATACCTTCACACTTCAGTGGTCAGGGTTTGTCCAGGGGATTTCACTGCTTAACTACCTTTACTAAGGCTCTGCTGAATTTAAAAAATTCCAAAAACCTTGCGGGAGCTACTGTTGCGCTGGGTTAAAACCAGATGGAAACACTCCTGGCTTCCAGAGTACTTGATGACAATGAATGGTGTGGCTGATGAGAATGCCACGCTCTACTGAGTTTTTCCATTGTTAGCTGTACTGCCTGCCTGGTGGCGTTACAAACAAGTCAGACTGCGGCCTAATCACAAAAGCAAGCTTAGTCTTTCTAGACTACTTGCACTCCCCGATCCGTTGGTAATTCCTGTGACTTCATATCTCTTTTCCTGTTCAGACGAGAAAGGAAAAGTGGCAGTACAGAGGAAACGGTGAAACTGGCCATTTACAATACGCGCATGAAGTGCCAAGGAAAGCCATCTCCTGTTAACCTTTAACTGCATTAAGCTTTGAAATTTGTACTGCTGCATTGGAGCTGACCCTTGTATTCATTTTGCATATTAATTTTCAATTTATTTCTTGACCCTTCAGTAACAGATGTTTTCACAGAGGCTTTAAATACATGGTTTAGCACATCTGTGGTAAGTCAGGCTGTAGATGCCCCTCTTGCAACCTTGCCTTCTCTTTGCTTACCCTTGTGTCTACATGGACTGGTGCTCATCTGGCCTTGAGGAGCCAGTTCAAGCATCCAGTCAGGAAGAAAAAATATTATTACGGGTCTACTTTTCTAGGTCTGCCCATACCCAAAGTGTTAGGGGTATGCCCCTGTGCAGTGGTTCACTGGGGGAAGGAATGGGAGTGAAGAACCACTGGTGCTGGAGTGGGGTGGGAACGTGTGTCTGAGAGGTCTGCAGCTGTGGGTAGGAGCCAGACGCTTTTTGGATAGGAAAATTCCAAACTTGGATTGTTTCTGTGATGACTTGCAAAAGTACATCACCAGCTGTTGAGATGGAGGCCGTGGCAGCTCTTGCACGAGCCTCTACTCCTTGCCACCTGAGGGGTGCTCAGTCCCTTCCCCTGCCTCGGGGCTGCCCCTGCGAGGCTGCCTGAGCACTGCAGCTGGGGAGTTCAAACCTCTAACTCGCTGCCCTATATAAACTCTTACATGTTTCAGGGTGGAGGTGTTTTAGCGGCACAGTACTAGTTTGGCTTTGAATCTGGTTTAAGGGATATTTAGCTTTCAAGTGAAAAGGTAGTGTATTGTTAGAGTGACTTGATCGGCTCTGTGACTGTTCAAAGTGTGACTTGACCAATATTACCTTTTCGTCCTCTCATTTTAATGCATAAATTGCCATACTCGCAACTACTCAGGCTGTCTAAAAAAACTTAGATGGTAAAATATTTAACTATTATAAACACCCATTTTGGTGGTTCTAGTGTTCAAGTGTTTCAAGAGCTCTCGACAGACTTTTCTGTGGAAATGAGTTTCAGATTTGCATGCCCTGCAGAGATGAACAGAAACTAAATTTCACTGTTGTGCTTCTCCTTGGGATGGTTACCAGGAAGACTGGTATTTACAGTACAAACTTCGTTTGGGAATGATTGTGGTGACATCTTCAAGAAGTTTCCTTCATGGGGGGAAATGCCATATGAGAGGCCGTAGGGCCTTGCCATTAACGTGACATTAACATACCACTAATTCTGAACGTGGCACAGGAAGCAGCATAAGTAATGTGCTAGAAATTGTGTGGCTGAAACAGGCTTCAGCATTTCTAGGTGGAAATAGAAATTAACCATTAGTATATGAGTTACCATAACTGGCATTTCCTGACGTGGATGACTGTAAAAGCTGAGATACTAGTTTTCTTAGGAACTTCTTAGCACTGTAAAGAGGTTTGGGGTTTTTTTCCATCTTGGAATACATGGACACATGTATCGGAAAAATTTGGCCTGGCCTTTGTGGGAGTTCAGCAGAAAATGTTAATCAAGTGAGAAATACATATCTAGCTTAAAGAGCAGAAGTACGCATTGTATCACTATACCCAAAACCATTTACAGTGGAGGGAAGGGGTTTGGAACAGTCAGTATTTTTGGCTTATAAATCGAAAATATATTGGCAGGCATATTGTTTTTTTTTAAAAAAATAAACATTTTTTATTTTTTAAATTCTTTTTTATTAAAATAAATTTTTTTATAAAAAGAATATTTAAAAAAAATAAACTTAATTGAGTTAAGTTTACAGTTTTCTAGAAACCTAGTGTCAAACTTGACCCGTTCTCAGGATTTTCATTCAAAGGGTATCTGCTCTTTAAATCTGGCTTCCCAAAATATGGACATAACTTTCTACAAAAGAGAATAAGGATTTTTAATTCAGGTAATTTTTAATCTTTAGATTAAAAAAACCCACAGATCACTTAGAAGTTGGAAGATAGTATCTTGAATTTGAGGAATCCAAATATTTTCTGTTCAGTAAAGGAGAGTATTTGAATAATAACACGGTAGCTTCCCCCTGTAAAGAAACCTAGGCTCTGGCAGCTTGCATCTGACAGCCGTCTGAAAACAAGGAAGTTTCCAGTGATTCTCAGGGTCCCTATAACATGTAGCTGCTGATGGACAAGAATATTTTTGGCAGCAGGTTGACAATTTGTGAGCTCTAACATCCAGGAAAAGATTTTAATCCATTAATTACTGTGAAACTAGGCTTTGGTGGAGGTAACTTTTTAGAAGACGCCTCAGTTACGCAATTTATTGTGTACACCTGGTTATTCAGAATGGGTTACAGCTGGAGAGAATTGGGAGTCCTGTCCTATAGCTACTCGTAGCAAAGGGTGTCTTGAGAAAAGACACCTTTTGATTTGAAACAAATTTGGTGGTTTGGGAAACTGGTGTTGCTTTTCATGAAGAAGTTGATTCTCATGACTGCCTTGTTATTTCTCCTCATTCTGCATCATCAAGAAGATGCAGAATTGATGACAGTAGCAAGCAAGATGTATCTATTACAAAATCAAAATTAAAGGGAACAGTTAGTCGAAGAAAGAAAATAACATCTTGGCTTCTTGTTTCTCTGTTCTGTTTTGTGTTGCCTTTTCAGATGAAATTCTAAACAGCCTTAAAATGGAATTATGTAGAGAAATGCTGTAATACTATGTTGAAGCATAGGATCTCATATTCTAACATTTGAAAGAACTTTTGTAAAGATTATTATAATTTTATAGACGTGAGAATTTAAATTGTGACATTAACTTGTCAGAGCTGCATGGTGTCTGATAGAGACTGTCAGATGAGATGAACTGCAAAAAAAAAAAAATCAGTAAATACTGAAAAATAAGTAGTTGCTTGGATAGGGTAAACTTAATTTTTTATGAGATGAAATTTTTACAGGGAAGGAAGGAGTCATTCTATGTGATGAGTTCCGAGTTCAGAAACCCTGTAAAGTAGAAAAAAGGTTGTAATATGGGTTATTTATTTCTCTGTAACTACATCTTTGTAAAGCTATTGCATGAAGGTGGACATCACTTTTAGATGGGAAAACAAAGATCCCATATGAGCATAAGATCCCATGTAAAGCCTGTAAAAGCATAAAGAGCCCGCAAGTATACAATCCATGTTAATTATATAGTGACTCATAGGAATCCCGTTTGGCTGGTTCTCTGCTTTAGTGTTTCCCACACCAAACAGCAAGGAGTAATCAACTGATTCTCCATAGATGTGCCTAGCAAATGAGAGAGGTAATAGAAATTACAGTGAGTCTCTATCAGCTCATCACAGAAGTGTTGTATTCCGCAGCTTAACTGAATTCTGTTTGAAGTAATAAGTCAAGGTGGAAACTGATTGGTTATTTCATTTGGTAAAAAGGCAATGCACAACTCTAACAAGGCCAAGAGTAATTTGGAAGTAGTCATTTCACTGTATATTTATTGATTTTTGAGGTGGTTAATGGTATTTTCGCTTTACTGCAGTAATAGTCTGCTGCTCCTTTCAAAAATAAACGTGGAGCAGAGGGTGTAAATCCTGTTTGTTGGCTCATTTATTTAGCTTGCTTTTGCATCACTGATGTGAAAAAATGACATTTCAAGGGTTTTTTAAGTGGGGCAGGTGAGTTTTAAAAAAAATAATTTCTAAAATTGCTGACTCTTAATTAGAAGATTTATTTAGAGGATTGGGTTTTGCCGACAAAGAAGGAACAGGGACTGGTAGAAATATTGTCGTGTAAGGACCAAAATAATCAAAGCAAATGTCATACTGTGAAGCGGATATGAATGGCCCTTTTGTTACCCCTTCATAATTACCTCCAGGCTGTAGCTGATGACACATGAGTGACTGGAGTTTATGCAAAGACGTGACTCAATTTCTACATTGTGGCCAATGATGATGCTCATCTTTTCATGACTGGTGCAGGACAAGGATGGAGTAGACTCGGTTCCTAATGCTTTGCCCGTAAGAAGAATTACATCCTCAAATGAGAAAGACTCATCCTATACTGACATCTACTAACAACCAAGTTAACTTGGTTAACTACTAACAACAAGTGCCATTAAAAAATATTTAAATGATCCGTACAAACTAAGTTAATTTCCTGTAAGATCTAAGCACATGTGTTACGGAAGTGCTTGAAAATAACTATAGTTTATTATTGTGTTTTTAAGATGCTTAAGGTATTTATTTCAAAGTTTGATTTTAGAAGTAAGTGCTTGTGGTTTGGCAGCAAATGGCTTTCAAAAATTAGGCTTTCCTTTCCCAGAATAAAATTAATTTGGCACTGTATATGACAGTAAAACACATTTAAGTGCTTCTGTGTTGTGCTGAATTTCTGTTTTATGCACTTTGAATAAATTTTATTTAGTCCAGTCTAATAAAATGCTTTTTAAATAAAGCATCATAATGTTTTTATATTTAACACTTAATGCTCTCCTCCAAGTTTCGACTCTTGAAATTACTTGTTTAGAAAGAGTATTGCTGATAAAACTAGAAGGCTGATCTGCAGCCTTCCAGGTCAGAGACGTTTCCACCTGCCAGTTTTGCCCGTGACGGGTGCAGTTGCTTCCCTTCACGTGAGACTCAGAGCTGCCTGCCCACGTGCCATGGAGTGCTTGGTGTCAGCTTCAGCTGGGTCTTTCACCACCTTCTCTGGACAGGGACCACATCGCATCCCGGCACTGAAGAGGGGAACGTTCCAGTGTGGTCGTTATATGTTTGTGTCATGGGAAAAGTCCCACAGCATGACTCGATCTCCTGACCTAATAAGTGGTTTGTTTCTGTTCCTTTGCAATGTACTAGTGCTTTGCAGTTTTTGGTTCCAGCAGCTCATAATGCTTCTTCTGAACCTGTTAGTAGATAGAAGATGTAAGACTTCACATGAGTCAGTTTTGAGGAAGATATGGAAACATTAATCTGAGGATGAAAAATTGAGTGAGAGGGTTTTGTTAAATGATGGAAGCTTGGTAAGAAGTTTGAAAAGCCACAGAGCTCATGGAGGAGGAGATACATTGCATGCGGTAGACTAGGCAACTGTGGTAGGTAGCTTATCACATAAATATTGGTGTGACAGGTTGGTTTTTTTGGTGTGTTTTCCTGTTTGTTTTTTAATGTCAAGCAGCTAAACAAACAACACATTTTGGTATATAAATGTGAACTTTGTGGTATTGGTTCTTGTGAATTCTTTTCTTCAGTACAATTCCAAAAGAGCACGCATTTTGTTTAAAATGTGAACTGTGACATGCTGATAATTATTACTAGATGGGCAGTGTTAGCTTGTTTGGACAGGTGTACTCGAAACCTGGTTTCTGCCATGGTTTGCTCTTTTACATCAAGTAGCCGTTGAAGGACTTGTAGCTCTAAACACGGAGAAAGAACATGCACAAGGTCAATAGGCTGTGCTGGGCCAAAAAGCCCTATCTGTGGCTCTGAGTCTTGACTTGCAGGCAGAGTATGGGCCTCCTGCAGCAGGGCCACCTCACCTGGCCAGCAGCAGGGGCTGTGCTGGGAAACCCAAAGTAGTTAGTCTGGCTAGTTGCACGTCCCTCAAGGAAATAAAGAGTTACTGTTTTGCCATAGAACTGCATCCTCTTGGGTTTGGGATCTGCAAAGAAGATGTGGGATGCTTGAGGAATACCCACCCATTCCAGCTTGAGAATTGCTCATAACTTGAGCTCTTGGTATCTTGTGTCTGTCACATGAAGATTCTGTATAGGTACACAGCCAGGAAGACTGGTTGCTTGCGTGCTTGTCCAAATGTCATTTTTATTCATTCTGGGATGTGGACTTTTGTAGAGATTTCTGCTTTTAAAGTAGAGCCATGGAAAATGTTTCAGACTTTGATGTGTCTTCACCCTTGTTTGTATCTAAAGCAACCCTAGGCTGGTCTGTTTGAATCTCAAGCTGCAGCAAAAATAGCTGGTTTCCGGGAAGAATACTCTTAAGCCCATGACTGGGCTGTGTAAGTGCCAGTAAGACAAACCTGAATGACAAATTTTTGTAAAATACGTTCCATTCCTGAGTTGCACAGTTTTGTCGTCTTGAAGCTGTCGTGTTCGCCAGCCCCTACCTCGGACCTCATCTTTTTCCGTCCAGTTGTAATGGAGCTTACCTCACCTTCCCAAGTGTCCTTGCTATGGGGCACACATCCCCCTGAACTCTCGTCAAATTTTCAAAACGTATGAAAAGCTTTTAACTGCCTAATCTTTGACAGAACGAGAAATGTCCTAGTCTCCTTCCTTTACACTGGGAAATGTTTTTTTGGTAGTTTTCAGTAGCAGAGGTGTACTGCCCTCATTGCCTGCGGCAAAGCTTTTATCCCTAAATTCTGTTCTTGTTCCTTCCTACAGCTTCCATGTTTGTGGCAGAGGAATGTTTTGGCTAAAGTTCAGATGGATTTCTTGTGCACCTACAATAGATTCTTTTGAAATAAGAAAAATAGGTACCCAGTCATCTACATGATCCTGGCATAAACTCATAAATTGTGCCAGAAATAGCTTTAAATTGCTACCAAGACCCTCTTTGAGTCTCTGACAACTAAGCAAGGATGATCCCTGTTGCCAGATTTAGCTGGATAAATGAACAACACCAAAATAGCTTGATCCAGTATGCTACCACTGGATGCTGTTCTTTCAGTTTCTGGTATTGATTTTTCAACTAGAATCTCGTAGAGCACAAACTGGATGGTTGCTTGATATTCCAGCCCAACGCATGTGCATACCTGTCTTTTGAATTAAATACTGAAGATGGATTTTCCTAGATTATTTAAGTGGTCTTTGGTATTTCGCTGCACTTTGGTTTCAGGCCTTGGGAACTTTCATGTGTTTTTTTTGGGGAGACTCCTGTAGCTGGAGCTTCAGTTGTCTCAGAACTTGGTGTGTTAAATTAACTGCTAGTCAGTCTGACTACTTTGTGTGACTGCTTAACCGTATGAGCAGCTTCTTATTTTAGGCTGGCAGTTTCCATGGCTAACTTTCTCTGCATACATTAACAGGGGTGATGATACAAGTCTGTCTGTCTGAATTTCTTGATTTACGAAACTATGAATGGACGAGCTGGAGGTTGAGGCACAAGGTTAAGCAGCACCAATAAAAAGCAAAAGGGCTTAAGAGCAGCAGAAAATAAGAAACATTTCAAAAAAATTGGTAAGGCAGTGCTATTCTGTTTTGGGGTTTTAGTCTCGGCCTCCATCAGTCCTTAGTATATTCTGATCTCATGTCCTTTTCTCATCAAATTGCTTTAACGAAAAACAAATACAGAATGTGCGGACCATGAAGCAGGTCTTTTGGAAACACTAACCAAAAACATTAGGATTTCCAAAGGGGTAGGCCACCGCTAGGCTGAGGGGGAAAAATTTGAGAAGTTTTACTAACAGCATGGGCTGGAAGAAATCAGGTTCAGGGATGACTCTTTGATAATTAGAACAAACAAAAAATGAATATGCAAACCAAGGGGAGGGGGCACATCAAAAAAAAAAATTGAAATCTCCTAAGTGTGTTTGTACACTAATTTAGTAATGAAAAAAGTTCCTGTAAAAGCTTTGGAAAATCCCATCAGGAGCCCTCAGCATGAAAAAAAAAAAAAAGTGCTTTGGTGGTTAATTTGCTTGCAAATCCACTATGTGGTTGTGTCCCAGAGTGCTAGGATGCAGGTCAAATAACTGACTGCAGCATTCCTGTTTTCATCATTGGATGCAGTGTCCATAGCAGAAACTGGTGTTGAACAGGAGCAAGATGAGTCATCTCTCCTTCCTGACCGGGGAAGCAGGGAAGAACAGGGCGAGCCTTTCAATAACTGAGCTGTCTGCTCTCCTGAGAATTTATTGTGGAGGGCGAGGCGTGGCTTTCAATCTTAGCCCGCTGTCACTGTAAAAAGCTTCTAAGTGCTTAATGTAAAACTGCAACGCAGCTACTTAATACCCCTACCAGTGTGTCCGTGTCCAAATAACTGCTCAAACTGTAGGGATTGAAAGAGGATCTTTCCCATACAAGGTCAAAAATACAAATATTTGTAGTAAATGGCTGGCCCTTTCTTCTAACTATGCTTTTCAGCTGCAGAACAATTCCCTATAAGTTGCAGCAAATGAGGGTGTACAGCATAAAAAATGACTCGTTTTGATTAGTCTTGTGCCTTGTTTCTGGGTACCCATTCCCTCTGTTTTCTAAAGAATGGTGTATTTTAGTGCTTTATTTGTTGTGCAGGCATGCAGTGAGCATTCCCTACGTCCAGGACAGGGTGCACTTAAAGTGTTAGCCTGGGGTCAGGCTGCGGTGAGGAAGCAGGGGCAAACTGGGAATCTGCTGTAAGGTGAGGTTTTCCCTGGGGAAAACCAGGTGCAGGTGTGGCCCTGCCAGTATGCGAACTCATTTGCTGTGGTCAGTTGTGGGAAAGTCTTATGTGATTTTTGGGCCAGTGCATTTTTATTTTTATTTTCCCTAATGTATCCTAGCTGAAGAAGAAGCATGCAAAGTGCGTTTCTACCTCTCTGCTTGTGCAGGGGGCTGTGAGCGTAACCCTGGGCACTGACAGCAGCAAAGCTGCTGTATCTCTGCCTCTCCCATTCAGCTCAGGGCTCCCATGGCTTATTTTTGCATCAACAAACAAAGTGTGAAAGCACCATACAGCAAGCTCGAAACGGCTGAAAATAAACTGTATTATCTGCGGAGAAGGCCAGTGTTCCCTGTGCGATGCCGGCTGCCATTTGAGCAAGCGGAGATTGATCGGTCTAATGTCTGGGGCTTGCCTTTCATAAAAGAAGGGCTGTGGCTTTAAGTAATCGCTGGCTGCTTGTGCCAATTGCAGAAGCTGCAGTATCTGCCGCTGTCGGAGCGATCGCTGGAAGCAGGATAACCTGCAGAGGCAAGGTCCAGCCTTGCGCTCGCCGTGCCACCACCTGTGCGTCGCCGATGAGTGTCGGGGGGCTGAGCGGGGGGCTGCCGCAGCTGGAAGATGGGCTGCTCTAGCAGCAAACTGTGCCTCTATTCTCGGTGTGCCGCAGCAAGGGTAATGAGTGTTTGTTTTGCAGGGCTTTTCTGATGGCAGGGAGCCAGACAAGAGGTTGGCCGGAGCGAGGCGAAGGCGCCCTGGCAGTGGGCAGCCTGGACCTTGTCACCTCCGTGCTGCGGCCACGGGTGTGATGTGCCGCCGGCTGAGCCGCGGAGCAGCTGTGCTGTGGCCATGCCTGCGCATCAGCCTGGGGGGCAGGTCTGGGGGCAGAGGGGCCTGGCCGGCCGCCCTCCCCTGGCTGAGGCACAGCCGCTAGGCAGAGCGGGGAGATGGGTGCTTCTGCCCGTTTCGAGCACGGGTTTATTACGATTCTCTCAAGTATGAGACACATTATCTATCTTAAGACCTGTGAGCAGTGGGGTGGGTTGGATTCAACTTCGGACAGGGCTGTGCCATTTCTTCGTGGAAGGCTGAGCGTTTAGCAAAGTTTTTGGTTTTGTGTTTAAGTAAGCTTAAGATAAATATTTAATGCATGCGCCTCTCACATATATACCATACTTTTGTGCCCTTGACAGCCATCGGTTGATTTGTTCTGGAGACTTACATTGCTACGCCCATCATAAAATATGTAATTAATTGCTGTAAAGTGGGATTTTAATTGCAGTGTTATCCTGGAAAAAGCTATTCTTTGTTTTAAAGTAAAACTTCCTTAACAACGGAAGAACATCTGTGTGTTTTGTAACAGCAGAACTGTTATCCTAAATGATTCATATCTTGGCTTCTTGCTTGCTCCTGCCTCTTGTTTTCCTACGGAACACATGTCAGTTAATTATTGGAAGGTGCCCTGCTCGGATCACTAGTAACCAAATGTTTGGGTTTGTTTGTTGTTTTTTATTTCCTCTGCAGAGGGAGGAAGCACTGAAACAGCGTAAAGCGTTATCTCAAGAACTTGTTAACCTTCGAGGAGAACTAGGTAAGAACTTTTTTTTTTTTGTATTCTTCATGAGAACAGAAATGCAGCAAAACAGATTTGCAGAAAGACAGATGCTGTGGTATTGTAATGGCAGTCATTTAATTCCCTGACTGAATTCTGCTGAGATGCTTTAATCGCTCTATTTCTCTGGAGCCCTGACAGTGTGACCCCAGGTTCACCAAATTCCTGGCACTGATCTGAGTGTGCCTAGCAGGGCCTCCTCACAAAACATGTGTATGATGACCAAAACACTCACTTTCTTAAAAAAGGGAGGATGGCTGACAGTACATACACTTCTGTTGATCCCTAATTTAATTTATTTGTATGCTGTTTTCTAGAGACTGGCAAAAATCCATAAACCTATGAAATACACTGTGCAAAATCTGCGTTTTGTTTTAATGGCTTGTAGGTGAATGAGTGTAAAATTAACAGAAGGAAATGCCATCAGGCTAATGAGATTAAATCTTTGAACTCATCGTAGCGAACAGCTAAAATATGAAATCAAGCTATAATGTACAGGTTCTGGGTTTGCCAACTTTGAAGCTTGATTTAACTGTGTTTAATGGTAATGCCATGTAATTTGAACTCAAAGCAGAATCATCTTGTGGAGTGCGAAAAGTCATTGGATTGAAAATGATAGCACTTGAAAGTGAAGCTAGCATTTTATAAAAGCACACTTCTGTTATGATGAGGCCCCTTTAAAAAAATTTAAAAAGCTTTGAAAGCAGAGGTAATACATGTGGAACAGTTTCAGATATGGCACTTACTGAAAAGTTGAGAATGTTTATTTTCATGTGCTTTGGTAGTTGGGTGCTGTCTCAGCCAAACTTGAGTGTGAATGCAAGTCTTGTTATGTGCAGGTGGTGCATGTGATGTTCAGATTTATTTTATAGTGCTGATTAATAAGGCAGGCATCCCCTGGCATAATCAGTTGGAAGTGCGGTGGGGAGGGAGGGGTTTCCCTGTCCCCCCAGCTGAAGCAACAGAGCACAGCTGCTTGACTTGTCACTATTACTGTTGTCCAATCTAGAAGGTTGTGTTAAAATGCAGCTTTCTGGGAGCCTTATTTGATGCTGCATAAAATTGCAAATGTGTGAATGGGGAGTATCGCAAGCAGGGAAAGCCTTGCAGCTTAGATAGACAGACAAGAGTACCAAAGACATCCCAGAAATGTGTAGCTCTTTCTTGGAAGCTTAGTACTGAAAAGCTGAGGCTTCTCTGTAGCTTGGTGCAGCCTGGCATCTATGAAGCTGCAGCTTTCATCCTTTTCACTGAATGTAGGAAGCACCTGGGTTGTGGTTTTGCAGTTGTTGAAGGCAGGTCTCAGGAGTGGCTTGCTTTGAAAGAGCCTGGCCTTCCTCTGCCCTAGTCATCCTCTGTCCTGCCTTGTGCCCGCTGCCTCCCAGCCAGCCGTGTGGTGAGCCTTGGGTGAGCTGCGGGGGGACCCGAGCCAGCCGAAAACTAGTGGCTTGAAGTGCTCTTTTGCCCAGGCTGCCGGGCCTGGCTCGGCGTGTGGCTGAAGGAACACTGGTACCGGAGCAGAGAAAGGGGAAGGAGCAGCAGTGGAGAGGAGTGTCCCCCATCAGCGGCAGCCGGCACCCTAAAGTGACGACAACAAAACTAGGGTCTCGGTGTGGAAATGGGCTTCTTGCATTCCTACAAAGTTGTGTTACAAACATCACGAACCAGACTTACTTATTTTTGTAAGTACATAGATGGGATTTTCTGGGCAAACCCTTTTTTTTAACCATGAAAATGACTTCAGAAGGATTGCTCCCGGGGCAAGGTCCCTACTCTTCCATCTGCTTCCATCTTTAGTATTATTTTTCCTTTATCACCCTAGGTACTCTGTTTATCACATACCGAGAAAATGAAAAATCCAGCTTAGATGGGCAGACCAAAAGCTAGCCAGCACTTTTGCTCATTACCACTTCTTGGGTTTGGGGAATTTTTTGATTTTGTGGGTTTTGTTACTGTTGTTGTTGGTTTGGTTTGGGCTTTTTGTTGTTTTTTTGTTGTTGATTTAATAAAAGGGTGCCTTTTTAAGGTGTCTTTCTAAGGGTGCCTCATTCTTAAATGAGCTTCCCACAACCTTGTTAACTTTCTGCTTTGATTAACAGCCTTCTGAGCTCATATGTGGGACACCCATTGCAAGAATATGCCATTCAGTAGGTTGGTAACTAGAAAAAACTTCAAATGCAACTAGGCTTGATGGATCTGTGATGCCTGAGCGCACAGAGCTGTCAGCCAGGCATTCTGGCTGGTGTGCTGCTGGACAAGGTCATCGGCTGTTCTTCTCAGGGAGCTGATCTTACTGGGTCAGCTCCGCAGGAGCATCTGAATGGCAGCCTAGGGCATGCTTCCCTTTGTAAGGTTTCCAGACCATGGCTTCGGTGAAGCGGTTCCTTTGTCTTAATCACGTCACACATCTAGCTTGTCTGTACTTCTCTCTTCGGCATGTAAAGGGAGTGGATTTAATCACAGAAATGAAAAACTGCACAGGTGTTCAATTCTATCTAGCTTTAAAAAATTTGGTTGTTTTGTGTTTGTGGTTTGTTTTTTTTAAGTTAAATAAATGAATTAACCCAGCCAGACCTCATTTGTTGACAAGGTGTGAGAAAAGCATTTGTCTGACAGTACCTTTAGCTGAAAATGATCTGTTTAAATACACACCTGCTAGTCAGCTTTCTGTTCCCGCTGTTACATGGGCATAGCTGAACTTAAGATTTCCATGGATATTTTGATGTAAGTACTGCAAGTTTTGATTCACAGTATGAGCTAGGCATAGATTGGCTCAGAAAGTTAAGTGTGGTTTGAATCTTTTTTTGGCCATGTGGACATGTGTACCTGTTCCGTGGAGTCCCAGCTGCCCTGGTTTTGCTGCCTGTTGGTTTGCAGTTTGGGAACAGGCAGTCTAGGAAGAGGAACCAGGTGTGCCCAGCTTGGTGTAGTCTGTGCCCTGCATGTGCCAAGTTTGAGAGGAACCTGAGGTCTCCTGCAGCTTGCACCCTGAACAGTTTGGACTCTTCAGTTTCTTGCTTTGAAGTTTAATTCTGCGTGTTCCTAAGCTCCTTGATTTACCTTGCAAAACCAAATTGGCTTGCTGTCAAATGGTCCGTTTTGCCGGGTTATTTTGTATGACCCTTTCTACCAGAATAACTTTGTTTCATAGTGTAAACATGCATTACAATCCCAGAACCTGCCTTTCGCAGGCAGCGGCGTGGGGTGGATGGCTACCAGACACTGCTGCTGCTCTCGGTAGCTGGAGATGCGTGCGAGGATTAGCAATGGTAATGTGTTTGGGGATGGGCCTTTCCAAAGGAGTTCGAACTCATTAACAGTGGGGTTCTGAACTTGGGTTTCCTTTAAAATCTCCAGCCACAAAAACTAAACTTTGTGGTTGGAATGTAAATGACTTAGTTCTGGGAGCCTGGAGCAGGTACAGATGTTCTGTTTGTCACCTGTTTCCCTTCTTATTAAGATGCAAGTGTATAAATTATTGCTGGTTACTGCTTTAATTATGTAAGTAGAAATTGCAAGAGCTGCATATTTCTTGAGAGGTATGAAACTAGTCCTCTCAATTAATTGCACTCCAAATTGTTTTGGAGCCTCTTTGCAACCATGCTGGATGTGATCCAGCTCAGTCCTGCTACAAAAACAGCAGGTGCAAAGCTGACTCAGCCTGTGCCTGCCTTGGCCCTTTGGAAATTGCCGTTCGTGAGCCTTTTTCAGTGGGCTACAGAGGCTTGTGTCCTGTACAGCCAGCCACGTGCCTAACCCCTCTCTTTCCCCGCCATTTGCTGTATTGCAGTCAATAGACAATTATTTCCTCAAAATCCCTTCGTGCTATTTTTGTATTAATAAATGACCTTTGAAAGTTTTGGAGGTTTGGATAAAAAAAAAGACTTGGTTTTTTTATGGACAGACGGAGTGAATGCGATTTTGGTTTTCAGGTTTTGGTGTTCCTTAAAAATACTTCACTGTAGGTAGGCATTTCTATCCATTATTTGAGGCAGGGCCTAACTTGCCACGATCTGTCAGCTTGCCTGCCTGCTGACACTGTAGTGTTTCCAGCATTAGAGGACAGAAACTTACCTCCTGGCTGGTATGTGAATGCTTCACGTACGTATTCGACCGTACCCACTGCAGTGTAGCTCAAAGCATGCTTTTTTTGGCCTACGTGCCTTGTTTCAATTTGCCCAAGTACAAAAATACGAAACGTGGCTTAAAGTCCTGTACCACTAGTCCCATTATAGAAGTAACACCTAAAGAGATTTGGTCATAAACTTGAAAGCGTGTCTCGGTAGAAGAATTTCCAATATTGAGAATCTGCCAAAACCACAAATTAATTTTAGAGAACAATTAAAAAAATATATGGAGAAGGAAACGAGCCTTTGTTTCTACAGTGGACTTAACAATCAATGGAGCATATACAATAGATCTTGCATTATGAAATACAAAATTAGAGCAATAATGTGTTATGTGCTGTGACATTACACTGTGCTAAATAACCGGTGTTTTCTGGTAATTACCCCCTTTTCACATCCCCCACATCTATTAAAATGCTGCTAGTTCACTGTCCTAGTGACCTGTGTTTCAAAATTTCAGACAGTCTAATGGCTTTTCATAAATCATAACTAGACCAGTGAGTGACCTAGACAATTTTATGAAGATAACTGTTGTTTCAAAACAATTTAATTCAGGAATACAAAATAAAAAATAATAGAAAAATCCAATGTGCTTTATCTTCTAAAGCTATGGTTATGGTGACTTTTAGGGGAATGCAAGTTGAAAAATGTTTTATGTCAGCAGTTTAGCCATAAGGACTGAATTGGATCATGAGTTGATTCATAATTAGAATAAGAAGAAACAGGTTTTTTAAGAAGAAGGTACTGCACAGTTCTGAGGTCTTATCTCTTGGCTACTTTTAGTGAAAACATGAAATAGCATCCCCAAGAAATCTAAGGCAACTTTGTTAGTCCTCTCCTTCAGCTGGTGCTACTGTTGACGTGGTTTGGATCTGCTGCTGTTTTACACTATTGCAGGGAGTTGCCATGTGCCTGGTTCTCCACACTTCTCTCCTGCAGGCATTTATTTCATCCTTTTGGCACATACAGAGCTTTGCAGTGAAATACCCAAGATGCAAGTGGCCATTACTACAGATGAATGTTAGTTTTACATGTCAAAACCAGCATTTCTGATCTAGAGATACGTTGTTACTGAATCTCAGAAACTTCCCATGATTGCCAGGGTCATGGTTCTGTCCAAAAGAACCAGGCCCTTCATTTGTAATAAACAGGTGTTAAGAAGCCTAGAAATACAGATTCATCTTGCTCCCTGCTGTAGTAATACACAGGGGGACAGTGTTGTATGATTGGGAGGAGGGTCTGGGACAACCAAATGGGGGAAAAAGATTAATGGCTTTGATATTTGACAAAAATAAATCTTACTTCTGGCTGCCAAGTACAGCATTCTGTATGCTCTAGCCCTAAAGCTTTAAACTGTTCAGTGTACAGATGATCCAGTTGAACAAACTTAATGGACAAATGGATAGCTCATCTTTTCATCTCTCTGGCTTGATTTTTCTCCCAGATGCTGTCAGACCATTTGTCTCTTGTTGGATTTTTTGCTCAAGGTCTGTCGTCTGTTATAATGTTTGGCATAATACAGATGTGGAAATGTGGAGGGGAGTGCTCTAAGAAGGGAAGGGAAGCACAGCAGCTGTATACAAAAACTGGGCAGCATGCCTTTCAGGTGTCTCTGAAGTGGGTGAGAAGTTGAAACTGAGATTTTGTGTGCGGTACTGGAAGAGCACATATTTCAGTTATAGATTTTTTTCTTCAAAATTAAGGAACAGTTCAATGAGAAAACTCTTTGGTTGAGTAGCCATCAAGTTTGGTTAGTCAGGAGTTTTGCAGCATCAACCTTGCAGTGGATGGCCAAACTAAGGAATTAGTTGCCTTTTTCATGACTTGTCCCTTTCCTAAACAAGGCAGTGTACAGTCATAAAATACATGATTTGTCTGGAGGTAGAGAGGGCTGTGCAAAACACTTGCTGCAGACATTGTCATTTCAAGTATGGGGACAAACTGTGGTTTACAGGACTTCTCATAATTTCACATTGACAATTCTTCAGTTCGTGCTTTTGCTGAAGCTTCATACACACATTTGCTTGCACCACCATGATACTGGGAGCTCACTCCCAGTTCGTGGTTCTGCTCCTTGCCTGGATGGCAGGGATTCATATCAGGCTTGCAGTCTGCAAGGAAGCATTGCAGTCTCTAGCGTTGTGGAGGCCAGACATTACCTTCAAGGTAACACGCAATCCAACTGCCAATGCAAGTTTTAAAAGATTCTGTTTGCCTTCGTAACATTAGTCTTCTCATAAATCTGAATTGCAAACTGGCCGAACGAGAACTGATGTGTTTATCTTCTTTGACAAAGGTGTGGTTTGCTCTTTGCTTTTTTTTTTTTTTGAAGTGTTTTGCATCATCTTAAGTTGTGCGTGCTGACATTTAAAGATAAGGCAATGATAGGCAGCATATTCTTTTCCCTAAATGGAGGCAAATGAATGGCTCTGGCCTTACAAAGAAAGAATTGGATGCTTGCTTCTTCCTCTGTTGGTTTTAAGGGAAGTGGATAATTTGAAGCATTTTGCTAGTTATTGCAAATGAGGCATGTGAGTTGCCTGCCTCAGCTATACCCCTCACACTGTGCTGTAGATGGTCAGATCCGTTCTGCATGTGGTTGGCTGTGTAATTGCTCTGTTTGGCTCGCTGCCCGACTCTTTGCATTACAAAAAAAGTGTCTTCTACCTGTGGTATTTCCTCTTTCCCTAAAACGCGACAGTGCAGAGCATATATATTCAATGACTTTATGCCAATGCGATGTGATAGAAGCATGAATGCCGATTTTCCCATTATTTTTTTTTTTCCCCCAAAGGCAGCAGTTATAATAGAAGTTTGTGGAAGGAACAGAGAAATAATAACCTTTCTTGGTGGTGGTATAGGAAGTTTAGAAAACTGAAATCTGCTTGGGTGGCAGAGAATGTTGTGGTACGTTTCAGTTGATCCTTTAGTTGCATTGTTGCTAGTCATGGGATGAACAGCTTGGCTTAAATCTGTCCTCATCAGCAGGTCGTTCACACAGACCTAGCGCAGAGCTAAGCCTGCTGTTTAATTCAGGTAGGCCGACATGCCAGTGATTCACATGCAGTGCAGCTCACTCTCTCTTAAACTTTCTGGTTCAGCTACAGGTTCCAAGCGATGGCAGCAGGGCCAGGACTTCTTTAGTTTCCTTAAAAGAGAGTGGCAGTATCATTCATCAAGTTACTCACTTGCTCTCCATGAGCTGTAGTAAAGAGGGGATCCAACATGCACCTGACCTGAGGCACCGTGCTGGGGCAGGCAACTTCCCCTAGAGCCAAACCCAGTACTGCTTTGGGAATCAGTCCTTGAAGATACTGTAATTTATATATCTTAAGGCTCTAACGTACAGCTGTGACGAGAATTTCCTATACTGCCTGTACAAAAGTCCTTGAATCTCCCCAGGCTTTTACATAGAGTTTATACCATTTGGGCAGCGTGCCAAGCTGCTATGAAGTGTATGTATGCATGACTTCTCCTGTATTTGACTGAAGATCAAATTAAGGTTTTAGTTGATTTTTCTCTTAAGTAGACACTCATCTGACTGATTTATTTTAAACCAAAGCACTAGAGTCTGTATAGAAGCCATTTTGCTTAAGGTCAGCGACCACAGGTTTGTGTTAAAGTCCTGTTTCAGCTTGCTGCCAGGCCTTTGATGAAGCTGGAACCGCGTACGGTGCTTGCTCCAGTCCTACTAACAGTAGGAAAATGACTCTCCCTATTCAGGCCTGTCTGCCTGGAGTTGGGAATGCTAATTTCAAACTCAAAAGTACAAGTTACTAACTTCTGTTTTGCCTTTTAATCAGCTGTAAATACGGGGAGACAAACCTAGGCAGTCTTCTTAGCTGATCTGTGTTAATACGCAGAAAATTACACAGCATTTCTCTGTTTTGTTAATACTCTGCACTTTCTGCCTGAAACTATTCTGTATCTTGCATATTTAAATATCTTGGGCATATGCATATTAGCAGTATGTTTCAGATTGGCATTCTCTATCACGCGGTCCGTGTCAGGCTAGAATTACTTCTCTGCTGCATATGTCAGTGTAACATGTTGAATGGTTTTCAGGATATTAAGACTTTCAAATTTAGCTAAGTGGTTTATATATCAAAAAGTGAATGACTGACAAGTATGCTACGAAATGGGATCAAATTAGGTGAAGTAGCAAATCTTATTTATTTATTTATTTATATCGGAGCACTTCATTGTCTCTCGCAACATTCATTCTTCTGTGTCATGACAAACTGTCACACTTGTGCTTTCAATATAGGTTCCTGCCTTAACTAGATTCAATTAATTCTCAGCGTAAGAAACATTGAATTCAGTGTTTTTTGCAAAGATCTTTTCATGTGTCCTTGGAAGCGATGCTCACTTCATGGATAAATTATATTTGTCTTTGTATAATTGTGTTGCTGTGCAGAGTATTCGCTATCTTTAGTAACTGTAAAAAAGAAGAAGGTGAAATTAGTGTTGAACTTGACCCAATTACTTTTTTCTTTTGACATCTTCAGTAACCACTTCTGCAGCTTGTGAGAAATTGGAGAGAGACAGGAATGAACTGCAAGTTGCTTATGAAGGGTTTTTGCAGAAGTTAAACCAGCAACATCACAATGATTTAGCTGAGCTGGAGGAGAGGCTTAAACAGTTTTACACTGCAGAATGTGAGAAACTCCAAAGTATTTGCATTGAAGAAGCTGAAAAATACAAAGTGCAACTCCAGGAGCAGGTTTGTAACATTCACAGTAGAAATGCTCTCTAGCGGTTGTTTTCTGCTACAAATAAGCCTTCAGAGGATCCTGGCTTTTGCTAATAACGGAGTTATTTTATCTAATGTGAAACTCCAATTCGTTGCAACTATAAAAATACTACTACAGTAAGCTGTCCAGAACGTAAGGATATGTTTAAATGTGGTGAAAATACCTTGTGTTCTGCAAATTTCAATAACTTCTAGAGTTCCACTGGATATTTGTGGCAGCTTGAGTGTTAAGATTTACAGAAACATACCTGGCTTGTGATCTTGCTTTGCAACAACTCCATGTGTGTGACATGCGTATATCATCCTGTTGGTAGTGCCAAACTGTAAGGCATAGTTCTCATCTATTAAGTGTGGTATGTGGCTCAGCTTCTCCTGTGCCATCTGTTAAGTGCTACCCAGACCATTTAAAATGTACTCAACATACTGTGCAAAGCCATTGGAACAATGCTTTAAACAAGGGTTAAGTTGACGCACGTAAAGGGGGGGAAGACCCACCATGTTGTCATGTTGCAGGTGGACAACTTAAATATCACACATGAAAACTTCAAGCTGGAACTCGAAAACAGCCACTCTGAAAAAGTAGAGGAGCTGAAAAAGGAGTTTGAATCCTCATTTTCAGGCAAGTATTTCTGTATTCAAGTACATAGGCAATAGCACTGGTAGTCACAAACATAGTCGAAGCTTTTTCATCAGTATGTCCACTTCATTGTTCTTGGCAGTCGGCTGTCTTGAAAAATGTTGGCTGAACTCCTTCTTTTAGAACTGAACAAGTCTCGTTTTACATACAGAAGTAACCGTGATCCCATTGTAGTTGAATGAAAATTTAAGAGCGGAGATGACTCTTCCTTTTGGTATAAGATGTCTGAATTGCAGTCTGCCCTCAAAATCTCATTCATGAGTAATTGCTCCCACCCCTCTAGTTCTATAAGGAGCATTTCAAAATTGAAATTGAGGATAAACAGCGTTGTGTCCTTTCCAGACTGACGTGGGAATGTTGAGAAATAGTCTGTGCTGCTTACAGGATACTGGGGAAAAGATGTTTTTTTTAGGAAAGGGGTGGTGAGTGTGCTCAGTTTAAAATCAATTGGATGCAATGCCATTTCATTGATGATGATTTCTATCCTCCCTCCAACTCCACTTGATAGCCAAGTTTCCAGTGATACTTTTGTGTCATCAAAACTGGTGATGCTTCCACTGCAATCAATGAGCAAACTCCTCTGCATGACATCTCCAAAGTAGGAAAGAAAATGTTTTTCTAGAAGCTTGTGGAAGACAAAGTTTCAGTTTTTTGCTGTGTTTCCCTTCATAAACTCAGCTTTTATCAGACGTGGTTCATGCTCAGTTCATCCATTTGTTGCATGTAGGTGAATGCTTTCAAAATTGACAGTCAACTAATGAAACAGATTTGTGAAGCGACAGTCAACAAATCTGAAGCAGCAATAAATCTGATACTTTGCACATGCTTTGGATCAGTTGATGATAAATGTTCTTTCGGTGTTGTCACTGACTCTGCATATGTCTACTGGCTGGCTTTTCTTGCTGATGCTTTTCAAAAGGAATTCATGTCTTACACAGTATTAAAAATCTGCAAAAATAACTTGTTTCAGAGCTCAAGAGTGCCCATGAATCTGAAAGGAAGTTGCTTGAAGATTCCTTCAAAGAGAAGCAGGAACTGCTAGAGGTCTGTTAAGGGTTGGGGTCATTGCAAAAGTCTAAAACTTACAACTCAGTCTGGAGATACGTACCGAATTCTGGGCCTAACTATACCCTATCTTTTCATTTCAGAAAAAAATCAATGAATTAAAATGTGAAAACGACACTCTGAGTGAAAAGTTGAAATTAGAAGAGCAAAAGCAAATAGCCAAAGAAAAAGCCAATCTTGTAAGTCTTGATCTTCAAAATTAATGCACATGAGCAGATCTTGTAAGCCTGGGTTTATTTTATTGCATAATGTGAAAGGTTTGCAGTCAAGCCTGGTAGGGCTTCCATACTTCATATTTTATGTAAATGGCTTGCCTGCCAGAACTTTTTCTCAGGAACTACAATGTTGCGTATTAACGTTACCATTACAAATCTGTACAGCTTGTTGAGTATGTAAGTCAGTGGTGTAAGTAATAGCCTAAGTTAAATTGAAGACCTATGTGTATGCAAAAGTTGGACCATAGCTTTCTTCTGGACAGCTGATAAATGTTCAAACAGTGCTATGACAGTAGGGGCTTACATCACTACTGCAAAACTCACTTCTTGTACTTGAGTCTTTAATGCATTTGTTCAAGACACTGATTCATATTTATTGCTGATTTATCCTTCAGATCCAGCTTTTACTTGTCCTGCCTTTCCTCCCAAGGCTGCTGTTACCTGTGATGCTCCTGGGTTAGAAATGTGCTGAGAGAGGTTTCTCATACACTGGGGGGGAGAAGGTAGAAACAAATACGCTCGTCTTTCTGGTAACCTGGAAATAACTGGAATACCAGCAGCATTGCTTATCCCACAAAGAGAAAGCCCATGCTTAAAAACTCACTTAGGATGCTTCTAGAAGAAGTTGTCCTAGTTTTCACTGGATTTTATATATCTATTTTTTTTTTTAATCCCTCTCTTACTGCTTATTCTAGTGGCAGGACAGAGCTGCTGCAAGAATCTGCAGCCACAATATGTTGCTGTGGTTGGGAGAGACGATACCAAAGGGAACATGTACAGTGCACCTGTGAGTCTGAACTGTGTTCCACAGGCCTGCTCAGATGTCGCTTAAACAAGATGCAATAGTCAGGTGCCTTTAGCTTAAGACAGATCATATGCTTGAGGTGTCTCTATGCAAAAATACAGATTGGACCCAGAGTACTTCTGTACTGAACACACATTCTGCACTGTCAGAGTTCCCATTAGCCCTTTGAAAACACAGGTGTATTTCCAACTCTCCGGTATTATTTTAGTGTCACTTTACATTCCCAGCTTTTTTGCTAAAATTGTCACGTAGACCTTTCAGTCTTTTTATCTGGCTCTGTGTTCTACTAGGAGTAGCTAATGTGGTGGCTCAGATTTAACTTTAAAAAGACGTTTTAAGACCATTGGGGAAGAGGAGGGAAAGAAAAAAACCCAAACTTTTGAACATACTGTGAACTGCATTTTACAGCTTCTCCGGATCGCTTTTCTTGCTAGCTCCTTGATTCCTTCTAAAGCCACAAAAGGGAGGAACCAAGTTCAAATTGTCTCCCTCCTCTTCTGAGGTAGCCCAGCACAGCCCAACCTCACATGGACTTTTGTTCAAAAGTAGCAATTAAACGAATCGCCAATACCACGGTCCTTAAGAACAGGCAGGAGAATGAACTGTGTAGGTGATGAGGCCCTTGTTACCTGCGGAACGTGTCGGCTCTGTCCTTGTGGGCCTGCACCCCACGCAACCGCAGGCGTTGCCCCAGACCTGAGCCCGAGGTTTCTGATGCAGCAGCGAAGCTGTTACTCAGCATGGCACACCAGTATTCTTACCCAATTATGCTACAAGTTTTGTTTTTAAAGATAAAATTAGTTGCACAACACAATCATTGTTTTCTGTTTATGTTCCACTTGGACTGTGTGGAAATGGACTGAGACTTGCTTTGTTTCTCCTTATTTTTGCCTTTGAAATGTAGAGGATGTTTTACTCTGCAGTCTTTGAATGGTTCTTTACTCTGGAAAGGTGGTCCTTGAGCAAAACAGATTGGACCCTGTCCCGTCTCCTTCCTGCTCTGCTCTCCCCTCCACCTCCTGGAAAACAACCAAAAAAAGGAAAAATAAAAAAGAAAGTCCTACCTTGCTGTATTGTAGATAAGTCACGGATGTACAGCGGTGCAGGATTTTTATATGCAAGTGCATTGCTAGGCTTTAAGAAGAATGCAAACCTGACAATTTTCAGTGTCTGCATTTGAAGCAGTTACCTTCAAACTCAAAACAGAGAAAATCTGCTACAGTGAAGTGCATAGCTTTAACTTCATGGTCCTTTTTGAACTATTCCAGCACCTGAAAACTCTTCAAATGTTGACTCCAGTTACTTCTTGGGATGGGTTATGAGTAATACAAAATAAATTTTGGAACTCCTAGCCTTAAAGGGAGCCTCTGGGCACTCCCACAAAACAAGTTTTGCTGTGACAGCTTGAGTGTTCTCCTTTGACTCACAAGGGTTTTTCACGATCGTGCATAAAGTGTTTGCTGAAGATCTTCTAAGGCAAACTGCAACTGTCCACCTACACTGAAGGACAAACACATCACAGGAGACAGTGGTACCAAATCCATTTTTTATTTATTTTATTCTAAACTGTTCAGCTTGATTTCACTTAAGAGTAAGTACCTGTTGTTACCACGTTTGTTTTCTTGCTCTTTCTAAACAGCAGAGACACACTTACATTGTTCTGAAATTCAGGGTACTAACCAAACTGTATGGAAATCTTTCAGAAAAACCCCCAGATTATGTATCTGGAACAGGAGCTGGAAAGTTTGAAAGCAGTGCTGGAGATCAAGAATGAGAAACTTCATCAGCAGGACATAAAGCTAATGAAGATGGAAAAACTGGTGAGTTTTCCTTTTGGGTCTGGCAGGTTCAGACCGTGTCTCTGAGTTATGTTCCGATAATGAACTTGGGCTGGTCACTTACCTGTGGAGATTGATTTTTTTTGTTTAAAAGGAAACATGAAGTGATGATGGGATATGATCACGCTGCAGGTCCAGTTGTATCTGTGTTGGGCTGTAATGTATAGAAGGGGAAGGAATCGCCAGATGCTGTAAACGACCTTTTAGCCTCTTAAGACAACTACTGGTTTGCATAAACTATTGCTAAATTACTACAGGATTATCTGGGAGCCTCTGCCACATTTCCTTTCCTCTTCCTTCTCTTCTTCCCCATCCCCCAATGAAACAAATCCTTACCTGCTACATTTTGCTTGAGTGTTACGAAGATAGACTGCAGTCAGCAAAACATTAATGTGGAAATTATGCTAATTAAGAAGGGATCAAATATGAACTGGAATAAATGTTTTTGTCTACAGTTGATTAGCTAAAGTCAGTAATTTTAGCCTTTATGTTTAAACTACTTGTTTAGCTGTGTGGATTTGTTACTGATCTCTGCATAATTCCACACAAAAAGGCAATTTGGGGGGCAGAACTCGTAATTACATAGCATGCTCCCATTTGTGGCAGGCCAGGGTCTTTATCCTGGGTGGGGACTTTGAACACTGTTGTAATACTTGCTTAAGCAAGATTTTAACGAGGAAGTATAGAAAGAGGTTTCGATACATCCATGCCAGTTGTTCAGTAATTTACAGTATCATGTTGCCCTGGTCTACAATTACTAGTCAATAACTGGTAAAAAAACTGTCATCTTTTCTGATGGACATTGGCCACAGTGTAGAAGCCCTTGGACCATCCAACCGTTTCATCACTGATTTTTCTTAACTTTTGATAACATCCTGCAGCAATGAAGCGGAGGAGAGCAACAGGGAGAGCTGCTTACACAGGGGAGCTTTTGAGTTTGTTACATTGGCATGTTATTTCTAGACAGTCTTCTGTTTGCAACAGCTGCTAAAACTGCTGCCCGTCACTGGCAGAAGTTAGTGTAACGTGCTGGTTAATTAGTAGATCCCTTATCCAGCTCTTCTTTGTTGGCATCTAATCCGCACAAGTGGCAAAATGCCAGTGTTACACAAAGATAAGGTAAAGAAGCAGGATCTGTTTGACTACTAACCTACGGTAGCAGGTCAGTCTGGCGTGACTCTAGGTTTGCACTTTGTCTAACAAGGTCTGTAAACTCCAGATTATGAATGTCTCTGATAGCCCAGTCAGTATCTTGATGAGGGCATGGTATGGGATTTATTTTAAACTGTGACCTTTTTTCTAAGCTGGAGAACAACACAATCTTAATGGATAAATTAAAGAAGGTTCAGCAAGAAAACGAAGAACTAAAAGCTCGGATGGACAAACACATGGAGCTTTCAAGGTGAAAAATATCTGTGAACTTCTAGATGTTGGGAACCAGGGGGAGGTGTCCCTGTGACAAGAAAGAAAATTCTGTGTAAATGTTAGTGACTGGAATGCTGTAGTACTCTGTAAAAGAACACATCTTTTTCTGTTCTGCCCTACTTGCGTCTCTACAAGTGTGCATTCCCATGCAGAAGAACAAGCAGGGACAGACTGTAAGGGGGTAAAGGCTCCCTATGTTCTTCAGTGTTCCAACTTGGAAATGTCACCTGACAGTAGATGGGCTCTAGAGTATTACTGGCTTGTGAGCTAAACCTGGTTTTACTTTCAACCACTTCAGCTGAGTGATTTGTTGCCGATTTAGATAAGTGAAATGACCAGTGTGTTTTGTTTAGCAATAATAGTAGTATTTAAAATTAGTAAAATGGGTCTGAGGTTCTTCTAACTTCAACTGTTGCGTAAGTGGATGGGCAAACTCTTACAGTTTGAAGGAAAGTGCAGAAATACAGCTGCTGTGTAGAGCTGAGCCTGCAACAAGGCCCAGAGGCTCCAGCGGGGCCATTTAAAAGCGCCTGTGTTAAAAGCGAGACTTGTCCTACTTACCAGATGCTTTTTCTGGCCTTTAGGGGTGTTTCTTATTGGGACTTTCTCCTGCTTTCTGCAAGCTATGAGTTTAAATCCAGCAAGGATGAGAACATACCAAGTCTTCCTTTCGAGGAAGTAATTTAGTTGTAAGCCAAGCAGGGGTTTATGCAATTTCAAACCTTTCTTTAACAATTAAGTTCAATACTGTACCCTCAAACTTGGGTTACATGTTCTGACGCAAATTTTACGTTTGCAGGCAACTTTCCACGGAGCAAGCTGTTTTACAGGAGTCACTAGAGAAAGAATCTAAAGTAAACAAACGCCTGTCAATGGAAAATGAAGAACTTCTGTGGAAGTTGCACAATGGTGACCTATGCAGCCCAAGAAAACTGTCTCCCAGTTCTCCATCTGTGCCTCCTCAGTCACCACGAAATTCTGGTAACTTCTCTAGTCCTACAGCATCACTGAGATGACATCTCTTGAGAGAAAGAGGGGATTGCATTTCATTTGCGATCTGCAGAACTGATTTAAACTATAATCACAGGAGCAAGAGCTGTATTAGCAGAGTATGACAACTAAACATAACTGGAAACTATTTGGTGCAAAAGTGGAGATAGGAGACTGAGAATATGGGGGGGAAGGCATTCATGTTGCTCCTCCCCAAAAGACTTGTTTATGACCTCTATGGACATTGTTGCACAAAGCACTTACAGAGCAAGGAAAGACTTGTTCATTGCCTTTTCACCTAACTATAAGAAAAAGCTCAGGGGCTTAGAGATAAAGATCACAACCTTTAAAATACGTTCCTCATCACAGACACTTTTTTTAAGGCTGTGTGTATGCGTGTGTGCGTGTGCTGTGGATGGAATGGATGTAACACACTGTGCGTGTGTCTAATGCTGCCTTCTTTGCTGTGTACGTAATAAAGGATAAAAGCTGAAGACTATACATTGACATGTACTTCCTTAATAATGGTGTCAGTATGCATGCTTTTAGCAAAGAGTACCCTCACCCAGGAATGAAGAGAAACAGCCACCAGCACTGTAGGTGAGTTTCCTTCATCTTTCTGGCTTCAGTAACAAAACGGCATGGAAAGCTTTGTCAACTGACTTATTAGTGTCTTGGCCAACCCGAGTATGCAATTTTGAATTAATTTTAAAAACAAACTGAAATGCAGCCATATTTTGCATGGATTCTTGGTTTAATACCCAGGCACAACTGCCATTTAAGAGGAGACATTTTTTTGCAGGATACAGTGGATTTTGGCTTTCAAGTCAACAGGGTCATAGTCAGAACCACAGTAGCCCTCCAGGTCAGAAGTTATTAGCTGAGTTGCAGGTTTAGAAACCCAGACATATCATCTTACCTGCTGAAAAGGAATCGCTCACTTCCCCAAAACAGCATGTCCATTGCAGAGGCTGTCTGCTGAGGGTAAACTAGATGTAGATTTGAAAGCCAAAGAGAAAAATGCAATAATTGTCATTAGGTGCATTCTTAACTCTGTTCTCAAGAAGAATCGTAACTAACTTGTGAATTCCAATGTATCTGGTGACACACTGCCTTTTTGAACATTAGCATTTGTATTAACGTTCTTCAAGGCTGGTTAAATTCACCCGAGGAAGAAGGGAAAGGTGGCAGCTGTGTATCTATCTTACTAGTTCTGCCACACCTTCCCTCTTAGACTGCAGGATATCAGTGTTTTGCCAGTTCACTTGGCTAAAGATCCTGTACAACAGAGTAGTATCCTGTAGAGTAGCGGGGGGGAGAACTGCCGTAGCTGATGGAACTGGAGGCTCAGGGTGTCAGTGTTTCTGGCAATGTCATATGCTGAGCTTCAGCTTCAACGAGGTAATTGCGTAGCCTTGCTACGCCCTTGGTCAGACCTGTTTAAGGTGTCTACTTGGTACCTTCAACTTCAAATTAGTATCACACAACACCATCTACGCTTACAAGACCGTTGTTACGCTATGGTTTAGCTAATGCTGTTAGCTAGCTACAATGGTAACTGTTACTGCAAGTTGTACCTGCTGAGTTGCCTTGTGTTTTCCAGTAGCTTGGGGGCAGGAATCAGGGGGATGGGAAGTGTTTAGGGAATTCAACTGGAGAACCACTTCAAATCATTTTACCCAAGAATTGAAAAATCTTGGCTAGTAATGAGGAACACAGACATATAACCAAGACTGTTAACAGTGCTCATACAGTAAGTAAACTTGTAATGTACTTAAACTTGTGACTATTTCATCATTAAATTTACTTAATTTTCCATAATGTACAAGTTAAGGGTGTAATTTCTATGGAACATTATGCTCTCTTTTAATCCTCTTAAGGGCACTGCACATACCACTTGTTAGTGGTGTCAGTACTTAAAAATGTTTTCTAGGGGCTTCAAATTTAACTATGGAGATCCTCTGTGGGCTACAGCTTGGCTTAAAGTTTATCTTGGAACATTGTTTTCTATGGTCAAAGAGATTTGATCACATGTATTTGAGCTGAATGCTTAAAATAAATTTTTTGTACCGATTGAAGGGGTTTTCTCTTGCTTGTATTAGTCAAATGATATTTAATCTAAGGCAGAACATTCCTCCAAATACTAAAGAACTCTTAGTACCTGCTCAGCACAGCAGAAGAGCACTAGTGAAGCTTCACCGCACAGATGATTAATGTTCAGCTAACCCTTAGGACATTTTAACTCTACCCTTGTTACTCTGATGTAGGTAGAAGTTACACAGAGCTTGCTTGTGATTATTAGCGATTTGATTTGAGTTGGCTGTTAAAAGAAAAGAGAATGTAGGTAACATTACAGAATTAACAATAATAAAATACTTAGGTACAGTTGGCTTAACCCGATGTGATTATGCCCAGTAAAGGCGTTCTGCAGGACTCATCTTATTAAAGCACTCACCTTATTTGGGAAATTTCATGTGTGAGAAAAGCCACATAGAGTTTAGCGATCTAACAAGTCACGTCATAAGAACAGTTGTCTAGCCCCTCCTGAGAACTTTATTGCAATGTTAGTGCCTCAAATAAAACATGTAAGAGTGCATAAAAGAGTCTGGAGATCAAATATAGCATACCCCTTTATACACTGAGAAGGGAAAAGCTTTTCCAGGCTACTAGAACAGAAAACTAAGTATGGTATAGTAAATAATACGGAGACTGTTAATTTGTCGATAGTTCCTCTCCACAATACAGGAGACTCCTCACCTCTCAACTTCTTGCAAGTAGAATCCTGAATGTTCTTAACGAAGAAATCAAGAATCCTTGTATATGGAAATCAGACTACATTAATGCTGTTCAGTATTTGTCCTGTTGGTCCGAAATAATGAAATAATCCTGTTCATCCATAAGCACTGTTTCAATATTTTTCTGTTTGAGTATTAACTTAAGTACCTTTAACTGTATATTTAACTTCAATCCCATGTTTTAGCGAAGGTTTTGTTTAATCCATAACTTCATGTAAAGTTTCCTTCAGGAAAATTTAGAAACCTACTCACCATAAATATATGCCAAAGGTCTAGTGCTAGTCAAGCAATTAAATTATTTGCTTCATATACTCAACTTTAACTAGTAGTTCCAACCCTAATGGTAAGTTTCAATGGAAGTTACAGCGACATTTGTATCTGTACCAAATAGTTTGTTGCTGTTGAAACTGTTCATAACATGGTTCACCTCCCTTCAATACTTCTCTCGAAACTATTTGTAGCAGTTGCACTGTATTTGCTGTAAAATTTCAGGTGAATCATTTCCTTAAGCTAACTGAAGACTAAGTTTCTCATTACAAACACCAAAGACACTTGCATGTAAACTGGTAGCATGCAATCCATGCAGGAAATTCCTTCTAGACAGCAAGTAACCACTGATCTTTAAAACTGTAGTTGCTTGACAGCCAGGAAATCATTCAGGGCTGAGCTGGAGTCATCAGAAAGTTGGGAATAATCACTGAACCCTCAAGAAACAAGTACCTTCTGTCCGTTGCTGCTGTCTTGCCCTAGCAGAGCAGTAACCGAGGTATGGAAATGGAAGTAACAATACTGGCAGGTTTACACATGTGACTTTGACAAGTCATTTTAATTTCTCAGGCTTCATTCTCTTAACCCTGTGTCACTCGCTGTTCATTTATATGGAAATGTGTAATTACATCCATGTATAAAGAATCAGGCCTGCCCAGGAGGCTTTTACCAAATAAGAACTATGTAAAGTATATAGTAAAATAATTCCTTGTAGTTTACAATTATGAGAATTACTTCGATGGAGAGGTGTGTGTGTGTGGTGTGACACCGACAGACCCCACCAAAAATTCTTCCTTAAAGGCACTAATTCTGTAGTTATAATTGATCTCAAGAACTGCATGTGACCAGTACGCATAACCGTTAAGCCCGAGGGAGACTACCTGAACAGCGATGCTGCAATGGATTTACATCATCTTTTCCTCTCCTGCCAAACTGTCACCAAGGAAGTGATGGAAGTGATGGTACCACATGAACTGCTGGGCTGTTGAACAAGTCTGAACAGATGACACTATCTCCCACTTGCTAGGTATGTTGAAGGAAATCAATTGTCAAATTAAAGGCTCAAAAGCACTTTGAAATTTAAGAAGTTGGCACAGCTCCTGTAGTTCAAAGGGAAAGACGTTGTTCTGATAAATGAAAATGCTAAAAAGAATGAACACATTGTGCAGCCTCATCCAGAAGCTCACAGACTGTTACTTTGGTCAGACTGAAGTTTTGCCTCAAAGAAAAAAAAAAAAAGGTACAAAGACCTCTTCTAGGCATAACTAATGAATTATGTAACAGTCAGTTGGGTAAGTGTAATATTCTTGATACCTTTTAATAGCAATGAGAAAGAAGATCAACAAGGGACTGCCTCTTACACCTTCATAGTTGGTCCTATTGCTTGCTGTATTTAATTTTTTTTTTTACCTACTTTGTTTCCAGAGACCAACGATATTACAGGCATCTGGGGAGCATTCTCCATGAAGTCTGTTTCATGAGACATGCATAGAGCCATTTCAGTCTTTACCATGAGTATTTATCATATAGGTTACATGTTTTATTTTAGCATACAGGAACCTAAACACTTTCAGCAAGATTGTTCAATGTTTTCATTAGCTACACTAATAATCAGGTAAATGACGTTATTCAGAAGCTGCCATTTTTACATCAGTACTTACTAGATACCACTGCTTGAAACAGTACTATGCATATGCTCAAAGGTTTGAATTACCTGGAGCAAAGGGCTGGCTTGAAGCCTTCACCAGAAGAAAATGTTAGGCATTCTAGTCAAATGTAGGCTGAGACACGCTGAAGTGTGCAAGGAAGGGACCAGTTCCTGGTCTCGTTCCTTGTATACTCAGAATACGCTGGTTTTCACATGCCTTGGAAATAAAATGGCTTGCATTAGGACTTTTTTGTGTGTGTAACACAATTACAGTACTGAGTGGATTTGTATTGGAAGCTCTAGCTTACATGGATTCTGAGCTTGAGGCTAGGAAGAAAAAAACATTGCAGAAACATCCAACAACATTGTCACCACGTTCTTACTTTTTCTCTGTAAGTCTCTGTCCTTGTACTGGTAACTAAACTCAGCGTGAGAGCAGCAGTTGCTTATTTATCCAGACATAGTTCTGTGTAAATGAAACATCTTTCCTTTTCTCCCAAGTAAATTAGTACAATCCAGTTGAACTTCTTATTAACCCAAGAAGAGATTCTGCTGTAGAGTTGAACGTTATTCTAATGTTACAATTGTGTGTGTGGGGGGGTTTTCCTGTACATGACACTATATAAATAAATGCAAGTTTTACCTTTAGCAATCAATTTGCTACATACTTTAGTAAACGTAACACCATGCATCTATTGAGAAGTGAATTCTAAGTAAGCTACACATTATAAGGTTCTAAGAATGTAACAGAAGGGAAATCCAACGTATGGAACTACTTACAAGTTTCTAGAGGTATCCTCTAGCACCTAAATATATATTTAGTATTACTTTTCCCTAGGAGTGAGGATTTTGTGTCTTTCTACATATGAAATGAACACAGACACATATACATATATGCACATACATGTTTATATTTTCATAATGTTCAGAAATTTAATTATTCTTGCATAAATAAACATTTGCTATTGGGTAATTCTGGAACAAGGTTATTTTGTGGTTTTTTTGTTGTTGTTTTGCTGCTGTTTTAAACAGCAACTTTAAAATTGCACAGCACCAGAACAGATACACCTGCTTGGTGAATTTTGAGGGATATTGAGTATCTTCTCAGTTCTCACACAAAAAGCAAAACCATACAGCAGGTTAACCTTATGAAAGAGTAGAGTCTGAGGAAAAGAGATTGTATGCAAAGGAAAGCCCAAGAGCACCTATTCCTAAAGATACTAAGCCGTGTGCATGTTCAGGCTTAAACTTTAATACTTCATAGTAGTTTTATTAACTGCACTGACTACTGCTGGGCATAAGGACCTCCATTCTGGCCTGTCCAGCTAGTGAATAGGGAATGCGTTGACATATGAAGAGAGACAGTGATAAAGCAAGCTACAGTTAAACACTAATAAAGAAAATAAATGGCTATAATGTCAAACAACATACCGTTCATTCTATGTCCACAAACCTTTCCTATCAATTTAGTTCCACTTGAGTAGCTACTGTTGTTTCTCCTTGTAGGTTCTGAGCTATACAAATGTAGTTTCCAGCATCTCCAGCTTCAAAATCCTCAACAACAAGAACACTCTTTGAGATTCTTGTGGTATGTCCAGTTCCTCTGTTTATCAGTCTCCAGAAGTTTTGGATAATCACAGGCCTCTCAGACTGTTTAAAAGAAAAAAAACCCAGGCACGTAAGAAGATAAGTGATTCTGCAACATGTATTTAGTGACACTACCCTATCAAACTCTGAACCAAGAGGTCAGATAGTACAAGCCTTGTACTTGTCCAAAAGTCAGCCTTGAGTGAGGAAACGGAAGGTGTCTCTGGCAGTTGTAGCAACATTCCTGCATTAAATATTGATGTACCAATAAATTGTGCCCAATAAGGGTAATACAATGGCTCTTCCGCTCTAACTACAGGTACCGCATATCTTCAGATTAGTGATGGGCTGCCAAAGCTCTGCTTGGAGTACATGAATGAACGCGGTTGTAACTGTGGTCCCCTTACTAAGGTTGCATCTAGGTACTTCATCAAACAGATGAGGTATCTCGGGGGAGATGTCGGGACAGACCTGTGAGCATTATTTTCAGACTCTGAGCATGTCTCGAAAAGGAAGGCAGCAGCGGCATGAGTTAGATCACCAAGCTTTACCTAGTGCTCTTCTGGCACAGAGAACAGCTTTAAATCGTGTGTTGCAAGACTAATTCCTCCTCCTCTAATTTCAGAACACTGTATTAGGTAACATTCAAGCAAACGCTAACAATTCAGAAATGCTTCTAAATTAATCCAAAACCATTATGCTTTCCAAAATGTAACTTCAAAGCCAAAAATACAAGGATGCTTCGAAAGATGCTTTTTAGATTTTGTTGTTGTTGTTGTAACTGGCTTTTTTCTTTCTCTCTTCTGTAAGAGAAGTCTGATGGACTGTTTACCAGGTCACACTCCCTGGCACCTCAGAAGTTTGCGAAAGACTGGATAAGAGAAACTGGCCCAAAACAGCCTAAGGCAGTCTCTTTCCTTCCAAGATCCATCATGCTAGTCAGCAGCTTTAATCATGTTGGCGTGTGCTATACCAATAACCTGGCTAAAACTGGTAAGACAAAGAGAGGTTCCTGCTTGCAAAGAAACCATCTCCTCTTGCTTCATGAAACGGATGGATTAGCCATTTACCAATATGGATGCTACAAGGCTTAAGCTAATAGTAGCAAAAGGTTAAGTAAATGAAACACTTACCTAGAGCCAAAGCTATAATTCTGCACTTGCAAAATGACCAGTACAGAAGAAGCTGCCAGTCTTCTTGAAGCTTAGGGATAAGTGCAATCGGGGAATACCTAGGAACTGGCAGGCACTGGCAGGCATTTACAGCTAGCAAGAACTTTTCTGAAAAGCTGGTAATCTCACCCAGAAATCCTTAGCCTTTTTGAAGGAATCGAGCCATTTAGCAGAGCTCTGCCTAGCAGAGCACTACCTCCTGTTGCCAGCCTGAAAATCAAGTACTACTGCCCACCTTTAGTTAGTTCTTAAATATAGCAAGTGAACTTACCTGACCCTACGGAAAGTGAAAGTAAAGGCCATGTGGGGCAGATGCTGTTTGCCTGATTGGGCTCCTGCTAGCCCAGTTTTCCTCAAACTAACTGCCTTCTGCTTTGAAGGTAGTTTCAGAGAATCATATTAAGGAGTAGTGCATCAGTATGCATTCACAGCAGGTGAATGAGCAGATGCAATTGCCAGGGAGTGGCAAGGGAAAAAAAAAACCAACCACAACTGAGTGAAAAAATGAGGGAAAGGTTAGTAACTACAGAGATGAGATGAGGGTCTCTCCAGTGCAATGTATCTAGGAGCAAGCAGGGACTGAAGTGCTGCTTCTGCTCAGGGATCAAGTGGTAGGTGACAGCCCCGGTGCTGGGTGGGGTGGTGGCGGTAAGCAAAAACTATCACTGAGCTACCTGCACTGAAAGCAGCAGCAACGAATGGAAACATCCAGTGAATCTTAGAACTTTGTCAGTCTTTTTTCTTGCACAAAAGGTGTATCTGACCAGCATCATGATGGTCCTCTCTCCTTCCACCTCGACCTTTTCCTCTGCAGTATGTACTTCCTCAAGTCTTCAACAAGCATACAGTGCTCCTACTCTGATGTTTACTTACATCATTTTTCTGGGGCAGAAACACGAACACAACTCTTCCCTCCCTATCCCTGGGCACAGCTGGAGCTGAGACTATTTACTCCAGTGGATAAGCACATCAGCCCTTTCCAGGGCAGATGCAGGCCGGAGGCCAAAGTCTTTCTCAACCCCCCCAACAGATGGGTGCAGTGAGAGGGTGTAGGCCTCTGCTGATAGTGCATGTGCCCTGCACTGCAGCCACAGTATCCACAGCAAACAAGGGATTCAATTTGCATGTGTTTTGTTGTTTATATTCAGTTGGTGCCAGAGAGGCATAACTGTAGCACACCTGTCAGCATCAAGTGCTGTAAGACCACTGGAAACAACTGGGCCAAGAAAAGCCAGCAACCAGGTTTGGGCAGCCATTCAGCTGTGAAACATCTAAAAGTAGCAAGGGGTGGACATTAGCAAGATACAGAGTTTTGGAAGGCCAGGCTGAGTCTAGAATTTAATTCCTTCAATTTTTTGCTCTTAGTTAGTTACAAAAGACATAAAATTGGGGTTTGTATAGCCAGTTACTACAGCCCCATACACAGATATCAAGGGAAGCTAAAAAAATACAACAAAAGATCTCTCACACACACACACACAAAACCACCAGAAAACCGTATCAATCAACAAAGCTAATGTGATCAGCAGGGGCATTTCTTCTTTTCCCCACCCAAGAGAGTGAATCTTTGTAAGACTGTCAAGAGTTAAAGCTCCGACTTGAAGGACAGAGAACAAACTGCCATTTGTTGATGCATCCCACCCAAAGTAATGCTCAGAGCTAAATTCAGAGGAAGACATTGGGCATTTAACTCTAAAAACCTACTGCACTGCAGCTCCTTGAACTTGGAGGCACTTCAGTTTTCCCTAGCATTTTACTTTTAATTTCACCAACAGCCGCAGGTTTCTCTGCTCATTTAGACATCTGACCCTTTCTTTCTCAAACTCAAATGGACACCAGAAACAGGAATTCTGCTGAACTCTTCCAGTACTCCATCCCGTAGTTACTCTTCACCTAATTCGTGCTATCAGTACCAAACCCCCCACCAAATGCAATTGAGGCTGCCCTCCTTTAACAGCCAGGACAGGGCAGGGAGAGGAACTCAGTAATCGCTCACAAATGCTCAGACTTCAATAGTCTCAGCAGGAAAACTCAGGACAACCGGCAAGGAGGAAAGGAAAAAAAAAAAGGTGGAGAAGAGAGGGGGAAGTGAAAGAATGAACATCTAAGTAAGGACCTGGTTCTACATGCCCAGTGCCCTCACAAGCAACTGAAATCCCTTTTGTGCTCACTTGCTCTCTCACTATTTTTACCCCTGAAAAGGCATGCCACCCCTGCATGACAGTAGAGTGCTACAGTCTCTACCTTAGTGGCTACAGCAAACTTCTGGGGCTTTAGATTTGAATTTTCTCAAGCTTAGTAAGCAATGAACTCCAATCACTCACTTAAACGTTACCTCTGCTGTTAAATTACTTAATTCTATGCTGGCTCAAGGGGACCAGTGCTGATACAAGTACTTTATTAGCAAGGTACTTATTAGCATTATCCTTTGACAACCCAGTACTAGGAGGGCTGGCAAATGGAATACAATGCAATCCCCCAGGATCCCTTTCCTGTGGTGAAGGGTTCCACTTTCCAGCAGTCCTTTGCTCCCATCCTGCTTAGGATGAACAGCAGTAGAGATGAGGCTGGTTAAGGAATAGGTCCTACAGTAACTGGTCAGGGTGGGTAGAGGGAGAAGAGAGGGGACCATCAGTGTTGCTAGCCAGATACACCTTACTTTGTGCAAGAAAATAGGACCAACAATGTTCTAAGATTCACTGGATGTTTCCAGTGGATTCTTTCTGATGAGGCTGGGCAGAAGCTGATTTCTGTGCTCTGGTTACGGGCAACAATTAAGCTTAAAGAATTCTGTGCTGTGATGAATCATGTGCCCAAGCCATGGAAATGAAAGGGATATCAAATGCAGAGGTATCAGTGAGACTTTGCGGCTTACCTTGAATAGCCTCCTGATGCTGGCTGGCCTTTCTGAGGCTTTTCTTTGTAAACACTGCCAGAGGCCAAGTGCCTCTGGAATGGAAACACAAGGAGTGACCTTTGCTGAGCCTGATTTTTGCTAACATGGGTAGAGTTCTCCAGCTTCATTCCCGTGCTACTTCTAGCTCTTAGGGAAAGATGAGCTGAAGTTCAAAAGGGATGTGCTGCCTCCTCCTGCCAGCATGCCTAAGCTAGCAAGAAGCAGACACCAGAGTCTGAAAGAATCTTTACTCCAAATCTAGACACTGACTGGCATTCAAAGCATTGGCTTTATGAAGGACAAACCATTTCAGCCACAGCATACATTTCTCACCTCTTGCCGTGGGTACTGCCACCTGAAGTTCACATCTACATCTGGCTCCCCAAGGACGGTGCAGACCACATGAACGCTGTCACTGACTTCTGCTCTATTGGATGATGCTGCAATTGTGGTTGAGGGTGGGCCCTTGGGAACTGACAGAAAGACAGTGTTTGGAAGCAGAAAATTAGTTTCTAAAGTTAAATACAATTGTAAATTTTTTCCTCTGCTTAATCCAACACCTAAATGATATACACTTGCAACTCTCACCTCTACACATGGAAACTGATGGAATTTAAACCTACGAAGTTTTATCACATATGCTTTAGATCAAGATTTTAAAACTCTGTGATTACATTACTTATTTTATTTTTTTTTAATTTGTTTTCTAATCAATGCCAGCAGAAGACACAAGTCAGTGTAAGCATATAAAAACCTGCACTTTACCTTCCACATACAGTAGGTGATACTTGATGGAAATCTGAGGTGCTCCCTGTGACTCTGCTTTGCAGTAGACTATACCTTTATGATCAGAAGTAGGGTGCTGGTAGACAAAACCCTTCTTCACATCATAAATAATATCGGTTCCATCTGTTTCAATTTCTTCTGCTGGAAACTCCCTGTGTAGAGTTACTTTTGCTGAAGGAGTAGTAACGCGGCATGGGATGACTGCAGGCTTATCTGGGTTCAGGTAAACAATTTCAAAATAACTGGGAGTAGGTACAAAAAGTTCCTCTTTATCTGTGCAGAAGAAATGACAAGTCAGAATAATATTTACATTTTGGCTTAACAGAAAGAAGAGAAAGTACATTATGACAAGAGAAAATATTGCTCATTAAAAATTAACCCAAAGCTTTTTGCTTTAAATACACATACACAAAAGGAAAAAAAAAAATCAAATCAACTTTTCTAGCCTGTCAGTACATATTTATATAGCTTGCATTAAAAACGTTAAATCAAAAAGAAAAACAAAGTATTCTTCACTGTAATCAGATTTTTGTAATCTTAAGAAAATCTTTGGAACTCATCTAGATCTAATTCTGTTCACTCTCCCACTTTCAAAGAGTAACACATAAAAAAAAAAATCTACCACCACTGGTACAAAAAGCACTGCTAGAAAGGGATATTCTTTGGAGCTACAGCCTTTTCATACATATGATTTTAGGCAAATGTTTGATGTACTGCTCTAAGTAGCTGAAATATTTAATGCTTTTAGAATGACAATTAAAGAGTATTTCCGTATTTGGCATGCTGCTTAGAAATATAAAGCTGAAATTCTTCTTTCTAGCACAAGCATTTACATAATAACTTGACTGAAAAGTTTATTCCAGCCTTTCTAAAGGAATGTATTTTCAGAACGTTAAGCACTTCTGATAAATGGCTTCTGCACAGTCTCATAGTCTATTTTAGCTCCAAAATGTATTGTAAACAATCCTATCTTAGCATTTTGTACTAAAATATCTGCTAGCCAAGAATGGTTTAGCTCTAATAAGGCAGCAAAGGTCATTTTACCATTCAAAATATTTTCCAGGAGAAGAACAAAATAACCATGTGATTTCAGCTCTGTTGTACCAAGCAGCAGTAAACTGTGCACAGTTACCTACTATGGTCCTGTCCATGCAGTGTTGGGCCTACAGTCAACTTCAAGCTCTGTGGGACAACAGTGTGTTGCCCCAACATGCTATATAGACTCCTGGGAGAAACTGTGGCTTTACCGAGATCAGTGAGGTCAAGATTTTTAAGTCAGTGCAGGTAACTGGTGGAGGGGCAGGGGGGAGATCCATGTGGTCATCTGAATGCCATGACAAAATGAATCTTCTGCACAGATTTATTTTTCTTATGCAGACATTTTCAAAAATTCTACAAAACTAATAAAAAAATGTTTAAGATCCTCAGAACACGTTAGTATTTTCAAAGGTATTTGCTTTCTCTTGCATTATGCAATATTTTGAATACACAAATCCATAGGAAAAATGGACTCATAAATTACACTGAGCAAGTAATTTTGTGCTCACCAGCACTGTCTTCCGTAACATCCATTAAAAAAGATGAAAATCATGGAAGAAAAGTCTTGACAGTAAAATTGCTGATGTAGCTTTATTGCTGTCTTACTAGCGAATACTTTTCCATTACTAATCCCCCAGCGAGTTAATTACCTGTGAAAAAGATGTACGTTGAACCTGTTTTAGTCTCATCCTTCCTGCATTTGTTACCATTGCACAGCTGAAGCCAGCAGCTATATTCACCTGTGTCTGCTGCAGTGGAGTTTGCAAGGATCAGCTGACCATACCTGTCAAGCTGCTTTATACTGGGGAGAAATAAAACAAAAAGCACAGAGACAGATGTATTTCCTCTTATATTTCTGTCAGCTCACCTCTACTTTTGATTCTTTTATTCCCACTCTGCAGCTGACCCACCTTTCTCTTTTGGAGCTATGTTGCAACTTCCCCTTTTGCTTCAGCACAGACTTGCTTACATGAGTAGTTTCACTTATTTCAACTACTCATGAGCGCTTGCAAGCTGTTGCCTTCTGCAGTTCACTCTTGAATTCTTTTCAGTCCCCATTTTGAAACTAGACTGTGACTGCTGTAGACAGTATGTTCATTTATGTTTTGTCTCAGTTTGTTCATGTATATCCCACATTTTCATTCTCCAGGTCAACCTGCAGGCATCTCAGTCCTCTTTTGATACCATTAACTGTAGCACTGATTCAAGATAATTCGGAAGTAATAAGTAACAGGTACTTATTAATAAGAGTCTGATGATTTATGCCTGCTTTCAGTGTGAATGCTTTCTTATCTTAAACATACTGGTCCAAGTTTCCACTTGTGAAGACCATCATAAAGAGCTTCTGTATCAGCTTGGATTTGTTCTGCAAGTAAGTCATTTCGCACTGCCTGCTCTTCTGCCCTAAGCCACCTCACTGGCATCCTCTCGCTGGAGTTCCTCATCCCTCTTTGCTATTTCAGAGCATGATCCTGCGTACTGCTAGTGTCATCACATAACTACACAAAATTCACCCATGTGATTATTTCAGACTTGATTTTCTTTTTTACTCCTCCCCCTGAATTTCCCAGATACATCTCTCAGTGGACTGGCATTTGTAAATGTGCAAATATTTATAAATATGTAGCTATATATGTAAACACTGACAATGTTTCTAAGGGTCAAAGGTTCTATCTGTGTTCTATCTATGAAAGAGAGCAGCAACAATCTTATCGTGTTCTTTTTCTATTTTAAGGTTTGTTTTCCTGGCTCTTTCTTGCAGACAGATGGTGTTATAGTTGGCAGTCTGCTGTGTTGCCTTTTGATGGATTGCAAAAGCAATGGTCCAACAGTACCATTTTTCAGGGAACCCTGTCAGGACGGCCATGTGGCAGTACTGATGCACTCCACCACTCTGACCCTTAAAACTGTTATTTTCAACCATCTGCCTTTACATGATAGCACATCCAGAAGACATAGGTTTCCCGCTTTCCTTTGCAAGACACTGAGTTGCAAGGTCATTTCTGCTCTAACCAAGTCAGGAGAGATTTTTCCAGTTTTAGGCATTTGATGATAAACTTCTTTTCAGCGTTTCAGATGGGGTCTGGACAAATACACAGCTTGCATGAAGTCTGAACAGCTCCAATACTCTTATTCAGCTGTGGGTTCTTTGAATATTTATTATTCTCCTATGTCTTCTTATTAATGTGGCAATTATTCTGCAAGGCAGATACCTGACTGAATCATTTATTGCTGGGATTAGCATACTTTGAAGAAATTCCTCTAATTTGAGGAATATCCTCTAAAACTCTGTGTCACTGTGTAACAGCAGAACTACAGACATGCTTAACTGTACTGTATGCTCCAAATTCTTCGATTTACATCTTCATTGCAGGCAGACTATCTGCTTAAACAGAGAGGCCACTAGTTCCAGCTAGATACACTTCTCAACACTTCTGACTCCCTAGGTGTTCTGCTAGCAGTTTACACTACTACCAGCAATCATAAGCAACGGTTCGTTTAACCCAACGTTTAGTCTCCAGCCAAGGACCTTAGAAATCGAAAACACACCAAATACACAGTGTAAACAGGGCTGAGAATTATCTCTTCCATTAAAGCCCTCAGACCAGACACCACTAGCACACTCATCCACCACAGGGCATTTTGAGGCCTGCCTAAGGAACCAGGCAAATCATGTTTACGACCCACTAATGTGCTTGTCTTACGTGACCTCATCTGATTCCACTTTTTGGAATCATGTAATTATGGAGTAGTAGCATTTTCATTTTTTAATACATACACTACCTTACATTATAAATTATCTTCAGTTTTTGGATAAGCTTTGAGAGATTCCTATTCCTGCAAGAGATTCTGCTGTGTATCATACCCAACAGGAAGAAAAGAGAAATATAAAACATATCTTAGTTTGTATTATTATTTAGTTTTACAGTTCACGTTTCACAGGCTACATGATTATATCAGCATAAAATGTTTTGCAAGTATCCAGTACCAAATGTCAACATTACAGAGAAACCATTATGCCAGAACATTTTTGCCTCCAACTGCTAGTGCAGACACTGAACCATAGCTCAAAATCCCAACAGACAGAAAAATAAGGTCACAGTTAATTAATTGTTGTACAGTGTGTTCTGCTTAACTGAGAACATGCTATCCAATAATCAATGGAAATAGCCTAGTGAAGTAGTCATCCACAAACACGCACTAACAAAACCTGGCAACCGAGAGTGGAAGTGTTGAAACTTGTGACATGACCATATTAAGCAGACAAAACAGGCCGTATAAAGTAAATTATAAATAGTAAATCCTGCAGCTGACCAATATTTCCAGAAAAATTTTTATTTCATTAGTATTTTAGATGCTGGGAAATCTGACTCAAAAGCCAAAACTTTCCTGGACTCTACATATCACAAAGTAAAAACACTGTATATACAAACATTTTGAGACTGTTTAAAGAAACGAGAAAACTACTCCAAAATCATATTCCAGGCATTCTCCTTAGTAAGCTTTATATATTTAAAGTTCAAAAGATCTTTGCCAGAAAAACTACGCCAAGTTTAGAAGCTTAAACCCCTCCCAACATATAGAAAGACAAAAAGACAGTGTACATAGCATCACTTAAAAGCATCTAGCAAACTCCTCTCAAGCAGCTGCATTCATACTAACAAAAGAGAGCTTATCTCAAATACAGTCTCACTAGGAGGGGAACATAACATCCTACTGTTTAACACAAGAAAAAAATCCTTAGCTTTCAGAGCATACAGAACAAAATGAAATTCAGTTATACACATGAGCACAACCGACACCCTACTAAGCCAGCAGCAGCCTGCATTCACTGAAAGCAGTCTAATTTTGCCCTCTACAACACAGTTTCCACAGTACTTGTGAGTGCTCCTCTCCATGCAACCCTCACACTCACAAATGTGCATATGATGCATGTCTGGCTCTTTGCTCCAGTTTCTTCCACTGGATCAGCTCCATTTTACATGAGTTTATTTAGCAGATGATGTTCTGTGATAAATACAGCCGGTCTTCGGCAAGTGAGAGACCCGTGCTCCAAGTCAGACAGAGCAGAAACTGTGTGAAGTTAAGGCTGCCTTCATCTAGAGCAGCTTTTTGCTGTAAAGCATAAGAAAGGGAAGACATGCCTGCCTTTGTTTCCCTTTCATTCCTTTCAGGTTTTGATCCTTCTCATACACTGTAGATCCAGTTTCTGGGCGAGCCTGCAGTTATTAATTTGTTATGCACAGTCTTACAAAACAGCATTCCAGCCCTTCTGTTCTGGAGGTGCACAGGCTACCTTTGACCGTTACTGCTGCCAAGATTTTTGGCCAGTTCAGGCAGTACACAAAATTTTCAGACAAAAGGTTATCTGCAGGGTGTATTTACGCTGCACAAGGCAAGAGAACATTACAAATAATAAGCTAGTCCTGAAGGAAACCGGTGTGTGTCCTTAGTTCGGGAGCCAAGTTTGCATGATTCTAGTCTTCTCCCCAGAGTTGCACTGCACGCTGCAGTCTCTAAAGCTGAGTAAATCAGTTCAGTGCGTACTGTTATTTACTTCAGTTACGACAGGGGAAAAAGTCTTTCTCCTCTGGCTCAACAAAAAACAGCCAAAGAATCCTCCTCCTCCTTTCACTCAGCATCTTTCCCTCCCCCCATACGGTAAGTTTAACATATATTAACAGCTACAGACCTATTAAAAACTGAGACCCTCTAGTATAAGTAAGCGAAAATATTTTATTTACCAGGTCATAAAGTACACCTACAAAGACAAACTCAAAGAAGGTACAGCCACTAATACTACAGAAATGGCTTTTTTAATTATAATCTCTTCCTTCTTGTCCTCTAGGCTGCTGTGTTCTCCTTACCATAGGGGCGAGTTAAAAACATGCCAAGCATGGCATGGTGACAACACTTCTGGCTTTTATCCCTACTTCTTTTTGCAACCACCCATAGGAAATACATTACATGGATGCTAAACTGAACGAGTTGCAAACCAAAACACCCTCTTCTCCTAGACATGAAGCGGAATGCAGTGAGCATCTTCAGCATCAGCTCCTGCCCTGGACCTCTGACCAACTAGGCTACAAATGTCCTCAGCACCCTGAACCTTAAGGTCTCTTCTGCCTCCTGTAACTGTAATTCTGTTTAGATGCCAGGGTCCTTAAAGCCTCCTCCCTTAGCAGCTGCAGTTAGAGGATGTTAGCAGTTCCCAGGAGATGTAAAACACCTTGTTTGTTGTTTAAATTCCCACCAGACCAGTCGAATTTGTACAACCCTCCTACTATATAAAGAAAAAACAGGAACTGGATGCCTGAGCATCTGCTCTTGTAGGGACAACAAATGAATAAAAGAACAGCAGTCATTAGTCCCCAGCAATTACAGGGACCTCCACCACCATTACCCATCCTCCTCACTTACCTTCAGGCCTGGCAACCAGCTCCTTCTTCACTTTTCATTACCTCCTCAGACCCCAACCATTCCCCCCCTGCTGCTGCCACTAACACTGGTCTGCACCAGTGCCCCAACTCCAGCAAGACCAGCATGGTCAAAAAGCCCAACCCAGCTGGTTAGCTCAGGTTTCACCCCACACCTCACTAATTGGTAATGAAGGGATCACCTTATAATTGGTCTTTAGGCATTCAAAAAGTGTTAGAAGGTACTGGACGTGTACCTATCTAGATGATTAAACAACTTTTGCTGTAGGTTATTTGATAGTAAGTTTTCAGATTTCTCCCCCTTTGCCCTATATTCAGCATTTTGTTTTAAAATATATCTTTTTATATATTTGTAATATACTTGTAAAATTTTAAAATTTGCCTATTGTAGTTGGTGCTTGGCCTTTTTTATGCCACCAGGAAGACCTAAGCTCCTCTTGAATGATGGTCATTACATTGTCAACCTTTTCTGCTGCCAGTTCACTTACAGACACTACCAACTGAGAACACAATAACATGCTATCTTTATGATATTTCCAGTTAAATTCAGTCAAAACTTTCTAAAACCATGGAATGTAGATTTCATAGTTCACATCCTATAAAGCAAACTTTGTTTCATATGCATCTATTAGCACTACAGCAAAACCCCTGAGATAATTACCAAAGTCATCCTAAAAATGTGACAAAAACTTAACTGCACAGAATTCTGTGGTCAAGGTCTCCATAAAATCTTACTATTCGGTGGCTCTGAAGTATGCTACTTATCTATGCTTTCCATTTCTCTAGTTAACTATAGGATCTTCTGCTTCCTTCAAAATAGTTGATTCAGTCTAACTCAGCCTTACTGCTTCAACAACTTAATACAAAATAATATTTCTAAAGCAAAGTTGATCATATTTCAATACAGAGCCTTAAACATAGCCTAACATACTTCTAAAAGAAAATAAATACTTAGGCAAGTTATATCCGCCCATCCAAAATGTTTGATAGCATTTATTTTGTGTGACGTTATTAACTTCTGTTCTATGGTTAAAATACTACAAATACTGAGAACTTGAGTGAGAACAAACAGGTAAATTGCTGAGGCAAGAGAATCCCAAAACACAAAATGCCAAACTACCCAACTAGGAAACGCCTATCTTTTTTTCCCTAAACTACCTTAAATTCTTGTATTTTGTCCCATGTGCATCACTAGAAAAGTACTTAATTTTGCAAGACCGGAATAGACAGTCAAATGAATGAAACAGCATTCAGATTCCTCTCCACAAACTGTGAATACTTGCCTTGCCTCCTTCAGTGCCAGATGCTAACACTCAGATAACAGGACCTGGAGGTCTACAGGACAAAAATCATGCCAACAACCTATCTGCAAATGCACAAAACGTAAGAGACACTTGAAAACGACAACCGCCGCCAAAAAACGCACGCGCTCCCTGCTGATCCCATTTTGCACTTTCAGCTTTGGCTTGCTGGAAGGCACGGTCTGTATGGTAGCTGATAAACGCCACCTACTGGAATAAATCCAGATAAAACACTATTTCTTGCCAAAGAAAAAGCAGTAGTTTAAATCGGCCACAAGATCTTTTGAGAGACGTTGCTGTGATAAACCCTCTGCAGAAAGAGGCTTGCTGCCACAACTTACTGTGACAGAAGCCTTGCCCTAGCTACAGAGGTTTATTCAGCCAGTGTAGCTCTTGAACTCCTCAGCTGTCAAGGGGCAAGCAAATAAACACTCCGAGAAGGAACAACTCGCAAATTTCAGAAGGATATGCTAGAGATCACAGTGTGTAACTGCCAGTCTTCAGCACCCTTCTTTAAGAAGAGAGGTGGGAAGGAGAAGAATGTATCTGCAAAATTAATTAACTGGGAGTGATTTTAACGTAGCCTGATACCCGTAAATAAGTGAAATAGATCACAGAGACTCAGATAACCTGTTATTTAGAGAGCCCATATATACTTATATTTAATTTAGGAACAAAAGGACAATAGGAGTTGATACCTTTGCTCATACCTCTGTGCCTCTCACCTAATAATTCAAGAAAAGCTCATTATAGCTCTTTCTTATGGCATCGTTCACAGTGCTCGTCTCCTCACTACTTGTCTTTCATAGACATTGATCTCCACAAAACACCCAGTGAAAATAAACACTACTCATGGCCAAAAAAAACAAAAGGCCTGTGGAAGACAGCCTTAAGCTCATTGTATGCCCCCCTCTTTCAAATACAGAAGTTACTACATTTAACTGTGTGCCTTCCCAGTTTTTGAGGATAGTAAACAAATGTATGAGGTTTTGGAAGGAGATGCTTAGCGCAACAGGACACTCACCTGGTGGGGCAGAGAAAGGCAGTGTCCTCAGTTCCTCTTCCTGCTCTAATAACTATTTATGCAGTTTCCATTAAGATGTCACTAGATGAAAGAAAAAGCCTTCCTAAACCCAAGGTGACTATCCTCAGTGTTAAACTCTGCCACACCACAAACCTCACAATTCTCTTTTGGACACAAAGGTAACTTGGACTGACAAAGACTACTCTTATTTGCTCCTTAGCATGGAGGCTGGTGTATTTTTCTGCTAGTGGGGAGATGTGGGTTTGAGCTTCTTCAGGAAATCAAATCTTTGTGCCTCAGGTGGCAGGTACATTAACAACCAGTACAGCCCACCAGAAGCAGGTCTCTGTAAAGCAACAGAGTTGCTAGTGAGTACCTGACAACCACACTCACACATTTTGAGGGTTTTACTTTGGACTAGCTCTAATATGGTTCCCTGTTAGTGGCTGGAGCACACTGGTGTCCTGCTAGACCACATCTTCTATTTTACATTCTTCTGAAGGAAATCCAGTTCACATGCTACAAGACTAGTCCACAGTGCAAATCACAGGGCAGTAACTGGTGACAAGTAGATGATGCTCATCCTTTTTTGTTGACATTAGAAACCACTAGTTGGAACATCTCAATTGTAAAAATATAAACAAACAAACACACACCAATGGTGTTGAAAGCAGTAGGAAAAAAAAAGGGATTTTTTCTTCCCCTGAAACTGCAAAATACCTTACCTGAGTCTGGAGTCTTTAAAGGTGTCCAAGTACGAAGGATAGTTCCAAGTAACATTACTCCCCTTACATCGCAATTCTATGCTTTGTCCTGCAGACAGGCTTAAAGTGGCAGCTAGTTTCTGGAAACGACCTTTATCCATCACCTGTGTCAGTATGGACTGGGACTTCAAAGAGGAGTCAGCAGGTTCTCTCTCCTTCATTTTGGGGGTTCTGGGTTTTACCTTTTTGTTAACAGGCTTAATTTTGTTTTCCCCAGGTTCTTTTGGATGCTTACTCTTCGCAGGCTGTCCAGTAACTAGTAAAATAAAGAAAAGAAAATAATGTTACTAATTAGGAAAAGGTTATATAGTCTTTTTGGGGAAAAAAACCAACCACTTCCTCCTTATCACAGAGAGGAACTGAAGTTTGTTCTTCCTATAAAGGGTTCGTAAAAATGAGTAAGAGTTAATTCCCGTAAGTTTTTGAAGTCTCTGGCATGATCCATTTTCCTGGGGAAAAACGGAAAAGAGAGCTTTCAACAACACGTGGAAAATCTATACTTATAGTTCACATAAGCAGACAAACATGTAAGGCATGAGAATTTTACAAATGGGAAGAGAAAGAAACAGCATTTCTATCTCCAGTTACTTTTGTCATTTCTACCCCACATCATTGCCATTTAGTACACAACGCTACACAAGTTCTCCGTCTTCATACAGGTGTCACACACCCATCAGTTCCGCGTAACCCTTTCATACACCATGTTACTGTAAGAGACACATGAAGAAAAACTGGCAGGTGTGAAACCTCATGATTTATAAAATATTGATAGTGATGCAGTTCTTTTACGGTAAGTACTGTGAAAATACAAATGGCACTTAAGTCACTCAAAGGTAGTATTTAATTCATCACTTCTCTGTAACACGTCCAGATGAAAACAGAACCTTATTTAGAGGCAAATGGTAAGAGATTTCATTACCTGCTAGAGACAACAGGGATGCCCAGCTGCCTGTAAAAACAAAGCAAAGGAAATGGAAAGGAAAAGTGAAGTGTCTTAAATTAAAAAAAAAATAAATAGCAAGATATTCCCATTTTACCCGACAGCAGGAAGCACAGAACTTTTGTGAGATGAGCCTAAAACTGTTGTCCCCAAACATCAAAAACTCCATTAACTGTGCCTCACACTTAATTCACATTGAAGGCGGCTTTTCCACATGAAAATGCTGGAGTATTTTATTGTACAAATCAATCAACAAGCACCCACTGGAATTAAAAATAGCCCTGCTGTACAGTGAGTTAACATGAATTAAAAACTGGTACTGGCTGCAGTATGAACAGCGGCACTTACCAGACTCCTGCCACTGGTGGCTCCCGTGACGTTCCTCATACCCTGGCTGAACACCTTGCGCTGCTTCAGCCTTCTACTTCTCTAAGCCCAGGCTGATGTACATCACATCTCTTTTAAATGGCACAGAGCTTTGTGAGAACAAATTTAAAAAACTGGAAATTCAACCTGAACATAAGAAAACACTTTTTCTGTGAGGGTGGTCAAGCACTGGCACAGGTCGCCCTGAGAGATTGTGGAGTATCTATCCATCATGGATGGATAATCAAAACCCAACTGATGCTAAGCAATGTGCTCTAGGTGGCCCTGCTCGAGCATAGGGTTGGACTAGATGATCCCAAGAGGTGTCTTCCAACCTCAGCCATTCTGTGACTCTGTGTTCTCAGCATGCAGACTAAGGCTGCCTGTGCAGGAGCATTTGTCTTCTGGTCTCACACCAACTGAAAAATAAACTGGAAGACAGCAATTTTGAACTCTTTTGGGACTCTTAAGTAACAAGTTTTTTGAGAGGCACGCATCCAGTTACTAAGGTACATCCCTCCCTTGCCACACAGACAAACATTTTTCCCGGTTCTACATTATGAGCAGTGGTGAAGTTGATCGCAAAGATGCCTCACCACCATAAAATGCACCACAAACTAAAGAGATCAAATATAAATGCCTTCCAAAGATCATGATAGTTTAAAATAAAGAGTAACATTTTATAGTTTCTGGAAGGGAGACTGAAACAAATATTTATGTTTCTTCCTATTTTTCTTAGCACCTGTGATGCCACTGGCTATGCAAAATTGAAAGACTTCAGGGAATGATGGTAACAAAGGAGAATTTCAGAGAGGTGGCAGCTGCTTCCCACAGAAGACTATGAAGTAGGGCTTTTCTAGTTACTCAGAGCACGGTACCCTAGCGAGTGACGCACTGCATATATTATAGGGGCAAACAGTTGGTGCAGGAGCACTTTTTCCCTGCATCACATTAGAAAAGCTACAGTTGTAGCCTTACAGAAAGTGGGTCAGGACAAATGTCTACTTAGCCAGTACCTTCACCCTGACACCACCCAGTGTCAGATGTCAACCAGGGAACAGGACAACCATCTCTGCCCCTCTGATACTAGTGTCCCAAGAACCTTTAGCTCAAGGGAGCTGTGAACCACGGTTTCTGTCATTTTATTGTCCTTGGTGGATTTTTCCTTCATGAATTGGTTTGGTCAATTTTCAAAACTACAGAAATTATACATAAACATTAGATGCCTCATAGTTTTTGTATTAAGTGAATAAACAGCCATTGTTTCTCCAACAACTTTCTCTGCAGCACTTGTACTTTACAGAATTTAAGTGTCCTTAAAACATATCCTTTCTGGGCTGACACGTCCTACTCTTATTGCTCCTTGTAAAGAATATGCATCTCACAACAGTTCAGTTACATTTGGGTAATGGGAAGAAGACAAAAGCAGACTGTACACCAGGTTCAATATACGGTCAGTCACAGTTGCACATATTAATGGTGTCTTCTTTCCTGTCCAAACAGCTCACTACTTTTCAAGAAAGAAATATTAGGAGCTGAATTTCTCTAGAATGAACAAGTGTCACTCCAAGATCACTTTAAGTAGGAATTATCGGTTAGAAATTTCTAAGTAGAAACCCATCAATGTGTATATGAAGTTTGAATCATTTGTGTTACTTCGCATCCACCAACACAAAATTCAATTCCTATTTTCAATGCCCAGTCTTTCTAAACGGCGCGATCCTTCTGCAACTCTTTACTAACAGTTTTCTTTTCTTTTAGCAGATTTAGAAATATGCTGAAAAGCACCTGCCTTACAATATCCCTGTGAAATTCACTGAATAAAAACAAATTCATGACCATACTGTAAAAACTGAACGTTAATTCCCACTCTTAGTTATTACTCCATGAGGTCTACCCATGTCTCACAGCACCTTGGTTCCCATGGAGTCTTTAACAACAGGCTTATCAAAAGCCTTTGGCAACCTAAGTATATCAACCAACTCATCCATGGCCACATTCTTATAAAGTCCTTCAGAGAACTTCAGCAGATCTGCAAAACAAAACACACTTCTGATTTCCGGGTGGGGGCAGCCCTACAAAGCCGTACTGACTCTTCTGTAATTTATGACTATTTATCCATGAGTTCTATTTACAGAATACAGAGATCTGGCTTTGTGCCTGTACCTCCCTAAAAAATCTTAAAATACTGGCACGTTTCCATTTCCCTGGAAAGGAGTAGTTGTATGATAGGCTATGCACCCAAGTTAAGACTTCAGTGATTTCAGATTCAACTTTCTTTTAAGTCTCAGGTGTGTATCATCAAATCACAATGCTTAAACACTGTTCATGTTGTTGATTTTCTCTAAAGCCAAATCTTTTGGCACATTAATGAGATGTCTAATGATTTTCCTCATACAGACAGAGCCTGCTATTACAGTGCCCAGTAGGATACTGCACTCAATGTTTCTGATATGCTTCTCATGTCACTATTTTCCATTAAAACCTCCCTAAGCACCTCCATAGTGAACATGGGTGCACACAAATAACTTTTTAATTTAAGCTTTACTTTCTGTAGGTGTTCTTTCTTATCCCCCATTTCTACCAGCCTTACAAATTTTGCGGCTATCTCTCCCTGCCCAACCCCAGCACATCAGAAGAAGAAAAGGATTTATGGCTGATTTTACCCCTTTTGCAAGCTGTTTCTCAAACTCTTTTTGTCTGCCTTATTCTGGTTTTTATATTTAATCCATATGTGTGTTAATGAGCCTCCTCATCTTATGTAATTCCCCCTTCCAAAATTAAATGCATCAGTCGTTTCTTTGGCTTTTATTATTCCTGCAAGAATATTAAAACTACAGTCTGGCTGTTCTAAAGCAACATCTGAACCCAATTACCCAAGTACTACTCCAGATCAAGTCAAGCACTGCTGCTTTTCTCAGGGATTCTCCGAGTAGCAGCTCTAAGAAGTCATCATTTGTGGCATCTAAACAATAGCACTTGGAGTCACACCCCAACACGTCTGATCCAGCCTGTGTGAGGGTAGGTAATTTTTCCTTTTGCTTTTCTACCCAGTCCTTGCTGCCCCTCTGATTTTCCTTAACAGAGTGATCATTCCCTCCATTATGCTGGGTGGTCAGTTACTAGGTTGTTCTACACAAGGCTGGTATTTCAGTCCGGATGACTTACTGACAAAACCCACCAGCAATTAGATTTAACACTAAAGCTTTCTTCAACACATACTGCCACCTTTCCCTTGGGTTGAGCTATTCCATCTTTCCTGTGCAATTAGTGCCCTAGTATTAGAAGGTCCCACTGATAGGCCTGGTAAGCCTTTTAGATGAGCATTCCCATTTCAAAACAGCAGTTCCAGCTCCTTGTACTTTCCAGAATTGTCTGCAGAAGCACACGAGACTTGGTCCAGCCACTCTTTTCTTCCCCTCACTCAAATCCTACTGAAACAGGGCTACTTGTTCAAACTACTCTGCCACTTCCACTATGCTCTGCCCACCCCAATCACGACACTTGTTCAAAGGCACACAGATTTTATAACCTCCTCCCAAGGAAAAGCATCATTCCAAACTGTGTGCTCTTCTACACCTGACACTCTGCCTTTAAGAAACTTAAAGACTCCCCTATGAAAGCTTTCAAGTTCAAGTGCCAAAAGCCTGGTTTTGATTTTCTCTAGATGAAGTTTTTCCTCTCCACACAAGCTCCCTCTGTTCCATGTTTCCGTAGCTCTCAGTAAGTCTGAACACTTTCTTCCTATATCACACCCCCAGCTACACAGTGAGACTCTTGTCTGTCTGACCTTGCATGTCCCTGCAGGTGACAGCAGGGGCATTTCTGGAACACCGTCAGAGGACCTTTTATCTTCCTACACAGAAAACCTAGTCCTGCCTCACTGCTGCACCTCCCTGAGGTGAATTTCCAAGCAAGCTGTGACCACACTCCTCCCCAACACTCTTGTGTCTGTTCAGGTATCTACTGATGCCACCACCCCTGTACCTCACAATCCCACCTTCTCTTATCACTGCATCAAGTATCTGCATGCCCAATAACTACGTTAACTGGTACAGAAGTCTATTACTTAAGAGGACACACAATCAAATCCCTCCAGGAGCAACAGAACCCACCACACAGATTCCTCTGTTTCCATACCCAAACTGCAAGACTTTCCCAGGGAAGGGAATAAACTCAACTAGCCCACTTACGCAAGTACATTAATATGCCATGTCTGGGATACTTTACCGTCTCAGCAGATTTACTGAGTGCAGGGCCCTCACTGTTTCAATCCAGCAGCAGCACTTCTTATTAATAAAGTAATAAAATTAAGACTTAGAGGAAATACATTCATTGAGAAATTTCCTCCTTTCAACCTCTGATCAGCTCATAATGTCAGTTCTAAGACGCCCTGTACTCATTTCCTCTGAATTTCCAACAGTACATTCAGGGTCCCTACTAACTCACCAAGTCAAAGTAGGAGACTATGCATGAATATGTCACAGAAACACACCACAGAGCACTTTTGCTTCTGGTTCATAGTATTTGCCTCATCCTACCCTATAATGTTTGTCTGCCTCTTGTTCTCACAGATGTTACACACAGAACAGCCCCCAAATAAGCGTTACTCACATAATCCTAAAAAGCATCCAGTTTTGACTTGAGACATCACCTATATCCAGATTTGCATTCCACTGGCTTAAAAGCTCCGCAGGTTATAACTCAGGAAGGCCCCTGATCTTCTTCTAGTGTCCACCTAGAGAACTTCAGAAGCAGAGAATGAGCAAGGTCTCCCACAAGGCCAGAGGAATCATGTCCACTGTCTGCCAGATTCCACAAGGCAGGCCCCTTGCTACATCTTGGCAGCATCACCGACCTTTCAACTCTCATAATATTAACGAATTCTTCCTTGAAACAAAAAAAACCAATCAAGTTGAGATTACCATAAAGGGTAATTCTTAACCACCAGGATTAAGATGAGAGGAAAGAGTCTTCATGATCACAAGTAACGTAACAAAACAGGTTGGCCACATATTTGTGGTCCTTCAAAGGAAAAGTTAAGCATCTGAAGACTCGCACGGACAATACAGTGACACATCAACACTCATACGGACAATCTGGAGGGACATAAACTAAATTAGGAAGGCTATTTTGGAATGACAATGTCTACATTTGGACTTTTACAAGCTGTAAACAAAGGAACTGTCATTAAGTACACCAGGTTACCTTCTCCCCTAGCTAAGCTTCTGGATGACATTGCATGAAGCACCCAAACCTCAGTATAAACCAGACAAACTAAGAAAAACATGCTCCTGGGGAATCTCTTGCCCAAATTACAACTCATGTCATGTTCTCAAATAGAAAACACTCTTCTTGATGTGGCAGCGCACACCCACAGACCGGGCCTTCAGCAGAATGCTGGTTGGGAGCACAACTCCTGCACACAGGGTCAACAGAAAAGCTGGGCTGGACAGGGCTCCTGGGAGCCCCCCGCCCCCGCTCAGCTGCCCAGAGCTTTCTCCCGTTGATCTCCGACTGTCCCAAAGGCTGGAGACTCTACTGCCTCCACTGACAACTTCCTTCGGTGCTTAACAGCTCTCAGGATGAAGGGGTTTTTTTATGTTCTTACAAGAATTTTTTCTTTACGACCGACCCACGGGCCACTTGCGTTAAGCGCCTCCTTGCCTTTCCCCGCGCCTCAGAGCCTGCCTCCAACTTCCCTGCAAACCCTGCCGCCGGCTGCGTGAGCCCTGCTCCCCTAGGCCTTCCCTGAGAAAAAAAGGAATTGGGCTTTTTGGTTTCTTCTGAATAAGTTTTACTAAGTTTACTCGCATTTTGCAAGCAGGAAACAGCCTCCCTTTTACCCAGTTAAAGCCTATGCAGGTCAAGGACGGGTTACAAATGTCCCTTCCCAGTCAAAACCTTGCCTCTTTCGCCACCAAGACTTCAGCAAAACCTGAAACTGAGTTACGAGTAAAGTTCCGTCCGCTCTGCAGACGCACAACTGGGCACAACCACCTCTTTTCTCCCCCCACCCCCTCCGGCGAGGACCCGCATTTCGGCCCCGGCTTCACCGTCGACCCTCCAGAGAAAAGGCGGCGGGGGGCAGCCGGTGTTGCCCAAACGCCGCTCCCCAGAACCGCGTCGGGGACCGACACCACACGGCGGAAAGCCGCGGCAGCTTGCCGGCCGCTGACCAGGACAGCAGCCCGCCTTCCCCCCGCCTCTGCCCAGCCCGACGGGAGCCCCGCACACACCCCGCGATGGCTCCCGGGCCTGCGCCGGGGGCTGTCCTAGCGGGGGGGCCGCGGGGCAGGGGCGGCCGGCGAGGGAGGCGGCCCGGCGGCAAGGAGAGCCCGAGGAGGCTCGCAGAGTGCGGGAACCCGGCGGGGCGGCGGAGCGGAGGGCGGCGGGGTCGCGGCTCACCGTGTGGCAGCGTCTCCTGCAGCAGCAACAGGCTGAGGAGCACCCAGAGCCGCATGGCTGGAGCGGCCGTGGCGCTGGGCTCAGGCGGGGCGGGCGCGGCGGCAGCGGCGGGGCGCGGCGCGGGGAGGAGCCGGCCGGCGGCGGCCTCTGCCCGGGGACTGCGGCTGCCTTCGCCCGGGAGGCGCCGCCGCCCGCGGTTGTTCGCTGAGGGAGGGAAGGGCCGCGACGCCCCGCAGGGGGGCCGGCCGAGGGTGTCCGCCGCGGTTCGCGCCGGGCGGGGCACCTGCTGCGGCGCTTCGCCTCCCACACGGGGAAGGCGGCGGGTGCCGGAGCCCGGCCCGAGCTGCTGCTCCGCGCTCCTCGCCGGGCGGCTGCGGGCGGCGCCCGGGTCTCCCCGCGCAGCGCAGGCCCAGCGCGCTCGCACGGCACTCCAGGTGCAGAGCGGGAGCAGAGCTGCGTCCCAGACAATCGCGACCGTAGGGGCTCTGCGGAAGTTCGTTGCTTGCGTTAGCTCCTGCGTGGCCGCTGCCCCTCGCCACGCGTGGCTCCGCGCCGGTGCCAGCCGTGCGTCGCCTTCGGGCTGCCCTGTGCCGGCAGCGGGGAGCGGGGCAGTGCCGGAGCCGTGCGGGGTGCGCATCACCGGCACAGCGCGCACGGGTCCGCCTTGGCCTAAGGCGGCAAGAGCACGTTTTTAAGTCAGACTATTGCCCTTGTTCTAGCCTGGCACAGCAAGGACATTCCCAAAAGCCTCCGCTTAACAGTGTAGAAGCAGAGGAAGTATTTATGTGTTGCTATTGGGGATTCCACAGATATTTCAAGATCAGTCCTACTAAATACACGCAGTAAGGTGATTATTAATAATTTGAAAACTTTACAAGGAAATACATAAAAAAGTTGTGGTATACCTCAGAAAAAAGCCCAAAGGTATAGCTGCTCTTAAGTCTGTGAACAAAGGTCACTGCTCAAGTATCTTTAAAACCAGTGCCAGATGCTAAGCTTGCCCTGGGAGCGTGGTCCTCAGTGCCAAGGTTATTGTTTATCCATTGCCCAGACTCATGCTTTTATTCTCCTGCTGTACCCACAGGATTATTCAAAGTTGAGGAAGTTTTTTTGGTTGGTTTGGGGTCTCATTTTTTCCTTTTTAGGAAAAAAAAACCCCAAATCAACAGTGAGTTTATCCATCCAGCTCTGAGGTTGGATGCTGCCAGGACAAGGCTTAGTACTTCAGAAGGTTGAGTACCACAAACGCCAAGGACTACGCCCTCCCTCTGGAAATAAAACCTAACATCATCTCTGGTTTGGCACTGTAAGATAAAATGCCCAAATCAAAGGGTGCTACTCTTAGTAACTTCTTGAGTGCTTGGATGCAAGTATGAAACCAAGTGCTAGTATCTTCATCTCCAGACCACTGGATAAACAAGATTTAAACATCAAACATGGTTGTTTATTCCTCTCTATAAAATGCATACGAGTTATGTTATTTATTTTAAATGTTATCATTTGTATAATACCATGACACTAGATATCTGATACACTTAATGATTATTGTTACTGTATTATTTTAGAGTTTAGTAAAACTATAGTGGTGGCTAAAGTCTGAGCTGTTCTGTGAAGTACATACAAGTGATACTCGGTTTTATTTAAAAAATATGGAACAAATGCACAGTTGTTATCCCATGAAGCACATTTTACAGTAAATGAAGAGCCATGTAATTTCCATTAGAATTTGGAACTAAGGTAACTAAAAATACTGCTCATTACAATTCTATTGTAAAAGTGGAAAGACAAGCACCATATTCTTAAATATAAGCATTTTTACTTTCATAAAAATTCAAGACTTCTTATTTTGGTAGAACACTTCAAAGAAACACAATTTTGTAGTTTAAGTTGCATCATAATAGTTCTATCTACATATTAAATGCTCAGCAGCATATAATACAGAAATAATCATTACAATGTACATATGAACAAAAAAGTTAAAATGGATATGAACACTGATGTTCTTTAAAATGATGCGCACATAACTATTTTTAAAGATACGTAACATTTCATGCTTTACTGTCTGGTAACACAAAAGAAAAAAGCCCTCTTAAACATTCAAATCCTTTTATCCTTTGTCCTGACTCCAGCTTCACCAAGTCCTGACTCCAGCTTGGTGAAGCTGGACTTTACCTGGCACAAGGCTCAATTAAAACATACAAAGACAACAGAATTTGTCCAGTTGACAATAAAGATAATGATATATATATACATAGTTCTATGTAATGCATGTCTACACACAGAAATCCTTTAACTTGGCAAATGTTAAGGAGTTTGATTTCTATAATTGAATGGAAAACAGATCAGGAGATGGTAAAGACGTTATCTTTGGAAAGGTCCAACTATTAAAAATGCAGAGGTCCTCAAAACATATACCAGAAAGAAATACTAAAGGTACAGGAAATTTAAAACAAATGCAAAGACCCTACACTATAGGAAATACCACCTGCTCTTTCTGCAAAATAGATATTTGCCTAACGCTGAGTAATCTCAGTGCTTTCAATGAGCACACTACAGTTTGTACAAGCTGCCTGTCCTGGCAAGTCTAGAAAGAATTGGGGCCCAAGAGCATTAAAAGGTGCTTTTATTTTCTTTTTTGTGTAATCAAGTAACACATGCCAGCCATCATGTGAATTAAATTCCTGCTGTGCAAAATGCACCTCGATGTCAAAGGCATCACACCTGATTAAAACAATTGCACAGTCCCACACAGATTACCTGCACTGTCACGGATTTCACCCAGGTTGCTCAGCTTTTAGCATCTCGGGATGCTTATGGCACATCTGATATTGGCACTTACTAAAACCTGCATGAAAACAGTACGCCATTTATGTCTTAAAAATATATGTAAATTTTAGGGGAAAGGTGGCTAGGCTTTTACATTTATCATCTAATAAAATACAGAATATATATTTAAGCTTTAACAAGTTTTGCCTTTAAATTCATTGTATCATTTAAACTTTCTGGATGGCATAGTTAAATTCATATAGGTACATAAGTAACCCATATCACTGCTATTGACAATTATTACTGGTAATTCTCTAACAGCAGGTAATATAAATGGCTTTAACATATGGTGACATGAACAGAATATGACAGATTTCAGGAATCTAATTGGCATTTGTGTGCAGGAAAAATACTTAGTATTATCAACAGAACACTTTTATTCAGGACAACAGACAATGAAATCTAAGATACCTCATAAATTTTCCTATTGCAGAGTTAGAACCGATACACCACAAGATCACTTCAGTTAACATGAGTTATAAAGAAATGTTTTATAACTCTTACCCTTCAGAATAAAAAGATTGATTTGTTCTCCCTTAAATATGCTTTGGCTTACTTTCTTAAATCCATCTAGATAAGAATAATTCCTCTGTCTAAAGGCATATCCAGAATGTACCATTGCAAATAAAGGTTTCGGAGGATTTTTTCTACAAAGGAAATACACAACAATAAGCTACCTCCAATAGCAGGTATTTTGTATTAACACATACCATTATTATTTGCACAGAACAATTTTAAATATCAAAAACTATGTTAAAAAATAACAATTAATTCTACTGGACTTGTGCTTTCAGCTGCTCTCTCAGCAAACACAGACATACAGCAAACGCGAGAACAAAATTGGGATTTGTTTCGTACATGGCTCCTGTGTAAGGACTAGCATGTCATGTCCTTTGCTGCTCCAAAGTCCCACTAAAGCATCTGGAATTTCAAGACTGCCTATAAAAATGCATACCAAAATTACCATAAATATTTTACCTCTGGCTTGTTCTTACTCAGCCACTGACTAATAATGACTTGAACTATACACACATATAAATAAGCTTTACGTACTTGAAGCAACCAAGAATACCCAGTGAGTTTCCTTTAATTTAATTTTGTATCTCATTAGTTAAGTGGATAGTTCCTGTGCTGCAGCTGCTCCCATATCCCTTAGCAACATTTGTACAGGCACATTCTTCTATTTTCATATAATTCATTTCTCTAACAAGGGGGGGAAGAAATATTCATACAAATGAAAGGGGAAACTGTCAATACACAAAGTGCTGACACATTCATTACATAATTCAAGAAAATAAATTTTCTAGCTTATTTATCACCAGAAGGCTTAGCTAGAACTTGCTTTCGTCAGAAGTTTGTTCTATTGACAGTATTCCTTCAAAGGAAAATTCCAGTGCAGTATAGAAATTATTTTAACCAGTACATCAAAATCACTATGGGCTTACGTCAGACAGATGCAAACATACAGACAGGCGTGCACACATACATTCTATATGATGGCCTTGGGAGAGAGTGGGGTCTTCCTTGCACATCACAGAACAGCAGCAGTTTGCACCTTGGGAGCCTGGCTCGCCTGCTCTGCACCACCAGCAGCCATAGGAAAAAGTAAATCTCTGCTTCCCACACACCAAGATGTGTAATGAGTTTTAAAAGAGCTGTGTTTCACTGTAGGCTTGTAAAGACATCGTGCAAAAGCTTTACTGGACCACCGCTGGCTTGCTCCCACAGCAATGGCATTTTTTGCAGCTGAGGATTTAAGAGTACTGGACAAGACAGGTTAGCAATGTCCTCTGAAAGTATAACCACTGAAGAAGCCGTGCTCTTGACTGAGTCGTCACTGATGAGGAAAAGCATCAGTTTCTCTGTTTAAAATACTTGTGGGATTGAAAACAACAGAACATGCATTCGTTTACTCAATTTTTTGGTTACTTATAAATAAAACCTTTGGTTTGACATATCTAAGAATTACCACATTGGATTCCTTTCAAGAACCAGGAAAGTCTTAAATTGTTAATATTTCAAACAAGAATGTATAGTTCTTTTGTCATTTTCAGCATAAAAATGGGCCCAAGTTGAGAAGTACAATTTTGACAGCAGATCCAACTGACACAGACAGCTCTTTCATTCACTGAATAGAGAGGTATTGAAAATTATCAATAGCTCTAAGAACTGCCCTGAAAATTCCTATCCATACCTTTCGACCAAATACTTACTTAGCACATAATCTACTTATATTATCTATATAGAGAGAACACATATATTTATATATATTTTTAATATATACAGAAAATAAATCTAATATGAGATTTGAGTCTTTCTTTAATGGCATTTGTAGAACGATGATGAATTGTGGAAAGAAGTGGCTATAATTTACGGTCAGTTCAGGATGGATTAGGATATGTTAACCAACAGTAAACCTCTGCCACCTACCCTATAGTTTCTCCTCATCCTCTGTGTCCCATCCGTTTTTAAGGACCAGCAATCGCTACAACAACGCTCCTCAGGACATCTGCAGTTGCAGGTAGAGGATGCATACGCCGGAACCTCAGCTAAGAGGTAGGTGTTCTACCTGATGCATGCCTCACCTTTCCAGCTTGCGCAGTACCAGCAGGTGCCGCTGGTGCAGCAGCGCACATCTGTCCACTCGCTGCTGCCAGCGCTGCAGGGCCCCCTCCTCCCAGCTCAAGCTGAGAAGAAAGACATCAGGCTGAAAACCTCAGACATGCTCCACGGTGGGGTACCAACCCATTTCAGGGTTCTTTGCCCAGAAGCACTACTTCTGCGCTTCAACATTTAGGCATGCTACTCTCTTAGAACAACAGAAGTCATTTTAAGATTAAAAAGCATGATTCTATGAAAAAAGAACAGGAAAACAGGTTAACCAGTTGTGTTTGTTGGTTTTTGGGGTTTTTTTTTTGGGGGGGTGGGGTGGTTTTTTTGTGTCTTTTTCTTTTTGGTGAAATTCCAGCTATTATAAAAAGTAAGGTGCTTTTCACTGTCAACCAACATAGGTCTCACAGGATCTAAAGTTCTTATACCTAACACAAGAGATTAATACCAATGATTAGTACTGGCCACACATTGCAACTCTCCACAACAAAGTACTTTAGGGCAATTATTTTTATAAACACATTCCTGCAAAATAGCTTCATACTATGGAATCCTTCCTGGGACTTGAGCCTACTACTTGCTGAGAAAAAGTGTTAAAATATCTGGATGCCTTTGAGAACATAACTTTTATGTTGAAAAAAAGAACAGTTTCAGTTTTCACCAGCTTTAAAATAATTGTTCACCCTCCACTGCTGCAACGATTCAGTTCTTTATACAAATTAGCATTTGGACATCCTACCCACATGAATGGACTTGTGGGTGTAGGCTTGGCTCACGAAAAAATGCTGTGCTAACATATGATTAAGGCTTAGTGAAGCACTGAAATACTGTTTTGACAAGGATTTTTCCTAAAGCCTGCACCTCTATTTTTTTTTAACCTCCTCTTCCATCTGAAAAGGCGGCTGGGATTTTGTGCATTAATTATCTGAGAAGCAATGTGTAACAGCTAATCTCGGAAATATCAGCTCTGGCACATGGTAAAGAAGAAAGTATAGAAGGGGATAAATGAGTAGTAAGGAGGAAAACTTGATGACTTCTGTATGTAAGTATCAAATTATGTAGTCAAGAATAAAATCCTGTCCCTTCTGAAATCAAAAGCTCAATACTTGCTAAATCATATACAAATGTCATTGTCAATACTGTGACCAACAGATTATTACCCACATGCTTTTGCAGAAAACAACATAGCTTATCTTGGGAGTATTACTTTATACACCCAGCATCTCTGAAAAGAAAAGAATTCGCGTAAATACAAATCTTCAATACTATTTAGAGGGACTAAAAGCCTTTGAAATATCTTTACTGTTTGAATTCTCCATGACTGCTGATAAGTAAAGATAAGCAATTAATTCTTTTTACATAAATACGTGATCCTCTACTTTTTACAAAGTATCAGATCTGTACAATTACCATTTGTTTTGCAAATACTTTCCAGGCCTGTCTGCAATTTATCTCCCATGAGAGTTATTTCTGTAGAAAGAAAAGAGCTATTAGATTGTGACCCAAACATGTAACAGAGGTAAGGAGAAGGTATGAGAGGCACTTGTGTTCACAATGTAGTGTCAAATATTCAGAACTTCTTGCAGGCAGTTCTAAAATTCTTCATATTGTGTGATTGCCAGTGATTTTGGATGATAGTTCAAACAATGCATCCAGGTTTTTGCTTGCCAAAGGATAGTTCTCTTGTTTGTTTAATTTAAATATTAATATCCATGCTGTCGGTTCTGAAATGATGAAGATGGATTAGCAGCTTGTCCAAAATATAAGCCAGGCCTTGTAGTAAACACTTTCAAGAGGCACAGTGTTGGCAGAAAGCTTTTGAAATTTCAGTCCGCAAGTAAAATGTCAATTAAAGGTTTAAAAGACTTGTATGTTTGCGTAGATTAGCATTCACTTGTCCTCTCATGTGCAAGAAATTGATCACTTTCATTTGCATTTTCAGGTTCATCCACTTCTTCCACAGGGTTCTTTTCTTGCAGCCCACTATTTTCTGAACAGAAGTCGTCATCTCTATCGCTACGATGACCTTCAAGACTATGTCTGATGCCATAAGCAAAGTAAATGAGAAAGCCTTCCAAAAGGAAAAAAAAGAACTTAGGGTTTTCAGTCAAATAGTGCATTAAAAAGTAGTTAGTTATTATTCTTTGGCTGAACATATTTTCCAAAACAAGTTTCTTCTTCAGGTATCTGAATCAGCTCATGCCTCAGCTCTTCCCTGTTTCTATGGAAATTCCAATTCCAAATATTTTTTGCATAATTAAATGCTCTAATAGCTCATGAAAACTACCGTGTCAAATTTATGTCTAGATGAAATCAACACGATTTTCCATATCTTAAGGGAGAATGACTGATATATGGAGAAGAAACCTGTTACAAATAGGTTTCTGCACAATTTTAGCTATACTTAGGAAAAAAAATAATTGTGACTTATTGGATGTCCAATATCTTTTATTCTTCATATTACCTCAAAACTGCATTTACAATTTTGACTGCATGTAAATACTGCTTCTGAAGCATGCTCTTGCTTTCATCAGAAATATCAACCGACTTTTATTAGAACACAGGCTTTTTTTCAAGTATTTCAATGAAGAGAATGAAACGTTCGAAGATGGGATTCATGAGTCCTAACGTAAGTGACTGAAATGTACAGAAGTACCTACCAAGTGCCATCCAGAAGCTAAATCTGATCCAAGTGTCTCCACTTAATTGTACCATCAAGTAAATATTTACCAGGATACTGAATGATGGCAAAAATGGCAATAGTGGAACCTAAAAGGAAATATTTAATACCTTTATATTAAACACAATTTCTTGCATGTCACACTTCCGTCACACAACACAAACTAAAGGTGACACATCTAATAATTGAAAAAGAATTGATTTTTTTTTTATTGGAATACACTGAAATTTTCTTTTTCACTGGGTTTAACCACCCATTTCTACATATCTTAAAAATTTTAAATACATTATGTTTAATATTTATTCTCTAAGGTTGTGTAGAAAAACTTTCCAGTTTGTGCTGAACTAATACTAATGTATTCCTGTATCTACAGCTGAAAATATATTTATATATCCTTTCTTTCTGAAATACCACCACCACCACCACCCCGCAACGCCACCAGATTCCTTGACCTTCATCATTATTTCCATTAAATACACCAGTAAAAAACTCATCTCTGAACATAAGTGAAAGCCTATAATGAAAGCATGATACTTTGGGAGGTACAAACTGCACTGTGATCCAAAGCATTGTACACAACACAGACAAGTTTAACATTTTAATCAGTTTACATTAATCGGTTTCTGAACTGGTTTCTGGTTTCCAAGTGCTTAAATTTAAGTCTAAAATTACTTGGGTCTCAGCAAGGTGCACTTTGAGGCTGCGCCTAAAGGAATACCTAGAAGATCGGTGCTGTCAGATCCACTAGTTGTAACAGCAGCTGTCACACCAATAGCAGTGGTATAGCCCTTTTCTGCAGCCGTGCTCCTGTGCGTGTCACGCATTCAATCTGTGGTCTGTAAAACCCTCTCTTGTCCTGAGAAGACCTGGACTGGACTGCACATCAGCCATGACCATCTGCTACCCCTACCTTCACCAAAAAACCCGCAATAGTGGCAGTGCAGTAATGAAAGACTGCCTGAAAAAGGACCATCTCTCTTCTCCCTCTCTGCCCCTCTCCCACTTGTTAAATCCATCCAAACCTCTCATTAGAGAATAACATAGAGAATATGTTATTCACCATAAAGGCCACTTTCTGCTGGTTCTGAGGCTGCCTTTGGATGAGGAGAATGGTAACTATGAAGGACGCCACCAACACAGCAAGAAGGCCAACACTCCAGGGCTCCAAGTTAGCAATAAAATGAATCCCGTATGTAGTGAGGACACTCAAGCCACAAACCAAGCAAGCTGTGTGAAAAACAAAATGATGGAAATCGGAAAGAGGTGACTTAATCTCTGCATTGAAGAGGAAGTGACTTTTAAGAAGGATGGTAGCAGGCCTTCAGTATGAAATGTTATCATGAACATGTTTAATTAAAGGAAAAGATACTAGACTACAGATTAGATCCATCAAGAAGTATAAAAGCATTCTGCAGAATGACATTATGACTGAAAGAAGGCATGTTATCACTAGATTTTTAATTTTGTCTTTAATACACTTCAATTATTTATGTTAATGCATTATATGAGTTTGCACAGTTGAATACTTACCTAAAAGACCCACTAAAAAGTTAACAGTAGTTGCAGTCTGCTCAGTGGGTAAACTGGATGGATTAATCAGGGCCTGAAGACTGAAGTGATTTTCTTGTATCATATTTATCTGTGATTCACTTACTGCAGATGCCTTTTCAGATGCAGCCAAAGCTGCTTTTTCTGGAGAATATTTTGGTTGCTCATAGATTAAACTGGGTTGGTACCTATGCATAGAACAAACAGGATAACAAAAAATTAAGCTTACTTTGGGATCTGAAGCAATATGACTCTAGGAATGCATTTAAATTCTTTGCAGTAGACAGTGAGAATTTCCAATCTATGACTGCACTGCAACAGCATATATCATTAATCCCTATCATATATAAACAAACAGTGGCAACTCACTTTTTTTGCTGGGTTTGTTTGGAGATTTTTGGGGGGCAGTTTTGTATAAGCTACATGAATGCGTCAGTGGGTCAGATAAATGACCAGTCTCGTACAAAAAGAAAGGACGACAGGGTCTGGTGATCAACGGCAGGGAAATGGCAGGGGAGCTTCTTTCTGACTTGCTTCCCATACTGTAAGAGGCCTCCTAACTGGCATAAAATGAAATTTTACATCTGCTTTGTTAGAATTTAAGCGTATTTTTAGAAATACATATGTTATGTAAGTCACTACAGGATAAAATAGTCTTCTCTTTTAAAGTGTAAATTACTGTAACAATGAACTTGAGCTGACTTCAAGATGTTGTACATTTAAAAGTTAATTACTTAGGCTTAAGTAATAAAGATTGACCTTTTTAAGTCAGTATGTATGAATACATAATAAGGTGAGCTGTAGCTACCAATGTATCAATATTATTCCATAGCTTTACAAACAGAACAGGTATCAGAATTTTACTGACAAGTATTTATAGTCTCACTCATTGAGAGATAATATTTGCATTGTCTTTTAGGACAACCACATCCTGAAACACTTGTCTGGTCTTACATTTCTGAGTAGGGTAAAACAAAGAAATTATCTGAACTTGTCCACCCTGTGAACTACCTAGAACATCTATACCTTTCGCATGTAGCCCCCACAACGTAATGGGCCTGATGTACAGCATAGACTGTATTCTTCTCAAAATACCATTCGTTGAATTTTGCACGCAAGCTTACATCTAGTACTTTTGAGACTAATGCTTAAACCAATACATCTGCTGGGAAATAAATGGTGTCTAGAGTTCACATGAAGCTTTGACTTGACTAACTGTTATACTGATATGACAATATATCATTGTTTTCTTTGGTGATCTTAGTAATCATCTATATACATACAGCTAATCTTAACCATTTACCTGTCTAGCAAAAAATGTACCCTGTAAATGTCACTTCTGTTTATATACTGATAACGGAAAATCAAACAGTAGAATACAAAGGTTTCTCACTCACCTAAGAATGAGGACACAGGTTGCCACAAGTGAATAAGCAAGAAGTGTACCAATAGACATCATGTCCACTAAAGCCTTTAGGTCAAACAGAAATGCCATTATAGCTAAAAAAGAGAAGAAAAGGAAATGCAAAATTTGTATGAGACTGACATAGGATCAAAGAATCATTTAGGTTGGAAAAGACCTGTAAGATCATTGAGTCCAACCATAATTGCTAAGATTAATATTAAAGATATATTAAAACCTAAGGTTTTAAAATGTCTGCAGTGTAACTTTAAATTGTTTTACTGACAGCAATATAAGTAAAATCATGGTAATCCTTAAAAACACATCTTTGAAGTCACCACCAAGATTCCCAAACCTAATTGCCTACATTTGGGAATTTCATTTGTATAGATATGCACTGATGAGCCATACAGTCATGCTGCAGAATCAAGCAATTGATATTGGACTCATCTGGACATAAGTATTTGCACACATGGCTTGCTGAATTTGGGCCACATTAAAATCCATTTTTATAGAATAAGGTTCAGGTCCTGCAACAGAATCTGACCAAAGCTGAGGGGATGGATCTCACTGCAAAACTTAGCAAAAATGATCTGACCCAGCAAGTCAGCAGTATGCAAAATTCCTGCTGAGCTAAGAAAGAGGTCTATGTAAAGAGGACTTTCAGAGTAGTCTCAAATAAAAATAGTTTTGTGGGTGTTTTTAAATTCATTCTCTTACTAAAAAGAATTTAAGTTCAAGTGGCCTTCAAGAAAGACCAGTAAAATCTCACAAGAATTAATATTCTTAAGATCACTGAAATCGGAGGCAGAAACTTCCATGATACTGAGAGCAGTTATAGCAGTCTTTGTGTTTATAAAAGCTAATACCACGTTCTTTTGGAGATTCTGGAATGTCTTTTTTTGTCTATGCTGTTTGAACATAGAGATACATAGCTTATAAAGAAATTAGCACAAGCCATCACTAAATGAAAGGCTAATATTAATTGATTTGAAATATATGTTATTAAAGAACCTTTTATAATACTTGTATTTTATGAACATTATTGAGACGCAGAAAGAATTTAAACATACTTAATCTTTTGAATCATCAGGAATCTCAACATCAAAAGAAATGAGTAAATGTAGCCTTTATACACTGTATGTATATGCACACACAATTTTTTCTATGTTCAGAAATACCTATATATAATATTCATGTTACGTGTTTGTTAATATATTTGCAGATAGGTGTATAAGTGCACAAACACACATTCTGCTGGTATTTGATCCTGAAGGAGAAAGCAAAATGTAATTTTCTGAAAACAAGACTGCTGTGTTACAGAAGCTTCATTTCATCTGTGATCTCCTTTTCCAATGAAGGAAGGAAGACCATCCTGTTTTCTTCAATGACAGTGGATGTTCCTAAATCCAAGTTGTCATTTACAGGTTAGATTCCTGAATACTTTGCTACTTTGCATGCTCAAAAGAGCATGGGTAAGCAAAGCTGAGGGAGAACAGAGCCTACTATAACCTCATGTACAGTAGCTATATTTAATTTTTAATCCTAGCTTCAAAAGGCTACTTTGTAGCCCAGAATATCTTTTACATTAGAACCAAACTGAAAAATGTCTCTAAGTTTCTGACTAAGAGGATAAAAGACATGGTATTGTTTTTTCACCTCCCTTAACTCTGCTCCAAGAAACAACAGGAGATCAATTTACAGTGAAACCTTGGACTGACACCAAACAATTTTGCTATGTGCAGGGTTTCACAATCGCGATTACCACCTGTGAAAAGGTAAGTCACAGTAGGAACGTGGCAATTGCCTCAGCTGTATTCTTGGCCTGATAACTTTAATAAAGGGGCCGAACATCTAATCTCCTTAATGTTTCTTAAAGCTACGAAACTATCCATGCTACCAATGAATAGAAAAGTCAGATAATACAAGCTGTTGCATACATCTGTAACTATTCTGGCAAAACTATTTATGACTATAAGTTACCAAATACGCATCTTTTTGAAAACAGAAGAAGAAATTACTTCTTCTCCAGCAGCAGACAAAGCTGTCTTCAGGTGAATTGTTGACACACCAAATCCCCCAAACTGTCTAAAAGCAGCACAAGTGATGGCTGCTGCATAGCTGTAGTCAGGGCTGTTTAACTCTATCAGTCAGTTTACCAGCTGGGTAATACAGTTTTCTTTCTCCTCACCATTACTGTGATTTCCGATAAATTTGTTCATTTCATCCCACATAACTGCACTTTCAAATTGTTATAGGGGAATATGTCAATATCATAAACTCAAACAATAGAAAGTAAAAACAATGAAAGTAATTCTAAGCAATTTATTTGTACTGACCGAAGAAAAAGGAACTGGTAATAATGCTTCATGTGGGAAGTATTCGGACAATGACTGTGCCTTCCCACATGTCAAGTGCATGGTGTCAGTAGTTCTAGTCTTGTGGCATCTGAGGATGACCCTGACTACATAATAATAATATTTTAGTCTCAGTTCTGTACCTCTTACCTGATACCAATTTGAGCCAACGTTGCTAAATATTGTAAGGCATGTATTTTATATCTGAATTACTTTTAAGACTTATTTATTTGCCTTTGAGTTAAATACTTCTAGAGCTTCCAGTTTTCCTGGGTAATTTAAGACATTCCACTGAAATGACAATGAAATTTGGGCATAGCTACACGTACCTCTGCAAGAAGTATGGACAAAAGTGAAAAATTGTACGTTAACAGTTTCTCTTTGTGAAACATTAAGAGTTGGAAACAGCTCCCAAAATGCTGTTTTGCTAAAATATGTGTGGGCATGTATGTGTATATGTATGTGTGCATCCACACGTAACCCTGCCAACACACACACATACCCATCAACCGCAGTCTGGTAAGCCTACACAAAACCAGGATCATTTTCTTTAGAAAGAAATTTAAAAAAAATCTCTATATTTTACTCAAACGTTGATCCTGCTTCAAATGTAGATTTTTTTTTCTCATGACTCATAATAAAACCCATGAAAGTTATTTTCCCCCATTACAGATGTGATAAATATAAAGGTGTACATCAGACAAGGAAACCCTATAAAGTAGAGCATCAGTCTAAGGGACCCAGATTAAGTAACAAGCTTATTCACCAGATAAGGGGCCAATATTAGAAATTAACAAATAAATAAAATAATTTTAAATTCTGTGATATTAAGGACATCACCACCACCATGATTGGCATGATCTGGAGTTCTCACACCCTTTGATTAACTCAGTAATTTTATTCCCATTGTACATGCAAGGGAAGTTAACAAGCAGCCCTTTTCAAAAATATGAAGTACCATGCACGTGCATAAGGTGTTTAAATCTCAGCTTTAAGTAACATGGGCTTTGAGAGCTTACCAGAGATGACCCCTGCTGTCAAGGTGGCAGAAACTGGTGCCTGCCTCTTACTCACTTTGGCAAGAAAACTAAAGAGTAAACCATCGCGTGCCATGGCAAACAGAATTCGGGGCAAAGGGAACATAGAGCCGAGAAGACTAGAACAGAAAAATGTATAGTTCAAATACAGGTTATTAAAAGCACAATGCTTTACTGGTAAACCCAACTACACAAAAAGAAAGCTTGGAAGAGTTAATGGGTTTAGGTATAGTTTTGGTATAGGCTCTGTATTGCTGCTCTTGGTTTTTTGTTTGGTTGACTGATATTCTTGGTTTTGGGTTGATGTTTATTTTGAACCTAGGCTCTGAAAGCACTTGAGATTAACCAATAAATACAAAATCTGTGCAGAGAAAAGTTTTACTGGTAGCCTACTTTACCTGGCGACAATCAGATTGATCATTTCAGTCCAAAGCAAATCAAAGCTGCACAACAGTGGTTTATTTCCATATATGCAACGTGTTTAGCAGTGCACCTTTCTTTACATGGATCAACTCTTAGTCTCACCTGCTACTGCACCGGACGATAGAGTAGCAACTAGTGGGGTCTTCGTTTTGGAACTGATTTGAGCTAGACATTTGAAAAGCAACCCATCCTTCGCCATAGCATAGATTACACGTGGCATTGGGAAAATGGATCCAAGAAGACTGAGTAAAAAGCAAACACATGCAACATGGCAAACACAGTTCATGCAGAGTTGTATCATGGACAAGATAAACAATGTTAATTAATGGCATGTATAGAAACAAAACTTATGATTGTAAGACAAAACCAGAAAGCCCATAGCCCAAGATAGTACAGATCAGACACAAATAGAAATTTCTTTTTCCTTGTAAAGTTGATTACTTTTTTTTTTTTTTTTTAATTGATTAAGGTAATGGAATTGCTTCATCAGAGGGAATTCAGATTAGCAAAATAACTCTTGTCATCACTGTAGTTCTTGGGTATTAGTGGACCAGAAACATGTTCCAGGTCACACTAAGTATGCGATTAAGCTTTAGTATTCCTGGAGAAGGTCTGTCAGTCAGCAGCAGCAAATCAAAAAGCATTAGCAGCATCTCTTACACTCTATATTTCCATGTGAGGCTGCTGATTAACAGTAATTCAAAGTAAGCACCATACAGTTATACTTGGGCACATTACTTCTTTCCATTAAAGCACCTCTAGCCAAGTCTCATTAAGATTGGTTGGGGTTTTGTGTTTGGGTTTTTTTTTTAAGAAGTAAAGCTAATTAATTTAGATTTGTTATTAGCAGAACACAGAAAGCTTTTAAACCGTTGATAACTCAAAGCTCTTTTTAAACATATTTCTTAAATTAAGTGGTTTCTTTCCCTCAAAGCAAAGTAATTGTAATTAAGAAACCCCAAAACACTGAAAAGACAAAAGGCAAAATCACAGCCAGTATAACCTCTGCAGCAAGCACACTAGTTTTTAACCAGGTGAATGGTTGCCTTTCTTACTTTAGAGAATCGACTATATCACTTACAGAAGGCACAGGTTTTACATACCACAGATGCTAAGTACCTCCAGTAATGCTCGTGAGACACAAGCGTTAAGGTTAGGCACACATGAGAGATGTTTCATTGCACATGAACTGATCTTGATGTATGAATGTCCCTTCCAAAAAAGAATGTTTCCTGAAGCAGGGTGACAATTGATTTTTCAAATAAGGATACTGTTAAAATCCACCGCTAAATTTTTTGCTGTTGTAGCTTTGTAAAATTCACTTATCCTACGCCTTTTTAAGTACGTTGACACAAATAATGGAAATATTAACAAGCACCTTTACCCTGGGGAAACAAGTTCATGACATAACAGACACAACTATATGGACCAAAAGCAATAATCCCAATTTTTTTCTTAATTATGCCTCTAAAATGAGGAATATGAAATAGTTTTTTTGTTCTAAACTGATATCTGTCAACAAACTGAAAGATTAACCTCTCCATATAAGTAAATATAATTCTTCAGAATACACTGGAAAAAGAGACTAACAGTTCAAATTTCTGAAAAAGTGTTTTACCACCTCAGTTAATTTTGTTTTCCAAGATTAGTTTCTTTAATCTAGTTTTTGCTTATATATCACTTGTACTATTTATCAATATAGAGGAAGCATTCATTAAAACCCTCCAAAATGAGGGGGCTGCGACAACTAGATAGAAAATAACTCTAATCCCAGAATGAACTGTGTAACTATGACATTCTTTAGTCAGTCCTACAATTCTTTTAATGTCTTGCTGGAAGTATGTTTTTTTTCTGTCCTCTCCTACATCAAAATATTCCTTTCCTTTAAAACATTGTCCACAGGCAGCGTGCTCATCTTCTTCATGCTAATGCTTAAAGGATCATCTCAGAGTACTGTTAGTGCCTCAACCGGCATGTCGTTTTCCCTTCCACAAAGGCATCCAGTATTCTTACCATAAGTTCATGTAAATGACTCCTTACCCTACATAAGCTCACAGAGAATATTGGCATCAGCATTTTTCTATCCCTGAATTCAAGTACCAAGCCATTTTCTATTCTATGAAAGTGTTTGTACCACATTACAATTGGGATGTAACATATATGAACATATATGGACATATACCTCATACCCTCCCTGATCCTTTTAATCAACGTAACACGATAAGATTATATCCACAGTTTCACAAAGGGGAATAAATTATAATATTTTCACAGCTATAATCTACATCTCAAATACCCACACAGAAACCACAGGAAGGGATGATGTCAGAAGACAGACTGGCTACTGGAGGAAAACAGAGACAGGCAACGGAGATGAGGAGTGGAGTTAGTTAATCATCTCTTCAATTTTGCCTGCAAATACACAATGCCCATAAAACTGCTGAGTCATTGGGAGTGAAGAGCAAGAAAGGACAAAATGGGTGAGGTTTATTTTATCAGTTAATAATAACTTGCAGGTCATATGTCTGAAAATACATATTTTAATAAAAAATATTTTGGGTAATAAGCAAAAGAGGTAAAGTTCAATAACAGTACAGTTTAAAAAAGGAATTTAAATTGAATTACCTACTGTGATCAAGACCTGCTCAAGTCTAAAACATGCTTATAATACTTATGGATAACCCTTTGCATGAAGTAAGCCTTCAAAATTAACAAGAACATAAGTTTAAATCATATATTATCCATCAGCTTTTCCCAATAAAATTAGTATTTCAGCGTCTTTACCTTGTAGACAAAGCACAGAGGGATCCCACTGCTACAACGTATTTTGCAGGACCCCATCCAACATATTCAAATGCTACTGGCAGAGGACTTTTCTCGTCTAGTAGATAGTATGGCATCATAAGTGTCAATGCAGCCGAAACCCCAAAATAGGCCATGAAGCAGACAAGCAGGGACACCACAATTCCTATGGGTATGGCTTTCTGAGGATTCTTGACCTCTTCTCCTGAAAAAAGGGGAAAAAAATGCCCCACCAAAACTTCTTACTCATTTCCACCTTCAGCTTTCAAAGATAACATCAAAGACAAATAATGTGTTAAACTAAGCTATGGGAATCATATGTGTTAATAGAAGTTTTAAAAATCTGTATAAAATAGGCTCAGTGACACAGAACAAAACTCAGTATTTTATTGCCAAGAACAGCATTTAAAAATAGAGGTAAACTAAAGGACATAAAACACATTCTATATTTAGACTACTCAAAGCCCATAATTTCTAGTTATTTACCTACTGTTTGGAAGTTCAATATACTCATTCCCTATCACCCGTATACAAGCCAGCCTTTAGGAGAGATACCTCATTTCAGAGAACTGTAAAAATGACCAGGTGGTTAACATGATTTGGGCAGAAAAAAATGTATACTAATCACCTCCCAGACTTAGAAAGCAACAATTAATTTCTTTAGAACAGAAATAAAATAAGTAAAATCTCCTTCTTCCTCCCAGAAAGATAGCCCCATTCAGAAATGAACTCAGACTCATTCCACATGGACTGAAGGAGGTTTAGGAGAAAGCAGAAGAGCAGTTGACAGATTGTTATGCTGATCATGTGGGGTTTTTTTACAAAGAAAACATGTTACACATATATAGTTATACATATATACACACAGATATAAATACTATACCAGTTGTTGCAATGCAGTCAAATCCTACAAAAGCATAAAAACAGGTTGCAGCACCAGCCAATGTTCCTGTGAAACCATATGGCATAAAGCCACCACTCCCATACATACTTGTCACATTCTCATAGGACGAGCAATTCCTATAAAGAACAAAAATACAGCTGAAAAATTACTTATTTTTTTTATTATTGGTAGGACAAAACCATGCATCCTGCTCCCCTACCACTCTGGAAACACATTACAGTGCTCTTGTCAAGACAGTTCTGCTTTACAAAACTGCTCGAGAAGACATTTTTATGTCAAAGCTTGTAATAAAGACAAAAATAACAGTAAATGGAATAATACCTGAATCAATTAACTATCACCTTACTTTGCAGTTTGTGGCAAAAATTGTTAATAACAGTGTAGGCAACTTTTGCTGTTGTACTCACATACTGCAGTTAATACATGGCTTAAGGATAAGAAGCCAGTAACCACTCAAATGGTTACAGACAACGGGATTGAAATAAGATGATTTTTAAAGGAAACTACAAACAAGAAAATAAACCCTCTATTTTTAAGGGAATAAAAAGTTTATCATTCCCAGCCACAGAGCTATTAATTGATATATTACCTGCAATACTACTAAAGCAAGTATAACAGAAAATTGCTTGGACTGTGAGCAAGTAAATTGATTTTTTAAAAAAGCATTACTCTGTTACTGCAGTCAGGTTTATGAGATATTCTTCACTTATTTTCCAGTTGTCAGCATCTCCTTTCACAAAACCAGAAATCATAACGAAGAGTAGGACTAAGATGTTAATGGCAGTGAAAATTTTATTCACCCATGCAGATTCTTTTACTCCAAAAGATAAAAGACCTATAAAATAAAAATATTTTATAGATGTGAATGGTCCCTTAAACTAATAAAATGGCATTTTAAAGAAGATATACTTGTAAGTACTGTGAATAATATTAAACCAACAGCAGTAGATTTTATACTTTTAAAAAGTGGTAGCACAAATTTGCTAGACTTTTTGACAGCGTGGCAACAGGCAAGTGTGTTGGAAACCACAAAACAGAAAACTTTAAAAATTGCATTCTTTAAGTATTTTGAGCAATTGTTACTTACTGCTTTCCTGAGGTTCCAATACATATCTCTATTTTATGCAACGGAGCAAAAATAGGTACAAGAATTCTATGCTTAGTCAAAACAGATTGGTAGAATCTATTTCTTACAGAACACTCATTAGATTAATCAAATAAGAAAAATTATTAGATTAATAATGTAATCTGATCACTCTAAGTTTTTCAGGGCATATCCGTCACAGTTAAGAGTCCCATTTCCTATCTTATCAAGAATTTCTTTAAATTCATTCCTTTAAAAGAAATGCATGCCTCCTGTTCATAAACACTGATTCACAGAGATTCTAGAAAACAGTCTGATACAAAATACACATGCCTTAGGTTGCAGAGTAGGAGCATTTAAACAATCTGAAAGTTTGTTGTTTGCCACAGGATCCTACTGTGCAGTTAGATTTGTAACAACTGTAAGTGTACTAACAATTTAATGGAAAAGCAGGCAGTGAGCAGATCAGTGAAAATTAAGTGCAATGGGAAAGCCTCCACAGGTTCTTTGCAGTGTTTCCACTAATATCACATACATGCTTTCCCTCATTATTCAGAGATTAAGTCTGAAAATTTTAAGCCTCTCAAAATAATGTCTTAAAAATTTCTGACTCTGCTAATGAGATATTTGCTATCTTATCATAATGTAAGAAGTTATGATATGAGCTGCTCAAGTTTTCTTCACCAATGGCATTTTTATTGGAAGTAGGTATATGCTTTCTTCAGCTCAATTTTTCCCAAGAAGGCAATGTCTCAATCAGCCTAATGCAGTATGAAACATAGTTATAAATTTTTTTAAGTCCTTTCTCTAGGGAAAAAATAATCCCCAAACTAGATTTATGTGTACGTTCCCTCCTGCTTAGCACATAACATTTTCTGTAAAACATCATCTGCTACTCCTATGATTCAGCTTTGTGCAGTTCAGAATCCAATTACTGTATCGTGCTCAGCCTACACAGCCCTGAGCCACCCCTCTGCCCCTCCTCTCAGCGGCAGCGAGTTCTACCCAGTCCATTCACTGGTGGCTTGGCTGCTTACCACAGACACCTGGAGAGGTGATTTGTGGCACAAGCACAAAAGAAGTGAAGAAGGAATGATGGTGGGGATGAAAAGACAGGACACCAATGAAAACTCAGGAGCAGCAGTGAACCCCAGGAGAAACATTGTCTCTTCTGTCAAGAATCTCTACTTCCTATGTTAGGAAGCAACAATGGCAATGGAGAAAACATAAAAGGTGGCAGCATCTGAACTAGCATTTTATACTTTGGTTTGTGGAGTTTCAGTGCTTTGCTTTTCAAAATGTTATTTTTTTCTCCTTCCTTTGGGAGAGGTGAAACAGAAAGGTCTGTTCCAGCTATGCACCACATTCATTCCCATCTCTCCTGAAGACGTTAAAGAGTCTGAACTGGTACTATAGGCAACTCGTAGCCACAAACATGGCAGGATGCTGGACTAAACCTTGTCTAGTAAATTCCCTGATCTTCCTAAGTGTGGGAACTCATCTTTTCGTGTACAGAGACCTAATAAAAGCATCAGATGCACTGGTCGCTCATTCTAGCATTAAGAGTTGAACAGCAATGTTTCCTGAGTCCAACAAAGCCACCCAGAGTAAGGGAACGGGAGGTTATACCCATATAACTTAGTCTCACTTTCCAGAGAAGAAAAGCTCCTGCTTTTGTTTGATCTAAAGAGAGACTGAACATGAAAAATATTTGAGATCTCTACTGAATACTGAAATCCTTCTAGTATTGGCTGAAAACAAACTATATACTTTAGAATACACTCACTGCTTCCATCACTCCTGCTGGCAGTAAGAACGTTTCCTTGTGGAAAGCAACTGTTAAAATGCAAACATGCAAGTAAGTTGCAGTATTTTTGATCTTTCTGATCCCTCAAAAAGTATACAGTAGGTGTCAAATTTTGTGATTTAAAAACATAATACATGAGTAAAGATGAAAAAGAAACAGAACTGAGTGGAGTAGACATGAAAGGTTTACTCAGGTTTTAAACTGGCCTGTTGGCTTATGCCACTACCTTGAAGTGCCCTTTAGCTCAAACCAGTTTTAGGCTAAATAACTCTTTTGAAGAGTTAAAAAGGGGAAAGTTATTTTGTACGGAATAGGTTAACAATTTAGAGGCAAAAAAACCCTTACAAATACCCACTATGTGCACAATTTGTGATTTAAGGAGAGTATGTCACATCACCAAACTACAGAGTTAACCTTAAGGTCCCTCTGAAAGCATTTGCCAGTGACAAAGGCATAAAACCCACACAGAAGTGTATGCTTTTCCTGTTACCATCAATCTATATTATGGGGTTTATTTAAAAAGTACTGACGAATAATTATTTCATGTCTCAGTTTCAACAAAAGAAGATGATACACATGAAAATTTGATTATACACATTTAATTCCCAGAGTCATTGTGTCAATATACAAATGCACATTTGAACTTCTTAAACATTATTAAGGTATTTCTGGTGAAACACAAACTACAATTTAACATTTTTGTCTGTAAAACATCACAACCAGCATATATGAAGCCATATATTGTCTCACCTGATAGAAGTAATATCAGGAATACAGCAAAGAAGTCAGGATACTCTGCTAGCCCAGAGTAATTAATTTTGAAGTAGCTTCTGAAGAAATGACCAATCTGTTTTCCAAGAAGTTCATCAAAGGTGCCACTCCAGGCTCTTGCTACACTTGATGTACCTTCATAAAATACATGCATGGTTAGGGGGTTGCATATGTACAGGGGGATACAGTTACTTCCACTGAAAAAAAGAGATAAAATTAAGCATGTTGTAACTTGCATTTAAAAAACAGAACTTGTGTTAAAACAGTGATTTTGTTTTGCTGACAAATTTTAATGTCTTATAATTTTTCTATATAGTTAAATGGTAGTTGTATTCTACAACTAAATATAAAAATTTGTACCTCATTTATTCCCAAAATATTGCAGACATTATTTCTTGATAATTTATGTCTGCTGTCATTCTGGAAGACACTTCTAAGGTTATCGTATGCATATGTTAAAGAATATAAAGCAATGTAAAGGAAGCAGTTTAAGAAAGCACATGAAGGAAAGTTTGTCCACCTGGAAGTAAAGCAAAAAATCACTGGCAAGATGTATATTGCTGGAGTTATTATTTAATACTAATACTCTCTTCTGGTGAAGAGTGCACATGGCCATGGCTAAATACAACCTTATTTTTACAGCTCTCCTACCATGAAATAGACTTCAGTATGATGCTTGGGTGTATTGATTTCGTAGTGATCTGGGCAACAGTCCTGTAGTTAGGTATACATATACACTTAGGCATGCTTATAGGCAATAATGGATGCTTGGAACATGTACCTCTGGAAAAAAACATTTTTGAATCGAAAAATGTTGTCACTGCTAAAGCACTGAAATAGTTATTTGAATATCTGCCATATAAGCATTGATTTTATTCAGATCTGGCCAACTTTGTATTTTATGGGGATTACCTGACAGGACATTAATGAATTAACATGAGGCTATAGTAACAAGTTAGTACTTCAACATCATGACTTTCTTGAAGTGAAATACCATAGTGATGGGGTCCCTGTTAATGTCCTTGCTGTGTAAATTCAGAAGAAAAAGTGCTTATTGATTTTACTGAAATTATTCTTGCTGACCATAGACAGCAATGAAATTCTATTTATTCTTGTGCATCATCACTGAACTGTCTGATACAGTTTTCATACAAGGTATGCACTTCATGCTGCTGAAGATACACTGTTTACAAAACTACCTTGCAAAAAACCTGTTTGCAATGATGATGCACAAGAGGAAATAACCTAATCACATTACTTTGGTTCTTTCATCTTGGCAGGAGTAAAAAACAACAGTAGCTAAGTATAGAGACAGACAGATGCAAATCTGTATCTTATATCCAAGATATATCCCAGAAACCCTTAGGACTGTGTTTGTTCATAAGCTTACCTATAACATATGATAAAATGAGATTCCAACCCGTGATAAAAGCCCACAGTTCGCCAACAGTTACATAAGTATACAAGTACGCAGAGCCAGTCTTGGGAACACGAGCACCAAACTCAGCGTAGCAGAGACCTGCCATCACAGATGCCAGCGCAGCAATGAGAAAAGAAACAACGATGCTAGGTCCAGAATCGGATTTGGCTACTTCTCCAGCAAGGACATAAACACCAGCACCAAGGGTACTTCCTACTCCCAAGGCTATAAGGTCCACTGTTGATAAGCATCGGCACAACTTGGAGTCCTCAAGACTTTCACCACTGACATTCTTCTTCCGCACCAGACACCGAACAAAGGACAAAGCTGGTCCACAGGGCAACATGGTGGATGTAGAGCTCTAAAATAAACGAAACAATTACAGTACATAAAAGGTAGCATAGCCACTGGTGAAAAACAATGAAAAAATGTATTTGCATAAAGAACTTTGATCACACCTACTAATTAATGTATTTACACTCTTCTGTGACATTAAATAAGCTGGCATGTGCTTTTTCCCCAGGAAAAAAAATAGGGATTCAGTATTCCTAATTTTAGGATTTAGGGAAAGATATCTATTATCTTTAGGTTCATTACACAGCTGCAAAAAAGAGGAAATTATTTCTATTTATCTCCTAATGGCCACTTCTTAACCATTTCTAAAACAAAAACAGAATAGATGCCTATTATCTCATGTATCATAAAGACTTTTAAGATAAGGATCTACACCAACATAAATAGGGATTTTTGAGATCTAAAACTCCAACAATAAGGCTATAAACAGCAAAATCTTTAAAATATAACATTCTGACAGAGCCAGTGCAATCTCCTTTTGCTTTCAAATACGTGGCTTTTGCTTTTAGAATTTGCTTCAGTAAAAACTGCTTGAAAGCAGATTAAAGTATTGTTTCTACTCCCTCTCACACCAATTGAGTTTCCCAGAACTAATTATTTTTACAACAAAGCTCATAGAACTCTCTCTGAGAATCATCTAAAAAACCCTGATGGGATAACCGTTCATCCCCTGCCAGCTGCCGTTCTTCAATATTCCCAGTGCATGTTGCAGTGTGGGGTGTGATCAGCTCTTGCACACCGGTTCAGGTTTTGTGACCAGCTAGGTCCTAGAGGCCAGCGGGTGGGCAGCACTTCCCTGGCCTGGGATACATGTGCCTGCTGGGAGGAACAGCAGTAAGCCTGCTTCCCAACTCAAAAAAATGATACCTGAGGGTCCAAAGCATTTGCTTGGGAGACAGTACGTGGGCATACTGCAGAACATAACATCTCAAAGAGGCAGCATTAATGTACAAGTTCTGTCCATCTTTATGTATTTTTTTAAATTGTATTGTCGACGACTAAGAGTTTGTTAAAAATTAAGCAATACCATCTGCCATCTCCCCAAACTGATGTTTGTCTTTGCAACTCATACCATAAATATCTATACTCTGCTCATGATTTGTTAAGTGGAACCCTCCTTGGAATTGAGAATCTTTTTCATTTAGATGAAGATATTCTGTAGGTAGGTTCCCTCCTATCTGTTTCCTAGACCAGTAAAGGGCATTTATACACACAACAGTTCAATCCACTAACAGCAATGACTGTATCAAGATGGATAGCTCACTTAACAGTGTTTCATCCTAGAACAAAGAATCAGAAGCAAGAGAACTGACATTCTGATACTGAGATTGCTTTCAAAAAATCCCCTTGGGTATGAAAAAGAGATTTCTGTGTAGAAACATTTTCTCCTTATTCCTACAATAGCTCCCCAAGTACACTCAGACAGGCCGTTTCTGTCTTCAAAGAGCGTTCTTAAAAAAAAACCTCTCCATTCCCTTTTAAGGAAAGGGAAGTTAATAAAGGATAGTGAATGGAATTGGATAGCTCTGGGCATTGATGCTTCGTGCCCATGAGAAAGGTGACAGCTGACCCAGGACCCAGTGGAAGAAGGCAAGACAGGCAAGTTTCCAAAAGCTCTGCTGCAATTAGGCTGTCCATACAGCAGACTCCCAGAGGTAAGTATCTGCCTATGGTACATAGACTTCATCCACTAAAGGAGATTTCACACACCAGCTTCAGAACTGAGATGATGTGCGTGTCAGCAGACAGAAGAGATCCATAAGCTCTTCTGAGGGGAACCAACACTGAACTGTTCAGGCAAAATGCCCTGCTATAGCTCCTGAACTCTTCAGTAAGAGCAGCCTTCCTTTGGGCCAGAGGCTGAGGCACTCAGTCCCCCAAAGCCAGGTTTGTCTATCCTGGGCTGTACTTTGACAAGTATTCCCAAGGCCACTGTTCCATTATGTTTCCATAATGACACTTCTGAAGCTGTAGCAATCACTTAGGATGCTGTATTAGTATACTCATTAGGCTATAGCCCATGGTGACAGGGGACAATGCTCTTGTGACTCCATGCCCTTCACCTTAGCAATTTCAATGTTGCAAAACCATGGTATCTTCTAAAGGAATTATTTCCCTCACCTCCCAAATGATAGTTCATTTGGTATTTCATTAACATGAAAAATAACTCTGGCAGACGTTGTTCTCAGAACACTACACAGTTTCCAAGACTTTTGTTCTTCAAATGGCATCTTGGATTCCTCTGCTCCTTTGCACTTTGGGACAAGAAGTCCTGAAGGTTTGTGAGGTCTTCTATTGCAGTGGCCAGGTGGGTGATATTATGTTGTTTTCTGAGAAGGAATCCTTGTGACAAAATGGGAGGGGGGTTTCTGCTTTCTCTGATTCCTGTGGATAGGACAGGAGGCTGGCACTTGCTAGCCACAAGCCCATAAGACTTGTTCTTAGTCAACAGAACACCTGTTCTGACTCAAACTCACCCTTTCACCTTTACCGTTTAAAAACTGGAGCACAACCAAAGACAAAGTTCAAGATACAAACTTTGTGTCTGTAGGAAAAAAATCTCCTACGTATGAGAGACATACTTTGTTAGGTATATCCATCCTAACATACTTGATGAACACACATCCTTTTATGATGACCACTGCAATCCAGAACAACAGACACTGCTCCCTGTACTTACTCTGCACAATAAACAATGTCTGAACACTGCTTCAAAACTTTTGGTGTTGTGTGCAAAGTGCAGTGTTGTACCTCAGACACGGCCCCCTTTCAGATTTGGCTCTGAAGACTCCAGTACTGATCACTTCATACTCGGTAAGAAGGTGCAGCAGGAAGAACTGATGACCTTATGATGACATTTGGCCACCACACAGGACCAAATGACATAGGTAAGTGGTGACAGAGTGTCTTCAGAAATCAGCGACAGGTGTAACCTTTTCCTGAGGCATCCCTTGTAAGAGATCCTTTAATGCATTACCCACTGCAAGAGCACAGCCTGGGCTCTGCCTCAGTGCTGACCTGTGCTGGCTCACAAGGACAGCTTATCACAACACTGGCTGAGCACGTCTCACGCTCAAATACTAACTTACAGAAGCAAAGAAGGCAACAGCTGGGTGTACGTACCTTTTGGTGGCAGCATTGTCCTAGATAAGCTTACACGGACTGCAACCACACACTCTTAAAAAGGGTGCAATGTTCAGCCCATATCTTCCTTGAACACATCCCTAGAAAGAATTGCATTGCCATCCACATTGCAGTTTACAGTTTTACCCCTACAGTCGCACGCAATGAAGACAGGTGGGACAGGAGGACTTAATTTAGACAGAAAAGGAATTGGACAAATCTATCTAACATGGGGAAAAAAACCAGCCCAAAAGCTTCCTCATGTCTAATGGACAGTCATGGTATTTGTCAGAGTTCCTGAATAAGCACAGATTCTTCTGCAATGCCTTTTGTTTTTATGGTCTTGGGTGTTTTTTTGTCTACAGTAGCTGCTGATAGACCCTTCTTTAAGGTCAGTCTTTCCTCACCAGTTGTAAAGCCGATAATTTACTGCTTGACCACTACACATCTGAATCCTAACCCAAGAAGATGAATTCAGCCTTATAATTCATACCATTCAGATGGGTGATCAGGAATATTTAATGGTCGTCTGTTGTTAGCCCTCTCCTAGCAGGAAAAGTTTTACATCAAAAAACTTGTAACTGCAAAGTTTGTATTCATCTTTAAATTTCCTTTGACTTCTTCAGAGTCATGTAAAATCTACCATTTTTGCAAAGTATTTTCTATGTAAAAATAACCTAACAGCCTCCTACTCCAAAACAAAATGCAAACAATAGGTAGATACTGGAGCAAAAAAGTAACTTATATTCTGTATCATCATGCTCTTCTATGACAATAACGCTTTAATTTAATTATGTGTAATAAATGGTTTAAGTTAGTACACATCAAACCCAAGCTACAAGTGAGAAAACCCAAAGTTTTGCTGCAGTTGCCATTCAACTTTTCCTACAACATTTTTTGTTAAAAGCTCTAATAAAAAACATTAAAATCTTATATGGAAAGCAACTGCTACAAAGCAATATAAAACCTCTGAAAGTTTTAATAATGTTACTGGGGTGTATGTTTAAAGATTCCTGAAGCAAAAGTAACTTAAAGGTATCCTACTTACAAACTATTTTGTTGAGCTAATATTATATACTATAATATAAAATAAATTTTAGGTGCACTAGTTTAACATTTTAAAAAGCACATTAATTAGGGAGAAAACACTCCAGTAAGTTTGTAACATATTGAAAATGGGAAAATATAAATATATACTGGTTAGATAAAGATTTTTAGAGTCTTCCTTCAGCCTCATCTTCCTGAAAAAAATGTAAAAATTTATATTTTATATTTTCCATTTGTAGAATTAATGAGAAAATTTTTGTTTGCTCTTAAGTACATTTAGCCTTATTCAAAATTGCAGTATTGCACTGATTAGATCTAATGCAATAATATATGAAAGTAAAATAATTCAGAGATGAAGCAAACCAAGACATTAGACTATGATTTGTGTGTGTACACACATGCACAGACTACATGATTTTGCTGCAAGTGTTCTAGAAGTTGATGTTGTGCTCAAGGTTTTCACAAAACTTCTAATGCCTTGGAATAATTAGTGTACATAAATAGTACTTAAATCCCTAAAATTGGAAAGCAGCACCTGTAGCACAAGTCTAATAGGTATAAAACAGAAAAAGAAAGCTTTACCAATCAAAAGCAGAAACACCTTTCAGTCAGACTGAGAAGCAAAATATAAATTGCATCTTCTATATATTAGAACTGTAATTTGCACTTTAGCAGAGACACGATAGTGATGTAATGTAAACTAAATGTAATACTGCATACCACAGCTCTTGCTACTCAGAAAGCACGTATGTTAAGGCAAAGTTTCCTATGATAAGCTATGTTGCTTTCAGGTTACTTCTTTCAGCACTAAACTTCATTACAAACCTGATTCAGAGCAACTTCTGCTGGGCCAACTTCTGCTTCTCTTACCCAGTCCCGAACTCCTGCCGTCTTAAATGGAAGAGTAATGACTGAAAGTGATTTTATTAAACTATTTACTTTTAAAGCCAGCTGTAGGTGGTGTGAGAGCTGTTGGTGCTGAGGGGTGGAGGCTCAGCAGCCCGGGTGATTGGAGGGCTGCGAGCCGGACAGCTATTTGCCCAGCTAAGGCAGGGAGGGAAAGAGAGAGAAAGTGTTGCTGGTGCTCAGAAAAATCATATTCACTGTCTTCATGACACAAAATCCAACTGGAATGCCATTTTCTACATTTAAACACACCTACGTGCTTGCACACAAAATGTACACTCTGGTGAGGTAGCCACCACACAGTCCTCAGGGTCTTTTTTTACACATCCTGAAGGAAAAGCAAAAACGTGAACATCATACTGCAAAAGCAAAGTCTCCCCATTGCCCTTGTGAAAAATAAACAGGCTCTGAAGCATATTGAAGGCTACTTCGCCATGCTTTGAGACCTGAATGCAACAGCCTAGCATGAAAACTGGTTTTGCTGTGTAAATTTTAGAAGAATATGCAGCACAGAAGACAGTATATTTACAGAGTCCGGTTAGAGCCCGTTCTGTTGAATAAGTGTAGATGTCCCATGTATATTGTTCTCCTTTACATGGCTTGAAATGTAAAAATGCTGAAGACTGGAATTAGAACAGTCCAAATATTTATGTGACACAACCAATAAATAACCCTTAGTTTCTTAAAAATTAGCTTCCAGAATAAACCAAACTCCAATGGATAATATACAGCTGTATTTTTATTACTTCCAATGGCAGGCAACCCCACCCCAAACACGTAGTAGCATTTCCAGTCAACATTACTCATGGCATGTTGTTTCCCTTTAAAACACTTGTGTTTCAGTATCTCTTTTTGTTCAGAGGACACTGAAAATATGAGCCTTGCAGAGAAAAGCCTTATGCTTCTCTTCATTAAAAAAGTATTTCCTGAGAAAATAGAGAAAAACATGCATAGTGTGGCAGTCCCTTGCAACTTGCTTTCAGCTTTTACTTTCCCCCGAGTGTAGAGTCTGCCAGCACTCCAGGAGCACAGAAGGCCCCTCTTCTTTCCCTTACGAAAAGTCCCGCTTCCTGCAAGCACATGCAAGGGACAAATACGTTTCCTCATCTCTCCCAGATCCAAGGAGAAATGCCTCCAAGAAGAGTGTGCTCCACAGGGGTGGGACATATTTCAAGACCAGTAGTCCAGATGTCATTTCTTACATTATCCAAGGCTATTCTTGTCTTAAAAGTGCAAGAAGGTGAGGAGAAAAGGTCATTTGTTGAAAACTAATGATAACAATACCCATTCTTCCCCTCATGCTGACCTCATCCTTGTTAAATACAAACTTTATCTCTTTCACAGTTAATACCCGGTGCAAGCTGCTAAACAGGTTAGGTTTCTTGTGTGGAAATACATGGAAATAACTTTTAAGGAGCATCACTCTCAACCATGACAATATCCAGGCATTTTTTTCCCAAACGATCACTCTCTAGCAAGTCCATGAATGATTTGAGAATTACTCATGTGGATTTTAGTTAACATCCTCAAGACCAGTTCTGAATCATTTCCAACCATATAGATCCACCAGGAATCGTTAATGCATAAATTAGGTGATTTATTGCTTAATCATGGAAAACATCCCTTCCACTTTAAAAAAAAAGTAGAAGCTGTCACTGCCTCAATCTGCTGAATATAGAGACTCCGTTTCCACTTGACTTCTAAGAGTTAGCTTTTCTCAGGCATCCCTTCCCCACAGTATCAGGGCAGGATATCCCCCTACAGAACAGCTGAGCGTGAGGCTGGCTTGGCGTTGGTGTTCTGCTTTAATGTTTCTGGTAGACTCCTGCCAGGTTAATAATGTTGCACTGTACTGGGCTGATCTATGAATTAATGTCACTCCTGGAGCTGGAGCTACTGTAAATCATGCAAATAATATGTAAATAATTCCCAGGTGGCTTTATTATTAATAAGAGACCATTCAGCACTTTCAAGCAAAAAAACCAAACAAACCAAAACTAACAAACCAATATCAACCAACCCCTAAAACCAAACAAAAAAAAAAAAAGCAAACCTTGACAACTACTGTCAGCTACTTTCTAAATGTGGCCATAGAACTGAAAACTATGTAGACCATAGAGCTATGGTTGTAACAGGGGCATGGGCCCAAATTTGAACAGCGGAATTGGAATTCTGTATTTCCAAGAAGGTAGAACAAGCTTAAGACAGTAGCTTAATTTCAAATTTGCATTCCTGTAAACATATTATTTCCCTGTAATCATAGTTCTTCCTATAACATCTATAAAAAGCCTGTAAAATATTTTATGGACATTTTATATACAAGCATTGTTTCAAAACCTGTTCCACTGTGAAGAATTAACACAGAGCCGTCCAGGACATGTCATATTCACAGAGCAAGTCAAACAGTTCTTGGTATTAAATACACAAACCTGGTCAGACTGAAGCCAACAGCAAAATTCCAAATTATATCAATGGGGTCAGGATTTGATTCAAAATAAGGACTTTGAATTAGGAAACAGAAAGAAGTAGACAGTAATGACAGAATGGACTAACCCTTCCTCTCCCAACAATACACAACACCAATGCCACAAGAATTGTTCACACTTTCCCACAATGAATATTTTCCCTACATTTTAACCTTTTTTTTGTGGATCTTTTTTCAGTACCCACTGCATCTCTCTCACTCTTTCAATTTATTCACAGTACAATTAAGAAGAAAAAAAACCCCACCACTCTTATTTCACATTAGAGCACCATCACTACATCTTACATAGATTTAGTCCCCAAACAGAATAGAAATGTAACCATGCAAATTATTACTCTAATTTGTTTGTCCACAAGTGCCGTAATATACACGGCAATCACCATATTTAACTACCAATCCAGTGAATGTACTGTAAGATTTCTAGAGTTTGCAAAAATCCACTTCCAGTACATCTCACTGAAAACTGGAAAATGAGCAGTTATTTATTCATCCATGTAACTGCAGCATCTCCCAAAACTTTCTTTGGTACCATTTCTAACTGAGGCACCAGCCTCTCTGGGATTACCTCTTCACAAGTGGATCTTCCTTTTATGGGAAATGCCAGAAACAAGATTATAGAAAGTAAAATTCAGCATTACCTGGATCCCTCTTTGCTTTCTGCCTCTCTTCATTTTTATTCTTGACCTTATGGTACAGATTTGCTACAGACACTGAAAGTTCAAATCCTTCAGAAGCTGTATAAATCAGTTCAAAATGTCTTCCTCATTCTTTAAATTAACAATAGAAACTCTACTGACATCCACAGGGTTGGAAAGTCACTCACAACTGCACTTTCTCATTCCTTCAGAGCTATCACCTGGCTGTGGTAACAATTCAACCCTGGTAACAGCAGTAAATTTACGGATCATTACAAAGACAGCTAGAAGCATTGCTGCTGCGGTTCGTTTGAGTTCCTAAGGAGCACCCAGCAGCTACGCTCGCTGCTAAAGGCATTCAAACCCAGAACCATCCCTGGCTCCCAGCCAAGAGGCAGGGAGTACACTGGCTGCTGAAAGAAAATAGCCTGCATCTGTTCCGCCTAGATCTAGAGCACCATGGGGCAGATCAGTACATCCCCACTATGTAGTGTTTGGCTCAGAGGTCCTGTGGGACTCAGATTTTGCGTGTGCTTTCAGTCATGCATACTGGAAACTACAAGAAGACCATGTTGCCACCCAGCGGAGCGGCGCTTGCGTAGATCTAGCTGAAAGGTGTATTTGTGTGCCACAGGATGTGTGAAACAGCAGCGTCAGAGAGGTGTTCATGAAGGTACGGGGTCTGGTAGGGTACCAGTGAAGGACGCCAGATCTGAGGCACTGTAGACCAGACTGAGCACACAGAGTGCTGCCTGGAGGCAGCCACCTGCAACAGCATACCCAGTTTCTCTCCCGGACAAACGACTTCTCTCCAGAAAAGAGCTGTCATACATCCACTTTGTGTAGTCCACTTTGGCTCCCAGGTTGTTTCCAGCTACAATTTCACCAACAACATTACTTTACGGCTTAGGTTCTGGCTTTAGAGACTTCTTTTCTGCTCCTTAGCAACTATATCATGTTTGGATTAATCTGAAGTGCCTCATCCAACAGTTCTCCAACTTGTCCCAAGGACTTTTGCAGCACAATCTTTCCATAAAGTGGATCAGAAATTCTCTTCTTGCCATGAAACAGCTGGCCACATTAGAGGGAATGAACCGAAAGAGAAAACTCTTTGATTTTATTTTCCTGTGAAAGGAAAATAAGACTTTGTCTAAGACTTTCTCTCAGTGTGAAAAGATTAGGAACATATCTTCATAGAGTTATGTGGAAATTCATGCTCAGGAAATTTTAAATTAAAAAAAAAAACAAAACTCCATTAATTTGTGAAACTTTTGCACAGACTGAAATAAAGTACTGCAGAAGCCCATATGACAAACTGATTAAAAAGTTGCTCAGCTGTTGAATCTGACTTGTCTCACAGATACAGCCTTGCAGCAACGGACCAAAAAGCTGTGGAGTTTTACATAACTAGAGGTGCTAACTTTGCAAAAGCATATCCACGTGCTTGCTCATACAATTACTTATACCACACAGAAGTTAAACATGAACAAAAGTGCTTGCAGGACTGGGGCCTTAGTGAGCCGTTCCAGTTCCTCGATGGCGCTCTGTATAGCATGTGATGCTTTGCCTTGGAAATCAGGACTTTGCAGCTGACTGTAACAAACATATCTTTTGACATCCACAAGAAAAAAACCAAAATACGGTTTATGCAGTTTGTGCAACTCTGATGCATTTTGAGAAGACACACTAGTATTCATAAAAGGATTCATCAAGTGCCAGCAAGAATCTTTCCTATGTCAAGATAAATAATTAGCATCTCAGTGGTTCTGAGAATAAAAATTCAGATTACCACAAAAAATTAAAACTAGTGCAATTTATGTGCTAAACCACACAAGATGATCATTAACATGTAGGAGAGAAAAGGAATCTTAATAAAGATAATCAGTAATGTAGGCTATCTCTATAACGTTATGACAGGGTCATTTCTGAAGAGAATAAATAACAATTCAATACTTTTTAAAGGGCTTCCTATTTCTTAAAATATAAATTTATTAATTTAAGATGGCTTTTCATGGTTTAGGCAGATTACTGAATCTAGCTCCTCCAGATTGTTCTGCAGATTAAAATAAAATCATCACTTATAATTCCCTCAACTTTAATAAATCTCCTTCACTTTGTACTTATGAAAACACCTCAAACCCTGACCTTCTGTAAGATAAATGTAATAAATCCTATTAAAAATAATCATATACTCTTAGACTAATACAGGCAGAATAAATCTACAAACTTACGTTTCATATATAACAAGAAGGGCTACACTAGCACAGATTCCTACTAGTTATTTTGACCCAGGAATGAGTCATTTAACCTGATGTTAAGCATGTCCCAAGCAGCTACTAGCTATCATTTGTTGACTTTCAAATATCCCCAAGGGTCTAAAGAAAATATTTGTAGTGCTGAGTCACAGTCCCCCAAGTCTAAAATCAGAATTTTGGAGAAGTCTTGGAGAAGGAAAGTAGCTAAAGCTATACTCTGTAGAAAAAAAACAACCACAACAATATTCCAAACATTCTTTTTTGACCCAAATCCACACCTTGAATACAGGATAAATATAAATAGGAAATTCAGATGGAAACATTTATAATATATACAAAGAAGAGCCAAGAAAATAGAAGTTAAAACTAAGACTTGATCTGTAACTGAAAATAAAATGCAATGCCATGTCTTGCCAAGGCTGAAATGGTCGTGGATCTCCCCAGAAACCTGGGAAAGGAACATCAGACACAGGTCCATCCTGTGGCTTGGGAGGAAGCATGAGGAAGGAACCACAGGCTAGTCAAGGCGTGAGCACACTTCTTCATCAGAGGCACAAAGTTACAGTCTTTTAACAAGGGCAAGGAGAAGGATCTACCAGAAAACAAAGTACTAAGACCTTGTGCATTTTTTGAGATGTAAGCTATTGGATAACATCTTATTCTGCTTTTCCATAAGGCTGGTGGAACTCACATCTCAAACTGAAGCAAACTTAAAAAAAAAAAAAAAAAAAGTATTCCATTTCCAATGACAGTCCGTGTTTGAGACAAATGTGTGGTAACATACTACTGACCATGTGTCTTTTCTTCTAATGGCAACTTAGGTAGGTAATTAGGCACATTTCATAGTAATTACCCTAGCATAAGTAAATCAGCTGACATTTAAAAAAAGTACTTAAATCTCAAAACTTAACACCCCTCCCCAACTTCACAAGCTTTTTACCCAAACAATGGTGCTCCAAGTTATTTATTATTAAGTTATATCATTATTTATAAAAGTAGTACTTTGTTGTTTTGAATGTGTTTCCTTTATATTTTTTTAAGGTTGCCTTGTTCTAGTTATCACTTTCTTCATTACCTGAATTAATCAACTGAAAATTTATTTCCCAGACCTTCTACAGTATAAGACAGTCATCTTTCAACTTACTCTTTCTTTCCTCCCGCCAAATAATCTCTTTTCTCAGTTTACTTTGATTTTTTTCTTGTTGCAGGAATGTTTGTGAGGGGTTTTTGACAGTTTTTATTAGGTTTGCTTTTCTTTAAAAATCTTTCAATTGGAATGGCTAAAACCATTATTTTTTTCTTGTATCAAAAAAGGGAGATTTTTCCAGTTACCATCTGTAATGAACATTCAGTCTTCCTATAAAAAAAAATTTTGTCCAGAAAATTTCTATTAACTCTGTTTCTACTTCATTCCTGAGGTATATCATTAACAATCATTTTCTATGCTGGAAAACACCTGCAAAAATGATATGAAGGTAGCTGTTTTTATTTACTCTTTTTTAATCTGTTTTTAATCAGTAACAGGGCTTACCTTTCACCCCATGGTTACTAACTTTCCGTGACAGCCTCTTGTGTAAGACATAAGCAAAAGCCTCTTAACAAGCTAACACAGATCAATTCCATCTATTCTGTCCTCTTCAAAACCAGACAAAATAAAAAAACTAAACCCCTGACAAATTAGTAGAGAAGCTTACAAAATACAGTCCTGAACTATTTTTTTCTCTGCTAATAGAAAGACACAAGCAATAACTTCAGGATCAAAATTAAATCTCAACCCTTTTCCTGCTGATAATTGCATTGATTTGCACAAAAGCTGGTGATTCTCTAAGAGGCACATAGACACTGATTTTAAAGTAGAAATCATACCCTTTCACATGCCTAAACTCCTGAGGTGGCTTCTAAAATTTCTATAACATCTACATATTTTTTGAATGGCTTTGGCTGTGTGCTGCTGTGCACTTCCACAGCGGAGCCACAAAGAGAACAGCTCAACAGCCCAAAAAGTAGCCTAATTTCATGGTGTAAGAGTGGAAATCAAGCAAAGAAAAAATGATTCACCTCATTTGTCTCCTCCCTTCCCAGCCTCAGACAGCTGGTTTGATGGCAGAAGTGGTATCAGCTTCAGGGACTCCTGCTCCACTGAGGCTGCCCAGTCCCATCGTCACAGCACCTCTTGGCCCATTCGACCAGTGCACCATACGCTAATGGGCTCCAGTGAGTCTTTTTGATTAAAAAAAAGTACAGTTATTTTTCTGTATCAATTTATTGAAAAGTTTTCAAAATAACTCAATTGTATATGAAAAAGTGGACTTTTCCCCATTTTTCTATGGGGGCCAAGGAAGGAAGCACAGGTAGTGGAGAAGAGAGAAAGGATGGCTATATCTAATTTAAGACTAAAAGAAATCATGGATGATACTGGAAATAGCTTTGCTTACAAAAGTATCACAAAGCATGGTGGGAAGGGAAGGAATTCCTATTACATATCTTTCTTGTTTCTATATGACTTTGTATGGCACATGGAAAAGATGCAATCTTAAAGGGATTACAAAAAAAAAAAAACAACCCCACCAAAAAAACAGGTCACCTAATCGAGATGTCACAACCTTCTCAGAATGGAACATCTAAAATGAGGTACATATTAATTATCTGCCAATTATAACCGTTTTTAAAAGCCAAGTTTGCTTTCTCTTGATTACAGAAATCCAAGAATTAGATTCACATATCGTTTATATTCAATATTACATTTACCTTAAGTCAAAGGTGGAAAGAATTAAAGATATTAGTACATAAAGGTTTTGAAAAATCTTTGCAACCAAATATTGCTCTGAAATAATGGTGAAGTATTTAAAGTAGGATCCACTGCTGGATATGTACTGGACTTTATTAAATCAGAGAAGTATTTTGCTTCTATTTTGTGTGAAAATGGAACTGTGATGAGCCCAACACTGCTGGCAGACATCACTCACCCGAGGCAGAACCAGTGCGCTAAGTGCACTGCTGTGGTTTATTTTAGGCTTATATATCAGAACAATACAAAACAACATAAACAGGAATAGTCAGTTGACACAATATAAATAAGCTCCATCTGGCAAGGCTTACTCCCAGAAGCGTTAAACAGCATCCTGTGTTCTGAAGTTAGTGGCGGTAAGCCCACCGCACATTCCTTGGGTGTACTTTCTGCACCCAAACATGAAATCCCCAAAATAATGTCACTGCAAAGTTGCTATAGCAACCCTTTTACAAAGCATTACCTTTTGACATTAAATGTAGACACTCTGGCCAGACATTCTGAATATAAGCTGTCCCTGTCAAGATCATATAAATCCCAACACCCAACAGTATTTATAACTGAGGCAACAAATGCCAGAGTTCCCTTCTCATTCTTGGCTTTAAAAAGAACCACTACATTTAATGCATCAGGAACAGAGCTTGAAGAAAATTATAACCTTCAACTAGGTAATTTTCTGAAAACGTTTTCAAATTTCTCAGGTTTTTTTAAGCAAGTCAATAAACATCTTGAATGCATATAACATCTCACAGGTAAAACATGACCAAGACTTCAAAATACAGCACAATCAAACACTGACATTGCTAGTCACACTGGGATCTTGATCACCGATTTCCCAGTGGCTGACCAACAGCTACGGGATGTGACCCTATGTTAGCCTAACCACGTGCTGCAGCCTTCCAGAGAGCATACACTAGCACAGGCTGAAGTGCTCCATTCTGCCACATAAGAGAGCACTGCAGACAGCAAAGCCCTGCTCAGCATCTTCTGAAGATAAGCAGAAAACCCTCTGTGAACTTCCCTTAGGAAAGAAGTATAATTTTGTATCTTAATCAGATCACAGCTATGCATGACAGTTGCATAACCATGATGAAGGCTGCTGCTTCACAGATCTATGCAGCGCTGACTTAATGCATAAAGCTTGAAACGTTGGCAAGTCTGCCTGAAGAAACCAGATCTTCTCTTTGTATAAATCCAGAACAGGCTTAGCAAGAGCAGGAGAGTCATTTCAGCAGAGCATAAAAAACCATGTACGAAAGCACAAGCATAGGTTCATAAAGTGATTATTCTGAAAATAATAAATGACAAAGCCCAACTTGTGTGTGTGCACGTATGTATTGTACTTCCTGTCAGAAAGCATGATGGTTCTTTACGTGAAACTTTATCTTCAATATAAATTACCTGGAGGGTACTGGAAAAGCTAGCACCTTAGCAGTTCCACAGTTTTTCCAGTAGGCCCATAACAATCAAAAGTCATCTGAACATTAAATTGCATTTATTGTACCTATGAAGCTACTCCACTGGCTACCAAATGGCACAGAGGAACAAACCACGTAAGTGTTGCTTGCAGTAAAATAGTTGTAGTGCTCTGCAGTGCAAAATACTTTACACTTGTAGATGTGTTTTCAGGATAATTTGGATCACACAGCATCTGGAAAGTGGTTGGGCCAGCCCATCACTTTCCCCACATGAAGACTGAGTGAAATCCAGTTTTCCAATTTCACTCTGTTGTGGCAACAGAAAGCCCCATAAATTTGTAACTTTTTATTCTATCTTCAGTGAACACGGAACATCTCAATAAACATTTTATACCACCTCCTCCCCTCAGTCACTTTCTTCCCTTGCTGCCCCCAGTGATCCCAAATGCATGACCAGCTTCTGACTGAGAAGGTCAAGGGCGTGTCACATAGGTGATTATGAATTTCCTCAGACATCCTCCTCTAACTGGTATGTATTGAATATTAGCAATACAGAACATCAAATACATTTAGTTACCAAATTATCTCATATTTGTTCCTTAACTGCATGTTCACATCTTTGTTTTTATCATCCACTTAAATAAGTGAAACAAGATACTTCTCCCCTACTCTGTTCCCAAATCAACTGCTTTTTCTAAATCTATACAAAAATTAGCCTCATCTTGAGCCATGCTGTGAATAAGTTGTGGGAAAAACCCCATAGAACACTAGATCCTAATACAGCCAAATCTTTTTGCTTAAAAAAACCCAACAAACACCCCAAGTGCACAAGCCAGGTCCCCAAAAGTCCAGACACTGCAAATAACTAGACTAGTTATCACCAAAGAGATATCCTTCTACATATTGTCTGGGGGGGGGGGGGGGGCGGTTGTGTGTGTGCGTGAGTGCAAACGACAGTGTTTCTTGGATTGCTTCTCAGTGCCTACTATGCAAAAGGACAGCTTATTTCTGGGTGGCCCAGCCTTCATTGTTATTATGGCTGGATCACAATTTTGGAATAATACTGTCCTCCTCCCTCACTTTCTCATGAGTTCTGGAGGCAATGGCAGCAACTTGAGTTCCAGCTGTCTGTGTAGAGGCAGGATCTGGCCACAAACCATTCTTTACTTGCTCCAGGATAAAAAGGTGGCCAGGAGAGGTTCACCGTCTCAAGGGCTAAACCCAGTAACAGGTTGCTAGTTGAAATGCAGTGAACTAGGGTAACCTTGTGGGAAATTAGAGCCAGGAAAGATGTCGCATTTTACCAACCTGTTTGAAAAAAACTTTTGACATCTAATACCTTCTTGTTTAAGAGAGTAACTAGAACGCACAACCCCTTTTGGGTAAAATATTGAGTGGCAAAATGCCATAGAAATGACTTCTAATTCTGAAATGTCACCACTTCGCTTACTAGTACTAGATGGAATATTTCACCAACTTACTGATTTTTATCGAATCTGATTAATAGGTTAGCACCATTTGTAAATGATATATGCTTTCATAATGCAAGAAAAATTTGGCACAAAGAGTAATTACACATTCCTCATAGAAGCACTATTAGAACATGAAGGTATAATTGAAGGTATAACCTAAAAACTTAGCTAATAATCTGTTTGTCAGAAAGTATACCTTGGCTAAGATCCTTTTTCACTTCTGCATTGCTTTCTGCATGGCCATCAGAAAATGCCACTTTGGCATACAGTTGTCAGACTACTGCTTCCCGATTCCTGTTCCTAGAAACACACCCAGCAACACGTGCATTTCTTATGCAGAACTCGTTTCCAGCAGCTGAAAAGGCTAAAGCAGAATCAAACACTCCCTGTCCTTGAACACCCGTAACGTCCAGTTACTTTCTTGTATTTCCCTTTTATCTTGGCCTTTTTTTTCACATACATGCTAAGTTCATTCTTTTCTGCCTTCTTAAATTAATACATGCAAAGAACAGCCGCATCTTAAATTTTTTTATAGACCCACTAGGGTGGCCTGGACATCTTTTTATGGAAATATCCTTCTCTTTAACTATAGTCCTCATGAAAACATAGTTCTTTGTGCACTGAAATATCATGCATATCCATCTAAATAGTAAGCTTTTTCCAGAAGTAGTCTGCAAACAGTATCACATGCCAATAGTAACTTTCAGACACATTATCAGTTGGTGCCAGAGTCCATTGTGTAAAATGAAAAGTGAACTGGATGCATTGTTAGTAAAATGAGACCCAGACAAAATGCCACTGTAATTTTGCAATACATGATTTTCAACATGTACTGAAAGGTGTCATGGAATGTATCATTATTGACCGCCCTGTTTAGCTATAACTATGCCTATTTTATGATAAAGCCAGAAGAGAAAGGTGGTCTGGTGTGACATGTGTTCTTCGAAAAGCAGTAGAGAGTTCTACCTGTTTCAGTACAGGTTAAAACAATCCCAGAAGCATCTTAATAAATTTGAAAATTTGCTTGAGTAAAGCCATTTTCAAATTTTAATATTTTCCTCAGTAGATTAGAATATCAAAAGCCACCACAGAACACATTCTATTTAAATAATCAATTTTAAGTATTCATTTCAAAAATAAAACTCACCTCAAGAAATTTTAAAGAATTTTGTTTGTTAGCTTTTTTGTTTGTTTTTATTTTAACCTAGAGCCCTGTACTAGACAAATATAAGTAGAGAAATTCATCAGACAGGAAACTACTGAGATACAATAATTGCTCCACTATGAAAATGTTTTTTAAAATATTTTAAATTGCTTCAAGTTTATAAGAAGAATTCTTTGTCTTGGTTCCAAAAAAATACAATGGAATTCTAATGATCAAAAGAAAAGCAAATAAATACTTTGATGATAGCAGAGGGAAAAATCACTGTTGCACTTCAGCATTTCTCTGCTGAATACGTCCAGTTTCACAAATTTTATATAGCCTTCTCAAACAAAGCATCCAGAGTTCAACGTCTGGTACTGAACAACCTGAAACATTATCTATACACATCTTGGTAAAGAGAGGAAAAAATGTGGACAAAAATGCAGCAATTACTAGTCCATGCTTCATCCATTAATAACAACATGATTTTTTCAGGTTATTGGGTCTGAGGTGAAGCAGGAAGGCTAAGACTTCACAAGGCTGCAGTTGGACGTAATTCACTATGAAATTCCCTACAATCATAAAGAGAAATTTTAAAAAATGTATTATATCCCAAGCATTAGAACTGATATGTTATCTTCAAAACTGACATTTAAAAGAGGGCTTTTTTGATGGGAATTATAAAACCCACCACAAACTGCAGACAAGTGTGCAGCAGTCAGGAATTCTTCTAAAAGGATGTTTAAGGGCAGGCAACAGCAAATGAATGAACTCACCAGAGCAGAAAAAATAGGTTTACTCTTGAAGGACATCAGTGGGCTCAGTACTGGACTGCAATGTTTCATATGAAACTGGTGGTAGTTATTAATCCAAAACATGAGGAAAGGAGAAAAATGCAGTAGAGCTAGAGCCCAGAGATCAAACAGATCAAAGACAGCTACTCCTTCAAAATAAAGACCCCATTTTTTTAAAAAACGTAACTTTGCTCTCTGATAGCTCTATGTGTGTGACATTAGAAATTTTTTCATGACCTAGATATAAATCATCCAAAAGGGCAGAAAATACCAGAGAAAGCAGAGACAGCTAGCCTACCATTTCATGCCTATCACCATAAAATACACACTGGGATGGATCAGTGATGTGATGACAATGCCAAGACTCCTTCAAGAGTTAAAATAATTTCATATTGCCTTTCATTCTACTTGTTCCTAAAGCTTTATAATGCAGTCTCTGAAAAAACCAAACCCCTCAGTAAGCTACTTCATGTGATTAAAGTGTGTTCTGCTAACAAGTTCTCTTCAAAGAAGACACATTAAACAGAACACAAAAGTATCATTCAACAGGGAAATTGTTAAAATGATGAGTCTGGCTCTTCCTGAACTTAGCTTAACTAAATTTATTCATACTACTTTTTTTTTTTTTTTCTCCACTGTCTTCCACAGAAGACAAAAGACCAAACAAAATAACGTTCACAGTCTTAACTGCCTGGAACTAAACCAAAGCACATTTAGAGAAGCTTGTATAAAAGAGAGGAGATGGACTGTAAGTGAACGTGAGTAGTGTTTAGAGGTTTTCTCTGAACAAAGTTTATCAAACTGAGTACATGGCACACAAAGAAAGCACAAGTAACAAGCACATGCTGCATAAAAAGCTATTTGGAAAGCATGCAATCAAAATGAGAAGCCATGGATATGGAGAAGTTAATTTTTGGCATCGATATGAATTCTGGAAAAGTATAAAAGATCAAAGTGAAGCTACTGATCACTAGGAGTATGACATTTCCCCCCTCTCCCAAATGAACTGAACATCTCTCTAAAAATATAAGTGGGTATTACACAGCTTCTTTCTCTTAGGCTTGGCATTAGATGTTAGCCACCAATTATTCCTCATGACAACTATGCTTAATAAAAGTTATCAATGCCCAGAGACAGCCCAAATTATTATGCAACAAAATTCCCACTCTGATGGGAAATATTTTTAACACTCAGATGAAATTAAAATCTTCCTGTTAAAAAAAAAAAAAAAAAGTTGAGCTATAGCTGATGAGCAATTTTCTTTCCTGTCAGCTTTGCAGATTACGAGCAGTGTTTTGTAATATAGCTAAGTGTAAAATGACTTGGTGACCCCATTTATTTGGATAATTCTTGAGGTTGATGTGGCTCAAATTCATGGAACTAATTTGTCTGGATAACAGCTTTACAAAGGTTCAGAAAAGTCTAGACATTTTCACTGTGGGAAAAAAAGATGCCCAATCCATTTATACAAACTTTAAAAATAATATCCTGCAGTCATCCTTTCATATTGCAAATTGTATTTCTAAAGTCAACAGCAGATAAACTAAAGCAGTTGAAAGGAGCTGTGTTTGTACAACACTGGAAGGTATCAAGGGAGATAGAAACAGAGTTTGATTCAACTATTTTGCAAGAAATTACACAGCAAAGAAAAAGATCGGTTATTTGGAGTACTATAGGCTCCACACAATTTTTAAGGTAAGTGAAATTTTACCCAATGATAATATGATTTAAAAGCAAGCTACTTCTCAAAGAACTAGTTAACTATGTAATTTCCTGTCCACACTGACTAAGGCTCAGGCAGAAGAGCTGTAAGATTCATGAGAAGTCTGAGCAGTTTCTAGCAGCCTAGCACAATTTGACTAACTGGAGAAAGAAGAAAAAAGGAGGCAAGGGAACAGACATTCATTGCATTTGAGTTTTGCATCACTCTTTTTCACTACAGCTACAATTTTAGAATTAGGTTTTAAAACATAGTTTGTCCTTAATCCATTCTGGCCTGCCAAACTATGTTCCAAAACTGGTTGAACTGGAACCATGTTCAAACACCACTGCCAAGCTGTTTTAGCTCCAGAACAGGAGGGGAAGGAAGAGTCAGCATTTATTTCTTTATAAAAAAAGAAAAAGAAAATACTTAATTTTTTATCCTTGATCCAGAAATTCAAACAGTTATGTATAATCAAAAAGACTGAAATCCCTTCAAAATTAAAGGCTTTGTTATAAAAGCACTTGAATTTACTACAGATTGTAGCCACATGGCAAAATTCTTTCCATAAATGCACTTTGAGTCCTAGTTAGAGAAACAAGAAACTTTTCAGCCATGCTAAGATAAAAAATATCTCTGCAATTAGTCATACTGCAGTAACACCCAGCTCAGAATCAAGGCCTGTCCAAGAGCTAAATCTAAGAAAAATCAGTAGTATAAGAAAAGTAGAGGTAAAACAACCTAAAGTGCGTGCATGGCGTGGTGGGTTCATCCACCTTCCTACTGACGTGCAATCAATTTTCCTGACTGTCAAAACAAGAAGTTCCAGTGTTGCTATTGCTGCTAATACCTTCAAACAAGAATGGAAACAGTGCGTGAAGTTCATCTTTCAGAAAAAGATAAGTTGATTCAGGCCAGCAATTAGGTTTTTTCACCTCGCAATCCAAGCTTGGCTGGATGCTTCCTGCAGAATTACTTTTTCAATAGTTACCTATTTACACAACTGGCATCAAAAGGAAGCAGATTTCCTGCCTAAATTTTTACACCCAGGTTTCTTTCTTTGGTGCTTCTTAAGTTGTGCAGATTCAATATTTTCCATTACACAGCAAATGCAACTTTTTCAAGCACTTTCTTTACACTTCCCTCTTTTTGGCAAAGTTCCATCAGCTGAAGATCCACAGTCAGTCTGGGATAAGAGCTTCCTCTCTTTGGATACTTAATTTCACGATAGCAGATGTGCACACCAAGAACAGTCCAGTAGAAGGCTTATTTGACTTAGACTTCATGGTACCATACTTAGATCAATGTTCATGAACTACTACCAAGGTAGATAGAGACAGGTAATTAAATGGTGCTAGAATTTTTTATTTCTCCCTGACTGTCACCACCAACACAGAGTGACTGCATCAGTCTCAGAGCTTTGGAGAGTGACAGTGGGACATGCTTGATGCAGGGCTAGTTGTAAAACTGTCACCACAAAAAGTTTTGAAATGGAATCTGAAAGAACGAGAGAGTCATGTACAACAAGTTTCATTCACATCAGTGCCACTGTCAGCGTAATGACCTGACTGCAGCGTGTACAGGCAGAGTCAAGTCACCCTGAGTATGTTTGCATTGGCATTTTTGTTTAGCTCAGATGCATATTATCAAAGCTACTCTCCCAGTCATTTTCACCATTCACTGTGCTTTGGTTCATTCCATGGAGCAATCCTGAACCATCCTTTTGGATGAAAGAAATTTGAATACCTGCTCCAGAACAGCACCTAATACACTCTAACTGGTAATGGAAATTCAGTCTGTGGGGCCAGACAAAAGGTAAGCTGATGTCCTCCCAGTTCTCACACATACGAAAACATGAGTGGTGCAGTCAGTGGATCCACAGCACCACAAGTTTTCCTCTACAGCTTCATTCCTGCCAAGCTACACCACTTGCTGAAGCAGACCCTGCCACTGCTTACAGGTAACAGTGAATCCTCTGCTGTGAAGGCTGCAGGCTGGTCTGCCAACCCACCTGAATGCAAAGGTGCTTACCAGAGAGCTCAGCTCTGTGCTGTCACTGCTTCATCAGCGGTTAGGGCATAATTTGAGCTAACACCTTAAGCTGATATTTCCACCAGAATAAGTGGTGTACCCTGACTGGATGCTTACTCCTGCTTTCTTCCCTTGGGTCAACTTGAACATTTCTGTAGCTGCAAAGTGAATTAAACTGGGGAAGGGAGCCTCATACAAAGAAAGAGTTTTGACCCAGGTTAGTTTCCTGATACAATACACTACAGAGCTGCACCAGTTCTTGTACCAGCATTACTGCAGGGTACGTATGCAGAAGGATAAACTGCTGTAGGCAAGGGGCATTGCTTCTTTTGGTTGTCATGCCAGCTGCAACATTTGTGAAACGACAGACTTAAAATATAACTCCTTTTTGGTGCAACCGTAACTCAGAGTTAGGACACGTCGATTTTCAAGCAATGCAGAACGGTCAGGCAAGCTAAGAACCCGTAAATGCCATGACAGTCTGAATGGCAAGAAAAAAAGTCTAGAACGTCAAACCGCGGGAGTGTTGATGGTGGATGACTCATAATAATGCATCAGATCTGATCCCTCCACTGGCAGAAATGCCTGCAAAAGACAACTCTATTTTAAGTAAACTTGGACAGGTTGGTTGTTCAGTTTGGAGCATTACTGATAGACACTGTGGAAATAGAGATATTTAGACAATACCAGTTACAAAAGTTACTTAAGTCTTACTTCATTCCAAGTTCTGTGTAATGAGCTGAATACTGACACCACACCCTGCACCCTGATGTGGCATTCACTGATGGGAATGCCAAATGAACCTCTGACTCCAGGGTACTTGATCTGAAGTTCAAAAAGTATAACGAGGCCTCTACAGAAATTATATAGACACTATTAGTTCTGCTTTATTTCTAAGAAAATACTCCCCAAGTTCTATTTCCTCATGCCTTTATTTCAGTGCCAACACTCTTATTTCAGCACAAACTCTAAGAAAAGAAACAGTTGAGAAAGACAAGGACAGCAACTTACAGAAGCTGCATTTGTATATAGGAGGAGTTTATCAACTCATTTCAGTCTCCCGTTTCCACAGCTGTGTTCTCAGCTTCTGGAGAAGACCCTTATGAAAGCTTATCCCCACCATGTGCTGAGATGGTTTTAATACATGAACTTGGAATTCAGGTAGGAGGCACTACTGAATTTGAGGGCTCATCTATCTAAATCAGTACTAACTAGACTTCTCCCACTTCCCTTTTGATACAAATTTCATCTTGGTAACTGTCCATCTAGTTCAAAGGGCTTAGTATATGCCTTCTTGTACATAGTATATGTCACAGTATAGCAAACAGGCTGCGGCAGGCATCCAGGCAGTATCTGCTTCCTATCATCCAAAACCAAGCTGGTATACTGTACAAGCCTGAAGTCACACATAAACCAGTCACACACTCATCCTTATACAAAAATGGCCCTTCGGTTGTTCTTTGGATCCCGACTTGCTTGCCAGCTTAAGATTCACTACAAAAAAAACCAACAAACCCAATCCTCTGTATCAGCCAGGATCTCTTTTATTAGTAAAATTCTCCAACATTACATTGCTAAATTCCCAGTCTATAACACAACACAATGCTGCCGTATTATTTAACTAGTAAGCAAGATTCCAGAAGCGGCTGGAAGGTTCAGATATACTTTCTTGATATAGATCTTCAATGATACATACAAGAAATGAAAAGGACCTCTCTAAATGGTCAAATCGCTATCAAAGGCCAGCAAAACCACCCACACAGGATGGGAGCAACATTTTTGTGATTTCCATTCTTCACTGCTTAGGATGGTCAGCTGCTCCTCACTGGTGCAGCATGGTGTGGGATCATCTTCTGAAACATTAGTTTGAATGCATGGTATATACTGCTTCACATTTTGCAACCTTGAGTGGGATTCCATTTCTCAAAGACTAATACAATCAATATCAAGCTTTGCCTCTTCAGACAAGAAAACATGTTTCTTGTAACGGCTCCTACCTCAGAGTCCATGCTCAAAAAGTTATCTTTCTGGTTTGCCCAGTAATTTACCCAATTTACCAGAAATACTGAACCAAGCCAAATAAATTTCAGCAGAACTGTATCAGTCATAAAAAATGCTAATGTCAAGGACTGCTGTACTTCTGATGGAGCAATCCAACCTTTCCCCTTCCAGCCCTCTGGAGTAGAAAGCTGTGGTAAAACATTCAACATTATGCAAGTTCCCTGGCTGACTCAGTTCTATATTCAAGCACACAATTTCTATATCCTATCCAATTCACAGATTTATTTCCCAAGTTTAGTTTTGTGGAGGTTTTTTTATTGTTCCTGAAATACCGCTTGCTAAATTTGCTAAGAGAAATGCAAAAGTTCTCCACTTTCAAACCAGCAGCCATGCTATTTGTTGATGAGAATGCTGCTTCACAGAAGTGGCACTGTGAATAAAGCTGCTATATACCACTGTTCCAGGTCTTTCTCCAGCCTTTGGGAAATTTTTTTACAGGCTTTGCTTACCATCGAAGAAGATTCTATGTACAGCACTTGCAAGCTTGTCTCCCTAGAAAGCAGATGCTCCGCCAGCTACTACAATTTTCTCTTCTGACTCAGATGATCTGTTTTCAACGGTTTGCAATCTCCTCCAGTGAGGTGGAGAAATTCAACACTGTGTATCTCACATGCCCTGCCGTGCATTTCGAGTCCTGTTTCCCTGAATGTAGTGGGAGTCAAAGTAGGAGTGAGCTTCTTTGCTTACAGTTCTTTCCAGCTACCGCTTCTGACCCCAAGCTGTCCCTCCAGGGAACACTATAAGCACCATTCACAGAGTCCTGTGTTTCTGCTGCCTTTCTGCCATTTGCAAACACTTGCAATTAAACCAACTCACTGTTTGACTGTGTGCTATCAGCAGTGTTTGTTATCAAATTCTTAGAAACCATATGGAACACTGAAACCCAGGCTTTTATTAGCTATGTTTCAGCCACACTAAAATAACTGGATTTTATTGTTCCTTGATGTAGATTAAAGGAAGATACTTATCACACTCACCATCTTCTACAGGAGTAATTTGTACAAATTATCACACAGCTGTTTGGACAAATATACTGTAATATTGCATGTTTTCAGAAACAGGCACAAGAAAATTTTAAAGAAAACTGATAGCTTATAATAGCCTACTAATAAATGCAAATGAGAATTGAGAGTGTGTTGGGGCAGGATGGAGAAGAGGGATGTTTTATAACTTCAGTAATTTCACTGGTTCCTATGGAAATATTCCATATTTACAATGCCAAGCAGACATCAAAATCAGGTCAAATATTCAGTAATGGAACTACGGTTATAGTAAAGATTAACAGATGTGAAGTAGGAACTATCCAAAATCCTTCATTAAAAAAACAGTTTCACATACAAGTAAATTACCGAACAAATCTAAAAGAACATAATGAAAAATGCACTTGGTAAGTGATATCTTCATGATTAAAAATTTCTTACTTGCTTTAGCTCCTGTCCAAAGAAATGAAACTGTGGAACTGAACTCTACAGGAGTTCCTATATTGCAGGAAAAATATGATTCTGAATGCCCAAACTTACTTCAGAAGTTTGAGGGATAAAACACTCCAATGACCAAAGTTTGGCAACTAATGCTTTGTCCAGTAAAAGAAAAAAAAAAATACGCTCTAAAAGGAAGGAAAGAAAAATCAGAGAGGATAAAATAAATTACTGTGGAGCATATTCAATAGTTTCTTCCAAAGGTGGTACAATTTAAGTAACTCATACTGCTTAGTCTATTCTCTCCTCTGGGTCCATCCCTTAGTTGTGGCTGTATGGCCATGTGTGTGGCCGTGTGATAAACGGGAACAGGGAACTGATCTTTAATCAAAAGTATCCCAAGGAAACAAATGAATTCATTTCCTAATCCAGTTCATTGCGCAGTACTACAAACAGCTGTGCAGGCACAGAGGGATGGTTACCGAAGCAGGAACAAGAGATAGCAGCCTGGAGCACCAGAGCTGCTTCTGCTGACATGGCTTCAGTAAGAAATGCACAAGCTGTACCTATGAACACATCCAGACTGGGAAAGCTGCTTGTTTCACAGAGCATAGTGGATACATTTTAATTAGTTACAATGAAATAGTGTAAACATTCACTTTACATAATCAGAAAGCTGACTTAATTTATTGTGTGTGCATGAAAATGCAACGTCAACAGTATTTTACTGCAAATTTTGCTCTTTTTGCATTTGGTTCATTGAACTAAGTGCCACCCATCTGTTACCACATAGGACAGAAAAACAGTCAAACAGAAAAAAAAAACACCCTCTTATTTAATACAAATCCAAAATTATTTGCTTAGACAACTAATGAAGTGGAGTATATAGGCAATTAAACACCATAGAAGGCTTTACAGAGTACTACAAAATTGCAGGAAGGTTTATAAAAGTTTATATCTGGGACAATTAGAAATACAAAATGGGGTTATTAAGTCTGATGTTGAAACTAATTGCCTCAGAATAAGGCACATGCATGTAATAAATTGAAATGGTCTAATAAAATATTTCTAATAGTAGGACATTGCATGGGAGACTGCAAACAATTCTGGACTGGATACCCAGAAGCAGTGTCCCACTAAGGAATAAATGCTGAAACAATTAGAACAGATTTCCTTCATTTAGGCAAACTATGTTACAGGGCTGAGTTTTCCCCCCCTCAGACTGTTTCTTCTCTCTCTGCCACACAAAAATCAGACAGTAAATACCTCGCTGCTGTAAGATAGTCATTCCACCAGAATACCTCATTGCAAATGGTAACTTGCTGCCACAGGGTTTTTTTCAGTATCAGGCTCTATCGCCATGATGACAGCTGCATTTTCATGGCACAAATGAGATTTCTCCAAATGACATGAACATCTACTTTTTAAGTCCTGAAAACTTCTTCTAATTGTCTTAAAGATCTAATGGAGTCTCAGCAAGAGTTGGTTGATGTAATTTCCACAAAAAGATTATACAATTTCACAAACTGAACATTCAGAAGACAGCAGGGAAAATGAAGCAGAGGTGGAGAAATTAACAAAAAGCAAGACTGGTAGGAGTCCTATATGAAAAGCATGTTATAATTGGCAGAGCTACAATAAAACTAAGCTCTAAAGTCCAAATGTATGATTTTGGGGAGTATCTGTGTGGAGGGCAGTAGAAGATCACAGGTTAGTCTTCCTGATGGTCTTGGCTTAAAGCATCCATGTACTCAAGCTCTGAGTGACTGTCATGCACTTCAGCAAAATAAAATTATTATTATTGTTGCTAAACAGGCAAGCAATATCTCACTCTAACACTCTATTGCTTTTAGTTTAAAAAGATAATAAAATATACTCAAGAAAGAAGCAGAGAACGTATTATTTGTGAAGTCACAACACTTTCCGTATGGGAAAACATATTTATGAACAACTCATTCCTGCAGAAGTATGAATTTAAATAACTTTGGTGTCCACTGTGGGATTGTTCTAACCTATTTATTTTATTGTCAAGGAAATTTCTGCTAGCAAGTCATCAAGAGTAAAACCAAAGACCACAAAGTATGCTCTTCTTTCTAATGTTCTGAGACTATGTAAATAAGCCAGCACTGAATGTTTTACTTAAATTGCAAGTTTAGTTTTCAAGCAAGCTAGAGAATGATGCAGACCTGATATGGTTCATAAGTTCTATGCAGCACAAGAATTTATGCAAAATGTGATTGAAAACGTGAAACTGTTAGTGATCTGGGCCTACCACATGCCTTAAACAAACCTGTTCAAACTTTTCAGAGGCAAACACCATGTGAATCATCATTGCTTACCTATGCAGCGTCTCATCTTCTGTCACCTCTGCTACAGAAAACAAGCTACCACAGAGAACCTCATAATATTCTTTTTTGCCACATAAGTGGCACAAATTTGTCACTATTCAGCCTCCATATGCCCCAAAAAGTCCTTCATATACAATGACCTCTCTCAGCTTTTTCCTAGATGTTGTGTTGCACTAACCATGTATTTTCCTGAGTGGAAAACAGAGACCTTGGCGATATGGGGAGCTCTGCATATTGCCTCAACTAAGTATGATTAATTGCTCTAAATTCCACTCAGTGGAAAGAAGAGTCTGACTAGATGTGCCAGATTTGGTTTCAGGCATTTGGATACTGAAAAACAACAAGGATGTCCACCTTACTTTCTGTCAGGTATTTAGATCTCTCACATAAATGGAAAAATTACAAGAATCCATTTGGCTCTAGACAATAAGGCAGAAAAATACAAATACTGGGCAAGGCAGTTACAGACCTTAGGAAAGATACTTCATTGTTTTAAGTCTATTTGCAAACATGTTTTTAGCTCCAGGATGGTCAGGGCATGGTGCTGTAGGCATAGATTGTTTACATCAGCACAAATCTCTACAGACCATCAAGTTATTCCACGCGAACTGATGTAAACATGAAGTGCAGCCGTCTCTACTGTACTGAATAATAAGTTGGGAAATGGGAAAGAGAGCACTGTGAGAACAGTAGGCACAGCAACTCACCTTTGAAGCTTCCTTGGGAGTCAAAGTACTTTATGAAGTAACTTGAAAAGATATTTTAATCTTTATTCGTAGTAAATATGTGGGCCAATTCAGAATGGGGCACAATTAAACTAACAGAAAGGATAAGATACACTTTGAGGAATGGCAAGGACATGTACACAGGTCACCTCAAAACAGTGAAAACCCCAAAGCAGGCTTGTAAGATGCAAGACTGAAGTCTCTTCACAGACGGTAATTTAAGAAGTACAAATTTCAACTTCTTTGAACTTTTCCATCTGACAGTGAATATTATAATTGCAAATTTTATAGTATTTCTAACCCAAGCACCATGTACTTCTCAGTAATTCTTATCACTCAGTTTTATATTGGATCTTCTTATTGATTTAGTTCAAGATAACTGCAATCTTTCTCTTATTAGTTTGTCAGCATAGCAATTTACCTAGTACGTACTCATGACTATTGAAAAAAAAAGTAACTTTTTTGGAAAAAAAAATTCACAGATGTAAGAGATGCCTTCTGCAAACAGGCCTGAAGAAGCCCCCAGCTCAGGACTTGCCCCTTCACACACGAGACCTCATTACACGTGCAGAATGGGCCCTCCGTATCGGTAACCTCCCAGGGCCCCTTCCCAAGCCTACACAGAGGAGGACACTGTGGACACAGCTTGGTCAGCAGTGCATAGGTGTAATGCACCCAGATTTTCTAAAAACATATTGCTGAGGAAAAACAGTAACAGCAGAACACAGAAATTATCATGGACCTGTTATTGCAAAACATGCAAGAATCTTTGCTGGCCTACAATTTTCACACAACAAACCTGACGTTTCATGATACATAGTTCTCCAGTACTGCCCGTAAAAATTCTCCCTCTCCTCACATCCTTACAGCAGAATGGAACAATTGAATTCTGTGACTGACTGCACTCAAATACTTACTGTTAGCTTCAAACCTCAAAACAAGTTAGACTGTCATTATAAGGATCAAAAATACCACCTAGTCATCTAAACTACTGTTTCTAAAAGGCACGCTGAAGACCTGTACCTTTGAAAAGAATCACACATTCATGCTAATTCTATATATCCACAAGCTTTTTCATCTAATCCACAGTGCTGAAAGCATTTTATGGAAAGTCACATCCCATTGTTTTCTCTCAACTGCATGATAGTCCAAAAACATTCAAGGGCAGAATAAAATCCATATTACATCAAATCAATCATAGCCAGTGAATACAGAGGAACTAATTTAAGACCTCATGGGAGTAATCAGATATCTTCACGATATCCAAATGTTACATTTTCCTTAACTAATATGGAGATGTTTTGCAATCTAAGGAAACTGAGAAGAGGACAATAAATAACCCCTTCCAAATTCTATTTCAATTATTATTTATTCCATAACCACAATGCACATGGTACTGCACAAACAAAATAAACACAATCGTTTCCCCATCTTGTCAAAAAGCTCACAATCAAACTCCAGACAAAGAACTAACTAACCTCAAACAAAATTGGCAAGAACCAGGTATTAGCTACATGAATTCACACAGCTATAGAACAGGTTACCTGCATCGCTCACTGTCTTCATAATAAAGGAAATCACTATTAGATTGCACTGAATCCAACTCCCTCCCCAAAAAAAGTGCCACATGAAGAACATCCTTTAGAGCAAAAATCAATTTATTCCATACATTTCTCAGAAAAAATCACTTTATTCTGGAAAGCAAAAAGCAGAAGTGAAGTGAAGCTGTATATTAAACACAGAAGAGGGTAGTAAAGTGTTCCAAAATCACTTGGTGCTGTTTTCCTTCTCCTTCAGTCCAACCTCAACTGACAAACGATACCTAATTAAGTTCCCTGCAGAAGATCTTTGAAGAAAGTTCATTTATTTGAGTTTTGACATTTGACACCTTTCTAAATTTTGTCACCTTTCTACAGCAGACACACTTGTCAAAATTCCAGCAACTAGTAAAATTGGATGAATCTAATCAAGTACTATCCCTTTCTAGTAGTATATCTGACAAAACAATTTTCAGAAATAAGGTACTTTAGTGAGAACAGCCACCCCAAGACTTCTTAAAACTGGTGTTACCATCACAAAGAGGCAAACCCACCCTGCCATTAGTGACACAGGGGACTACAGTGTAACATTGCATCACCAATGCTGAGTCTGCCCATTCTGCTTACTTACCAGAAACAGCAGCTATTGTGTGCACTCTGCTGCATTTCTGAGGAGTTATAGGGAACCGAGGGCACCAAACATCACCCTTCTCTAGCAACTGCATGGAGGTCTTTACAGGTCACCTACATTAACTACTGGGTATGACAGGAAAAAATAATTGAAGGAGTGAGATGGAAGAAGAACCAGAGTCTGTGAACAAGTATGACAGTAATATGATGGTTTATATAGGATCATTACCTCCATATTTTTTTTCTGTGTGGCTGGTTAACTTCTACTTATCAGATGCGTGCAGCCATTCAGACACCAATAAGAGATTCTAACCTTCCAAAACAAGTTTTGGAGAAGTCATCTTATGTAAACTAGTTTTAGCTAATGTCATGCTGTTTCTAGAAGCCATAACCCAAATTACAGTAGCTGCCTGTCATCAGAGCTGTGGTGTCCTTCCCATTGCTATTCCATACCATTCAGAAGTTCACTGCTTCTCTGGGCTACATTTTGAGAGGTTAGATCTTTCTTTGGGATTCTGTTAACTTTATGATATGTGAATGGAGGTACTCTTTATTTGTGAGGGCCTCTGTTATTAAGTTTAACCATACTAATATTCTACTCTAGTTTAATGTTTAGCTCTTTGTAGCATATATTGGGGATATATGTACGTATATACACAACCATCAAACATACATGGGAGTCTATGCAGTCTAGGACAGTCTTATTAGCCACAATAAAGCAAGCATAGATATGACAATTCTCGATGTATGACGCTGTTCCAGTAGCACCTCTCCCCTAGTTACATTCAATAAACACAAACCAAATACTAGCCATTAGACCATCAATTTTTTAGACTGTCACAACCTGTCTATCCTACTTTCTGTGGGGGTTCATGGTCAAGTGAGACTGATGGAACTAAAGGATATCCACATACAAAGGTGCTGTAAATCACATCTTGTCATTAAGAGATCTGAAACAACCACCTCACATGCAGAATGCTTTACTCAAGTTTATGGTGCATTTCTTCTCCAGCTGTGTAGAACAAGATGTTGTGAGCTAACAGCTCATCCTACAGTCAAGCACATGGAACACACTTCCCCACCCGTAGCCTACATGCATTCAGAAATCTCTCATTCCACAGATATACAATCCTGTGCAGGAACATGCAAAGACAATGACTGCATTTAGTGCATTTCTAAGTGATCTTCCTCTTGGAGTATGTCCACTCAGATAAATTATAATTCTGACATCAGGCAAGAGAATATTGCAGATCTTGGATGACTGTCAGCAATGACTAAACTTAGGAATCCCAGAGGCCACTTTTACTACTAACCTTTATAACTCTCACTGGATTTGCAGTGGCAGATCACTTATACAAATGCTTTTTCCCAGCAGAGGAGGAGGACACGTTTGTCATTTTCTGAAAGCTCAACTCCGAAAGCTTCCAACAGCCCTGTCACTTGACTTACCAATACTAAATTGTTTAGCTACTAAACCAGTGGAATGAGGATGATTCTTACCCCAACTGGACAATGCACAGAAAGTTGAAGAATCAACAAGACAGGATCACAATTGTATTGTGACACTGAGGGATCAAAAGCAGTGTGATAAATGACAAAGATGCCATGAAGGTAGCTGCTTTCAGATACATGAAAACTTTTAGATACAGAAACACGACTCCAAGTATTTTTATATACTTTTTAATAATTTCAGCAGCATATAAAATAATTTTTAATATCTTAGTATGTAAAAATCTAATGTGAATACATTAAGTTGTGCTTTAAAGTCACAAATATGCATACAAATATCACTGCAAACTGTTTTCTACATCTTTGTCTATATGGTATTAATAGATCACAAATTGCCTGGGAAGTACCAGAGGAAACAAGGGAATAGAAATGGCAGAAAATTACTTATTCTAGTGTCAAAAGTTAACAATAAGTCAAGGACAGGACCAGTAGCCTACAATGCATGCTATATTTTATGTTAATGCTCTACCTAATATTGTCTACATAGAAAAAAATTCCTTAAAGGGTTCTACCATGAAGTATGTCATCCAATGAGCTGGGGAGAATGCTGGTTAAAAACAGGACAGCAGGCAAGCTATGCTTTGTTGTGTTGGTTTGGGGGTTTTTTTGTGTGTCATATGATACTCTCTATCACGATCAACAGATGCCAAAATACCTATAAGAACCAATGCAGTTGAAGGTGATCAAAAAAGTATATGAGTAAAGCTGAGAGAACTTTATGATCTTATAATGTCTATGACAACTTAAGGTTGTTGAGATTTAGCTTAAGCTCTTTTTTGATCATTTGCAGTCTTCCCCCTTTGCTTGCCTCTGTCTTAAACAAAAGTCCACTGCAAAAATGAACAAAAATCTGCCATGGCACAAACAGAGGAACTGAATCTTCACAGCAACTTTCTGTTTTTGCAATGAATGCATGTCACAACTTTTCTCAGTTACTCTGTAGGGTGTGCAAGCTGAAAGGTAGAAGCAATTTTGTTTGGTTTTGTTGTTGTTGTTGCATTTTCAAGGAAGCTAAAGACCACACTGACTTAAATTGATGTATGTTGGTTCCCCCCCCCCCCCCCCCCCAGTTGCAGAGTTAATCTGTCCCATTTCTGGACCCTACACTTGTAAAATTTAAGTTTCACATTTTTTCACTTTAAGATACATGTGGGTTTTGCAATTACCTCCACCTAAAGGAATTCTAAGCTACTGGATTCTTGTATCCAACATACTTACCCAGGAGGTCTGTCTGGTTTTAGTCACTGTAACAGCCATCTGCAACCACTGATTAACAAACAGAAGCCTCTTCCTTCAAAATACATTGTTGCCAAACCACTTCAAAAGTGAAAAAAGTTTTAAAACAGTTTTAAATTATTATTCTCCTTTTATCTCACCTGTCTTTATACTCACTGCCAGTTATTATGCCAACATATTCATATAGAACATATCCCCATAAAGCAGCTAATAAACAACATTAATAACTTAACACATTGATTCCAAATTCACTGCCATCCTTAAGTACCTTGTTAACTAGAACATTCATCTTAGAAAAAATTAGAATTATATACAAACAGGTTGAAAATACACAAAACACATGAATTTATTAAGTTGAAACTGATTTTGACTTAATCCATAAGTATATACAAAGCTATAAGTAGCTACATATTCATGCATCTTATCAAGCACTTTTTTACGGAGGTCAAGAACATTGGTCAGATCATTTATGTGTGCACACACTAGCCAACATACCGAACTCTGGGATCAAAACTTCACTGCCCTAAAACTTCCCAAAATGCCAGTCTTCATCTAAGTCTGAAGAATCAAAAGTTGCCTTTTAGTAACATTGGTTAGACAGAAGATCACTCCATGCATGGATAATTTTCATCACAACACGTGACAAAAAACTATAAATGTATGTCATTCATACAAAGAGTCACTGCACCTTTCACAAGGTATCATTATGGCTACTCATGTCTCTGTGGGGTTGTTTTATTCCTGCCCCAACTAATGTCAGAACCCAGAGGGATTTAGAAACATTGTGTGGCCAGTGATAGGGTCAAATGGAATCAACTGCAGCAATGGACATCTGCTTATAGGAGTAGGGCAGGCACCATGTCTTTTGCTGTCTGACTATATACTGTATTATAGATGTCAATGAAAAAATGTTCAGTTTTCATATAGGCCTTATACCTATTTTTACTGTCAATCTTAATATTTTAATGCCATTAGGTAACACAAACCAGAACTCAAAACATTTTCCTCACTGTGTAATCCAAATTCTAATCAAGATCCACTGTGTATTGAATCTGCAGCGTCTACATGAACTTTTGATAGAATTTGCTTTGTCTTTATAGCATAAACAAAATACCATCAGCTTGTTTCAATATATACAAGTTCTGTATGCTGTGATCCCTTGTCTTACATTCCCCACCTCTGAAACATCTGAATGCCTCAACGTATTTGTTTTGGTTTTCATTAGGAACAATACAAAGAGAAATGTGTTTGAAAGCTTTTAAATAAATACATGTTGGGTATTAACATACTTGAAGTAGAAGGCAGGCTTGCAGGAGTTCCTTTCAAAGCTTGGGCCAAACTTCAGGAAACTTCTATCCCTTACACAGGTATGTTACTTTTGCTAGAATGATGTGTTGAGCACCAGCACAACAATCAGCAGAAACTACACTCACTGCCAGAACCAAGTGCTGTGGTATCTCCCACTCCCCCCAAACTAATTCAGTTCAGAGCAATTAGTGGAGTTCACCCAGATGCAAGATTTCCATCAGATCCACAACTCTATCATCCAAACGGTATCACAAATCTCAAGTGATAATCGATATTTTAAAATGAAAGATTTTGTTCTGCAGCTTCAGATAAGTTAATTTTAAATAATATTTTATTAGGCTAGCTTCCTCCAGCTGCCAGTAGCATTACCCGTTGGATGACATACACTTCAAACGCATTTCTATATTTAAACATGCAAGTTGGCAGAAGGGAAGAATCTTAGGTTTCCTAAACCTGCTTTACAAGAGTTAGGGACCTGCACCCACTTCATGCTCTCCACTAAAGCACGAATTCCCCAGCTTCTCACAACGCACCCAAGAACGGAGGTTGCGCGACCGTGCACTTCGATTCAGCAAAAACCTCCAGGTGAAGTCAGTGCCGGAGCGAGCTTGTGGGAAACCCTGGGAGGGCAGTTTCACCCATCCACGCCTCCAAACCTTTACAACAGCAGCAGCAGCAGCCGCCGCCGCTACCCCGGGACCAGCAAACGCGGTCCCGCACCTCTCGCCCGCAGCCCTCAGGTGCCCCCTTGCCTTGTGCCCCGCACCCCCGTGCGGCCCCTGCCCGGCCGCGGCAGCCGAGCGCTGGCGGGGATGGCGGCGGCGAACAGCCGGCGCCGCTTCCCCCGCGGCGCAGCTTAAGAGGCAGCAGAAGAGCCCTCGGCCTCCCTCCCCGCGCAAGCAGCCCGGCACTAAGAGTAGCTCCTCGGAGCCGGGGGGCTGAGCCCCTTCCAACCGCGCATCGGGACCCCTCGCCCGGCTCGGACGCGGAGGGAGCGGGATCCCTCGCTCCCACGCCCCAGCCAGGCGAGCGGTCCCGGCGGCGGCTCTTCCCCCAACCCCTCGCCCACCCGGTCCCGAGGAGGGGCAAGGCGGGAGAAGGGCGGCACTTACGGGGCCCGGGCACGGCTCCCTGCGGCGGCGCCAGGTCGGGGTGCGCGGAGGCGCAGTGGCAGCGGCGGGTCTCGCAGCGGCGCAGCCGGGGCGCTCCTCCCCTCAGGAAGCCCCCGTGCCCGGCCTTCCCACACGTGCGGGGCCGGCAAACCCCACCCCGCCGCGCCGACCCCCTCCCCGCCCTCCCTCCCTCCCTCCCCCCTCCCCTCCCCTCCCCTCCCCCCCGGAGCCGGGCCACCCCCGGCTGAGCGGCGCGGCGGCGCAGCGGGGAGATGGGGCTCTTCCCCGGGGCGTCGGGCCGTGTCACTCGCCGCGTCCCTCGGGGAAGGGAGGCCGGGCAGCCCCAACTCCGCCACTGGGGCTTAGTGCCACCCTCAGCGCCGTTACAGACACCCCCCCGGCCGTTACAGAGCCCCTAACACCTAACGGTCGAGGAGCGACCGTTACACCCCACCCGCGAGCCTCACCTGTTTCTCACTACTGACAATCACTGGCATTTTCTAACCTAGTCTCGTCCTGAGCGCCTTGCAGCTCTGCATGTGAACAGCACCTGCGGGGGGGTCGCGATCCGCCCTCAGAAACAATTTCCCACACAGTTTTACGCGGGCGAGTGTGTGGGTGGCTGCAGCCCCGGCCCTGCGTGAGGTGACAGGAACGGCTGCTCCAGGGCCGGCGGCCTTCGCACCGCCCTGTGCTGCCTGCCGGGTGTGTTTTTCCAGGGCAGCTTTCCGAAGCGTGCAGTGGGGTGGCACGTCAGGTGCTGCTGCTCCACGTGTGTTGTGGCAAAGCTCCAGGGGGAAGGTGCGAAGGAAGGGGAAAGAGCTGCTGTGGCTGTCCTAGCAGACAACGCTTCCGAGGTTTTGGGGTACATCGTAGGCAAAATTTGGCTGAGAGCAGCAAAAAGTGACACAGGATGGGACACAGCACCAGCCCATCACATGCATCATGCTACTTCTTTTCATTCCAGTGCTGTCAATCAGCTTCATAAACTGCCTCTTCCTACGAGCCTTGTCATGTTTGAGACGCCTGGGTCTTGGCAGCTCCATGTGTCCACAGGTTGGAGAGTTTTTGTGCCTCCCTCTCCTTCAGCCTAAATAATTCAAATTGTTCCCTTGGGCCAGATATCTTTAAAAAACTCACTTTAAGGCTAAGAATAGTCTTAGGCTAAGAATAGCAAATGCTAAGAATAATTAACATTAAGAATAGCCAGAATAAATCTTACGATCATAGTCTCTTTCTCCCTGCATATATTCTACTTACATAAGCCCTTTCCTTTCAACACTGTAATTGAAATGCATCAAATCATTGGGAATACCTTTAAAAACTTTGGCTGTGGATCTGCTAGTCTCTTTTCTGTGATACTCTGTCACCATATGTGGCGTGTATGTGCATATGTACACGCATATGTACATTATATATACATATACATGTATCCCTACTGTAGGCTTTAAGAAAACTGAGGTTGTTCCATGAACACCAGAACTAACAATACAGCTGACTTGTGAAAAAATGTCTTCATTGTCTTTAAGTTTTTGTGTGACATCTTTAAACTTAACCCTTTTGCTTCAGTCACAACTTTCCAACAATTTTTTTAATCATGATACCCAAACCTTGTGCTATCGGTGAATCCCGTATAACTAACATTTCACTACTGGGGTAAACTCTTATGTAAATTTCTATGAACAGGCCTTCAGATTTGCTTCAGATAATATTTAAACAAGACCAGTAATTACATACCGTCACCAGCTATCCTCCGTTCAAGCCAGTTACTTAGCTTATGTTTCACAAAAAATAACGCTAATATATTTCCATGAAGATTTTATACCAGTCCTACAGTGCTTCTACTCTCTTCACATCCATGATTTCTTGAAGAGACTAATGCCATGTTCTGTCAAGGATGCAGGCAAAGCCAGTGAAGGTCTAGACCATTTTCAGCACCCCTAGATCTCTATTGTTCTTTTGGAGAGGACTTACACATTGAATATATTCCCTTCTGATTAATTTTTCGGATCTAAATGTCATTTACTCTTCAGGAAAAGAGTTGTCTGTCTTAAATATAGCTCTTTCCATGATGAATAACAATGTTCCTTACAGTTAAAAATTTAAACTTAATAATGTAGGTTTCAACTATTAGACCAAGGGACTTCCCTTCTGTGAAGATTCCAGCTGAAGCAGTCATGTGTATGTGCGTCTCTTCCGCTGTCAATACTGCCTGTAAAGTGTGAAATTAAATATTTACATCCAATATTAATGGGGTTTTGAAATGCCACTACCTAAAGCAGGAGAAATGGCCAGATATTATCTTAGCCCTAATTATACTACATTGCTCTTTTAACAATTGAAATGTCTCCCTGCTCTATCAGTCACTGTGGTGGCGGTGAAATGTTGACAGATCCATAACTTCTTTTATAAAAAGCAGTAGAATGTCACCAGCCTCAGCAAGCATGTTTCTGGGAGGTCTGGTAGTCCTGCACAGACACAGCTTTCCTTTCTTTTAGCGGAAAGTCCTTTCGTGCTGACTGTGCAGCCATGGTAAAGTGCCTGCTTTGGGAACCGTTCCCATTTTGGGGGGCTCAAACTCAGGTTGTCAGCCTTCAATTTATCGCTGACCACTTGTAAATGTCTCAGTTCTGATTCAAATGTTTAGTATGTACTGATGTATCACATAATTAAAGCAAATAGTAGTTATTCCAGTCTGTTAGTTTTGCAGCCTCACCGGGAATGCATGTATCCTACAGTCAAACATGCAACTGCAGCTCACAAACATACAGTCTAACTTGAAACCAACTAGATCAGAAACTAGCAGAGTCATTGAACTCAGTGCTGACAACAAACATGCCCAAGAATTTTTTGTTTGTTTACCAAAGCTTCCTGGCCATGTTTGGAGTTAGCAATGAACTCTGTACTCCATGACTACAGGTAAACAGACAACAAGCAGTCCAGGTGAATGAGATCCCTGCTGCCATCACTACACTTCAGATACTGCCTGGGATGCCGTATGGAAATACTTGAAAGTACCTTTATTCTCCTTGTTGAGACTAGGACATTGTATCTCTTCTTTCAAATGTAGATCAAATTCCATCACTAACCTGCCTAGGTTTTGGCCCTTCTCCTTCTACCAGGAAACTTTCAGAACTGCAAATCTGGAACTATAACTATCTGAAATCTATAGATACTGTGATTCAGCCCTCATGCTGTGGGTTTCTTATGCCATATGATCATGCAGAGTGCTAATGTGACAAAAGAAGACCAGAAACATGTTTGGGGAGTGACTGCTTAGATCAGGGGTCCTCAAACTTTTTAATCAGGGGGCCGGCACGCGGATGCAGTGGCAGGCAGTCATCTGCGGCTGCTTGGTTTCCCCCCCCCCAGCCCCCAGTGGGGGGGTGTGTGTGTCTCTAAATACCAGGGGCCGGATTGAGGACCCTGGGGGGCCCTATCAGGCCTGCAGGCTGTAGTTTGAGGACCCCTGGTTTAGTGACTTTGCACTACAGAAGTGGACTTAACAGCTCAGAAGAATGAACAATTCTCTGTTTACCTGCAGAAAAATGAATCATGGACCATTCTTTTAAACACTTGTGTTCACATGTGGTGATACTACTTTTACTTTTAAATTCTCGGTAGAAATTCTCATCTTTCCTTTTCTGGACATTTCAGGTATTGTAGGGGGTGTCATCAGCCTGTTAAGAAAGAGCTACATCATTAATGTAAGCAGTACAGCAAAGATTTTTTTCATGATGCACATCAATTATTCAGAGAAATTATGTTACTAATGGGAAGCCTATTCAATCAAAACACTGACAATCAGAAAGTTATTTGCTCTTGCCCTTGCCATGTGTGCAGGGCAACAATTTTGACTAAATGATGTAATCTGTATTAATAAATGATGTGTGTGATGCATAAAATCATCTGAATACTATTGAAGGGTACTTTCAGAGTAACAGGATTTGTAAATATGAGAGTTGAACTAAGTCCTCTACATGATTATACTACATTACATGTCAGAAATCAGATGCTAAAATAATTAAGCACAACAGAATAAGTAAGTCTCGCCAAATCTGTGATACAAAGTTAGTTTTGTGAAGTTTCCAGTTGCCCTGCTTATTATTGTTGCACTGTATGTGCTGTTACTGCACAAATACAAAATGACTATTTCCCACCCCATTCTTTAGCTGATAATAGCAATGACTGTTTTATGACGTGTACAAAACAGAGGTAAAAAAATGATGGCTTATGCTCTTTTTTCCCTGCACTCTTTAATCTTCTATGTAAGTGATGTAATAGAAGTGTAAGACTGGGTTCTTACTGTGTAAATAGTAAATTACAGTCTTTTCCCCCATTAACATAAAATTTTCACCTTGTTTTTTTGAATTGTTTCTATTCTGAATATTGGTAGTCCTGTGGGATGTATTGACAGGATGAAATGTTGAAGAGGTAAATATTAACATACTTATTGAATACATGTAGTAAACAAAGTCTTGAAGTTTAAACGTGTAATTTTCCATTTAAACACATAAAGTAGCCCTATTTTCCTAGTTTTCAGACTTAGTGGGTCAGTCTGCTATTAAATGGTTTTCATCAAATCAAATACCTAGATAGAAGTATGAAAACATAATGGCCAGACAGTGAGAATGAATAGGGTGATCACCTATGTCCATGGTGGTACAAGAAATGAACCTGGAGGAGAAATCCATCATATAGTAGAGGCAGTATGTATAGAGATATCTATCTATTTTCCTCTGAATTTCAGACTGCTCTGTAGATTTTTCTGAGATTTTGAGAGTTGTGCCATATTAACAGGTAGTACCAAAGCCTCTACATTTCTACAGTCTCATCGTAAGTATTAAAATGATTTCTGCAACACCTTGAGTCTAAGTTTGGGATCAAATCTCCTCTTGCATTTTAAAGAAAAACCTGGAAAACTTATCTTGATCTAAGTGAGGCTCAGAAAACAAGGTTCTGAAGTTAAATTGACATAAAATTTAACACTGAAAAACCTGATGACTTTTAAACAACTATCCCGATGTTTGGAGTCTGACATGCATTTAGATCCAGCTCACAATGCTGATTGTGACCAATGTGTGTAGTCGAATATAGGATATTAGCCCAGACATTAAAGTCATTAATACATTACACAAAAAGGCTCAAAAAAAGCAGAGAGGCAGGGTGGCAAAGAGGAAAAAGAAATGGAAAAAAAAAATTTCTCTAACTGACCCAATATTCCTAACGAAGGTATCACACCTCATAAAGTTCTTTTATGGGTACTTAGCTATGGGGGTAGGTACATTAATTCTTTTAATAAAGTTTTCAGGGAAATTTTATCTGAAAGTACTTAGTGGTGCCTTTAATGTCCTACTGAGCTGTGCTGGCTGGCAATTTTGGGGGAGGAGGCTAGAACCTTCTCCGCCTAGTTCAAGGCAATGTTATTCATAGTCAGTGATTCAGTGAGGAATGCAAATGCCATAAAAATGAAAGCGTTCTTCCTTGCAAACAGGTTAATACCCATCAGGTCATGACAGAATTACTTGGCAGAACAGAAGCTTCACGTTTCGGCTGCCTGGAATACATTTACCCACTAGATAAATAAGGGCTTTTATTATGCAGGACAGATTGTCCTTTAAACTTTTCAAATACAAACACAGAGGGGAAAAAAGTTTGCAATGGAAAAAAAAAAAGCCAAGTATTTTTAATCTCTGTTAATAAATAAAACCCGCTGTATTTTATTAGACTGAACAACAACAAAAGAACATTTAAGTTAATCACAGAAAAGCAGTGTATCTGTAAATAATTCATTACCCATTTGCAGGGAAAAAAGGCATGAAGATTTAAAAGTATATTTACATGAACACTTGGTGACAATTTTCATTCTTTCCAACAGTTTGGGGGTTTATTTTCTTTAGAGGTCTTGGCTATGTAAAGTCAGAAATGAATTATTGCTTTTCCATAACAGTAGGAAAAAAAATTCTGGCAGGACTTGATCTTCAGCTGCGTAAAGCAGGCCTGCCATTTGAGATTTCAAGGGGGTGTACCAAGGGGAGTGTAATGGGGAGTGGCAGGAGAGCTGCAATCATCTTCTGTTTTCCAGTGAACAGCGCTGAGGTAACCAAGTACATCTAGCAACCTATGGCAAGCCTCAGCTGTTGAGCAACAAAGACCATGTCAATGAAACTTCTAAAAGTAGAAGGCACCTATGCCAAGAAAGTTGCCCAGCCTCATCAGCAAAGAAAATATACTTTTTGTTACAGTTATTGGCAAATTGCTTACATATTAACTACTGCTTTACAGTTTCTTGTACAGAGAGGCTGTTCACAGGCTTAGTATATTCTCATCAGGGATCAGAATTTGCTTAAGTGCTTAAGGTTTGATTAGCCATAATGAATCACATGAGTTGCCTCAGTAAGATACTTCAGGTGACTTGCTGAAGCTGAACCAGGCAACACAAGTTTTGGCACATTTAAAGAATGAAATATGCCTTATGGGATTGTGAGGTTCGCTTCTTTTCATCTCTTCTACTTTTCCACATGAGCTGTGCATCAGATTGACACCTTAATTTGTCTGAAAGAAGTGGAGGAGGTAATCCCTTAAATTAGGATAGTGGTGTGATTTTCATTTTTGGGTCTCTCTAAGACATGAAATAGGTGCAAGTTTTGCAGTCTGATCTGTGTAGAGGGGCCTGTTGAATTCAAAAATTGTATGCATCTTTTATGTGTATATGCATTCTCAATGGAGTTCTGCACAAAAGTATCATCTGTCAACGGGGCTTGGTCTGGTATGGGGAGCAGCAAAAAGGGAACAATGACATGTTCCAGCAGAAGTGAAATGCTAAGGCTTAAACTGGAACTCTTCTAAATATGGCCCTGCAAAAGTAACGCTGTGGGGTACCGTTGTCGTTATCAGTTCTGCAAGCTCAGAATAGCTTCTGAACCACAAACTTTTCTTCTTTCTAAGCACCAACAGAGCTCATGGACTGTGCAGCTTTAATGTCCTCAAGACTGTCTTGAAGAGTTCCGTTTCAAGGGGGAGAAAGTATCTTGCCTGCCATTTATAAAAAATCTCAGACACCAGATGCAGATGCTGTCTCACTGAGCTTCTGGGATTCCTGAAAAAAAGTTTGAACTTGAGAACAAACCTCTATGTAAAGATACCCAGGTTATCTTTTAACAAACAAGTCTTTGATTCTGGTAACTATTCATGTAGAGCTTTGTGTCACTGTTGTTAGATTTTTCCTGACATGCAGACTTGGATCTCTTGAAGTTTGATCAGGCTTTTGCGTACTACGTGCCAATCATGCAGGGTAGACACATGTGAGAAACATGAGCTGCTCGACACACTTCAGTCAGATAGTGTTAATGTCAAAAGCAATGCTACATCAATGGCATTGGTCTTAATTAATTAGCAGTCTATTACATTGACTTTCACCATCCGTACTAGTTTTAGCTCTGCAGTTTTACACTGTATCCTAGAGCTTCTACCTACCAGAACCTCCAGCTTTCCTAAATCAGTTCCTGTGATTCAGTATGTTTCTGTCACTCGGAGAACTGAACGAAGTTTTTTACAAAATCACTTTTCAGACTAAAGCAATACTTTTAATCGGCTTTCCCAGGAAGATTCCACTGACCTTTGGGTTGCTGTGTAGTCCCACACACAGCTATTCTTCCCCTTCTCTGTGGCCAAAGATGTGAGAAGAACTTCCCACAGGAAAAGGGTGGGAGAGAGCAGCCAGATGTGGAAGACTTAAACAGCCCTTCTGCCCTTGGAAAAGGAGTATAAATATACACTGACACATTTTTAAGTTCAGCTCTGCCTATCATGGTAGAAAGGAAGTTGTCTGAATCATTCAGTCCCGGTTATACCACTGGGGAAACCATAATGTTAGCATGCTCTGCTCCATCTCTGCATGACAACAGCATTCATTAATTACTGAAACATTCCCCAAGGAAAATGATGTTTACAACTGGGCTTGTAATTGACTACAGAGATGCTACAGATTCTATGACTAGGTACATCATACATGTCTTTGCTCATCTGTTTCCATGTGTATATATATAAGTATACATTATATGTATACGTACTCTGAAGTTAATGAAAATAACTTCTTTGCAGCTACTTTTTGACGAGGCAAAGCTAAATTTTTAAGTGGTAAGGACGACATGAACATGTTTTGGATATTGCATATAATTTCTCTTCATATTTTATAACATTTGCTCTTTTGAAGTTGTTTCTTCAAAGAAAAATACCACCTAGATAACTTCCTACAACTGCCACTGGATTTTGCTTGTGACCTTTTTGATTACTTCCTCTTCTGAACAATGTAATAGCAGGCACCAACATAATGGTTGAACTGTTCCACTTCTGCAGTTACTATTCATCAGTATGAGATTAAGTGATGAAAATCCTGCAAAATTCTTTGAACCCATCAGAGGAAAACTGGAGGATATTATTAATATGATGGATTTGTGTGCACCACCTTTCTTCACACTGCCATTCATTTTCTTGAGTAACAAGTATGATTCATACACTGTTATTCTTTTCTTCCTTTGATACCTAAAATGTGAGCTTAACTGAGCAACAGGTGATGGAAGACTTTGTTTTTCTCATGGCATCAATACTTGCACTTTATCCCCTTTAACGACCCACATGTGTAACTATTGTCCTTCAGGATGAGGGGAGCTAATGTCATTCTTTATGCTGAGGGACATCTGTCTTTAATCAATACTTAGTAAATTCATTAATCAATATGAGAGACTGCTGAGAAACGGAAGGAGCTGTATCTTCTCCTAGGCTTAAATCTGATAACTCTGGTGAACTCCTAAGGTTCTACTGGCCTCTGGAACAGATACAAGACCTGAGAGACTAGGGAGAACTTGGAGTGCTTCTTTTGACCTAATAAGCTTATTTGAGGGAAAGGTTTTGCTGGATGCAAACTGTGATTGGAAGTGGAAGAAGCTCATTTGAGTTCAGAGTTGAAAGCACTGAAAAGGTAGAGGACGTGATTCTGGTAGTGTTACAAGATTTGTTTTGTCACTTACGTTGTACTAATGTTAAAGGTAATGTGTCCAGTGATTCAAATAGCAGAGGGAAAAGCTTAATTTGGAACATTTCCTATCTACAGTAGTACAAACAGATGCACATTCTTTAATGATGCGTTTTCACATTTGTAAAGACCTCTGTAGAACTCGGGGGAAGAATGTGTCCCTCAGAGCTGATTCATGACTGTAGACACTTATGCAGAAGGAATAAACACTCCACATGAGAGAAAGCACTGAATCTTGGCTTGAAATGCAAATATGGAAAAACCTCCTCAGCACTGCGGTCACAAAAGCTGAGTTTGTTAACTTTCTCAACACTGACTTTCTAATCTTCCAAATTAAGTTTGCTTGGTTCAGTACATAAATTAGTTACAATAGTTCATATTCTTACATGTAGTAATCAAATCACTGTTTTGGCCCCTTTAATTGGTTAGTGGACTATACTTGCACACAAAAATACATGTATATTTGCATTATACATTTGTGTATATCTAAGCTTACATTATAATTTCTTATTCTTTGGCTGATCTTTAAATTTATGAAAATGCTAATGCACAACATAGTAAGCATACTAAATATGTGGAAACTGCAAAGAGAAATCTAGTCAAAGAGCTGTCAGCTGTCACAGGAAGATTGCCCTCATCAAATGTTGCCATGTGATGTATATATACCATACTGCAATCTGCAGTGTAAGTACTCCCAAAAGAGTTTCTATCCTGGCAAACTGCTGGCTGATGGGAGATATGATTATAGCATATATTTCAAAGGATAAGTTTCAGGGAGAGACACAAACTGTTTAGATTGGCAAAAGATGCTGGCACAAGAAGCCCATGAATACATTTTGGCTGGGACATATGAGTCAGTATCTAATTCTTTGTAGGAGTGGTGTGGAGGGGGGAAATAAAGTGAATGGTCCTAAAATGGAGCTAGCTGAATTTATGAAGAAGATCATATAATGGAATGGTTCACAATAGCCAGGGACTAAACATGATGATTCAGAAGGTCCCCTTTAGTCCTTTGTCTTTCTGAAAGGGTGAATACATTTTTAATTACTGAAGTAGTTTTGGAGAGCACTGTCTATGTTTGTAACATAGCCTGGGAAACATTAGGTCTGAGCACAAGGATTTAGAGACAATTCATATTTTTATTTTTTATGTATGCTTTTTATAAGAATGAGGACACATGGATTGGATTTTATTTCCTAATAGAAAGAGTGCAAGAAAAAAGCATTGTGTTAGTACTACCCAAAGAAGCAAGACATCCAACACAGAACAGAACAGAACTAGTTATAACAACACTATAACTATTGGGATTAGCAGCTTGGCTCTAAATGCTATTTAAGACACAGAACTTAGCTTCCTTGCAAATGACTGTTGGACACTGGCTGTACTGGTCTAAAGGTAGTTCTTTGCAGTGTGATTTGGTTCATCACTGCTCACTGTTAGAACTAACATAGAGCATGACCTATAAATCCTGGTATTGAAGGCCTTCCAGTCCCAAACTTTGTAGAATCAAGTTTGCTTAAAAATAGCAGATTTCTAGAGCTAAAGCTAACAGCAATAGCTAAGGTGCAGTTCGTAGTCACGCAGCTGTTGCAGTATCCCTAGTAAATGTCTGCAGATCTGCAGGCCAGAAAAGGTACAACTCTTTCCCTTAACTTTGCAGCTTTCACAAAACTGAGAAACTGTGTTGAAGATAGACACTTCAGGCTGCATGATGTAACACAACAACTCCCTGCAACCAGATTCATATAAGCAGCTTTTCAGTCAGCAGAGCCACAGACCTACCCTTCTGGAAGGGTATTTCAGAACCTCACTGCTCTCATGTTTGGAGATATTCCCGTTTCATCCTCAGATATTCCAACGCTAGTTGAAATAAAATTCCCCCCTCCCTTTCCTCCTCAAATATGTTTGCAGGGAGCAATCATATCCTCTCTCCACTTTCATTTTGCCAGGCTCAATAAGCGAAAAGCTTTCAGTGTTCTCTTGAGTGGCACGTTCTTCATATCCCTGATTAAGCTAGTGGTCTTTTCTTACACCCATTCAAGGTTGGTTCCTATTTCTCGAATATGGATGGACAAATTGTAGACCATTTCATCTAGGTCACCAAGGCCTACTACAGGGCTCTAATACTTCATATATTTTTACATGGAATTCAAACCAGGATTATGTTGGCTTTTTTGTGTCTGAACTACAGTTTCAAGAAGTTGATTTAATTATTTTACACGCAATTTCATATTTGCAGAAAAATTCTCATCTATTATAAACTGCTGGCTCATGGAAGTATGAACAATGGAAGGTGATTATACCTTTGTCTTTTTTTCAAGCATCAGGAGCTTAAGACAAGGGGATAACTGAAGCCTAGATTCAGACAAGATTGCTTAAAAGGAGAAATTGTGAGTCTGTGCTAAAATTATGGAAGAAGAATTCAAACCATTAATACTGAACCTTCAATATGACAGAACTTCAGAAATTTGGTAGGAAAACATCACAGAAAGCCTGAGTAGTGGCAAGTGAAAAAGAAACAGCATTTCATAGTGGAGTCATTAAGTTTTAACTCTGGCACCACCAAAGTGAAAGGGAAACTAGCTGCAGCAGAGAGAATGATAGTATATTGGTTGGTTTAGAAAAGTAACTTTGTTCAGGAAGAGACATCTTGGATTGCTCTGAGGAATGTTATCGGAGTCAAAAGAGTGCTCAGCCCTGGTGAAGGAGCGGCAGGAAATACAGACAGTGATGTGATCGATATCTACACATCCCTGATGCTACCCGAAGTAGGGACTGGTTAGTTTTGGAATCCTTAAGGTTGTGCTTATCCACTTTAAGTGCCACTAAATAGTTGAACTGTAAATCCTGAATCCTCCAGGACTGTAGCTCTGGGAAAAGGTGAACTTCAAGTAATGGAGAGTCTGAAAAGTCACTGGTCCTATGAAGACTAGTAGTGTCAGAAACGGACTGTAAGAAAAAAAGCCCACACCCAGGAAATGTGTGAGAGTATGGGGAGAGGAGGGAACAAATGAAAAAAAATAAAATAAGATGGCATCTGACTGAGCCAGTGGAATCTGTGAATGCCAATGGGACTCAGATGCAGAAACATGATGAGCATCCAGCCAAATGCCATCAGGGTTTTATGGCAACCAGCAGTGTTTAAGAAATAAGCTAAGATGCTATCAGAGTTTATTAACATTCATAGAAATTGCCACAAGTGTGCTGTTTTGCAGGAGAGTAACATTGATAGCCATGTATTAAAAAGTCATAAAACAGGATTTCTTCATGGTCCTCTTAGAACACAAAGAATGATTCTGCTTCAGACTGTACATTTTTAACCTTGGACATCCAACGTGATGCTTCTGTATTCCTGCTGTTATTCCACAGTGACAGAATTTCAGGAGGTTCAATGGTAAAGGAGATGTTTTTGTGGCCATATTTCTTCTAGTAACTTCTTGCCAAATAGCATGAAGCTAGATTTTGAACCCTCCTAGGTTCAGGAAGGTACTGAACAGGTAAACTACAAACACTTACTCTTAATGGTAGCCAGCAACCTGTCCCATACCAAACTATAACTTCTAACACTGAAATGCATAAATTTTAATTTGACTATTCTCTGTCAGTGAAAAGGAGGCATTATGTCAGCACCAAAAATATTTACGTCCAAGAATTTGGCAAAATTTCCTTGCCATGTGCCAGCTGTTCATGGACATCACTAAATCATCACTTTCTTCTCTTGTGACACCTGGGTAACAGCCAACTCTATGAGCATAAATTTGCAGTAAGCCTAAGTTCACAGTGGCTGATGAACTACCACTGTATTTCTGCAAGAAGTTCCTGCTCTGTGAATATGGAGTGGGGTTTTTTTCTGCTTTGAAAACATTTGCGGCATCTCTTGTGTGCAGATTCTTTGGTCTCTAGATGTGCTCATATTGCAGCTTGTTGTTCAGGTGAGGCTTTTCACTTCCTCTATGCAGCAGCAGCCAAAACTTCTGGGAATCAAGTGATGTTTTCAGAGCTCCACCCTCCTCTCTGTCTCTCTCTCAATCTGTCTCCCCACCCTGCAAATCCCATTGCCATATTCATTGTCCTCAGATGTTAGTGAGGAAAACTGACTGCATTTGAAAATCAGACCAGGTACAGTTCCTGCCCATTACAATTTTTATAACTCTCCAGTTTTGTGGGAAAAATCTGCCATCAGAGTACATAGAAATTTGCCAAAAAATCAGGAATGCTAAAAAATAGAATAGAATAAAAAAGCTAACAAAAATTTAAGACTTTCTGTATTGCTAGGCACGCTTCCAACACATCAGTCTATTCAGTGTGGACTTTCCCATGCCCAGTATAGAAGCCAGAAGTGTTACTGCACAGTAATAGTTAGCCTCTACAAGCTGTGTCGGTCTTCTTGTCCGCAGGGACTGATGCTCACATATGGGGATGGGGGTGGATCTGGCAATGCAATGTGGGAGCCAGCTCCTCTCAGAGAAATCTGAAAGTGGTGAAGGTCATCCAAAAGTGGCTCAGACTGTCACTGTCACTCCAGCTTGCAAGAGTAGCTTCCCACAGAATCTGATGCCAAATCTTGCCTAGCTTGTTATCACGATGCTTTCATAGGAGTGTGATTAAGCAATGTCACAAGGTGGATGGATGTTATTCCTCTCTTAAGCTACAGGGTACAGTCTGTGGGATATTCACACTGTACAACTACAGGCTTCTAACTTAGCTAGTCTTCCGCTCTTGGCTCCCCCAGAGCATCAGTCAGAGCAGCAGTGTAATTTAGATGCTCTGAATGGATCCCTCCAGCCTGCATTGAGTACTCGTGGAGCTTTCCAACTCAGCCCCTTAAGTCCTGGGCCTAAAGTGGCATTGTGTGAAGTGTGGCATGGAATGACTAGCTGCAAGTTAGTTGGTTTTTTCTTTCCTTTTTCAAAAGGAGAGTGTGTTGGATTGACAACAGAAGCAAAAGAGTTTTGACTGCTGAACCCTCCACCCCCACATCGTAAGGGTACAAAGAGAAGTTCACTGTTCTGACCCGTAACATACAAAGACTAAAGAATGAGTTTCAGTGACCGAGAACTTGCTGTAGGAGATATTAAGTAAAACGTACTAGTAAAAAGGTGCCAAAGATTCTAAGTATCATAATACTGAAGCTGCCAACTCAGGAGTTGTCATTCATTGAATAGATGTACTAACTGCAAACTTACTCAAAGAGAAGAAAACATGCCTTTTATTCAGGTTACAATCTTGTAAGGGCATGCACCCCCTCTGGAAAGTGCTGATGCACTTTAATCCTCCCATTTAAAGCCCTTGAGTCTGGGTGAGTTCAGTGTATTGCAGAATTTTCTTAATCAAGAAATAATATCTTCCATTAAAAGGGAAAGAGTAGTTTAGGGTGAAGGAGGCTGTGAGATTATTCAGAGAAGTGAAGACTTGCAGCTGCCTTATACAATGCATTGTCCAGCAACAATAACAGAAACATATTTTTTATTCTTAGCACTACTTAACATACATCTTTTGGTTTTAAAGTACAACTTGGAAGACACTTTAGTGTACTCCCTCCCAACAATACTCTGATACATTTGTTATGACTCCTCCTGCTGAATAGAAGCTTTCATCCTGTTCTCATTCGCACCCTCCAAATAAGGCTAATTTTAGCAAGATGTTTTTAAAAAAAGGTCTCAGATTTGCCACTATTTAGTTCTATGCCAGAGGCTACATTCAAGAGAAGAAAGGGTAGCAGAAAACATCTGAAAAACAGCTATTTCATACCAGTTTTCGCTTTTTAAAAACTAGGAATGTCTCAAGTTGTACAGATTAGAAAACTCACACAAAGCAGCTACTTCACACACCACTGCCAGTAAGAACAAACACGTGAAAACTCCTGTGCCTTAAACTGCCTTGTTAAATGCAAATTTTAAAAAACCCTCCTAGCTTTCAGAGTACTAGGTAATGCATTTTACAAAATGGGGAAACAACTTACAGTTTTGTTATTCTTTTGATATACTACCTGGTTATCTCTGTTTACTGCATTCTCCATCCTTTGAGTGATATGACAAGATGTATATTCTCAGGGAAAAAATAATTGTAATGTGTGCCAAGCTCCAACAAATATCTAGCATTGAAATCTGTTGAAAAACCTTTAAGTAGATATCTGGATTTAATTCAGTGTTGTGAAATAAGCTTCTTGGGTGGAATCCCGGACCTGTTCAACTTGGTGGGATTTTCCTAGGGGGAGGGCATACTTGTATTGTCTTTATAGTATTTAAAATACCTGCTCCAAGTTCTACGGTTACCAAGGTGATGTAAAACCTTAGTATGCTTATAAGAGAACTACGGACAAAACCATGAGAAGCACTCTCTGCTGTAACCTTGTTGCACACTGGAGCACAAAAGCTATATGCCTCCTTGCTTGCTTTTGCTTGAACCTGCGGAACAACAAGGTCTGGTAGGTTGACTTTCTACAGTAATTTTTGGAGCAGGGCTTGGCCTTGGGTAGTATGATTTACATATATTTATGTAGACGTTTTATTGCTGGACAATGCTACTTTAGCATACCTTTTTCTGAAGACTTCTAGCGCTTGCACCTTTGCTACTATGAGAGCAGCGTATCTTACTAGTTTTGCAACTTGGCTCCTCTATTCATTCCGTGAAGAGGGAACTAGCATGCTTTTTAAGTGCAGAGGGTTACTGGTTCAGAAATCAGTTAATCCTGTAATTTTTCTCTAGTTAATAATACAAAAGCCATTTAGGAAAAGAAGAATCTGACTACACAAGCTCTGAGTACCCGTTAAGCTGACCAGATGACAGACAGAATTCCTAATTCCTTCAATATGTATCAACAAAGAACACAAAACAGAGAATTTGGCAACACAAGTGGACTTCTTAAAGGTCAGAAAAAACCCCCAATCTTTTAGTCTGTAATTTACTTTGTATTTTACTTTCTTATGTTAATAATAATGTATTGGATCATATGGCAATAGAATTGATTGATGAATTATTAATGTAATGAATGCTGGAAAAATGAGTTATGATGGAAGTCAGTGTAGATTGTGAATATTTGATTTTACAAAAATGATGAGGCATAAAGTTTATTATGTTTTATGCCTACAGTTATTGCCATATCGAAATCTAACCAAGGTCACTGTTGCAAAGGAGAACTACATGTGGTTTAACAACTGGAAAATTACACAAGGTTCTAAATTACACAGACCTTGGATTTCTACTCTACTAAATCCACATCACGTATTTCTATTTAAATAAGCCCTCAAGGGCTTTGTTTAACTGATTGTTTTTTAACTGTGAAATATACTGTTGTAATATATTTGCCAATATTAAATATGAAAAGAGATTTAGACAATAGAGATGAAGACTCTGTGTAGTTTCATTTGGGCATCTGCTTTTTATATCTTCTGCTTGCCTCTCCTGTCAGTTACCAAAACTTATATTTTGATGTTCACATTAAAATTGTCACAAAAAAGTCACAATGACATAATCCTTCACAGTAAAAATATACTTAGGTGTTAATAAGTGACAAGCTAGTAAAAACATCATGTCTTCCCCAAAATTGCATTTTTGCATTGTTTAATCAACTCAGTTAAGTCTCAGACCAATCAGTGGAGAGCCCCCTTATCTTTCTTAATGTAAGTAATTTTTTACTGTCATGCTAAAAAAGTTCACTTCTGTAAAGAGACCTTAACTTCAAATAAATGTTTAACCATAGGATATCTGGAGCTTTTTCCATAAAAGTGTGTTTTCTGAGGTTTGTGGCTCTTATAAATTCTATGTACCAGGAATATTTCTTACTGCCTCTGTGTTTCTCTCATCTAGTTCACCTTTCTTTTGTCCATTTTTGCATTGCCTTGAGAAGAGAAACAAAAGCCAAACAAACTATACTTTTCCATAAATACAGAATTAAGGATAAAAAAATTTAAATTCACTAGAATATGGAATAACTTCATTAGTTCCTTTGCTTTGGGAAATACACCAGTAAAGGGCTTGTCCAACGCAGAACACCAAAAGCCAAAACATCTAAGAGAGACAGTTATCTTGAACCCAAATATTAACTTGCATAATTCTGCAAACACATGCTGAACTTTCCCTCTTGCTAATTACAACAGTAAGAGTAAGACTTCAAATAATTCAACTAAATATAAATATTTTCTAAGATCATGGAGACTGTAATACAGAAGCTATGCTTATACACTGGGAGATTTAGAGAAATTGTTCTCTGAAATTTATTTTCCATGTAATGATATGTAATGAACACTACAGACAGACATTTCTCAAGTTCAGCATATGTGAAACAACAAGGCAGGGAATCTGTTCCCTGAACACCAGCCCACAAAAGTACTTCTACCTTGTCAATTTGGCAGTTTGGTTTGCTTTTTCTTCCTCCCTCTTCCCCTGCCCATCAGATGTAGTCAGAGACAGTGGAGCTAGATCCACCTCAGACTTACTGTGGGACTGCTGGGAGGAAATTTCTTTAGCAGGGCACTCCTTGAAAGTGGAGAAAGATGTATTGCCAAGTGCTGTTCTATTCCCCTCTGAAACAATCCTAATATTTTCCCAGAGCATTCTGTTCTCAGGAAACCCCTGAGATGCCCTCATTCCTCATGAGAACCACCAAACAGTATGCTAAAAGCACTTAAGTTCTGCATGCCAGAGAGCAGGCAGTTCGGGATTTGGCCCTTGTCTTTACTGTACTGTTCATTCTCAGCAAGACTATGGGGCACAGAAGACTGACCTGCGGACCAGAAAAAAACTCGTGTAGTTACTCAGTTGTGTTAGGAAAGGGCTTGAATATGTTGTCGACAGGAGACAGCCAAATGGCTTTCTACTTTTGGGGTATGTCAGGCTCATCAAGGGGTTATGATTCATACTGAAGACAAAAGCAGGTCAGGAACCATAGCAGGTATCCTGGGGCAGCTTGACAAACCTGTTCACAAAACAAGAAGCTGTGAGACCATATCTGCAAGAAAGATGACACTACATCAGAGGGTTTATCACCTAAATCTTCAGTGATGGTCCAGGCTGACAACTCTAGCCCATCTGGGATTCCTTCAAATTTGAGAGGCAGCAGCTGAATCATTAACCTCCTCCCCAGTCACTGTCCCTGCAACATCAGGAAGAACAGAAAGGGGAAGAGGCAGGCACCCTTTGCTGGGCAGGGCATGAGTCCCGCAAGCAGCTTTCAGGACTTCTATATACGTCACGTTGACATAGATGTCATGTTGACATAGGAGAACAGGAGTCTTTAATCGCAGTTTCCTCTGCTGTATAGAGCACTGCCAGCTTGGCTTTGTGGCAACTATGGATGACATTTATAGTCACACTGGTAATTTCCTAATGAAAAATTGTCCATATAGGCATGCATATGTCCCCCCTGCCCTGATAGTTTGCTTCCCTCTGCCAAAGTAACACTGCACTTTGGGATTATGGAAAACACCTTTGCACAAATGGAAAAAAGCCACACCAATTGCAACCGGAAGGAATGCCATGTGTTTGCTCATGAGTAAAGACACAGTGAAGCAGCATTTGCAATGCCTCCTCTTCTTTTCAGCTCTGTTTTCACTAACATTTCCTGGTCATACTGGGACCTTAAGTCAGGGATATCTTTTCCCGTAGTCCTACAGTCAAGGGAAATGCCTGCCTGCGGTTCAGTCACACTGGCAAGCTCCTTGATCCAAAGGTGGGTCGTGCAGATCGTCAGAGTCCTTGTACCATTGACAGTTCAGCAGAAAAAAGGTTGAGCACTTTGTGTAGCTTCTAGCAGCTGCATGACTGGTGTTCAGTTGCTGTTTGGCGTGGCAGGGATGGCAATGTCCAGACAGCACCCTGTATAGGTTTACAGAAGGAAGGACCTCAAATGAAAGAAGGAGCAGGCCCTATGGAAGCAGATCATCTTCCTTACAGAAACGGTCCACCTCTACCAGTATGGTCACTGATGGGATGAAAATTTAAGTGTGGTGACTCATGGCAAAGATTCACAAAGAAGTCAAAGAGAAGGTGACAAGTTAAGAGATCAAGGCCATTGTGGAGGAGGTGTATGAGTTTCATGACCCTGCAGGTTAAGGCACATCAGGTTCAGTTTCCTAATCTGGTCTCATGGTAGCCTTCCTCTTGGGGTAGTCACCAACCAGATCCTTCAGGCCCTCAAGAGTCTAGAGATGGCTTTGCTACAAGATCCTATCCCCACACCAGCTGGGAAGGAGGCAGTGCCAGAGCATGACCTCCACAGCCCAAACTGAGTGAAGAACAGCTGTTTGGAAGCCACATAGGATGTAACACTTTATTAAATCCTTTTGAGAAGAAAGTTTCTGTTTTCCTTTTTCTATTCATTGGACACATAGACCTTTGTTTATTTTACTTGGCCAGTTTGGTTCCATCTCTCTTTAATTCTGCTGACTATAATACTATTTAATATGGTATTACATTCCTGACAGCACTTACTATCCACGTTTACCATGGTATTGCTATGCAAGCACCAAACATAGTAAAGTTTTCTTTTGTGACTAAGTTCTGCAGTAATATATTATATTATGGAGGATATAAGGATATTTGCTCTGCTTAGGCTTGCTCCTGCCCTAAGATTCAACTGGGCTGTCTGAAGCCAATAAGCAGCAACAGATAAAGTGCAGCAGGCAGGTATAATTTTGCTGGCATTGGACTACCAGCATCTAGTTTATCTTTTAGAGTCCTTCAACACAAAGTAAAGTGCTGGAATTAATGCTTCCTTTTGGGTCTAGAGGGAGCTGGCCATAAGCTTGCAGGTTGTCTGAATACCCCTGCTGTAGCAGGGAAACCTATACTGCAAGAAGTGTCTAGCTCATTAGATGATGATAGACCCCAGAGGGAAGAGAATGCCAGCTTCTTTGTCTCTGAAAAATTAAAAATTTCACAGAACTTGCCATCACAAGCCTATAAATGTGTCGGTTAGGTGGGGACAACATGGGAGAGAATGCAAATCCTGCTGATTCTACCACTGTGAATTTTAACAATGACTGAAAGTTGCTATGTTCTTGGGGATGCTGCCAATGCTGACCAAATGATAGGAGCTGTCCATGATGACCACACTATGTGGAAACTGGCTGGCCAGCTACAAGCATGACTGGGCAGTAGTGAAGGTCTACAAACATGGTCACCTGCTTTTCCACAGAGATAAATGATGAGAAGGGAGTACATTGGTGCTGAAGGGCAAGTAGTAACTAGAAATTTCAGATGGGAGCCTTCATATCTGTGAGTTCTTCCTCTCTGCCAGTCAGCTTGGGCTACAATGATACAGTCACATTCCTAGCTTTATAGAGACAAAATCTTTTCTGACTCTGAGGAGACCGCAGTGGACTCTAACCAAAGCCCAGACCAGGACCCAACTTTCTTCTCTTTAAGGAGTTATTTCCTCAGAAGATTCTTCCAGCTGCTTTAGCAGCAGTTTCTGCATGATGATCAAATCTGGGTAAGTGTTGACATGGTCCAACAGCATCAGGCCAGTTGCCATAGCCTGGCTGGCAAAACAGCAGTAGTGAGCAGTAGTATTTCCAAGGCAGATGGAAGGACCAGAAAGGACAAGACTCTGGAGCATTGCTCTTACATAACCTAGTGATGTATAATGTGCATGAGGCAGGTGGCTGGCAAGCCTAGACACAGAGAGGGCTGCCCTGTGTGGGCACCAAGACCATGGAATAACAGGTGAGCCAGCAGGATGTGAATGGTTCTCTTGAGACTTGTACAGAAGCAGATCAGCATTAGAGAAGTAACAGCTCCCTCAGTTCAGTGGTTCATGTTGTAGCACGCATTAAAAGTACAGTGTAGACCATATGCTTTATGTGTTGACTACAAGTTAACTGTTAGCCTCAGAGCGGACTGTTGTGTACAACCATATCTGTAGCTATCTGCAGTTAATGATACATCTCATCTCACACATATATTTTTTAGAGATTGCATCCTTTCTACTCAGATGAGGACCTTTCAGCCATAATAATTCATGCACCCTGACTGTGACCAGCAAGCAAAAGTATGTTGGAACAATACCCTGGACATTCCACTCTGGGAACAGATCACGTCAAACACTGTCTTCTCATGCATAACCCATGAAAATAATTGACAGAGATCAAGAACACGAATCTAATACTACACAGGGTGAGAAACTTTCAGCAGTTAGAGAAATGACATTTCCCGAGCCTCAGAGCTTACAGCCCAGAAACAACAGAACCAGTTCAAACTTTCTTCAGCACCCACCCCAAAATTTAATTTTTTCCCTAAAGCCAAGAAGCAGTGATGGAACCTGAAAAATGCTGACTAGATGAAAGTGAAACAAACTGAATTCAAGTATAAGGCTGGACAAATTTTGGAAAAACACATGTGAATTCGATCATAACACCCTTTCAGTCTGAACACTGAAGTTTCTCTGACCATTGCTTCATCAGCTATTTCTCAGAAACTAAATTGCTTGTCAGTGGCTTAAAAATTATCACGTAATCTAAACGTCCTTTTCACAGAAGATTAGTAAGTGAGACGTCAGTGACAGCTTTCACAGTGTCATCTTATCTCCTTAATACTATGGTAGATAAGGGGCTGAGGCAATCGCTTGAAATTCAGAAGGATTTCAAGAGGCCTGAGTCAGCCAGAACTGATTCTGGCCACTTACTGTGATGGCTGCTTGTCAGTAAGGTGGTAGGAATCACATCACTTTCAGCTGTTCCGCTTAGACAGACATTCAAAGATTTGTGTTTCACTTTAGCACCTTATTTAAAAATAAAACCAAAACAAAGCCTGATCTTAAGGTTTCCTTTTGAAGTGCAGAGAGAAACAAATTATTTATCTCAAAAATATGCTTTCAAATCGTGTGAATTTAGGTTATGAAGCAGCATTTCAGTGAAGTTTTTAGTATGTGTTTTAGGGAAGCTAATGCCTTTTTTTCTTTGGTTTTTTTTTTTGTTTGTTTGTTTGTTTCCCTACATACAACATTGAAGCTTTTCTAAAATTTGGAGAGTAATCAAAAATAATTTACTGCCATCACAAACTCATTAAATCTTAAATCTTGTAACTGAAAAGACCACATTTGCTTCACTGAATTATGATCATCACAGGTCAATGGGGATTTTCAAGAGAAACTAACTCTTCAGCATTTTAAACATGAGCTTAGCTAATTATTATACAAAGTTCATGGGATATATTTCCTCTGTTATCCACTTTTTCTTTCTTTTCTATTCTGTTTTTCCTAAACCCAAACATAACATGTCCATTTCTTTTTCTTCATGTTGGGAAAAATGCTCTAGGCAGACCATTAATACAGTCCCATAAGTTAAAAAAAATTTCTCTGTGAAAATGTTGGAAGCTGCATTGCTATCATGATTTTGTTTTTCATTGAACAATACTGCTTCAGACTGCACACAGTTGTGGTCTGCTTTGAACTCAGTAGTCTTATTTTCTTCTCCTAAGTTGTTGCTGAGCTTGTGACTGAATGTTTCAATGGAAAGGATCTGAGAAGATAAAAATGCATTCTGTTTTAATTTTTTTTAAAAAAATATCAGTTAAGGGAATATTATCTGCCTAAGATTCTAGATGAGATATTGTAGACGTAGTCAGAGTATCACAGATGCTACAATTTGCAGAATCTCTACATGACTCTTTAGGAGCTGGGATAGCTTCCTAGCACTTCCTCTCAAAGACAATTCAATTACTCACTGTCACTCATGGCTGATTCTTGATTCTAGTAAAGTCACTTGTAAAATATCCAATTCCCATTTTCAAGTGGAAGAAACATTTTTCTGCTAGATTTTAATAAAAAATAAGTTATTTAAAATTAATTATCAGAATTTCTTCTGTTTCTCTGAATAGCTGGACATTTAACTTGGGAGCAGACCTGCTCAGATATATTCGAGCATAACTAATGTATGGGGGAGGTGGGGGCCTCTTACATGTTCCCTGTTCCCCACCCCCCAGCATAGTCATCCATTAGAGCAGTGTCCTGCTGAGAAGCAGCAAAGGGCAAGATCAAGCAATTGCTTTTCACTGAACTATCTAACTGGCAAAAGAGTGTAAGGAGAAATGTCTATATATGTGGATTTGCAGAACAAGGTAAATCTCATACAAATAAAGTATTATTTATGCTACTTCAAGAGTTAAGGAACTTTGAATCATCTTGTGGCAGAGTCTTTTTCTCAACTGGCTATATTGAGAAGCACTTATTTCCATTTTTCCTCTACAAACCCTGTTGTAATAACGGGCCCATTCCTTTAAATGCTATAGGTGGTATGACATACACGAGCTCAAGTATGTCACGGCTTACATCCCAACACTGTTCTCTCCAGCTGGCTGTCCTAATATGCTTTGTCATGAAAAATGCAGCATTTTCATTCATTTTAGGCCAGTTATCATGTATCTAGCCAGATATCATGTATCATGCATCATGTATTATGTATAATATATCATGTATCATATATCATATATCATATATCATGTATCACATCAGTTTGTCTGTCTACAGAATAGGATCAACCCCATTCCAATTTCCAGAGGTCTGCTGGTGTACTTTCCTGCATATATTTGTTTTTATAACAGTGCAATAATGTTTTGTAACAAGGCAAAATTAAAGATTGCTTTGAGTAATTCTTGAAGGAAATGTTAAAAGGTCAAACCTAGCAACAGTTAGCCGAGTTAAACAATAAAGTGAAAGCTGCTCCCTGCATCCTTTACCTTGTCACATGCAGCTCCTGCTAGATTAACTGGGGGAGAAGTTTGTGTGTCCAAGTGCATTTGCTTCAAGAAACTTGCATGTTCCCTGAAAAAGTTCAAAAGTTATGAAACAAATATAAACAGACACACTGTTTCTGAATCCATGGTACTGATTATCCCGGGTGTAAACACTATCAAGACACCTATGAATTGCACATGTGCATTTGCACCTTTGGCTGCTGTTGGTAGTGGCAATAGGCAATAGGTAACAGACAAACAGGAGTTATGATGCTACAGTGTATGAATGCCTGCCGTGTCCCCTGAGTGAATGAAATTACCCCACCTCACCAGCCCCCAGCCCAACTGTTCTAGATTTATTTCCTTGAGTTTTTCATTTCCCTCTTTTACTCTTTAACTTACCTGGTTCTGTCACCATTCACTTTCAGCTGGTCCCCTTTCCTCTGTATCTTCATGGGAAGCCTGTTCATCACAGAAAAATAACTGAAAAGTAGACAACCAAAGCAAAGCAAACAACACAGCAAGTTCACTTGACTTACAGACACCAAAGCCAGATAAACACCAAGCCAGAGCATAGGCAGAGGGAGCTGCAGGGCCAAGAAAACCAAAACCAAGCTGGTGCTCTGCCTTGCCGCACTGGCAACAGTTAGTTCAGCTCAGCCATACTGTAACCCTGTTACAGCCCCATACAGTAGCGTGGCGTTGGGGCATCACTTCTCTGGGATCTTGGCACCAAAGAAAGCTCGTCTGGAAAGAAGCTGTAGCACTGCAAAGCTACAGTGCCTGCTAAGGGCACTGAATGTGGTTTTGTGTTGGAAAGAGGGTGGCTAAAAATCTTCTTCAAAAGACTTCTTGTTTTTCAGCAACATCTTTGTATTTTGGGTCTTCCTAGGGTTCTCGTGCATTGTGATATTAAAAAAGGTGAGAAGTTGGTCCATATTAGGTCATACAAGTCCTTTAACAAATTCTGCTAGGAGGTTCTGCCACTCCCATTGACATTAGTGTTCAAAGTCCTTAAATAAACAAACATGAATTTATGGGGTTTTGGTCAGTGTATTTCAAAAGGCTGTGATAGTATCCTCCACTAGCATGTTCCTGAAGAATTAATCATTTGACAAGTGGCATGAAAAACCCTGACAAAAGGAAATAAGAAATTATAACTTTGTCACGTAATGAAGGGGTTAAAACAGTAGAGCAGCACTATGAAAATGGTGGAAGAAAATAAATTTCAAACTACAAAGTGGATATGTATATAATATGTTTATAATGTATATAAATATATATTTATATTTATAATGTATCTAAAATGCATATTGTTATGATGTGTTGTAATCATTAATCCATAATTACCAGTTTGAGTCATATGATTCTTTAGTGTATTACTGGTGTAGATACATTATTTTCAAAAATGCACTAATGTATTTACTTTGCAGTAAAAACCAGTATTGTTTCCCTGTTTTCTAATATAAAAAAGTCTATTTTGCCATGGATCTTACTGGATATTTCCATTAGAAGAAGACTGATTAAAAATTTGGTTGACTTTGACATAACTTTGGTTGGTTTGTTTGTTGATTTTAGCAAAAAATGTATGGAGACCTGTATGCTGAATTGCAGGAGGAAGTGATGTTGCCCACAAACCACTTCTCGCCAACAAGGTGTTCAGAAGCATTTCCTCAGTGAGATGCCAAGCGGGTATTTTTTTCTCCATTCCTTATCCATAAATCCAGGGCTGCACTCAAACCAGTACTGTCAGCCTTTAGCCCACAGTAACACGGGCTGACCCCAACCTTCATGTCATTCCACATACCAGATTCTTCAGGTGGAGGATTCTGTCACTTTGGCTATAGTTGTCCCAGCAACAAAGCTGTTACACCACCAATTTCCAGTTGGTTTCTTCCCTACATGATAGTAATTAATATGTCTATAAAGCTGAATGACCATCTGTAGCCTACATTTTAAAATAAGTATTAATACAAGTACATACATTTATTCTTTGAGTTTGTATTATACTAAAATGCAGCCTACAGAAAACCACCTTTAAGCTAGTAAAATATAGTTGTAAAACACAAATAAATCTATAGAGCCTTCCAGGTCTAACATGATGATTCCAGGCCAGGCCAGCTAGGTCATAACATGCAAAGGTCTGAGTATTCAGGTGAGTTTATAGAATATAACAGAAATTTTTTACATATTGGAAGTGAAATGAGTGCTTTCAGGTTTTACTGGATGAGGCTGAAAGGTGACTCTACTACTTATGGATATAGGAAATAAACACACTGGTATTCTAGCCATCAGTGACTGGCCTTCTTCATGTGATGTTAGTCTAGAACTTTGTTGGCAGTTGCAGCAGATAGGTCAAAACCTATGTAGCCATGGTAGTTTAATTTTCCTGCCCCTACATCTTGGTTGAGTCAGAACAGTAGACTACAGAGTGTCATTTTTTGTGGTTACCCTCTCTGTACCTCTACTGTGGACAGAGGAATTCATCCCTGGGATTGTTAATACAGCAGTTTCCACAAGCATGAAAAGCAAATTAAAAATGTTAGTGAATTTTTAGAAGGTTGCGCTTACTGCAGCTTTCCCTGACAATCGCAGTAGGCATAACTTTTATCTAAATGCAAGTTCTCTTTAGAGCTCACTCACCCATTAATAATTTTACTAGCCCCAGGCAGGTCAAAAACTCTGACAGGCTGTTGAGCAACGGATTGCTACATGAACAGTCTCCTCTGAGCAATGTCTTACTTTTGCCAGCTATTGATGAATGTGAAGCAGAGGCTCACTTACGTCTGAAAGTCTTCTTGCTATCAACACTAGGACTTGAACTTGCCTGTAATGAATGACAAGATGTACCAGAGAAAAAGTATCTTTGGGCACTAAAAGGATAACCGTGCTTTCTTCGAACTTAACTGGCAGTAGCCAATGCCAAAATATGATAATGTATGCAGTTGAATCACATCAGCCGTAACTACAAAGGAAACATATTTCATGGTTGGTTAATTCTTAATTTATTCTGATAGCTCTGGCCTAAAATAGAGAGCAAAATATGCCACTGGTCAAGAGTCTTGTCAAGTCCACACTTTATGCGATTTATGCACCTTTATGGATGCTATTCAGTGAATTTTCAAACAGAAAATGTTATTTCCAACCCTTATTTCAGATCTGAGTGGACAGAGTGAAATGGAATGCTTAAATATTCCAAGAGAAGAATTTTCATCCAGTTGGTGGTGCCTCAGATTATGGTCATACCAGCCCTTGCTGCTCAGTAACAGCAGTGGAACTCAGAGAAAAGAGGGAAGAAACGGGCCAAAACAGAAGAAGGAGGCAGAATGGTCAAATCTGAGGATGATGTATATTCCACTCATGACCAGTACAGCTTCTGTCTCTTCTAACCAAAGTTAAAATGCACTCACATTTTTGGTAACCCTGTGTTATTTTCAGCCCATGTTTTATCTTTCACAAAACAAAGTAAGCTTGATCTGTTCTTTGCAGGCAAGAGAAGGAAATGTAGCAAGCTTCTACAGTTCTGGAGCAGAACACTCTTGCAGTGGCCTTTGTGTGGTTCAACAGGTCTCATTTGTTTCTACCCCTTGACAAGGCTAGTCCCCATTTGTGAAGAATTGCTGGAAAGTGTTCATCAACACAATTTTACAAGCCTCAAAGACTATGGCTCATCTGAAATAACGTCTTAGCAGCTCTGATCATTTGCACATTGGCATAAACACTGAAAACATTCTCTTTTTGCTCAGAATATGATAGTGAGTTGAAGATGGCTAGATACCTGTTCTTCATCTTTTGCACAGGTAAGCTGGGGAAACTGGCGCTGTGGTGTTCCTTTTTGCTCCAAGAGGTAACACATCTCTTGGACCGGGTAAAGCAAAAGACGGGACAAGGAATTTCAGGCCCAAGACTGAAAATTGCGTGTTACAAAAAATCTCCTCTTGTGCAAATCCCGGCATGCAGCAAAATCACGAATTACAGAAAAACAAGACACACAGGGCTTGAGATAAACAAAATCAGCGCCTCCGTTTCAGTAAGTGCGGCTTTTGTCTTTTATTGCACATGCTGCGCCAGGGAACAAAAAAAACCAACCCGGGGGAGGCGATCTCGGACAGAGCTGCCTTTGATGCTTCCGACGTTATCTTCGCGGAAAGGACGGGCAGAGCGAGGTGATCTCGGATGAGCCAGCAGCCGGCGGCCAAGCCACCTCCGGGCTGTGCCCCGGGTGCCCGGCGGGACCGAGCCGCCCCGAGGGCCGGGGTCCCCGCCGCGGCGGCCGGGGCCGGGGCGGGCGCGGCGCATCCCGCCGGCGGGGCAGCATGGCAGCTGCCGGGGGTGGGGCCAGCCGCCGGCCTGCCCGCTGCCCGGCGGGGGCGCGGTATCCGCTGCGATGAACGCTCCCCTCTCCCTACCTGCCTGCGCCGGAAAACGCGAGGAAAAATAAAACACAGATATAGTAATTATTTCACTTTATTTTATTTTTTAAAGCAGGGCTGGCAGGAGAAGCGAGGCGAGAGGCCAGGTGCGTTGGGCTGCCCCTCCGCCGGCGGCGGGAGGTGCCTGCGGAGCTCGGCCGGGCGCCGCCGCCATGGAGCACATCCGGATGCCCAAGGTGGGTCCCGCCGGGCGGGCGGCGGCGGCGGCGGGGAGAGGCCGCCAGGGGCCCCGGGCCGCGCAGCATCCCCGCTGCGGCGGCTGCTCCGGCCCGACGCGGGCCCCCGCCGCAGCCCTCGGGAGGGGCGGTGCGCAGCCGTCCTCTGCGAGCTGGGTAGCGGCTGCGGGGCTTTTCCCAGCCAGTTTGCTGTGAAATCTGCCCGCGCACGCCGGGAGGTGAGGCCGCTGGGTTGCCGTGGGGGCTGGGGATTTGTCGGGCATTTTATCTGCTCGTTATTCAGCCCCTCCTGTGAAGGCGGGGGCCGCTCGTGGGTTGCAGGTATCCAACATGAGAGGTGTGTTACTCGCTTTTTGGTTGCCTTTAGTTTACCCCAGTGTTTCAGACCTGGTGATGAATTTGTTCAGGGTTTGCCTGCCGACGCTTGGCCAATGTAATAATCCTTTCTAAGCATGAGGCCTGGATCTGTTAACAAAATTGCCATCTTGCTCTAAAAAAGAAGACTCAGTTTTGACACATAAAGAATTTACTCATACAAAATGAACCAAAGCAATATAAGTTGAGGTGGGATATCTTTTCGTATGTATTCATTTATTTATTAACCCAAACACCATGATTAAGAATTTACTCATGTTTGATTTGTGCCTGTTTGTTTATTTTCAGTATTTAGCATGTTGACATGAATTTGAGATCGGGGCCTCTTCTGACTTCTTGGGCCTTTAGGTGTTAAGCTGCAAATATATTACAAACCCAGGGCATTTATAACAACTGCCTTTCCTCTCACCTGGTTTCAAAATCTGTTACCTGCCTCTGTGGGAAGGAAGAATCTCAGAATTGTAAGAATGTATCCTACTGCAGGTAGGAAACTGTCAGTGAAACTTGCCTGAACAGATGCTTCTGACCATTAGCTGAAGAATGCTGAAAGCACAGAAAACAGTGAAAACAAATTTATAAGGGTAGAAAAAATCCTGAATATAAATGGTTGTAATTACTGTGAGTGGAAGGCTCATGCAAGTCCCTGTTGCAGGCAATGGAAACTTATCTGTTAGCTTTTCTATAAGCAAACCCTTAAAATATTGCTATGCATATGTAAAACCCATTTCTGTGTCTGACAGCTGTGAGAAGACACTGTTCTGATCACTGAAGATGCTGAAAATCTTACTCAGTGTGAGGTGATTCTGCAGTCTTGGTTCCAGACATTCCCTTACATTACAAATAATATAATAAAGCAGTTTAGAAGAAGATTTAAAGGTACAAATGATACAAAAATCCTTTAAAATTTCTTACATGAATGTAGAAAATCCAGGACATTCAACATGAGTCATTATTGAAATACTTCATCTCTCCAGTTACTCCTAGATACGCAGACAAGTCAGTGTATCTACAGTTACCTAACAGAATTGGTATCTTTGATTGGTTTGCTAAAAAAAACCCCAAAACCTGGCTTAAAATTAGCCACCAGTACAGTTTTGGTGGTTTTGGCGGGTTTTGTTTTTACTGAATTTGTTTTTTGTAATTTGGAGTTTAATGTTTAATGATGTCCAATGCCAGTAACGTTAAATCAAGTGAGGGAAAGCTATGTGAATATAGAGATAGTCTCACCGTATCGTGTGGTAGTCTCTGGTGTCACATTCCTGACTCCAGTTTTGTTCTGAGAGAAAATTGGCACTTTCCTTGATTTGCAAACCCAGCCAAATGGAAATTCAAGATAAATCCCATACTTAGAAAATTAATTAACTTAATGATATCTGAAATCTTTTCCTTCAAAAGGGAATAAAAAATGTCTGTATCACATGACATCCATTAGAACTTAGCAGTTGTTTTTTATTTCAATTTAAATAGAACTGTAGTGAGTGATGGTTCATAGGTATTAAAATAAATGTTATAAAACGTAACAGTCGCTAAAAAGACAGAAAGCAATTCCATACCAGTTGGACCAGTAGTTCATTCAGGTCCCTACTGTGTGTCTGAGGTGACGGAAGGAGAGCATATAAACCTGGCCACGTTCTGCAACCTCTGAGCATCCACAGTTGTATTAGGGTTCAGCCCTTCCTAGTTCAGTTCATGTCTGTTTATGAACCTCTCTCTATGAGTTTGCCAAAGCTCTTTCTAAACCTGCTGACACCGTCTGCCTCTACAGCCTGCATGGAATCAGGTTCCAGAAGATCATGGTTATACAAAAAAACAACAACTTTCTTCTATCTGTTAAGAAGTTCTTAATAGTTTCATGCAGTACTCCCTGCTTCTAGCTTCACAGGTTTGGTGAATAACAGTTCCATGTTCACCTTGTCCATGCCTTCACCGTAAGTCTTGATCACAATCCACCAGATTCTGATATTTTCAGAGAAAAGTCAACAATGATCCCAAGACCTCTTTCCTGTGTGGTAACTACCAGTTCTGAGTCTGTGGATGTGCAGATATGGTTTAGGTTGTTTTTCCTATAGGTACATTATGTCTGTGTTGAAGCTCTTCTGTTCACTTTTGCCCACACAATCTGTTTTGCAGGGCTCTTCTGGAGTTTTTGTGCAACAGATAAAGCATTTGGCTATCTAAGACAGCTTATGATCATCCAAACATTTGAAAATTTTACTTTATTCTTTTCTTCAGGTCGCTGAGAAAGCTGAATAAAACCAGTCCTAGCACTAGATTTTGTAGGACTTGACTGTTGATTCTTTTCCATCCTGACAAGAGACCATTAAGCCCTAGTCGTTGCTTCCTGTCCTTTAACCAGCTTTGTCTGTAAATGGACCTTTCCTACACTAACATGACAACTTAGTTTCTCTAATAACCTTCAATTATCAAAAGCTTATCAAAAATATGTTATGTTCTCTGGGTCACCTTTACCCACATGCTTCATGACAGTATCACAGGGCTTCAGCAGGATTTCCTGCTGCAAAAGCCATTCTGGTTCTCTCCCAACAGACTGTGTGTATCCATCTGCTTGATAATCCTGTTCTTTCACATGCTGTTGACATAACTACATAATTTTGCTAGTGACACCTTGCCTAGTCTTTCACCAAAAGGCCTGGTACTTTTACGTCTAGTTCTGAAGAAACAAACTGCTATTTCTCCTTACCAAGTAAAAGTAGCAAGCCAACAGCAGAAATAGAAACCAGATCTCTTGAGAGTTGTCTGTTAGACAAAACTGCTATTCTTCATTGTTCTTGAAATGGTATTCCTTAGACCATTTGGACCTTCCCTGGACCTTCTAGATAGATGAGTTCCTAACACACTATTTTATGTACTGAACGCTATTGTTGTATCGTTATAGTATAGATAGAATGCAGAGTGCATGCATGATGTGTGCTTATATGTGCATGCGTATGCAGTAATGGTATTTTCACAAAGTAAATGCTATCCTATGTATGAAGGCTGTAATCTGAGTACATTTAAGAGTTGCCAGCAGTCAATCATAGTTAAACAGAATTATATATAACTCCAATAATCTTTCAAAAATCAGTAAACCCACTCTGTGCTGTGAGTATGGATTGGGCAGCAAGATAGTTTAGAATAACTCTCAAAACCTGAAATCTGACAAAGTGCTCATAGCAGTCATAAAGATGAATAAGCAATACTTCCGCAGAGACTAGGAGCACATCTTGTTAACAGGTGTAGAGATATGTCTGGCCATGGACAGGCTGACACTTAAAGAGCTCTGAAGATATATTTACTTCACAGGGGCACTTCATGCACTGTTGTTGACCAGTTACTTTATTTACCACTGTCCCATATCATTTGTCTTTGTATATTGGCAGCAGACCTACTGAATGGCCTTCTTATAATAAAAAGTACATCAGATCTATCCCTGGTGTAACAGCTGTCTTCGGTGGAGTTAGCCCAGAAATTAATTTGGCTCCGTACCTCTTGTTAACGCAATAGTTGGAATGACTTGAGTTGCTTGAGTGCTTTCATTGTTGTGATGTTCTGGTAAGGCATTTCTTTTCAATGATCCCTTTCTTGGGCAGAATTTAAGATACACTGCCATTTCTCATGATAACGACAAAATCTTTCTACCAGATGTATTACTTTCCAAAACAAATTTCCAGCATGTGTAAATGAGTTGTTTCCTTTTGTTTTCAGTCTATTTTCCTTTCCATAGTTCTTGCTTTTCATTCAAAAAGTTTTATAGTATGTGTCAGTTTTCCACCAGGATACCTATATAATTAACATCCACTTTATAGATGACACATGTAAATGGCAAAGTATTTGTCCAGGTGCTCATCTAAGTCAATGGCAAAATAGAACCCAGCACGCCTGATCTTTACTCTCCATCTACATGTTCTGGGTTGCTGGATCACCGCTGTTTTTTAAGCTAAGCTGGCATTTCTACCATTGCTGCTGAGATAAGAGGCGATATTATAGTTAAGTTCTCCATATTTAGACTACAAATCCTTTGGGTTTGATTTAACTTCAGTGATGCAGAAAGGTGGCAGCAGTCCTGAGGCAGTATCAGGAGCCACCTGGGGATGTGGGCTGGTTGTTTCCCCTACAAGCCAGGGCATGGACTGCCACAGACACTTTGCTGTACTGGTCCTAGCACTTGGCTAAACTTTAGTTTGCTACTTAGGAAAGGTAGAGGAGATGAGACTGGCATGGCCCTTGCCTTTTCTTGGTGTTTTGGGTCAACAGTAGACACATTACTGCAACCTCTTAAGTGCCAAGCTGATTTTCTGCCTTTCAAGTGTTGCGTAAAGGTTGTTTCTGTTCCTTCCTCCAAGTATACACCTTAGTGCACCTTACAGCTCAGTTGGAGCTTTCTGATTCCATAACTGTTTTCTCACTTTACATCATGGTTAGGAAATGTTTAACCTATTCTGGGGTCAGTGACATTTAATGACTTCAAACATGTCCTTCTACTTGACTGCTTATACTCAAAATGATGCATTAAAACATCTTAAAACATCTACACTAATTCTGGACACTTTTGACTCTGATCTTGTGCATTGTAGATTTTTTCTTGTTAATAAATCGTCTTTATTTAGAATACAATTTAGTTTTATTTGGGTTCCATTTATTCCATCTCTGTGCTGTGGAACTTTGAGCAAAAATGATACATTTAATGCAAATGAGCTTTGTAATATACTATGCTGAAAAGTGTTCTGTGGTTTGCCATTCAAGACTGGAGGTGGATGAAATTAAAACAGGAACTGTAGACAATATCTAGATGATGTGGGACTGGATTTAAAATCTGAGTTTGGAATTTGCCCCTAAAATATATGCTTTGAATTAGAGTCATCAAGAGACATACTGATTAAAGTGAATTTAGATTTAAACAAAATCCCTTAACAGCCATTATTCTCAAAATATTTGGTCAGAAAATGGTCAAAAGGTCTTGCAAATCACAGTTATTATGCATTCATGACACCTGTTTAATTAAATTTAAACGCAAAGGTATTTTTCCCCCCTAAGCTACCTCAGAGAACTGTGGACTTTTAAACTTTAGCTGTATTTGACTGGACATCAGAACTACACCCTCATTACAGTATTGACCAGAAACTTGATCCAAACAACATTTACAACTCACTCATAGATTATATTTTCATAGCTAACCTGGCTGCCTGATGATCCAGCTGGGGATTGCCCATCTGAGCCTCAGTTTGCTCATCTTGTTTATCATTTAAGGCACTTAGTATGTCTCTTTAGGACTGGAGGAGATTCAGAGCTGACTTTGATTTGGGTGGGTTTCAAGGTAATTTTATTATTAATGAAATAAAGCTAACTCCCGCTCAAAAGAAAAAAATATTGATGTGTAATTTCAGTGAATCAAATAGCCAGAATTGCTCTTTGGGTCTTGGATTCCCTCCTCCCCCACATCATGGGTTTAGTTTGGCTCATTCCCACTGTATAAATGTGAATACTAGACTTTGTCTTGTTATATTGGAAGAGTTTGGCTGCTCTTTTATTCCCTGAGCAGTATTTCCTTTTTCTTGTTCATTGATTTGGATGCCTGATTTCTTTCTCACAGGCTTATCAGCTTGTAGAGCTACTATTTTCCTTCTTTTGGGGTGTTTCTGTTGGACTCCACCTTCCTTCCGTTCTTCAGCTCTTGTAGTTTTATTTTTCCTTACCAGGAACTTTTCAATTAAATAGTTTTAAATTGACATGTTCTTGTTTACCAGACCAAAATGATTCACAGAAGGCTATTGTTGTCATTGAAGTTCTGTGAAAGCATCAGCAGGGTTCTGATGAAAACTTGCCTGTTTTCCTGGCCGTCTACAAAGGAGATTACTGGGGGTCTGAGAACTGTCCTTCCTCCAAGTCAGCAGTGAAATTGGAGACTTGGAGATTTCTGACCTCCACAGTCCTAAGTCAGTTCTTCAATCTGGAGACTTAGCCATAGCTACCCAGAGCTCCCTCTTGGTTCCTGGGTCCACAGCCAATGTCCTGCAGCTCTCATAGCCCGCACTGAGCCAGCACATCTCAAAAGATCTGGGACACATGCATTTGGCTGTGGACTTGGGAGCTTTGGCTCACCCCATGAAACTAAGAACCTGGAAACTTAGGTAATTCAGGCTTGTTCACCCTTAGGACCCCAATATGGTCTCCATGTGTTAAGGCTCAAGCAAGTTGAAGCCCTTCCTCCCCCCACCCCCCAGAAAAAAAAAACAAAAACCAAACCCAACAACAACAAAACCCAAACCTCTCCCCTTTCTAGAGCTTGGAGTTGGAAGCCTCACTTCTGAGCTTCAGGGTGCTCAGTATTTTCGGGGTGCCAGCTCTCTGGGAGGGCTGTCAGTGAGATGGGAATCTATCAAAGTACAGGTTAAGAGATGAAATTTCAAATTGTGAAATGTTGCACCAAAGTTTTCAAAGTGAAGTGTTACTATTTTGAAACAGTCAAAAATTCTTCATTTAAAGTGAAAAACTTTGGAGGGCAAAATTTTTCATACTGAAACAGAATCATATCAATAGTTACTTCATTTTCTCTTAGTTGCACCTATCTGTTACTTCATTGGAATATGTGAATGTGAATAAATAAAATATTTCATGTATTGTGATTGCCCTGGAAATGCCTCCCACATAGATAGATTTTGGAATTAACATGCCAGGTTGAACCTCATCTTGCACCAACAGGGACATTCTGGAGGGGTAAGAAAAAACTAAGCCAGGGTGATCCAAGGCACTGGCTATTTCTACTTGCCCCACAAGCGTTAGATGTACATTGCTTAGGGCAAGGAGCTGAACCAACCTTGACAGATTCAGCGCAGGGACACACCACAGTCATGATGTCTTCTGTGCCCTTCTCTTTCCCTAATTTTATTTTGTATGCAAAATTTCTTTGTATTAAAAATGTGTTTGGCCCAACAGTGTTACTCTAGTGAAGCAGTAGACACCCCCTACATCCTTTTGGCAGAATTTCAAAATATCAGAAAATTATCACAATTTGCCCCCTTCTCTTTGAGCCTGGAATAGGTCGCACAGTAAAATCGCAACACGATCCATAAAAATCCTATTTTGTTAGAGTGGGTTGCAATTATTGTATTGGCAACATAATGAACTATTATCTAGATGATGGTATGCCACTGTGTATTTTCAAGTAGCTTGTTTGTGACAGAAGACTAGAACTAAAACCTTGGAGTGCAGTTTCCGTTTTCTGTTTATTTGGGTGAAGTTTGCATTGTTTGTTTTCTCCTGTTTGTTTTTTCCTTTTGGGCATCACTACTTACGGGATGAGATTTTTACTATTTAGTACTATCTAGCCACCATGGACATAGTCAAAGGAATTTCCCAGAACCCCATTAGACTAGATCCACAGTCTTCATTCACCATTTATTCTTCATGTGCATAAGCTTCTAACTTAGTTACCTAACTAATGTACTGAAACTTGGATAACATTAATGCCTTCTTAATTTTGTGTTATAGTAACCACTTTCATCTGTTTGCTACTCAGATCTGTTGTCTCAATTCTGTAATGTGAGTCATAGTTCTCATACTGATATATTAATGTACATTCTCTTGAAAAAACAGAAAATTGCTTTTGGTCCTCATCCATCTCTCTGTTCTTAATCCTTGGTCATCCCATTGGAAGTGTCATTTGAACCAAGTGAAGCTGTTAAAACATGTCATATATTTATCATCTCAAAACGCTATGCCTGTGTGGTAGTAAGCATCTGTAGGATAGCTGACCATTTAAACAATAGCTAATTCAATGTTTGCTGGTTCTATCTAATCTACAGTGAGCCCAGGAGCATAATGACCCTTCTGAGGTGAATGACTACCATGTAAGCACAAGATCTGTTTTAGTAGATCAAACTGGTGGTGCTTCTCATTTTGTAACCAAAACATCTGATTCAGAATACTAACAGGCAACGTAAAGGGAAGTGAAGGAAAGCGTGATCCATCTGGGGAGATGCTTCCAAATTCGTGACATAAAGCATGAACACTGATGGAGCCAATGGTCATAATCCAAAGGTCGTTTAAGGAAATGAAAGAACTCCTCTGGCCTCTGACTCAGGATTTAGTATTTTGTCTTTTATGGTTTTGATCCTATTTTCTTTATTTTATATATCCCTTAGCATTAGGGCCCTTCTATTTTGAATGCTTTTTAACTTTTGAAACTTGATTTTCATGCATATGCCTGTTTTCAATATATGCTTTACTTCTGTTTTGGTTGTAGTGGGTTTTCAAAATTATTTTTATTTGGGTTTGGTTTTGTTTTGTTTTAAATCAAGTTATCTTTCTCTGTGTACCTTGTTTTTCCCACATCATGTGAGTGGGAATGCACTTTTTCCCTTGTGAGATCTGTATACTGACTCATTGTATTAATTGGAAAGGTAATTTGTCTTTTAGACTTCTAGTCTTGTGTCTGTTCCTTTTAGAATTAGACTGCTCTGTTAAGTCCATAATAATATAAATATTTTCTTAATCCTGGAATTGGCAGGCCTCCTTTGGATCTTCTATCCCAGACTTTCATATTTTCAATAACGTGACCATCAATAAAGAGGCAGCTGGATAAAGACATAAAAGAAGCTTTAAAAACCATGGATCACTACATTAGTTTGCTGTCTTGGTATCCACATCTAAACCAGTAACTCTAAAACTTATTGCACTTTAAAAATGGTACTGAAAATCATTAAGACAGCATGTCTGCGGGCTACTCTTTGATTTCTGTTCATGCATAGTAGGAGGCTGGAGCTGGAGCGGAGGATTTGGGAAGCTTGGCTTTGGAGTGGTCAAGGCTGGAATCTCTAAGCCTGCTGTTAATGGACTATAGTGGGTGGTGTTTGATCTATCAGTGTCTGTAAGCTAAAGGAATAATCTATTTGCAACAAAAAACACACACTGACATCTCCTGTTGTGCAGGTGTACTAAACTGAGAAAGACAGATCTTTACCATGAGAAAAGGGAGTCCTACAAATCCATCTTTAATACAAATCTTCCGTGGCCTGCACAGCTGAAATGGCCTGGTACTGCTGCTCTAAAACAGTCTGCTGAATCTGGCATAATTTTGAACGTGCAGAAAAGCCTGTATTAAATGGAGGAATTTAAACATACATTTCTTTTCAGTGTCCCTCAGCTGCATGCAGAATTCTTTCCCCCTACTTCAGCTTACTGCTGTAAGCAATGCAATGATTTTCTGTATATTTTTTCAGAACTAAATCTAAACAATTTTGGCGAATGTAGTAACATTTACTGACTTGACAAAGCACTTTTTTGCCCCTAAATTAAAACTGTTAAATATGTTTTCTAGTGGAACGCAGAAAAAAATTGGAAATTCCTCAGCTGTTCTCCTTTTCTAGATAAATGAGATCTAATATAGATTGAAAGAGAAAACATTTTATGGATGACTTTGTGTTATGATGTTGACACCATATTGCAATGCTATACACACTTATAATAACTTACTGTTGACTGCACCTATTATACAACTACTACTTGGCTACATCTGATAATGTGGTACTGACCTCCCGCTTTTTATAGATCTTAGCAGACAATAGGGTTTTTTCAAGCCAAATTGTTAGGTAATTTGTTCACTGTCTTGCTAACATTAAGAGTAATTCCTCAATTTTTTTTTCAGCTCTTTTCCAGTATTCCCATTTCACTTTAGCCCTTTAGTAAATTAGACTTGCTTAGATTTTTCTTGAATATTTTCTACCATCTTGTCAGGTTTGCCCTGAGGAAACTTTTTACAATGCCACGCGTAAGGTGTCTTTAAATTTAATGATTTTGGTATTTTTGGCCTAGTTTGATTCTTTTGACATATGCAGCCATCCGACTTGGTGTTACAGATTGATTTTGCGTTATTTTACTGCACTTGGGAAATCTTTTTAGAGAAGAAAATACAAAAAAGTTACATGGACCTACTACAGTTTTCATGATTCTTATGAAACAGAATAGAAACCACATTAAATGGAAGCATCAACTGGCAATTCAGTTTTGCTTTATTCTTATTCCAAGATTATGCAAAAAGATCACATATTGTATATTTTGGGTAATGGGTACGACACTATACTATCTTTGTGTGAAAAAAATTGTCCTAGTATTTGTTCTTTTGCATGTTGTAGTTTTTCACCCTCAGGAATTATGCTAAACACATGGATAGCTGGGGTCAACCAGGGTGAAGAAAGCTCAAATATTCCACTTGGCTTCAAACCATACCAGCTGTGCTCCTTTTTTCTCATTAGGCTCAGGCTTTTGGCTTGCACAAGCTCTTCCTTTAGCTTTTGCATGCCTGCAGTGCTGAAGCTGGTCAGAATCCTGTCACTAATTCCCAGGGTTCAGTTTCTTCTTGCTTTTACTCACGTGTCTAACATCGCAAGGTGAGTAGGGAAGGTGGTTGAAATCCCCAGGTGGTCAAGGAGCCCAAGGGAAAACCAAGTCCTGGATGGACAAGGAGAAGACTTTCTAGGGCAAAGCATGTGCCAGGAGCCTAGTCCCGCTCCTTGGCTTTGGGTCAGCCTTTTCAGCAGCACAGACCATCATGAAAGCGGTCTTTCTTTACATTTGGAGAATGATTGAAACTCCGCTATGCAGTCAAATGTTAAGGTACTTGATCAGCTTTTATCTGGAACTTGCTGCAGTGGGCCTTTGTTGTAGAACAATGAATTTTAACTGCTGACCAACAGAGAAGCTCCTGAGACTGTAACCTGAGCTAGGACATTCCCTGCTTTTGCCTTTAATTAGCGGCTTTCTCCGGCCCAGGAGGGTTTTCTGGACTTTCTTCCTTTTTTTGTGATAAGGAATTAGAGGAATTGGTAACTGTTCCTCCTAAAGGCATGGGGAGCACTTGATGATACATGAGAGGAAAGCTGCTTTGTTCTTGGCTGCCCGATAGGTTTTTCCGCTGGTGTTCTCCTTCCGGATGCACAGCGATGATTGTGACGGGCAGCTCGGTGATTACCATGGCAGGACGTTCAAGCGTCTTCTACGTCAGGTCACCTAATACATGGGAAGCAAACACAGAGCCTGAAAACCTATGTAGTGTAAATAAAACTCTTTGAGATGTTTTTTCTGAATTCAGAATTTCATGTTATTTGAAAATCCTACAGTAGAGACCGTTTTGTGTCGGACAGCACCTCCCTGTTGTACACGCAGAGTGATGTGGAGAGGTGTGGGACTGAGTTTTGGCTTGAAGGCAGGGTTCTTCCCAGTCTGACCGATTCTCTCTCCTTTCCCTACTCGAGTCTGAGTCCATAGTCAGAACTGATCCTGCATTTATCTGAAAGAGCTTTCCCATGTGGAGTTATGGACAGCATGAAAAGCAGCAGTCACTTCTGCATTTTTTTATGATGTTGCCGTGTGTGGAGATAGTGAAACATCTTAAAAAATGAGAGCGAAGGTAGCATATTCAAGAAGCATTTAAAAATAGGCCATGCAGTCAGAGCTTGTTCGAGAAGTAATCTATACTAAAAATGAAAACAAATTAGGGTACATGGATATTTTTAGGAATAATATTTTAGCACGACAACTCTTCTGAACGCTTTCAGGGTCATATCTTTGCCATTCTTCCTTAGGTGGGAGTCCTGTTGAAACTGGTAGGAGTTGTGCCGGAATGAAGCTTTGACCCGTGCTTTTCCCTAATATGCCATTTTTTTCTTGAATGACCTCCTGGCAACCTTGTTCATAAGTCATTTGTCATGTTCATTCTCTGAGTAAGAAGTGCCTTCCATCTGTTCTTAATCTGCATTCCCTTTAACTTCTATTTTTGCTTCCTTTTTTCTGTCATCTGTGTTGCATTGAAAATAGAGTTTCTGTCCAACTTTATTTATCCCCATGTAAGGGGCTGTAATCATTGAAGTAAATCTCTTGGCAGTCTTTTCTTTAAGCCTAGACAACCACAGTCATCAGGCAAAAATAAATGATGGGGGCAACAGCTTCAAATAAATTATTGACGTTTATACTTAGATGCCACTCTCCAGACCAGCTTGGGTGATGCTTTCTTTTTTCGCTCCTTGAGCTCTGCCAGCTCTCAGCTTTACAGGCTGTTTTTGTTCTTTTTTTTATTCTTTACCTGATATTTTCTGATCCGGTCTCTCCCACTAGCTGTTCATTTTAGGCAAAGCACATATGCAGCATGCTTTTTCCTGACGTGTGTCAGTACATACATTATTTCTTAGGTTCTCCAGTAAAGTCTACAGTAGTTCTGGTGAAAAAATGGAGCATTTTTTGGAGAAAAAGTAGGAGACAAATTACTATGGCGTCTCTGATATTCAATTTATTTATTTATTTATTTATTTTGCTTTTAATGCTGATATCTCAGCATGCTTCTACTTTTTAGGTAGAAAACCTCAACTTCTTCCAAACCACTGTTACAATGTCTGTTCCTCTCTTGTGGAAATGAACATGCTGCCATTCCCTCTAGACCATTTAAAGACGGTGTTTGCCTTGGTTTTCTTTTCCTGACTGGGAGGGTGGAGAAGAGGAACAAGGCTCCTTCTCTGAATCCTTTGATCAGCTGAATGAAATCTTAGATTGTGGCTAGCTCTGTTTTACTTTTTTTTCCCCTCTCCTCCTGTCCATGGGTGTAATACACTGCTTTTTCAGAAAGTTTGAGTAACTGGAGACTAGGCAGAAGAAACATAGATGGATCTCAGATTAAAACCGTGTAAATACATGCAGAGAGTTTTTAGAACAAGCTTGTGAGAGCTTAGAGACCCTTACTGCTACTGAAGGCACTTCGTGCTACTTCCTCACTATAAACCAGAGCTGAGGATTCGAATTCAGGTAGAATTTAGATTTAAGCAATTCCCTTTCCCTTTGGAAATGATGGTAGATATGATAAGGTGGTTCATGGGGCAAGTTATTAGTAAATGCTATATTTTTCTCATACTACATTCACAGATTGACATATATAATGTGAGAACCAGGCAAGGTTAATCAATGAATCATGCTAAGAGATTCTCACTAATTTGAGCTCACTCTTACCGTACTCTTTGAGGCCAGCAGAAACAAGGGCTAGCTAAATATTCAGTCTGCTGCATCATCTCACAAACAGTACTTTTTCCTTGTTGAGCCTGCTAGGAGAGCTGGTTCTGAGTTGTGCTTATCCACACTGAAGTACTGAAAAACTGAGACGCTTTTGTTAGAATACAGAAAATGTATGATATTGTGGATGTTGTGCTGTGCCACACAAAAATTTGTCAGCTTAAAATATTCTATATTCTCAAATAAATAGAAGTTGCCTAGTGTTCCACTTAATCAGAGCGAAGAAACATTGACAACTGGACCAAATACTTGCGTGTTTCAGTACAGGTATTAGAAGTCTGAAAAAAAAATGTTGAAACTGAAGTTATTGATTATAAATGAGAATGTTGATGTAATAGGCATGTTAGAAACAGTGGAAGAAAAATAAACAATGACAGGCACATCAGTGACAAATTACATGAGAAAGACAGGTAAAGTCGTGCCTGTCAAAGAGCAGATTTTTTTTTTGTCTTGAAGTAAACAGAGTCAAATCTCATAGAGTAACTACATCACAAAAGCAAAGAGTCCCTACAGATTGAAATTACAAGATGAAATAGGAAAAGTAGAACCATAGCACCACAGGACTGCAGTACAGTATTAGGACTGTAGTACCGACTGTCCTTCCTAAATAGTTGCATTGCCTGTGACAACCTAAACAAGATCAAATGGGGCATGAAGACAGGAGATGCAGTAACAGTGCGAGACATCATTTAATAAATTGATACTGGGTAAATGCGCTCTGTGTGTGTGTGTGTGTGTGATTCTGAGTAAAACTTAAGGTTCTTTAAATAATTGCTTATACGGAGGCTATTTTTTTAATCTTGAAAAAAAAAAAAGGCAATTTTAAGTAATTAGAAAGAAATCTAGGACCTGGTTTTAGACAATGACAGAAAGACTTCATTCAAAACACAGCTAGAACCTCTGTGTGACAGTAACTAATGATGCAGTATTCTTGAAACAGCAAGAAAAGGGGAAAAACTCTCCCATGGCAATGTTTATCTTCAAAGAGCAAACTGCATAAAAACGTGAAAACTGTTTAAAAAGAAAAAGAGCCAAAATTCAGAATGTTTATAGGAGTCATCAAGATTGTTTAAATATGGGAGCTTACTGCAAATCAACTTCCAGAAAAAAGGCTTTAAAAGACCCCAAAAAAGGTTTGCATAGCTAAACAGAAGGGTAAAGGAGTAAGAGGATGTCTTTTATTAAAAAGACTTCTTTTATTAGAAGTAAAAGGACTTTCTTCAAGTTGAAGTTGTGCCTAAATGAGGAAAATAAAGCATAAACAAGTTAAATATATAAACACAATAAGGCAGGCCAAAAGAGATTTTGAAGAACAACTTGGCAAAAACTACTAGTAAAACCATTTTCAAGCTGGCTTTAAGTAGGTAAAATCCTGACAAAATCTACAGGATTAATAAACGATCCAAGTATGTAAGGTATTTAGAGATATGCCCATTCTGGCATATTTCTCTGTCAAGAATGTATCAGAAGATTTGTCAACAATAAAAGTGTTGTAAGAAAAGGTACCAGAAGAAACTGGCAGCAACGAGCAGTAAAAAATTACCAGGACCAGATGGTATCCATGCAAGTTAAAAGAACTAAAGTACAAAACTGTCAAGCCAGTAATGTTGGTGTAATGCTTAAAAGTTTCCTGATCTGAAAAAAATGGAGGTGATAAACATGACACCTAATCTGATAAATTTGTAGGAGCTACAATACTCTATAGGCCCCCTTCTAAGTCGTTAGATTTATGGATAAGTATGATAAAAAGGGGGAGAACTGGCATAGGTTCAATAGAGGAACCCAGAATCTCTACAGTTTCTTTGGAAAAGTAACTGAATGTATGGACAAGGGTGATTCATTTGATAGAAGCTGATTGGTCTTCCAAAACTCATTTGAGCATGTCCTTCATCAAAGGCTCTTGAAGAAGCTTAAGTATCATAGGATAAGACGTATAGGCCTCTCACTAATAACTAATTAAAAAATAAGAAACAAATAGTAAGAAAGTATTGTCCATTTTTGCCATGGAGGGAACTCGTCACTAGAGATCCAACAGATCTGTAAGAGCCCCTATGTTCAACTTCAAATGTTGTGAAAGATACAGGGAGGGGAGGAGATGCCAGAGGTGGTAAAGTTCACTGACCGTACCAACGTCTTTCAGGGTAGCAGAAATGAAAGATTGCTGCGGGGGCTTGCAGCAACGTCTCATGATACTGGTGAACAAAATTAATCGTTATTAAATATAAGATAATATACATAGAGGGTGGGTCTTAATTTATGTATGCAGACGTGACTTGGAGTTACAATTGCTAGTTCTAAAAACAAATAATTAAGTAATTATAAAACCCCCACTGTGCTCGGCAGGGGACAGAAAAGCAAGCAAGGTTTGAAAACTTAAAAACTGAATAGAGAACAAAACGGCAAACATTACCATTCTGTTATACAAAGCTATTGTACACCCAAATCTTGAATTCTGTTTGCGCTTTTGGCCTCTCTTCTCAGGGAACAGACCTCTCACAGGATAATCAGAAGCATGGAAGAGCTTGTCTGGAATAGCTTCCATAAAAGTCACAACTACATAAAGTTGTGACTCTTCAGTCTGGGAATGTGAGGATGGAAGGATCTGCAACAGCGTGTGCAGCACATAGAAAGCAAATGAGAAGCAACATTCTCTGTTTACTAAATTGTTCGCCAAATGCATGGTGCACCTGCCATAGGTGGCAGGTTCAAAACAAGCAAGAGGGAGGGATTTTTGTGTGCAATGCATAGCTGGAACGTGAAGTTCACTCACAGGGTGTTGTGGGTGCCAGTAGGTTACAAGGATTCAAAATGTTGTGTAACAAAACTCATGGAATTAAAATGCAGATAGGGATATGAAAAACTATGACCTCAGCTTAGGAAGCCCCTAGAGCTGCTGCTTTTTAGAACACATGGATAACATCCCGAGGGAGCACCAGCACACTCATGCCTGCTACTCTTTTTCCCTCAGCAGCTGCAGTTGCCTGCTCTGGGAGATGACCGGCCGGGCCAGGTGAATCTCTGATCTCACTCTGTGCAGCCGTTGTATTTCCTTTAATGAAATAGGATTTACCGTGCAGTTCTCATTGCAATTATTCCTGTTTAATTCAGATCCAACCGTTGTTTCATTTATAGCTTTGTACCAAAAAACCCCCACCAAACCCCACAACCCAAACAAGAGCTTTGTTCATTAGCATTATTCAGCCGTGGGTCTCTGAGGGATGAGTGGGGAAATGATGTGATTGGGAGGCCTGGAAATTCATCCCTCAGCCCCTGCCCCTCTGCGTAGGTTCTGCTTTGCTGGTGTCTGGTGGCCTGAGCTCCCTGGCGCGCGGTCCGTGCCTGTGCAGCAGAGTCCTTGCTGGCTGCATTGCCACCTGGGCACCTTTTTTTTTTGTCCAGACAAACCTCAATTTGATCTTACTTTTGTATCCTTCCTGCTCTTTTAAATCCCCTCTTTTGCTTACTACTGGATGCTGGCTGGGTTAATGCTGTGTTCCTTCCATCCCTCCTCCCCCCACAACGTGACCTCTGAAGTAGATGGTCCTGGGAAAAGACTTTTCCTTGCTTTCTAGCTGTTTTATTTTTGTTTAAAGCAGACAGACTATAACTGGCCTTGAGGGAGAAGACTTGGTTTTACTAACTGTTTGATTTTAAGCGTTTTGCTACCAAACTGGCTTATTTTGGTTTTAAGGATTTCTTTATTCCTATTTTTAAACTAGTGCAATATGTGTTTGGAATACACATTGTAAACATGTAATTCCTAGGTGCTGGCATCATTCTGTTTCTGGTGTTATTTCAGTGGAATTATTTCTGCAAAATTTTGAGAATACATGGCTGCATCCCATCTCTGAGGGTATTTTGGGAAGTTTCTGTCATTCTAATCTGGAATCTCTACACTATTAAAAGCAAATTGATTTTGTTGATCCTTTTTTTTTTTTCTTTGTATTTGTTGCACCCAATTCTAATTTTCAGGAAATTGGTGGGAAATTACACTGATTTCAATGCAAGAGTGGTAAGGTCTTTAACTTTGCTCTTCCCGTGCCTTCCCCCTAAGTCAGCTTCCATATTTCAAACACAAGGCTAGTCCCTTTTGATTGTAATGGGGGCATATCCCTTCAACAGTTATGAGCCCCAAGTTCTGAAAATAATTGGGTGTATAAAAGAAATCTTAAGTCTTGAGTGAAGAGTTGAAGAGAGGGTGTGGAGAAGATGAGCCACCATGTTTGTGGTGAGTTGACCTTGGCTGGACACCAGGTGCCCACCAAGCCACTCTATCACTCCCCTCCTTGGCAGAACAGGGAGGGAGGAAATAAGACGGAAAAACCCCAACTTGTGGGTCAAGATAAAGGCAGTTTAATGAAGCAATAGCAAAAGCTGCATGCGTGGAAGCAAAGGAAAAGATGTTATTCTCTACTTCCCATCAGCAGGTGATGTTCAGCCACCTCCTGGGAAGCAGGGCTTCGGTACATGTAGCGGTTGCTCCAGAAGACAAACGTTGTAAATAACAAATGCCCTCCCCTTCCTCTTCCTTTCTCTTAGCTTTTATGTCTGAGCAGATGTTATATGGCGTGGAATATCTGTTTGGTCACTTTGGGTCAGCTGTCCTGGCTGTGTCCCCTCCCACACCTGCTGAAGAAAGACACTCTACCACTATCACATTATTATTATTATTATTGTTGTTGTTGTTATTATCATCATCATCATTATCACTATTATCGTTTTTTTAATTTAGCTTCCTATGTATCACTGATAATTCTGGAATGGCTTGAATGGATGACGTGGAGCTAGAGTTTAGCTGAAGGCTGGGCCCTGCCTTGCTATCACAGGGTTTTGGTAAGGTGAGATAGGAGGAAAGAGGTCAAGTGAGAAATTATCTTTGGAAGTCTTTGCTAACGGATTTTTGGATACAGAGGTACCGCAAGAGGGGGGAAAATGAACACTAAGGTAGATCTGGAAATAGATCACATAATATAATTGCATTTTCTCATATAGTTATACTTTTCTGATAAGTCATTTCATATGGTACCGGAAAGAGCTTAACTTTGTAATGAACAAAATGTGGATGTTGAGAACTCACTATGGCAAGCTATGTCATAGCCTGATTATTTCTGTATCATTTCTTTGTATAGGTGGAAAATGTTCGGTTACTTGATCGTTTATCTTCAAGAAAAGCTGCACTGGGAACCTTGTATTTAACAGCTACCCATGTAATCTTTGTGGAGAATGGCTCTGAAACTCGTAAAGAAACCTGGGTATGATTTTTTTTTTTTTTCCAGTTAGCTGTAAGTGTGTGGCACTTCATTGATGGTAATTTGAAAATAACTTGCAAAACAGTTTAAACATTGTAAATTAGTTTGTGTGGATGCTTTTGGAACTTCAGAGTGTGTGAAATTCCAGCCTGGTAATTTTTGAAAATTGTCAGTGGATTCTGGATATCACAACACAGTAAGAGGAGTAGAAGGACCTTCACCATAAGAATACCAGATGTGAGTGATCGAGGAAGAGCTTCTGTAAACTACAGTATTGCTCCTATCATCCAGGAAGAACCGAGAATAAATGATTTGAATGTGAATTACTACCTTCGCTCACTGAGCTCTTGCCTCTCTCCCTGATCTTTTGTGCTGGATCAGTGATTTTGTTGGTTTAATTTTTTGATTTTTTTATAATGTAGTATTTTGAGTTCTCTGTTTTGATGGATTGATAACATATGGTGCATGTATATAGACAGGTACAGATAAAGCACCGGTGGCTTACCCTTTGAGAGTCTTTTATGTAGCTTAATTATGAATCCTTCGTCCATTTTTGTACTAATTATTAACTCCGTTCTCTTTTGGTCCCACTATTCCCTCCCGATTTTTATTGTAATGTTTCATCTCATCTGATGCCGTATTTAGAATTATATCAGGGCTACCATTCTGCCAGTGAGGAAGCCCAACATTTTAGCCTTATCTAACTGATGTTGGTTCATCTTTCCACTGTGCAGACAGCTGAAAAGAACTCTTTTCCTGACAGCCGCTAGCTTACACTAAAGCAAACAAACAAAAAGCTTTGGATAGCATGACCAGACTAATATTTGAGCAGCTGAAGCACTCCAGAAGCACTTCTTTGTCTGTAGGTGATGTACCAGGCACTGCTTGAGCCTGAAACTGGAGATAGGAGTAAAAACTTCAAGAGGAGGAGTGTGGGGATTTTCCCAAGCAGTAGCGGAAGCTACTGTGCCTGCCTTGGCATTCCATTATAAGTAATTATTTTTCTTCCTAAAGTTTTGAATCACTTGGCATAAATGTTTTCAATTCCCTTGCAGGTTCTTCACAGCCAAATTTCCTCTATTGAGAAGCAGGCCACCACTGCCACTGGTTGCCCATTACTGATCCGCTGCAAGAACTTCCAGGTTATCCAGCTGGTCATCCCTCAGGAACGAGACTGCCATGACATTTACATATCTCTGATACGTCTGGCACGACCAGGTATGGGAAGGAAACTGACACAAAAGTCAGTCCTCATCCTGAAGGGGGAAAACATAATGGAAGAAATGTAGCTGTGCATCTTTGTCCTTTGCAGAAAAGGCTTCATTAGAGATGTGTTACGAGACAAAAGGTCTCTGAGCAGAACATATTAGAATAATCATTTATGGAGCCATCAAGAAAGCACATTATAACAAGAAGTTCATTCCATGAAGTATGACATGAACTCTTGTTTAAAATAATACCCTAGGGTATCACGGGCCGTAAAATACATTAAAATGATACTTTATGTGTAACTGTTTACTGGATGCCTTGTGTAAGTGTGAACAAGCCTCTAAATGCAGGGAACTTTCACATTCCTGCTGTGACAAAAAGACTTATGATATGTCTAGCAGTCGTGTCATGATTTGAATTTTTCCTTTCTGTGCTGTCCATAAATTTCTTAAAATCAGTGAAAGGTTTTGCAGCAAGTAGTTGATTTATCCCACTGGACTGCCTGTGTTTCGGCCTGTTATTATCTACATTTTGAGTGTGCCCTTCTAGAATTTCTGAATTCCGATCAAGATCCTTTTGAAACCTTTTTTCTTTTCAATGAAAATCCAAATGTTGCATCAAAGTCCAAAACCCCATCCTCTGCATTGTAGCTGCTCTTCTAAGATCTAGCTGACAAGGCTTCTGGATTGTATATTTTAAATGATAACTGTAGAAATACAAAACCAACCTCTGTCCTTTACTGTTTCAACAGTTTGCGAAGAAAATGTCTACCACAGGCTGTACAAACCTGACAACGCTGGCTTTAATTTTTATCTTGCTAGGACTACACCAAATTTATCTACTGTGTAGAGGGGGAAAAAATTGCAGTGTCAGCCAGCACAGCTACTGAACTTCCTAAAGTACCTTCTATAATTAGGTTAGTAGTAATATGCAACTGCAGCAGTTCTAACTTGATATGCTAGGTTATACAAGATGAAAGTAATCAGATAAATTTAAAAACAATGAGACAAATCTAGTCAGTGGTTCTGCTGTGTACATCTGGATTAATTCCACGGACCACAGCTGCAAGTATGTGTTCGTGCATGCTGGAAGGAATGCAGTTGTGTAGTGCTGTTTCCCTGGAGCCAGGAGGAGGTGTGTGTGCTGCTCTGCACCAGAATAGGACCCTTCAATACAGGCACACAGAATGGCAAAGAGAAAAATAGCTGTGGACCCTGAATACACGTCCAGTGGCAGCCTGCAATGGTCAAGAAGGTTCAAATGAAGAAGATGCAATAAGAGCACCATGGAACTAGCTCTTTGGCTAGTTCAGCTGCACAGTAGTTTTCCTTCTCCAGCAAACTATCTGATCTTCATGCGAGGCAGGATAAAATCCTGCTTATTTAAAACTAGAAGGCTCTGATTGCAAGTTGAGCCAAATTACCCTGACAGTGCTCTGCCATGCCATTTTGTCTGGGCGCAAAGCTGTATTTTTTTTAGGTAATACAGTTACTCTAACATTAGAAGGTACTCTTTACTCTGTGAAGAGAAAATTCGACTCATTCAAGCTCTATTTTCCATTTTATGCCTGTTCTTTTCATTCATTCCACCATAGGGGAACCTGAGTGAAGCCCATGTTGTGTACTGGCTTAATATATTCTATGCTATCTGATGTCTTAGTTACACTAAAGGAGCAAATCTGTGTTTGATTTTATTCTTGCTAGCTGTTAATAGCATTTTAATAAGGTCAGGCTGTCACCTGAATTTGGCCTTTTTGTTTAATTAAGCCCCTTTGTGAAACAAGCTGACCGTAACAGTTATTACAAGTGTAATAGCAGGATTGCAGATGCTTATGTCAAAATAACGATGAAAGATTAGGGAAGGTCCAATAAGTACAGGCAAAGAGGTGATAACTGAACTTTAAGGCACTGACTATTAAGAGCTGAACATTTTTGTTACCACCTATAGATACCATCATGTAATAATGCTTGTAACGTTGAGGCAGACTTCAGTCATAAATAACCCAGATATATTCTAATAGGTGGATTTTTAAAGGCTTCCCATGTGCCTGTGAATAACAGGTTCACTTGGAAAGAAAATCCAGATGCAGAAAAACCAAGCAGTGGAAACAAAAGCTCAAATTGCTACCAAAAATAATTAATTAAAAAGAGGTCAGATTGGATTTAGGTATTAACGTTAAAACTTCATGTTAGCATGTGAGAAATAAACCAGAATGTTTGCCAAATCTGTGCCATGACAAAAGTTTGAAATCAGAGAATACAGAAGGGGTTTAAACTGTCAGATATTGTGCAAACCATTCTTTTCTTCCTCCTTACTCATGATTTAGTTGGCTTTCAGTACTTAGCTGAGAGAGTTAACATGTTTTCTTTCCTTGTGTTCGTACTCCTGTGTGTGTATACAATCAATTTAAAGAAGTTTAAAAAGCAAAATATAACTTAAATTAAACCTTTAGAAGGCATAATCAAAATAAAATCGGTGGGAGCCTTATTATTATTAATATTGTGGTTGGTTTTCTGGTTATTATTTTAATAGCTATAAAGTTCCTTACCCTAGTATTCTAAGACTCTGCTTGTTAGGTGTATATTATTAAAAAAGAAAGTGCAGTATTTAAATTTACTGACCTTTTTAATATTATATTGTGGAGCAAGTGTCTAAGACTCTGCTTGTTAGGTGTATATTATTAAAAAAGAAAGTGCAGTATTTAAATTTACTGACCTTTTTAATATTATATTGTGGAGCAAGTGTATCAATAGAGAACCATGAAATCAGAGAGGACTCAGCTTGTGATTTATTTCAGTTCTAAAGTTAAAAACCTGTTGGTCGGAAAGTTTTAAGGAACTTAGAGCAACAGGATGAAACATACCCTCAGAACATAACAATATAAGTATCAATGAGAACGTTAATTTCAAGCTATATGCTGAATAGTTATTCAAATCAGTGACAGTTGGCATGTAATGGCAATGTGTGTCTGACTACCATCGGTCACCAGGATTAAGACCCTCATTAGCATAAATACAGACATACTCCTTAAAAAGGTTAAAAATTCCAGCACCAGCAAAGCTTTTTATATGGTCCTTGACCAAGGGTGACAGGTAGCATAGCTACTTGAACAATTTCACCGTCTTGATAAAATGGTTGATGCAACATATGCTATTTCTATGCTATTACAACATCTATATCTTGAATGCCTTTGATAATAATGCAAGGACAGAATTTTGCAGTCCACAAAACTAAGATTTCACTTAATCTATTCGTAACTTCCTTATTTAGGGACAAAGACTTCTGAGTTAGTCCAATTTTTGGAAGACTGTGCTACATAGTCCATTGTTCAGATCTTCAGTCTTTGTCACAGGACAGATGTTAGGTTAATAAAGGGACTTCTAAGCTACTTCTGGCCAGCAAATTTTTTTGCAGAACAAGTGCTTACTCTGGCACTGACTTCAGTTTTCTTTGGATGAAACCATGTTATCACTGGCATTTTGTCTTTGGGCTCAGGGAGACTTTTGCAATTCATAGAGAAGAGGTGTATTTTAAGTAGCGCTACTTATAAGGCACATATATTGCAACATATACAAATAACAAAAGAGCATGTGAAGTATACTTTAAAATAGTTGTAGACCAGGATATGTGCTTTTACATAGCAAAGCATACTATTTTAAAAGAAACTGCATAAAGGGCAACGGCAAGTTCTGGTTTTGCAGTGTCATTTCAGGATGAGAAATCTGAAGTGGTTAACTGGTTTTGTTTGTTTGCTTTTTTTTTTTTTTTTTTTTTCAGTGAAATACGAAGAGCTGTATTGTTTCTCATTCAATCCAAAATTAGATAAAGAAGAACGAGAACAAGGCTGGAAGCTTATTGATCTCAATGAAGAATATAATCGGATGGGTATTCCAAACAACTATTGGCAGATTAGCGATGTAAACAGAGACTATGGAGTGAGTTGTTCTGATTTTTCTGTTAAAGAGGCTGTCTGTGAAGTAAATCAGCAGTGTGACTCCAGGCTACCACAGTGCTTAGATGCAGGGTTCCTTTGTGGTCAGTGCTGTACACATGTGTAGTAAGGTGCAGTTCTTCCACTCTTTCACATAAAAAGGCACATAGTGGGTGAAAGAGTGTGTCTTCGTTTAACACGCGTAGAAATGAAGCACAGAAAACATGCCCTCAGTGTTTTAAAAGTTACTGCTTGCCTGCCTGGGGAGAAGTTTTAATCATACTGAATGTTATGTTTCTGAATGAGCATTTTCCTGACTCGTAGGGTTATATAAAATTACTACAATTTTCAGAAAAAATTTACTTGAAATAGTGATCTTGGCAAATGTTTTTTCCTCACTGGTTATCCTCAAAATCCTTTTGAAGCCTCTGTGATTGACTGTTAAGTGTTTTTCACAGTCATCTGACATATCTTCCTAGCTGCGTGCTCTCCTGCTTAGTTCAGTCTCGTACAATTGAAGTCCCTAGAACGTTAATTAATTGTGAGAAATACTAACCAAAGTATTTTTAAAGGAAGTTTGTCCATGCACTCCGTTGGCTCTGTTGCTGGAGCATATCCATGTTAAGGCAGGCCTGTGAAGTTCTCAGAGAAGACTGAATGTGCTGTCAGGGTTTGTTTTCTTTTTGTTAAAACAAGTGGAAAAAATGTTTGACCTCTTTAAAGATAAATTGTAGGAAAAATGGCATCATGAATAAAACCCAGTTCACCACAGCAGCATCTGTAGCCACAAGCCCTTCCTTTTCTTTCTCTTTCATTACATATCTCTAACTCTCTCAGAACCTAATTTCTCCCCGAACATCCTTATACTTTTAGTCATCTCAGGAAGTCCAAGGGAGATACTGGATATTCTTTTGACCCCAGCCAGAACACCACGGGCTGTATCAGGAAAAGGAAATTAGACCAGGACCCTGTTTGTGGTCCCGCTTGTCTCCAGAGGAACTTCTGGGCCTTTTTGCAGGCTCCTTAGATTCCTTTCAGAAGTGGTAGGCATTGTCAGGGCTGCTTGCCTTTTGGCAACCTCATTTCATACGGATTAATTTCTTTTCTCCAAGCCCCTATCATGATCATCGGTTTTTTGTTACTAAATTTGCTAGAAAATTTGGGTCTATAATTCCCTCCCATTATAAGAGAGGGGTGTCTGAGCCCTTAACCCACTGCCATGCATCCTTACTTCCAAATTCTGCTACAGAGGAATCTGCAGTTGTACATACAACCTTGGTGTACGTAGCAGTGAATCTTTTCTGGTATGAATGTATGTTCTATCTGCCTGTTCTCAACACAGCATGAATTAGCATTTGGAAGTACAGCTCTTCAACCCTTCTGCTTCAGTTTTGCCATCTGTAAGTTAGAATTAATACTTTCCAGCTTCAAAAGACTGTTTTCAGAAATGTCAGTGATGTGTATATGATAATGATGGAATGTTCCCTGAGATTAGAGTTCCTTGGTATTTTGTTTTTGCTGTGGAGATGGCTAACATTACTTGTATTTTTAGGCCAAATAAGCAGAGTTTCCATTCACAGGTCTGCGACTCCTATCCAACAGAAGTGTACGTACCAAAGTCTGCAACTGCACACATCATAGTGGGGAGCTCTAAATTTCGGAGCCGAAGGCGTTTCCCAGCTCTTTCCTACTTCTGCAAAGATAACAATGTAAGTGTGAACTTGTAGCTTTGAAGTGGTTGCTTATTTTGGCCTTGCTTTCATAGTGCTTCTAGTAAGCTTTCACAAGAAAAAATCAGTGATTGTTTTATCAAATAAATAAAAGATTGTTAGTGTAGTCTGGTTAGCATGGCTTGTGCATATGGGCACACACTGGAATTACGGTTAGTTCATTAATAGACATTTAATGCAGTCATTTAAACTTAATTATCCAGCTTCATCATCCAGCTAACACAAAAAAGTGTGATCCCTGTGTCACAAGGAAGTGGATTTGTACAAAAGGTCCTGAAGCATGGGTGGCTGAATAGTGAAGGGCAGTAGCAGGCAGCTTAGCAGGCAACTGGGAGGAGAACAGAGCAGTTTAGGATCTGGTAGCCACAGCCTGAAAGCAAGGTGAGGAGGAGAAAAATTATACTTGCAGCAATTAGAGAATCAGGAGTAGCCTTTCAAGAGAAGATCTGTGACTAGACCCAAAAAGGATGGATGAAAGGGCAACCAAATTTTGGCTGAGCAGCATGTCATGGCTTTGTTGAAGAGGCTCTTGTCTGTAAGAGTGAGGAGTCCCACCTTCTGCTCTGTGACAGGTATTCTCAGGGCTAGGTGATGAACTGCCTCACTTATCTGTAACCGTTTGCAAATAACCTGTACCTAGACTATTTACATTTCTGTTTCTGGCAGCTGAGGTGAAGGAGACCCTTGCACTGAAGGATCCCATGGACTGGGTGTTTTTATGTTTGTGCCCCAGCCCCCTCGAACCTGCCTTAGCTCAGCTGTCAGTACCAGTTAGGAGAATGGTGCCCCTTTTGCACTCACAAAGGATCCGTGTGCCAAATATCTCCTCCTGTTTCAGTCCCAGACTGGCAAATGCATTGAAAGGTTTTCCCTAGTGCTGAGGGATGGCCAGGACTTCCCAAGAGACAGGGCTAGTGTGGGATTACAGGGTGTCTGCAGGGTTTGCCATGCAGGATGGGAGATATTCCCGTAGGATGTCACAAGCAGGAATCATAAGCTACAGTCTTCATGGAAATCTTATCTTTACAGTGGCCCCTGTCATAGGTTTAAGCTTCAGAAGGAAAGAATAAGACATTGTTTTGACTCCTTCTTTACCTTCTTATTTCATCAGAATCCTGCTTCCATAAAGTTCTATGAATTTGGCAACAAAACAGGAGGATAAGAAGATTTAAATAGTAAATACAGTCTCTGCATAAATCACTGTTACCTTTAATATTTCATTAGGGCCAGAATTTTCAAAGTTAATTACTTTGCATGATGGACGAAGTCCAAACATAAATATCTAGGATTCAAAACACTTGGACATTTCCAAATCTCAGTGAAGGAAAAGCTCTCATTTCCAAATCTCAGTGAAGGAAAAGCTCTCAGGGATCTGGTAGATTCCAATACACAGTGATCCAAATTGGATGAGTTTCATGGTTTCAGCCTGGATGTTTTCCCTGTTGCGGCTGGAATTCAGGTCAAGTTTCAGACCACCAGGGTCTGAAGTGTTGTGTTTACTCCTTCATGATCCTAGTTCAAAGGGCTAGGAAAAGGGTCAGGAATGTTGGAGGAACTACCGTCTTGTGAGTTTGGAGGTTGGCATGAGTTGCCAGCTAGTAGAGGGATGGGCAGGAGTGGAGTAAGGTTTGTGATGGTAGACATTGAACAGCTATGGTAACAGCAGGGTGGGAAGAGGTCTGCAGCATGCAGGGAAGATGGGTGCCACTCATCCAGTCTTTCATATCCAGAACTTTGCCATAGCTCTTTGGTACTGACAAATTCAATGACGATGTGACAGCTTACTCTGCGTCTTGCAGTATCTGTGTGAATATGATAATATAAAAGTCTGAAACTATCTGTTCAGTCTGGGCAATAGCAAAACATGACCTCATCTCTTATCCTACTCTTAAACATAGCCCAATAAATTTTATGGATGTAGCTCATCCTAAGCAATTTGTCTGGGTCAGCAGGATACCTTTTCATGGGTATCATGGGTAATGATTCCCACTTATAATACCTAACGATGACTAGGTCAGCTTATCTTCCTAGTTTTGCAGTACTGGCAGTGCAGCTGTTTCTTGAGCTGAGGCTAAACATGATCTTAACCCCAAGCCTAACTTGACAGACAAGCAATTGTCTCATACTGGTGCCAGCACATACCTTAGCCTTTTGGGCCCCCAAGATGATAGAATGTAAGGGGCTCCAGCCCATACTTCCCTGAATCCTAACCTTCATCCACAATCCTAACTTCAGCGTAATCTTGAGGTCTGTATCTGCCTTGTGACTGGTACACTACACATGAGACAGACATGTCTTCCTTCTGCTAAAGAGGAGGGTTGTGGACATATGAATACATACCTTTTGCTTCATGCAACAGAGGTGTAAGCATATATTAAATCACTGGAATGTGTGCTGATCAGCAGGCAAGACTCTAGATAACTAATAATCTGTTTGCAAAAACTTAATAATCGTATGAACAGTCTCTTACACAATTCATGGTTTCTGTATGTCCTGGTTTCAGCTGGGATAGAGTTAATTTTCTTCTTAGCAGCTGGTGCAGTGCTGTGGTTTGGATTTGGTGTGAGAACAATGTTGATGGCACATTGATGGGTTTGGTTGTTGCTGGGTGATGTTTATACTCAGTCAAGGACTGTTCAGTTTCTCAGGCCCTGCCAGCGAGAGGGCTGGGGGGCATGGGGAACTGGGAGGGGACACAGACAGGACAGCTGACCTGAACTAGCCAAAGAGGTGTTCCATACCATGGGACATCGTGCTCAGTATATAAACTGGGGGGACTGTCTGGGGCCTGGTGGATTGTTGCTCAGGGACTGGCTGGGCATCGGTCAGCGGGTGGTCAGCAGTTGTATCGTGCATCACTTGTTTTCTTTCCTCCCTTCCCTTTGGATTTCATTCCTCTCCCCCTCTCCCTCCTTTTCATTTTAACTGTTATTATTATTATTGTTCTTTCCTTTTTATTTTATTTCAACTATTGAATTGTTCTTATCTCAACCCTTGAGTTTTACGTTCCTTTCCGATTCCCCTCCCCGTCCCTCAGGGTGAGGGGGAGTGAGCGGGTGGCCGCGTGGCACTTCGTTACCGGCTGGGGTTAAACCACAACACTGTATTAAAGTTCCGTGTTTTACTGACGAACTACTGATAGCTCCAGGCCTTGGCTGAAAAAGAGCAGGTCCTTTCTCACAGTAGTAGGTGATGTGTAGGGCAGTCTGCACGGGTCACAACCTTCAGCAGGCAGATTTACTTCATGCTTATGTTCAGTGCTTAGAAAGTGCGTGTATTAGCCCCCTTGCCCTCTACAAATCTGGCTGCCCTCTGCCTAGCAGAAATAAAAACCTCCCTGCTCACCTATTTCATATGCTATTCCTTCTTTCCCAGTTTCACCTGGAGGTCTGATCCTGATGGGTCTGTAGTGAAACACTCTTGCTTTCTTCAACAGCACTGATTAATAAATGTACCCCAGGAGTCAGGCTGCCTGACCCACTTCCCATGCAGTAAGGTCTTTCTCCAAAGACAGTGCTAAAATGCTCCACTGTCAGTGATCCAGCTGCATGTTAGGCATTTTTATTTCTTGGACTCATGATTTCGGGCTGTTAAGTAAAGCATGCATTGGTGTAAGTTGGGTGTAATCAGTATCATAACTGGTAGGTGTGGATGGCAGTGCAAAAGGACCTGTTCTTTGTGTTGTATCAGTGTTTTTGTGATTACAGTGTTGTACTCACCACATCCTCTAGAGACGACCTTTCAGGTGTTATTCCACACTAGGGAAATACTATATTTAAAATATCTTTAAAGCTTGGATTCAAGACTAGACTTGGGCCAATGGGGTTGTATTGTTTTAATATTTCCTTGCCTTTTAAAAATAAGGTATTTACTAACATGTAATTCTTTTTACCACTCTGTCCTTCCCATGTAACTGTACACATATGAAAACATCTAATGAACTATTTTTGTAAATGCTTCTGGATGCTAAATAATTTCTGCTTAATAACTCTGCTGATGTTTTTCCTTTGTCCGTTTTCCTGCAGGCCTCCATATGCAGAAGCAGCCAGCCTTTGTCTGGCTTTAGCGCTCGATGCCTTGAGGATGAACAGATGCTCCAGGCCATTAGAAAAGCAAATCCAGGAGGTGATTTCATATATGTTGTTGACACTCGGCCCAAAGTAAGTACATTAAATTTCTTACACATAGCCAGACTGAGTTTGGGCTGAATACATTTGGGAAGGTGCGCAGTCTAAGTGACTGACCATACTTCTGGTCTTAGTTTCACCTGTGTAACTCCACAGGTAAATTAGGATTTATTAGGGGAGTCTTAACTAGGAGCCTTGCCCACATTTTTCTCTCTTCTAGAGTTGTTTCATTTACACTGACCTTTGATCTTTTTTGTTCTTAACAAAATGTAAAGATATAGCATAGTAAATAACTTGTAATAGTAACCGTTTCCACACACAGCAGAGCTATCACTAACTATATTACTAGCAAAAAATAATTCACATTATAAAACTGTATTTACAGTTGTTTTTAATGTTGCAAACATCTGCCTGCTTATACTAAAATTTTCCATGCAAGATTTCTCCTGCAAGTAGGAAAATCTCAACAACCTCTGCATAAGGCTAAGGAAGGACCATTTACTGAGGCTACAAGAATTGAGGAGATCTTCTCTGAATGTCTGCAGCACTTTTTTGTTTTTGAGAGAGACTCTGAAATATGGTAACTACTGATCTTAGATGCCATATCTATAATTAATATACATTATATTTTTATATACAAATTATATTAATATAATTTATATTTTTTATACAATACAATAAAAAATCCTTGGCAAAGATAAAAGCTTTAGAAAAATATAATGCTGTGCACAAACACAGAAACTCAGTAAGAATCTGGAAGAGAAGCTAAAAACCCCCTTGTGCCCAAACTGGCATGCTAGCAAACAGCTCAAGGTGATGAGGAATAGATGGGCTTCAGTGTCTGGAGGTGGGAGCAGAGATTTGTTCTTGCGCTATCAGTATCTTCCCTTGCTGAAGTTAAAGCACCTGAAGAAAAGAAACCAAAGGGGCAAATCTCCACAAAATCCCTAATAGATACAGGTTTGTTATAGCGTGGGAAAGAACAAAGGCCTGAGGAAAAGGAACAAGGAAGCTGTTTCAGTATCCTGACATCAGGAGGCAGAGGCTGAAAGGTCAATGTGGGTGAAGCTGAGAAACATGAGGGATGGAGTAAGGAAGGGCAAACCTGGCAGAGCTGGGGCAGAAACAAGGAACCTGTCTGCTTGGTGACCTTGGAGCTGGTGAGAAAGTGTTGGGCAGTCGCAGCTGTCATGGGAGGCAGTTGACAGAAAAGCGGGGCCTTGGCATGTCCCATCGCACTTTATAATTTGGTGACTTTGACCTTCAGTTCCTTCTTTTTTACTGGGAGGACAAGGATGTGTCATCGTCCTGAAGCAAGCAAATTGTGATGAGCACTAGGGAAGGACTGGTACCACTGTGTTGAGAACAGGCTTTAGATAAGAAGTGCAGACCTAGCTGCCTAAATAATGCTTGTTTAACAGTTTTCTGTGTGTAATAATAGTTACAGCATAATGTAGCATAATGTTTCCTGGCTGATGATACTGGTACTCTGCCCTAATTAAGGAGGTCACTTACTGATGGGATTTATTACAACTTACTGACTTGGCTGTTAATAATGTTTTACAAGGTGTTAACATGAAGGTCTCATCCTGTAAACTTTTCTGGTAAATGACTTTGAGACACCTCCTGTGTGCAATGAAAAAAGCTTGTACTTTAAGTGGAGAGAGTGAAATTGGCTTGTTCAGATGTGAATGTTGGCATATTTCCAGCAACGCTGACTTCTTCAGGAGCCAGTCAAGAGACACTGTTTTCGCTGGACTTTTCTAGAAAAAAAAGATTTTTATGTAAAGAAATGTGTATACACAGATTCCTACGTCTCTCTGAGCTGCAAGAACAGACTGATTTACTAAAGCTCCTGTGATCCCAGGTGCTAAATACAGCCTTGTTACAGTTTTGCACCTCTTAATGCATATATAAATCTAGAACATGTAGGAAGTGACAGGTATCAGTGCAAGCTCTTCCTGGCATTCCTCAGGGAACCTTTAACAAATGCAAATGTAAGATACCAAGCCTGATGCAAGGTTTCCCATTGCTCTAGGAGGCTAAAAAAGTAACTGCCTCTTCTCTCATCAGAACTGGTTCCTTGAGAATATTATGAATATTGATGGACCCTTCAATTCAGCATTCCAAAGTGTTCTTCCTATGCTGTCTTTTGTTGTGCTTGATAATTTTCAAAACAAAAGATCTGGCTGCAGAAGAAAGCTTTGTTTCCAGTTCATTTAAACATACCGGGATGACCATATGCAGAGTTTTACTTAGACTACTGCCTGTCTTAATTTTCTCCTTCCTCTATGTGTTTACAGAAGAAGCTGATATAAACTTACTGTTTATGAGTAAAACGAATTAGTTCTATAACTCTTTATAACAAGACGGGACTCGGTTATCCTCCATATTAAAGGAGATGCCAGGAAATCTGGCAAGTGAGGTCTTATCCCTGTAGAGGTTGTATCCTCATATTCACTGAGATTAAACGAGGACAGGCACAATTTAGAGTGCTTTACAACTGCTTTAAGAGCAACAGATGGAATTTTGGTAGGTGATGTGGAAAACATGTTAGTAAATGTTAGTGGCAGCTGCGAAGTTTGGCAACTGACAATATTTAGAATAAATGAGTGTCAGAAAGTCTTGCAAATTTAACCTGATATTTATTTACTTTTAAAGAGGGCTATTTCAGAAAGAAAGGATTTCTGTTATAAAATTGCTCTGCTGTAGAGACAGTTAACAACATTTCTTGTACTGATGACTAGGTCAGTTAGGGGCTAGATTTTTTTTTTTTTTTCATTTAGGGTTTCAGGGGGTTGTGGTGGCTTAAACTCAGGCATACAGATCTTTCTTTGTGAAGCTATATGCTGTTGCAGAGAGAGACTGCTTCATTTTGTTTATACCAGAACACAGACGTCCACTTCAAAAGAGAAATATCAGGATTCAACAGATAATTTATATCTTTCTAGCAAGTCCCACTGAGAACTCTGTCCTTAAAGGACATGCTCTTCACAGGCTGTATCTTTTTTTTTAATTGTTCATTGATAGTCAAAACATTAGCAGGCTGCTAGTTGATAGACAAGAATTCTTTTATGCCAGCATTTCTTCCTGAATAGCATACTACAAGTTAAAGGGAGTTTTCCACAGGAGTAAATGAAAAATGCTGGGTTTTTGCCTAGGTTCCTATCTTAGAGTATGGTTTCTTCTGTTTTATCATGAAATTCATGCAATGTTTCAATTCCTGATGGTGGTCCACAAATGTAACTGTGTTTTCCTATTGCCAAGTTCTCATCATGGGAATGGATGTGCTAGAAAGTGTGAATATGGGAAAAAATCTCCTATCTTCACGTATTACCTTGGACAGAATAACAGAACGGAAAAGTGGTCTCGCCTCTCTGTTTATGCATCTAAAATGAAGTTATATGGCATAAAGAGTTTTAGTCTTTAGCTGTTTCCTTTGAAAGTTAACACATTATGTTTGGTCTATGGAAACCTATCTTGACATATGACATAGACTTGTTCATCTCAGTTGGAGGTAGGTTGGCAGCAGACAGTCGGTGATGCTCACTCAATGGCAATGCGTTCAGCTCCAAATTAAAACTGAGAATCAGGAGTGTGTGTGTCTGGGGTGGAAGAGATCAGGAAGGGACACATTCTTGTGTATCTTATGGTACCACTAGATGAGTACTCAAGTATATTATTGTGAGTTTCAGAAGCAACCACAGAAGCAGCAAATAAGTAGCACTGCCTGCAATATTGGGAAATAAACTGGAAACAGTTACTTGCATAGCCTCTTGTTCCCTAGGCAATGCCTAAGACATAGTTTGTTTTGGTTTTTCATGAGCATTGGCTCTCACTGGGATGAAGATTAGTCACTTTTTTGTCCAATTGATGCCTCAGAAAGTCTCTACAAAAGCTTTGTTAGTGCCCTCCAGTCTGGATGTGCAATATCCATGGTTACTTAATTCTTATATCTTTCCTGCGCAGAAGCTGGTAAGTGTTTGGCGATACGGAGGTTCTGCCATGTGGGCCACTTTGTTCCTCCTGGAACCTTCATATTTCTTAGGAAGTTCAAAGGCTCCCCCAGCCTTACAGTGTGCATTTCATAGAAGAGCAGGGACTTCATGCAAAAAGACAATTTCTTTCTATTGGACAGTGAGATTTTGCTATAGGAAATTTAAAAACCCCAAACCTAGTAGTTAGGGTAATAAAGTAAAAATACTTAATTCACTTCTATCCACTCTATTTTTCAGCTCAGAAATCAACATTTGGCATAAGGGCCTTGACAGATAGTTTTCTTTTCCCCCAGAATCTCAAAAGGGGGGGAAATAAGCATTAAAAAATCCCATAATTTTATGCTTGGGACAACTGAAATAAAGAAGCATTTAGTGACTTTCCCATGCCAGTAAGCAAGTAACAGATTCAAAGAGAAAACTCCAGCTTCCAGCTGAATGTATTTTTTTCTGAAACACAGCAAAATATTTGATAGTGCTGCATTGCAGATGAAAAAATTTGTGGTAATTTTGTCAGTTTAAATCTTTCATGGTCTTACAGAACTAAAGCCAAGATACCATACACTTACGAAAAACTACTCCAACTCTCTCTTCATTATTCCAAGCTTCAAAGGAGTAAACTGTATTAACTTTTTGATTATTTGAGCAGTAAAACACAGTAACTTGGGCAACGTTACAGTGTACATATGCATGGCAGATAAGACACTGCCACCTCCTGGGTATACTCTGCTAGTAAGCATAATGCTGGTCAAAAATAAAATCAGCATAGCGTTTTAGAAACCAATTAAAACCTCTGCTCTTGCAGGGGAGCCCTATATAAGCTGTGTTTTTTGTGTCTAACCTCACTAACAAAGTTTCATTCGAAGTGTGTGAAATGGAGGTCAGAGCATCAGCAACCCAGTGCTCTGCAATAGGCTGTGAACAGATTTCCGATTCCTAACCTGCTGTGTTGATACTAAGATAAATGCTTCCTATTTGTGCCTGACTTAAATCACGCTGATGTATTGCAGTAGACCACAAGCTTTGTTTTGAGAAGAATCTGTTTGCTACTGGTTTTCGTCCACTTTTCCCCATTTTTTTCAGCTCAACGCAATAGCAAACAGAGCAGCAGGGAAAGGATATGAAAACGAAGACAACTACTCGAACATCAAGTTTCAGTTCATAGGCATTGAGAACATCCATGTCATGAGAAACAGTCTGCAGAAAATGCTTGAAGGTAATACTGTTTATTGAAAACTAGAGGAAAGATTCGATCCTTCTGTCGTACAAATCAGGATAACTGCTCTGAAATCAGCTGCAGTGAAAACAGCCAGGAAAAGAGATCTTTGCCTGTTGCAGCTGCCTGCAGCTGCCTGCTGGCTAATGGGGCTTGCGCAATGGAGCATCATCGCAACTAGAGATGATTTCCTAATTGTGCAAACACTTGTTTCATAGGTGAAACCCAGATATCATTTACTTTAATGACAAAATTCATTTGACTTCAATACATCTTACTGCTACTACATCTTCTATTGCAGTTTCCACTTCGATTGTTTAATGAAAAAAATTACTTACAGCTGGCTTTGATGCCAGGGAATTTTTTTTAAGCTCAGAAAATCTATGGTTTGATTCTTGTATGTGTTCAGTAAGGTAGTCATGCATTTTAGACTGTGAATTTTAATAGAAAGTTATTCATGCCCTGTACAGAGCACGTCGCATCAGGTCCATTTATTGAAACTCACAGTCAATATGTGTAACCGTTCAGCAGCTTCATAATCCCATGGAAATTAATTTCTTTATAGATACTTAGCAGTGTATAAACCAGCACATCTCTACTGCCATTTAATATTTGGAGCATAGTACTGTTTAGAGGCCTTCTGGGAGAAGGTTAAGGATAAATAAGCCATCCTTGACCCTCAAAAGCTTGTTGATTTTTAATAGGCAAATAGTAAATAGTGCTCACTCCACAGTGTCTCAGTGTTTTCTTCATGTATAGAATCACCACCTTCTGTCTTCATCTAGCTATTCCTGATTTGACGCTCTGCCCAAGCTCTTTTGTTCTTCATCTGTCTCCCATCAACTGTATGCAAATGTGAATTTTAGATTTAAGAAGGGCTTAAATTTTCCATGATGGGAGATCTGTGCTCTATTTTCCAATAAGAGCACTTTATGAAAACTAGAAGTAAAGTGTGATGCAGGTAAAACACTCCCTTCATGATGTATTTGTACTTAACTCCTTAGTCTAAGGGTCTCAGGAAGGAAAATAGAAGGAATTTTAGTTCACTGCAAAGAATTGTTTGGCTAGGAGAGAGGCTGAGTGAGTAAACCTGTCCCTTCATTTGTTCGGCTTCGGACCATCAAAGTTAAAATGTAAACAACCAGCCTGGGTGCATGGAACAGTGCTGTGTATTATTTTTGAGCCAGATTTCATGAGACAGGCCCATGGCCCAAACTGACATGTAACAAAGTGATTTCTAAAGCATTTAACACTTCAGGCTGCTTGGGAAGCGTGACTTAGCCATATGCTCAAAACATCTGCTTTTTCCATAGTTTTTGTATCTGCTTTGTTGAAATCCCGTATTTAGTGACCTGGCTGTTATGATTAGAAATTAGAGAAGTTAAATCTGTGATTTCAAGCACTTGAGGCTTTCAAGTACTTTTTCTTTTTTTAATCTTATGACTTTCAGTGTAAGAGCAGGCGTTTTCTCATGTAAGGTGCTGCATTGTTTTTCTATTTTTCCATTGGTATCAGTGTCCCTTCATCTGTTTCTTTGGTGGCCTTTAAATGGGTATTTATTACCTGATGTGCACATACAAAGGGGACCAGAACCAAAAAGGCTGTTAAGGATGTCGATAACATATTTAACATGGCTTTAATTTTTTATCAAGGAGTACTCAACCATATCTAGGTGAATAAGGTAAAGCATTGCGTTACATTACAAACATTACAAAATATGTCTGCTGCTCGTGATCTGTTGTGAGATGTTATAAGGTACATAACAACCTTTGGAAAGAAAAATGAGGCTGATGAAAACTGATTTTAATTTAATGTGTGTTGTGTTATTGCTTGAAAGCGTGCATCATGGAAAAGAGGACATCCAGACATAACAGGTTGGATGTGTTGCAGGAGTGCAAGGGCGATTTTATTTAACTTACTGGAATTAAGCAGAAGTGAAGTTTGGATAATCTTTTTCACATGAGAGACTGCAGATTATTTTCAATATATAATTGTCAATAACTTCCAGTGCTGAGGAAAGGTGAACAAAAAGTAACTATTCAGTTTTCCATTGGAAAATGCACTTATATTAGGAATGTGTTCTTTTCGATGATGTTTCTGCAGGGAAAAGCTGAAGAAATTAATTCATACTTATAATACTGTCAATAAGTTATTTGAGTAGGTAAAAAAAAATGGGTTTCAGCTTTTTTATTTTACAGTAATTCTAGCAATTTTATTTATTTTAAATTTAACATGTATTTACTCTTGTATAATATATTTTGGCAAAATATATCAGCATTATGAAGTGATTACATTTGTAGGATAGTGAGAATTTTCTCAGAATATGCAAAGAATGTTGAGATTTGACTGTACTCTGGAAGTAAAATGCATTTCAACATGCTGGAATTTCCTGCCAGGAAAAAAAAAATTGTTTTACTTTTCTCTCTGCTGCCTCATATTACTTTGGTGAAGTATTGGGGTTTGGGTTTTTGTTGGTTTTTGGTTTGGGTTTTTTTTTTTTTTTCATTTAAAGAGAGGTGTATATGAAGATCCTTGTGATATTTTTGATCCTGCACACAACCTCCTTGAAACAATTTTTAATATTAGAAGGAAATGTTGGACAAGGACTTTTCTCAGTAAAGATTCGAGGGCTGACTGAGGCTGCTGTTTGGCATTTGTGATGGGGTGAGCTTTGCCATACATCCAGGGCCAACCAAGACTTGACCCCCTTTCATTGTGCATTGAGATGACGACCCCAGGTGCTCCTGTCTGTATTTAAACAGCAAATACGAGCTTCTCCTCCTCTCATACCAGAAGCAGTAGGTGCTGATGTAAGAGCAGCCCTCTGATCCTTGGACTTCGGTGACGGATCATCCAGAAAGAGAGCATAAGGGTTGGGCCCACAGCATTTACTCCTTCCTCTACCTACGGCCATCCTGCCAGAAATAGGGAACCGGTACAGCATCCCCCTCTGGCACGTTTGCTGGTGGAAGAGGCAGTTTCCACCAGGTCTTGTTTGTTCCTCCCCTCCTGGGGAAGGGAGCACCACTGGATTGCTATGAGCTCTGCCCCAGGGCTCTTGATTTTCCTGTGCTCACCCAGCAGGTGCATCAGACCTTATTTCTCCAAGATTTTGGTACATTTTCTGCTGAGATGGAAATGCCTTTTCTCCTTAGAATAAGCCTCATGATTGAAGTAATAATTGAACTCAGTATTAAGGTCCAGATTGGTAGCCAAAATCATGTGAAATATACAGTGTATGCCTTTAGGACAGTCTGAACTTTGCTCAGTGAAGTAGTCAGTAAATATTGACTCTAATTTGGTAGTGGGAATGAGCGAAGCACTATTTCAGCCTTACCTTGGGCTTTGGTAAACAGAGACAGCAGCTTCATCTGCTAATTGGTCATGCTTCCATCTGCACAGGGGCATTAATCATGTGAAAAGCTGTTTGTTCTCAGTGCTGCTGCCTATGCATTTTTATAAATATCCTTCAAAAATTACTTTTAAAATAACCATCTGGAAGAGGCTCTATATACAAAGATTGCAAAATTTTGTATGGACGCGTTAGGCTATTATGCCTCCGAATTAAATGGAGTTAAGACAGTCAGATACGTTCAGATGCGGTATAAACTCTGATTTTGGTTTGTAAAATTAAATTCCTATTACACTGAAGGAAACTAAAGTTACACCACTGGTCATAAGGGCCATAATTAACTGAGTCTTTTAGAAGATTTCCACAGGACAAGACACCTACTAAGACATTGTTAATTCACAGATCATACATTAAGTCAGTAAAAACTGTGACATTTTTCACTGTATTCTTTGAAGGAGTTTCACTGGTTAGTATCTTTTTTACTTAAAAGATAGTATAATTCTACATAGATCAAAATATATGCATAGTCTATTTATGGGGTGAATTTAGTATCTCACTGTTGAAAACAGATTGCACCAAACGCTGTACTTTCTTTGCTGCTGAATTGAGGTATATGGTTTAGATTCTGATTGCCTTTTTTTCCCTCTGATGTCACAAACGCTGAAATAATAAAAAATAGACACTGGGGCACAAGAGGATAGAAACTTAATGTTGTAAAAACTGGGAAATTAATTTTTTTGTTTAGACATGGCACAGAGCTTGGAAAGTCTTCAGGAAAATATTTTCCTTGATGAACAATGGCTTTTCCTCACCATCAGAATACTTTCTGACTACTAGTGAAATTTTAGTAAGGTTTCATTCAGGGATGGAGAATTGTTGAGTGAATTGCTTTAACTCAAACACCATCATCGGCGGGGATGCTGAGGCTGGGGTTGGTGGGCCTGCTCTCACAGAGCGTCACCAGCGAACGCGGCTGGTGACGGGAGGCGGTGGCACCGTTCAGCGCCTGGCTGACAGCAGAAATCGTGTGCTTTCTGTTTCCAAGCCCTCGTTATCCTCTCAGGGGTTTGAAGACTTTGCTCCCAACACAATTTTGGAAAATCTGTGCTGCACAGAAGGATGTATTTGGTAAACTGATTGCAAAAGCCTTTGTAACAGCTTCTCTTTTTAACTTAAATCAACATGTTGGGTAAAATTTGACCCAGCCCCATTTCTTAAATCTATACTTTTTTTCAGTGGTAAAATTTGACTGTGAAGCAGCCATTCTTTTCAAAAGACAAATTTTTTATACAGGGGTTATCTGAAGAGATAACTCCTAGGTTCAACAGTCAGTGAAAGCTTAAGGGACTACAATTACTGTACGTTTCAGATGTAATTTATTTTACAGTTTGTGAGCTGAAATCACCTTCAATGAGTGACTTTCTGTGGGGCCTAGAAAATTCTGGCTGGCTGAAGCACATCAAAGCCATTATGGATGCTGGCATTTTCATTGCAAAGGTAAAGTGTGTAAAATGAGACCAAAACTTGGACTAACCAGATACAGAAAGTGAGGCCCAAATTCCATTTGTGGGTAACTTCTGCTATCTTCAGTTATGTTGTATCTGAAAAATCCCATCTTGCAATGCTTTCATACACGAGGAGAGATGATTCCTAGATGCTGTCATGTGGACATTTTGCTAATATGGTAAAAAAAAAAAGTTTGTTCTTTTCACCGAAGAATTCAAATGTACTAAAGCCTCTACTAGCCTGTATCTTGTTATACAAGATGTTTGATTGTCCCATCTTTACTCCCCAGCAGTGATTGTCACTGTTTCTTTCCCTATTTTCCCTGCCTCCTAAACTGGTTTCTGGACGTTTTCTTTGTTGAGGATTTCTGTTTGAGGACTACTTCTTTGCATGGTCGTTGTCATATAGGAATATTGCCTGCTGTGGTATCCCCTCTCAGTTATTCAGCGACCAGCAAAATTCACCCCCTAAACTAACTCCTGTGTATCACCACACCCAAACTCTCTAGAAGCTTCTACTCTTATATACTCAAAAACAGTTTCAGAAAACAGTTGTTGGCTTTGATGAGAAATTATTTCTCCTAATCCCACCCAGAGTAATGCAGGTATTTGTCATCTACCAACAGTAGTTTTGATTTTATTACCCCCTTCCTTGTGCTCTGCCTTTTACTATTTCAGTTTTTATTTTTGAGATTAGTATTACAATTTCTCCTAGACCATTTTATTCACATGACTGCTACGTATGACTATATGGATAAAACTTCATGGGTTTCCCTCTTCAGTAGCTGCTTCTCTTGCTTTGCTTCTTCCTGCTCAGCAGGCAACTGTAGTTTCTTACCAGAAAAGCAGCTGTAGGATGAATGCACATGTTATTATTTCTCCCAGCCCTACGAGCTTTAATTAGCTTATAGAAGTCAGGTCATTTACATTAGCTCTTGCCAACTTTTCCCCAGTGGCTAGTCTTAAAATACTGTCCAAAAAAATTTATCCTTTGTCCATGTGCTTGCTAGCCTTGTGCCTCCTTACACATGCATTTTGACCCGTTCTTATTTGTACAGTTCCCAGTTGTTGGTCTCCTGCCCACAGGGATTCTATTTTGGTAGAAATTACTTGTCTCTTGAGGTAAACAGATAATTTATTAATATTCCTTGTTCCCTATTAAGCCCAAACTTAACTTAAATGTTTGTTTTCCTAAGAAATATCTTTCCTAACCTATTTTATTTCTCTGCATTCTAAATCCAGTTCTCTTTAGAAATGACAAAGGCCAAAACCCTTAGAATTAAAAAAAAGCCCTCAAGTTCCAAAAATAATGCCACACCAGACTTTAGAGAACTTTGTATATCTCTTCTTTATGTGTTTATATATAAAATGGGAACCTTTCTCCCCAGTTATTTACATTAAAGATACTGTTATAATCTTGTTTATTAGATGTGGAAGTTTGCCACTGCCACAGGCTTCCCCACAAACCCTTACAAGTATGTCATCAGCGTGCAATGCAGCGTGCTGTAACAATATCCGTGCTACTGCTGGCATCAGAAGCAGGCATTGCTGTTACTGACACTACCATCAAGATGAGAAATTACAAGCCATATTGCAAGTATGGCTGTTCTGTTACTGCTATGTGAGTTAGAAGATTCACCGCATCTGAATCTGCTTTAGGTAGTTGTCTGCTCTGACAGATTGATGGGTGTTAATTGAAATGGATCCCACATGCTCCAGTAGCGGAGCATAAACAGGTGAGGCTGCAACCACCATATTGTATGGGATGGGATGAGATGAGATGAGATGAAATGAAATGAAATGAAGCCCTTTCAAAGGAGAGGAATACACTCAGCTTAATTCAAGAACTCTGTGGCAGAATCAAAAATGAACAAGGTTTCCCTGTTCCCAAATTAATATTCTCTATATTGCACTGTCTCACTGTCCCTCTCTTACCACTGCTTTTCTCCCTGCTTGTGAAATTTCTGACTTTTTCTGTATCCTTAGGCTGTGGCTGAGGAAGGTGTGAGTGTGCTTGTTCACTGCTCTGATGGCTGGGATAGAACAGCCCAGGTTTGCTCTGTAGCAAGCCTTCTTTTGGATCCGTATTACAGAACTGTGAAGGGATTCATGGTAAGCAGGTTCTTTTTCACAGAGTAAATAAAGTATTATGGCATTATTTAAGGTTAATATCTTTGGGTTTAATGGAAAAGAAATTTTCCTTCAATATACCTTTTTTTTTCCCCGGTCAGAAGGGGTTTTTTTCTATCCAAGTTACAGTCTCCCAGTTTCTGTATGAAATGTTATCAAAGATGGGGGTCAGTTGGGCACCCATTTTTTTTTTTTCCCTAACCTTGACCAAGAAACTTTCTTGCAGCCCAAGAAGCTTTCATGCAAGCAAGATTGTGTATTCCATTTTCAGGGTCAGTGAAGTTTTGAGTGTCAGTAGTGTGTGCTCCCTAGATATTAGATTGCGATGACCAGCTGTGTTGGAAAATCTGTTCCTTTCCCAAGCAAATCAGCATTAGTAAAGCATCTAGGAATGCTTATCTAGTTACTGGTCATGTGTTAAAGAGATGTTTGAGATGTTTTTAGGTTCTGTTTTGGAAAATGATGAATCAAGCTAATTGAAGATGTGCTGAAATAACAGCATCCTATCTGCATCCATGAAGAGTGCCACTTTCCCTTGAGCTGGTGGCAGTGCTAATCATTCATTATTTTTCTGCTTATTCTAATATTGCTTGCTTGCATCATTCCTGCTTGTCACTTTTCTGCTTATTCTGAGAATTAACTGGGATTCCAATACTGCTTGTTTACACTACTCTTCTGCCTGCTTCAACACGTGTCAGCTCTGCTCCACAGCGTTGAATGCAATATTCTCATTTTAGGTGTTGATTGAAAAAGACTGGGTTTCCTTTGGTCACAAATTTAACCACAGGTAAGGCAGTGCTACGGTTTTCCTATAGATGTTTTTATGTAGTTAGTATCTGCTGCCATTCCAGTATTATTTCCTTGTTGCTTTACAAGCGTATCAACAGAATGCCCTCAGGAAACCGCCATACCCTTTTCTCCTATTCTATAATTGAGCTGACGGGAAAAATCAAAGTGAAATATTTTTGTATCAGTTTTTTCTTATAATTCCACTCCAAGACTGGTGTTGGGAATCTTGAGTGCTGGTCTTGCAGTTGCTACGAGCATGGAGAGATCCATGTGAGAGAGAAGTAGCGTGTATGTGGCCTGCAAAATCGCTTTGGACTCCAACAGATCTTCCAGTAGTGCCAAGACTCCTCATGTAGGTCTCTGTTCAGTAAAGTCTGCAACTTCCAGGATGGTACTTAATCTTAGGCTTGTCTGTGAGTTATCTATTACATAAAATATGCCATTCCTATTTCACTCTGTTCTAAAAAAACCAGTAGAATATGTTCAGAAACATCAGGTAAAGCAAAGCAGAAAGGCGTCTATTTGGACAAGTTATTTTGTACATCCATTATATAAATGCTATAATATAATGAAAATCTTTGAAGACTTCATTTCTTTAAACATGGATAAATATCCACGCTTTCTTTCTTTGTTGTATTTCCTTCTAGTTTCTGTAAAAGTAAAAAAAAATCAGGTTTTGTATTTAATTACATCATATTGCTTGATTTGAATATAAATTTGTTCTAGTTTCAAAAAACACAACAAAACTTTCAGGAAACCTGTGCAGCTCCACACCACCTGTGAAATTCCATCAGGAATTACTACATTTAATATGATACTGTCAGATGTCTGTTATTATCAGTGGTGAAAGATATAATGCAATGTAATCACCACGGATAGCTGTGGTTTGCAGTTCCATATTGCTGTATTTTCTTTGATGCATACTCATAGTAGAATTAGAAGTTTCAATTTTAGGCGTTCCTGGGATTCCACTCTGTTGACATATATAGATAGATATATATATGCACATATATATGTACACACACACTAGACAAGCAGATTAATTCAAAAAGCTTTTTCCTGTTATGTAGACTTATAAAATATTTTTTACTTCTATGTGGTTTATATTTTCAGGCTCCTTTCTTCATTGTAAGTGGTTCCACAGGACATCTTTATAGACAGAAAGTTTGATGTTCACCTGAGTTATAGTAGCATGTAAACACTTCCCACTTTTTAAAAATTTCACGAAGAGCGGGCAGCTGAAAAAGTTTTCTGGTTATTCTGTTCCTCTCCTGCTCAGTTTTCTGGTTTGGGGAATGGTCTGCCATTAAGAAACTGTCAAAGATACATTTTTGCTATTAAGTCATTGCAGTCTTTCTTACGATAACTTCTGTTCCTGTGGTATAACTTAATAGCATTAACATATGGCTAAGCAGCAGCCAGATGTTAGTAGCTGTAAGGCAACAAGACACCAGTAAAAGGGGTTTTGTTGTTGTTTGTATTGGATAAATTCTGCCCTCATTCTACTTTATGAATCTTGCATCGTTTTTGTAAGTAAAAAATACTAGCGGTCGAGACTTTAGAAATTAATGCCTACGATATAACTTGCATGCTAAAAGCAAGGGGTTTGTTTTCATTAGTGTTAAATTCCTACAGGATTTCAGGTTATAACTGAATGTATCTTGTTTTGTTTCAGGTATGGCAATTTAGATGGAGATCCAAAGGAGATATCCCCTGTTATTGACCAGTTCATTGAGTGTGTTTGGCAATTAATGGAGCAGTTACCTTGTGCCTTTGAATTCAACGAGAGATTCCTCATCCACATACAGCATCATATCTATTCTTGCCAGTTTGGGAATTTCCTGTGTAACAGCCAAAAGGAGAGAAGAGAGCTGAAGTATGGAAGTCTTTTATTTAGTCGCATATTTATGTGTGGGATCTGTGGGTGGCGGTGTATTGAAGAGTCGAGGCATTTCCCAGTCTACACGTACGTGCCTTTTGTAAGGCGCAGGGTGCAGTGTAGGCTTCTTGGCTGTTGTCTTCTGGCCACACAGATTAATACCAAAAAAAGTTGATCCTCTGCAGTGTGGCTGTGCTGGGAGTGTAATCCACAGTGTGCATGACAGGGATTAGTGAAAACTGACAAGAGCATTAGTCCTTCAGCGCTGTGGCCCTGCTTTTATTGCAGCATTAACAGCATACGAGGCAAGCTGTCACTGTAGCTCTAATACTTACTCTAGGTAAGTTCTCAGTTTAGAGTCACTGCTGTTCTGTTTTAGCTTTGGATCTCACGCGAGGACACTGTAGCCCTGATCTCTGGGATGCTTTCTTACGAACAGCCTTTTTGTCTAGTAGCCCTCCCCAGGACTGAGTCAGCAAACTATCCCTCTGCTGTCTGGCCCCAAAGCAATTATGAATTAACCTACCTGCCCTCAGGCCCAAACGGAGACAATTAATGTAATTCCTGGCAGTGCTGATGTTCATGTCTGGTTCCTAGGGCCCTGGCTCTTCAGGTACATCACGGTACCCACCACTTTTCTGGTGCAAGCTGACCGTGTCGGCAGTAGTAACGGGAGGAAGGTGGGAGTTACTGCTTGCTGCTGACATTTGGTCCTTTTCACTGCTCAGATGCAGGGCAACCTCAGTGCCATAGTCCATTAAAAATCAAAACCTTCACAGGCCATCATATCTCAAGACCTAATTCCATGAGAAATTGCAGCTCGATGGTGTAGGAGTGCTTTCAGATGGAGGGATCCCCTTGGTGTAGAGATTGGTCTGAAAACCAGTTTTATGGAAGCGACCCTCCCCATCTCGCCAAGGAGCCTCCCCTCCACCTCCTCTCTCCAGCTGTTCTGGCGTTATGGGAAGTTGATTGGATTTTGCCTTTAAGTGACCAACAAAGGAATATGGGTCTGTGTTTTTCTACATTTATAACTTAAGGCTAATTCTGTTAAAGAATTACAAAACTGATTGTGAATGAGTAGTACAGAGCACTAGAATGTTGCGTCTAAGCTTTAGCTATACCTGAATTGTAGTAGAGAATTTATATTTCTATTATTTCCCCCCCCCCAGAATCCAAGAACGAACATATTCACTGTGGGCTCACTTGTGGAAGAACCGTGCCGATTACCTGAATCCTTTGTACAGATCAGACCACAGTCAAACCCAAGGGACCCTGCACCCACAGATGGCCCCATGCAACTTCTTGTACAAGTAGGTGGTATCACTTGCTACTGAGAATTGTAGGATGTGTTAGTACAGAACAGAATGTCTTTGTATTTAACTATTTCTCATTCCATGAAGTAGCTTACAGAGAATAAAATCAGTCTCAGATGTGTTTGTTCTTTGTGTGCTCATAGTCAGTCAACACCTCTGTGCCATTCCACAACAGCGTATTAGTCTGAAAAGAAGCTTAAGATTAAAGCTATATTGATAGTTGTGTGTCCTAATTTCATGGTTACTCATTTCTTCCACTGAGAAATGTCTCTTTCAGTTCTGTACACATCTGTGGTTTCTAAACGTAAAGTTGCTTCATCTTCCACTCCAAGATTTTGTGATATTCATTTGGATCATTTGGTGTAAAAAACAAGGGGCATGTCACGAAATCATATGGTTTCATTGCTAAAACAAGCGTTTAGTAAAAGCAAAAGCAGACTTTTCCCATGTTGTTATACCTCAAAGTATACACAGTGAATTTTACTTGGTAATTTTTTCAAAATGTTACAAAATACCGTGATTTTAGAAATGTTACTATTTTCATTCTGACTTGAGTAATTAATTGTGCCATTAATCTTAACAAACTTCAGGAGACCTTGAATAGAAACTCATGAAAACTGTGATGTAAGTAAAACTGATGAGTTTGTTTTCCAGTTGCAAGTAAAAGCACCTGTTAAAAAATCAATAAATATCCTGAATGACAGAAATAGAATCCTTTCACCTCTACTATTCCAGGTCACATTCACTTTAGAACAATTTAAAAACAGTCATTAATTGTAATCTTTAAGATAGTGGGATTTATAAAAGAAGTACTGATCCTCCATCGGATGAGTAATCCTGTTAATACTTGGGGGCACAAAGGTTTCCAAGCATGAGCTATCAAATTATAAACTTAAGAGGGAATGTGACTTAAATAGTATACTAATGGGGTAGGAATAATAAACCACCAAGGCGCATGTATGTGCTCTGAAAGTATCTGCCAGCTACTTGGCTGGACAGCTGCAGCTGGCAGCGGGTCTCTCTGTTACTTATCCTGTCTGGTCAACTCGTTACATACTCAGGGTCTGGCTGCGGCCATGTATTACCACAAAGATAGGAGACAGCAGGAGTGCTAGAGTAAGCTATGGACTTACAGTTTGAGTACTTTCCTCCTGAAAATGAAAAATCAACTCAGCTGTTTAACTAAAGGTTTGTCAAATAATTCCATAGAACAGGAAGACAACTTGCCAATGTATATGCTTTTCCCATAGGCCAGTTTAAAATGTCAGTTTAAATTTTAAGAGAACAGGACACCATACTGTTTTTTACTCCCAATTTTTAACTCTTTACAGGGGGGAAAACACCTGTTAACTAGCTGCATCTCACCCCCCAGCCCCAGACAAAAACACGCATGCAGAATTTCAAGGTTGATTTCATGGCAAGCTCAACAACAGCTGAGAACTGGGATTGCAAAAAGCTGTCTTTAACCTTGGCTGCTCTATAGGTACCGTTGCTCTAAAGCCCATAGCGTAGGACAAGAAAATAATACAGCAGAAGTTTGTGTTCAGTGGTGAACCACCCTCAGCCACATGATCTAAGTCAAAGGGGCATTCACCTTTCTTTCCATTGTGTATCAGAATTTGTTTAAGCTGTGTAAGTCTATAGAGTTGCACCTTCAGGACAGAATTACTGCAAATGAACCATAAAATCTTACCAAATATTCAATGAACTTACGTGTATGCACTCTAATGATAAATAATCCATGGATGGATCATTTAGGAAAATGTGTGTCTGAAGAGAAAATAAGTGTGTATTTCAGTCTCCTGAGGCCACCTCCCCAAATGAGAAAGCTGCTGACCTGCCTGTCAATTCCAGGTTCTGGAGCGGTATGTACAACCGCTTTGAAAAGGGGCTGCATCCTCGACAGTCAGTTACTGATTACCTGATGGCAGTGAAGGAAGAAACTCAGCAGCTGGAAGAAGAGCTGGGGATCTTACAAGAGGTAATAAACATTTGATCTCAAATGTCCCAGACTCAACTGATGGTAAATTGAAACCCAACTCTGTACTCTGTGGAGTCCCCTACACGCTACATTCTTTTCTGCCATGAGGATGTTCGGCCATCATCTTTGTTCTCACACAAATTAGTATGAACATTTTGCATTTTAGACACAACAGTGGGGTGGTTTCTTTTTTTCTTTAGAGATAAAATTTCTCCTCTGTCAGTGCACCAAGTACTGCTCCTGGAAGAAGTTTTATATCTGTCTGTAGCTCAGAGGGAACTGTGATGCTGTAATTTGGCATTAGTTTGTGACAAACTGTGCACTTCTCATACTCCATAAATGCAAACAGGCAGTTTTAAAGGCTGCTAACTGGGTTGGGCTCTGAACTCAGATTATTACTTCTTTTTTTTAAAAGGCAAAGACACATAGGAGGATTTCTGGGCCCTAAATGTATCCCTGTAATATATACACCGTTTTCTTTATTTCAGAGGTTGGCGAATCTTCAGAAATCACAATTAGACAATGATAAAGACAAGAGTAAGCAACAAGACCAAAGCAAACAGTTAGGGCTTTTTAATTCCAGCAACAGCTTAGCTAACACTCCGCAGGAGTATAGCAGCGACCTAAAATCATTCCCATCGCGGAGCCCTTCGCAAGGGGATGAAGAAGATTCAGCCCTGATTTTGACACAGGACAACCTGAAAAGCTCGGATCCTGACCTCTCGGCTAACAGTGATCAGGAGTCTGGCGTGGAGGACTTAAGTTGTAGGTCCCCAAGCGGGGGTGGCTGCTTGCCTAGTGAAGACAGTGGCAAGGATTCAGATGAGGCTGTGTTTCTGGCAGTCTGAAATACCTTCGCAACAGCAAGGATCCAGGTGAAGCCGAGTCCCTCACAGTCTGGAACAACATCTTTTCATGGGGTGAAGAATGGGAGCGGTATGTGGCCTAAAGAAATAACCCAAAGAAAGGGAACTACTGTGCAATTGTGTAAGTAAAGATCTAAGCAGAACAAGCCATTATTAGTTTTAGGGCATAATGCTAAAGGAAGGTAATAACTGCTGTTATATATAGTAGTCAAGCCAATGTAGTATTTGTTTTATCAGTGCTGTACATAATTATTCCTTTGTACATTTCCATAATTATTTATTGTACAAAATAATAGTTCTTCTCCAAAGACGTGAAATTCCAAAGTACTCTCTTATACACAGGGACGAGGTTGAAGATTCATTAGTGTTAGCCTTACTGGTGAATCAGTCAAAACTTACTTCTGTAGAGTTCTTTTGCCTTCAGACATATTGTGTATATTCCTCACCTATTTTTTTTTTTTTTGTGGGAAGTGTTACATTTTGAATTCCAACCATTATTTTGCATATTCTCCTACTAGAATCCTTTACAGCAAAGTAAAACTAACAAATGGACATGCTTTCTTAGGGGACAAATGAAGCTTTGATCCTGCAAAAATAGCCTTTAGTAAGCTGTTGCTGCTGCACATGAATGCATCCCGTGTGTACTCAACTCTCAACCTGTGCTGCAAGTTCAGTAGTTTCTGTGAGCAAAACTTCAAGGAACATAACGATACTCACAGCCTTTGTGATAAAGCATCCCTTACAATGAAAGGTGTGTTAGGCAGTATACTCTAGCCTCTTTTATGGTTTGTTCTCAAGTTTGATTGTTTGTAACTTACCCTTGTTCCAAACAGCCTACATAAGATATAAAGGTAAAATTTTAAAGTAAGAAACCCCCCAATTCTCCAGCCTATTTGATGCCTACTTAGAAATGTTTTATTTAAGTGTGACTGAGGTACATACACAGTAGAGAGAACAAGGAATCCAAAAATCACTTACAGAAATCACTTACAAAAGTGTCACTTTCAGAACGACAGAAAGGTTATGCCCATAAAGGAACTGTTCTAAACAATTATTTCTTCCAAATTTTACTGTTCAAAATAAACTAACTACAGTCAAGGGGTTTTTCTTTATCTTCACACAAGATTTCTCTTTTAGCATTTGCCAACCTGAACAGAGCATGGCAATGCTAACTTAAGAAGACTGATTCACCATAACAGAAAGGTTAATCTGGTTTGGTTTAAGAATTTTTGTATTTTTTTAAGAGTGGGAGTAATAGCTTTCATAATCATAGGTATGGAAGTAAACCGCTGAAAAATGTTTAAGATTTGGGATGTTTTGAAATTCACTAAAAAGGCTTCCATATTGGGATGTAATTATTCCAAGTGTTTGGTGGGGGTTTTTTTGTTTGTTTGTTTGTTTCTAATTAAAGCACACAGCTAAAAATATAATTCATATGGCTGCTCTTACCTGCTTGGAGACAATGTGGTATTGAATTCTAGTAAAGTAAAGCAGTAGTAATATAAGTTTAATTTGATTGCATTTCATACTAGTCCATCAAATATGGACTTACAGGCAGAACTAAATTATATAAATATACCTCAGTTCAGAAGTTCTAGATTTTATTATTCAGTCTGCTTTTATGGAATAGCTTTTCATTCTGTTCTATGAACTTGATGTTATTAAAAATGACTAGGTAAACTTCAGTATTATTAAAATCCCTCTTAAGGGAGCTGCTGCCTTTGAACAAAGAATTCAATACCTAACAACAAAATTTATCTTAGTATTATACTGGAAAGGTCAGATACTCAATTTGATGAATCACTGTAGCTTAGCTGAAATAAATACAGCTATAATTTATACTCTGTTGAGAATCTAGCCTTCTGTTTTTTAATCTTTATGAATTTTTAATAAACGAAGCCCCGATTTTAATCGTACTTTTAAAAATGTTTCGTATTTTGAACACAGCCTGTAAAATTTATCGTATTAAAGGAGATTTTAAATGGGTTTTCTCAAACTAAAGAAACATGCTGCAAAGTCAGCAACGAAAACAACCTCACAAATATTCTGCCTAAAAATGAGTTTGAAAATGGGCAATATTATTGCATATCTTCAAAATGTAAAATTCTGTATGATTGTATTATGTCCTTATTAGACATGTCCAGAAATAAATGCAGAACAGCAATATATGCAGATTCAAAGCACTGTCTTCATGTCGCTTATGCAACTCCTCGTAATTAGCTGTACAACTACAATATTAACATATTAACATTTTGTATTATGCCTTTACTTAGCAGCTCTCTGTGATGTGTCTTTCAGTCCTTGGAATTTAGCATTAGCTACTACTGTTTTCATTGTAATGTATGTATGTGTGCCATTATTAGCCTGCTGAGAAACACTTCCAAATAAACACTTGGGTCATTTAGTGTATGTTATTTCACACCAGTGAATGAAACAAAGGTTTGCTTTCCCAACTTTTGTAATACAGTTCATTTACTCCAGTGACTTTGTCACTGAGATCAAGGGATTTTTGTATCTTCCTTCCTTCAATACTTGAATCCTTTAGTTTAAGCTGTAGAGAAATCTAACTAAGAAAACTGTCAATTTAGTTAATTTTATTTTATTATTTTTTTGGGGGGGTTGTTTTTTTGTGTTTGGTTTTTTTAGGGAATGCAAAACAAGAAGCATGAGAAAACCACACTATAAACTACATTGATTTCTCATAGCCTTGTGGGGTCTCCCCTCTGCTGCAAATCCTTGCAAATTTGGCATAAGCTGACTGTAATTTGCAATAGGACACACAGGAACGTAACTGCTGGGAAGAAAGGACTAAAGAGCATTACAGATATCAATGGTGTCATTTTAGCCTCAATAGCTTCAGGCTGTTCTTTAGCATGAAAATGGGCATCTAAAGGACACTGATGGCAATGGGATAGAACAGTTGAAGTTTCCTCTACAAAAGGTCACCATCTAAAGAACATAAAAGCAGCTAGTAAAGCTTTCTTTCTAGGTAGCTCTATATAAGACATAGATGAAGCTGGTAAACTGGTAATGGATTCTGAAAAGATGAAAAATAAAGAAGTTGGAGGGCACAACCCAGACTGAAGAATATCATTAAAAGTAAGGAGAGAAAAAGAAAAAAGTAAGTAAAAGGAGAGAGGCAGGGAAGTAAAGTTCTTTGTGAACTTTAAAGTTTTTTAAGTAAAGTTTTTTAAGTAAGTAAAGAACTTTTAAGTTCTAAGTAAACTTCCTTAGCAGTAAGGCAGGGAACCACATTCTTTGAAGCCTGTGGCAAGCCAGAGCACCAGTTTGCATAGCATGCAAGACGTCTGATGATACAAGCTAGTAACAATTAAAATCCAGCAACAAGGAGGCAGCCTTTGCAATGAAGATAAGCATTTCATCACTGTTGACCAGCTAACTTGATGATTTTATGTGGACGCTGCCCTGATCTACACGCAGGAGTCCTCAAGTATATCACAAACACCACAGTCAAGGCAACAGGGTTGGGCTAAAGGTTGCATGGGCTGAAGGCTGAGTGTAGCCGTTAGGTTAGCTAGTCACCCTTACACGCTGTAGTGCAGAGACAGGGAAATGCCGCAGTGACTGAAAAATTGTCCAAGGACAGTGAAGTCACTGACAATTTATTTGGGAAGAGAGGAACGTGTAGTGGGATAAGTTAAAAGTAGGTAAACTTATCACATTACCAAAACTAGTGAAAAACCTGCCGAAGATCTCCGGCCAAGCATACAGCAGACCCCAATTTCAGAGAAGCCAGAAACGTGCCAGAGATTGGGGTGATGCGAAGGAAAGGTAAAATAAGCATTCAACTTTATTTATATTATTTATATTGCCAGTAAAGCACCTGGAGCCAGCAAATCAAATCACGTTAAATCTTAAAGTAACATTTAGTGGTCTTTCAATATAAATCATTCTGGCAAGATGCTAATGAACTCTTACAGGTCCACCAGAACTGTTGTGACTGAAATCAGGGAAGGACTCATTTTTAAGTCTGCTGGTTGCCATGGTTATTCAGATTAATTTATTCTGTTTCTGAAGACTAAAGAACACAATTCTTTATGTTAAGGTATTCCCTTATAATTGATACACAAACTTTCTTTATAGCTTATTACTACATATAAATTTGATCTCTACAGGCATCTGACCAAAACAAGGCATTTAGAAAAGCAGTAGCCAGAGATGAGTAAGAGTTTTCAAAGCCCATTTTGGTGGAGGTGGCTCCAAGAATTACTGCTTTTAGAAGAGTTAAACAGGAAAAGCTCAAATCACTACACACAAAGAGTAGAAGTTTGTCCTTGAGTAGCTTACTGCATCCATTTCCTACACAATTCTGTATCCTGCAATGACCAACTCTATCTTTAAGTTAGACAATTACAAGACATATTAAAAACCCCAAAGCCTTTATTTCTAAGTTTAACACATTACAGTATTTACTGTTCAGAATAATGTACACAGTAAGGTTGTGATAACGGACTTAACTTTTTTGCCAGCGTTTTGATTCAGTTTTACTTGAAGGTCTCTTTTTTTTTTTTTTTTTTTTTTTTTTTAAAGATTTATCTTAAGTCTTTGAAGGGAGCAGGACTAGGAACTTGGACAAAAAAACTAAAAGATTTCTAACGTCCACATCTGGTCAAGGTCCAAAGTGGCAAAACTGCAGGAGTATGTACAGAGCAAACAGAACTACAGTAGATCATTAGATACTGCTTAGAACTTTATTATAGTCTCTTGGCTTGTAGTAGTGGCTAGCATAGCTGTACGCGCCTGATAATCCCCATCTTTCAGAAAGGTTAGCATGCCATTACACTCTGAAATCCAGGAAACCTTTCTTCCGTAAGCCTCAGCAGAATGTACCATTAACACTAGTTGTATACAAGATCACCCCAAAACAAAACCTACTTGATTTCAGACTTACATTTTAAAATTTCTCTGGTCTGCAACAGCATCAGTTACACCTGTTACATGGAGAACTCAGTACTGGATTTAAGACTAAGGGAAGAAACGAGAGGCCTAAACTCAGCCACAGAAAATATTTAGCAGTAAGATCAGATATTAAAATTAGGCAAACCCCAGACTCAATTAGCAGTTACAATACAGAATGTACCCTCACCCCATCCCAAACTACTGCAACGCAAGAGACAACCCACCTCCTTACTTTTTAATTTCTCGCTCATTTATTTCACTTTTCTACTTGGCAGAACACCTCAGCCTAAGTACGACACAGTGCAAGGCTCTCGGGAAACCAGTCACTGTATGTGGCCTACCATTCCAGATTGCTTAAGAGTTCGCTTGACACATTTTAAAAGATTGTAGAATATGCATCTAGCAGCAGCTGCTGTTCTGTTACACTTCATAGGATATTGTTTATAAAGCTGGGTACACACCTACTCACCATGTTTCAGCAAAACAAGGCAAGGAATGCGCTTCACTTGCTAGAAGCCAACCCCCCCCTAAAACTTTGACAGAGCATTATCAGTGTTCTACTGAGTCTTCTGGTAAAAGCATGATGATTACCTATGAAGAAAAATGTTCCCATTGGCACAACCAGTGTAGGACTAAAAGAAAAACAAACAAACAAACCAACCAACCTCAAACCAGCAGCAGGTTGGCTTGTCCTTTAAAGGCCAGAAAACCGGCTGGCTGCTCCTGTGTGCGACAGGATAGCTGTAGCTAACCTAGCACGCCACTGAATACAGACTTCTGTGCTGCTTTTCTAGAGGATGGGTTTGTGACCGCAGAAGGGGCTAAAAAAATATGGGAAAAAAGTAATCTTATGAATGGGAACGATAGGAGAGAGAATAGAAAGGGAGAAAAGAGAAGACCTTAAACTTTCATATCCCTGAACAAGAAACACTGTACTAAGAACTTGCCCTGAATCGTGACATTTTATTCTAGACTGTCCTCCACTATCATCAGGACTGCAGGGAGAAGTTCTGTATTTGTAAACTTGCTCACAAAAGTGTAAGGAAAAGCTGAAGTGTTGAGAACTTGTACTGGTTTGGGAAGCAAATCTCCTGTAGGTGACCTGGCTGGAGAGTTCAGTCACAGTAGAGCACCATAATACACCACACAACATTCAACAGGAGGCAGCAGATGAGGACAGAAGTCTGTCATTTCATGCCATTATAGAATGTATAAAGATACTAGCCCAACTCAGGAAGAGCACCAGACGTTTGGTCACCTGTACCTTTCTCTCCTTACAGTGAAGAAACTGCAACAGAAAGCCAGCCCTGTAGAGAATTTGTATCTAGTCTTTAATAAAGACTGTTAGCTAGATACTCTGAGTAAGACCCAAACCAACTTGTACACTGCGCGCAAAGCCAGACGGAGTTTGCCAAGAAGGCAACACTGATGACTTAAATCTAACTTTCCTCCAGAGCTGCAGAAATCCCACTACTCAGAGACCCAAGTCCAGAACTGCTTGGAAACCTTAGGAATCTCATTTTTAATTAGGGCTTTAGTTAGCACATTAGCAAAAGTGCTATGTCAATATTCATGCAGTACTATGCACCGTCAGGAGAAACGTTTTTTGGAAGATAGTCTAAAATTATTGCTTAACCACGGCACATACAACCTGTTGATTTTTTCAGGCACCCAAGTATCTTCTTTGATGTGGACCACAGTTCTGTTTTCTTGGAACATCTAATCTCAGAACTTGGACCAGCTCTACAAAGAAAAATCCCATCAAGTACCAGTGAATAGTTTACTCACCCTGAAAGGCAGTAGCTTAAGACAGACAACCACAGTACTGTAGAGTATGATAAGGCTGAGAACTAAAGCCCCATTTGAAGATTCACTAGCCTGTGGAACAGACTTCTTGCACTTAAAAGTGATTTTCCCAGCTCCAAAATTTACTTGCTTTTCTCCAAGTCAGAAAAAATACCTTATTGCGTTTTGCTAGAAGAGCATCAAGTTTAGGGCTGACTGAAGATTAGTGATACAGAAAAGTGTTCGCTTGGATTGACGTGCTTTAGTTTAAGACTTGAATCCGTGATGTTCTGTGACCCTATCTAGGTAACACAGAGCCAGTGTCTTGGCTAAGAGGTTTATCTCCAGACTGCTTCCTGATCAGAAAGAAGCAGGATTCCTGATACATTACTTAATCAGTGCTTTATCTTATTTATGTCTCAGAACTGTACGACGACTTCTGTTCTTCTGGAACTTGACTATCTCCATGAAAACCTAATGCGCTGACAAGGTTAAGAGAAAGAATGAGTCTTTTTGCAACAGCAAGAGAGACCACACATGCATCTCTGTAGGGGCTGTATTTTTCTCCTATAGAATACTGCACTTGGTCCTATCCATTCTCACCAGATATACCCCCACCCTAAAAAAAGACAGCTCACCAGAAGAAAGGTTCAGTGATTAAAGGGCAGAATTAAGTCTCACTTCCAAATTTAATCACTGGCCTTAACATAACACACTATGCAACTCCAGCCAAATTAGTTTCTTTGCTGCTTAAAATTAGGAAAAAAATAACTGCTACTTCAAAGAACTTCAGAACTAGTTTTTGTAAAGTGCTTTTGAGTTCCTCACATGATGAACATACTCATATTGCATAAAACAGAAACTGTGAGGTGATCTGATTATTCTCCTATAAGCAAAAACAAATGTGAAAATGAAATTGTGAGATGAAAATTGTGTTTAATTATAGTAGGTACCAAGCCACTCCTGAAATCAAGCGCTTCAGTGCTACTGAGCAACATACCAAATCTACACAGAGATCATTTATTCTGTTTTGATTCCAATATAATTTGTTCTAACACATCCTTTGCTTAATCCAAATCTACTTATCCAAAACACAATACAGGCTATACTCAGTTCTGTAATATTACTTAAAAGTAAAAAACTTGTTCTTAAACGTTTTGGCTTCAAGAAAAGACAGCTTGTGAATCAAATCCACTAACAATCTCAAATTATGAACTTCTTCAGTTTCCAAAGCCCTATCACCACTTATCTCAAACTCTTCCACAGATCAAGCCAAATCTACGCTTAAAATTCAAAATACAAAAAAGATATGAATTATGTTTTTATAAAAATGTAAAAAGCTAGTCAAAATTACATGTTTAGATAATCAGTCTCTGAAGAATGGAGTATAGCAGCAGGAACTTAAATATAGTAGGAACTATCAACAATAAATACAAGAAATTAGTGCAAAGATTGCAATAGAAGGATTCTTGAGTACAATGAGAATATAAAGAGACATTCTAATTTGTACAAAAACCATCCCAACTCTGTATACAATCTCTTCTATAAATACAACCATATAAGATGAAATGCTTATTTGCAAATAATAGTTATTAAAAAGTGTGCTTTATTGGGTTTTTCACTTGTTCTCTTGGCAGGTGTAGTTTGCAGGAAGTCTGTAAAGACAAATTTCTATAATTAGATATTTTAATTTCTCCAGAAGTTAGTTCTATTTAAAACATAACAACAGATGCAGTACATACTTGATTTGCACAGAAAGCATTATTAGAACACTGAGCATTGCAACAAATTCATTTGCAGTTAGCAGTTTGTAGGTGTGTGACGATGAGGTGAATTATTTAAAAAACAGAAAGCTTAACGGCAAATATTAAAGCAGCAGTTTACCTATAGCGGAGCATGAAATTGGCTGTGCATTGCTATTGCCTGTTGAAGTTTTTCCTCTTTGGCTCTTCTACAGTGGCAGAGCTACAAAACAAGACATAGCAAGAGTGAATCCTGAAAGGCATATTTCTATAATGCATACTATGTTTTCTCTTTAATAATTTAGCTACCTTGCAGGCTCTTTAAAAAAAGAAAGCCCTGTGAACCCCCTCCCTTCCAAGCTTCAGGCCGAACAACGGTCTGTATTGGTAAGATAATTCCATTCACAATTGCTTACAAGAGAATAGTTTCCTATGTTATGAAATGCATTTATAGGCACCTCTAAAGAAAGGTATGCTACCCAGTAAATTGCTCTTGTCACAGCATGAGCAAGAACAGTGGGTTTTGAACCTCAGTTACTTATTTGGTGATAGCCATCAACAGAATAATTAGTTTAAGAAGTTTAATAAATTAAACATAAAGGTTGCTTAATATAATGTGTCATTCTATGTCAACTTACCAAATTTAAACTTGTCCATGTGGCTACCTTCCTTGTATCTCTATACAGGTTATAGAAGACAGTGGCACAAAAAAACCTACAACACATGACAAGGGTCTAATGCGGGAGACCTTTGCACTTCTGCCTTAAAAAATATGTGCCTTCACAACACAAATTATATTCTAAACAGACTGAAGCCACTTAGGGATATTTTCTTCTGTTGGAGCTTATTAAAGCACTGTTGTGTACCACAGAACTGCTCAAACTCTTAGGTCTTAAATTTATTCACTATGTGTTGTAGATCTCTCAGATTAGAATAATTTGTATATTACGTACTGTTCTCTTTTCCATGAAACTACTAAGGAAGTCATCTATTTCTGTTTTGCCTTCCAAGAAGTCTTCTGCAATAGTGTCAGATTCCTCTTCAGCTTCATGAGCAGCTACTTTAAGTCTGGCTTGCAAAGCACTTGGACTGCAACTCTATGAAAATAAAAACTCCTATGTAATATTAAACTGTCCATCAAAACCTACATTTCCGGTAAGAAAGATAAATGACTAAACATGAACTATGTGAAGAGCATTATTATTACATAAAAGCCTAAGTGACCAGATGGAAGCTTAATGTCCAAGAAACAGCACAGCTTGTTAAACTAGAAAGGATCCAATGTGAGAAAAGCATTGCTAGTTTAGGTCTTCATGCACAGTCATTCTAAAAGATGTATAAAGCTTTTCAACTTTTACCCTATACTGTCAGACAGCAGAGAGCTTGGAAATGTGACTTCTGAATAGAACTAGTGTTTCAAGTGACTTCAATACATAGGGTCTACTTTTGAAACTCAGTAGCGACCCTGAGAAGTATAAAAATGTAAAATAGCACTTACCGTTCAGCTTTTAAATACCCTTGAAATGACTGTGGAGAGGAAGACAGGAAAGGAAAAAGCACCTACTCAAGAAGTAGATGGCCTGCTAATCTAAACCAGTATACTCATTCTTCTGTTCCTCAAACCTTACTTGTGTTTATTGCATGTAATTTCATTATTTTTCCTCTAATATGTTTGGGCAGTTAATCAGAACATGATTCACGTCTTCAGTAGGAGTCTGTACAGAGCCAGAACTGCAAAATTAAGGTATTTATGGATTTTAGTTGCTCGGACTACCGTCCATCTACCCCATGAAAAATATTTTACTTAGGTACTATAAAACTGCAATCAGAAATTTCCTGTTAAATTAATCTTGTGCAAAATAAGGACTGTTTGCTTTAATAGAAGATGACTAAAATTCATCTACAGTACAAGTAAAAAGACTTGTCTGGAACTTTTAAGGGGAGATAACAAGAGATACCAGGTAGCGCACAGTGAACATCAATACATGAAGATACAGCACATATGTGGAAAAACAGCAGAAAAATCCATCTGCAACTCCTCAGCTCACAGTCTCCTAACAATCGTTAAATTCAACCAGCAAATCTAACTTAGACAAAAGAAAAGGTAATGTAGCAGTGGGGTAATATGTCCTGTTTTTAGGTGGCTTCTTACAGAAACAGAAAGTTTCTCAATGCCAACTACCTCCACCCACTTTAAAGCCAACTTACATCACACAGAAAGGAGGCAATAGGAGTCAGACTATTCTGATTTTCAAGTGAGGGATCATTTAATTCATTTAGATCACCTATGAAATCAGTCAGTTTGCTGTCACGTAACTTTCTGTTTGTTATTTTGCTACTTTGTGGACATTTTGATATTCAGGTACTATGCATGTTATATTTTGATGGACGGTTGTATTCTCAGGTGACAAATCTTGCAAATAAGGATGATTTCAGCACAGAAATTGTTTATGAGAAGTTACATCTTCTAAGACATATTCTGGTAAACAAGCTAAGAAATCATTCTCCTTCCCCAAATTGCTTTCTGAAGTTATGACTTTACCCTATTTGCTCTTTAGAATGTACAAAGTTTGACAGCACATATAACATGTTGCCCACAGTAAGCATACCCAGTGAATCACAGAATTTAAGTTTCTGAAGCAATCGTTTGAATCATTTTAATCTGGTACGGTTTTACAAACTCATTACGTTAAATGGTTATCATTACTTAAACAAACCTTCTTTAAAAAGCCTTCTATTCTTAAAACTGGTCTGACCCAGGATTGTACTTATGAACAGCTCTAAAAGCTCATCACACTCTTCCAACTTTGCTTGTATTGTAGCATTAAAGAAAAAACACCAAACCACAACCCAAAACCCCAGTTGTGCAACCATAACACTGTTTTGCTTTCCAACTGTTTGGTACTTCATTCCATTTCATTTCATACTTGATGTGAATCCATTTCATACAAAATTAAGGGCTTAACTAGAAGAATATTCTTTATGGTTAAAGACCCAAATCAAAACTTCAGTTTTATTGAAGTAGTCTTAAAGGATAATATGATATAGAGATCATACCTCACTAAGTTCATGCTGTCTCTGCATCTTTTTTTCAAAGGCTGCTTTCATCTGTGTCAGTTGCTCATACTGGAAGGAAGAAGAAAAAGAATGTTTTCCCCCTGAAAAAAACAGAATGTTACAGCTAGTATTTTTGAAAAAGATTTTATTGTCCACTTACTTTATCCAACACCATCTGTCTTTTTGCCTCGAGAGTAGGCTCCAGCAACAAGTTTTTTTCTGTAAAACAAAATCACTATTACTGCCTTTTTTTAGAGGATTCAATGTGCAGAACAGACACAGATGCTAATGTTTTAACATCTTACTTGCCAGCTCTTCAATGCTTTTCACTAACTCATTTCTATCAGTAATGACTTGCTTCAGTTGTGGTAAAGCTGCAAACTGTTCCAGTAGCACTTCTCCTTGCTCGTTCATACTGGTCAGCTGCGATATACTACATTCAAACAGAAAGAAAGCACATTTAAAGCTAACAGCAAATATTACGTGTAGAGTTACTAATTTCTGCCAAAAGTCAAAAGTTTGAGGCATTTATTGGGACTTACAGATATACAACATGACCAGAGCTTATTTTTCCCCTTTCTCCTGGACCGTGGGTTCTACTATCTGCAGCAGTGAGCTTTAATGTTAAAAAGTACCTCTCATTTCAAGCCTTACTTCCTATGAAGTGTTTTTTGATGCTACTGCAGTGGGTTGACCGTGGCCATTTACCAGATGTCCGCCCACCTGCTCTCTCAGTCTCCCTCCTCAACAGGATATAGAGGAAAAGCTTGTAGGTCAAGATAAAGACAGCGAGATCACTTACCAATTATACAACGACAGGCAAAACACACTCAGGTTGGGAAAAATTAATTATATTGCCATTATATTAAGATGATGAAAAAGAAAGACAAAAACTAAAACACCTCACCCCCTTTGACCCCAGGCTCAACTTCACTCTCATTCCCCATCAGTGCAGGGAGGAAGGGGAATTGCCGGTGTGGCCGTCCCCATCTGTAACGGTTTGTCTCTGCCGCTCCTGCCTCCTCGCTCTCTTCCCCTACTCCAGCACGGGTCCCTCTCCATCACAGGCTGCAGTTCCTGGCAGGACAGCCTGCTCTAGCGTGGGCTACAGGGAAACACCTGTTCTACTCTGGTCTTTTCCAAAACTTCCATGGGCTGCAGATGAGTATCTGCTCTGGCACTTGGATCACCTCCTTCCCCTTCTTCTCTGACCTTGTTGTTTGCAGGATTCTCACAATTTTCCACTCCCTCCCCTCAATCCTCACTGCCTCTGCAGGATTTGCTCTTCTTTAAATGTGTTTTCATAGGGGCACCACTCACTTCACCAACGGACTCAGCTGTCCTGCAGTGGGTCTGCTGCCAAGCTGGCTGTGCCTAGCACAGGGGCAGCCCCTAGCCCCTTCTCACAAAAGCCACCCATGCAGCACCCCCAACTACCAAAACCTTTGCCACCTAGACACAACAGAGCTATGCAGAACAGCTGCATTACCATTTGTGATTAACCACCACCAGAAGATTCATGGAATTTTAATCCAGTCGTCTTGAAAAAACCAGACTTGGTTTGAATGTTTTGTTAAAACAAATTACAGTTCCTCCCCAAACCCTTAGCTTTCTTCTACACAACAGAAATTACAGTTGATTTAGCTAAATGAAATAGGCTCTTAGGAAGGTGTCAAGGTAAACAAAAAATGCCCCAAAAAACAGAAGACCTTCTCAACAAAGGTCTTTTTCTTTTTTGAAAGGAGTTTTCAAGTGCTGAACTATGACAACACCATAAATATGTGAGATCAGAAAGCAACCAATTTCCTAAGATCCTTTCAGAATTAATAGCTAATCTGTATAATCTATTTAATCCCAGATAAATGATCCAGGAGGCTGTCTCATTAGACCTGAAAAAATTGCTGGGAACAGTAACTAATACAATTTTTTTTAATTGTGACAGGACATGCTTTTGATTAAAGTATTTGTGTAATATGTGTATGAAGTATTTAGATGTGGAAGTGATTTGCACTGGGACACCTGGCATGTTTACCACCTGGATATACCTGACCCAACCGCCCTGCACATGCTGAGCTGCTCACAAAGTCCTTGTGAATTAAGAGAATGCAATCTGTAAACCAGTCTCAAGTCCATTTCCTTGTCCCCTTTCCTCCTTCAAAAGGTATGCTTACCATATTAGCAGAAATTAAGTCACTGGAAGACAACAGAACACTAGTATGTTAGGAAATATAAAAATAAATGCTCTTTTACCTGGTGTTGAATCCTGAAGTATTGTTCCTGTTGAGAAAATCCTAAACAAGCAGCACAGTTGAATGCAGGGCTGGCTTACTTCCTAACTCTACAATTTTGGTTAAGTCGTAGTTCTCCTATTGATGTTATCTACAAAAACATTTCAGCGATGTATACAGACTTTTGACAAAAATCAGATACAGACCAGTGGTAATTGCCTTTTAATGACTACGGAATGTTTTGGCACCTTCTGAAAATTTACCTTAATTCTGAGAGTTCTGGAAATGTCTCAGGAACATCAGGCATCTTGTAAGTAAATCCATTCTGGCCAACCTAAACAGAAGTTTAGAAATGCTTAGTAGATTTTCAAAGAGCAATTTCGTGATATTTAACCTGATTAATCCAAAACTGGAGATGAGTATTTGCCAGCAACAAGAAAAGTAGGAAAAGCAGAAAGAATAGTAGCACTAGCCTCCAAAAAGATGTCTCAACTCAACCATGGCAACAAAATACTTGGGGATGTTTGAGGTGGCATGTCACAAAAGATGAGTCACTTTTGGAGGAAAATAACCTGTCTTGCTACGTCCTCCATTTGGTAACAGCTGAACGAGCCGTGAAACACATAGGAGGACTATAACTCAAGGAAGTGAGCACAGAGAAAGAGACTGACATTTTGATCTCTATCATGTGGTTTTAAAGTTATAATCCCATGGGAAAAAGTTTTCAGACAAGGAAAAGAAAGTCTGTCTTCACAGAATGTAGAAATTTTAAATTCTACAAAGCCACAAAAGCATCTTCCAAGATTAAGAAAGTTTTCGTTTCTAAAGAAAAGACTTTATAAAAACCAAACATTTAGCTGTAAAGTTTTTACAGAGGATATTCAAAAAAATCCTTCCAGAGTGCATCAGTGAAAGGGAATTTGTGAGTACACACATACAAGATCCATGAAGCAAAGCTATTTCAAGCATGAAAATGAGAAATAAATTCACATAAAGGCTTGAGACTGCACATCATTCTCACCTGATAGGTTCTGGGCAGGAAATGCCATATAGAGAAAAGAATCTCATTTTCTATGACTGAAGAAACAGTTACAGCTGCACTATGGGGGACTGCAGCTCCAAAAAAAAAGTATATTCGAAGATATTTACCATAACACGTTTCATTAAAGCTCAGAAAGACAAATCTGAGTTCAAGTTTGCCCTAAAAAACTTTTCATCAAAGCCAAAATAACAGGTTTTTTCCTAGCACCAGCAAAACAATGAAGTGCAGTCACTCTGAATGTTCCCTTGAGTTTTGCAGCAATGCCCTGTGTGCCATTATCCCCAGTGTCTGACAGCTTTAGCTTAAGCACCAAAACTCGGCATACAGACCTGAAGCACTGCTTCTGCTGTCGGAACAGGTAGCGGCAGATCAGGGATCAAGCCGTAAGAGGGAGCAGCAGGCTTGTCTGTAGTGTAGCTTGAAGAAACTGATTCAGCAACAGGCACGGCTGCCATTGTTCTGTTTGTTTCTTGAGGTGGGTATGGAGGAAGAAATGGAAACCCCTGAGGAGCGTAAGGAGGCATTCCAGCCGGTTTGTTGAAAAGGCTAAAAACAAATAAAAAACCACAACCATGAGCAACCAACTGCTTACACCACATCCTACCATTTGAATTATAATCACTACACCACATACATGACACAGGATTGAATTTTTAAACAACCATAAACTTTGCATTGTCTGTTTCCAGTTACTTCCAATGTAGTAAGTCTACTTTATGTCTTAAACTGCAACATAATACACAGCTTCATCAAACTATACTCTTATAGAGCAGCCAAATACACACTCACACTCTTAATTAAAACGAAAACTACTTCTCAAAAAATTATGAGAACTTAAATACAAAGTGTTTCCATGTAAAAGTCCTGAAAAATGCATCTGTGTCATACATTAGTTCTTATTTATGGTATAGCATTTAACAGCTTGGGCAACACACAATTACTTCTAAATAACACAAATTACTTCTTTTTTTACATTCACAACTGCAGCTGCATCTAAACCCAGTATCACTGTCAGCCATGAGAACCGTAATTCTACTGATAAAGCTGTAATGTCTCAGACCACTTTTGTGTATTTCATACAGTTCTTTAAATTGCACAATTTCTCTTGCGTAGTTGTGCAACAGAAGCTGTTAAGCCCGGGAGAATATGACCAGAGCATGAAGACACACAATGGCTCAGATCATGGTCTACAGCAAGTTCAAGATTTCATCTGATAACATATGCATTTATTCTTTTTCAAGAAAACAGAAGCACGAAGTTACATCAGCATGTTAATACAGTAACTCCAACGGAATCTAGTGTTTCTTCTCAAAGTAATCATGCCATCAAGCACGTACATGAAATGCTACAAGAGCAGGGAATCTACATCTCCCAATACATCCACTACATTATGTCTGTTCCTGCTCTCCTAATACTTGATTTCATCTCTTTTGAAAAAAAGTAAGTTAATACACATAGTTCCATTCATCGTGTTTATAGATACTTACTATGGAAATGATGTTGAACTAGAAGCCAGAACTGGAGGATTCTTCCAAAACTCGTCCAGTAAACTTTGAATAATTTTTCCAAGATCTGAGTGCATTGTAAACTGGTAAAAAAAAAAACAATGCGAAAGAAAAATTACACCTGGAATCCAATAGTTCCAAATGTGCTGAACTTGACTGTTTATTATATCCACAAGGCAGTGCTGGAAGCTATTTCAGAGACATATCAGCTAATGTAAACTGTGTATACATCAGCTCCAAATAAAACGATAAAACCCCATAGAACTGAACAGAAACTAAGAGACTTTTGTATATTCTATTACCAATCAAGAATTAATCAATTACATTTCCAATAAACAACCCAAACCCCCCACCTTACTGACCAAATTACATTTGTGAAAACAAAGGCGGAGGAGGGGAGAAATCAAGATTTGAGACAAAAAGCATTAATTGCACTCTGAAAAAATCATAACCTCACCCCACCCCACCAAACTACTACATCCTTGTTGGCAGAGAAAAGAGGAAGAAAAAAAAAAAGGAAGAACAGCACATTAAAATCCTGAGTATTAGAGCCAAAACCTTGACATCTTTCTAATAGATAGCATAGCATAGAAAGAACTACGCTATTTCTAATAGCATAGAAAGAACTAAATTACAAAACAGTCTTAAAGCATCCTTCTTCCTTATTTGGAATACACTGTACAGAAACAAGAACTGTGCTACTGGTACTAACAAGAAAAGTGATAGAAGCTTTCTAAGCCATCATAACTTAAAACAGTTTTAAATACATGGAATACTCAGTAGCAGAAGGAGATTAAATAGCAGTATACTGAACACTACTGGATTTTTGTTTTCAGACCATTCAAAATACAGTTTGAGAGGGATAAGGATCTGCACTAGTCTTTTTTTACCAGAAGTATTAGCAATACTGTAGTGTGACATGTATTAAAGTTGCTATTAACAGCAGACATATGTGAAACTACAGATTATACATACATTACTTATTAATGGACTGGTCACATACACTCCCTGCTTGTCCATTAAATGATGTCTCACAGGTGGGAAAACACTGATAACTGGTTTTTCCTGAGGAAACTGAGGTGGAAGCAAGCTGCAAATACAAGAATAATCATTACTACAGCTACATCCCATGCTGAAGTTTGCACAAGAAGGCTTCTTATGCAAAGAAAAAGTACTACTAATTACATAAAATTACTTTTCTGTGATAAGAGTTAAGGAGCAATGTCCCTGCCCATGGCAGGGGTGTTAGAACTACATGATCTTTAAGGTTCCTTCCAACCCAAACCGTTCTAGATTCTCTGAAATACAGTCAATGAAGCACACAAAAGGATTATTCAATTACAAAACTGGAAGTCAGACATATTAGAATACTGGGCTTCCATGGAACTGAAGAGAGCATTTACTACAATATTGTAGTATAACAATGAAGCAATTATGTACACAGACAAAGAAAAAGCTGTAGCATAACGAAACTATTTTCTAATACAAATGTTACTACTGCAATGACAATGCAGCATAATCTGCAAGAATATCAGGCAAGTTATCAAGCTAAAGTAACAAAAAACTTGTGACTGGAATACCATTAATATTCGCCAGAGAAAAAGCACCACCCAAAGTAAATTAATAGGAAATGTTACAGTAAATCACTTCTTACGATCCAGAAGCTTCACTGCGTTAAGAGCTAGGAGTTACAGCAGATTAGTAAATTACTAATTAAGGTTAGTTTCAGTTTTAGGGGGATTCAAAGTCATCAGAAACTCTCGAGTGTTTTTCTCCTACTTATTTTCAACTAAAACCACACAGGTATCTTAGGAGCTGAGCACAGCAAAATATAGTTTTGCTTTAAGCTGAGCATCTTCATCTTTTACAGAACTAGTTTCACCCGTATCACTACAACTATTAATGCAAATCCAGGTTACAGTTCCTGAAATTAATTATGAGATGGGAGCCACTTATGTTCTATTATTACTTATTTTTGAGAACAATTTTAATTTTCAAGATGTGCATTTCACTCTACTTACATGTTAATGTTAATTGTCAAGTTGTTTACAGTGAACGGCAGTCGATATTCCACATCTTTCTGAATTTCTGCAATGCTGTCAAAGAAGAAATTGTTAGCGTCCGATTCATGGTCAATGTAACAGCCCGAAGTCTGAAAAAGGGCATCACCTCAGACCTTCGTAGTTAGTTTAGTTTTGAAAAGCCTTGTGAGAAGAAAATTTATAAGCCTGGTTAATATGCCTCAGAATGCTACACTGAATATTGAGATTAAAACAAAAAAATAGTAGATTCAACTTTCAGACCGTATACATGATCCCAAGCAATAGAAATACAGTACGAGAAATTGTGCTACTTGCTGATCTGACAACAATCTCAACTTATATATCTCCACTTAAGTGGCTTAATTTAAGCCACCAGATCAGTGATTTTTTTTCATATACTGACTTTTTCTGATAAAACATTTACTTTGACAAGGCATTACACATGGTTCACAACTATTGTCCTGCAACACTGCCTACAGATCAGTACTTAGAACATACACCACACTAGGCCTTCTGCCTTAACAGATTAGCTTACTATTTAATAGTAGTTTTTTCCACATGCACCAAGTTCTATGCACTTGCACAGACATTTTCAAGAATAAATAATCTGGAGAAGAGCTACTTGAAAGAATGTAAAACTCTGTAATCCAGTGACACTCAAAACAAAGACCCCCCTGAAAAGCACCAAGTGAAGAAACATGTATCTTATGAAATCTGGTAAGATCAAATCCAAATTTGCTTCTCCTGGAACAAGATAGTTATTGAGAAAAATCTTATTAATGCAGCTGCATTAATAGGAAGTTGTTTTAATACTCAAAGCACTCTACAATTTGTACGCACAGCAAGACTGTTCTGAAAGATGGCATCCCAAAGAATGAAGAGGAGGAGAAGGAGGAGGAGGGGGAGGAGGAGACTTAGCTCTGAAGCAGAATTTCTGAACAATACAGACATACCTAAGCTGGGACTGGGAGAGAAAGGAGAACAGAAAATTAGCTTCATCTTACAATGCCTCAACCAAAACAAACTTAAAAAGCAGATCGATTCCCCTTCCATATATATTTCCTGCCTGTACCTGGTCAATAATATTCTCCTCCCTCACCTCTCTAAGGCCGCCTTATAAATGGAGGGAACAGAGCTCCAAAAGGCAATAATGGCAGCCTGGTGTTCCCAGAAAGCCTCTTTGCACCCAGCTTCAGAAATGCCCCTCCATACAATTACTTCTTCAAGAAACCCCAAACACGTTACCTGCAAATGTGTGTTAAGCGTAGTGCTAGTAGTATTCTGTACCCCTCCAAAGCATTATTTATGCACAGAATTTAAAACTGTGGTTTTCAGGATTTTGAGAATAAATGGAATAAGACACAAACGTAGCTATGCACCTTGCTTTCTGCAGCCTGACCTTACTCCTCTCACAGGCAACTCAGCATCTGCTCTTTCCCTGTGAAACGACTCGCTGTTTGAAGAAACTATCAGGTATCTTCAGCACAGGACCATTCAAATCGGAGTGCAGGGCTCTACTGTGATACACCACCCACTGAAATCACCACCTCCTCATTATTAACTGAAGGATTCTCCTGGAATCTCTCAAGCACATTCCTGCCCTGTAATCATCTGTTATGCATTTTAATAGCCTGCTACAAAATCCTTTAGAGAAGGGTATATAATTATGTTCCACTCATGTGCAAAACCTGTAGGAACTGGGGAGAGAACAAGGAGAGAGAAACAAGAAATCGAGAACCTCCAGAACTGTTCGAACTGTTCTAACCTCATTTAAGCAAAACCTTGAACCGATCAAGTTAGTCGTCCCTTCCCCAAGTGGGAATGGATACACTGGAAAAATCACACATTTTAACTTTGGCTAAAACAGCAGCAATCGCAAGAAAACAGTTTTTTCACAAAAACTTGGTATCAAGCTTCTAACCCATAACAGATCCTGAAAAGGAAGACTAGCTACATTAACAAAATTAAGATCACATATAACTGGGCTTTTATGACTTAAGACAACACAAAACAAACTTACCTAACTCAGGTAACACACCATGCTAAGAATTTTATTTTGAGCATTTCATGAGTAACAGCTGGCATACACATAAATGAATGACTAAATATACTTATCGGACAAAACAAACCCTAGAATGACAATTATTCAATCATTGCTTAGGAAACAACTGTATTGCAATGCTTAATGCATATTCTTATCCTATAGGTCTGTGTTGCTATGGAGTCCATAAGCAAGCACATGGGTCCCACCCCAAAAAACCTTTGCATTTCTGAAAACTTGCACAAATAGCCACACCTTTAAAAAAGCACCAGCATTTGAGGCGCTGTTACTCAGATTTATTCAGTAATAAGTTTCTCTTAAGAGAAGAGTACACTCTGCCAGAAGGTATTTCTTCCCTTGCCTAATTTTTGGGTGTTCTATACCTACTGTCAAGAAAGATCAGGTATGCTAGAAAACACAGCTGCAAAGTCACATTTGAGCAGCTACTGTCTCCCCAAGACTGCTCTCCATTCCTGGCTGCAGGGTCCATTCGCTCTCTGTCTGTGCTTGAACTGGCGCCTACACAAACAGTTAGTAACCCAGTTCAGCAAGCCGACTGACAAAAAACCAATCACCTTTTGTGAGGACTTAGCTTGAGGTGAGCTAAACTCCCTGTTAAAAAAAAAAAAAAAAAAAAAAAAAAAAAAAGAGAGAAATAAAAGGCCAAGTAAGGCCAGTACAGCAAAACTTTCTTAGTTAGGCTGCTGCATCTCCACAAAGACAGCTCCCTCAAAAAGTGAGCTGTGTTTCAAAACCATTTGTGAAACCGGCTCCAAACAGATTAAGCGAGCAACAATACTTGGCAGTAGTGCCATACTTACGTGCCCTGTGTGATAATTCAGAATATTAGGATATCTAGCCACCTGCAATTACTAACCTTGGAAATACAGTAAGTATCTCTTCCACTCCTAGTCTCAGTCTGACATACCAGAGAACATTCTCCTTCCTTTTTCTGGACCATTTTGAAGGCATCTACCATTCCACTACAACAGACATCCTAGACAGACATAAACATCACACCTCAACAGACCTCCTAGGAAGCACGATGAACGCTTACACGCTCACTGAAAATATACCTCGAAATACATGAAGGGTGGATCACCTTTTAAAATATGAACGCTTTTAAGAAGACTGAGAAGTAGGCAAAACTGGCCAGCATGCTGCCCAGCTGGGGCGTCTCGGGATAAAGGAAAGTGTTTTGCCGTAAAAAGCGTGGCTGTTGAACAGGCGTCAAAAACCCTCCGGTGAGCCTCTAAATCGCACCAGTTTCTGTGGAACAGTCAGGCACGAGCAAATTCGCACTGCACATGGAAAACCAGTTTGCAGAGCCGGCAGCGCTGCTGTGCCACTGCCGGCGAGAGCGCCGCGACACACGCCCCCCCCCCCCGCCCGGTTCATCCTTAGCCTTGGAAGAACCGCGCTCCTACCGCCAGCTCCCGCAAAGCGGGCGGTACCGCCGCACACGCGCTCCGCAGCTCTCTGCGGGCGTTAAACCCCATCAACTACCCACGCTGCCTTCCCGGAGCGGCGGCCGGCGCAGCCGAGCACGGCTCCGCCGCAGCCCCGCCGGTGAGGCCGGCCCGCCCCGCCCGCTTCCCAGCGCAGCACCCGCCCCGCCGGGCCCCTGGCCCCCGAAGCGCCGCGGGGCTCGGCCGGCCCCGGCCGCACCGGAGCGACTCCGCTTCCTGTTTACCCGGAGGCGCCGCCGCGGCCGATGGCCGGCGGGACCCAGCCGGGCCGCACCGGGAGGGGAAGGGGCGGCACCGCGCCCGGCAGTGCCTGCGGGGCACCGAGGCCCGGCGGCGCAGGGGGCGCCGGGCCCGGGTCGGGGCTCACAGGCCGCCGCCGAGTCCCGCCCTGTCCCCCCCGTCCGCGGCCGCGGCCACTCACGAGGCGTGGGCGCCGCGCAGGGACTCGATCTGCCGCTGCTTCTGCTGCTGCAGGCTGGTGCGGGCGGGCAGCGGCGCGGCGGGCGAGGAGGAGCCGCCGCCCTTAGCGAAGGGGAACAGCCAGTTCATCCTCGCCGCGGCGGCGCCCGGCGGGCGCGGGGGCACCGGCGGCACCGCGGCCCGGCCTCGCTCCGGTGCTGGCGCACGCGCGGCGGCGCCCCGCCCCGCCCCGCAGCCGAGGCAGCGGCGCCCCGCCCCCGGTGGCACGCGGGCAGCGTCAGCGCCGCGCGCCCGTGACCCGCGCCGTGGCGGGGCGGAGGAGAGGGGGCGGGGCGGAGGGAGGGCGCTGCGGCCGGTGATTGGCGCCCCCGCCGCCGGTCAGAGGTGAGGGGGGAAAGGCCGCGGCGCGGCGATGATGTAATGGCTTTGTGCGGCGGGGGCAGCGCTTCCTGCGTCTCGCGCGGCGACTGGCGGCTGTGGGGCGTCGGGGGCCGCCGCGGGGCCTCGCCAGACCCGCCGCGGCCCGGCCCGGCCCGGCCGACAGCGTGAGTGAGCGGGGGGCGGGGGTGGGCGGGGGGAGCGGCCCGAGAGCTGCCCGGTACCCCTCTCCCTTCGGCCTAGCCGTGACCCGCTCGGGCCCGAGGCAGCCCCGCGGAGGCCCTGCGGCCCGGCCGGCAGCCGCTACGGCCCGCGGGGGGATGGCTTGGCGGGCCGCGCGGCTGCCGGCGGGGGCGGGAGCGGAGCCTGTCCGCGCTGGGTCGGGGCCGGGGGGCGTGAGCCGGGCCGGCCTCGCCCCAGTTGCCCCCGTGGAGAGGCGCCGCCGTGCGGGGCGGGCTCCTCGGCGCCGCGGGCGCTCTTGAGGCCCCGTACGCGCAGGGAGGCGCCCGGGAGCCCAGGCGGGGCGCGGGTCCGAGGCGTTCGCGCTGCGGTTCGGGCCCTTGGCTCCCCTCGCCGGTTTGGTGCGGCCCGTAACGAGCTGGAAGAGCCCCTGTTGCCCGGGGAGGCGCACGCTTGGGCGGCCGTTTCTCGTCCGCAGTGCCCCCCAGCCTGGCGTGGCGCTAACAGTCGCTTTGCCGCTTCGTTTCATGTTGCGCGCAGCCGCGGGATCCGCAGGAACGTGCTGCTCTTCGAAGCCGGGGGGGAGTTAACGCTTGTGGGCTCAGGTATCGCTGTTGTCTGTTGAACTAGTGCGCCTTGCTGGTTTGCCTGGCTTTGTGCGAGAGATAAAGTTAGTAACAAAATCGTAGGGTTTTAGATCCTGATAGTAATCTGAGCTCCCCCAACTAAAGTTGACATCGTATCGGTGGTGATGTTGTGTTGCTTTTATGAAATTCTGAAGAGTAAAGCTCGATCCTGGTGTTTTAAGTATCGTTTAGGATTTATGAAGAATAAAAATTTACGCTTTGATACTTTCTTTGTGTCTTAGGTTAAAAATATAAAGTTCTCTTTATGAAACTGATCCTCGGTCAAGTGTAACTTTTGATGTATGGTCTCTAAAGCCCCCCACTATGCCAGCAGCTACCGTAGACCATAGCCAAAGAATCTGTGAAGTTTGGGCTTGTAACTTGGATGAAGAGATGAAGAAAATTCGCCAAGTTATACGGAAGTATAACTATGTAGCTATGGTAGGTGGGCACTTCATGTTTATCTGGCACGTTACTGGAAAAAAAGTGTTTACTTAATCTTATGTTAGTAAAACGAAGCTATAAACTTGTTCATCACTTTTCATTGAAAGAATAATGGATTCTTAATGTTGAACTAATGCTGTAGGAGCATGAGTAGCCTAATCGATTGCCTTTTTGAAAGCTAAATCTACACACAGTGCTCCTCAGCTATTAAACTGTTAGATGCTTAAAATATGTTTTATTAAAAATGGTCAAGGTAATTTTTTATTGAAGTTGAAGTTTTAATTCTGTTCTTACAGGATACAGAATTCCCAGGAGTAGTTGCAAGGCCTATTGGAGAATTCAGGAGCAATGCAGACTATCAGTACCAGTTACTACGCTGCAATGTAGACTTGCTAAAAATAATTCAGCTAGGACTGACATTTATGAACGAGCAAGGAGAATACCCTCCAGGAACTTCAACTTGGCAGTTTAATTTTAAATTTAATTTAACGTAAGTGTTAAATGTCTGTGCTGTTGAATGTATGTTTCTGGCTTACTGAAATGTATTACAAGTTGTGAAAGCTATAACAACTCTTTCTGTCTGATTGGAATACCATAGATTCTTTATGTGAGGAAAACTTTTGTCAGCTGAACATGTGTTTTCTTCCCTCACTTCTGTGTAGTCTCTTACTGTTGGTAATTTGGTAAAACGATGCGAAGCAATTTCAATAGAAGTTTTAAAAAGGCATTTATACTTAGCGCAAGATTTAGCTCTGTCTTCTCATATTTAATGTTTCAGAGCGCTTCTACCTTAACTTGGTTTAACTCTTACTAGTTGTTACAGAAGTCACTTGTTTCTTTGAATATTTTATAAATCGGAAATATCAACTTGTGAAGAAAAAAAAGTAAAGTTACTGAGTGTTACAAATGCTATCAGCAAGTTCCAAACTGTGCTCTGTTCTCTTTAAAATAACATTGTTCTTGTTAAAAGACTCACATCAAGTTCTAGATAATATTCTAGGTAAAATACTGCCAACCTTTTAATACTGCAGCAGCTTTTCTTGTGTTTTCAAACCAACTGATGCTATTAAGCTGCTTTATTTTAATTTTCTTCCATAATAGGTTGAAAGGGATTATTGATTCTGTAGCATAACTCCTGTGGAGACTTTTGTTCTGCATTGTGTTGGTTAATTGAAAATCAAAATTAATTAAAAGTTGATATTTCCCGTTTAAAAAAAGATTTTTGCTATCTGTGGGAATAGTATTGTGAACCTTATTTCACAATGTGGTTTTTATCAGTGATCAACTTAACTGTTCCAGCGGAATGAGACAGTTCTAATGTGGGGTGGAGTTCTAATCATATCTTTAGCAGGTAGTTGACGAGGTTAGTAGTATCTTGAATTTTTTGCCCAAAGTAAACATAATTGGTTTTCATAGGGCCTGCCTATCAGTGCAAACACTTCTCAAACCTAAATGTGTTGAAGGCTTTAGGTTTTTGGCAGTTGTGTTACAAGCTGATCACTGGACAGCTTGAGATACATGAGTTAAAACTGCAGTCTACAAAGGAGGTTTAGAGAACAGACCTTTTATTTTCTGCAGATAAAAAGACTTGTTTTCAAAGTAATCAGGGTTCTTAAAAGGAAAAAATCTGCTGCGCGCTCCCTTGATCTTTCTGCTTGTTGAAATAAGCATTCCTGTGGCTTGTCACAAATCAATTTTGTCTGAAGAATGTCATAGTCTTTTTAGTTTTGTTTGAAGCACCTCTTAAAAGGAAGTGCAAATTGGATATTTTGGTATCTCTAAACTTACCTGGCCATATAAATGCTGGGTAGACGTTATCTATTGTCTGTCTCGATAGAAGAATACACTAACTCTGCTAACTACAGAGAAGGAGGAGGAATGAATAAATTCCAGACTGTGATCTGGGAAGAAGAGCCTCTGTTATGTTTTATTTTCTGAGTGACCTTCAAAGGTCTACTTAATGTCAAGCAACTGAAAACAAAAGTCGTTTTCCATCTGTTTGTGCTAGATGCTGCATAGATAGGACAGCTCAGTAAGGCAAGATACAGGTAGTCGCCTAACTAACTTGGTACTAGTTCACTGGGGGCATTTTTTACAAAAAGGTAAACCAGGTAAGTGCTGCATGGAACATGAGGGTTTGCTTTTTTTCACGTGGGTGAAGAAATGACTTATTTTTGTCTGTTTCTAAACTTCCTTTTGGGAAGTGGCACTATGCCAAGTGTTCTGCTCCTAAAGCAAAACAGCTGTTGGCTGTTCCTAGAAGGTATTTTTTTTTGTGTGGTTCCAGCCAGATCTTGTTCAAGTGTGCTTCTTAAAGAGCATAAATATTTCTCTAAACTAACTATCCACCTGATTAGTGCAGAGCAACAAACTAGAATTAAAATTTTGTTTTGTAAAACAGGCATGTTTGTTTTGGATGAATTCTTTAATATGTTATGGAGATAGACAGGTGTTGGGAATCTAATTTCTTTAAAGCTGGAGACGGAATGAGCAGCTGTGTGGGAGGGAAGGCAAAAAATACAACACATCTTGAGAACATAGCTGTGTTCTGTTGAATGATGACTTGCTATTAGGAATAAGGAATATTAAGTTTATGACCGAATCTAATATTTGTTTGATATATTGGTTGTTTTGTCTATGTTATTTGTGTTTTGTTTTGGTTGTTTTTTTATTAGAACTGAAAGCTACACTGAAGAGACTTTGTGGAATAGTATGTTGTGAACAGTAATGCAAATAATCTTCTAAATAGACCCACTTTTGCATTTGTTTTTTCAGTTAACCATTCTGTGTATCTGTTATGATGCTATAGATAAAACCTTGGGGGGGGGGGGAAAGACCACCATCCATTTCATCACAGAATCCTTAAGACTTTTCAAAAATGTTAGTGGTAAAGGGAATAAATACAGGGATAAGAGGGGATCATACAAGGCATGGAGGAATTTTTTTCTATTCTGTTAAATTTCAGGTCCAAAACATGGCTATTAAAATTGAGGTTGGTTGTTTAGAAAGAAAACGTTAGGCTATCTGAATTTTAAGGATCGACTAAATGGAGCAGGTACTCAGTTTCCAGTTGCAGGGAGAAGGAAACTTTGATGAGCATGTGTCTAAACATTTACATTTGGTGTAGTTCAAGTAATGGATCTTATTAGCTGAAATAGCTGCATTCATATGTTCACTTTCCTCTGTGAATTTGTGAAAGGGAAATTCTAGGTAACTGGAAGAGTAGAAGGAACTAGATAATTATGAAGAGGGTGAGAATGGAGGTGCTGGGAATGGTGAAATGCTAGTTGGTTGGTTCTGCAGTTATCACAGAACAAAGTCAAATTGTTCCTGCTCTATCCTGGTGAAGTCTGTGGAATGAACAGCAAAAAAGAAATATCGCTAGGTTTGTAATCACTTGAGCTTTTTACTTTTCCTTTCTCTTTCTCTAGAGAAGATATGTATGCCCAGGACTCTATCGAACTGTTGACGACATCTGGTATTCAGTTTAAAAAGCATGAAGAAGAAGGAATTGAGACACAGTACTTTGCGGAACTGCTTATGACATCAGGAGTTGTACTGTGTGAAGGAGTCAAGTGGCTTTCCTTTCACAGGTAAATTCTGCATGTTAAGTATTTGTGTTTTCAATTTTGATTATTGAGTTCGAGAGCTTGGATTTCGCATATTGTGTTGAGTGGTATATCTTGGTTGGCAAGACTTAGAAAATATTTCTGCTGTAATACCTATAGCACCATTCTGTATCAGAAGTATAGGCCATGCAGGGTTATACTGGTGTTTTGTTTTTGGTGTTTATGCTGGAACCAGGGAACAGTAAACCAGAAAACCATGAAACTCCTAACCCAGCAGGTGGCACTGTAAGTTTTAGTATCACACGTGCAAGTAATAATAACAACGATAAAAGCAAACTATTCCTAAGTGATTCGTGAGCAAATATTGTTTGTCTCATGGGAGAGACTGCAGACTTATCAGTGAAGAGTTTTATAAAGCACTTTTAAATTTGTTTTTAATCTCCTGATAATCTGGACAGCTGAAAATTACTGTTTGGAAGGAGAGCTCTGATAAGCCTTAATTCTAGCTGCAGTAATTAATATATTTTACTATTTATTCCATCACAGGAACTCATCTTCCAAGTAGAAACAGAAATGCGAATGCTAATCTATCAAGTTGCAAAAGATCTTTGGGTGTTAGTAAGATCTAACACTTTAAAACTCAGGCAGTAGTCATTGTATAGTCAACTATATGCCAGAGGTATTTTGCACTTTTTGCAAGCAACAGTGTCTTTAAAGGCTTGTTGCTATGTAGTGACATCAAGTTGACATCTTAAATGCTGGCTGCCAAGCAAGTCAACAAAGGTAGTTGAATCTCTAGTTGAGACTAGCCGTTTCCTTACAGCCTTATTCCTATCATGCATGCTACATTGGTAGTAGGTGGTAATATGGAGATGACTAAATTAGAAAAAACACAAATTCTTCATCTTTAAGTATTAAATCTTGGAGGGGGGTTTGGAGGAGAGAAAGTCACATGGAATTAGAGAAATGTTTATGTTACTAACCAACTGAAAAATAAGGATTGCTTCAGCAAGGAATGTAAAATAGTAGTAGAAAGTGCATATAACAGCCTGTTGCAGAAGTCATCATTTTGACTTGCTCTGTAGAAAGTGTTAGACTACCTTCCCACAGGGAGGGGAGAAAAAAAGAAGAGACAGTTAAAAAAAAAAAAGAATCCTCTTTTGAGTATGCTTGTCACCTAATCTGCCTAGATCTTCCACTTGCAGCTGTTTCAACTCACAATATGACTCCAAAATAATCTTACTCTTGCTCTCTTGCTACTAGGGTAGCACCCTGGGGAAAAGTACTGGAACAAGAATGCCATGAACTGTGTCAAAAATAACTACAAAGGCTAAATTAGTGAATTAAGTTCCTTTCAACTTCTTAAACCCATTATTATAGGCTCTTACATGTGTATTTGTGATTTACACTTGACTACAGTAAAGTAACTTGGATGGTTCAGGAGAAGGGGCGCAGAGGCATGTTAGGTGTGTGACCGGTACATCAACAGACACTGCCACGTAGAAGCAGCTACAGCTACAAAGTGGTGGTTTTTGAATATTGCATGATAGCTTTAAGGGCCCAGGGTAAGCTATCCTAGCAAAAGAATACCTGAGCCATTTCTACACTAGAGATTCTTTTTAAAGCATAATTATATTGATTGTGCGTGATTCCCAACTAGTATGCTGGTTGAAGTGTAGTGTATACTATGTGCAATAATACCATTTTAGCTAGTGCAGCTTGTGGAGGGTTTTTGGGATGGCTTTATTAAAAGTCCAGTGTCGTCTGTATTAAAATGAGTTTCTGTTGTGTACTTGACTGAAAATGTCTTCAGAAATCCTCTGAAGACAGCTATTCCAGCAAGTGTTTGTCAAACATTGATTATCTGCAAGCCTGCTTCAAGTCAGAGAGTGTTTTAAAGGCTTTTGTGCTTGACAGAGCATGTTGTTACCATCTGCAGCACAAAACCCTGGGGTGGTGGGTTACGTTCTGAGGAAGCTAAGATGGCACAAAGCTATAAATGAGTTTGGGTCACATAAAATGTGCCACAAAGAACAGTAAACAGCTGTTTCTAAATGTGTCTTGGGCTGATTATGTTCTACCATTGGAAAGTTAAACAGGGGGAGAGCTCATTTGAAAATTTTTCATGTAGACTTTCCTTGCAATATTTCTTTGACTACTGGAAAAACTGTGCTTGATAGCAGCAATAGCACAGTCAGCAGCTATTTCCTTAAAATGCTTTAATCTCTACTAACCCTCAAAATTTATGAGTTTCTTAGGAAGTGGGCAGAGGGGAATTACTTCCTTCTCATTGTGAGGTTATGTTTTAGTTTCATTTCCCAGTCTTTGATTTCCTTGAACTCTTACATAGCTTGCTTCTAAGCTTTTAGGTTCTCAGATAATTTCATTTGTGCGCATTTCATCTCTGTGTTTGATGTAGCTCCCTTGGCATCCTGACCTATTGGCAAATCTGTGTGGACCTGCAGTTCTGCCAGGCATGAGCAAAGAAACATTTGCACTGTCACAGGTTGATGCAGTTGCCGTATATAACAATTTTTTTTGTGTGTGTTTAAAATGTATTTGAGTTGATGGAAGAGAAGGGAAAAGCCCAGGATTCCTGATTCTTGTCACAGTCAAGAGAGCTTCAGTGTTTTGGCAGTCTTAACGAATTATAAAACAGAACAGCTCAGATGCTGCTTTTGTGGCTGTTCAGTTGATTGGTCTGCTGAAGCTTTGAGTGTTCACCTGTGTGCAGCCTCCTCAGTCTACCTTTGGAGGCTCTGTGCAAACATGTCTCTTAACCCAGAGGGTTTTGGGAATCTGGAAAGTTCCAAGCTATTCTACTTCAATAATCATGTGTGTCTAACTGAATTCAGAAAAATTTGATCTGTTGGCTCATTTCTGTTAGCCAGTTATAAAATGAAGTAAAGCTTTCTCAGCTCTGTCAGGTTTTGATTTATGTCAGAGATGGTTGGTGCTTGAGTAGAAGTCATTGTTAATGGGCTATCTGAATTATTTCCGTATAGTAAGGGAAAGAAATACAGATATGTTTGATCTTTTCTATGGCCTTGTTGCCTACAGCGGTTCCTGTTCAGTAAAAAAAGAGTGAAACGTGGCTGTAAGGGTGTTTAAGTTGATGTATAGCTCCAGGGATTGTGGCAAGCTGCACTAAGTAACTTTAGGTGATCATAGTGGAAATGGTGAAAGCTTTTCAAGGAAAGGAAGCCTATGTGCTTCAGGGTGTAAACCAACTGCTAATTGCCTGTTCAAGGATCAGAAGAAAACTTCTTTAATGAGCAGGTAATTCCGTAATTGCTCGCTGGACTTTCTTACCCTTCTGTTAGCTTTCAGCAGTGGTCACTCAAAGATTTTTGAACTAGGTATGTATTAGTCTTGAATTGGGGTAACAGTTCTTATGTTTGTGTAAACTTGGATGACTGTAGCATACTACCCCTGAAAAGTATACTAAAAAGATTAAGCAAATGCCTTGATACTGCATTGTGATAGTAAAGTGTGGTTTGTGATGATTGTAGGGAGGAGCACAATGGAACTAAGTGTCAGCAGGTGGAACTTAAAGAATGTGAGACATCATTTGGCTGAGCTCACTAAAACTAACCCATGCTTGGGATCCAGGAACAGATACCTGACTGAATGCTGTCATGCAAGGGTAGTCATACCTGTTAAATCCACTGTTCCCTCTTTCTGCATGCAGACCCAGAATGAAAGAATCTGTTACAATCTCCAGGGGAGGGAGGGGGGAGATTATTCGTAGAAATTGCAAATTTGTGATAGCCTGCTCCCTCTCAATACAAATAGTAAATTAATCTTTTTGTGTGTGTGTTTGTTTTTTGGAAGAGGAGGGGAGTAAAAAACATAACTTTTTTAAGAAAAGGAGCACGAACACTGTTTCTTCAGTGTAAAGGTTTTAATATGGCTGTTACACTTGAGCCACAAGGATGACTGGTGTCAGGAACTCAGGGAGTTAATAAGCTCTCTAATCTCTAGAGGAGCATGTCATATGTCTCCTTAATCCTGAACAGTCTTTTTTGCTCATGTGGCACTTTTATTTTCTTTTTCTATAGAGGGCTTTATGCTGATACAGGCTTCCCTATCTCTTCCTCCCTCCCGGCCCAATAGGTGATCTAATAAAATTAACCTTCTGAACTACTGTTTTGCAAGTATACTACAGGTTTTTACTTTGTGAGACTCGGCTGAAATCCTTCTTTATCTTTGACTCCTTTGCTCCCTGGCCAGTGGCTGCTGCTGTGGAGATTGGAGTGCTGCCAGTACAGCTTCAAAGCACCAGATGCAGTGCAGAATTCATTTGACATGAAATTCCTGTTCAGAGCACTGGAAACCCCCATGGGAGAACTGCAATAGTTTGTACTTTTTGTATATTTTGCATTAATGGACTTCTAGCAAACCATTCATTCCCAGTATATTCAAGACTTCCTACCCTTTGTCTAGAAATTCTTAAGATAGAGATAACGCAGAGAATCCCATTGTATACAAAAGGTAGAAAAAACAATCCTCTTCACATTGAGTAGGCAAGCTAAAGCCTTGAGCTACATCAGAAGTCACCGTTCTTTGTGCGTGCTAAATATCCACGGTATCAGTAGTACAGGGCTCTTAACTGATTTGTGTTCTGTATTGCTGATCTCAGAGTTCTAGTTCATCGCAGTGATCTAGGTCAGTATTCACCACGTTGCTAAATTCTTGGGTTTAAGTATGATCCTCCTATAACCAAGAACAAACATGAAGTCTTAAACTGGGAATTCGGAGTCTGTGGTGACCACCAGTTCACTTGAATTCTCTCAGCTATATGCTAAACTTCAAGCAGCAAAACTGATGCAGCCTTCAGTAGAGGCAGCCACACTGCATGTCTCAATTTTTGTTAGTATGGGCATTTTTAAAATTCCATGTTAGCGAAGTCTAGGAACTGATTTGGTTCGATGCAGACCTAATAACCAAGAGAACATCAGTCCCCTGTCTATCTCTGTGCGTTTGTGCATGAGCAGTCCTGCAAGTACAAGGGATCAGAACCAGTCTGATTCACGATCAGATCGTGAATAATCTGTTGTGTAATTTCTGCCTTCCTAGGGAAAAAAGATAACTAGTTATCACTGCTTTTTGTTGGGGTGTTCAGTCCAGCTTAATATTTAGCATCTGTCTTTCCTGTGCTTTAAATCCTTTGTTTCCTCTCATAACCCTTTGTAAAAGTATATTTTCCCCTTTTACTGCCATACCTCATTCCTGTGTCCTCCTCCTTCCTCAGTCAAGCTATTGAGAAGGTCTTTCCAAACTCTTCTCTCCACCACGCACACACTCAGCTTCTTCTACCAAACTTGTAATGCTCTGTTATCTTGCTGCTTTCTGCTGACTTACGCATGCACACAAAATTTTTTCAATTTACTCTGTCCTTGCCTCCAAAAAGAGTAATCATTTACAAGCTATTAAAGGTTTCAGTTGTCTGACTGTGCTGATTTAACTGGGGAAGTTGAAAGACAGTCACCTTTTCTTAGCTGCTGAGGGTGAAACTTGCCTCCAGACATAAACATGGGTTTGCTCTGGAAACTCTTGAATCTTTCAGTTTTCAAAAACTGCAGAAGTCTCTGTCGTTGCTCAGTTTGTAGTGAGAAATTCTAGTCTGTGTCAAAGGAAACAGCTAGGAGTCTTTCTGTAAGTTTTTGTTACCAGATGAAGCCCCAGCAGCACTACCTTGTTTCAGGATTTAGAGAAACTCCTCTAGGCAGATCTGTTTGCTGTTTCACTTGGCCTCATTAAGACTAAATTAAAATGTTTTCTCTGGAATGTGCAATGGGGCCGTTTGCACTGAGGTTTAGTCTTTTGTGAGAGTCAGTCTTAATTGCATCAAAATTAAGCAAAATGGCCGGTTAATGTGTAATAAAGTCTTGTAGGAAGTGAGAAGGATGCTTCTAAGTTATGTGCTTATATTGTTTTTGATATTAATTTGCAGCGGATATGACTTCGGCTATCTAATCAAAATCCTGACAAACTCTAATTTACCTGAAGAAGAGCTGGACTTCTTTGAGATACTGCGATTGTTTTTCCCCGTCATTTACGATGTAAAATATCTCATGAAGAGCTGCAAAAATCTGAAGGTAGGTAATTTATTAATGGCTCAGAACAAATTTTGGGTTTGAAGACAGAGTACTTCGTGCTTAAAAATACTTAGGTTTTATATTTTTGTTTTCTGGTTTTGTTTTGGTAATACCTATTAACCACTGTCTGAAGCTTTGTATATTTAATATTAAAGGCTATTGATAGAAGGAGGCAGGAGCAATTTTTGTAACTTCTTACCCGTTAAAAATAACATGTTGATACTATATTTGCAGTGCCAGGTTTTTGCTGACAGATGATAAACCCATGTTTGGAATTAATCTTTCACTTCTTAAGCTATAAGAATTGATGGGTTTCATGTAATCTTATTTCCTCATTGTGCAGTCCACTAAAGGACTGCAGTCGCCTTGGCAAAGGTAATTGCAACGATGATGCTGTGGAAGTGTCTTGGGAAGAGGAATGGAGCGAAGAATGTTTCAGATGGCCCCGTAAGGAAAGATAAACAACAGCGTATGTTCAGGGACAACATGTGACTTCTAGGAGAAAAAAATGCAGTACTAGAAACCAATCTCTCGTGTCAGGCCAGCGGGGCTACTAATTGGCTTACTGTATCAGACATAAAATTTGGATGCTTTATTGGACTGGAGGAGGAATGGAAACTGGAACTTAAGGTTGTGAAGGGGAAGACAGCAAGTGAAAGAAAGATGCTGCAGGGATTGTTAACAGCTTTACTTGCCAAAGAACTTTTAACAGTCTGGACTGCTACTGGAATGAGGTGCATCGTTCATCAGAGGCAATTAATGACTTGCTGCTTTTATGGAAAGTAACTCAATTCTCTAGGCTTTCTTAATGAGAACGTGCAGGAAAAAGAGAACACTGACTGTAGTACAACCAAATCCGAACTAAGGCATCGCTTGTCACTGTGTCATGCTGAACTAGTGATCTGTGTGGGGTTTGTAGTCCTCTTTGGTTTTGAGATAAACTAATAGTGTATTACTTCTAAGTAGCAGCCTACTCGTGTGGGAAGTAAATTGTGTGGATCCTGTTGTTAATCAAATTAATGTTGAAAATTAAGACCTCCCTTCCAGTTAGTAAGAAAAATACACCTACCTGTGTTCATCTAGAGTTGTTATTGGTGTAATCAGCTGGGGAAATGGCTGAGTATTAGAGAACATGTTGTAGAAACAAGTTGTTGGGTTTTTTTGTACAGAGGCCAGAAGAAAAAATGAAATGTTCATAAACTTCAGAAGTCTTAAGGGAGGATTGGGGGGAACACCAAACAAAAAACACCTTCGCTTTCTTACTCTGAATGAAGCATCTGGTGTCTTAGTGATGGCAACACACTTAACAGGAACAGAAAGCATAATCCAACTTTAGCCATGTAGGAAAGGTGACAGAATGATGTTTTGTGTCAACATTCCAGAGTGACAGTCCCAGGGGGGTTGGGAAGGAGGAGATTGTAATTCCTGTCATTTCATTAAAACAGTTGTGTGTAGCCTGTATTGTTTAGGACACTAATGGTTTTTTTTTGGGGGGGAAAAAAAAAAAAAGCCTTCACAGGTCTTATTTCAACAAAGCTTAAGAATAAGCGTTTTGCTTTTTCAGAGCTGAAAAGGTCAGCTTTCCTGCAATAAATCTTGATCCTGTCACCTAACCTGCAGGCTGGTAATCAGCAGGGGAAGGGATGTGAATTGTCCTACCCCTCCATATTTACCAGCAAGGAAATGATGGTGGACTTGTACTGTACTGCGTAGCTGTCTGAAACAAATTGCTAAACGTTCAGTGTTGTGACTCTAAAAATGCATGCACTGTCTCCTAATGTGTGTCACTTTCAATCTCTATTAAATTGCAGTGAATTGAACTGCTGTGCAGTTGTCCTTTATTGACTTGTCTTAACTTTTCATATGGAAGTCACTGACCTGCTGTAGGTCCCCTACCTACTCCCTGCCCCCACAGACCCCAAAAAGAATTTTTGGCATTGAGAACAGAAATACCTTTCTGGATTGGGAAGCTGTTTGATGCTGTTATTGTGGAATTAGGTAGTCTGTGAATTTATAGTATGTTACTCTTTAACTTGCATGGGTGTGAATGTACTCTACTGGCATGCAGACTGGGAATCGACTTGAGATAGTAACGTAGTATAGGTTAAACTCTTGCTTTTTCTCTGAAAAGCTGCAAACTTTTTGATGGTAATGGCAACTCTAAGTAACGTAGACTTACAGACCTTGTTGGAAACTAGATTTTAATACGGGGGTTTGTACAGAACAATGAACTCTGTTACCAGTGCCATGAAGCAAGAGTTTGAACGGGTCTTGTGTTGACTGTGGTTATGTGATTGTGTAAATCATTCTGTGGCCTTTCCTTGAAAGACCGATGCTCTGAAAATTAGGAAATAGTCCTCTTCCTCCAAGAGTAAAATGTTCTATCTGGAGTGCAGAAGTCTTGTCTGAAAGAATTTCAATAGCCTACTAATTTTCAGAGGCAACCAAATTTTATTCCGTAGTTATTCCAGTTACAGACTAAGTTCCACACACAAGTGGTGTGTGATGTATTTACAAATAGATATGTACCATTAAAAGCACTATTTTCAGAGCATTTTTCTATAGGCTGCTGTTAATGTAAATTTTTAATTACTAAGTCTACATTCCAGAGCTTGCAGCTGCTGTGTAGATGCTACTGATTTTTATTCTTAAGTGCTTTTTCTTCAAAGTTATTTGAAGCTAGATGTTCTTTCAGCTAGCAGAACCTGATGGCACTGCTGCTTCATAGCTTGTGGAAGTAGATGGTTTAGGTGTAGGAAATGGTGCCTTGGAAGGGTGTGGGCCTAACTGCTGGTGCTAACCTCTAACAGCTCATTATTGAAGTTAGAAAGCAGAGAACGTACTTGTATCTGAGTTGCACCTTCCTGTGCTGCCCACCAACCTGCAGCACGTTTTGGACAATGTCAGTTAACTAACTTGAGCATGTTTGCAGTGTTGAAATGTTGTATCCAAGCTCATAAAGAAAACAAGCTAGCTTCAGTGCTTAACTATGTGGTGTATAGACTCACTCTTATTTTAAACTTCCGTAAACTATTGCTGCTGCTCAAGCTAGAATAAAACTAGCTTTACCAGTACGAGGTTTTCATGTTGGTTTGTTGACATTGCTTAGAAACATCATTGCTGAAGCTTCCCTCTTCTTAAACAAAAAAAAAACCTGGACCCAAACCTGTTGCCGTAAGATTCACAGGAATTTTAATAGCGTCTGATCTGATTTAGAGGGCAGACTTTACTTTTATTGTTCTGTAAGTTTTAACTTTGACTGTAACGCTTTTGCCTCTTACTGCTTTCCTTCCTGTACTTGAAACAGGTTAAGAGTACAAGGAAAGTTGAACTTGGATATTAGGCAGCCTGTCTTTCAAAGCATTGCCTCTGTGCAACATTTTCACGTTGCAAAGATCGTGGCAGCGCTAATGATTTTGTCTTTGGTTTTTTGATCTTCCTAGATCTTAAAGAATGTGCATGTGCTTTAGTCTTATTTCCAGTAGCTTTATGGCTTAATGATTGACAGAAAGAATTGATGTACAAAATTATGTACTTAGAGCATTAAAAGATTGCAGTTACAGTATAACATGTCTCTCCTGCAACTGATCTGTTACCTGTGTAAAACCAAATCAACTTCTGATGGGTTTGCTTCGTTACCGTTTGGGGAGCACTAAAAGAGGTGTATATAGTCGCTGCAGTTAAGGGGACATAAGCTTGTTGGGAGGAATATTTGCTTCGAAACTGGAGAAGTTTTACTTTTAAGAGCAGGTAGGTTTGCAGCTTTGGAGTGATGTCTACAGCTTCACAGCCTGTCCTTTTAAACGATGTATTAACATTCAAAGTAGGCAATGACTGTTTTAAACTGTTCCCTTTTTTTTTATGTGAGATGTTTATATACTCTTTAAGCAGTAGGTTTCATTATATGTATGACTACTAAATATACATCTCTAACAGAAAAGCTGGCTAGGCCATGGAATTTGCAGTATCTTGGAAAATAGTTGCAGGCGATGGATTCTCCCCCATGTTTTTATCCCTGTCCTCTTATGGCAGCTAATGAAACAAACTTTAAAGAGGGATAGAATGTCTTGTAGAGATGGAGTGGGCACTTTTTTCCTCTTTTGACTTAACCACTTGTTACAGAGCAGGTGTTTAGAAACCATTTTTGTGGACTCCCTGTAGTCTTCTAGATACTTTAAGATATTCTCAGTTTTTGTGAAGGGAAGTTGAAAATGCCTCAATTGTTGAAAGGTAAGTGGAAAGAAAAATGTCTGTTGCAAAGGAAACCTCGATACTAACACATGGAGGCAATATGGGTGCTTTGTTTCTAAGCACTCGAATCCTTCTGTTTGTAGAACAAGGTTTTTACCTTCTAAATTTTCATTCGAATAGAAGGAGCGCAGGAACACCATGTTTTCTTCAGTGTTGCCATTCTTTTCAGCATCTTGAAGAAATTGTTTTCTCTAAGTAATGACAACTGGTTACTGGAGAGGATGGAACATGAGAGAGTAGTGGTTCCGTTGGTCACAGATGTGGCTTTATTTAATCAATACTGATACAGAATTCTAATGCTTCTATTGATACTGAAAGTCTGATTATCCAGGTGTGTATTTATCTACTATGATGACTGTTTCAGCTACTGTGCAATTGTTATAATATACCTGAGGTTGTATGACTTGTGTAACGGATTTTTTCCCAAATATAGCTGTTCAGTTTTCTGATTTATTTTTTTTTCAGCAGTTAACAAGAACGTTTTCTTTTTCAGGGTGGATTACAAGAAGTGGCTGAGCAGTTAGAGCTGGAAAGGATAGGACCACAGCATCAGGCAGGATCTGATTCTTTACTCACAGGAATGGCCTTTTTCAAAATGAGAGAAGTAGGTGGATGTATTGGGTTTATCTCCATGATAGTAACGTGCTGTGATAGTCAGATGGAATTGCTGATTCCGATAAGTCTGCAATATTTTAGGGAGGTCTCTGAAAGGCTTCAGGGGTTCCACTTCTCTTGACAAAAATAAGACCACCTGTGCACTCCCCAGAGTAAGTGTGAACCAGCCCTGCTGATTCCCAGCTTAGCTGCTCTGAGTGAGTATTGCTTCCCGTTTCTAGACTGTGCCAGGCTGCAGGTATATTAAATACTGACTTTCAGGCTGCTGTGGAAGATGTCCATGCATTTGTTCCTTTACTATTGACTGAAGTATAATCTTTTAGAACCTCAGTTAATCTGTGCTTTGCTCAATTCAAGGTTTGCAGCAAGGGAAATCGGGTCTTGAAAGTTTCTTATTTCCTTGCTACTTGTCCGCATACAGCAGGAAGATATTCTCCTTTAGCAGAGCAAACAAATGTTGAACAGGCCTCTTCTGGAAAGCAGTTGCACTGGACAAATGCCAGTGCATCTGAACGTGGCATTCTGCCAGCATTCAGCGTCATTTACCATGTCAAAACAGATGGCAATAGCAAATGTCATCTTTTAATAAGGTTTAGTATTGTATGCTATGGTACCTACCTTCTGTATAAAGGAGAAAATGACCACAAGTTTCTGACAAATACTGGTGAGAGAACAGGTAAAAAATAAATGCTGTGACTGAAGCTGGTGTGCTCATCTTAACACGCTGTTCTGCCTCAGCTGGGACCCACAGTTACAAGCGGGCCATGGGCTGCAGATGCAATAGAGAGGACTGCGTTTCTGGTGCAGTCCAAGCCCAGCGTGGCTCGCTGCCATCTGCCTGGTATTGTTAATCTTTCACTCTTTAATTTGAAACAAAATCCAGAGCAAATAAAGGGGAAGGGGAAATGTGTGTATGATAAACATAACTAACTGGAAAGGCAGTATCTTAGGCTTGGAGAGGAAAAGGTTGAAACCTATGATTGTTTCTTTAATGAGGTGCCATTTGTGTTAGATGGCAGATTAGCTGCTTGAATTTGTTCACCAAAAGCTGTTATTGGGAAAAGTAGAAATCTGAGGGGGTTTTAGTGCAAAACACTTGTTTAAATAAGCCAACAGAGATAGATTAACGATGATGATTTTTTTCGGTACTTTCAGAGATTCTTTGCAAATACAGCATTTCTAAATAAGGGTACAGCAGTCAGCAGAGGAAATAGATTTAATGTGTATTTTTAAAGCCTCTTCAGTAGAGCTCATTGTTTAACAATAAGTTTGAGTGAAAAAGTTTCATTTCAATGCTTTTGGAAGTATAAAATGTTGTTACTACTTGCTGTGCTGGAGTTGCAACTTGCTGGGTATTGGAGGGCCAGCCAAAAAGTTACTGATTCCCCCCCCCCCCCTCAGAAATACTTAAATACTGATACTACTACAGTAGAGCTGTTGTTCTAGGGTTTTCCTACCTGTTTATTTCTTCGAGAACTGCTAGGGGCTTTAAAACTTTTGATTGAGGTCTCCAATTCCTGCAGTACAGAACCTTCCGTTCAGACCATGCTGCTAAGAGCAAAGCTTGAAGGAAGTTTTCAGCTTGTGTGGTATATGCAGTCCTCTGCATTTAGACTGTGTATTGCATTCACCCTGCTTCTGCATGATTCTGGTGATGACTCAGAATGTTAACCACTGGGATATCCAGGGTTGCTGTCAAGTTTTTAGGGTAAAAAATTTTTGCGTACATGTGTGTCTTCACACAATATCAGAATATTACGGGGTTTCATGTGTCTTCCACTGAAAGGTTCTGTTTGCAGTTAAGACTTGCGAGGTGTAAATGCAGTCTTAGTATGGCATTTACTTTAATTTTGCTGTTCCTTATTAAATAAAGTCACCCTCTGTGAGGAGCTAGCTGGAAATGCATCTTTCTGCATTTCTCTAAACTCTGTAATGGGTGTTGTGATCAAACATTGTCCCTGCCCCCAAACCTCTATAGTATACGTCAGGGCATACCTCCATTTAAAGACAGAGCATGACGAAAATCGCAGCGCTGAGGTGTAGGTAGGGTATGGGCACAGATGAGTGCCAAGCACATGCCTGTTGCAAGAAACTCCGCAGAAATCAGTTGGAGAAATATCTTTGTTGAACTTGCAGAAAAGTGATAACTGATAATACAAAATTACCAACACATTGCATTTGGCCATTTCATCAGGAAAGGTGCACAGGAGGGCTGATTGTATTCCTTGGCAGATTTACTTTAAAGAATCATGTCATGTAGCACATTTTGGTAATGTGTTGAGATTAAGTGCGTTACTGTGTTAATTATATTAACTTTTGCGCCTTGGGATTTGGTGTCTGATGTTAAAAAGAAAGTAACATTTTAAAGCTTTTCTATAGTTGTTTAAACTGAGCCTTTTCTTTGCCAATAATTTGTGTCTGTCTTAACTTTTTAGATGTTCTTTGAAGATCACATTGACGATGCCAAATATTGTGGCCACTTATATGGCCTTGGTTCGGGGTCATCTTATGTACAAAACGGCACAGGAAATGCATATGAAGAAGAAGCCAACAAACAGTCATGACATGAAATGAAAGGCCATCTTTTTGACCTCCACATGCTTGTATATAGGTTTTATCTCTGGTTGAACCCCTTGGACAATAAGGCTTTTTTTCCCCTTTTCTCAGCACACTTTCTTTTCTGCCTTTCTACATACTAAACCTGACTGTTCTTATCACAGATTTTGATCTTAATATTGATATGTAAAATTTTCTGGATTACGTTTTGGCCTCGTAACTAGCCCATTTGTAAAGAAGCATGTATAGAATCAGTGTGGCAGAGAGGAGAAAGTTAAATCATAATGAATAGTCTGGTAAACTTAACTATATTGATGATCTAGTTTTTGTCTCTTTCCCCTCCCGCCTCCAAATTAACTGGCACTGATTGTAACTAACTTCCACTTTCATGTCTGTTCCTTCCAGTATGCAGGCGTTTTAGCTATTCAAGATTGTGGACCATCAAATTTGCACTTTAGAGAGTGACTCTGACTCGGATCCTCTGTTTTATTTGAAGTTTTGTTTTGGTTTTTCTTTTGCCCTCAGCTAGAAAACAATCATCTGCCAAGTTAAACAGCTTCATGCTGTATTTCCTTGGTATCTCAACCCACAGACCACGACTTGCTGCACAACCTCCGTTTGTTGAAGCACAACAGACTACTGAAATCATAGTAACTACTGTTATTTTACTAGTGTTCAAGTCATCTTCAGACGCATCCTGCACATGTCAACTTCTGGTTGGCTTGCTGCTTTAAAACCGCTCTGTGATGGGGGAAAGAAGCTTGAAAAAACAGCTTTACACCCTTCAGGAAAAGAACAGCTATGACTTTAGCATTTTTGCCAATAAGCATCAAAGGGTATTGGAATAGTAGGAGTTTTGTAATGGCACACTTCCCTTGATTAACTTGCTAGCTTTTATTCTAGTAATGTACACCTCAGATGTTTTTTATGAAGTCATATTTATTATGTACTTGATTTCATGATTTTTGAAAGTAAGTTTAGTTGAAGATAAAACCCAAAGATCTGAAAAAATTACTATTTGATTGAATTAGAAGGACAATTAAATCATGGGGTTTTGTAGTTGCTACGAAGACAGATGTTACAGATATTTGTTGTAAAACAACAACATATAAATAACTTATAGCTAATAAAGTTACCTGAGGAGTGTAATGCTAGTTTATTTTTGAGTATATCTTAGCAATATATTTTAGATATATTGTTTTAAAGGACCCTAAAGTATGTTCTTAACTCTGCATAGCATGTGTACGGAGCAGTTGTGCAGGAAGGATTTTTGGTATTGAATAGCTAAAATACTAGCCTGAAATGATGGAATGTGCAACATTGTGTGCCTGTGTGTGCGTGCGTGTATGTGTGTGCGTGTTTGACATGGAAATCAATAGTAGACAAATCTCCCGAGTGTTCACCAAATTACTCTGTTCTACCTTGTACTTAACAACAAAAAATCAAACACCTTTTTTCATTGAGTTACAATGATGTAACCGGGTGGTCCTTTTTAAACAACAAATAATTTGCATAACAGAGGGTATTTGTTTTTAAAGCTTTTGTAAATAAAGGCCTAAGAAATGTTTTCTTACATAACAACAGACTGGTGGTTTTGTTGCAAAATTTTTCCAGGAATGTGTGTATTTAGCCAATTCAGTTCTGTATTCTGTTTTGTTTAGGCGTGGTAGTTCTCTTCCAGGTCCTTATAAAATGACTGAACTTGCTGCTCGCTGGCTGATTCCACTTCCAGAGCAGAATTCCGTACCTGTGTTTCCCATCACTTCATTCCTACTGACCTGAGTTGCAAGAGTGGTAACTATAATGTACAACTGAGGCATCCAAATCCCATTAGTAAATTGTTTTAATACCATTATCCATTAGATGATGGTGACTGGCTTTAGCTTTGGTTATCTTTGGCTTTGGTAACATTGGGACTACCTTAACTGGAAAACAGGATGGATTCTTTTTGTGGCTTATGTGGAAAACTTGCATACGCGTGGAATGAAGAACCCCTGAAGTTTCGATGCATTTGCTTTAAAGTTTAGTAGCTTTGCCTAAAACATACAGATGCAGCTGTCTGTGGGGAACTTTTGAAGGGAATGACTCTTCGAAGAACTTTGGGGTTTTGTTTTTAAGTAACTTTTTAGTTGTGGATGAAAGGAAGTGTTTAGAGGCTTCTAAATGTGTGCCTACACTAAGTTTTAGTTCAGAGTGGCATGTGCTTTTGAAGTGACTGCTGAGCATCCCATGTGCCGTGCTATGCTTCTCTGTGCTTCCAGTCATGAATATTTCAGAGCTTGGACTCCTTTGGGAGGAAGCTAAACCCAAAGATGCACAACAGGTGTGTGTCTCTTGTCCCCGCTGCTAATGAGCATGCAGTCTGCAGGATCAGGCTGAGTTTGCTTAAGCCCTAGCCTAAAATTCTCATGAGGCATTTGACTTTTATTCTACTCTTTAGTGTAATTCATGTGAGAAAAGATTTTCTCAAAAGCCACTGATCAGTGTGAAACTAAGATTATGCTTTATTCTGTGTGAGAGCTCTTAGTCTGATCAATGTAATCTGTTGAGAGTTGCTTACAGCTGGGGGGATATATGTGCATCATTCAGTTTCCGTGGCAAAATTAATTTAGTTTCCATTAGGGAGTGATTTAAATGGTAAACTGTAGAGATTATGAAAAAAGTAACTTCTTATGTGTAGGACTGTTACTTGTAAACTGCAGAGCCTGAAATCTGTTTCCAAAGTGGACAGCTTTAATTGCTTTTGCAAAAATAAATGTGCGTGCACAGTTCCAGCTGTCTAGATATGTACCTTTTTCTGTTCAGAGACAAGAATACTCTTTCCAGGCCTCTGCTCTTTCCAATCCATTTAAAATACATTGTTGTTTTGAGTAGGTTTGTCAGAAGAAAGGCAGTATCAAAACCTGTGATTTTTATTTTTTTTTTTTTAGTTATTTGTATTTTTGGCTTTTGGAGTCAGATGCGTAAGCATTTAATCCCTTTGCTCATTGAAATTAGGCAAGAAGGATCTTTTGAGATGGAAGAAAATAAGGCTGGAACATTCAGAGTATTTGAGGCTTTTCCCCGTATGAATTTGGGGATGACCTATAACCTCTGACATCCAAGAACTTTCTCTAACCAAATCTGACTGGTTGCTCCAAGCTCAAGAATGCTTAATTCCCTCACGCAGGAAATCAAACAGAAGTGGGAAGAAGGCTGCATTGATGAACAAGGAGCTTTTGACTAAAGTGAAACACAGGAAAAGTGTACGGAAGATGGAAGCACGGACAGATGACACTGTCACTGAAGGTTAAGAAAACCAGAGTCTACCTGGAGTTGAATCTGGTGAGGGAGCAATAAGAAAAGCTTCTACAGGGACACCAGGAGCAAGGAAAGATAAAATGTGAGACCACTGCTGAATGGCAGCAGGAGATGTAGTGACAAAGGACGTGAGAAAGGTCAAGGTCCTCAATGCCGCCTTTGCTTTAGTTTTTACTCTTAAGACTTGCCTTCTGGAATTCCAGGTCTGAGGACAGTCCGGAATAAGGAAGACTTATCCTTGGTAGCAGAGGTTCAGGTTAGGAACATACAAACAAATTGGGCATAAAGAACTTTGGAGGACCTGTTAAGGTGCACCCACCGGTGCTGAGGGAGCTGACTGCTGTCATCGCGAGGCTGCTCTCATTATCTTTGACTGGCCGTGGTGACAGGATAGTTTCCTGAGGAGTGGAAGATGTCACCCCTTCCTTCAAGAAGGGCAAGGAGAATGCGGGGTGCTGTAGGCCAGTCGACCTCACCTCGATCCCTGGGAAGGTGATAGAGCAGATAGCCGTTCTGTGTTTGGAAGCGGTTTCTAGGATTAAGAAGCTGGTTGGAAGCAGGCAGCCTGGATTTATGAAGGGGAAATAATTTCTGACTAGCTTGCTGTATTTTACCTTCCTTTTGAGCAGGTATATTGAACTAGATGGCCACAGGTCCCTTCCAGTGCTAACTCTTCCGTGACACTAGAGCACACTGAGTCTACACTTACGTAGCCTGCTCTGGATCCTTGTGTCTGAGGTGTAAGTGTGGGTGTTCTGCACCCCCAAGGTACGTGGGCTTATTGGTCACCCGGAGGACAGCCCACGCAATGAAGACTGGTTCCTTCATGTCGTGTAGCACGTACTGGAAGACGTAACGCATGCAGCCAGCCTGTTCTGTTTCAGGTCCATGCTTTGCCTCCTCATGTAGGCTTTTGCTTTTCAATGTTGTTTTTTGCTGAAAGAACAAGAGATGTGGTTGATTCCACTTTCAGGTAATGGGGCACGTCAAGTTCTTGAAGTAAAAGAGACGGTGTGCCTTGGGGAATCGGTTGCTGTTCCTTAATTTTTTTTCAGTTTAATGTTACTGTATCAAAGATAATTCCACTCGTAGTGCTTGAAATGTGGGAGCCTAAACAATTACAGAGAGCAAGCAGTGGGTCTGAGTAATGCCTTAAAAGGAGGGTTGGTTACGGTGGGAGAAGCTGGTTGATAACAAGAACGCTTAGCTGTACGTACATCTAGCTGAGAATTATTTCTGCTGGGTTAAAAGTTGTGTTTCTGCTAATTGCACGGCACTGGTGTATACTAATTCTTATGCTGGGTGAGTAACCTTAAACACCGCCCTAAGTAAGCGTGTACTTCAGAACCAAAGTTACAGAATCAAACCTCTCTTTTGAGGTGTCGTTGTCTCATAAACCCACATAGCAGATAATATAATTTTATAGTATTTTCATTTAATAGTTTCAAGTAACCTAGCTTATAAATATTGGCCCTTCGCAAGTCTTGCATTCAGTCATGCTGGCTGAATGTTTGTGAGTAAGAACTTTAACATACTTGTTCAGGTCTATGAAACTCTTGCATAACCCTTTTGCAGTCGCTTAGAAAAAATAGGCGATGGGCTAACTGAATCAGCTGGCAAAGTAAGTGTGTTAGTCCAGTACTCCCTGGTGAGGTGGTTTTAGATATTCCACATGAGGAAGGCTTAATGCTTCAGTACAAACGCACTTAGTTGAAGATAATTTATGTGGGATTTTGATTTAGAGAAGTGATACAGCATTATGCTGAAGAAATCACAACACAAACAACATGGCAATTGTGTATATATAGCTGAATCGCAATACGAACGTCATTCCCTTTACCGATCTCTGTGCCATGCTCACCATCAGTGTTGGATGGTCCCAGTTGCCAGGAAGGAACACACGGGGTGAAGCCAGCTCAAGCCCATTGCTCTCCTCGGAGCTGGTTTTACTGGATGTTCAGTTTTTCACTCTGTTGGGCTGGGCCACCTCCACGTACCCCCATGTTGGTGTGGCTGGCTCAGGAAGATGATACTTCCTGTTGATGATTTTGGGGAAGGCCAGCTACGTAACCAGTTGACCCACTCAACTGATACAGCTGTTTGTTTACTGCAAAGACTATCTCTGGTCCCCTTGGTGTTGAGATCAGTTTCTTTGGTGACAGCTGTGGTCACTGCCTAGGTTCTTTTCTGAGCTTCATGAGCACACCATCCTTGCCTGTATTTCTCGGAGCTGCCTTCCATTGAAGGGGTTCATTGACCAGTCACAGAATGGAAGTGGCTTCATAAGGCCAAATGTTGCTGGTTTTATTTATTTTAAATGTGCTACATACTAACAAATATGCCATTCAAAGATGGGGGGGGGGCGGGGGGGGAACCTTCAAACTTAAGCCCCTGCATCTTCACTTAAACTTCCCAATGGTGTATCCGTTTTTGTTTTGCTGATGTGTTTTTAGAGTTTTTTCCCCCATGTAATTTTTACTTGAGAACATGTGTTTGTGTCCTCTGTTTTAAACTCCCAATTGGGTTCTCAACCTTGAATTAACTAACAACTCACCTGAACTAGTTAAGTGCATTGAAAGGAAGAAGTGGATTCTGTAGCGAATCAGTTTGTAGAACTTCCCTGGGAGTTTAAGATTCACATTGTGTTAATGGATTTAGGATGGCAGGGGTTTATGCCAGTTTATTAACTTGTAATTATTCAAAGTAATGGATTTTTAAATAAAATTGGCTTCTTGAGGTTTTTATTAGACACCACCAACTCAGTGACAGCAAAGAAAGCCAAAAGCCTCCAATGGAGCTACTGGTATTTGTCTGACTACCACAAATTGTAGAGTTTGAACAAGATCTCCCAAACAAAACAACTCAATTTTTTTTTTTACAGGCATCAGTTGTCACAGCATACTTTCCTAGTCATACCATGACGTTCTCTTTCTGCTATATCTGAACTTGTGTACCTTTGTTAGTTTATAGGAGACTGTTTTGGTGTCTTCCTCCCTCTTGCCTGACTAGGTGTAGTAGAGAAATGAGGAGGATTCTCCTGGTTTTTTAGCAGTCTTGGGTTGGGAATGAGATGTGCTTATTGGTGCCAACTGTGAAGATCCAATTTCTGCAGAGGCTTGGATTGTCCTTTTTCTGCCAGCACAGATCAGGCTTCTCTCTTTTTTTTTTTTTTTTTTTTTCTTTTCTTTCTTTCCCCTTTCTTCCTGCCTCTGCTGAAGTGGGAGAATTGCCTTGCCTGAGCCTGCTCTTTCCTGCGTTCATGAGTCACTTGCCTCCATTACCTGTGTTGGAATAATGTTAGGGAAAGAGATGGAGGGAGGTGAGAGGAAGCCTTCCCTTCTCTGCATCAGATGGAAACTGGCAACAGCTGAACTTTTTGAGCTGCATTACAGAGATTATGCTTTATCTCTTACAGGGCAGCAAACTGGAGCTGTGGTTACAGTTGGCAGTATCTTTTATTTACCTTTCATCACGTAATAGCTGAGCTTTGCAGGTGCTCTGTTTTCCTTCGTTCTTGTCCCTCTGAGTCTATCCTGTAGTATCTTCAGTAGTGCTTTATGTGAAGGTTAATTGCTAGTGTGCTTATACCATCACTAAGCTACTGCTTTTCTCTAAACTACGGGTCAGTTTAATCTGGGATACAATAGAGAAAATACCTGGAAATAGGTTCCTGTCATTCAGGCTGTAACACTTGTTTGCATACAGTCTATTTTGTCTTTGCACCTCGGGCTCCTTCTTAGGTGAACTGAGAATCACCCTGTTTTCAGAAGAAAAAAAGGCAAATGACTTCATAAAATGGTGACTGTCAGGAAGTGTTGGGTCTGTTCCAGTTATGCCAATCAGTTAAACTGTGAGTGTGCAGGAGGTGGGAAAGGGGACGTGGCTCACAGCACACTATTCCAACTGCTGCAATCAAACTGTTGGGCCCATCTGCTTGAGAAGCTTACAGTGATCTAAGCTGAAGCATGTAATCATTGCCCCAAATACTGGAAACTACGCAGCCAGATTTCAGGATGACTGAGTTACTGTATTTCAGTGATGGGTGCCATTAGGAAAACTTGGAGAAATGAAGATATTACATCTCTGGAATAAACCTTGGGAGGGAAAAGAATAAAGAGGATGCGGATACCAATTGAAAAGTTCCACTTTGAAATGTACAGTCTGTGGAAGGGAAGGGGAAGAGAGAGATGAATGATGATCAAAAATTTAAAAACAGAACAAAGAAAAACTGCAAAGGGAAAGTAGGCAAGGCTTTCCTTGGTTATATCAGATGTCACCTGCTCAAAATTTCACCCCACAAGGCTGCTGCTTTTCCTGTCTTCCTACCCGGTCACAGATGAACGAGGGCTAGCTGGCTGCAAGGGAAATGGCAACAGACACCCCCACCCATACACTATAGCAGCATGTTCTTTTAGTCTTATTTTGGATGAGAATGTTTGCATATGGTTCAATACAAATATTTATGGAAGGGTTTTAAATAAAAAGTGGGAGAAACTTTGAGCATATCCTGCAGTTACACCTGAACTGGGACAAGTGAGAGGTGCTTTCACCTTTACAGCCCTGGTCCTGCATTTTAGAGGCCCCAGAGTAGACAGTTTCATTCCACTGGCACCAGGTTTGGATCCAGTGCTTTCCCAGGGGAGACTGTTAGTCAAGTGCCAGGAGGGGTAAGTCAGGCAGGTGAGAGGAGTCTGCTGGGGGAAGGATGGGAGAGCCCTCACAAAGCAAAGCTGCTGTGGGTGACAACCCTGGTAATGCACTTCCCTTCCTTGCACCTCAGTTCTATAAAGCGAGGTGGGCTTAAGAAGCCCCTATTTTTTGGGACAAAATTCCATCTTGATGGCCTTCAACAGTATCCAAAGGAGTACAGCTCTGCTCTGCCAGCATGAAGGCACGGAGCATTTCACCCATGAAAGACTGAGAAGGCTTCTGGTTCTCCCTTACCCCGTTTCACAGTGTGGGTGCTGTGTGAGGTGCTAGGGATCTAGCAACGGCACTGGGGAGGGAAAACTCACCCAGAAAAGTTGAAGGCAGCTGGTGAAGGGGTGAGAGGGCACACTCGGAGCAGCGATGCTGTTAATGAAGCCGTATTTGTGATCCTGTTCTGCTGTTCAGGCACGCCGCCAGTAAACTGAAAGCGGTGTGTCCAATGACTACTGTGTACATGAAATGCTGAACATGAAGCATTTATTTATGTGAGCAATACATTAACAAGTGGCAAAGTTATACACTAAATTTATGTAGAAATATATTCCTCCCCCATTCCAGAACACCAGTCAACTGAATCTGGGCAAGAACTCTCAGTCCAAATACTGTGTAACAGCTACAGCATACCACGCACTAAAACAAACTTGCTTCCTTGCAACCTTCCTGAACTCTTGCTTGAAGGCCCTGATTTTAAGTACATAGTTAAAAATAATTAGCAGTGTTTCATTAATTACCTGCCGCAGCTACAGGTTACTAAAGACCTTTCCATCTGCAGCTTGAAGTGGACAGTGTTTTTCTCTCAAGAATTAAAGTGCATAGTAGCAGCTGTGTCTATTTGCTCAGCGGGAGGAGCTTGCCAACATCTAGGTGTTCCATTTTCTTAATAAAAATAGTTCTCTGTGCAGACTCTACCACCAGTACATCAACTGACTTAGAACCACCACTTCTGGTGCAGACATGTATGGGACTTGTTCTAACCTACATATTAAGGAAGCTTCTTAGGCGTGTGAGGGGCTACGATTCATATGGCTGTTTACATATATACAAAATAAATTCAATTGTGTTGTCATTAGGGACTCGGGCCCGTCTGAGAGGTCTGTAGAATTTATCCAGCTTCCACTGAAGCTTGAAATGCAGTCATACTGCTGGACAATATCAGGGCTATTATTTTGTTTTTAGCAAAAAAGTAGATTAGTAACTGTACAATAGGTAAAAAGCAGTCTTTAAAAAAAATACAGAAATTACACAAAAGGCTGTAGTAAAGTGCCTAGCAAGAATATATATATAAAGAACAGGGGAATCAGTGTAAGCAGACAAACACTGCATCCTTCCTCCCCTTACCTCTTTGCAAATTCTCCTGCGTGCATTGTAACAGCGTCAATGCTCAATGACAATATGTCAAAAAGACCCATTTTCACTTTGCTATATAAAGTATTAGAGAGCTTAAAGCCAAGAACATAGTAATATCAGAAATTATACTTTGGAGCACGATTAGCTCACTTTTGTCCATGTTCTACACAGTCAGAACTGCAAGGAACCCTCAAAAGCCTGTCGACAGTGCTCTGCACAGAGGCATGGCTCGTGACCACCCAGAGCGCCGCTGCAGTTACAGCCCTCCGGCTCAGATCTGCTAACATTTACTTCAGAGCTACTGTCATTCCTCTTTCCCCTTCTCCCTTCGTCAGTGTGTTTCCCATGCCTCCGTCTTCTCCTAGAGGGACAGCCTCTGGCTGCATCGAAGCTGCAGATTATTTAGGGCTATTGTGCTTTCCAAGTGTGACTTCTGAGACATGGAGAAGCCAGGCATTTCTTGATCCTTTATCCCTGCCCTTTCCCTACGTTGATCCCTAGCCTTACCCAGAGCTCTCAGAGCCCTGGACACAGCCAGGGAGCCTGACATCTGTACTGGAGGGATCCATTTCCATTACAAGTTTTGCTGGGGAAGAAACCTGTACTTTTTCTTTACATAAAAACATGGAGCAAGTAACACTGAAGCTGAATTTCAACTTTTTACTCAGAATTTTCACATGCATGCTCCATGACAAACCACACTGACTAACTGCTTAAAAAACAAGACTCTACAGATGATAGAGAACCTGAAGTGTTAAAAAATATATTTTCCCTCTCCCCTGATTATCCCTTGACAAGTTAGCCTTTAAACAAACACTAATACCAGGTGTAGCTGACAGAACAATACTGAATAAATAGCTGCGAAAAACTTTTGGTTGCTAGATGTCTGCAGGCATCATGTAAACTGTATGCTACCTTCATGCTAGTTTAAAAAAGGTGTTCTATGTAAAGGGATCCACACTCTGGCACTTCTGGCAAGAAACACATGTTTTCAGGCTGGTAAAATTTTGAGTTGTTTTTTTTTTTAAAAAAAGTAAAATAAATACATTTTCCCTCACTAGGAAAAAAAGCCACATTTGTGCTCCAACAGCTATCACTTAAGTTGTAAACCCAGGAAAGACAAATTTTAAAGTTATCTGCCTGTAGAAGAGTTAATGGTGAGACTTTTGCTTTCTGAAATTGGTCACTTAGTCCTGCTGCCAGTTTTCTTAACAAACAATTGGCATCTTTACACTGCAAGCCAACCTGCTAAGTAACTCAGTTGATAGCAGAAGTACTTTTCTGCTCCAACTGAACTAAGCTTAGTCTGAGAGGTTTTCACTATTTTTTTTTTTGACTAGTCTCTATCTAGCCACCTAGAAAGCATAACAAAGTTCCTCCTAAAGTTGTTTCCAGAATAACAATTTGCATTTAAATGTAAACACTGATACCATAAATGTAGTGTATGCAAAAGGCACAAGACAATTAGATTTGGGTTGCTGAAAATTCCTTGACTTTTAAGGTTGGTAATGCTATTTATTATCTGGCCATTAAACTCTGATCCTAAGAAAGCTGCTACTTCCTAACTTAACTGGAGGGGGTTTCCTATGTGCAGCAGCTTGGCTTTTTGGTATTGCAATCAAACATCTGTTATCCTGTAAATGCAAATATCACAAGTTATAACAGTAAGTCTGCTTGATTTTACAGGATATTCATTAAGTTATGCAGTAAGAAAGGCAGTGTCTTAATAAGTGGAAAAAGAAATCTGAGACAACTACTGATTAATAAGAAACTAGGATTTTGAAAGACAGTGGCCCTCAGGAACATAGGTTGGTAAAAAGCCTTTTGGATCAAAGTTATGTGCCAACATTAATTTCCTGAATGTGTTAATGGCTCCAAATGAGACAAAAAAAATCCCCATTTCAGCACTTCCCTGTATAGATCCCATCAAAATCCCCAGCTCACCAGCTTCATTTATATATTCCCTATCTGAATGCAGGCTTTTTATCGCTCCACTTACCAGTGACCCACTGTAGCATTCAATTAACAAAGGAGATTTTTTCCCCTCCACAGCTTTTCAAACTATCGATAGTGCAGATTCTGAGGGAAAAATCGAGCTTTTGCAATGTTTTCCAAAAATGTTCCAAAAATAGTCAGACACTTCACTTGGGTGTTCTTATCTTCGAAAGTCACCTATCAAGCACTCCAAAGAAAATACAGTCCACTAAACCACTAAATTATTTCTGATCGACACTGGCGTTCTCCCAGTTCATAAAGCCAGTAGTGCAAAAATTTGATTTTAAAGTAAACTACTTACAGCAATTTGAATTATCAGGTGAATTTTCAAAACCAAGGCAAGAACATGGACTGATACATAAGAAGGTCACATCTTGTGCTGAATGCTGAAGTAAAACCAGCCATTGAATTTTTACAACTGTAAACTCAGACTCCGTTTCTTTGTTTTCATTTCCTAATACTCAGTCACCCTTCACCATTCAAAGTCAGTAACTTTAAGCTGAAACATTTTATATGGTTCAGAAATAGTATGTTTAGTTTCATGTTTCAAGCAGTGACATGGAGACAGCTAATCATCTGTCAGTTTGTTTTCTGAGCACATCCACACAGGAGCAGACAGGAGCAGCTGGCCAACAGGGCTGATATTTGGAAGAATCTGTCTTCCTCCAGCGACAGCTTTTTCTTGAACTGGAACAGAAAGTTCATCACAAAATAAGTTGTTAGAATTGAAGAACACTTGAAAATTAAGTTATTGTAATGAGTCTTATCAGCTCGAAGGGGAAAGTGAACAACAGCTGAATGAAGAGAAACACAGACTGTTCACAGTTAGGTTATTAATTCACCTCAGGATGACAGTGATTAAAAACCGACTACATAGCAAGCAGGCCACCAGTTTATAATATGAAGTGAGCTATTTTTACAGTGCTTCCAGGTACCAATATCATTAAAATTAATTCTCAATTACATTAATGTAAACCACATCTGGCAATCTCAGTAATTAGTCCCCTGATTAACTATAAAGGATCGCAGGTTACAGAATATTGAACATACCCTTAGCTGGGACAGAAATTCAAATTTCTAATACACTGGCAGGGGCTGTGGCCTGTGTTTTTCATGTCAAAGATTAAATTTGTTTGTTTTGTTGTTGTGACTTCAGCGTCTTTATTAAAGTATTCTATTCACTCCCTAGGAACAAATATAACTCAAATACTGACAATAAAGTAATGAAGTTAAATGCAAAGTAGTTTAAAAAAAAAAGTAAACCAGTTTTTATATAAGGGCTCTTATTCCAGCGACTGTATGTCAGATATATATAGATATAGATATAGATATGTATACATACAGTAATATAGGTTTTTTGTTACATCTCCAGAGTCTTTTAAGTGCCATATAGACAGAGCTAAGGGTACAACCAATCTCAAAGTTTCATTCGCTCGTCTCCTTAACTCTGTTCATTTGACTCCCACGTTTTCAACACTTTAACACTTCACACCATCAGCAAGTTTGTAGATGTACCTATATCTGGAACCATCTGTGTCTTCATCCACCACTTAGCACAAAGCCAGAAAGTAAGGCTCAAGAATTTTCTCTGATGAATCCAACTGAACTTTTGGGACCTTTTTGGTCCAAGCTACAGGCCACCTGTTAGTATCTGCACACCTACCATTTTCATGATCTGCCTTGACAGTGCAATACCATGCCTGATGGGTCTAGTAATGATCACTGCAGTTCTCTGATGGCTTTCCACGCCCCCTAATTCCTCCAGGAGTGATCGAGAGCAACCTGACAGCCATGACAGCATGTCCAGGAGGCAAGTCACACACAAATGAAGGACATCCACTTGAGACACTTTTTCAGGCTGACTGATAAGCGTGCTTCCAATAGCAAAGATGGAAATGACCTCGCTGGAGTAACTCCTCCAATGTTGTTGGAAAACAGTAAATTACTTGGTATGCTGAAACTCTTAGGGTTGGAGTAAAAGCTTTTATCCAGCTTTAAATATGAAATAATTGATTTCCATAAGCTTTGGAGGTGTTAGAAATCTTCAAATACTAAAGTGACTATGATGATCAATTGTGTTCATTGCCTGCAACGGAGTTAAGGTCTCCTCTTAGGTATGTTAACAGGATTTACTAGCTGCTTGTCAAACCTGCCTTCTATGAACTCTGTGCTGCAAAATATCAATGCAAGAAATCAAATCTCAGCTGGTTTTGACAATAGGTGACTAAATGCTCAGCAAGTCATATGGACACATTTTGTCTTCAGTAGGCAACACTTTGTGATTATTAAATAGGATGGAGCCGAGTACCTGGCATAGAAGAACAAGCTTCTAATAGCTTATATATTAGAATAAATCTTTTTTCTTTTTTCCTTCATCGTCTGGTAGACCTTTACCTGCTTTAGAAGGCTGAGTTATGACTGTTGTGTTAAGAACTAACATAATTTTCAGACTTTGCTTTAGAAATATTTGCTGGACAGCTTGAATAGTCACAAATTCATTATTGTAAGGAAAGGAATAATAGTAATATTTTTGAATATTACCTAAAAGCAATGGGTATAAAGGTCAAACTATCTTGCAAGCATGACACATCAAGAAACAGGAGGTTTAGTTTAAAACTATGAATTCATCTGCTACTACTCATGGTAAAAAGAATTAAATAATAAAAAAGAAAACAGACAGGAAGTGCTTTAGTAATTTTCTTTTGTGCATTCTTCAAGTGGTAAGAAATCATGGAATAACATATTAGGTACAGAGAATATTAACATACCTTTCCTTACATATTCACATATTTCTTTTAAGGGAAATTAGGTTTCATTTTCCATGGTTAATGCAGGATTGCTCATACCTGTAAAGACAAACAACGATATTTCCACAGGAAAAGGTTCATGCCTATTTCAGCAAATAATGCACCCTAATTTAATTGACAATCCATCTTAATTTCATTCCACTATTACCAAGTCTATTCCTATCCTGTGTTCATTACACAGCTTTTCACTGTCACAACAAGGTGTCATCATATCCTGGTATATGCAGTTTGTCACCAAAAGAACTATCAGACTCAGCCTAAAACGTAATCAGCGTCTACTGGTGTTAGTGTTCTCAGTATCTCTTGGTCAGGTTTAACTGGGAAGGGCACAGCAGCATGGTAACATGGAACTTCCTACAAACATGTGCTTAAAATAAGCTCCTATGAATTTTGGTTCATGAATGCAAGCCAAGTGACCTTGGTTGTTTTTATACTATATCCTCCAAAACTAGTTCATTACAAAAGTAATTATTGCAACATAAATCAATTCCTTACCAACTTTGCCCTTTTCAGCCTTCACACCAGTTTCTGACCAAGACGGTGTATCTGTAAGCAGGTGGCTCTGGGAATCACGCAATGGCTTTGCAGGGAACAGGTGGTTCTCACTGTAACGCCAATAAAAAGAACATCAGTAAACTACAGAAATTTTTCATTATCTTACCACACATTACAGTTTGTTGTACACAGCATTTTCCCTATCTTACCTTGCTTCTCTTCTGATGAATCACTACACTTTTATCATTACATACATCATTACACTGTAGTTGTCACAGATGCAAGCGCAATCTAAAAGCAACTCCCTAGCTCAGAACCAGAAAACATTCTGATTTTTTTTTGGACAGCTATTATATAGTAATACATGTACTTCAGTTTGAAACGCACTCTATCCATATTCTCTCCCATTACAACAAACCTGACATAATAAATAGTGGAGAGAACATCTCCAAAATCTCTTGCCTAATATAAGTTATGGATGACTGAAGTGAGATTTAAAACATCGATAAAAAGCTAGCTGAAACATCATGTAAATCTCTTATGAAAAAAAGACTGTCAGCATGAGCCCATTATGATTTCTTAGTCACATATTCAAGTCTACTATACTTATCACACGTCATCACATAAATGTGGCAAAGTTGTTACAATATGAAATATTAAACTACTATATTTATTTATTTAACGATATCTGCATACTTTTTACACTAAAAATATCATGTCCATAAAGAATAAGGATTAAGAAAATATGTCCTATCATCAGCAGAAACAACACACATGTATTTAACATGCAGCTTCCTGTGCTTTGGCACAAGTGCTGAGGCCTGGGATTCCCTCATGCAAAGCATCTTTCACCAGATATGACAAAGCCAGGCCTCCCCCAAAAGCCTTGCCAGGTGACACATGCATATCACAGACACACTGACTAACTGCCTCTGATGCAGAACAGAATGTTGCTGATACTGAATGTTAGGCAGGTGTGGAAAATTCAGGTCCTGGGATGCCACTAAACTGAGGCAAAGCACATGGGGGGGATGGGGTGTGTGTGTGCGTGTGCGCGTGTGTGTAAAACCCCCACCTTATTTCCATAACTTTAAATAGAAATCTGAGCATTAGCTGAATTACAGTCTAGCAGTTTAAAATCCGACAAATCTGACTTGTATTTATTAATAGTACACTCTTCGTTTGCTTACCACTTTTAAGTAGCTTACACATAGTTCTATTTATATGTGCACAGGAAAAACCAGAGTATCGACTATTTAAAATGAGTAACAGAGAGCAGATTACTTTTTGGATGTTGAATTAAGACCAACAGGTGTGGAAGCTTGCTCAGGATCCTGATTAACAAGGCAAGTTGGGAAGGAGCAGCCATCCCCTAGACTGAAAAATCCAGAATTAGTGTCATAATTAAAAAAAAAATAAATTCGAAGAACTTTTTTCTAAAGTGAATATTACTGTATTTCAAAAAACTAACACCCGCCCTCCCCCAAACCCTGCGGATCCTGATTGTTCAACAGTTTCAACAAATGAAGCATTAAAAACTGAGCATACCTTGAAAACACAGGTAGCAACCAGTATTTCTTCTCATCACCAAACACCTGCCTTAGGTTTTTGCTGAAGCCCAAGCTAAAGCCATTCTTGTCTGTTCTGTGACGAAATATGGGAGCTCTGAATACCTCTTAAAAGAAAAAAAAAAAAGATTAGAGCTCTTCGCAAGATGGCATGTTTAATTTTCACACTGATGTTTAGGCAATTGCACTGATGATACATACCATCATCCAAGAAAAAAGGCTGTACTGCCCAAATTACAGAATGCTAGTCTACTCATGAAAGCCAGTCAGTGCTCACAGTTACTGTGCGTGCAGAGGAGGTGCTAAGGCTGAGGAAGGATGGAAGCCTTCTTCAGCCTCCTCCCTAATCAAGGCAAGGAAAAGTGAGGAACTCAATTTTTGAGAAGGTTTGACATGTTGTATGAAGATTTCAGCATGTGACTATACCACAGTGTTCAAGAAAGAAAAATCTACACAAAGGGTTTACTACAGAAAGAGTCGTGGAAAAGAAGAAAAGCTTAACCTACTTTAGTAGTAGGACTAGCTTATAACACCCTGGGGTATGAAAACATTGTGTGTTTTTACAGCTGCATAAAGAAAGCACTTTACTCGTAGACCCAGATTATTCCCCATGGACGCCCAACCTAAATTTCCGGAGAAGAGAGCTAAATATAGCTTCAAGTGTTGCAAAGTGCCTGAAGCAGAAAACTCATTCACTTTCCACCAAGTGGCTGATTTAATTCCCTTAACTGGATATATATAGTAGGCAAACCATGTCCTGATGTCCTGATAGTACAGCTCACACAAACCATGCTGGAACCATGCAGAAACTGTCCTTCTGAACTGCTAGAAATTACCTTTAACATGTATTATGCTTTATTTAGAAGGTGTTTTAAAGAAGGGGGAAGGGAAAATAGCAATACCCTTTCAGATGCCCATGTTAGGCTGGGAAAACAGGTCCCAGGATGATTTAAGCAGTCCCACTTAAAGCTGTCATGGCTTCGTTACTAAACTACTGCATGTGCAATAGTTTAGAAGAAGAGAGGGTCAGGGGTGGGAAAGTAGTGCTGGAGGCACTGCCCTGATTGAGACACTGCATTAAGAGGACTCTGACCTGGGAGCTGAGAATGCCAAACAAGAAGCACTTGTGTGAGCATGCGTTAATGTGTCTAACACTTATTACAAAGTGTCCTCAATTATTTTTTTTTCCTGTTTATTCAGTTTCTGTTAACAAGCTGTGAATGGGAGGAAATGGAAGGAAGAGGCTAAGTTCATTAACAGCTCGGCCCCTTGGGGCAAGAGGAAAAGAGTCCAAATTTCCAGGGAGCAGCAGAACTAGGGAGTCAGTACTGGATATCGCCAGATCTGGGCACTTCTAACCAGGATCCAAGGAACCTATCTCTATAGGATTGCCTGCTTTTTCCATTACCCCCATACATATAATATACCTTTATTATTTACTTTTTGCTGTCAAACACAGAAGCATCAAATCTATTTACCTAATGTAGACTTATTCTTGCTGACAAGCCAACAGTGATAGCCAAAGAGAGAGGACAGACTGACAGAAAACATTGCTGCAGCAAAGAATAAAAACATGATGTGGAACTTGGCTTGAGTATCAGGAAGACCATTCTAAAAATAAAATGAAAAAAAATCATGCCATTAGAATTGGGGAAATAGCTGTTTAGTTTCATTATTAATAACCCTGTATTCAGCCATATCAAATCAGTGGAGACACAAATGTACTACACGGCAAGAGTCTGAATAAATGATTTACACACCTTCTATGTACCTACGGCCACGCAATTAGGTTGGTGATAGCATCTATTGATTAAGTATAAATACTGGCAATAAGAATCTGAAATTTGGATCTGGTTTGAAGTGTCTTTTAGTGAAGAATAATTTACCTTTAAAAAACTGCCTTGTTTAATTAGCCTTTTCAGAATATTCATAGCAAAAATACTGCAAATCTCAGAAGGTAATATCCTAATGTGTAAACCCAGATAATCATAATTAAAATACTAGAAAATTTCTCTGAAGCTTTTTCATAGCATAGCATTAAACAAAGTTAAAAAAACCTATCTATAATAAACATTCCCTTGTAAAATAATTGCATACTTGTTCTATGCAGCTTCAGAATAATGAAGAATTAAGTGAAATTTCATAAACCATGATAAATAAAAAAAATAGACAGCTATGGTTATTAGATAAAATTTTGTACCTCATATTAGGAGATACTACATTACAATGTATCAGGTTGTAGAATTCTTGCACTTTGGTAACTTCACACACTTAAAGACAGTATATAGATTAGGGTACTTACTGTCCAAAACTTGATAAAATACTGTAAATCTGTTGCAGCAATGAAAAGGCAATACAGTAGCGAATAAGCCAAGAAAAGAAGAAAAAATTTGTAATTGGAGAATCCTACACAGTTGTTCACCCTGATAACAAAAAAAAAAAAAAGAAAAGTAAAAATGGAATGTAATGGAAGTTATTTGCTTTGCTTTCACTCAATGTAAAATTAAACTTAGTTACTCTAAAAAAGTTAGTATCAGCATGTAAATCAATTTTTGCTTCCTATCTCTGGTGCCTCAAGCTACTGAAATGTATTTAGCTCCAACTCCCAAATTAGTAATTTTAGCCAAAACAAAAAAAACCCAACAAAACCACCAAACCACCACCACCACCACAAAAACTCAGAGAACCCAGAGAACTCTATCAGGTAATATCACTTTCAACAGCTTACTGAAATTCAGTTTTCACTTATGGTATGAAATCTGTTCCCAGTACATCAGATGTAACCAGATTGCAGTTACAGTTCCTTGTTTAGTTTGTAGGTAAGTTTAAGTATCCATGTTTTACCATTCAGCACACTGCATATAACTGGACAGGTACAAGCCAAGAATTTGAATCTCAACTGAATTTGGTGAAAATAAAAGCAGTCTTATTTAATCCACATAATCCTTCATTAAGCGTACTACATACTAAAACTTCTCAGTAAGATTTTGAAGAGTATTCATAGGAGATTCCTTAAAATACTTACATTTACACAAAATAATGAGAGAAATACTACTGCTGAATAAACAGAACATATTCCATATCAATGGCAACATGACAGCAAATAAAAGAGATTAGCAACATGCAAATACACATCCAAATGTTAAAATAATTGTCATTTTATCATTTCTACTTATGGGCTTCAGGTTCACTTGTTTCCAATTTTTTAAATATTTATACATGATAATGAGCAACTAGTATACACTGATCAGAAAGACGCGATTAAGGTATATTTAGTACCATAGCATCTTCCCATTAGAGACAATATATTACGTATTGTGAACTTCAGAGCTCTATTAAACATGTAATTATATTACATCCACCAAATTAAAAATACTGGAGAACCACCCACAGTTTATTGGTAAACAGCTTCCTCTTCCTTTTATTTGGTTGCATTAAGAAGCTAACCACAGTTATCACCACACGGCTAACTTTGACATAACTCTACATACGAATTAAAGAAAAATAATACTGTGAGCCCACAGCAGCCCTCCCAGCGCTGTGCTGGTGTTGGTAGCTGGAAAGGTGGTGATAACACACCGGTGGTTTGGCCGCTGCTGAGCAGCGCTCACACAGCATCAGGGCTGGCTCTCCAGCCTCCCCACCAACACCACCAGTAGGCTGGGGGTGGGCAAGACCTTGGGAGGGGACACAGCCAGGACAGCTGACCCAAAGTGACCAAAGGGATATTCCACACCATGTGACACCTGCCCAGATATAAAAGCTAAGAGAAAGGAGGAGGAAGGGGGGGCATTTGTTATTTATGAAGTTTGTCTTCCCGAGCAACCACTATGCGTACCGAAGCCCTGCTTCCCGGGAGGTGGCCTAACATCACCTGCTGATGGGAAGCAGAGAATAACATCTTTTGTTTTCCTTCACTTCCACACATGCAACTTTTGCTATTGCTTCATTAAACTGCCTTTATCTTGACCTGCAAGGGTTTTTTTCCATCTTGTTTTCTCCCCCCTGTTCTGCTGAGAAGGGGAGGGATAGAGCGGCTTGGGGGGCACCTGGCGTTCAGCCAAGGTCAATCCACCATATCCATATACCTTTAACTAACTGATAATTGCTGTCAGAAAGATCAGCTAATTAAGAGAAGACTACATCCATGAAAGCACTTGTATGTGAAAAATAATTCTCAAAAAATAATAATACGTGGTAAGTCTCAACTTCAGCTTCTAGAAGTACAGGAGAAGTTATTGCAACTATTCTCTTCTTTAGGGAGACAGTGATGGTAATGGCAGGATACATGGTAAAGTCTTACAATACCAAATAAACTTTCACTGTACACTACTGTTACCCATCATCAAGGTGAATAGAGGATTTGTTTTTACAAAACATGCTACCTTGGCTAAACACGACGTTTAGCATCAGCATTTAAAAATGCAGCAATAGCTAAGCATCTGTATTAACTACAGTTAAGAAGGACTCACAACAGGCTGTTCCAATTAAAATCCCCAGAAGATAAATTTCTAAGCTCATCATGATTCTTACTGGAAAGTACATTCACAACTTTCCACAGTGAAGTGTTCTTTTTCATTAAGTATGTCAAAGCAAGCAAAGCCATGATAAGCTGCAAGCAATTCAGATTCAAAGTTTCTATGATAACCCTATTTTCCTTTCATGGTATTTATTTTAGGACAGTTTTTACTTTATGACACTGTTTAGTATGAGAAGGATGAAGTGAAATGTTATTCTCCAAAGATGAAGCTTCTTGAATCAAAGACAGATTTCTTTCTCATTGTTCTTTCACACTACTGCATAGAGTACACATATTAAAATAAACTTTCATAAATTATTCTGCTCCCTTCAATTTTGAAAAAGCCCCAGACTGAGGAGTTGTTACTGGAAGAGAAGAGTTCATAGGTAATTGTAATTGCACTATTTGAACATACAGTATCAAATCATAAAACCCAAGAACGGTGGTTAGATTTGAAGTCTAACATTTCTGATGAAGAGTAAAATGGATAAATGTACTGAAAACTGACTAAATAATGGTGTGCTATTGCAGTGAAACATTCATACAGAAGAACAGTCCAGGTTAACAATATCGGTTACAGATAACATTTAAAACACTTAATTTTTAAGTAGAATAAGAAGAAATACCCTTTGTGTCTCAAGAGTTAGCTTACTGAAAATGCAGGCAAAGAAATAACTTGCAAGGCACTGAAGGTGTTGCAACTCAGTTAAAAAGCATCACAGAACTAAGGAGACGCTAAATTATTTTCAGATGACTCAAAAGACAAAGGAAAGATGTTTCAAATTATTCTTAAGGTGTTCCTAATGCACCTTGTTAGTATTAGAGTTGTTACACACAAATTATATTTTTGGTGATGTCTCAAGCCATCACATTCCTGTCTGCAGCTCCATCTATATTATAGTATGAGTAGCAGCAGCACTAGCATAGAAATCACTAATGCTTTTATTTCTGCATCACTTAAACATTTTAGTGTAGTTAGATGGCCGTTAGCAATAAGTATTTCCATTTATCACAGCGCTTCCATTAGCACAGGCGCATAGCCAATACAAATCCTCCTAAAAAGCAGAAGATAGCTGACCTGGGGCTAGGACATGACTACCAGCTTACTGTCTCTGCCTTCCCAATGTTTCACCTTACCTTCCTTAGCTTATTTTTACCCGTCCTCTCTCCAGAAATGCTTCTCCTAGCAGAATGTTAAAATAGTGTAATTCCCATTAATGTCTGCCTGCTCTCCCTAAGCATTATACATTTTTTTTCCCACCAAACTTGCTCCAACCAAAAAATCCCAACACGAAAAGCAGACGTGGACCTAATGATGTGGGGTTTTTTGTGTGTGTGTGTGCGCTGAAAACCACCTATTGTACAATTTTCACCCTTGCTTTTGTTGGCAAAAGAGCCATATGATATTTCCCAAAGAACCTCTGAACATGAGTCTTTATTAAAGGAAACTATAAAGTTTGATCAGCATCTCTGCAGTATTTCAAAACTCTCTTGTCACTTCCTCATAGGTATTTTTTCAGGGTGAGCAAGGAACTGTGGACATCCACTCAAATTAGGAAAAATAAACCCGGATAATACCTCTTTTTTTTTTTCATGCATTTCTGTTACTTGGAGTACAAAAGGATCAGTTCTCCATCAAGAAGCATTACATGCATTTCAAGTATCCTCTCAATTTCTATTTTTTCTTTTTGCACCCATTGCTTATAAGATTAAAAACAATGAGCAATGTAAAACCTCCCTCAACTGGGTATGTTTATGTTGTTTGGATACGAACAGTCTGCAAATACATAAAATAAGCAAATGCCACTGAGAGGAAAACTGGGTTTATTCTTCTAGAAGTCTATGCCCTAGTGAAATACCACTTCACTGTCCCTTTACACAACACTGAAGTGCTCTGTTTATGATTTGTTATTTGATGCAAAGGTTTTTTATTCTGAAATTGAAGTTTACTTCATGGGTATTTTCATGTAGTATCCTAAGGCTGGACAACCCAAAAACTCCTAAACAGACCATAAAGCTTGTAAGAAGTGTGTATAATAATGAATAATAAAAGTAATATTAAAACCTTTCACTGATATTTTATCAGGAATAGCCTGACAGCTATTTTTCTTGTAGCTTTCTACAAGATGGTTATAAGAGAGCCGAAAAAAGGGAACAGGTGTTTTTCTTCTAAAAAATTTGTTCTGCATTCAACAATTCAACAGTTTTTTTTCTGTTTTGGGGTTGGGGGGAGGGGGGGAAGTTGGGATGTGTGTGGGTTTTGGCTTTTTTAAGAAGCACACAACGAATACTAAGCATCATCAACTTTCACATGCCAATATCCCTACAGCAAAAAAATATGTAGGAAGGAACTCTGCCCTATATTGTTAAATATTTAATTTCAATTGTATCTGCCATGCAGCTGCCAAATAAAGGAAGATTCTTAAATCATATTGCATTATGTAAGAGGCTTTAGTCAGAACCAAGCAAAACAGGAGGAGCTCAGCAGCCTTTCCTCCTCACAGGACAGAGTCTCCTCTGCCCAGAAATTTGATTTAAGAAGGTGAAACCAGCTGCTTAGAACCATCTACTATTCAGTTTGACCAACACAGGAGATTATTCTTTTCTGATCAGTTTCATGTGGTGAAGAACTGCCATCTGCCACTTAGTCCTCTGAACTGGGGACCTTACTAAACAATTGACTTTAATTATTTCTGTGAGATACCTGCCAAACTGACATAAAATGTCACTATCAGAGTGGTGAGGCACAGGAACAGGTTTCCCAGAGCAGCTGTGGATGCCCCATCCCTGGCAGTGTTCCAGGCCAGGCTGGATGGGGCTTTGAGCAGCCTGGTCTAGGGGAAGGTGTCCGTGCCCATGGCAGGGGGGTTGGAATGAGATGATCTTTAAGGTCCCTTCCAACCCAAACCATTCTATGATTCTTTAAAAATTTATCACATATCCTGTCTACCCACAATGTCCAAGGGCTGCTGAGAATAGACAGGTAAACAAAACCACTGCGCAGGCTGACATAGCAGCAACATGAGGGAGGCTAGGAGGGAAAGGGGAGAAAAAAATGAAAGAAAACAAAGAACCCATAAAACCAAAAGAGCTAACCTGCTGTTTCCAGCAAGCTCACTCAAACTACCCTGGGAGCTTCAGTAAGGGGGACAAAGCACAGCCCTTCCCTTGGGCTTTTAACATAGGACAGCATTTCATCATTCAATGCAACTAAGCCACAGTAATACTCAATTTCCATGAAGAAGAGATGCAATTCTTAAAAGAAGCTTTTTTATTGACCAGAAGTCTACCTCATCCTAAGTGTAAAAACAAGGAGTTATCTAACTCAAAGGTCTAAGAAAAATTATATATGAACTTCTTTCCACATCTCAATGCTAGGAAAAGAGGACATACAGTAAATAACTCGAGTGGTCCTGCCAGACCAGTACTTTCACATAATCTTCCAGCTTCACTTATCTAACTCTAGGAATAGAGAAACATCACCTTCATAACAGGCTCATCAAGAGTTCATTTTACCAAATCAGAAAGTAGAGAGAAGAAAGCCAATAGTACACTCACCAAGGGCAATGATGATCCATTTTCAAAATGCATCTTAAAAACACCCCAACAGAATTCCAATCATTACAAAAGGGGAAAAAAAAAAAAAAAGTCAGAAGCACAATTACGTGTCAGATTTAAATTATTCACATACAGATTAAGAATTACCCATATGTACTATTGGTTACCTAACCTATTTAACAACGTTGTCTATGTAAATTCACATAATACAATTTCCCTAAAGTAAACTGTAGGTAACCCAAAATCAAACATATTTGTTCTGTCAAGAACTTAGTGATTTAAGAAAACACAATCTATGACTTCAGCTTTAGGATTTGGTCCTCATTCTGTATAGGTTTTTCAACTATTGTTTATCCTCTGACATAGCCTTAGAAATTGGACTATTTCAATTATTATATACTTAGTGATATAACTAACTATGTTTGCAAGTACATGGTTTGCTTTTATAGAAATACATACAGATGCACATAAAGTTTTTAAGAACTTACCTGATTTGTAAAATGCCCAAATATTTTTGCAATTAATGACTCTCCGTTAATAAAACATGCACAAGAAAATCAGATATAATTGAAGCAAGGGAATATTAACAAGGTAATGACAAAATTAGGGTATTCTGCAAAATATATTAACTAATGGCATCCTGCAAATTTCACTCACATCTCATAGGATAACAGAGGTCACCCTTTTTCTCCACCCTCTTCAGACACAAGAATGTTCCTATCTTACATTGCAACCACCATCCCATACAACAAAACCAAGATCCTCTTTCTGCCTTAACTCAGTTACTCTTTCAGTGGCTCTGCTGTCTTCCTGCCTCACAATCATGTTGGAAGGTTTGATCAGCTGAAGTGTATGTGGTACAGCATGAAAGCTAAGAATAAATCAGCCTTTGAGGACGCCTATTCTCTTAATGTTTGAAATCTAAATCACTGAGGGCAAGAGCAGAGAAACATACAGACATCCAAGCTAGCTGGAGAAAGGTCAGAGAGAACAGCTGAAAGAAAAATGAAATTAGAAAGCAATTACACTTCTGGGGAATATGAATGTGGACTTCCTTTTGTGTTAGACAAACAAAAACTTTATTTTACAGCTTCAGTTAGAAATGGGGGATGCTTGATTGTTTCTTTCTTTGAACAAAAATAACCTGCAAGTTATCCAATGAAAAATAGGATATGAAGTTTATTACCTCAGATAAGATGTAAGTGACACCATGATTAGATTGAGATGGGTAGTGATCTTTATTCAGATTCTAACAAAAGAAGCACATTTTTGTTTATCAGCTATTTTTTATTATATTCTTAAGGAAATTCTTTACTAATATTCATAATTTTTAACCATTATAAAGAATGTATAAGACCATGTAATCCATGCTGGCATCAAGAAAGCCATCAAATGAATTAGAGTAAGCTACAGACTTCCTTACAAATAAGTAAATAAAAACTAAATCTGAAAAAATTCTAAGGAAAAAAACCCCACTTATCTGCCAAAACATTAAACCTGAAAAACCTATGCATAAAAAAATAAAAGCTTCTGTGTCAAGACAAAAATTCATTAAACAGAAAATCACTTATTTAAAATATTTTCTTACTTGTCGCATACAGAACAGTGATGGCAACGATCTGGTTTTACAAGATGGCATCTGTCACAGTATCTGATTGCTAAAGAAAAAAGTTCCAAGATTAGATCTCAATGTACAGTTACACATTTTGATTCCTGAAGTGTGCACAAAAGCAAATACCAGCAGCTCAGCCCAGCAGTACCCCCAGGAATGCATTTCAGCATGATCAGAAGTAGTTGCAAATATCGAAGCATTCTTAAAGTACTTGCAATGCTGAATCTAGCAGAGTGAACCCCAAAAGCTCAGTTTTTGCAATCTCTGCTAATTATGCTAATCAGGGTTTTTTCTTCCAAACCCCTCAGCTCTGCAGAACAACCAGTGAACCAACAAAACTCACAAAACCCTCACTAGACTGGAAAACCTTTAAAGACTGTTCAACAATATAGCTATTTTAAGCTATTATTCTAACAGATTTAATCTACTATATAAGATTATCTCTTGGATTTGCTTAGCTAGCCAGCATTCACAAATTTACAATATCAGTAGGTTAAGATTAACTCTTCGTTTGGAAGAATTTTTGGTCTTGCAACTGAACAACCAGCAAGTAAACCGATAAGTTTCTTACTGTGATCTATCTACTGATACCTGACATGCAGAGAGTGATTAATTTAATTTTTTTAACATATATAAGAAGAAATCTATGCAGTTAAACACTGCTAAGGCCTCTGCTGTAGTTTGTTAGTACTACAAGCTATCTGTTCGTGTCAGTTTACAAACATTTAGCAAGGCATTGTCACTGCATTTTGAAATCTTAAATTGTATGCAGCAATTTACTTTCCAACAATTTTTCAACTGAGTAAATGTAGCTGCATAAAACTACATTAAAGTTAAGTTCTTGGGTCACTTTGTTATTTTATGAAGTATAAAAAGCAATTCTTCCCTACAATCCAAACCCTTGAATTTTTTTATTTTATTAGTTTAGGTAGCACATCAAGACCCTGCCTTTGATGGTCCCCTGAACACCTATTTACCTCCAGACATTGTCCGTGTATAGATAGGAAGATCCTTGGCTGCCCGTCTTAAGACTTCTTGCTGGGATTCACCTCTAGGCTCTCTCTCTAGGGACTCCTTGTCTGAGTATGATAGATGAAACTGGAATAATTTTAAAAATCAAAGATATGTTAGCAAATCTCAAGTTAAATTAAGTAGCTATGGAGATGTAAAGAGACATAAATATTCATTATATAAAGATGGATTATTAGCATCTACAAGGTATTACAGCAAATAACCTGTGTTCCTAATACCACTAATTTGTTTATGGCAACCGAAGACAAAATTAAGATTATTTCTGATTTGGTATTGATGCAATGCTGAATGCTTCCAGAAGTAGTAAGTGACACTGTTTAAGAAGAGGATCAAGAGCTTACCATTACTTTGAAAGGTCAGTTGATTTAATTCTGTAATACTAAATATTAGCTAGTGAATATAAGTGAGGTATGTCAGTCTTTAACTGAAATAAAATACACTACTAGTAATAGCAGAAAAGATAGTTTTATTTCTCTTCTGGTGTCTGTCATCCTCCCTTTTATTCTTTGCCACTGGAGAGTTGCTGTTCTCTTCATGCAGGTCTTAGCGTGTGTTTTTACTTCAGAGATGGCTGAGAGAAGGAAGAGATGGGTGTCCTGTTTGACAGAATAACCACGACTTAACATCTTCCTGAATAAAAGGACAATTTCTGTCACTGCCCAAAATGGCAACAACAAACATTGCTCTAGTAAGAGCTGAGAGGGTAAAAATTACTGAAAGAGATGCACGGTATAAATGAAGTAGTCCAAATTTCTTATACTCTGAAAGTCCTCTGCAACACAGCAACATAGTCAGCTTTGTCACTGTGGCTTCTAGAAACAGGCAGATACAGAAGTCTTTGGTATCTCCATCAGAGAAACAGGATACCAAATCACCTCTGAAAAGAACTTTGTATTTGGCAGGAAGAGTGCCTGTCTCTGACCTGTACTTGAAACAGAAGCCCTCTCTGTGTAGCATTTATGTCTACAGAAAGGCTAGTTATTACAATAATATTATTTTTTTTCCTAAATGAAAGTGATGCATGTAAAACTAAGAAGAAACATACAGTTAGGAGCCTATTCTCACCTCCATAGAGGAGGCACCAGTCTACCTTTCTGACAAAGTTCACAATCTTGCAGCAGAAGCTGGAGGTTCACTGTTTACTGTGAGTTTCTCAGGTCACCTTTCACTTTTTCCCCAGAAAACACACTCTTGCCAACATCTGAATTGATTTACATTAGGATACATAGGATTTCTCACTGCAGAAACTTAGTTCAGAATACTTTTTTTCCTTAATGTTTCCTGTTTGATGTACACAGAGCTATTGCTCCATCATTTTGATTTGGTTCTCAGAGTAGTCCTAAGTCTACAAAACCTTCCTGCCTGGGAAACCCATCTTCTCTCCCACCTTCATGCAATGCCTGTATATAGCTGGTACACACAGGTATAGAAAGGCACACACTAAAGTGAAGTCCCTCAAAGTCTTTTAAAGATAAACTGCAGCCAGAACTTTAGTGCTTTTCATACGTGTAAAAAGTTGAAATAAGAGAAAAAAAAAATATACAGGCTATGTGGTTTTTACCAGCTGCAGTATTCATGAAAACAAAATGCAGAATATTTATCTGGTTTTCAGTCTTCAAACCAGTATTTGCTATAGTTGGTAAGTCAGTTCAGTTAAGCTGAAAATACATCCTTTTACATTTAGAGACTTCATTCTAGAACTGAAAGCCAAGCAGTAACTTAACATTACAAAATACCCTAATTAAATTTTAAAAATACTGCTTTAGTAGATTAGGAAAAAGACATGGAACAACAAAGATGTCACTTACTGCCAGCAACATTGTGTAAATTCAAAGAACACAGAAACACTACACATTGCTTTCTATTACCCAACTTAAATACTTTTAATATCCCATTTGAAGTTCCTCAGTAGCATTGTATGATGGCTTTGGAATCCCACTATAATTACTAAGGATTTGTCAAAATGTTTTGGGAGTCTTTTATTGGCATCAGCCCCGTGATTTGAAAACCCTTCCAATTATCTTTTTATTGTGCTCCTCTCTTCCTCTAGCTGTATTAAAGACTGCAGTGTGAAATTCAAGGAAGCTGCCAATTACTTTGAATTATTTACTTGTTTCCACAATTACATATCTTATTAGTGAATGAAAACTATTCAGAAAAGAACCTGTGCACAACAGACAGTAGAAATCACAAGCTATTTATTTTGTGTTGACATGGTAGTTACGTGAGCTAGAGTTATGAGTCCATGTCAAAATAAGTATTGGCTTTGTGGATATTTCAAACTTCAGAGCAGCCGTAGCATGATTCATTTTGACATCAGAGGTTGTGTAAATTTGCACCTACTGAGGATTGTGGGGTTTCTGTACAAAGACAGGATGGAAGAGGCCAAGAAGTTATGCTGGTTGTACCAAGCTGCATGGGGAGGATTTTCATCAAGGCTACTGACCGTTTTCTTTTTCTTTTTTTTTTTTTAATATTAGAAAGAACGTGAAATTAAAATTAAAAATAAACAATACTGTACTAAAAGCAATTATCTTGAGGCTACATCATGTTGAACTTGGTTTTGTACCTTAATATTCTCCAAAGCAACTGGATCCTTCTTTAACACTTCTGTACAAGCTGGACTTAAGACTTGGGGTATACATTTACTCAGATCTCTTTTCCATGCAGCTGTACTATACTAGGTCTCGTCGTGCTTAGCCATTTGTGGCTTCCCAGCATCAGCTTACCTGTTGTATGCTCATACCACAACCCCCAAGTTCCTTCATACCAAAACAGATGAGGAAGCTTTCATTCAGAGGACAATAGACAGATGCTGACAGGCAATATAAGTCTTAAACGCACAGAAATACATTTTTTCCCCCACACAAAAGTACTATATTCCCATGCAAAGATTTAAGCTGCTAGTTCAAGTAACTCATATTTTCAAGTGGAGAGGTTTTTTCTTCTTAATATCATGAATATTATCTAATTTTAAAATGATATTAAAAAACCTTTAAAACTTTGAGAAGGTGTAATTTTTTTTTGTCTTGGTCATTACACTGTTCGCAATCTGACTTACTTCTACTAAGAAGCTGTAACTACCATCTGTATTTTTCTACACAGCGTAAAACTACATGAGATCAGAGTCTAAGTTACTCAAATACTACAAAATCCGGCATTTGATTAGTCTATTTCAGAAACAAAATTTAAGTTTATCTTACTTCTTTTGAAGGATTCATTGGTAGCGTAAAGATTGTTTTCCAATATGACCAGACGAACAGCATGAAAAATATGTGGTAAGCAACCAGGCACACAACTAAAATCAAAAAGGAACAGAATTAATACAAACAGACCAGTGATATTATAGTACTTACAAATGGATGCTGTACATATCACAAATAGTTACTCCAACAGATGTAAGATACAGAGGCTCTGCAAAAGCTTTGCAACAAAAATACTGCACTGCAACTTTACATGAGACAAATACAGACTGTGTGGGGAAACTCATGATACAGGCTACATGTATTACAAAAGTTTGAAGGGAATGGTTAATAGCCTATTAGAGTCCCATAATCATTTAGCAAGCACTCTCCCTTTATGCATTTGTTAAATACTACTTAACTGATGCATCTCTGCTTTTTAGCTTTATAAGCCATGTAGGGAGACTGCTAGCCATGCAAAAACCCCCAAACAAACAAAAAACCCACCAACACCTCCACACACACCCCGACCCACCCCCACCTGAAAGAAGTATAGCTACCTAAAGAAATACTAGAGCAAGGGGAGCCTTTGAGTGGATATGCATACAACACCTAAGCAGTAACCATAACCAGTTAATTTGTTTTGCTGGATGCTTAAGAGGGAGGACAGTAAGTAGGGTGGTTTTTAAAAACCTGCAGGTTCTTTACATTCGAATGTTCATTCACCACTTTATATTCTTCACAGCCACTGATTTATTCTTAGATTTTTTTAAAATAGATGCCAATCAACATTTACCATGATGAGTAGTTTTACTAGAATATAGAAGGTAACATTAACTTTTCCAAACAGCCTGCCACGGATGGGTAGGTGTTTCCATTGAAAACCTCTTACTGTACTAAGCAATTCACTCCAGTAAATAGTGAATCCAAAACTCATATCCCCTGATTAACTTGCTCTAACGCACAAGGAAGAGTATTTCCTTGGATTTTTCTTCCTCAGTCAGGGAAGCAGCAAATAAAGGACAGCTAGGAAAGCAACAGTGAAAAATATTTCCCTGCTATACAGATGAACTCAGATCACAGACAATTCAAGATTATAAGGAAGCTACATGGCCAAATAGTCTTTATATAACTTAATTTGCAGGGTAGTCAAAGAAATCATAAAGGGAAACGTGTACTTTCACTACACAATCTGATATACTGCCCTCATATTGTTAGCCCATGTTTTTATATATGTAATGCTATGCAGTGCTAGAGAATTTTCCATAGCACATGCATGATGGTGTGTATAAATACAGGAACAGTAGCTCAGCATGTTCTTATTTTTGGTAATTTTGCCTCAAAAGTAACGCTGAATAAATGCTCCTGGTGTTGAAGTTTGTTTACTCAAAAAAGCAGCAACACAGTAAATATTTATTCTTAGTCACTAGGCAGTTAAAAAATTAATAAACAAAAGCTAACGAAATCTGAGGAGCAACACTGTACAAATCTTTTGGGATGACAGGGGAAAAAAGCCATATGCCATGTCTATAAACTGAAAAAATCTCATCAGTATAAGTAATAGAACTGGTCTCCACATCAAGCACAATACACTAAATGACCATGTTGTTATTGCAAGCGTCTGGCAGGAACAGTCTACATTTTAATGAGAATATTTCTGTCAACTCTAAAAAAAGCTGATTTACTCAAACTCAAAAATCGGTACTTTTAAAACAACAGTATATTCATGGCATAAAGTGAGGGCAAGCTAGGGCAAGTTACACCAGTTCTGTACACTACGCATTTACTAATCTGCATCTATATTTTATTGTTGTAAGAATAATGGTAACTGAGATTGACAAGAAAATTCCTTTTTCATACATTAAAATAAAAAGACTACTGGAGGAAGAATTCTAGCCTAAAGACATTATTCCATGTTTCCCCATTAAAGTCTGCACACAACTTAAGCTCTTCTTGCTTGCTCTTGCATCTGTCTTCCAACCTGGCGCAGGTCCCAACTGGTCACTTCTCCCAGGTTACCTACAAACCAGTTTCCCTGCACCACAATGGAAACCCTAGGTTCCCTAGCTGCTCCGCTGGGTCTGTGGGTGTTGAGAATCCAACATATGAACCTCAGTTCCCTTAAGACAGATAAATAAGAGCTATCCGCAGCTCCTTAGGCAGAAATCCAGTTTTATACTTTTTCTGGAAAAAAAAACCAGCCCCACCAAGCAACCAATCAACCAACCAACCAACCACTGTATCCCTTGCTTGAAGGCAACCCATTTACAAATAGCTAGCGTAGCTAGAGCTGTCTGGAAGTTTGCAGCAACCTGTAGTAGGGCTGAGCCCCATTTGCTCAGTTTTCATCCCTGAAAACACTTAGGGCAGAAGTACAGCCAGGGTAAAATTCTCCTGACTGGCTGAAGCTCACCAACGTTTGAGCAGCTAAAAATAAGGAAATTTACAGTTCCTCAATGCATTTTGCTGATCTCCCACACACACTACGGAGCAGCAAGAAACTAGAATTATTTCTAAGCCTGCAGGTGATGAAGTTTGCAGATAAACTTATGCACTCATAAGGGGGAAGAGACCACTGAACTGAAAAAAGTTTTTCAAGCAAGTATTTCTTAATTGGGAACTACTTTTTCTAAGTGAGGGAGTTGTAAATGACTTAATAAAACCTGATGGAATTACACAAGTATAAAAAAGCATAGTTTGCCTCCTAACCCCCAACCCCTTCCCTCCAAAAGCTCCACAGCCTCACACTTCACATTTCCATGTTGTGCTGTAGTATTAAAATATTATCTGCAAAAGCAATCTAAACATGCTACAGTCTTGGGGTAGAAGCTCTCATAACAGCTAATCAGGTAGTTTTATTATTTTTGAAAAGGTTAGGTATCTGAAGGATTCTTCTGTTTCTTCAAAGATGCTGGTTAAAAAGAAACTGCAGAAAAAATTCACCTCCCAGTTAAGTTTGTGCAGAGTGCAACATGCACCTTGCTCACCTTTAGAAGTCCTGGTTTTACAAGAGTTTTCCTTGTTATGAAGAAAAATTTTTAAAACCAGAATATAAGGATTATTTTAATTGACAGTTCAGAAAGCCAGTAAGAAGAGTACAAAGTTCTAATTTTTCTCATCTTTATTTGGAATGGTGAAAGCAATATTCAGGAACAGCAGGATAATAAAAGGAGCTGAGGAACACAAAATATACACTTATTTAAAACAGGTTAGGTCTGTTTCTCAGTTCTACCAGTAAGCTACTATATTGCCCTGATATATAAATCCCACTTATAAACAGCTAATAAAAATCTTACCTTTTTCTCCAATATTTGCCATTGTCACTGAAAAATGAGAAAAAAGGAAAGCATAAAAATGATGTTTAAATAGCAAATGACATAACTGAATATCTTGAACTTTTGTTTTTCAACCAAAGACAGAAAGCCACACCATCAAGCTTTTATGCTGTGTACATTCATCACAAAAATAGGTAGACAATACCAATTGCTTACAAGGTATTTTAGCTCCCATTCCCAGGCTTGGTTCCTGAGAACTAGCACCTTCATCTATCTAATGCTGCCCAAGCTTAGCCCCAAGAAAAGCCACCTCTGAAGAACAGTAACTTCTTTAACTGAGGTTGTACAGGTTTTACTGTTCATTCCGTTCTTGAGGTGGAGGTGTCAGACTCCAGAACTGGTTTTGACAGCAGTACTTTTTGATACTTTAGATTGCTAAGGCATAAAAATTGAAAGTAGACAAAAGCTGCATTTCCTTTAAGAAACTGCCTACAGATTACAGGATTCAGGGATAGTAAGAGAGTAAGAAAGATGCAAATATGTCAGACATGGAGTACACTGGTATCATGTATCAGTCACTGCATTTATGAAAAATAATACATCTTTTTCTTACACCTATATTCCACTCTTGGTTACATTATTTAAAAAAAACTAACCACCCCACAACAGATATCTCTGAAAGATCAGAAACTCCGAAGTGATCAAAACCTCATGGTGCTCTTCCCTTTCCACCCAAACCACTCCACCACACATTTATCCATCCCAATTAAGAGGCCTAAAAACCGTAATATACTGGCACCTACAGCTGTGAGCGAGAGGAGAGTACCTATATGGATCTCTCATCCACTCTTGCTTTCCTAATAAAAATGGCTGCACAAGGCTGGTCTTCAAACAGCGGCCACAAGGCAACTCCTACTGAAAGGCCAAGCAGCCACGCCATCCTACTTTGATGTATTAAACTTAGGCCTTGTTGATAGAGTGAAAGTCACTAATGAGATCCAGCACAGTCCCAGAATGTACTGTGGGGCCAGCGCTGCTCAACACCTTAACTAATGCTCTGGAAGAGCAAACACTCATCAAGTTTATAGGTGACACCACCCAGAGGACACCAGCTGAAATGCTTGTGTGCAGGACTGCCATCCAGATGGACCCAGACAGGCTGGAGGAGTGGGCCAGCAGGACCCTTACAAAATTCAGCGAGGGCAAAGGCCAAATCCTGCACCTGTAAAGAAACAACCCCCTGCAACGATACAGCCTGGGGACTGCTGGGTGGAGCAGCTCCGTGGAAGAGGACGTGGGGGTGCTGGTGGGCAGCACCTGGGCAGCTGAGAGGGCCACCAGCCTCCTGGGCTGCATTAGCAAAGGTACAGCCTGGGAAGGGAAGGGCTTATCCCCCTCGACGCAGCATTCATTAGACCACAACCAGAACATCGTGGGGCTTTGGGCCCCCCAGTACAACATAAGTCCTGGGGAAAGCAACCAAGCTGGTAGGGACCAGATCACTCATCCTCTAAGCAGAGGCTGCATGGCCAGGGCTTGTTCAGCCCGCATAAGACATAACTTTGGGAGGACCTAACAGGACCTCCAGGGAGGCATCAAGGAGGTCGAGACAGTTGGGTTCTTCATAATGGGACAGGGTGGAAGGACAAGAGCCAGCATGTATAAGTTGAAACAAGAGGATCAGATTTGATACAAGGGAACACTTTTCCACCATGAGAACAGTCCACCAGTGGAGCAAGCTGCCCAGCCATGTTGTACAGGCTCCATCTCTGGAGCTTTTCAAGCCACAGCCAGACAAAACCCTGAACAGCCTGGCCTGACCTCACATCTAACCCTGCTTTGATTAGGAGGTGGGACTAGATGAGCTAAGGTCCTCTCAAATACAAATGAATTATTCCACAACTATAATCCTAAAATAGGTCTAGTAAAATGGAGATCTGACTATAGCTCTAGCAAAAAGAGCATCTACCTTACCTGAGGGAAGATGGTAAATAACTGTGTTTAGAAAGATCTTTACAAAAACCAGAAAGACGCCACAGAAGTTGCATAAACCACTGTAAAGAAAACTCTATTCTGCCCTCAGTTTTCTAGTTCAGCTAAGAGAAATCTTTAGAACTCGGTAAGCTGAATATCCATCTAGACAACTGCAGGAGAGAAGCTGATGGAACATGTATATACATTTGACTCGGAGAAGCAGAAATGCTGCAGTACAATAATGCACAAGAACTGTAAAATTGTAGGTAAACAGTCATTCACCAGAAAAAAAAAGAAGACATCTTGAGAGCTGATATGTAATCTAAAAGTGCTGGAGCTCTCAGATTAGGACAAACTAGCCACTACTCAAAATTCTGATTTTCTTCCTCCTTGTATGGTCAGCAAGGTGTGCAGAAATTTTGCCAGTCTTCTTGGAGTAACTGCTCTCTGCTAATTACAAACCCATAGCCAAGCATACACTGCAGAATCACCAATTTCAAACTAAAATCTACCTAACCAACCTTTCACAACATTTTGGGGTATTTTTCTCTCCAAACATGGGAATGGCATAGAACATTGCTGTGAAAGCAGCTGTCATATTTCTTCCCCCTTAACGCTGGATAAAATTTCTTAATTAACGTGCTTGAGACTTTTAACTTTTCCACATGTCTGTAAGTGGACCAACACAACTAATAAATCCATGATTTAATAACTTCTAACTGACTGCAAGCCTACAGCTTTTCAAATCTTCTGTTCACCTCTGAGACAAATGCACTCTCTGGCATCTGCACCTGCATGGTGGACTGTCTTTTCAGCTTTTGCGGCGTCTAGCTTGGAAGCAAAGTGCTCCTGACAGTCAGGAGCTGCAGACCATGAAGGCTAAAACGCAAATGCCCAAAGATGTCCAGTTAATCCCAGCAGAGTGAGAACTAGGGTTTTTTGATACATCTTGTTGTCATTTTAATCTCTTTTACCACCTGAATATAACTTAGAGTTATTTCATAAGCTCCTGAGTTGCAACTGCTGTAAGACACCGAAATAGAAGAGGCGAGGCTGAACAGAGATGTCAAGTATCTTCGATCTTATCATCTTTTTTTCTCCACATTTACTGCAGCTGGTGTTTACAAGGAGACTGGCTGCGCTGGTGACACAGGGGAACATCCAAGATATCCAACAACCTGCAGCTTTTCACAAAGTGAAGTACTACTCCTCCTGCTTGTGCCTTTTTAAATCACCTTTGATGAAGGCTCCATGAAGGAGGTATAATGTGTGGGAAACTATTGGACAGACATCTGCAATAACACAGGACCAGGGAGGAAATAAAGGGGTTTTTTTGGTTCATTTCGTTTGGTTTTGTTTTCTGTTTGTTTCTTTGTTTTTTCACAATGGTAGCAGAATTGACCAGCAGAAAACAAAATACGAAAAAGCAAACAAACAAAAAACCTCTTATAAATCATACTATCTCTTAAATTTCTCTTAAAAATTAAACTTTCTCTATTTATAGAATGACCATGATACAAAGACATTTTAGGATAACCACCAGATGCTTATAATTCTAAAATCACACTATTTAAGTGCATGGAAAATAACTTTCTAACATAAAAAAAAAACCCCTCCTTTAATTTTGGATTTGATCAAAGAAACGTTTCCCCACTTTCTGAACAGCACGTGATGTATTTATTTAAAACAAATTTTACATTTTTCAGTAGATTCAGTGATACAGCTTAGCTATATTATTCAATAGTATTTGATGATATAGTCTACTGTGAATCATTTATACCAGTCTTTCCTGGCAGTTTTCTCATTTCTCTTCCAAGGGGTTATATTCACTGCTGGTAGTGCACAGAAAAGTAGGTCAGACTGTGCATCCTGTCATTAATAAATATCAGCTTACACGCTGCAAATTCACTTACTGGTAGTCCAATAGCATACAAATAATAAGGGTAAAAAGCATTTATGTCTATAATGACTAAAATAAACACCAAGGACACACCAATCCCAACTGTTAAGCAATTTCTATGATCAGGGAGAAAACAAGGTAAAACTGATTGAGAGAGGAATGGAATGATACTCCCATACATTTAGAGATGGAGATAATTATAAAACCATGACCTGTCTTCAAGAAATCATTAAAAAGTTACAGTTCTGTTTGCCTGAGCTACTGCAGGGACCAATTTCATTAAGAATCAGCCTTCCACTGCTAAAGCATCAGGATGCCATTTACAGTTATAGCCACTAGCAGACTATCACATAATTAGAGCCTCTCTGTTTCATCACACAGCTTGCAGACGGTGCTCATCAGAACCAGGGATCAGGCTGGGACATATGCGGGACTTCAGCCAATGTAGGTGCCAATTTCCTGAGCCAGAAACATCATTCCCTGCTTGCCCTGAGCTGCAGGCAGCCAGAATCAGGAACAGCACATTCAGTAGTCAATGCTGCTAAACTGCCTGCCCTTGCAAAAAACAACAGTGACTGAGGACAGAAAGTTGTGTTACAAAAGACAGGAAAAAATCCAGGATGGAAAGGACACCCAGAGAAGCTTGGGGGATTCATCCCACACTTGCTGGTAGTCTTCCTCACTGGGAGACAACCAATGCAGCACTAGGAATGCTGCCTTGGCAAGCAAAGAGGCACCACAATATCTCAAAACGGCCTGCTACCACTCCATCACCAAATCAGTTTGCCAAGAGAAGCTACATTGCTAGGCACCTTGCACTGGGTCAGACCTTAATTCAGTGACAGAAATGGATTTCCCACTTCTTTAACTATGGCTAATTTTCTCTAGAAATCTTTATTCTCACTCACCCATGGAAAAAATTAAGTAGGCATCTGTCTCCATGTAGCTACAGACGTGGTAAGACACATTGCTACCAAAACCCCCCAAAGATTCTGGAAGATAAAAATCCATGTAAAGAATTTGCATTCGTTTTCTAATATTAAATTTTGCTTGACTTTTAAACTCAAAATCAAAGTTCCTGAACAGTAAATGTAATGGTTAGATTGGGGGGGGGGGGGGGGGGGGCAGGAGGGGGAATAAATAAAAAAATAAAAAAAAAAAAGAGAAAAAAGACTAGAGAAACGGTTGTTTTTAAAAGCAGCTTTGATGGAAGTGAATATAAAAATTCTTGCTTCCATATTTTATGCATATTTTTTAAATACTTAAAACTTTGGAATGGGAACATAAGATACATCTGATTCAGAGACTCTGCAGCCACATCCATAAATAGCTGTTTCTCTCAAACTTTTACACAGTTTAATATCTTGGACCTGATTCACAAAACTAAGAGTGTATTTTATCTTTATAGCATATCTGAAGCTCTAAGCCACTGATCTATAGATGCCATTTAACTCAGCTCTCTACACATACAAATGTTTTATAGTTATAAGTGTTCTATTGTTGTCTGCAGTATCAGTGCTTGCAATAAACACCACCAAGACTTTGCCACCAGTGCTTCGCTTCAGAACAAAAGTAACAGGAGTATTTCTTGGAGATTTAAGGTTGGCGTAAGTAGTCATCAATAACCCATACATTTGGATTTGACAATATTTGTGAATGTTTCAGTAAATTCATTTTAACCCTGTGCCCATCAAACTACGTTACTGCCCACCTACTGAGCAGCAAGCTGCTATTTGGTACCTTTCAAGTTAAGCACACAAACCCACTCCTTTTGATTTGACTATGACTAAGAATTGAATAGTTCTTCTTTACAAACTTCCCATTTACTTTGTAAGTCACAAGGACTAACTGCAGAGCAAAGACTACTTCTAGAGAAGCTGTATAACCAGATCCTTTTTAGCAGACAGAGTACACCCTGACAAGAACATCTATTCTAGTCACTATGTATCAAGCAGTGTTTAAATCTTTAACTGAAAACACAATCATATATAGTAAGTAATTGTATCTTCCTAACAGACCTTATGTTTTCAACTTAAAGCCATGGTTTAAATTTCAAGGCACAAAACCTATAGGTAGTACACTTGGCACTACACAGAGAGATAATCAGTCATACTTAACACAGGCTTCAATTCAATTTCAGAAGTGGAGAATGGCAGCCGCCTCTGAAAGTCTGAGAAAGAAATCAAATGAAATTTGGGAAACGCACAGGAGTACTGCTGGCTCAAATTCAGAAGCCAATTTTACTTCAGCAGTCAGTTTTGAAACTTTTCATAAAGTAACCAGGGATCTCAGAAAAGGAAAAAATGTAGGGTTTGCAAAATACTGTATAAAAATACAAATTTGCTTTGACCAAAGTCCATTGCTGCCTTAGCAGCCAATTTACAGACAGGGTATTTAACTGGTATTTGACAACAGCCAACTGCAATATTATATTTGGCTATAGAAATATAAGTACATTGTAAAAAACGTAGGTGATTACAAGACATGATCAGCAAGTACCATAAATCCTTTGATCCATTTGGAGAACATACTGAGCAAAGAGCTCAAATCCAAAATCCAGCTGACCTAGTCTTGGGCCTCATCTTTTTTTATTTTTTTCTCCCTCTCTTTTTTTTTCCTCTATCAGCTTCTATCTTCATATTTTCTCCCATTTCTGATCCTCTGATGATACTGTGCCATGCCTACAGGGCATGCATTAATTCTGCCTCTACACTGTGATGAATTAAGCAGCTTTTTATCCTGCTTTAATTCCATTCCACTGATGTTACACAGACTCAAAAACTCAATTCAGCATTAATCAATCTGATCCTCCAGCAAAAATCTTCCATGACTATTAACATCTTTAGCAGCTGGATGTCATTCCATGTTTTTCTGTTCCATAATGAAGGTAGCTGTGGACAGATCCTCAAAAACAAATATGTGGTTTATAAGCTCTCCAGACTTGTCGCCCTCTTCAACTGTGCTGAAGTCACTAACTCTTTCCCAAATCAGGCACATCACTCACCAGGTGGCAATGGTTCCTCCCTTTCCCTCCACTGAAGTAGTTCAGAAAATGCTTATTGCTCGTTTCTATGTTCCACAGGAAATTTATTTTCCTTCTTCAAAATTATTAACTCAAGCTATATTTTCAGACAGGATTCCCTGAGCAAAACCTTAGAATTAAAATCAGTGACATGTAATTATGGATCAAAACTGAACATATACAACTAATTCCTATTTATTGGATAACCCTATCATCAGCCCAGTTGGTATGTTCACTAAAAACATCTGTCACAGCACTGTCAAATTTTCACGCTTTCCTTCTTACATGCAATTCCAAATCACAAACTGGCAGGAAAATAAAACAAACGGAACAAACCCCCCAAAAGGATCTCAACATCCAAGTTCATCAAGAACAGTTCTGACAAACAACTGTCAGAAACTGCAAATTACTACTGATTCTGCCTTTCCCAAAGCATGGAGTGGGTAGCTACTCCAAGTCCATTACAGTTCTACTAACCGGAGTTAGAGACACCCAAGAAGGAAGACGTAAGAATAATTATTTTCTTTGCATATAGTTTACTGAATTAAATTTATATTTTCTGAGTACAGACATGTGGATGCCAAAGGAAAGAATTCCATTTGCACTTCAGGTTACTGTTGTTCCGTATATCCTAGGTCAAAATTTGAATAGCTTCAGCTGTCAAAGTTCAATGTACTCACTGTACATTGCCTGTATTTCCTCATCTTTTTTAGAGGAAGAACAATAAATCTGTAACCCTCAGGTTTTCATAAACACATTAAAGATTAACACTTAAAGGCCCATTAATTTTAAACACAGAGGAAGTTATTTGGGTGAAAAAGGCAATTACTACTGCCAGACAGGGGTTGTGAGATGACAGTACCATCAAAATCAAGATAATGGAACTAAACTAGAGAGAAGCAATTTGTAGTCAGGTGTTTTAAAACCAATTCATTTACACATTTAACTCCAGTATTCTACAACCAGCAGGAAGAAAACTGCTTGCTAGTGTTCAATAACTTTCTCTTTTTCCTTAAAAGGTTAAAGCAGCACAAGCACTTAACCGAATCCACTAATAAGAGACAGAACTCTAGACATAGTAACACTACAGTTAAAGTCTGTGAATTCCTTTTTCTGTTTCTAAAACCTTTTTGTTTCTAGAATGCTGCTCAGTATTGTAACTACTCGGCTTTAGGGAAGAAAGGAAACATCTTAGTACTTTTTCTTTCCTTCTAAAAAAAGATACAATGTCTCTCCTACAACACTCAGTTGAAATTGCAGAAAATATTCAAAATACTACATTTGAAACACTTTCTCATTACTAAAAGCTCAAATAGACCACCTGCGTTATAACTCTGTGGAGTCCCACTGCACAATGGTTAACGCTGTTTCCTGTACGTTGTCGTTAGCATCAATGGTAGTAGATGCAGTAAAATAAGCAGCTATATACGTCCTCTTTAGCAGGCAGTGCTGCAGGAATAAAAGATGCACTGAGCAGACAGGCTGGCTTCAAAGCACTGAAATGCTTACAGTCTATTCCTGCCGTTGGCTTTCGTTCTCAGAGTTGTTAGCTATTCCTTCTGTTGTTTACACTAAATATTCATTAGTAAGACAAGACGTAATTTTATTTTATCTTAATATGCCAAAACCAAGGGAAAACATCCAGATATAAATAAAAGATGGAATTAGTGGAATTTGCGGACAACTGCTAAGCTGAATTCAGAAACTGGTGAGCCAGGCAGAATGGGGAAGGGGGGTGGGATGAAACAAACAAACAGAGAAACAAACCAAAAAATCACCTATGTCCACAGAAAGGAATTAACTAAAAGATGTTTTAGCAGAGCCCCAAGATTCCTTCTTCCTCCCCTCCCATTACAGGCCTTTTGCTTTGAGCGGTTCTCAAGGAATTACAGCACCACAGTTTATACTTTGAAGCCAGTTTCAAGCATGCCATTTCCTTAAGAGGTACTCACTCAAGCATGCTATTTCCTTAAGAGGTACTCACTTTCAGGTAAGCTAAAACTCAGAATTCTGTTATACAGAATTACACAGAAGAAATAATACAGTAGATCATTCAAACAGTAGTGCCCAAATCAAGCCTATTGTACTGTGTAAGCATCACAGCGCCGTGTACGTTAGGACAGATGTTAACTATAGGGTCACTTTGACCCGAAACATCCTTGCCCTCCTCATGTCAGCTCACAGCTCCCCTTTCCAGGCTTGCTTTGTCAGTTTTTCCCACCACCTTCCGGACAACTCACTTGCTTGTGCTGGAAGTAGACACTTTAGTCCTCTTCTCATGAAGGCACAGCAACTCAAGACCCAGCTTCTAGTTGAAAAGCAGCATTTAAAACTAACAGATCTGATTGCTGTTAGTGAAAAGAAGACATAAAAAGCCAACCTCCAATATAGAAACCACATCAAGTCTTCACAGCTCCCTCCAAAACAGAGGTGTTAGGCCTGGCAATCATTTTTTGCTTAATGTCTCAACTGCTCAGCCAAGCATCTGTGAGACAGAAATTTGATCACAGCCTTCTGTTAAAAAAACCCAACAAACAGTAGTCCAAAATTAGGTACCAGACTGCTGAGATTTTCGACACGAATAGCTGAAGTCTGGCCAAGTTATATTGGCATATAAATGCACTCAGCTTGACTTGGGTATTTTCCCCTCACCGCTGTTCCTCAAACAGATGCTAAATGACCAGTAGCCACAATGAACCTCACCTACAGTAGAAGGGAAAGGGGAGACAACAGCTAACTCGTATTCCTTTGTGCCATTATTATAATACTGTTCATGAAACATCAGTACGCTGTGCATCAGCCTCTAAAATTCAAAGATTAAATTGTTTTTCTACCAGCTATATACCGCAACTGAACCTAAAATTAATTCCAGCGAGCCTAGTGAGCTGGTCATTTAATAACTCCTTCTGGCTCAACAGCTCAAGTTCACAGAAATACTCAGATCACAACCCATCTCCAGCACGTGATTCATTATTTGCCCGACACCGAGGACCCGCCAAGGTGCACAGTCAGGATGACTTCTGAATGAACGGCAGGCCGCGGATGCCAAGGAAGGACCACAAAGTTCTGGCAGCCGGGCATTTTCCAGAGGACTGAAGAGCGGCACGGGGAGAGACGAGGATTTCGTGTTACCTGTTCTGGCTTCCACATCAGCTGGCAGAGCACCCTGCGTGTGTGTATGTACATACGTGTATGCGTGTGTGCCGTCACCCAGGGGAGGAAAGCCAAGGGGCGGCTAACTTCGCTCACGCCGACCTGCACCGGGAGCCCCTGCCCGGGATGGGATGGGATGGGATGGGACGGCGCACGCGCCGCACACGCCGCGGAGGAAAACTCCCGCGCGAGAGCCCCCGTGCGCGCGGCTGCCTCCTCGCGTGGGGCTGGGGACCACGCGCGGCCGAGCGGCGGAGGGACAAGGCGGTGAGGAGGCCCAGCGTGACCCCGGCCACCTGCGGCCGACTGGGACGCGGGTCCCTCCACCAGCCTCCAGCCCAGCCCAGCCTCGGCCGGCAGCGTGAGGCGGCGCAGCCGCGGACCCCGGCCCCGGCCCCAGCCCGGCCCGCGGGCGTGGCGGCCCCGGGCCAGCGAACAACAGTAACCGCCGCCCCGCGGCCGCGTCCCGGCAGGAGCCCGGCTGCGCTCCGCCAGCAGGTGCAGGGGCGGCGGCGGCGCCCACCCCCGTCCCGCCGGAGCCCGCCGCGCCCCCCGCCCGCCGCGGCGGCACTCACGCAGGCAGAGCTGGGTGACATAAGCGTAGTAGGACCAGCAGAGGATGCTGGAGATGAAGAGCACCGGCACCCAGTAGAGCAGCCGCTGGCAGCGCCGCCGCACGCCGCCCCAGTCGCCCGCCGCCCCGGCTGGCGGCGGCGCCGCCGCCATCTTCCCGCACCGCATCCCGGCCGCTCGCTCCGGGTGCCCGGGCTCCGGCCGCGCACCCCGCCGGAGCCCGCCCCGGTCCCTCCCTCCCGCGCTGACAGGGCTCTCCGGCAGGGCCGCTCCTCCCACCGCCCGCCCGCCGCTCCCCCCGGGCAGGGCAGGGCAGGGCAGGGGTAGGCCGGGGGGAAGGGCCGCCCGAGCGGCCGCAGCGTCCCCTCGAGGTGGGGCCGCGGGGCAGGGGCGCTCCGGCAGCCTGCGCGGCCGTGAGAGGGGCCGCGCTCGCCCCCGCCGTGGCGGGGCTGAGGGGCCTGAGGAGCCGCCGCCGAGGGGCAGCGCCGCCCGCCACGGAGCGCCCCGAGGCACGTGCGGCAGCGCCGGTGTGTGGCGGGGCGGGAGCCGCCCGGTTCCTTCCCTCCGGCACGGGGCGGCGGCACCCAGCCGCCCCGGGAAAGGCCTCGGCACACTTGGCTAAGATAAGTGCTGCCCCGCCTGCAAACACTGCTTCAGAGCGACGGCGTAAGGCACCGAGAGCGCTGCGGGCCGCGGTGGCCGGGCCTGCGCCCCGCGGGTGTCGGGCCAAGGGACAGCGGCGTGGGGCTGTGCTGACTCACTCTTCCCCGAAAAGGCATTATGTTGCGGTAATGAAACGTTTGTGAAATGTAGTAAACCCAGAGCACGTTGCAGGATGTACACCAAAATTGTTGCTCAATTATCCTTCCAGAATTAGAAATGCCGAGCGCGGCCGCAGCATTGCTGCAATCTGCTCATCTCTGGGAGCAACAGCAGCGTGGCAGGTAGGACGGAGCTGGCTGATTAAAATGTGTTTGGACTTTGAAAAAAGGCTTGTGTAGTATCTCACATGGGAGACTACGCATGGAGCAAAGTAATCACAACCTGGAAGGCGTACGACTGCTGTTGGTTAAGAAACAAGCTGTGAGAGAGGAGAAAAAAACCCCAACAACCCAACAAACCGGAAAATATGACTAAAACGGTAGTAGGTGTGCTGCCAGGTTCCACAGTATGAAGCGGAGTTGCTAGCATGTTTATTGAAGAGAGGGAAAAAGAAGTTGACCATATGGCTGCAGCATTTTTCTGTAACACAGAATCATGCGCCCCTCATTATTGTAAGTTTAGGCTGAGGAACTTCCGTTAGGCACGGTGAACCGGGTGAATGAGCAATAGAGAGTGATGTATTGAGAGGAATATTACATAGCCCATGGCAGTAAATCATCTTCGCCTATGCAAGAAAATATATCACCGTGAATGGCTCAGTGAAACATCTCTGCAACGTATAGCTATTATAGAAGAGAAACAAATGAAATATGCCATAGAAAGATTGGACTGTAATAGCTTAAGATTCTGCATAATGGGGAATTACATATTATACGTTAAAAAGGTGGAGATACTGTGAATGGTGCTTTAAAAAAGAGATCTGATATTCCTGCATACTGTATTTCATAAAACAAGAGGAAAGGACCAAACCCAACATGACATAGACAATAAAAGCACTTTATTTTACCTTAATTAATTATGCAAGTCACTGCTAAGGCCAACATTTTAATAGAGCATTTAAAGGTTATTCAAAACAGACTTTAAAAGTATAAGGAACAAGATTACTGCTGCCTGAATGCATACCCTGTGCTTTACTGGCAAAAGTGAAAAGAAGGCAATTGAGTTCATTTGATGGCTTTTCTCACTTATTTGGAAACAGCTGACAGTGACTTCTCTCAGATACAAAGGATAACGCATCTAACTTGTTGTGTGTTTCCAGGGATACGTGGCTGTACCATGAGAAGTTAGCAGCTGGATGCTGTACATATAAGGATGTAGGTTTTGCATCGCACCTGGGGGCTATGAAAATCTTTCTCCTATAAACCATTTTAAAATGCTGTATGTGATATGGGGCTTATTAACGACTACACATGCCAGGTAAACATAGTAGAAGTTAGAGAAAACTCTTTAGTATAGTAATTAATTATTTGAAATAATAGCTATTATACAAATTATGTATATAGAGAGGTGGCAGTTTGCCAGAGAGGTGAGAATAAAAAAAAATCGTGTGTTACTAAGACCTCAAATTATATCATAAAATTTCTGGTCAGAGGCTTTTTATTACCCCTTCATGGAAATGAGCTCGTGTAGTCCAGCTTTCTAACTTTCCCATGACCGCTACCACCTTCTTCTCACTGCTAAGATGTCACAATAATCAGAATTTTCTTATTTAGTATGCTAATAATTACATTAATGATAATTACAGCATACTGTTTACCAGAGTCCCCAAATCATTGTCATTCTGGTTCAAAATTAGCCTGTTTAGTGAAATAAACAGCCAAACCTCACTTTAATTTAGTTGGGACAGAAGAGCCTGCCTTGACTGATGCTCCCAATTACCTTGGAGCACCCCTTGGTCAGAGAGCTCTAAAGAATCCCTCTGTCCTCTTGAGCTTGTGGCTTTTCCCCATGGACATGGGCTCTCTAGCTCGCCTTCGTGCCCACAGTTCTTTGCTATTCCCTCCACGACTCTTATCACTGTCCAGATGGGTCATGAGAGACCCTTTCCTTCTGTGCCTTTCTTCCTCTCTCTGTGGTACGACCTGCAGAAATTTTACGTAACAGCAAAAAAACCTCAAGAGCAAGCATATTCAAAGGATCATCGCATTATGGCAGAAATAAATTCTGGGATGATCTAAACCATTCATGGACAGATTTCCCAAATGACTGTACGGGGGCAGCCTCTCTCAACAATGAGAGAGGTTATCTGGGGCAGAGTTTATTGATGTTTGTATGAAATGTTCACAAGAAAAAGAGGAAACAAAGGTTATTTACAGGCTTTTCTTGTCAGAAGCTGGGCTAAAGGTAGCTGGGGTTTGAGGAGGAGGCTTGAGTGTTTGGCAGATCAAAACAAAATGTTCTTGTCATAAGCAGAACCACTCAGCTTTTCCCCTCAGACAAGGTATATGCAAGGTGTTGCTGGTGGATTTTATTTTTTAAGTGTCTTTCCTGGAATCCATATGGGTACTTCTAACATTACCATGTCTGACTATTTTCTGTCTCAGGTTCTGTGACCTAGGTAGCGAAAAGGGATGTTACAAGAAGGGGCTGCCACCTGCAGCTCTGGGGCCAGGCATCCTCTTGCCAGGCAGCTGGAGCCCAGCCTGGGACCTGGTGTCTCCATCCCAGGCTGTTGGATGTGGCTGCTGCTTTCCTGCTCAACCAGTGCCAACTTGAACAGCACCTACATACAGGACTCACTCAAGTACCAACAGCCAAGTCCCTTTCTCCCCTTCAGCTGTCAGGGCGGAGGTACACTAGTGAAACCACGCACACACCCCCTCCTCTCTGTGCTCACAAGTACACATGCAGTTGCACATCCCCGAGTATAGGCACAGCCTCCTTGGCTGTCTGACACCTCTGCCTGAATCCCCGGCCCTCTTACCTGCTCAGTGGTCCTGTACTCACCAGCTGGTCCAGCTTGGTGCTCCCTGCATTTTGATAAGGTCTTTGTCCAGCTGATCTGGCTGAAACAAGCATCCTGCTGCTCCACATACCCTTATTGATCAGTCTGGCTGACCAGGGCTGTTCCCTGTTGTTGTCTCTCTGAGCATTGTTTGCTTGGATTTGTGCCTCTGCATGTTTGGCTTCCTCCCTTCTCCTCATCATTCCACTTGACAAGGTTCTTGATCAGATGCTGGTTAAAGCAGGTGCTCTCTCCTTCCACATGTGCTGACAGTTAGATTCCAGCTGGGTTCAGATACAGAAGTGGAGAGTGGAAATAGCGCCTCTTTCTGAAGGAAAGCATCTCGGTACCCTAGCATGCAGTCCTAATTAAAAACTCCCCCTGTGCAAGTCCAGGGGGCTCTGCTTTGTTGAACTACCTTTAAATTGTAGTTCTAATTGCTGACATCAAAAGTTCTTTGCTACTTATAGTCAGATGCTGCTGCATTTCCACAGTGCTCACTGTATACGGGTAGCAGTTAAGAGCATTTTGGTGCATTTAAGAAGTAAGGAACTAATAGGAAATCTGATGTTAGTAAACAGTAGTAGAAGGTTCACACACGTCTAATGAAGTTACACAGATTTCTTGAATGTATTTTCTTAAGATGTGACAAACAGTTCCTGATAATCAACCTCATAAAATAACAGTTGCAAAATGGAAGGAAATTTAAAGTGAGGATGTTTAACATATGGCAGAGAAAAACTGTCTGTTACCTATAATCTAGCACAGTGAGTCTCTTTGGAGCTCAGTTTTGTACCAGTTTGAAAGGTCATAAAATTTCAAAACAATAAGAATAAAAAAGTAAAATGAGTCACAAAAGAAACAAAAGAAAAGCAATTATGAAAATAGCAGTGTTCTCCTTAATGTGCAGCGAACTGAATACCACAGTACTGCAGTTAAGACAGCATTTGTCAAGGAATTACTTTAGCATTCATCTAGCCTCTTGCGGATTTAATATCCAAGGCTGGCCAGAAATGTTCACGTTTACTGTCCATTCATAGGTTATGATCAGTAACTGGAAATACTCTATGTGTATCTAGCTCATTACACTTCAGCTATAAAATTACTCTGAGCTCATAAGGCTACCGTTACGGCAACTGACTGTGGAAAAGTAAGTCTTTGTGTTGTTACATCATTTTAAGATGTCTTGGATTTACTGTACTAGAGTAGTTTGAAAATTATAAAGCATGATTCATTTTATACTATCATAATAACCTTCTGATCATTTTAAGCACAGTATTTCTTTCATTATCTGGACTATTAAAAAAATCCCAAAGTACGTATATGCAGAATACAGTGAATGATAAATAAACACAAATGAAAAATGGTCTTAATTTAAGAAGTATTTTTCAGACTAGGCACTTGGAACTTACAGATTCTGAACATCTCCTCCTCTGCGCAGGCAATCTGATATGGTGGAATACTTTCTCCCCCACCACATCCCGCAAATTCAGTGGAGCGGCAAGAGGAGGAGGGACAGTACACCAGGAGTATAAATAGTTGCTCTCTCACACAAGGGCAATACACAGACCAGCAGCTAGAAACAAGCATACATGTAGACACAGACAAACAGGCATACGGCGCTAATTAGGTGAACCAGTGGCTCTAGAGGGATGCTCCCTGACCTTCACAGTGACCACACCGCTTGCTTCTCTCCAGAATGTTTGGATGTTGGACCACACTTACCACACACAGAAAAAGAAAACTCTCTGCAACAACTCTGGCGTGATACCACTTAGAAAATAGATGTTGCATCCCAGCTGGAGTCAAGTACCATCTGTGTATAGTTTGTGGCTCCCAGCTACATGAAAACGAGCAGCTTAGTACCATCTCCAGTCCCAGTCTAGCTGGCAGATGTATTTTAATTGAAGGGCTGGCCCAGCCATACTCATCCTTTTGCTCTCCCTTCACCCTAACTACTTAATTATTTGCAACTGTTTGCATACCCAAACCTAACTGTTGTTGTATGCTTGTTTTTGGTTTGTTTTTTTTTTGTTTTTACTTTTCCACAGTATGGAAATTTGCCTGGTTCTCCACAGGAGAGGCTCATTTAGCTCCTCTTCAAGTAACAATGTCCTGCCTGGAACTTCCTGGTTGCTACCCCTGGATTGATACAGTACTGTATTTATCAGTCTGCCTTCAGGGAAGCTGTTTAAAGTCCTATTTGGGCTCATTATCCACCCACTTTATTGTCACTTTCAGCAGTAACTTTTTCATTGTGTTGTTTTTTCCCCAGATATATTAATCTTAAGAGTTTTAATTCCACTGCTGCTTCCCCTTTTGTCACTTAAGGTGGGAAACATGGGAAATCAAACCAGTACTAGTTCTGGTGCAATGGAGATCTGTACAGTGCCCCAAGGCATGCCTCTGCTTAGGCAAAAAATCATGATCCCTGGAGCAGAAAGCCCCTAAAGAGCTGTATGTAAGAAACCTTATCTCGCCTGGTGATGTCCCATGCTCTGTGCATCAATCCTGGGCTTTCTGCCCTTTGGTGCCGAAGTTATGTGGCTTAATGGTTGACTCCAAAAGCAGGCATCTAAATGTAAAACCCTCAGTCCAACAACCTGGGTGGTTTTTTAGATCATGTAAACCCTCTTTTACAGCTAATGCCTTGAAATGCCTTAACAGAGCTGAGCCGCTCAGTGCCTTGGTCATACATCTAGGTTTGGCCATTGTCCAGGGATGATCTACCTGCCCATGTTCATGCTTTCTATTGCTGGGGATCCTCAGAGTGTGTCTTTGTGCACAAAGTGCAGCAGCAGCCACAGTTCATTTCTTTCCACTTTCCATGGAAGTGTTTTAATTGCCAATCTGTAAGCCAGTCCTGGAAATTTGTCCACTCTCATTATGAAAGGATACAGAAAAGGATGCAAGATTCACAGTACCAGAGAAAGACGATGTATTTCCACCCCTTCTCATGCGCTGTCCACAGCACTTTTGTAATGGGGAGCTGTTTTCATTGAATCACATCTGTACTACGTGTGTGAGGTTTTTGGCTGTGTTCCTGTCTAACTGAGCCGTCTCACCCCCCTTCACAGACATGCTACTGGCCATGAAAGAAAGCACGTGAGAATGCACAGCTCCCAGGAGCAACGGCTTACGATGTCCTGGTTAACTTGCTAGTTTGCCAATTTAAAACAGTTTGTGGCATTTCTGGATCTCATGCAATTCTCTGCATGCATTTTTTTTGGACAGCCTAGGTGATTAACTTCAGACTTCATATTTTATTGCAGAGATTTGAATATAATTAAAGCTTATTTTTATAGCACTACGCTCATTTGAATCTAGATTGCAGCTTCTGCATCAGGGTTAGAGCGAGTTAAAGTTCATTGTTTTAAACCAGAACATACAACCTTAGGCAAATAACCTAAATGCACTTAACAGTAAAACTACTTATTGAAAAAAACATGGCATACAGGTATGGCTGCTTAAAAAGGAGAAGGATTATAAATGTATTGTCAGAAGAAAAGTGTAAATGAAGTTACTTGCAGTGGATAGCTATGAATCAGGAACTGGAAAAGTTCCTTTTCAATGATATTGATTTAATTTAATTTCATTTATGTTTAAATTATAGAGGACATATAAATAGGTAACTCAGCTCTGTGTACTTCTAAAAAAAACCCTAAGGAGTAATGGTTTATTTGATTATACTGAATAAACAGAAACATATTACTAAAATTAAAATACATTTAATATGTTGCTGTTTCTATGAACGTGCATATATATCAAAATTAGGTATTTTATACTAATATTTTCAAGCAGGTACTAACATTTTTATGGAACACTCCTAGCTAATAATAATGTTCCTCTGTGGGAGGAATTTGTAAGTCAAACTAGTAGTAAAAATTAACATTACCCATTCAAGATTAAAGCACACCCTTATGTATTTAATTGTGTGTGTAGGAAAAAGAATGTAATATATCCAAGGGCACCATCTGCTGACAGTTTCAGGGTGCCAAATGCTTTCATGGATTTTCAGATACACGGAAAAATACTGTACGTTCAGACCTCACATATATTTAAAAATATTCGTATTATTTTGGCTTGGTTTTAAGGGGAGTCCAAACTTGGTATTGCTACAAATTTAGGTTCAGATTGATTTTTTAATAGTGAGCTTGTGGTCTGATTCTTTTCCTTCTGCAAATATTAGTCTGGTGTTCTTTAGCTAGAAACTGTCTTGAAAGTGGCCTCAGTGGGACAAGAGAGCAAGACACATTGTTACATAAAGGATATTATGCAATGTCTAATCAAAGTGATTAAATATATAATTCCTCTATAATTTTTTTTCCCATTTTATTTCAATGCATCCTTATTCTGATATTTAGGTGGAAGAGATCAAGTAACTATAGAAACCAGGCAGCATAACCATCAATATGTTGCAAGTCACTGTTAAATAGCATTCTTTTTTCTTCAGGCTGGTACATTTCCATGTCATACAACACAAGAATCTGCAGTGGAAGTAATTTATATTGACTTACTGCCAAAATGTGTAAGGAGGGAAATTGCCACTGTGATCTTAAAAATCAGAAGAAGATTAGCAGGGAGCCGCTTGCAGTACAGGATATTCTCCCAGGAACTAGTAATTCATCAGAGATCACACAAAAGTTCGTTAGTATCACGAAGTTACCCAAAGCTGTAGGTTTAATAGTTACCATTTTATCACAATTTACAGCTGGTCTGGGCATCAGTGGGCAGTTCCTAAGCATCCTCTGAGTATCTTCTTACATTATTAGAGTTTTGTTAACTTACAGAAGAGAACAAGAGACTATTTTTAAAAAATCCTTCATTTATGCAACTTTTTCACAAAATTTAGGTGCAGCCCACACACTTTTTTTTTGTTACCAAGAATCTGGCAGATTTTGAATACGGTTTTATTGAGCACAGTAACTGCTGCCTATCCGAGGGGTGCCTCTATAGCAGATGGCATGCCCCATTACCCTGCCTTGTTTTCACCTGTCTGTCCTTGCACTTCTAGCTCTTTTATGCAGAATTCTGTGGCAGAAAAGCAAAGCTATCTATAGAAATGACCAAAAGAAGCAAACGAGTCTATTTTTTTGTGATGGTGAGATGCTCTAATTCAAAGCACTTGTACATTCATGTTATGCAAAAAAAGATTTTTATATGAAAAAAAAGAATGAGTGACATACACTGCAAAGAAAACTAGTTTCAACTGCATTTATTTTGAAATAACAATATTATATGCATATATTCATATTTATATTAAATAACTTATTATTAAACATGAGAAAATACTTTTAAAAACTAATCTGACACTTTCACATTCTATTTTATATTAAGTGACTACAGTTATGAAATACATAGAAAAATGATAAAATTGTCTCAAGCCAGCCATAAAAGCAAAGTGCACTATTGCCTAGGGCAGGGGAGGAGCAAAATGATGATGGTACTGCTTCCTCCCAGGACAGGATCACCGTGAGTGGGCAGTAGCGAATGAAGAGGAAGGACAGGAACCCCTTCAGTAGTTCCCTAGCTTTTCTTCCCTTTTTTTGACCTCCATCACTGAAGTAGCAAACTGAGTTTTGCATATGCTGACAAGAAGCAGTGAGACAATTCTGCGTACCAAGACGATACATTAAATACAATTGATTCCCTAAATGATCACACAGGGATTGCAGCTTACCCATGTTCTGTTGTGTCAATTCAAGAACCTTTATCCCAATTTATTTGACTTTTCTTGTTGTAAGTCGTTTAAGGACATCAAGGTGGAAATTTCCTAAGTATTTATCATGAAGTATTAAACGAAGTAGCATCCTTCAAAAACTTTCTGAACTGGCTTTTTCTCAGATAAAAGCCACACATTTTTTCTAAAATTCCCAGTGTGGAATTTCTTAAAAAAGAGCTTCCTTCACGTTTTGTTTTCATTTGTTAGCAGAGATGAATCTCATTATAGATCAAGCATTTCTAAACTTAGGTGTACTTAGATACTATACATCTTTTCTACTCACATGTGAAAGAAGATGGTATTTGAGCATCATGTGCACTAAATACAATTTTGAAAAGTTTGCTTTCATGTATTTAGAGTAATAAAGATTTAAAGCTATTATTTTAGTTCCATTTTAATTGTCTGACTCCACCAAATATTTGCCTTTCAGATAGCGATTTATTGACATTAGCGTGTGTGTGTGTGTATTCAGCTATAAATATTTCAAGGCACAGCTTGTTCCTAAATAGATACAGACTTACTTAATGCCCAGTGAACCTTTCCAAGAAGGATACAAGAAGTATGTGTTCATGTTTGTTTGGGTTTAATTCATACCACCTAACAACAATCTTGCAACCGAGTAAGGAAAAACACTGCTACTGAACAGCAAAGAAAAAAATTAGAGGATATGGAAAATTAATGTAACAGTGTCCTTACCACTGTTGCAGTGACTCTGCATGGCATGAAAGGGCATAGGGGCTACCGATTGCCTGTAGTCTCTGAAACCTTTGCAACGCCTAACTTATGTCCAATACTTGATGTGTAATATTCAAATAATATTACTTAGTGAGTGTTGCTTTATACTGCTGCATGCATTTGTGTTTTGTTTTGCTTTTTTGTTTGACACAAACACGTTATTTAACTATTTTTCAGATACTACATTCCAGAGTAAAAAATTAGGCAACTATAATTTCTACTCAGTGCCACTTCATATAAAAGGGCACTGTTCACAAGAAACACATGAAGTTTTATTCTACCAGAAACATATCAGTGAATTTATATGCATGGTGATAAAATTTATAATAAATATTACAAAGTGTGTTTTACTTAAAATGAATTCAAACAATTTGACTTTCCTTTGACATACTGCTTGTAAGACATCTTAAAATCTGTGCTATTCTCTTCAAAGAAAAATTAATAAACATAATAGTAAGACTTGGGAGAATCTGAACTTTATAGTCCATACAGTACCTTTCCTAGGTAAATACCTATCATTCACATTATAACCTTAACAGCTTTATTCTTTTTAAAACAATGTTTCTAAGAGTTTAATTTGTCCATTGAACTTGTATATAATTGTTAAGCTACTTAGTGTATTCTCATTCCCAATTTAGCACAAACTTTTATTAGTGCTCTTCTGAAAGCAAATTCACAGTTCTATTGATGATGCAGGCAGTTTCTCTTAATTGCCAAAATGTTTGCCTACTTAATAAGTGTAAACCTAATTTTTGTTTTGCTTTAAATGACAAACATCTCGAAATAGTAAAAAATAATATTCAAAATGTATTCTTAAAAAAACCCGCTTTTGCCAATCAGGTGATAATTAGTTTGTCATTTAAATAAAATACATACTGAAAAGCAGCTGTAAGAGTTGATGTTCACTACACTAAGTGGAAAAGAAGTCCCGTGTTTTCTATTGCAGATGGAAGATACACAATTCACCTGGTTTAGTTTGTTCTTCATTAAGAATTCATAGGGATAAACAGTTCCCTCCAGTGCAGATAATCCTTCTTCCTTCATCTCAGTGTATCTCGTCTCCGGAATTGCTTCCATAGATCTCTGAGATGTTCACTGGTTACAGTCATCACACAAGAATAATATTCCTTCCAACCATACTTCGGAGTCTCCTGTTAAAAGTGAAAAACATACACAATTGGAAAAAATACATCATTCACTAAATTCCTTAAAACTACTTTAAATTTTACTCAGATTCATACACACTAGGTGTATGTTTTAGTATTAAAATCATGAAAGATCAAGTACTTCTATAGCTCAGAAATACTTTTGTAAAATGAAGGTTATAAATCCATACACAGGTTAAGTGCGCAAAATGTATTTCACCTCATAGCACACAATTAGCATTCAACAAATAGCTTATTTATATTAAAAGCTGCAAGAAAGGATTTTATCTTTTTTTCAGGTATGTCCTGCTCTCTCTAGTTTTGTTTTTTGCCCCTTTGAGTTGACACTGTACTAAAAAGTTCACCTAAAACATGAAATAAAAAGCATAGAAATATTGATGTTCATGAAACTGAGGCTTTGGCAAAAGCCAAACTCAATAAGGGCAGATGATATGAAAGCTTCTTTATACCAGGTTACCTTAATTCTAAACTGCACTGTAGTTCAGTGATGTTAGGAAGTGCCCCTTGAACGGAGAGGAATACTAACCACGGGCTGGCCTGGGAGATTCACTAGATTCATACTGGGAGATTCATTATCTGTAGTTACCACTGGATCTCATTATTTCTTCCACTGTTCCTAACTTCACAAGCCTATTTTGATAGTAAGTATAGAAAGATGGAGAGAGACTAAGTATTAGAGCAGCTGGGGCAAGAAGCTAAGGGAGGAACTGGAATTATAATTTCTATAGGTAAATCAGAAGCATTTAGAAGTAATTTTAATTTCTAAGATGGATTACAACTGAAGCCCAGTACCTGGAGGCAAGCAGTTACAGTGTCAAGGCGTTGTGGTTTAACCTGGCAGGCAGCTAAAGACCACGCAGCTGACTGCTCCCCCTCCCCCCCGCCCCCAGTGGGATGGGGGAGAGGATCAGGGAAGGAAAAAAAAGTAAAATTTGGGAGTTGAGATAAAAAGAGTTTAATAGGACAGAGAAAGAAGGGATAACGATAACAATAATAGCAATAACAAGAAAAGAATTAAAATATACAAAAGAAGTGATGCCGACCGATGCTCAACCAGTTCCTGAGGAACAGCCCACGGCCAGCTTTCCCCCTAATTTATATACTGAGCATGGCGCCTTATGGTATGGAATATCCCTTTGACAGCTGGGGTCAGCTGTCCCGACTGTGCCCCCTCCCAGCTCCTTGTGCCCCCCCAGCCTGCTCGCTGCTGGGCTGGGGCGACGGGCAGAGAAGCCCTTGAGACTGTGTGAGCACTGCTCAGTGACAACTAAAAACATCAGTGTCTTACCAACATTAATCTCAATCTAAATCAAATCCACAAGACTATACCAGCTACTAGGAAGAAAATGAACTCTATCCCAGCTGAAACCAGGACACAGGGTGAGAAATTGCCTGACAGCTTGTTTCGGTTGAATCGAGTGAGGATGTTAAAATACTGCAACACTGCAGTACATTAAACCCAACCATTAGTGAAGCCTACATCCATTTATTCTTATCACTCATCTTGTATAATTAAAAAGCACAGAATCTTATAGAGAGGTTGTAAATACTCAGAAAACAATCTAATCCACACCAGTATATAATCCACACTTTAAATGAAGTACTAGAAACAATACTTACATGAATGCATAATTTGAGATTTATAGTCAATCTTACGAAAAAAACGCATTACTTGCAAAATGCATTGCATTATTTAGCTAAAGCACATTCAGTTGATTAACCAGTGCTTTAAGATATGCATTTCTTTTTTATGAAACATGTTGAGAGAAATGTTCATGAAAATCATTAAAAGAAAAACTGAAGTATATTAACTGTTCATCCACTTATTTCCAATGTATGCATTGTTGTATCTATTCTCAGTGTACCAAATCCATAGAAAGAACATTGTGTCCACAACTCCGCAATGCTTTCACATTTCACTGGAACATTTTCCTCTCACTGTATCCAGGCATGTTTTTAAGGTTCTAGACAGGTTTAGGATCAAAAGTCTGGGTTCTGTAATTTCCAATTATTTTTGTGAGTCACTAAGGCATACCTGTCACACACTCCACACTTTATCTGCTTTAGAGAGGTACGCAACAGTCTTTTCAATTAGTCAGCAACAGCCTCTGCTTTTTTTTTTCAAAGCTATCTCTTATGATAGATGGATTCAACTGCTGTGAACTAAAGCTCACAGTATGGAAATTAAAAGCTTTCAAAATTATACTACATGACAAATTTACTCTCTCACATGGATGAATGAATGAAATATTTACAGAAGACAGCAACGTATTGCTGGAACATGGTTGGAAATGAGGTTCAGAATCTATGCCTGAGTCTTTCACGTCTTTCTCAAAATGAAATTTCCTTCCTCAATCAGTCCCAAGATACTGGTTTTAACTATTAACTATTACTTCCTAAAAACCTTTAATCAGAAATTTAGAAAACCCACAAACCTCAGAACACCTAGAAAACAGTTCTTTTAATGCAAAAATCGTATGATTTTCAAGAAATTACTGGGACATCCAACTTAAATCTCTAGATGTACATTTGTGACATAATAATTACATTCAACACTTTAGAAGTCAACAAAATCAGAATCATAGCTTAATTGTCTAACTCCTGTGCACACAAATAGTTTAGCAACCAGTACTTTCAGATGGACTCGAACCCCTCCTGAATTGGTCTCTAGGATCCCTTTTCAGAAATTAATTCTGAAAAGGCTTTGTTAGACATTTCCTAGATAACCCTTCCACAAGGCTTTCGAAGCAGCGTTAGCTCTGCGAGGCGGCTCTCGAACGTGTGCTCTTTTCTCTTCTCCCTGCAGTGTGCGCAAAGCAGTACCTGCTGCTGCCGGGACGGGCTGTGTGCCCTGCAGCTCCGGAGAGCCCTGCTGAAAGCCAAGCTCTCCAAGAACACTGCCAGCTGTTTGGACCACACACAGCTTGTACAGTTGTTCCCCAAGGACAGATTTTCGTTATTTATTATAAGGCTATAGTAAATTTCTTTAGTGCAATTTAGAGACAGATAACGTACAGCACGACGTGCTGTTTATCCCTTTTCAGGCCGCAGATTCAAAGTACGGTATAACCTGCGGTACGTATGCCAAGTATCTTAATCTCTTTCATCAGAGTTCTAAGTTCACCACAGAAAGCGTATCAAAGCACAATGATCTGTACATTCATATTTGGAACAAATAAAACCAATAGTAATTGTACTGCACCTAACTTTGGGATGTAGTTGCAGCAGATTTTTGCATTTCACGTACATTTCTGTGTTTCTTTGTACATCAGACTGAAATTTCACTACCCAACTGAAGTTGTTCAATTTCAGTTATCCAATTATTCAATTTTTATTATCTTTTCAATTTATAAACTAAGTGGAAAATAGTTCTTTTTAGAATTATATAAATCCACTTTTACTCCTCTCTGTATGGCAAAGACATAACTATTTCTGTTCTCCTCCACAGTAACTAACTCCAAATCACTTCACATGTATTTTGGCTAAAGTTTCCATTTCCATTAACCGACACTTGCAACAAACTTTAATAGAAGTTTACAACAAATCTGAAGAAATAATGTAAATAATTTTTTTGCACAAAAAGGAACTCTGAATAGCTAACAAAGGGATATGTCACTGTAATTCATGCCAAAGAAACAAGAGGCAGTTGCTCAGGTGAAGAGCAGCAGCTGACTAATGTGTTTGCAGGGAAAAGGGGAATTTTATATATATATCTATATGAGGCTTACACTGTATTTATTCTTCAGTGCACCGGAAACAGTTGACACAGACCTACACAAGCAAGTTTAGGTACAAGAAGCATTTCTGAAGTATTCAGGAGCTTCACGTGGAACGAAGAGCAGCGTAAATAACCAGCAACCTCTACGCTATGTCAGTGAGGCTGCCTGTAGCCAAGTCTACGCACTGAGGACTAACCTGGTTTCTCTGCCTCCCAGCACATGGTGTACACATACTTGAATTTAATTTAAATTTTAATTTTTTTTTCATTAGAAAGACTTTATTCAGAGTGAACAAAATCTTATTTTTTTTCCCAGTTTACACCATCTCAATATATGAATTAATTAATTTACTGCCTGAATTCAGATCTCTGCCAAGGTGTCGATGTGTGTCAACTTGATGGTTTTACCACAGTCTCTCTTTCTGCCACCAAGCTAATTTTATTAGGCTTGATAATTAGATATTGGATTCTTTTGTGTCACTGCATTTTGTTTCACTTGATCACCTACCCTGCACTGAAATTATTAGGGAAGCATCATGACTGTGTAGCATTTTGCCAGTTTTCTGGAAGAGCTGTTCCATATCTTGAAAAGTTTACGGTTTAAACAATATTTGATACGCAACCACAAAGTAGGTTGTGGCAGAATTGGTGGGGACAAAAAGACAAAGTACTGCTAAAAATGATTTTTAAAAAGACACAGGAAAAAAAAGAAAGGAAGCTTTAAGACGCAGAAGTTTCAAAGAGGTGAAGTTACATAAAATTGATCTAAAGCCGTGATTTTCCTCTTATGTGACTGGTGAGTTAGATTACTAAAATGTTGTTTAACTATTTCATTAACCATTAACACTTTCCACTAATCAAGTGGAGAAACCAGGTGCTTTGTTAAGATCAAATTACCTGTTCTGTTCCTCACACATTAGTATAATACTTCAGGATTTGGATTATACTTATAAAGTATAATTAAAAAAAAGTTAAGAGTTAATCAAAATAATAAATAAATAATCCTATGGCTGCTAAATGTTATATGTATGAGAAAATCATATGCAGATCAAACAGAACTCTTGTCTTCTTTCAGGGAGGACAAATTGGCTGCATAAGCCTGGACATGCCCTAAGCCATCTTTACTGCTAAATTTCAAAGAACCAGCCTGTTCAACAGATGTGACACTTCACTGAAAAAACATGGTCTGAAAAGTTCCAAAGAACACAGTTTGTGATACTTGACATGTTGTGCCACAGGAACAGGTCAATTGTTTAGATATATTCCCTCTCCCTTACTGGTCTTGCACAGGGGTCTACAAAAGAAAAACATCAGTCAGGATGAAGAGCTGGTGGGCTGCCACCCCTGGGGAAGGCACCCCACCTCTCTTCCTTACAGCCTTAGATTTCACACTGTTGCTGGAAGGCAGCCATCACTCCAGATAAACAGGATCCAAGTTTCTTCACTTTGCTTTCCTGCCAGGCTCTTTCAGAATTAGGGAAGAAAGATTAAAACCAGAGGCCCAGCATGCTCAGTGGCATACAAGTGCTCAAAGAAGCATATGATAGGAAAGAGGATTCAGAAGGTCAGAGGGCAATATGATAATGTAGGGAGGCATTGAGTTATTCAACAAAAAAAATCTCAGCTTCATATTGTGCCTCAGAATTAAAAACAGTGGGGGAATGACAGTCAACCCTCCTGGCTCAGGAGCACGAGATGTGCTGGCTGCCCCATGGAGTCCTCATACCAGACCACTGGCCATGGGGACTTGTTTGTCATGGTGTATATTTCTTTGTTCCTCCCCTCTGCAAAGTAATACACCTGGGACCTACATTAGCCATTAACAGCCTTTGTGGCAACCGCTATATAAATATAAACAGGAAAAAAGTGCTGGCACCAAAACCTCAAATCGCAAGCTCTTGCCCTACGTAAGAACAGAAACATCTACGAATGCATTTCTGCTGTGTCCACCGTGTGACAAACAGTTCCACAATACGGCTACAGAATACGCACACCCCAGTTTTTACACTGAAACCCACAGTACGATCTAATTGTAAGAATGAATATTCATGTAGTGGATACACAGCAACAGCCATGGTAGCATCGGCAACAGTGCCAATTTTTGAAAATTGCTGGTATAGCATTAATCAAGCAAAAAATGTGTTATTTTTTTCAAAACTGTAACTGTATAAATCAAAGTAGAATCAAGTTACGAACAGCATCTCAGGAAGAAAAATCTGCCTCTAGAGTCTTCATTGGCAAGTATTTACTAGCTATAGGTACCTGAGAAATTATCTGAAAAGTGGTCACAGGACAGACAGAAAACAGCAACAGAAACCATGAAAGAGAACTTTTCCTTGTTTCAAACACAGCACAAAATTGCAGCTGGCGTACAAAACAGTGACAGTGTGAGTCAGCCATTGCCAACTCCAGAATAAAATTCTACTGCTTGTCAAAGTCACAACATGACACTTCGAGCTACTATGTTGCTCACAGTCAGGTAACCTATTGCTGAATCTTTGGAACGGGAAGCAAAGCAGCGACAATTTAACATTCAGCCATTCCTGTAAGCATGCCAGCACACTCAGACTGGGCAGCTAACACATACCGTCATTTATCTGCTATAGAGCTCCTTCCTCACGCAGGATTTGAAAGTAGTATACCTCTGTATAGGTTTGTAGCCCTGTGGAGCAGAAGATGGAGAAGTGCGCAGATGCAGACGACATGTGAAGGCAGCCAGAAGTACGCATAAGACAACAGTACCATGAAATTACAAAAAAATGGCTTTAAGTGACGAATAGCTAGAAGATACAGTATAGTGTGTACTAGGTAAAATGTTTATCATTTAGTCATTAAGTTCCAAATATTTCAGTTTAAAAATGGAATTTATATAGGAAAGAGAATGTTCTTTTATATATATATATATATATTTTTTAAAAAAAAGGAAATAACTATTTTAAACCAAACAGCAAGCAATAATAAAGCTTTTCATGTCTGCACATTTTAGTAAGTTCATGGTAATACTCTGACTGACCACTTGATGGCAGCTTAATATACTAGTTGGTTTCAAATTATTAAAACCAAAAAAGGTTTCAGATTATAATACCATGTTCCAGAAGGAGACACATTCCATTTGACAAACTCTTTAGGAAATTTACTTTTCCAAAACCATATCTAAAATAAAAGTTAAAAATGAGTATTTTTATTACATTCCTCTAAGGGGTAGTACCTGCCCTACCTCAAGTTTCTGATTTTATAGCTAAGCTTTTAAATAGGACAGAGCTGGTAGGTACTGACCGACCTTTCAGAACTCCAGTTTCACTGCAATTGTGTAATTCTTTGCTCTTAAATATGCTTGCTTTAGTCAGATTATATAACTACAAAATTCCCTTTTCTAAAATATACGGTCCTAGTACCAAGCTCTGTGATGCCCTAAAGATTCTTCTGGGCAAACATTTTAGTAAAACAACTTTTAAAAAAGCAGAATTACTAAGTATACAATGTTAATTTTAAAATCACACTTCAAATCATAGGCCTATTCTAAACTGTTATTTTTAGATGTTTTTAGAGTGATAATCAAGAGACTACATTTGATTTGGGCAGACATTAATTGTAGGATACTTAGCATTAAAATCAGGCATTTACACTTTATAAATAGGTTGAAATTTCTCACGGCAAAAATTTCCATATTGCTACAAAATACTGCATATAACGTTCTTTTATCTGTATAATGGAACTGACCAAATATTAATATGGATTCAAAACAGTAATTAACAAAGAAAAGATTAGTGATTTGTTAGTTTTGATTTAGCACAAGACAACATTTGAGCCTTCCACATTGTAGCAGGAAGAAGGTAAATTTTTACTTATTTCAGCCACACCAAATACTGTGTAACTTTTAAAGTACAAACATTAGAAAGCAACGAATGACACTTTCTGCCAATTTGTTCTGGGCAAAAAGTTCTTACGTGTTTTCTTGTGGTAATGTAATTGTCTTGGAATACTATTGATTAGTGAAGGGAATGCATTTTTCTGAATAATCTAAGAAGTCTGCATGTAGGCATGTCTGAATGTAACTGACTTACAGGATCAAATCATGACCATCTCCTATGCAATCCAGGAGACAGATCTAATTAAAACTAGATGTATCGTTTGTTAAGGATGGTGCTATTCTTCTAAACATCCACGGCTATTCTCTATGGTTCTGTTACAGTCCACTGGCATATTTTATAGGGGCCTAGGCGAAAGAAACATACATGCCTAAGACTGAATAGCGGTGGATGATATAGATTCTTAAGGATTATATGAGATTTCTGTCATGCATTTTGTGAAATAGAAACATGTAATACATTTACAGGAATTACTTAGTAAGCAGACTGTTTTCTGGTTAAATTAACATACACTGCACACTTACAATTAGTAAACAATTAAAACATATAGCTGAACATCTTGAAACAGTTATGAAACAATCAAAATTCCCACACCATAATAAAAGGAACTGAGGACCAACAAGGAAATAAGTTGTTACAAATGCAGTGGTTGTTATCCACATTTTATGTTGGATCGTAATACTACAAAAATAACAAGTAAACTATTAGACTCAACACCACTTAGTAGAAAGTTCTAAAATCATATATAGGAAGCTAACTAAAAATGACTAAAATTACATTACAGAAATAACATACTGAAATGTGAATTTAGGAACCATAATACACTTTAAGATTTATGTCTAAGTGATTAGGTCGTCAGTAAGAACACTATTTTACATTTAGTTAAATATGTTAACACCTGATGTATGAACAAAAAAATGTGTCTTTTATTGATTATACTCTTCATTAAAACTTTTTCTGCTATTACAGAATTCCCCTGTACTACACAGAACCTGAAGAGGGCAGCAAGGCCTATACATTCACCTAAAAGGCAAAGGGTGATTTACAAGCTTGTTCCCTATGAAAATTTTCTGCAAGTAATTTCCTGCCCTCTACCTTACTGTAATTTAATATATTAGATACAGGGTTAAATTATCAAAAGCAGCTTTGAACTAGAACATAGCATTGTTCAGCACCACTTCACTAATTCTTTATTTGAAAATTAAAGCTATCTTCTGCTGCAACTCTTTTCAACAGTCCTTATCAATACTTGGTATTTTAAATAAGTTTTAGAAGAGCCAGTGGCTGACCCTTAACTAAACTGTCCGAGTTTGAGAGAGACAAACTCTCTTTTCCCTGCAAACAACCCGGACATAATTGCTACCCTTGTTAAAATTCTTAACGCCAAATCTATCAGTCACACAATACAGAAGAAATGACAGTATACAGAGGATTTCTCATCTCCATTTTGGTTTGTGTATTACAAAGGTACATTATGCCCTCTATGTATTAATTTCTAATTAAAAAATCAAGAATTTGAGAAGCAATTTATCTTACAGACTGCTTCAAGATTTCTGTAAAACATATTTCTTTAAACATATGCACTGATGGTTTGCAACCTACTCATGCTATAGGTGCTGAAGTAAGTAGTGGTAAGTAATAAAGTCAACTAAGATAACTATAAAAATTAGAATCCTTACCCTAAACCCTCGATTGAGTCTGTCTTTCATAATGCCGATAAATTCTTTATAACTCAACTGGTCATCTCTGTCAACATCAAAAATCTTGAACACTGTGTTCACCAGATGTGGTGAAAGCTTCACACCTGTGGCTACATACACAGCACGTTTGAATTCATCTGCATAAAAAGACATCAGAAGAAAAAATAAAATATATAAATTTCATCCTACTTTGTAGACAACATATTATGAAATACAAGTCGACTTTTAACTTCAGTTTTCACATTTAAACACTAAATAAGAAAATGTGAAAATTAGGACTGTTTCACAGTTCTAAACCAAGTAGTTCTCAACTGATATAAAATGATACTGCTTAATTGCTGTCAACTCTTTTACACAACACAACAGTCCATATACTACACTACAATAACAAAATTAGAAAATCATATTATAATTAAAATTGTTATATATATACTGATGGACTCAATTGACACATAACAGAACCTAAGAAACAGAGCGCAGAGAAGCCAGCATACCGCTTCGGCAAGGCTACGTAAGGAAGCACTAGGCTGGTGTTACTGTGTCAGACCCATGATGGTGCTCCTTGAGGAGAGCACAGAAGTCTGACCGCTTCACATATTGTTCACCTTGCAGCCCCCAAGCAAGTAAACTGTTGTATTAAGGATTTTAGGCAGTACACACCTACCTAGTTCTTTCAGTACCCACTTATTGATTTGTTAAAAACAATCTGTCTAATCCCTCTTTGGACCTTCAGACACCGTTTCCTTCTTGCAGCCTTTGTAGCAGGCCAGATTCTATATGCCCACTGTGTAAATAAATGCTTTTGTTTGCTTTAAACTGATCTCTTATTGGTGTCATCTAGTGCCTCTTGACTCTTGTATGGTAGGATCTGGTGATCAACTATTCTGCATTCAGCTTATTCACGTCTTACATGACTTTGTAAAGCTTTATTGTATCTCTGACAGTATGACCAAGCCTTCTCCTCTCAAAGCTGGAGCCCTAGGCTTTTTAGCATTTTACCTGAGGCACTAAAACTCCAAACTAGAATTACAAAATATTTTGTATTTTTGTCAACCGTTCTCTATCTTTATCAACAGATTTTTATAATAATATAAATACTTACCTTGACCTATGGAACGACTTGCAAAATTATACATTTGCATTGCAATTGTGAAGTCTTCTAGGTTGTTCAAGAATTGGAAAAATGATCTAAACTCATCAAACGTGATACCCTAAAAAACAGAAGAATACACACCGTAAGAATTATCAGCAGTGATGACAACTGAATAAATACACCTTGCAGTTACATATGTCTACTTCAATTAAGAATAGATACTGCACACATTGAAAAAATACAGATTTGTACTGAAAGTCAATAAAGTAAAGAACTGGGAGTCTCCTGAGGAATGCAAGATGTCTTCCCTCTTTGCCACTGCAATGGATAGCAATTCTTACCCAAAAAGCAGTCAAAAATATTGTTCCATTGCTTAAGGCAATCTTTAGGAATTCCAGGATTATTATGATACAGCAGTTAATATTGAGAGTAAGAGTCTAGGTTTGCATGAATATTGGAGCATGCTTACTATTGAAAACCTGCAAACCACTATTATATATATGTGAGTACGTGCACTCACATAAATACATTGAATGAATTCATAAATATAAGTTATGACCTAACTTAAGTCCTCTACTTTAAGATGAAGTTTTTACATATCCAGATTTAGATACCTGTCTCTTCAGCTGATACTCCACGTATCAGGTATTGCAAGGTTTGTCCTGCTTTTTAAAAAAATCCTTTTGCATTTTAACCAGACTTCAGGGAATCTTGTGAGAAATTTTCTCTGAAAATGCTGTTGTTAAAATGCCTTATTTTTTCTTCTTCCTTTAAAGATACTTACTTGTTCTGCTTTTCTCTCATCTTAGCTACAAATTCAAAGACCTGATAACTACCTCTAAATCAATTTTGAAAGAGACCTTAAACAGAGACTTTGAATTAAGCCAGGACCACTGCCTGTATCTCATTCTCCACGGTCTGTCAGCCATTCTGAACATGGGATGGCACTCTTTCGTCAAACCTTGATCTCCCTGGCCTCCCTTAACTATCATTCGTGGCTATTCTTGTGTCTGTTTTTATCCTTTTGTCCTATTGAATTATGTCTCTCTGAAAACAAACCTGAAGATAACAGAAAGGCCTGCGAGCCTTTCTGTTCAAACTGAAGTCTTGACCTATGTCTCTCCTCCAAGATATACACAGTCATCACAGTATGGCGGAATATACCGTAGGTTTGTGGCAGAGCAGAAAATGGCAGAGGTTGGGCACAAACCCATATAAGACAGCAAGCAGTGTGGTAAATGTGGAGAGCAATATAATATTGTTAAAATAAAAGATTTTAATGGGCCTCCAGACACTTGAGGTGTAAACCACTGCTTATGTGGTCCTATCTAAGCTCTAGCTGAGATTTTTAAACAGTTTGATTGGAGAGCTTGACATATCTCCACCATGAATTGCTTTTCTCAACAAGCATATTTATTCTCTGTTTCACCCTTTGCAATTGGGAGGAAACTCTCATAGACACCAGCCAAACCACCGCCCTATGACATCTAATATGACATCAAACTTTAAGTCCAAGTTCTGTTTCTTGCACTGTTTAGACTGAAAACTCTCTGGGGTTTTTGTAATATATTTGTGAAATACCAAGATCAGTGAAACTTCAGTCCCCTGGTGAGGACTCTCAGTACTATGGCAAAACAGCAATAACAGAAAACGGCCATCAAAGTCTTGAGCTGCCATTTTTCAGTTCACAATAATCTTTACAAATCCTTAATTTGCACCAATTTGTCTGTGAAGTTTCTGAATGTGAGAGATACTGTAAGAGGTCAGGCTACTGCAAAAATCCTGGCTCCTTCCATGTAACTAGGCAGGAGATGACCAGTCTAGATGGAATGTAGCCCTTGTGTAGGAAAGGCTGAGAACTGCTGGTCTACAAACAAGCCTTTGTGCTTCTGTGTTTCTACTTGTGATGAAAACTGCTGCCACAAGTTTACACTGGAGATGAAGCAGGGAAATAAAGGAGCCACACCTGCAGTCCATGGCTAAACTGTACAAATTCCAAAACATTTTAGCAATGAAAAAGATCTCTGGCTTTATTTTAGACTTCTACAGCTTCTGCTGAAATCATCTGTAACCATTTCCTCTCAAGGAAAGCCAGCAAAGGACACAAAAGAGGCAGAAGGGCAGACAAAATGACACTCAAAGAGAGTTGGGCATACAGCATTCTACTGTCCCTCTCCTTTCCTAGGACCATATTCTGTTCAACTGGTAATTGTAAAAACATTTATCAATTTGCCATATGTTTTGCATTTTGACATAGGAAATTATCTATGTGTAGATAACCCAGAATTTTCCTACTGGAAACTATTTCTTTTCTATGTAAAAGGAAGCCAACTTTTATTTATTTGGACAGATTATATTTTACTACAGCAAATAAAACTGTTACATTAATGCACCAACGCTGTTAGAATGCGTAGACTTTCTTTAGGAGCTGCTATTTGTAGTAATTCAATGTGCCAGCTTAAGTGAATCACTGCTTGGCATCTAGTTAGTAAAGGGAGGAAAACATCCTGTGAGCAGGCAGCCTGCCAGCTGAACATTTTAACATGACTTCAGTACACCAAATGATCATCGTGTTGCTTTAGAGGCTTCTACATACAGCGCCAAAAAAGATTAACATTTTCAACTGCAAAAGTAGCTGCCTATTACTTGACAGGCTAGACTAAATTTTCTTCTAAATGGAATCCTCTGATTCGTATTAGTATTGCAGCATACCACTGTAATAATGAGTAGGTTTTGAATTATAATGTTATTACAAGTGTAACAAAGTGCAAACATATGAACACCACCTCCATGGCAATAAAGAGGCAAAATCCCATTCTCAAAAGCCTGGGGCCAGCACAAGAGACGTCACAGGGGTTTACTTTTTCCACTGACAGCACATTTACCAAGCCAGTGATACGGAGCTACGGAAAATGGCAATGTCTTGTTTTACTTAATGGAGGTATAGCATATGACATACAGCTATATGGCACTGGTCAAGTGCCAGGATAGTCCCAGAACACACCATAAGCAAACCAGTAACTGAGACTGCCTTCTATGTGGAAGTTTGCTTTAGCTGGTGGTCCCACCAGAGACCAAGAACTACTGTGAAAGACCTTGTATCCGAACAGTGGCATTGGAAGCCTTAAGAGAGGAACTTCAAAGAATACTTCTTTGGGTTTAAAAGAAAGTCTGTATTTATATTTACTTAATTGACTTCATTTTTGCCATTCAAAGAAGTATTTCTCTATACCTACAACTGTCATTACTTTTCAGTTACCCAAGTTATACTTGTGTCGTCGTTACACAAGCCTCAAAGTTTGTTGGTTTTTTTTCTTTTTCAGATTTACCCCTAAACAAAAAACATCTGGGAACCATGCCAAAAGGGCTTTATACCACTTCTGTTGCACTGTCTTGGCTTTGAATATTGAAAGCTGCATATGCCTTTTAGAGTAGTTAGAACTGAGCGCCTCAGTGGCTCACCTGGGAACTCAGAAGGGGTCACTGCACAGGAACCCTGATCCCAGTTATTACCACTTTATCTTACACCTAAACTGGTGCAAAAGAGACAGCCCTGATTTCCCTTTCTACTCCACAGCTATGTTTATCTCTCAGTGGACCTAAATGCTGTACAACCATGGGAAGAATCAAATAATCCAGATATTTTAAGAGAAAACTGTTGATTTTCGGAATGTGCTTCTATCGGGTCAGCTGATTTCTCTTACTTTGTAGAAATGACAATGTAATTTCTCAAATAAAAAACCAACACAAAAACAAACAACAAAACAAAAAAAACCCTGTCCAAACCAATCTATTACTTTTCTTCAAAACTCTGCTGCCAATGCTATTAAAATAAATAGCTATTGAAAAAGTTACGATTTCCAGGACAGATTAATCTGATCTCGTTCTGTAAACACAAACAGGAGTATATCCAAAACATCCCTTTCAACATTATCCTATTGATTTCCAATGATGCATAGTTGCCACTACATTTCTCTCAGATACACTTCTGACAACTCATTTGTTGTGAAACAAATGGACTATCTACCTCATGACGTTTACTGTTTTTATTATCTTTTCTATCTCTTCAGCCATTAATAATATACTGTATACAAGTGATCCGTTCTTAAGACTATAAAACGACTCTGTAAGAGGTGTCAAGGTTATTTCTGAGGACGAGCTATTCCAGCGGCAGTGCAAAAGAGAAGAAAAATAGTTCTTTTAATGCTTCATTGTTAGAAAACTGTTCTTTATCAAGTCTTACAGTTTATGCAGTTTAAATTGAAATGTCATATAATACAAAGCTTTGTCACCTAAACTTCAAAAATACCACTAGCTACATCCTATGGAACCTAAGTCCACGCTATTTACTCTTCTACCTCTATTCAGTAAGTAATCTGAAAAATGTGAGAGACACAGCTTATGATCCGAATAAAATCCTGGTGGTAGTTAATTCAGTGACAGAATCTCATTCAGTCCAACAAGGCTATGTTCTCATCTTGATGACACCGGGACTGGATGCTGCGGCCCACTGCTGTTCTAGCTAAACAATTACCTTTTCTTCAGGAATCCTGCAGCGCATGTTTTCCAGGTAACTTGATGTATTTTCCACATTTGTATACCTCAAAAGAATATGGGCAAAGTCTTCCTCACTGATGGTGTTCATCCCATTAGAGTAGGAAAGAAATTCTATCTCTAGAACCTCAGTTTGTAGGTTATCCATAAATCTAAAACACAAACATAAATATGAATAAATAATAATACCTTGTATTTCTACTATTCGTGTCCTTAAAAGAGTCGTAGAATATGAAGCCGAACAGCATTATGCAAGTTAGTTCCCTCTTCATAGCACTGACGGCAATTTTGGTAAATCTCTTATCTATGTTGACACATTTTCTAACAATACATCAATCTTAACTCAAAGATGAAGTGTTTTATTAAGGATTAGAATGACTTAATACTTACATTTCTGATTTACTTCTAGTGTGTGTTTGCTTAATTTTCTTCTTCAGTGGGTCCCTGATATTTATTTATGTCAAAAATTCCGCCATGGTACTAAATTAATTCCCAAAATTTACTCCCCATATAGCTACTTACAGATTGCAATCAAACCTTACCTTTCTCTTCTTAACAAGCTAAGTATGACGAAGTCTTGCAGCCTTTCTATCTAAACTATTTTTTTTTTTTGTAATACTTCACTATTCTTGTGATTTTTCTATAAACTCTTCCCAACTTAGCAACATATTTAGTATCTTCTGGACACCAAAATTGGTTAAGAGCTATATATAAAGTATATATAAAACCAGCTACATATAAAAAGGAAATATAACTTCCCTGATTCTGCTTGATGTTCTAGTTATACAACCAAGGATGAAATAAGCTCTCCAGTCATAGTACTGCACCGGGAGCTCATGTTCATCTGACTGACAATCACAACCTGTGACATTTCCCTGTTACAGGTTCTCAAGAGTCCCCATCCTGTAGACATTGCCTGCAACACTCCCTCCTGATATATAACTTGACTTCTAAGAACTATGAGGAGCTCAAATCAAAGGGATGTCTAGGCAAATGTGTAAGTGCAAGGTAAATGTACAACCGCATTTCCCTCACCAGTCCATAGTTTAATGATCTTTTGAGCTGGTGAAGTAGTGAATAAAACTTGATGGATCCCTCTTTCATTAAACATCTGCTAGGTTTTGATCTCTTTAGCATTCACATCTTACAGCAATAGCTGTACATTTTAACTAGATGCCTTTTGAAAAAGTACCTTCTTTTCTGGTTCTTGTTTTGAACTCACATCATGATTTCACTTGATGAGATAGTTTATATATAATGTGAAATACTGAACACTTTTCATGACATACATAATTTTAAGGCAAAGTATTTTGCAAACATCCATTTTATTAGAATGCGTAGTTAAGTGGTAATTATAAAGACAATATGTATTGGGAGTATTTACTGAGGAAACAATAACCAAATACCATCTCTTTCAGTTACACAAAAACATACAGTTTTATGGCTCTGTTTTTATGGCACTCTCCCTATATTTTTGAATTCTGTTTTAACTGGAGTAATGATTAAGCCAATGGCTTCCACTGTGTTTTCACTTTTTCCCAAAGAAGCTTGTTCTAGGGTGCCTACATGGTATCTTCAGAAAAATTGTTACATTTAAAGATGTCCCCAAGAGCAGAGATGCACACACAAATTTTTTTTTAAAACACTGACAAACAGGGGAAACAATAAAAATAATTCAAAACCAAGAAGAAATTCCTACATACCAGTAAGAACAGGGTTGGGGTATAACCACTCCACCCCAAGCCAACTACGCACACAAGTGCTATCAAAAGTTGCCAATGCAGCAGCTTTAGTACAGGACTTTTTCTTGCTGGTCCACTTACTGTTTTATTTTGTTCTTTGCATATATAACACACACAAAGGGAACATAAACTATTATACATGCCCGCATAAACTATGCGTATAGTAATACAATACACATTAAGTGGAACAAGCATGCAAGTATTTTTTACAAGGAATTAAATAAAATTGAGACTCACCTATAAAAATCTTCAAAGTTCAGTTCAGCTTTTCCTCTCTTGCCGAAAAAGTGTACAAGCAGTGTAGTATCTGACAGTGAACTTGACATATCATCAGTACGCTTAAATATTAGAATAAAAGAAATTAAAGGCCATGACTGGATCAGTTACAGAACTATAATCTGAGAATGCCTATCCTCACAATAGACCTTTCTATTAGAAGAGTTCGTTTTATGTTTGCAGTCTTAAGAAAAACTTCAGCATTAAAATCCTTTAAATTAATATAGTCATGCAATTTTCACACAAAATGGCATTAGGTTGTTAATTGCATTTAGTAGAAAACACTTACAACAACAATATAAAGGAAGCTGCAATGAAGGGGGGGGAAGCATGAAAAATAAAACCAGAAACTCTTGAGAAAAAGAAGTTCTAGTCATTTCTGAAAACCATAAAAATAACTCCATTCAGACAAAATCTCCTTTCCCTTCTAATGTGCAACTACAAAGAAACTAAGGGACATTACTTCATATACTTTTATTTTATATTTCAAAATTATTAATATGGGATTGTATTCCAAAACTACTCACATCAGTCAGGTGTACTTTATATGATTCTTTTCTATAAGCAGCAGATGTCTACAGTTTAAATTTTATTGCCCAAATATATGTAAAATAACAGAATTGAAAAAATGTTGAAATCACGAAGTAATATTTTGAGTCATTCTCTCAAGAACGTTCCTTATCCACCAGGTCTGTGGTCTCTGCATCAAACAAGAATCTCTGAACATGTACTAATTCTCTTTCCTCAAAAAATAGTGACTTTGAAGGCACAGAATTAGAGTAGTAATACCAACTAATTTTGAGCATATGTAATAGCAAGAGTTGTAAATAGGAAGATATGCATATAAACAGAAGTAACTACCACCTGATTGTGCAACACTGTACTTTTTTACTACATTTTCATTATCCATAAGTGTCACGTATGTGCATTGATTTAAGCTCTTTTACAAAGAGTCTCTTGATATACTGAAAAGCTAGAAAAATAATTCAGTAATATAAGGCTCCTAAGCAAGCCATAGTATTCCACCATGGCAATGTCCTTCTGGCATTAACATGCATCTGCCAACATTTGAAATTGAAAAAGTAACACATTTAGTCTCCCTGCTGCACATGCCTAGGGAGAACCTTCTGTCTGTGCTCTCATTTTTCTTGCAAAGACAAGATCCTACCAAAAGCAAAGAGTGGGAGCCAGTAGGTTTTGCTCTGCCTATGCAAGCTACCACCCATCAGCAACACCATATTTTTGTGGAAGTGTGCCTGCCAACTCTACTGTGAAATGTACAGAACAGAATATACAGTACGGCAACCTAGTAAGTATATGGGAGATGTAGTAGTACTAATTTATCACCATAACGATAGTTTACAAACCTACGGGATTTACTCTAAGTATAGGAAACAGTTTATACAGATCTATAAAGATCTGCATATACAAACCTGCAAGCTGCACTCAAAGAGTCCTTCAGGTCTGACTTGATTTCATAACTGAAGAGGCTATAAATTTGTAACAGATGGAGAAACTCTAAATGAAGAAACTAGGAAGACATTTTGAACACTATGCAGCAGTTCAATGTCATGTACCATGAAAAACCATTTCACAGCTACATTCTCTGCAATATACTCTATTAATTTCAAATGTACACACTGATTTGTAAAAAATGTAAAATGCAATATCCATTAAAAGTATTTCTGTATCAACAACAAGGAAAAAATGAGGCAGTAAAAATACTGATCCTTTCAACATCCAAGAACTAAAGAAATGAGAGAGACTTTTCTGTACTTCAGTATAATCAGTTCAGGATTCTCAAGATTGTATTACGTGTGCTCTAGCTTCCTCTTTATTCTCATATTCTTCTCCAGGGAGAAATAAGATGACATAGTGTATATATAGGTAGAGAGATATTTCATGTCCTTCAATTAAGACAGCACTGCTCTTCAAGTGAGCAAACTAATTCAGAAAAGTAATCACTATTTGTCTTTTAATATTGTTACCCTCCACTACAGAACACAATATACTGAAATGCAGATACCCTGATTTCTTATGTCTTTTAAGCAATTAAATCCCTAAGCACATTCAAACAATTTCCCTCAAGTACACTGAAAAGATATCAAATGTTAAATTACAGCCTTTCATCTTGCAAAAACATTTCAAAACCTTAGACTTAGGTTGCATTCACCCATATCTAAAGAACCATTTAAAAAAAATACAATCTGTAAGTCTTTTCACAATTCCCATTTGGTCAGCCTCACTAAATGAAACAAACCCAAACAAAAACCTCACCCCAGAAACTCAACCAGTATGCTTCTCGGCAGAACCGCAGGCAACTGAAAACTATTCCTGTGCTCCTTCTGCATTGATAGCATTAAAGACATTCTCTCTCTTAAGGGGTAAGGATAAAAATAAAAGCCTTAATAATTTAAAACTATTATTTACTGTTCATAATAAAGTGAATTTCGTATTTTAGATCAGTGAAAATGAAATGATCACACCTATTTACATATATAAAAATGTAAGCCTCTATTTTGATCTAATATATTCTGCAGTCATTTACATGAGAATAAAACCCTGCCTTATTTATCTTTACACTAACTCTTAACACAAATACAGGCTTGCTGCATAATGGCAACATCTTTTCCTCTCAATTTCCTAACCTGAAGAGAAGTAAATCTATTTTTTTAATGTATTTTCTGCAAAATTAATTTCTAGCTTTTGATTAAAGAGGGTTGACTAAAAGGAAGTTATACTCAAGAACAATGGTCCACTTGAAGGAACATATTCTGAGAATAAAGTATGCATATAATGCGCTGAATTAAAAAGAACTTTCTTAGTGCAAGTCCCTGATTTTTCAATATTTATAGTAATAAATCTACTCATTTCCAGTTTCACTTAGTAATTTAAGAATAAACCCACAAACTGAATTCAGCGATAACTGGCATATTCCAACAGGATGGTGTAGTTGCTAAATGAGAAATAGCAGAAACAGCACTGTAAGCTGTCCTAGAAAGAAACTGGATGTGGTGAGTAACTTCTTTTCCCCCCAAAGAGACCTTGTAAGTTGATCCCCACAATAACAAACTTTATTTACTCTCCTTTTCAGTTTACACACGGCTTTCTCAAAAGGCTATGAAAAAACACAGACTTTAGTGTCACCTAGCTTTATGCCACTTTCTTAGTACAGATGGCTATATTATTATTCAGATGTGAGAGTACCTGGGAGAGATAAGAATATGGATGAAAGCCAGCTGGATCAAACTTAACCCAAGCATGATAATGATGATTATGGTGAGAAGTGAGAAATTGTCAGTGGAGCAAATGCAGGACATGATCTTTCTTCGTAAAATTATTTACAAGTGATCAAAGAGACTTCTTATGCATTTTACAGACAATTTAAATCAATGCTTATTACAGCTGCTGTTAAACCTCCACTACATTGTAGTTACAGATACTAGTCTGAGGTATCAGATGTAAATTAAGACAGTTAATTCAGAAAACTCAGTGCCCCAAGCTCCTTAAACAGTCAATGAGAAGAGCAGCCCTGTCTCCCCTTTACGTCTCCCTTAGATGACTAGACAGGAACACTGATGTCCTGGGTTTTAAAATCTGGTGGCATAAATAAGGACTGATAACTGGACTAGTAGTTTAGGAGCTCATCACTTTAAAAGCAAGGGAACAAAGGTTGGATATACTGCTTTATTGCAAGATCACTACAAATGTATTATTTCTGTGAATATTGCTACAAAACTCAATTCTATAACACTACATTTTGTTTTGTTCAAAGGCAAATGAACTCGAGCTGAGAGGTACAGAGAAGGCCTATTTGATACCTGGGTTCTATCTTAAGAGAAAAATCAAAGACCTTGTTGTGTTCAGCCTATGAAAATTAAAACTGATAAACTGGGCTATGACTGCATTTATAAACACAACCGTAAGAAGATTAACACTAAAGAAGAAAAAGCCCTATGAAAATTAAGGGACAACAGACTGATATAAAGGGACTATGAGTAAATGTAGCCTGGAAATTAGAAAAAGCCCATCCAAGTCCTCAGGTTATTCAATAGCTTCTGCAGAACAACAGCAGGGACAAAACACTAATTACTTTTAATATGGAGCACACATTGCTTATGAAGCAAAGAAAAAGACTGTTTTACCCCAGAGGTCGGTTTCAGTTCCTTGTTCTTTTTTCATTATGATCCTGCTTATGAAACATGGGACTTGAGACCACAGTCAGTGGGGAGTTGCTGTATGTCCTTTAATGCCACAACCAGCAGAGCAATCACCCTCATTGTATGGGGCACAGAAAAGCCTCGATGATCTAGTTTTCTGACCCTCTTAAATGATCAATAAAAATAAATGTCTTAATAATCTGAAAGCAGATCATGAAACAAGAATCTTATCGGACTTTAAAGCACTATGGAAATTAATTTCACAGCTCAGTGATATTACTACTTCTCCATAATGATCATGTAATATCAAAAAAGGTTGATCAATGTTTTGGTTACTTTAAAATTCCTGATTTAATTCAAGAATTAAAACAATCTCTGCATGACACTGGTTTTGTGAAGATAAGCTCTGATAACATACATAAAAAGCACATTAAGGACCTAAAGCTTAAAGGGCTGCAACTCTCACTCAACTTGTCATACCACTCGACCAAGCTTAAATTACAAAGGTTTCCTGAATTACTTCTCTAACTGTGAAATATTGTCACTACTAGCATTAGAAAAATGTTTCTTATGGTAAGGAGTGAAGAGGACTTGATCTTCCAACTCTTTCAAAATACAACTTTGCTTTTACTTGGAAATGACAACTTTCAATTATCACATTGCACAGAACCAAATCCATTTCATCTGAGAACTTTAAGGTTTAAAAAAAAAATAGTTAAAAGAGAAGAAACAAAGTGCATAAAACAGGAAAATAATCAGAACATAAATAAATAAAATAGCAGTCTGTTTATGGACCAGAGACAGAGGTTGTCTTATACCTCCGCAAGGTCCGAAAAGAGTGCTTGGCTTGTGCTACGTCTCAAAGTATCCCAATAGCTTCTGGGGACAAGGTCCTCTCCTTCTGTTTTAAGAACCTGCAGAAGTTTCAAGAAGCACAATTGTTTGAAAACCAAAAAACAATAAAACAACCACTACAGACTTTAAAATCTTTTTCAACTGGTCTTCAAAAGCATGCCTTGATTCTTCTGCTTCTACACAGAGAAATTTCTACCCAGCTACATGACACTTTGTACATGAAGGTAACACTGGACTATTACAGATACTTGCTTATCACTCATAACTTGGCTGTGCCAAAAGTATCACCAGACTCCACTCTCCCAAACAAAATAGAGAAAATGTAAACTGAAAATATTAAAAGTATATGTGAAAATGTCCATCTAAACTCAGTATATTGCTGTTGTTTTTTCTAACAATTCTGTTGCAAAAAATATTAAATACTTATGAAATTTGTTTTCCCATTGGTCAAAATAGATATCACCATACAACTAGTTATATAAAATTAATTTCATGCAATAATCAGGATGATATCCTTGCACTAATGCAGAAATGCAAAAACCCAAGCCTAATTAAGTCCAGCTTCAACTGTAATATACTTATCAAGGAAATGCTATGCACACCAGATGATCAAACTTACCTTGTTTAGATAGAAAATATGTGTTTAATCTGTCCAAGGAAAATATGCTTACCTTTTTGCTCTGAAATGTTTCATTTTTTGAAGCCTAAAAAATTTTCCTTTTTAAAACAGGTCTTCCCTTATCTTGCAATTAGTCTTGGAAGAGCTACACAATACTCCCCCACCCCCCCACCCCCCGCCAAAGAATCTTGGGGAGGTGACGCTAAAGACAGCAGAAGGCTATTTTAACTTGGGTAGGGTTATTGCAACTGAATGGATTTTCCCCTTTCTCTCCACAAGTTAATCTAAACTACAGCTACTTTCACAGCTCCCCTCCCATGTCCATCTGGGCAGGCAAGACAAAAAAATGAGTTTAATCTCCTAACTAGAAATTAAACCCATTTTTTTAACTCAGCACATATTGTTCTCTCAGAAGATTTACACTGCAATGTGTAAAATCACAGTTATCATAAAGAAGACTGTTCAGAGTTGAAGGTTTACTGTCTCTACGTATTTTACATTATGTCAACATATTGTATGTACTGCTTCTAGAAGTTCTGTTACATACTTCCTCACTAACTAATTCAACTCAGCTCTTTCTGTAAATTGCCATCACAGAAACATGATAAAACTACCAGGAATTATACCCACGCTTAATGTGTATTATACTTTTGTCTCGCTTTTGAAAAATTCTGGTTTTATCTTTCTGTTCCTATGTCGTGGCCACTGTACTCCATACCATCCTAAATTGCTAAACTTAAACTTGTTTACTTGAGTGTGTACAGGATTAGGTCCTTAGCAGTTTCTCTCTTAGACTTATTTATCCCATTGAAGTTTACTGGGTCATGTGAATAAACACTACCTCATTCTTTTATGCATAAAATTCCGCAATTATCTATTTTAAGTAGTCACTGAATTTGTTCTCTTACTGGAGATGTACTTTAGTCAATGAAATTAGTACTTCTGGGCGTGCACATTTCACTTTCCTTACATGCATCTCCCTATAACTATCATGTTCTGGTTGGCATTTGGCTAGTGAACGCACTCATGCAACACATGCTGAAGTAGCCTTAATACACAAATGCACTATGCACCAGAACATGATTTGAAAGAATTAACCTATGCAAACAAAAATGCAAAAATATTTAACCTATTTAAAACATCACTGTATGCACTCTATGGCTTACAGACCTTGACACTTCTCAAAAAATTAGAGCTGTTCTGAAGGATGAAGTGAGGAGAGGGGTCCTCAGCACTTCAGATCACCCCAGACATTTTAGGGTTCCATCTCCTTGGTCTTGAGTATTTTCAACTCCCCAGGACATCAGGAGAAACTGAAAAGGCTGCTACACTTCTTGTTTCAGTAGGAGAAATAGAATTCCCAATTTTCCTGGGGTGGGGGATTTGCTGGATACTGTGAATTCCTAAACACCTGAGTCTCCTTTGCATGGAGATCTCCACTCAGGCAGCAGGAGGGCAGAAAAGGATGGTGCACACCTGGGCATCATTTTGACAAAAAGTCTGGATGCGGCTAGTCTAGAAGGTGAATTATTTACTTAAGCTGAGAACTACTGCATGAGTAGGAAAGCCTAACTGGTTTGGTTTCACTGTAAAACAGGAGGTAGCAGAGGAATATGGCAACCACTGTACAGCACCTTTCACTGCAGCAAAGCCTTACCTAAAATCCATTTAATCTTAAGGGCTCACACCTCCTACTACATGATTCTCACAACATTGCAGCACCTACATTGTATCACTGCACCTTTTCATTCAACAGAATTCCTTCCTGCATATTGCCCAAATTGTGGGTGCTAACTTCACAGGAAACAAACCTGTGCGTTCCCGTGAACGACTATATAAAGAAACAGACTTTACAACTGGAAACTCACTAGTCACTAATTCTCATAGGTTCCCTCCCCTCACTTTGAATATCACGATTATCATACCAAAACAAGTTTAATTCTTCTACTTTAACAGAAAATCATCTTTTATTACCACAGTTTTACTTCTGCTGTGTCCCAAAAATTAATCAGGCCATGACGAAAACATAAAAAAAATGCAGAAGACCTCTCCCCTTGCTGATTCTCTCTTCCGATCCCTCAAAATGATTGAAAATAACTTTGCTGTCACCTACATAATACAGGGACTATTTTCTGTAAAATCCTATTCTGGGTCATTGCTGAAAGTTCTTACTTGTTCTGTAAGTGAAGCACCAAAATATAAAAGCTCTCTTCTGGTTTCTTTTTTTTGGGGTAGGGGGAAACAAAGAGGTGAAGGATTCCTTTCACTATTGCTTCACATTATACACAAGGAGACAAGACAGACCTGGATCAAATGACTCATGCAGGTTGACTTAATTTACGTACATTAATTAAAAACAAGTCCGTAATTTTTTAAGATACATTTTGTCCTTTCCCTTAAAAATACTGTTTCCTTCATTTTATATAAATACAGCAATCTTTCCTCCTGGTAGGAATTCATGGCAACAAGCATGCACAATCTTTTATGCAAGTAAAAGATCCATCACATTTTTACTGAAGCAGAATTTACTTGATGAAAAAGATAAATATAGTAAATTTTCTTATAAAATATTGTTTCACCTCACTGGTTAAGACTGCATAAATTGAAAATAATTAGAGTACATACACTGTTAGTAGAAGTATGATATCCATAAAGTTGAAGACGCTGACATACAGCAAGAACAGGCCAAGCCAAGTATCACATGTCAGAGTGAAGTCAAAAGAGGGGGGGAAAAAGAAGACAACAGAATAAGTTACAATAAGCAAAGCTTTATTTTATATATTATTAGATTTTCTCATTTGCCTGGTTTTAAAAAGACAGTGAAGAAAAAATGGTTTATCTTCAAATCTCATTCTTCATATTTTCAAAAGAGAAGTACAGAGTTGCAGAGATTACTCTGAGGAGAAATGTTCCATTTTGCAATCTTTACTTTTTCCAAAAGCTCCTCCTTTGGGTGTAAGTTCCCTTTGTTCAGAATAGACAGGGTGTGAGAGGTTCAACAATTGACCTACAGTTTTGAAGAGTTGAGAAGGACAGGTCTCCGGGTGGGAAGAAAAGATCCCTTTTTATGTTTAGGGAAGGTTTAAAAAGTATTAATTCTTGAAATTCAAACTTCCTATGGTTTCAGGGATAAAGATCTGAGATCAAGCACGTATGGTCCCAAAAGGATAATGGGCACTATGAGAAGCTTTGCAAATGTGTCAAAAAAAAAAAAAAAAAAGAGGAATTTTTGCTGTAAATACACAAATCACAAACAAACATATTTTTTTCCGTTGTGGGCTTGACAGGGACTTGTCCCTGATTTTTAGTTGTCCAACAGTAAAATAAGTTTCTGCTACTGCTGCCATCCTCCAGACAAACCATCACAGACTTGTCTAATTCTGACTTACCTTTCTTATACACATCAGAAATGCAAATTTAACAGTATATGAGCATTCAATATTCCCCAAAAATCTATTTAGAGAATATAAACAATACAAACATTTTGCATTGATCATAAGCAGTATTTAATAAAAAAATTAAATCTGAACATAAAATTGAAGTCAACTTCTAACATTTCATCAGTTATTTTAAAACTACTATGTTAATAACAAGCATCAGGATCAGTATGTCTACATAAACAGCTTCAGTTAGTTATGAGGGCAGGATTATAGTTTGGTCTTGCCACTGAGATCTCTCACTCTTATAGACAATAATACTGGGTCATTACTATTCACTTTTTCCTAAATTTATAGCCTCCAAATGTTAATGTCATAATATGCAATACAGTATTCAAACGCTAATTTTTTCCTTTCTATAGACCACTTGACTATTTTTTTTTCAATAACTGCAGTTTAGGCTAAATATTGATTTTTTCTATATATAAAGTTACGAATATTTTGAATATTTTTTAATGATATGGATTTACTGTTTGAAGAAAACATTGAAAGTGAAATATATACACACACAATTTTGTCCTACATCGAAGAGGACAACCCAACTACCAGCTGCAACTATTCCGATTTTACTTACCAGCAGTGCACGTTTTTCTTCATCTCCTTTCCTTTCTCTCTTCTCATTTTTTTTCCTGAAAATCTCTTGTAGCTAAAAAACAAACCATTTTATTCTTACTTAGTTTTCAAGCTATTTCATATGCATAACAATCCTTCATCATGAGAAACACTGAAAACTATTAAAATTTAGTTTTTAATTAAATTATCAGTGTTTCAATGATGCTTTATTGCTCATATTCATGCCTGCATGTTCACTCTGTGACCTTAACCATCGCACAGAAAAGAAAAAGGAAATATATCTTCCACAAAGTAAGGTTAATAATCCTAATTGGGAGCACAATAGTAAGAACATCATTGTGTAGCTTTACATTTTAGCCAATCCAGCCTATACAAAAAGAGGGAGTTCCAGCATTTTTCACCACCTCTAGGCACATCATTTCTTGTAGGGTACTAATTAGTACCTGTGTGGCTATGTAGTCAGCTGGATCAATCTTTTTCATATTGTTAGTTTCCAACTAGATCAGGTCTTACTCCTGCTGGTACAAGGGAGGGGTGGAAACACCTGGTGGGGGTGAAACATTCCCCTTCATCAGCAACAAACTACTACTCCAGAGTAATTTATCAAGTGCCCCTTTCTTTTTTCAAGTCTGTTCAAAGAATACCTCCAGGTCTCGTAAAACTTCTCTACATTAAGAGCTTAAAACATGACTTCTGAGAAAACCTCAAATATGAGACCTAAAACATACAGATTCTTGAGCATATTTATTTTTTGAAATTATACAAACTCTTCAGAGTAAGGAGTGGTCTGGACTTATCTTTCTTTGTAAGTATCTGTTTTATCTAGATATTTTTATTTATAGTAATACTTATTAATATTCCAAACCATTAGAGAAAAGTGTGTGTTTACTCTTCATAGTATTAACTATGGTGCCACCTGTATCTCTGCCAGTGGACTTCAGCTTTTCAAAAACTGCATGTGAAAAAATGTACTGCCACTTGCAGCATTTGCTAATCTCAAAGTAGGCTGCAAAAAAGAACAAACACCCTGGCTGACAAATCTGTCCTATCTAGAATACAGTATTTTCAGGACCAAACATCATGGCAGACAGACACAATTGTGGCAGTGGTTTCAAAGACCTGATTTTACCTACCAGAAGTCTGTAGATACTGTAGGTACCCACAGATAAAAACCTGATACTCTAATGATACATACAGAACTCCCTGGGATTGGAATGTGAAAGGTAAAGTAAGTGTGATAAATTTTGCAAGCAAATTTTCCAAATTTAATTTCAGGGAAGGCAGATGACTAAGACAAAGGGATCAGGCCAGCTCTGCTGCAGGGGTATGACAACACTGAAGCAAATGAATACACTGTTTAGTGATTAAATAGCAAATGCATTTATAAATAACATTTTATGAATTTTCAAAATTTACTGTTGTGTTCTAGAATTGCCTATACGGCAAATACAGACCAGAATATTGTGTGTCATTGTATCTATTTTTGAGTACGGGATCAATTTACAGACCTTGGTATGTTTTTTCTAATTCTTTGCAAACCTACAGGCACAAATTACTGTAACCTATGCCGACAAGGAAAAAGTCATGATAAGACATTTAGGTGGATGGTCTAGAGTACTACACAGTTTGCAATTCAAAACTGTGGAAAGAAAAAAGGTAAATGAAGTAAAAAAAAAAAAAACAAACTTGTGAAAAGTGAAGTGACAAGCCATCAACTAGGAGAGAAGAGTGGCAGTAACTGAAAAACCAAAAAAACAAACAAACAAACAAACACCAAACCAGTAAAAAGCAATGCATCCTTGGATGTATTTCCCCTGCCACAGAGGCAAAGGGAGTAAGATTCTGTTGCACTCATCATTAGAGCACTTGCTAAACTTATGGAAATGGATCTTTTGTTCAGAAGGAGTGCTATAGGATACCGGGGAGTAGAAAAGTGAATACAAAAAGGATTTAGGAGTACTTTCATAGGAGCACTGTTTGAAACAGGATAATGAGATTGACTGCTGAAAGCAGGAAAAACAAGATCTCCTGTAACAAGGCAACACAATCCTTCTGTTCCCTGACCTCACCCCTATGACATAAGCAAAGAGGAAAGCGCAAACACCATAGAATTAGGTTACAAAAACACTAAACCTGTTACCAGAAAAATTAAGTATTTTTTGACTCTTCACTACCCCTACTTCTCTCTACAAGAATCACATAACATGTGATCCCTACACCAATCTCTTCAAACTCTCTTTATTTGCAAAACTGAGTATTATTAACAATACTTCAAGTATTATGACAGCTGACTGTAATAAGTGGAGAAGTATTTTGCAAATGCTGGATATTGTTCAAATGGCAACACTTACAATCTCCTGCTTCCAGGCACACAGGAGATGATGCGTACCCAAGCAAGGTCACTACAGATGCCAAATGTATGTTCTGGGCCTGGGTCTGTCACAGCTGCAGCATCACTGAATGAAATTTTATTTTCATATTTAGTTTTATTTACACAGATATTATCAATTTACCTATCTATCTATTTTAGTCTTTCTCAGTTCAGATCTACCATTCCAACTTAGGGGATTTGATCTAATTTTTAAAGGTTCACTGACACAGTAATCAAGCAGTTAGGGTCAGGTTTAATCTATACAAATTTGTTAAATAAAATAGGTGGAGAACAGTATAGCTAGTGTTTGCAAATTCTCCTTTCTTTCTTCTATCCATCAAATCTGGTAACAGAAGAAGAATAAGAAGGAGAAATTTTTATCAGGGGCCATGACAGAGAACAAATAAAAAGTAGGATGTTATAAAAAAACCAAATAAAAAGAGGAATATAAAAGCATAGTTAGAAAGAAAGATGCAATATCCATAGTTGAATATTGTCTTTGCTTCCTGCCTTATATACTTATTTGATTTCATCTGCAGCATCAGTTTTTGAAAGACAAAACCTCCTGCTTCAATTTCCTCACACTTAGCTGTTGTAATGGAAGCCTTTTTTTTTTTTTTTTTTTTTCTAAAGTTGTCAGTCCACCACATTCCATTTTATTGACTCATAAAAGACTTTTTTTTTCCTTTTTTTTTCTTTTTCCTCTAGTTTTCCTTTGGCCAATTAATCCAATCTTTGCTGGCTTTTTCCCCCAACTGTAGAACATAGTTATTAGGAATTAGCAAATATAAGGATCTGTACATTTAGTATTAGAACACAAAAAAAATGATCAGCATGCCACAATTTGCAAGTGGTTACAGTTTCCAAAATAAATGAGACCTGTTCTGCTTCAGCTATGCCACCAGAAAACAAGACCTCTGATCTCATTTCATTGAAAAGGAGACTTGAGGGAAGTTCACTGTGTTGAGGACAGTTTCCTTCACATTTCAGTTTTATTTAGGTTAGCACAGCTTACCTAAATCAAGGCTTATAACTTGATTTGAAAACCATTAAGAAACAGCACACAGGAAATTAGGGTGTCTTTGTTTTAAATAAATTCTGGTCTGACATTTAAATCAGTGTCTGTTCCATGTGTCTGTTCATATGTATGTTTGATTCCTTATATTTTGCTCCATCTTCTTCTTCAGTAAGGCAGTGGGCTTTTTCTCATGTATTTACTGTATTTATTTATAAACTCAACAACACAAAGGACATATGAAGATAAAAATTGATGTCTCCTGCAAATACCTTTTTTTACAAACATCTGATTCAATTCTTATAATTTTTATTCAATTAGTCACCTGTACTTGTTCAGTAGAAAATAAAGATCTTGTGCTGTCTTCAGAAAGCTTATCTAAACCAACAAACCACAAAATTTTAAATGTTCATTTCTAAAGATGCATCAAAACCTGTTTGCCATAACTGTGTGTTTCAGTGTAATCCCAGACATCTGCTGCATATGGACATCACTAATTCAAAAAATTCTTGATTTATACTGTATACTGCAGTTTGTTAATATAAAGCCATGTAGTCACTGTAAAATCAGAAGCCCTAATGTTGAGTGAGTGTCCTGTTTTTTGCTGGGATAAAACTAGTTTTCTTCTCAGTAGCTGGTACAGTGCTGTGTTTTGGATTTAGTATGAGAATAATGTTGATAACACACTGATGTTTTAGTTGTGACTAAGTAGTGCTTACTTTAAGTCAAGGACTTTTCAACTTTCCCATGCTCTGCCAGCGAGCAGGTGCACAAAAAGCTGGGAGGGAGCAGAGCCAGGACAGCTGACCCGAACTAGCCAAAGGGATATTCCATACGCTAGAACATCATGCTCAGTATATAAACTGGGAGGGTTGGCCAGGGGCCACTGATCACGGCTGGGGGACTGGCTGAGCAGCTGGAAAAGATTCTTTTGCAAGTCCCTCCATCATTATGGTAATTAAATAATTCTGCTGACCATTGATACAGCAATATTACTTTAATAGCCTAATTATCTTTGAATGCAGTAGCAACTAAAGAGATCCAGAATAAAAATTGGAATTAAGCTTCAAAAATCATAATATACGACACACCTACACATTGTAATAAGAAATTACTATTTACCATTTACATTACACGAAATTTACTATTTACACTAAATAAAGGAAATAAACAACTGCACTCAATGAAGAATAGCTTATGTTCTCATGATTATTGAAATCATCATGAGTCTCAATCAAGAAAAAAAGATTAATTTCCAAGATTACATCACAATGTTCAAAGACTGAAAATTATACGTACCACTAAGAACTCCTTTTTGTCCACCATCTCATTGCCATCAGTGTCAAACATGTTGAAAGCAATTCTAAAACCTGCATGTGGCTCTGCCAAAAAGAAGCTCATTCAATTATTTATTTCCTTGGAAAGAAAGCAAATATAAATGTCTAAAAAGTTATTCAGTGTCTATTTATAAAAGGCATATCCGCAAGTAATTTAAATTGGCATGTTTGTATACATAGTAAATGCAAATCATAACATCAGTAAAACAGTATTACCCATGTTACGAAAACAGAAGGCATGCTCACAAATTCATAGATCAGGGGAAATAAGACAGTAGAAATAGAATATAAAATAACCAAGAAAAATATCTCACAGTAATGGCTGGTTGGGTAGTTAAGTGTGTTAGTTCATAACTAGAGTCCACGTTATGTTAAAAAATACAAATTTGTAGAAAATTTTCTATGAAAAGACTGTTTGAAAAGACACTTAAAAGTTTTGCAAAAAATGTACAGGATGCAACTTCTGGTCAAAACAAATCATGTGTTCAAAGAGACCCAGAATTTTCTTGTTTAGATGCTTAGAATCTTTGACGTTTGAGATCAGGTTAGAACTTCAAATTATTTCTGAAACGTGGGGACTTCGAAGGTCACTGTAAGTGAAGCCTTTAGGAAACATTTTGGTGATACTCAGTGATTTGCAATATGGATGAATTATGGCCAAAAGTTAGTCAAGATAACAAAGAAATGATGGAAAAGTATCCATTGATCCAGCAGTTAGGGACTGTAAGAGTTCACAGTCAAGCTCCTCCTCTGACTAAGAATCCAGATCATGTCTCAAAAAAACCCTCATGAATCCAACAGAAATGTTTTAATTACATACAAATTAAAGACAAGCAAAACACTTCACTCCTTCCCAAAAAACACCTCTTAAAATAACAAAACAAAGTCTGTATCAGGCTTAGTTTAAGTTATTCTACTTTGTTTTTATGGGTGGTAGAAGAATAAGTATTCAATTTTGTTAGTGTTTTCTAACATAATTAAACATTTACTTTAGTCTGACAGATTTTATATTCTGTATTTTATCATTGTCTCATTGGTGTCACGCATTATGCACTAACTGGTGAAACAAACCAGTAACAATGTCTATCTTTCTCTTCTCTGTATTCAGCGTCCTCCATGAACTTCAGTAAATTCAACTAGAAATTTTGTAGGAATTTCAAAGAAAAAAATAAATTTAAGCTCTTAACTAGGTTTTAGCTAATGTGCATGGCTCAACTTTCTCAACAGTCAGTAAAAGGCGTTCTAGATAATAAAGCACTTAAAACATAACACAAGATTCCAGTAGGGGAGTGGGACAGAAGAGGCTCAAATTGCCATAAGAGATGCATGACACATTTTTTTCCCCTGGGATACGCAGGAGAGAGGGAAAAAAAAAAAAGAAAAAGAAAACAAAGAGTATTGTAATCTACAGTAACACATTGAGATTAGAAACTTGTAAGGACGTTTTGGGTTTTTTTCTCCAAAAATACTTACTTGTTAAAATACATAAGAGGAATAAATATTCTGTGTAAGATATCACACCTGAAGACAAAAAAAAAGTTATGCCATATTAGTTGCACCTTGTCTTCACATCTGAAACTTGAAAACATTAAATCTATGTATAAGAAGGAGAATACTTGTACATGTGCATATGTACATTCATACTTGTGTACATGTGACTATTCAATCTGGTCAAGTAATTATTTGTCTAAAATATTGATCTATAGGGTGAGGAATTTTTTTTTTGGGGGGGGGTTGAGTATTTTAGGGGAGGAATACATTAAACATGGCAGATAACTACAATCAGCGGAGAATGGCTCATTAAAAGCTGGCTAAATTCTTAAAAACTAATATAATTTTTTTTTTTTTTAAAAACCCAACCAATAATTCATGACAACACTCTGTTAACAGTACGAGACCATTTACCCTAAGAACATTAATAGTGCTCCCTCCTGAAAGGTACCATTTGAATACAGTTCTTGACTTGTAGTATGTGCATTGTAAGCGCATGTCCTATATTAATTGAAAACTTGTCCTCATGTTACTTATGAAAACAGATCTGGGCTTTTGAGTTGTTTTTATATGCACATTTTCATAACCTTCACCTGAAATTTATATTACAACCCCTACTAAATAAATGTGTAAATTTTGTTAAATATTTTTAAATCCTGTTAGAGACATTTGTGCTGTCTGTTCTTCTACATTCAGAAGATCTGTAAGGAATATATTCTAAGATTGCCAATTTTGGTTAGATGGCAAAAGGCGATCACATTCACAGAAGTGTCAACTGGCACTTCCTTTTCTCTTCAGAAGTGATCTTGGCAAAGTTTAAATTAGAACTGAAGTCAATATCCAAATAATATATCTGGTACGATAAGCTGCACTTCTGCTTTTCTAGCCCTGGGGTGAACAGGCAACCTTGCAGAACGCCCACAGCACCAATGGAAAGAAGCATCTTACGGTTCAGTAAGAACCGAAACAGTGACTTGCCGCTCTCCCAAAAGCCCTTAGCTCTAATGATCTTTGAGGCTGAACTAGCAAAACCGGTTCCTGATTTCTAGCAAGTTGATTTTGTCTGTCCTCCAAAACCTAAAGTGTTAAGTCTGTCCACAATATTAGACTATTTCAAGAGAGTAAAGAAAAAGTATTTAGATGCCTGAGAGTAAAGATGTCTATCAGCTGGGATTTTCAAAAGTTGCTGGCTGTCTCCTTGATTTCAGTCCAAGTCAGGTGCAAAAGTTTTTAGAAAAACAGCTCATCTTTGGATATTTAAATATCTTTTAAAACCTGACTTAACTGAATATGTGACAAACTATGTAAACAGTAATCTGATTTTTTTTTCACTGAAAAACCTGCAAACTCAAAACATCATTATTCATGTGGATTTTACAATTATTGAACACATTTAACATCAACACTTCCAACACTGCCAAAGCAAGAAACTTTGGCATTTTCAACTAGTATTTACAGCACAAAAAGTTCTAAATTAATTCTATTCTGAAATAATACTCAGGAGGGACCTTCTGTCCTTGTGAACAGCTGAGAGATAAAACTCCCAGCTATATTTCTCTTGGATCTGTCCAAATGCCTCCCCAAACCTTCGATCATACAAATTTCCTTCCTAAAAGCCAACTGTCCTGAAAGAGGAGCACCTTCAAGAGAATCAGGTCTCCTATCATTAAACACAACAGAAAAAAATAACCAGCCACAGAGATCTCCACAGATATCACAGAGACTGGAATGTAAAGGCAATACAAAAGAAACAATGTTAACTAAATTGTCTTTGGAACCAAATGACATACTATAAAGAATCACTAAAACCTTCAACCTTTACCAGATGAAACGCTGCCTTCCCAACTTCCATTCCATTCATGGGGGAAAAAGAGGTATTTTTCCATCTTTTGATTCAAGAGCAAATTTAAATCTTCAGAACCTAGATTTTACTACTGCAAGTACATCTAGTTAGGAAGGCTACTAAGAATTTTTAATACCACCTATTCTTTTCCTCAATTTACACATAGCTCTACACTGAAGATTAGCAAAGATTAAATGCAGGCATTTAAGTAACACATGCTCTACGCTTTATCTTCTTGACTTCATACAGCAGCTTGCAGAAATTTTGTTTTCAAAGGCCTGCTTGAATCTGTTTGGACAAGCAGCTATCAAGAAATCAGATACCTCAAAGGTTCTTATTCAGTGATGTAAAATGTTCTTTAATAGCCAGTCAATAAATGTAAATATGTATTTTTGTTTGTTTGATGACACCTTCTTTGTTGTAAAATGGAGGAAGAAAGTGTGGTTGTCAAGTAGTCCATCACTGCGATGAAGACAGCAATATAAAAGGCCTTGAAAATGGTCTCTCCTTTTGTTTGTACTGGTATATTGTAGCTGCAGACAGTTCTGGTTGATTGCTCTGAGTGTTATGGGAGAGAGGCTCCGAAAAGAGGACTGAATGGAAAGAAAAGCTTACCTCAAGACCAGAAAGAAGAGAGGGAGGTCACCCAAGGGTAAAACATAAAAATAAAACTTAAGGACAACTGGCATAAATCTATGCGGCTCATCCGATTTAAATAAATCTACAGCAAAATAAACAGACGTAGCCTTTAGCTATTTGCTTCACATTAAAATATGCATGTTTTAAAGAAAATGAGTCAATTAATAATAATAAAAAAGCTACTAGATTAGAATTAGGGACACCTGAATTCTATTCCCATTCCTTTTACTGGCTTACTGAATGATCTTATCAGCTTTAACATCCATCATGTTTTCTCATATTGCCTATAAAATGGGATAACAGAACGCACTTTCTAGTAAAGCATGTTGAAAATCTATGTAAGTGCTAAAGTCTATTACTAATTTTACCAGCTTATTATACCAGTTTTGAGTCCTCTTAATTCTATCAACTTCCGTAGAGTTTACTGGCAGAAAACTGGAGTAAGATACTGTTGAATCAAGACTGTACATGTTGCAGACATTTTCTTACAGACTTAATAAGCAACATCCAGGTTATTTTTTTTAAACCAATAATATATTGATTTAACAGATTCTGAAGCTGAATTTTTATATAATTTATCTTTCAAAAGTCAGCTGTTCTGACTATATATAGAGCAGCCTAGAGCAAAGATATACAAGGAAATAGAGTGCAAAGATGTGCCAGTTTCTGCCCCCATGCGCTGCAGATTTGAGCCCAGGACCCTCCTCTGACAGTAGATGCATACTTACTCCTTTAATAAATTTGAGATGCCTTTGAATTTGATTCATCAATTACATGCACATGTTTGCTTGGAATTTTGTCGCTGGCATGCTTATTTTAAACATTCATAAAATGTCTTTATTTTATACCAAATTCTTGTGGCTGCTTTTAAACATATTTAAAATGCTCCATCACAACTTTGCCACTCTGAATATAAGCAAAGGAATATGTGGACTTGTTATCATAAATAATATAGCTTTAAAATGTCTATATACAAGCCATCATAGGTGGGTTTTTTCTGCGTTTTTTGTTTTTGAACTAATAGAACTTATTAAGGGGGGGGGAAATAAGAAAAAGGAGACCAGGAGTGGCTCTTGGCTCTTCCTTTACCAATAGTGTGAGTTTTACAAGCCTCATCTGCAGAACTTAAAGATATATATATCTAGATATATGTAGCGTTTCTGAAACCATCTCTTTGTGTTGTCAAGAAAAGGCTTATTCAGTGATCTAAGATACAATTACTGTCTTTAAAAATAATCACATCATCGAACGTATTAAAAAAGAGATAGTGTTTTTATTAGAATATTCTATCTGTGGGCTATAGAGCTTTCTTCATTACAACAAACTGAACCTGAAACTTTCAAACATCAGTTTAACAAACTCTTAAGATACCAATTCACTTAAAAAGGCTAGCTCTAAGACGGCATGATTAAACACTGCAGAGACTAAAGGGAACTTTTCATGCTGCAAAATGTAAAAAGCAACAGACGCTTTTTATCTTTTTGAAGATGTGACTAAGATTAAAGTACAACACCACTTTAGCCACAACAGGTTAATATAAGCGATAATTCAGTTTGGGAAAATAAATTTTTATCCCTCACCTTTCTCATTAAGGTTACGGAAAAGTTTGGATGATCCTTTCCAAACTGGTGGCGTCTCCATAAGGATCTGATTCAGTTCCTAGAATATAAGATTAAAAAAGATAAAAGTATATATTTAAATATATAATGAAGCAGTTAACAGATTAAATGCTAGCATATCAATATAAAACACAAGGAACTGCATACTAATCTACCAGCTAATTTAACTTCAGTTTGCAACAATGACTTTGGAAGTACTCAAGCACATATATAAATTTTGTACACATAATTATTCCAAAAATTTCTCATCTGCATGAATGCTAAGTGTTTGCAGAGTCAGAGAGACATGTGTAACGTATTTGTTGCTGAAATTATTCACCACTGCTCATACTCGCTGAAGCCAAGGATAAGTCACCCTGGATTTCAGCAAGGTTTTCATACAAGCTCCAAGCAACTGTTCTTTGAAATCTCTCAGTCTGAACTAAGGCAAACTTCACCCACGAATATGAATGTACTTCACTTAAAATACAGGGATACAGACACAGTTCTTTTGCAGTTGTACAAATGTAAAAAAAAAAAAAAAAAAAAATAGAGGTAAGAGGCACTTAAACATCACAAAAGGTAGACAGTGGCATTAAGTATTCCAGGCAGCTTTAGATACACCTGTAGGCACTAAAGAAACTCAGATACAGGCTGAGGAAGGAACTGACAAAAGCTTGAAAAAGTCAGTAAATCCAACATAACAGGCACAGCTGGTCAAGTATCTTTGAGATTCTGGATTCAGCTGAGTCTTAAGTGACAAAACAAAAGAAATTGAAGTCTGTCTTTTTTTTTTTTTTTTTTTTTACTAAAGATTAAAAAATTCTCTGATTTCTCCCGTGACTTAAGTTTACATCATGAAAGAAAGTTAACTATGGTTACAAGACAGTACAGGAACTATTGCCCACCTGCTTTGAAAGGGATCGCCACTTTTTAGCACCTGCAACAAAAGACAAAGTCATGAATTTAGTTATGTCAGTGTGGTGTCACAAAAATTTGACTGCATCTATACTGTGTTTTCTAGCCAAAGAAGAGGCATTTTCCCAACTTCATCAGGATAATCTTCAACCTGGTTCCAAAAAAATTCTCTTTATGTTATTAAAAAACCAATTAGCTTAATACATACCTAAACTCCTAACTTTAAAGAACCAATTGAGATGTACAGCTTTTAATCCAGCTCAGCTTCAGTGAGAGCAAAGACCTTCTTCCTCCAAAACACACCATTAAAACATTACACAGGAAACAGAGGGCATTCATGTTAACCTGTGGTTCAATATTCTGAAATGATTATTTCATAGCAGTAGCATTACAATGCAGATTGTAGGGAGACCTGGATTCTGACCCTTGCTTCAGGGACTACTAACACCTTTTTAAAGCAAATACAGAAAAAAAATACTTGAAACTACACTGGGTGCTAAGACTCCCTTCAGCCATTCCCAACAACTCAAGATACATGCTTCCTTTTACAGCCGCTGTCAGGCTCACTTTTTTGTAAGTAGTTTTAACAGAGCAGCTGCAGAGGGCCTCCAGTTCAGAACTGGAAATGCTTGCTAACACTAAAAACTGATGAGCAAGGCTGAGCAGATGCTTTCTTCCTAACGCTTTACATGGCAGGCTCCAGGAGCAGAGAAAGATACTCTCATTCGACAACAGTTGTGTGCAACCATCCAAGAATTCAAAACCTGAGGTCCACTGCCACCCTCACAAGACAAACATTTGTACAGATTCACTATTAAGATAAAGCACTGTGAACATCAGAATTCACAAAGGTACAAAAAGTGGCACAGTATGTGGTCGCATCCCTAACTTTTTGGTTGGTAAAGGCTCCTTTTTATAGAGCAAAACACTCTGTGGTATTAGAAATCCCTTCCTCATTATGAAATCCATGCTCCATTAAATAATCGTCATGATACAGATGCTACTCACTATGGTCTTTCATTAGTTCATGTTAGAAACTCACTGAAATTTTACTTTTACATCTTGGTAAAGGTCAGCACCAAGACTGTCCACAAATCCCACTCCAAGTATGGTGGAGTTCTATCGAGCAACATCATTACATGAGATAACACATTTTCATATACTTCTCAGTTTAATTTTTTAATGTCAGTTAAAGTATTGTCTCAAAATACTAAATGAACCCCCCGCCCAACAACCTCATTTACTATACAAATTCATATATGTTTATGCCTATAATAAGAAACTTGGGGAATAAGTATTTCTAACTTTCCAATCAGGTAATTTTCCAGTCTCATCATTATATATAAGTTTTCCTTCTAGACAAGCAATTGAAGATTTATGCGTTTATACATACTTCTTACAGCTCAGTATTAGGCTAAAATTACTGCAGTTAGAGCTAAAGGGAACAACATCTATTTCCTCTTCTCTTAATTTGCTTTATAAATACATAAAAATATATTCAGGTATAAACTTATCAAGCATGACTGTTAAAAATATTGTACTTCTCCAAATGGAAGCCTGCAACATATGGAAAGCAGCAACAAGTTAATTATAGCATTTATTTTATATTTTTTATAATAACTGCCTGGAGTCAAAAGTTATATTTTATAGAAGAAAATATACTCCTACAGTATTAGTTAGTGTTTAATCAAAAAAAGGAAGTGAACACCCTCTTGACTTTTGTAGGGTTTACAAGATTTCCAAAGTAAATCAATCACAATAGACGCATTCACTCCATCACAAATCTCATTCAGGTCTAGTAGTATTAGCTTTTCTATAAAGCAGACATAAAGAGCTACTATTATTACCCTTCAAAGGGCATTTCTGCTTTTTACAAAACTCAAGACCTTTCTAATCTTCATCCATAAAAAAATACAGGTGTACGTTCTGGAGGTTTTTTTCTGCAAAAAAACAGATGCTCTAGTATGTCAGCCTGGATGGACCCAATTATTTACAACTTGCAACTTATTTACAAAATGATTCAAAAATACAAAATAAGATGTTTAGAATGTATCATTTCATTCAGAAAAATATCTTCCTTAAACTTACTACCTTCAACAGAGCAAACCAGAAAATTAAGACTTGCCTAAACAGGCAAAGCAGTACTTAGACAAAGCTGAAGTACAAAGGTTAAAATTAATATAGTCAGGGATCAGAAGCTGGAAGCGGTAATCTGCAGGTCAGCCACTTCACCTATTACTTCCTACTTGTCAGCCTTCTGTCCAAACGTCCCAGACAATATGACTTTCAATATAATAACATCATCCACTTCTACTTCAGTTACAGCCTCTTAAAATAGTTATCTGAGTCATGCAATCTCTGATACTAGTCTATAAAACTAAAGGACATCCAGGTTAGTTTTGCTTTCAGTCTCAGAGATGAACTGGATGCATGGGAAAGATTTTGATACAGACAAGGTTTGCTGAACTGAACTCAGAAGTATGCCTCACTATTAAACCCCAGATCACTTCTCCTTCGGCATATGAACAGAATGTCCTTGTGAGCTTAGCGCTTTTTGGTTTGGACTTGTTTTTAAAATTTGAATACTCGCTGTGAGAGAGAAGGAAGCATACATTTCATTAGCACGGAAAAGTCTTAATAGCAAACCACATATACACTGTCCACAAACCAGTCAAACTGTCATAAAATGGAGTTAAAACAAAATGTTTAAGTCATGTCCAGCATGTGGCACGAATGCTTCACGGTGAAACCAAATTCCACAGTAACAAAAAAAGGAAGACCTGGAGATCTAGGCAGAGGAAGTAGCTATAAAGTGCTGATGTGTATTTGTATTAACTTCTGTGATAAGAAATCTGCTTCCTTTCTTTTTAACTGCAGAGCAAAAAGAGAATGAAGATTTGCTTTCTGGTAACAGTTTCAAAGTTTCGCAAGTTTTCACCATCTAAGCTCTATCTTCTGCCTTCACTGTTACAACAAGATTGTATCTTTACTCAAAAGTTATAGAAGTTTTGATCACTGATATGCCATGGCTGAATTCTTTCCTCTTGTTTCATTACTGCTAAGAGAACAAAGGGGAAAAATCCAACATCTGCACAGAGCTTTAAGCTCTTCTCTGACTGTTCTGGCTGCTTTTGACTATTCTCTATACTAGCTTTGTGGGGTAGGCTTTAGGAAAAAAGACCTAAGGTGAGTTATTATACACATCACACCTGAGCAAAGATACTCACTTTCTCCAAAAGTTGTGCACTACTACAAATGCACTGCAAGCCTGAGGGCCAGGAAATCAAACCAGATCAGAAATGGATCACCTTACTATTTAGTCGCCCTTTGATACTTAAAGCAAAAATTTTACAGTAAGAGAACTAAAGTTGATAGTTTATTTTTCATTAATTTAATTAACACATAGTGCTAACTCTGGCAACTTTTAAGTGTAGAAAGTGTATCCCCTGGGGGACTGAAACTCTTACTCAAAGCAAGTTATTTAGAAAGCCGTGGTATGGTTATAAAATCTCTGTAGGGCAAAAAAACCCCAACATGATAGCAAATGACAATTTAAGATGGCAAAAACTGCAAAAAAATCTTATCCTAAATTATTTAGAGAACTCGTATCTTGCCTGCCAGCTTACACACAAACTATACAGAGGAGGAGGAGGAGGCAAGAGTTTTACAATACTGGCCTGCTTAGAAAGAAACCGTAACTGTAACTGTCGATGCAAATGGTACAAATGAACTCCTTCTCTTTCATGCCTGTTGAGCTGTCTGTGACCTCTAAGACAAGAACATTTAAATAATTACTAGTATGCAGATATTTACAATCTAATAACAATCAGGATACTGATTGTATGCACTTGGATACCATTAAAAATAAAATTCTGGAAGATGCAGTACGTTTTTACCACAATCAGAAACAGAAGGTAGTTATCAAAAGCAAATGGAAAACCAACATACACCACTGTTTTCCCTAGCGATTTTATCAATATAAAACTTCTGCTTACGTTTGGGTTCATCACTTGTGACAGCCTGAATGAAGTCATATGGAGTCATATATAGCTGTCCTTCAAACTCTAAACTGGCAAACCTACGAAACCGTTGCTCCCGAGGAGTTGCATAAAGGTGTAAATCTTCAAGGTCTGATCTGTTTTCTGTAACCTTCAAAGACAGAAGGAAACAATTTTAACGTATGAAAAAAGTTTTGGTTTACAATTGTCACTGCCATCCACCATAAATAAACTGTAAATGTAAAGGTGATAATTTGTGAAGTCAAATGCATCCAAATATTTTTGTGTGGTAAGACTGAAACTACAATCAGGATTTAATTTCATTTTCAGTCTTCTACAGTTTTAGCAATAAATCTTCATGCACTGAAATTGTTGACACTACCTAAGCTCAGGGAAAAAAAAAAAAAGTGGAACTCTAGGCTCTTGAACCACAGAAAAAGGGGCAGCTAACTCAAGGAAGTCCATGTAACTTCAGCAGTCAGGCTTTAAACAACTCTCCTAAAATTATTTCAGTTGTCTGACATTTCCAGAAGAGAATGGAATAACACTTTTCTTAATACTGCTTCTTAGTGTAGAACATAGCTGTTGACAGTAATAGGCAAAACACCTCTATAATATACTCCAGCGTAAATCCTCTATGTATACTGCTATTTCAAGTATGCAATGCAATTAAAGCTACCATACCTGGGGGAACACAAGAAAAGAAGAGCATAATTATTCTTCCAGAGCTACAGAACTACTACATGGCATTAAGTTCACACATCATGAGAGTTTATAGATGTCAGGATAATTCCTGGTATAATTACTATCCACCAGATTTACATGTAAACTCAGTAGTAGAAAACTGTGTTCTAAATTACTACATCTTTGTGTTACACTGTCAAACCTTCTAACAGAAAACATGCTACCACTATCTGAAAACATTTTAGCCTTTAATGAGGAAAGCTCCTCTGTGGAATCAGTACCTCGAAGAAAGTGTAAGTATCTTGAATTTTTTTCGGAGATGAAAAAAACAAACCCAAACTGTTTCATAAAAGGAAGATCAATGATATAGCTAACTTCTCCCAGTATGTTAAATTAGGAATGCAGCATCTTATCAATGAAATATCCCAAGCTGCCATGGTCCTCGCTATTCTTGTCATTTCATACAATATCCCTAAAATTCTTCAGGTGTCAAACTAAGAAAATGCATGTTTAACTAATGTTTATGTTTTCTTTTAACAACTAAGAAAACAAAAACTTTTTTTTTTTCAGAGGGGCAACTAAACACAGAGTTGTGAGGTGTCTGCAGTTGCTGTCAGCTAAGAGGTAACAGTCCTCAACTACAAATGGAAATTGGTTTTCCAAAACCATTCTAAAAATAGGTTTCAGATTTCAGCAATCAGAAGCAAAGGCACATTTATATTGGGAAGTCAAAATTTTATGGCCTCAGTTGTAACTAGGAGATTAAATTATGCTTGTAAAATAGACACACCAAAACCCAATGTGTCTAGAAGAGGTCAAACACTTTCTATTTGGAAAAAACAAAAAAAACCGTATGTATAATCACAGTGTAACAGAAGACTTGCAGTTTCTTGATTTTATGCATTTGGTGTTAGTACTTCAATGGTTTAGCTAGGATGCTTTAACCAGCTTTCTAGAAGGAAAGACTGTGTAGTTCTCTTTCTGGATGGTCTCTAGTCTTTTTGAAATTATTGTTTCTATGAGTCTGTGAGAGAAAATGTTTTATTGCAGTGGAAAAAACTGACATAGAAAATAAGAGTAACAGAAATATTTATACGATCATTTCATTATCAGTAGACCGCTTTATATACAAGCATTCTGCACCTCTACCCGAGAAGCAGCTTTAAACCTAATCTTTGTGTTTTTAATCATTTTCAAATGATTATCAAATTAAATATGGGGAGAAAAAAATAAAATCTAACAGTCAGACCTACAAACTCACCTTAAAATGACAGAAAAAAGCTGAATTCTCTTCTGACATACTCACATGCAAGCCAAAATATTTCTGTCCTATCTCACGATTTAAGTATTGTGGTCCTTCTAATCCTTCAGCAGTCCAGTGGCATTCAAGCTATGCCTTCACGTGAGATTTACACAACTCAATTGTTTTGATAGAGCTTGTAGCTACATAACTGATTATCCCTGTATCTGAAGTTTAATAATCTATCGTATATTTGATACATATGTTATTTTATCACTATTACAAACGTGCTTTTGAATATATGCAGGTTGTAAGCATAAGTAATACAGCAGTATTTCTGCAAAGTCAATTTTCAGAAAAGAAACTGCTTCAAGGCCATATTACATATGCAGTATGTATAATTGATAGTAGTCAGTCATAATCAATCATACCTAATCAGGAAAATCTGTGGATAATGTATCACTCCAGAAATATCATTGTAGTTTTGACCACTGTTAGTATTTGCAAAGCATGTTGAGATTCTTTGCTCTCTCAAGAAATTCATAGTATCTGGGGTACTACTGCTTAATGCTTTGCTTGAGACACTTGGAAAAGCATTTGCTAAATTCTCAGACACATATTTCAACATTATCTTAAGTACTCTATGCTACTATAAGCATAAAATATACTGCAAATATGGACTTCTCAATACATGCTTAAACTTAACTCATGTCAGTACTCAGGTCTGCAAAACCTTAATTTCTGCCTCATTTTAGCTTCTCTCTCATTATATAGCAATGCCAGCACTTCAAGCTGTGGCTCAAAGTCATTGTAACCTGGCATGAATGCAGCCTGCCACCAAAAAGAGCAGTACCTCCCTAACTCTCCATACCCTGCATGCACTTGCTCTGGCACTTTCATTTCTCCAAACATCAAACTGGATCAGGGAGCTGGTCTGACTGAGAACTTCTGTTTTGGTTATTTTTTTACCCAGATAAAAGCCTGATCTACAAAGAACAGTTATTTGTTTCAAAACCTAGGCCACCTGAATGTGCAGCTTTGCAGCAGAAAAGAAAATGTCACCTGTTCCAACAGCAAGCTCCATCTACCTCAAGTTAAAGTGAAGCGGAAATGCAAACTTAAGCATAATTTTATTCCAAGAAATAAAAATACCACTTCATTTTGAACTTTGTTGTTTTATTTGAAAGAATCAAAATAAGTTGCTTCTGCTATTGATCCAACACGGTTTCAAACAAATGTACACAGAGCTTAACATGCATTAAATTACTGGTCCATTCACTGAATGTCCAAATAAAAGCAAGGTTTGGCTGCAGAAGACTGCAGGCACACACCTTAGCAAAGTGACAAGTAACACCATCTCTGGGAATATTTTTTTTTTCCCAAATGTCCTGTTCAGAGCTTTTCTTCTTCTATTACTGCTAATCAATTTATGTAACATACAACAACTTTTAAGTCTCTTGCATAAAAGCTGCAATTATTAGGAACTAATCAATATGCTGATTAAAAGCCAAGCCAGTCTGAAGTATGACATCAATTCACACCTCTTCAGGCATTCATTTAAGAGATTTGTCTCCACACAATGATGAAACGTCTCCTGTTTTCCCCAGCATCAGCAGATCATAATCCAGAGAGGCAAGTATGAGAACCTTAGTGATGCCAATTGCTCTCAAGTGATTTATTTCATATTTATGCCCAGGTTAGGCAATCTTATTGTAGCAGCATCAGTATCAAATCCAATGGACACATAGACAAGGCACAGAAAGTAGACGTTGAGTACCTCAGGGAAGGTACTGTTGGTGAAGGAGTGAACAGGATTCAGTAAGATTCCAATTTCTATTTGAAGTTTCAAGAGCTTATCCAGACTAAATCTCTCTGTAATTATCAACAATCTTCAAAAACTTTCATGAAAGTACATCTCTTTGACAAACAAAAGAGGGGAGATTTTTTTATGCTTCTGTTTACTAATCCTCTTGGCAACCCTGCCTACTAATTACTATGATGTTGTAACATGTTATGGTTCTCTGCCTTTTAAAAACTGGACACGGACATTTCCTTCAAGCAGAATGTCACAATTCTCCCAATGACAGTATTATCTTAATTTTAGGTGTAGCAGGTTAGCTCTGGTTTACCTACACATGTATACCAACCTACTTTGTTATTAGAATTTCTAGGGGAAAAAAAAGAGCCCCACAGCTGAAATCAACAATCTAGCTGGTAGCCAGAACTTCCATCCTTCCAACCTCATGAAGTAAATAAAAAGAGGCAAGACTGAAGCCCATCACCACTCATGAACAATGCTTTATCTTTTCCCTATTCTCAAAAAAATCTACATGTTAATAGTTCTAATTAAACAGCTCATGGTTATCATCCTTCTGCTCTTCCTCCCTCAAACTCTGGTACCTTGTTGCTATGCCTTTACCTTCCACCCCGTGTCTTCCTGTGTCATACCCTTGTAAAAGGCCTGCAGCAGGAGCACAGCAGCTTTCTGGGGCGCTGCTACGCGCGGTCTTGGCTTTCATCTGCCTTTTGCAAAATGAAGAACAGAGACTCGGTGGCTCTTATAAGCTAAGTTGAAATCAGCTGAAGAGAAAAAATTATCCTGACGTACTTTCTTGCTGTTCCCCAACACAGAAATATATATACACATGCCTAATTCTCACAGAGGAGAGACATTCTCACAGGGGAGACATTTCAAAGCAGTTTCTAAAATGAATTAAATGTATTCAGCATTGACATGCAAACCGTCACCAGGCAAAGGAAACACAGGGAAATATTTCCCATAAGAATGTCCATTTTAACATCAGCTTATAAAAAAAGGTAAGTAAAAATTAAATTGAAGACCAAATATTAACTTGGCAGGGGACTTCTCTGAATGCAGAGTATCACTCTTCAGTTCTGTGTGCTTCCTTTGTAAATCTATGCTACGCATATTCCAAATGGCCTAAAATATCTGGAAAAGGCCTCAAAATTTTCAAATTTACTATGCAAATGAAAATATGATGATAATTCTCTCTCACTCACATATTTCAAGGACTTAAGATAATTCCTGTTTTCTAGAAGTACTGTATTTAGAGGGGGCCATCTAAAGCAACAGTAATACCACAAAGTGTCTCATACAGCAGCAGTCCTTTAGATGAAGGTCTTTGTTAAGGACACTCAACATTTTTAGGTCAACTCTGACAGCATTCCTTGCAGAACCTCCTTTAAAGTGATACCCCTCTGTATTTTCTCCCTCTACTCACAGCAAAAACTTGAGTGAAGAAATCCTAGGCTTTTTATTAAGCAAAATTAGCGTCCAAAACGCATTCCCATTTTGGGTTCATCTCTCATGCACTGCATCTACCAATGGACACAAGTCAAAATGCCCTGTAAACCTTGTGCTCTCACCAAAAGTTTCTCTAAATAGTACTTGAACTTCCTTGAAGCATGGGCTCATCTCCATTTCTGGTCCCATGTTTGTCTTACTGGCTCTCCTACCTCAGAGATATGGTCTGTCTGAATTTTGTATAGCATGAATCAACCTGTATGGCCTCCCAGTGAAATCCATGCAGTAACTCTACGTTGCCACAAGATGGTCTAACACAAGACAGAAGCTCAGAGTGACATCAAAATACTAAAATTTTGCAGTAGTTATGACTCCAAACTATCTGAAAATATCAACGATTGGTAATGATATATCCCAGGTTCAGTGGAACTGCAGAAGATTAAACTTGTCATCATTACGCTTTCTATCAAAAAACACAAAAGAAATGTACTTTGCCAAGTGTTAAGTCTCATACTACGTTGTCAGCAATTCAGAAGTTTTATTCTGTGGCAAAAGATCTAGTTTTCCCATGGAGACAAGCTTAAATGCCAGATACAAGATTCTTCACTTGAAAATTAGAAAAACTGATGCCTACAAGCTCCTGAAGCTCTGCAGAAGCAATCTGCAAGTATCCATTATCAACACCCAGAACAATACTCCCAACTCCCAGATTCTGGGAGTATCTACCAATAGTGTAAAATATTTCACAAAGCAAATAGGTAAAATATATACATGCTGTGGATGCATGTATGAGGCAAAAAGCTTCAACAATATCACACAAAAACCCCACAACTCTGCTGTGTTCCAAGTCAAATCAGTGTTCTCTTGCTTTTTCCAACTTAGATAAAGGTGAGACTATTTTAACTAAAGAAACCAACATTTACTACCAAAAGTGCCTTTTGCTCACAGTCAAAAGTATGTTCTGTTACAGTAGTTTAATCTTTAACTAATTTATTTCAAGTGAGTGAGTTTCTTTGAATTTTTGCTTGCAAGGTAATCTGTCTTCCATCAATGAGAATCTGTGCAAATTATTAAAATAAAAAGGTTTTCAAAGCAACACTGTTCCTTACTTCCTTCATTTATATTTGACTTCAGGCTTATTTAATATGCTCCCATGTAGATAAAAGTAGCACAATTTTGTTTTCATGCTGGGTGGCCAAAAGGTTAAACGTCAAGTTCCCAGTGTGGGAAAATCCCAAAGTAGACAAAACTGTTTTGATGCTTACTGAAGTTATATTTCTAGCAGACTACTTAGATGTAGTACAGCCAACAATTCTGTTAGTTGATCCTGCTTCACTAAGATAAGGATACTATTATAGTAAAACATTTACAAGCATAGGAAGCTGGAATGTGTTTAAAATGCTGTAAAAAGGGTCCTGTTCAATTCTGTTACAGGAAATCCTTGGGGTAACAACGTTTATCCGTAAGCACAGCTTTTCCAGAAATCTTCCAGAATAAGTATAATGCTAAAATATTCTCCAACAGTCGTTCTTACATTAGTTTCATGCAGAAGTTACTTAACTTCTAGCAGTTCTTCAAGAAGCTTTAGTCAGTGCATATATCCTGCTATACATATCCATATGCTTCACTGCATGCAAGACTGAAACACACTAGTAGCTGGACCTGTCTGTCCCAAACATGTATCATCCTTTTTTAACATCTTGAGGAACACAGAACTAATGCCAAAAGGTAAACCCTCCTTTTTCTTCAGCTGGCTGGTAAGCAGCGTCCTCAGGATGATAACAGTGAGGAACTTCAGATGTCATCAGCCAAAGAGCAATCCATCTTCCTACATTTGGAATTGACCTATGACATGAAATGCACAACGCTTGTGAAAAAAAGGTTAGTTGCAAGTGGTTCTTGTAAAAATAATGCTTTATGTGTCTCTTGGAATGGCATTCCTCTTTGAGCAGGCAGGAGAATCTCCTCCCTAGGGGAGTTTGCCATACTTTTTGGAGTTAAAAGTCTTGATTTTCATTTCACAGAGATGGAAATACATGATGTAATCCACTTAGAAATGTGCTGCTACAAATAAACTTGACCTTTTGAGTATTTTCACAAAGAGGGAGTTTGACAGTACCGCTGAGGTACTAGGAAAAAAATCTCTGGAAACATTCGAAGCATACAGCTTCCTTCTCCTGAAAATGACTGTGCCTTCAAAAAAACATGATAAAGTACATATTCTGTGTCTGTCTCTCCCTGACCCCCTTTTAATTCAAAATTCACCTCTAAAGGAAGTGATCCTCAGAGTATTTCATAAAAATAAAGCGACCCAGTGCTCACTACCTTTATACAATGACAATAGGATTAGAGAAGAGATCACTTTGGAGTGCAAAGAGGCATCATTAGTATTTCCAAGATCATTTTAATATGCTTTACAAATGACACTGGAATTTTGGAAGGAACATGGAAGCAAGGAACTAGAGGACAAGTATTAATTCCTCTGAGGAATTCTGACAGTGGATTATGTTTTTCTAAAACTGTTATATTTTGCTGCAAAAATACGATACACAGATGTTCCGGCAAGGTAAATTCTCCACAATCAGTATGTTGGAGCACAACTCTTCTTGGGTCAATACTGCTCTCAGCTGTCAGTACAGAGAATCTGTATCAAAATAACAGTGCTTTCAAACAGTTTGCTGCTCTGCATAAGCATCTCCTAGACTTTAAAGGAGCTGCTAGAAGAGTGCTCCCAGTCTTCACCAAAACCTTCAGACAAAAACTCAGCAGCTCTGAGTGCAGAATTTTACTTTGGTTCTGAAATGTTATGTGGCAGCAACGCTAGTCAGGACTGGGATCATTCTCAGAAAGCCTCTGGGAAAAGGGAATCCTGTAGGGAGCTTAGTTTCCTGCTGCTTCTGTAACAAATCTTACTCTCTATGAGAACACCTCCAATGATATGCTTGCTCAAGCACACATTTTTTAGTACTGACCACGTGAGATCTATCTGTTCAGAAAGTTTGCCACACCACTGACCTCATGTTGGTGACACATATCATAGCTTGACTTTTAACAAAGCACTTCTTAGTCACCTGTACATAAATTCATGAATTTGCTGCTCATCAGGTTTCACACTGTAGGAGTTTCACAGAACAGGGAGAAACACCTGCAGACCACTCTGACACTTGTTTCTCAGAGACTCATAGGTTTTTTTTCTGTTACTCTCAATGATGTACCTCATTTCTTAACTGGCCAAGAATGGGAAAGTGTACCCTCAACATATGTGCGATCATCAGTGTTAGTCCTGGAATCTAAAACTTATTTATTCTATAAATACTAGAGCATCAGTAAATACCAGATGACAGCAGTAGGACAAAGCAACTAATTACCAAGGTGTATATGATAAACCTAGTCTCAGAGCATTCCATCACCACTGCCAAGCATTATTTGGACTCAGTGATAGAATCTGAAGAAAAGTAACCTGTAGGGGTACTAACTGGAACCAGCACAACTCTCAAGATACTTTCACAGGTCATATGAACATTATCTGGAAGCAGGTGACCTGCAAGAAGAAAGTTGTTCTGCGAAAGTCAAGATGTAAGCTGGGTTAAACTCCCTGCCCACCCGCCTCCCGGTTTTTGTTTGGTTTTTTTTTTTTAATTTGTTTTTTTTTGTTTGTTTGGTTGTTTTTTTTTAGTGTTTAGGTGGATCAGAAAAGCTATTCTGTTGTCTGCTGGAGCTGCCTGGATGAAACAAGGCCATTCCACTTATTACACTTTTATGAAAATTCATCTCAAGAAATAAGCAAGACATAGGAATTCAAGACTAGATATGTCTGCTGGTTTTGGCTGGGATAGTTAACTTTCTTCACAGTAGCTGGTATGGTGCCAAGTTATGGATTTGTGACAAAACCAGTGTTGATAATTCAGGGATGTTTTCGTTACTGCTGAGCAGTGTTTACACAGTGTCAAGGCCTTTTCTGCTCCTTGCACCACCCCACAGCAAGCAGGCTGGGGCTGTGCAAGAAACTGGGAGGGAAAACAGCCGAGACATCTGGCTCCAGCTGGCCAGAGATATCCCATACCATATGGCATCATGCTCAGCAATAAAAGCTCTGGGGAAGAAAGAAAAAGCTGGTGGGGGACGGGACATTCAGAGTTAAGGTGTTTGTCTTCCAAAGTCACTGTTATGCATGCTGGAGCCCTGCTTTCCTGGAGATGGCTGAACACCTGCCTGCCCATGGGAAGAAGTGAATTAATTCCTTGTTTTGCTTTGCTTGTGTGCGCGGCTTTTGCTTCACCTATTAAACCTGTCTTTATCTCAACCCATGAGTTTTCTCACTTTTGCCCTTCCACTTCTCCCCCCCATCTCCCTCTGGAGGTTAAGTGAGCGGCGGTGTGGGGCTGTGTGGTGGTTGCTGGCCAGGGTTAAACCCCAACAATAAGGATGAGACAGGCACAGCTATATTGAATAGTCTTGAACACTGACTATCTGAATACTTTGCCGTGTGATACTGTTTTCAGTTAAAAACTTACTACACATTAACCATTAAAAATTTAAATCTCCATTGTCCATTAATGTTTCAGGATGGATTTTTTAATGGAACCAAAAACTATGGGAGAAGATACATTTTGTTTTGCCCACATTAGAACATCGTAAAAAGAATCTCCAGCAATTCCACATTTTAAAGGAAAATATTTCAGGTTTTGCAAGGGCTGGTCGCTTCAGTGACAGGACTGGGTTTTTTTAGTGGTTGTTCTGTTAAGAAGTAAGTTAGGAGCCTATAGAAACCCTCACCCAGAAATATTCATTTTGTTAGCTAGGTCCTCCTGCAAAATTTCAACCTGCAAAATTTCAACTTGGTCATTTCTGGTCAGAGCCCCAGGGGTGATGCAAGAAACATTCAGTATAACTGCTTCTACCAGCTGCTGTAGATCTCTAGAGCAAGACACAGAGTGCAGAGACACCACACCACCTGCTCCTTGCTTCTGATGATCCAAGTAAATAGCATCAGGGAAAAGTGTCCTGCTGAAGGCAAGATTAAGGAAGAAGCACGCAAATGGAACTATTAGGATGAAGTAGAAAAGTTTGGATTGGATGGAAGGAAAAAAAAAAAAAAAAGATGTTGCATGATTTGCCTTGATAGAATGAAAAGCAGACTGAGACTGGATATGAAATGGGGAGCTAGGGAAATAGGAAAGCAGGGGAAAGACAAACCTAGAAAGCCCCAGAAAACAGTGTCAGACTCTGTGAATCAAGAATAAAGGAGAAACATCTCTGGCTACTTCTTGACCTTCCAAAAGCAGCTGGAGAGGGTCCCAAGATACTTGAGCCTCATCATTCTTTGCTGGTCAGTACATGACAGAATCATAAAAACCTCCTAGCAAAACATGCATCACATTTCCATCAAATTCATCTATACAGAAACTGCAGGTTACCATTCTCCAGCCACTACTCTAAACACTCTGCAGCAGATCAAGAGCTCCAGCCTTGATGCTAGTAACACTGACACTTAAATGACTTTTCATGAAAGACTTTTTTACTTCAAATGTTATTACGTTTTTTAAACTGTTAAACACTACTAAGGTTGCAAGCTCAGCACTTAAAATTGAGAATTGAGTTATTGTCACTCAGGCAAAATCAATTCAGCCTTCTAATAAAGGATGTTACAACACAATACCATTGCCGAATACCATTAATACCATTCAATGCAATTTGAAAACAGCATTTGCATTCTTTTTTTCCCCTAGAAGACACCTCTGGAGGTGTTTCAGAAACCTGTAATGAAAGAGTTCGTGGTCACCACAAGTCTAGAGGGTGATCATAAATGAAGTACCAATCACCGATGGAGTTCATGGTCAAACTACTATGGTAGCTCAGCCGCTAGATCCGGCATTAAACTATGGTCTTTCCCCATTGCCACACAAGCCTTTCTGCAGCATGACAGTCAATAATAAAAAAAGCACAGGATCCCACCACCTCAGACCAAAAATTCCAGTTATTCGACCTGCATTTTGGGGGGTACTTCAACTGAAAAGGTATTTTTTTCAGGAATGCTAAGCACTCAGATCTGCTATTTGGAAATATACTATTTATATAATATAAAAATATATATTTCATAGTATATATACACTATGAAAATATTTGAAAATAATTATTAATAATAATTAATTTTTCAAACTTTCTGCTATGCAAATGGGAAACTGAATTAATTACAGCCCTTTTCCACATTGTAGCATGGTGTTTGTCTTTAAAAAACTGCCAGTATATACATAGAAGATACATTTTATAAGTTTTTTATTTTACATTGATTCAAATATAACCTTAATTCTGACTTCACAACCCCAATGCTTTTATAGCAACGTGTGTGAAAATCGATTAATTACACGTCACACTAAAATTCTTGACTTTTCAAAGGTGCAGCAACCACATTTCCCTCAAAGGAAGAGTGAAGACTGGCTAAGTAAAACAATGCAAAGTTCTGTCAAATCAAAACAGTATGAAAAGCTGAAAGAGGTCCTCTGTGCCATAGTACCACACGCAAGACAACAAGTACATGAATAATGAAAAATACCTGGCTCAACTTCCTTTCATAAAGGATGCTGCCCACAGAATCTGCCTTTTGGCTCACAACCCTGGGCAAAAGGGCTAACAACATCCACACTTAAGCCCAAGGACTCCACTGTAAAAATGCAGAACCTCTTCCCAAACAGATTGTAAGACCAATTTGATGTATAGAAAGCAGGACATTTGCACCACCGATTTCCAGTCTTAGCAGATGCCATACTGACAAGGCACCTAATCACTGCTCTTGACGTTTTTAAAAATACCTAATTTTTTAATGAAAAAACATCTATCACTACCATACGTTATATCAGGCACAGTGCAGGACTGTCTCCCCATCAAAGGAAACTTCATTTTCCAGGTTCATGTCAACTGTTTTTTGTTACCCATGGCTAGTCAACCAACGTTATCGCTGACCCTGTCCAACTGAAGCATTACTTACTTGCACCAAGTGCTATCATTTCTTATGAAGCTCTGCATAAACCTTTCACTCCACAGAAAATTTTGTATTAAAAAGGTAATTGCCCTAAATATGAAAAAGATGAACACAGGTTTTGCACTATCAGCTGTGGTTCCATTTGCAAAATATTATTTTCTATTAAAGAAAAAGAAGGGCTTGACCAGGACAGCTCCAGAGGCCACCAGCAGCGCAGCGCCACACGCAGGGTGCACATCCCGAGGCGCAGCGCCAGTGCTGCCGCCGGCCACCACGCTGCAGCGACAGCTCTGGGCTCCCGACGGAGGCCGGGTTACAGCCCCTGCCTCTGCCCTCATCCGCCGCGGGCCCTGCCCGGCCGCCAGCCTCGCCTCCCGGCCCGGGGCCGGCTCCACGCAGGGTCACCTCTGCGACACTGCCCGAGCAGCGGCTCCGCCGCCGCCTCGCACGGACGTTTCCACAGCGAAAGGGCGGGAAGCGACGTTCCCCCATGCCCGCCGGCTGCGGCCGGTGCCCCAGGCAGCTGACGGCGCCCGGCGCGGCCCCGGCACCCCGAGCGGCCCCGCCGGGCGCGGCACGGAGCGAGGCCGCGGCGAGGGGCCGAGGCCGCCGGGCCGCCAGGCGGGAGGGGCGCGGCGCGCACACACCTACCGTCTCCTTGGCAGCGGCCGCCACGGGGATGGAGAGCAGCGCCCGGGCCCCGCCCGGCTCGGCGGCTGCCGGCTCCCGGGAGGCCTCCCGCCGCCGCTCGGACAGCCGGTACCCCACGTACCCGGCGAGAGCCCCCCCCGCCGCCCAGCCCAGCTCCCGCCGCCACCGCCTCAGCCCCGCCGCCCCGGCCCCGCCGCCGGCCCAGAGCCGCCGCGCCGGCTGCGCAGCGGGCGCGGGGCCCAAGCGGCGGCGCCACCGCAGCAGGGCGCGCAGGGCGGCCATGACCGCCGCTCCGCCCCAGCGACCGGCGGACGGAGCCCCCGGCGCGCCGGCAGAAGCCTCGCGAGAAGCGGGGAAGGGGTGGGGAAGCCCGAGGCCCCCCGCAGTCCCCGCCCCGCGCCACCTGCCCCGCCGCGCCGCTCCGCAGCCCGGCCCGCCGCACCGCGCCGCACCGCGCCTCCCGGCTGCGGGCACCGGCTGCGGGCACCGGCTCCCGCCGTGGTTGCGCCGAGCGGCGCCCCCGGCGCTCGGGGCAGGCGGCAGCAGGCCGCGGGCCGTTTCCAGCCTGCGCGGGCCGCAGCCGGGTTAGCGGGGGTGCGAGGTGCTTAGCCCGAGCCTGGAGAACGGGCGGGGGTGGGGGCGGCAGGAGCCGAAGTGCCGGGGGGGGCGATGTGTGGAAACCGCCGCGAGTGCGGCCGCAGCTTGTGCGTGGCCTGGCTGCAGCTGGGCGTGCAGGCCGGGTGCTGCCTGTGGTCAGAACGGGCACCGGGGCCTGACCCAGCTCCCCGCGGCCTCACCCCCGGGAGCGTGCCCGCACGGCCTGGCAGTGTTGCTTGGCAGAAACCTGGAATCACTGGCTTCAGCAAAGCAAGAGCTTCCAGCCGTACCTCATTTGCCTGGTATCCCTGAAGGCTGGAGTGGCTGTGGCATCAAGATTGTTCAGTGGTTTACTGCCAAGGCTTTATTAAAAGCATCCAGTGATGCTAGTTATCTTTGTTACAATGAGAATTGCTGTGACTCCGTTGTCCTGTAAAACCTAGTAATGTCCCAGCCTGTTTCCAAAGCCTTGGAAACTCCTGGTGCGTGCCCGATACACAGCTGGAACTAAATGCCTGAGGACTGTTTCAGTTAAAAGGAAATTAAACAGCAATGCCTGGAATACTAACATTTGGCATATTAAATCCTCGGTTTTAAAATGCATTGGAAGCTGGCTAATAGTCTGGCAAGTTTTTCCATAATTTTTTGGACTGTACTGTAAAGTGTCCTTTGGTGTACCTGTGGGTGGCAGTTATCCTCACAATAAACAGTTTTTAGAAACTAAATGTGAAACAGGGAGCTAAACGACATACCAACAGAGAGTAATGCTGTAGCCTGGAAACTTCTGGCTTCTCCAGGCCCATCTGGCCTCTCTCTCCAATACCTCTCCCTGTGCCTCAGGTTCTCAGAAATGGGGCATTCTCCTGGTCCCTATTTCAAGGTTATTTTCTGTTCATTTCAAAGTGACACCAGACTACGGTATCTCCTACCCTTTCATACTCTTTGTGTTATGAGGTCTTCTCATCAGGAAATGAGACACTTGCCATGTCAGCAGCCTCTCATAAATATTCTCGGCTGCAGGCAGCCTCCCTAGCAATAACCAAGCACTAGTTAAAGATGAGCACATTCGTTTTGTCCCTGCCTGATGCTGATGGGTGATAGGCCTTGTCATGCATTTCACGTTAGGATGTTCTCCATGGTACAACCTGTGTCGCCGCCTACGCCACCTATGTTACCTTGAAACTTCATAAACTGCATGCAATTTCAAGTCACAGCAAACTTTATGGCACTTTTTGCACTGGTCAAGTGCAGCCTCAGTCTTTGTCTTTTCTACATAAATATGTTATTCCAAAGTTTCAGCCAGTTTTACTTCCCCTTGCCTACTCCCCCCCCCAAAAAAAAATCTTTGATTTTTTTTATATTATTATGAACAAGATTTCAGAAAATACACAAACTACAGCTCGTTTCAATAAGTTCAAGACACTCTCATGCATTTTCCATTTCTAAGAAACATTGCAGTGGTTATGATACTGTATCAAGGCAGAATTGTGGCCATGTTTGTCAATATGATGGATCATGCAACTGTAAGCATGGCTGAGGCTGAATTACCTCAGAGCTATGTCTGGAAAGGCAGGTATCTGGGGTGGATGGTAGTTACTGCATTTTTGTCAGTGTTTTAGAATACCATACGCCAATTCACCCCTTAAGTAATTCCCTTGACTTCATTATTCCCATTTGTTAAAAACTAACACTTTTTTTTGTTGATTTTTTAATGTCTCCTGCTTTATGTTTCCCAAGAAAAAGTCTTTGTGTCCAAATCTGGGCTACATTTCTGTACTAAATTATAAAAGGCCGATGTAAAGGCCAATATTTAGGTGTCAAGACGGTAATAGTTTCAGGTGCTTAGCATGACTGAAACTCAAGTATTTCTCCTGCAGTTACATGACTAAGCATCCAGTCTGGAAAACTTCGTAGAATGTGGGTCTTGGATCTTTTCAGTTCTAGCTGCCTCATTAGGAGACACCATTCACCAATACAATTAACTTTTAAAAATGTCCAGTTTTTCCATTTGACTGGAAAAGAAACCACTTGTGGTCAATGTAGTGTCCCAAAATAAACCTGTTTGCTGGATGACTCATCAATCACCTAAACTGTAGACATGAACCATGAGTTATCTCCCTGTTCACATTGTTTCCCTGAAATCAGTTAGCTGCATTTTAATGACTTTTCAATAACACCTTTAGGTTAATCTTTTTTTCACTTCAAAACATCCAATACACATCTGTAACTACTTATACCTGGGTATGTTAGTCAGAACTTCCCTGGTGAGGTGTTTGCTTAGGAACAAGAGCAGTTTATTTGTGCAGCAAGTCAAAACCCTTAAGCTTTCTGCACATCTTATGTGCACAGATTCAGAAACCATGTAATTAAAATAAATCAAGGTGGTTTAAATCCAATGATTCACTTACAGACTAATATAAAAGCTGCCAAATGAGGCATTTGAATGTTGATAAAAGTGGAAAAGATACATTCTCACTGGATGTAACTGGATGTGAATGTGTGCTTGCTACCTAACTTCTCTGTCCCGTTCTGCTTTTACAGGAGTTATCCATGCATGTCCACAAAAACACGGACAATAAAATCATGGATCTTAAAAAGCCCTATGAATTTCTGTCATCCTTTAAAGAAACAAAACAAAAAATGAAGGTGCAAGAAATGTAGAACTTCTTTTTCATAGGAAAAACATTGTTTTCATGATTATTATTACCCTCATCTGACTTTTTGTAAACAGGTAGATATATTTATATATACATGTATGTATACATGCATACATACCTGTAACTGTATCAGTTCAGAAGCAGCTCTGAGTGCATTTAAAGTCCGTATGTATTACATTTAAAGGGCTTTAGACAATCAGATTATGACCCGATTTGTACATAGAACCTTGAAAATGATTCTGTCCTTTTCTTCCTAGTAAATCCTGCACAAGAATACACCTTACTTCACTCAGATGTACCGTGCTTTGAAAGGTTCTCACTGTAACTTCTGCATGTTCTGCTCATCTTGTTGAAACCGTATTTTCTTGCTCAAATCTAGGAAGAATCTGGAACTGACCATGATACACAGTTATCTCCAGCTGGACATATTCCTTTATGCTCAGTTTCTGTTCCACCCGTGTCAGCTTTCTCATGTATTCATGAACTCCCTCTTCATTCTCCTAGCCAATATTTTATTATATCATTAAAAATTTTATGGCTGGCACAGCACAGTTGCAAGTGAGTTCTAAAATTTAGAAAGGTGCAATAAATTGCAGGACATAAAGTTTCACATAAATGAACAGCTTTTTTTTATTTAACCAACCTGATAGGTATATAGATCGATCTCTCTGTCTGTGTATACACATATATACCTATACATATATATATACACACACACACACACAATTTATCAACGATTTCAGCCCGCTGCTTTCTCTACTCCCTTGGTAGCCACCAGGTTTTGCCTATGATAATATGATATTCTTAGGAAATATACAGCAATTATACTGTCTATAAAAGCCCTGACTCCTTGCTATGGAAGTAAAAATTCTACCACATATGTATTTGTTCAACGACACTGAAAGTGCAGTGTCTAGGAAGTATACATAGAGTGGATTAGATTGCACTGTATACTTTAAGTTGAATTATGTACTCTTGTAAAAAAACTCTTCAAAATTATTTAACTTCCCATGGCATAGTCTCAGAAAGTGAAAAAAAAAAAATCTTTAGTGTTATCTTTTCCTGTCACATGACTAGTGCAAACACCAAAAAAAATCTTATCTTTTTGTTTCTTTTTTGGTACTTTATAAAACAGCACAACCGGTTTAGTGCCCAGACATTAAAGACTCCACTCGGAAAAGATCTATGTTATATATTCCACTCTACTTTAAATGTTTCCATTATATAACAGGAAAGATTTAGCCGTAAGTGTCTTCCAGTGTGTGATGGCTGAGGATTTTTATTTTAAAAAAACCCATGCTTCTCCACTGGAGACAGTGGTGCCATCTAACCAGAACAGCCCTCTACTCTTTGTAGGACTCAGAGAGTACTGCTCAGACCCAGCAATGCTATCTGTACTGGAGCACCGTTAGGCTTAGGAAAATACACCTCCTCCATTTAGCTGCACCATCCCAGTGCATGTCCTGCAACTTAGCAGCTGTGATGAACAGCTTGATCTTGACCTGCCAGTCTTGTCAATAAAAATACTTGATGCGTGTTTCAAACATTTCAGGTACATTTGAGTAATCGGTGTGCAGGCTACTCGAGAAATAGGTGCCATATAGATTATTCAACTTTGATCTATTTCTTTGATTTAGCGTTGCAATTAAGTAGGTTCGGTTCAAAGAGAAAGCTCATTGGTTGATGTTTTACACTGATGTGATAATGTTTACACAGATGTGCTTTGAAATCTTGATTATGGTGGATTTTTGGGTCCCACCACATGACAGGCTCCTGTTATCTGAAAGGTAAAATAATATAACGATCTGTAACTGCCTTCAGAGCAGGTCTGCCTGTGCTCTCCTCAGGTGATTTATCTGATCATTGTATTTAGCACTAGTTTTTTCATTTTTAAATCCCTCCACAGTAAATCACTTGCTTTAAAGCAGCCTTTTTGTAATTCAGGTGCACACAGGGGCAGTACTTAGGACTGCAATGATGAAAAGGTGTAGCATTACCTGCTTTAAAGCACCTGCCAATTAATTAGCCCTATACTCTCCATGGCAAATAAAGCTAAGCAGTCAAATCCATTTGATCTCTCAGATTTAGACTGTGACTGAAAAGACGATGGAGCAAGACGGGAGAACTAATCTTTCATGATTCTCTGCAACTTTTTTGTTTAAATGAAACTTTAAACCACCAAGTGATTCTCCTGAACTTTTGAAAGAATTAACTATGAAAGATCCCTGCATTTTATACTCCAATACTGTGTTTTAATGCTGGCGAGGTACTGCATTGCCCATCTTGAAGGCTAAGATGGGTTGTGTCTTTTGAGCCCTAAAATCCATTGGCTGTTACAGAACAAGCAGTAAAGAAGGGAAAAGTCAGGCTCTTGGCTCCACGTGCCATTGTTTTGTCGGTGCTGATAATGAACACGTGTTCCACCAGCACACTTGGATGCATGAGCTGTTCCACTTTGGGGATGAAAAAAACACATATGCTCATCTGGAACAGAACGGCAAAGTCCTAAATGGATTCAAAACAGTGTAGAAAGACAAATGAGATCTTTTGGTAGGGGATTTTATTGCTAATTTGCAATGTTCACAGACCTTGGTTAAGGGCCCATTGCAAAACCGCAGAGAAGATGGATTAGATGAGCCATCTCTCAACCTTTCTTTCTTCTTCTCGGTGGGTTTTGAAAATATTTATCCCAAACCAGGAGCCTGCCCTTTATGTTTTTAAGACATCGTGTGGATACCCAAATGCTATAGATCGGTTTGATGTCACATTAATGATAAATTAAAAGAGAAGGAGACTTTGCAGAGGGGAAAACACCTCCCTGACTATGCCAATTTCTGTAGAAATCCCCCTCCTTGTAGCTGAGGTGATAAAAGGGAAGGGTAATGCATGTACATTTTATTAGCGTTTTAGAAACAGGGAGTAAAACTGTCAGATCTTTGGGTTTTTTTCTTTCATGTCTGTCTGGGCAGGTCTAACCCTCAGGTAACGCCCTTTCTCCCTCTCGCCTCCTGCCTCTCCTTGCACCTGTCCACGTAATGCCGCGGCAGCTCCCGCCCGGGCCCCGCTCCCGCCCCCACCCCGGCCCCGCCCCTCCCCGCCCCGCGCGGGGCTGCCCCGCCCCCCGCGCCCCTGGGTGACTGGCTGCGCGCGGCGGGGGCAGGGGGCGCGCCGGCAGCTCCCCCCACCCCCCCCAGTCATCCCAGATCAGAGGAAGGTGCGAGGAGAGGGGGAGCCGGTTTACAATTTCAAACGCAGCCTCCCCGCAGAGGGCTTCATTAGCATATGTCAGCGGGACCGCCGTGTATATATGTACACGCGCGGGGCGTATAACCACCACCCCGCCGCCTGGCTCGCACTAGCTCGGCTCGGCTCAGCACGGCTCGGCTCGGCCCTGCCGGCTCCCCATGCTTGGGGCCCCGCCGCGCACCCCCACATGCCCGCCGGGAGAGGCCGGCAGCCGCTCTCCGCCGCCGCGCCCTAGCCCGCTCGCCCCGCGCCCCCATGGCTCCGCTGGCCGAGGTGGGGGGCTTCCTGGGCGGCCTGGACGGCCTGGGGCAGCCGGTGGGCGCCCACTTCCTGCTGCCGCCCGCCGGGGAGCGCCCGGCGCTGCTCGGGGACCGCCGGGCCCCGGCGGAGCGGGCGGCCCGCGGCGGCGGGGCGGCGGCGGCGGCGGCGGACCTGGCGCACTTGCAGGGCATCCTGCGGCGGCGGCAGCTGTACTGCCGCACCGGCTTCCACCTGCAGATCCTGCCCGACGGCACGGTGCGCGGCACCCGCCAGGACCACAGCCTCTTCGGTAGGCGGCGGCGCGCGACCGCGTGCGGGAGTGGCGGGGCTCCCCGCGCGCGCGTACCGGGCGGCGCGCGGCCCCGGTCGCGGGTGGGGCGGGGCGGTGCGGGGCTGCCGGCGCAGGTGGCCGCGCTCGCAGTGCCGGCGGCGTCACCCCGCGGGGGCCGCCGCGGGGCGAGGTGCGGGCCGGGGGTGCGCCGGGCTGGGCTGGGGGCGGCGGCTGCCAGCGGTGCGTGTCACCCGCCGGTTCAGCGCGGAGGGGCGCGCGGCAGAGCGGTGCGTGCCGTGTGCGCTGTCCGAGCTGGCAGTTCTTGAGTCTTTGCAGGGGAATACGAACGGTGGGCTCGGGCGTGCTGACCCTTGGGTCGCGCTGGCCCCCGCTCCCTTCTGCCGGACGGAAAGCTGAAGCATTAGGCCCCTCTTCAAGAGTCTAAAATTCCGTTTTTCTCAAACAGTTAAAATGCTTCCCAGCCAAGTTTCTCTGCCGGCAAACCAAAAGGAGGTGAAGACCACCCCAAAGTGTAAATGTTTCCTGTGACACAGGAGTAAATCCTAAATAGTAGTTGTAGGAGCTGGATGTCTGAACAAACCTGCCCTTGTCAACTACATATGTCTTCTTGTGTGTGGTGTGTTGGTTTAGCACTGTAAAAAGGCGGTTAAGGAGTTTCCTATCATCCTCCCCATAGCCAAAACAATCTGCCGGAATGGCTCTTAATTGCTTTTATAACACATGGATGTTTTCAGAAGTAAAGCAGCAGTAGTCAGACAGTTCTTCTCAGGGCGAAGATTTCCTACAGGGTGTAAACATGAAATAAATCTGCTTTAAAAGAAGGAAAAGTTAGCCTCAGATCAAACATTAACCGGGCTTTTTAGAAATGTTCTTCCTTTATTCTACCACTATTCTCGGCAGGTTTGTCTGATGTGGTTGCTTTGTGGGTTGAATCACCTGCTTATTATGGTTTTGAAAAAGGGTGGCTTTGAAAATGATACCAGAAAGACAAAATACCTCCACCTCCTTTTATGGGACTTTGTGCTTTAGGAACTGGAAAACTAGGATGATTTACATGCAATAGGGTTTTTAATGTGTACTCTTTGTAAAGATTTTTTTTTTCTTTTTTTGCTGCTTGGTAATAATAAATAAGAAACCTGCCAAAGCTCGATTAAAACTCAAAATATTTTAAATTATTGTAGAGCCCAGACAGTCCATCTGTTTGAGAGTGAAAAATGGTCCTGAATAAAAAAAAAAGAGTAATCATAAATATAGCAAAAAGACAAAAAGTCATAATCAAAATCAAACACACTATTTAAAAGCACTTGCCTTAGATTCAGGTTTGTGTTTTTTTTTTTAACATGTTGTGGTTTTTCTGCTGCTCAGCAAAATCCTGCATATGATTCTAGAACAACTTCTTTTTGAGGCTTTGTTTATATTGTTAACAACTTCCAAAAAGCCAGTTCACACGTTCCCTTTCTTTCATGTTTTATATGTACTGTAATCTATGCATATCAATTGGTTAAATATGTTGGTATATCCTTGCCAAATTCAGGCTTCAATTAGTGCCTCATCTCCTGAATACTTTATATTATTAATATATATTACATTTTTGGGGGGCAAATGTAATATAAATAGTGCTATAATCCGAACATTAGCAAATAAACAGTATATTTCGTGCACATAAAAAGCCTGCATTGAAGATAGCAAGTTGTGTCAAGAGGTGTGGGCCCATATGCTAGATAAGATGTCTGGCAAATACTTTTTTTTCCCCCCCTCCCCTCCCGTGGGTAGGTTCTGTTATATAAAATTCCCATCTGTACTTTGATTTCCATTCAAATGATATAATAATGGATGTGTTTTTTTAAAGATAATGCTATAGAGAAGGTAAAGTGTGTTTTCAGGTAGTTCATACTTATCTTCCTATGTTTGAGTAGGCAGTTTAGCAAATAGTGTATAGTCATTATAGATTCCAGCTGCATAGTACTGAAGGCTTTAGCCTCAGCTCTGAAGAAAATTCTTTCATATTCAGCATTATAAAAAAGTTTCTTAAATGGGGTAGGATTCCCCTTCCTAATGAGGTTTCTCAGACTGCTTTGCTGTGAATGTTATATACTTTTCCATATAGTATTTGACATTGCAGAGAAACAAGGCCTTATTTATTATAATATGTAAATTTTTTACTTGTTTTCAACTGTGTTTTGGATACTATGTATTGTATGTTTACAAACTGAATTAAAGCAATTATTTTTTTCCCCCTTAGGTATCCTTGAATTCATCAGTGTGGCGGTGGGACTGGTCAGTATTAGAGGTGTGGACAGTGGCCTTTACCTTGGAATGAATGAGAAGGGAGAACTCTATGGCTCTGTAAGTACTACTCTCATGTCAGGTCACACATGTTGAGGTTTTGATTCACTTCTTAGTGCTATGCAAACCCCTCAAGTAGCTAGCTGAGGTCACCTTAGCTTTCAAAACACTAACTACTTTTCCTGTTGAAGTGTATATCTGTAAAGTATATAGCAGTATAGCCTTTGATACTGAAGATTAATGGGAAAAGTTTCTCTCTGAAGAGAACTGAAAAGAAATATTCCTCCTAAATTATGATGAAAATTGCTAAATTAAACCAGTTATTCAAACAACATTTAAGTTGCCTGCTATCTAATTTTCTTTTTATCAATACTGAAATGTATCATAGTGCATACTCTAGCATTAAAAACTTTGAATGCAACTGAAAAACGTTAAAAGGATAGTTATGGAACAAATAAACAACAATTAATATAGTACTCTGGCTTTATGTATAGCCTAATGCTCCTTTACAGATCGGCAAGTGGTACTTCCAGGTACCAGCTTCTTACCATACAAACATTCTTTCAAATGCTGGGAAAAAAGAGGGTAATACCATATGTCATGGTTAGGTACCACTGTTACTTGAAAAACCTGAATGGTGCAAGAGTGCTGGAAGTATCTGTAAATCCCGACTGGAATATTTTGAGTTTAAGAATGAAAATAAGATTGTACTCATTACATTTGATCTGTATCTGGTGAAAAACTTCAACTGTAAAATATGACACTAAAAATGTAATCTTTGATTTTTCCAATACTATCGGAGTTATAACAGTCTTAGACTGTTCTTTCAAGTCTTAAAACATCTTGAGATAAAATATTCTCTCTCCAGTTCCTTTGGTTGTGGTTAGTCCTGTTTGAAATATTTACAAAGAAGTGATGAACGCCACAAAGAAGACATGGAGATGTCTTTGTGGGCTGTTACATCGCACCTGAGTCCCTCTACCAAATCTCACTTCTAGAATGTCAGATACCCCAAGACAGAACTCTACGTAATACAGTTTCTGTAGGTCAAGTGAATTTTGGTTAAACCATAAATAATGCATTTCTAGAGAAAGTTACCTAATTTGTCTTTAAATCCAAAATTATATATGTACAGGTCTAATTTAAAAAAAAACACCAAGTAGGATTGCAAACTTGGTGTCAGGTCTTGGTTTGATTTGTTGACGTTAAATGAACAGTAAGGCCACAAAAAGCCTAAAACATCTTGTTTATTTTAATCATATTTTTAAAGTGTGTGTTCAGATATCTAGCAACAGCTGAAGTTATTTTTCTTTCTGTAGGAGAAACTGACTTCTGAATGCATCTTCAGGGAACAATTTGAGGAAAACTGGTACAACACTTACTCATCCAATGTGTACAAACATGGAGATTCGGGGCGGCGATACTTCGTAGCACTTAACAAAGATGGTACTCCCAGAGATGGGGCAAGGTCCAAAAGACACCAGAAATTTACACATTTCTTGCCCAGGCCTGTGGATCCTGAAAGAGTTCCAGAACTGTACAAAGATGTGTTAGGATACAGCTGAGGAAGGAGGCAACTTGTGAAAAAAACTCACATTGGAGCTGTTGCCCCTGCTTTCATGGCAATATCAGCATGCAGAACCTGCAGAGATCTAGGATGGTGGTTTGGAAGAAGGTGCTTTGTGGTAGGCAAGCCTCTTGTTTTGTGACCTTTGGATTTAGGAGACAAAGCCTTAAAGCTGAAAGTGGACCAGCCTCCTTCAAACTTGCTGAACTGTTTGGTAGCCAGTAACCAAAGGGAAGTTGGAGTGTGACTTTAACAGACTCCTGGCAATTTTGTCTGGATTAGCTATGGTCCATAAATTAGCAAAGAGCTACCTGCGTTATGTGGATGAGACAACATCTGGAAGAAATAGAAACAAATGGACTGTAAAAATAGTAAGAAATCCTGAGAACTGTGTATGAAGTTTTAGTGGCTCCACTTCAGTGATGGACCTCAGATGTTGATGCATCGTAGTCAGAGCTGGAACTTGTCTTCAGGATGGACCTATTTATACGTCTCCAGATAGCATATATTTATTTTATATATTTATTTATTGAAGAGTTTATTTTTTACTGGGATATGAAGAGAATACAAGCCCCTAACCCCAATGAGAAATCATTTACAGTGCCAATATTTGCTCTCAGTAGTGTTATGATAAAGAAATGACATTATGTTGCAATGGATCCAAAACCTGAACATTCATGTTTCATTGTTTATCAGTTACAGATAAGGCTATATCTTATGCACATACCATTGCCTTGTGACTATCCTTATTTTGGAAAGAATGTTTGATTTCTTTTTTTTGACCTATGAGAGTGCCTTACAGATCTGTATTGAATTCAAATGCACATTTAAAAAGGGAATTAAAAATTATTTCACTTTGAGTTTACTGTCATTTTTAAATTGAATCTTTTAGCACATTGTGTAATATTTCAAACCTGCAACAATTGTGAGGAGTGTATTGCAGTTACCTTGAAAGAAAAGGTAGTATTAGCTCTTGAAATCTTGATTCAAATCACAACATGCCTGATGTTTTGTGGTGTGTTTTTTTTTTTTTTTTTTTTGCCAAATGGTTCCTACTGTCTCTACTAACATACAAATGACTATTCTCTGTATTACTTTAAATTTTCATGTAGGATTCTCATCACTGTAAAAATATTGACAGGGAATAGAATTAAAATATCTTCTAAAGGGAAACGGTATCAGTAAGGTGTTTCTGATGCTGTGGAATGAAAAGCTTCTGAGTGAAGGTTGTTTCTCCACTGAGCACAGAGGAGCCAAAGGAGACTACTTTATCTTAATTCCTCCTTTAGGGGATTATACCAGCATAAGTGTTTCTGTGCAGACTCTCAGGACAAAGATGAACTATGTCTCTATGTCAGTTACAGCTATACAACAACTAATTGACTTTACACTAATTTAGTTGAGGACTGTCGGTTATGAAGCACAAACTCATCTGCATATTGACTAATGGGGAAGTCTTTGGTGTCTCTAAGAATACTAAGGGTTAAGGACAGACCTATATGAATTAGACCTAAACCTGCTGAAGCTTGCTCTCAGATGGTGGCCACCTCCATGGAAAGGTCAGTCCAGGAGAACGACTGCAGGAAAGGCAGTCTAGGAGAGGGCAGCAATATTTATGCTGTACCAGAGGTGGTCTCATGTTTTGGGTGCCAATGGGCTTTAGCTCAAGATAACTACTTTGAATTTACTTTTATGGAAACACACATGATTCAAATACTGCATGTGCATCATTTATATCAATAAAGGTATTAACAACAAGCATTTTCCGGTATATAATGCGCTTGCTAGAGCCATGGCTGTGATGGACTGTGAACAAAATAATTTTACTTTCTGCTGAATAGAAATTGAATACAGGCACACAAAATGGTGTTCCAGTGCTTTTGTGCTAGGAATATGTAACTGACTAAGGTTAAAGGCTTTATTAAAATTTTCTGGAAAGCAGGCAGTGGAAGATCTACAATGCCCTGAATACAGTTTAGTAAAATAATGTTGTAATGCGCTTCAACTTAACATAAAATAATGATTTTTGTGGGTGACACTGAGTCCCATTAGTAATAGATCAATAACTGAAGACAAAAATGTATGTTTTAACAGAAAATTTTTTTCCTCTGCATGTTAAAAAGTAATTTATTCCACATTGGTTGTGTAAATAACCAGTGACTGCTGCTCAGGACATTAATTCCCATGCACTTCTGGCACACTCAGTGTTTAAATCATACCAATAAGAGCTCTCTCTCTTTGGATTAGCAGTTTACTGTTAATCCAGCTACCTCAGAAGTACTTTGAAGATGGCAAGGGCTGTAATCATCCTTGTACGTCTTTTTCCACAGATATGCTACAGTCCAGAATGGTAACTAAGGATAGCTTTAAGTGGTGAAAAATCAGCTGAAACTTCTGGATCCAAACACCTAGCCAACATATAGATGAAGAAGAGTGATATATGCTTGTCATTTTCTTGCCCCATTCCCATTTTAGATACGTGCCAATAGTCCTTGAACAAAGTGTAATGGTGCAGGTACCAGTGGTGATGAACGACTGTAAAAAAACCCCAGAGCATTGAAAAGCTGTCACAGCCTCCTTTTTTAGTTCTGGAATATTGCCCCTGAAGAAAGATACTGCGTTTTCCTATCTTATTTTGCATGCAGCATTTATTTGTTCTTTGTTACATTCTATCCGTCATGGTCTTCAGATAATGTTAATGTTTTCCTAGTTTGAAAATGGCAGATGCAAAAGCAAAAGCAACACCTCAAAACAGCTGTTTTCTTATGGCATTAGACTAACAGCTTTAGTTGTCAGTGGCTGGGGTTTTTTTTGTGTGATTTTCATTCCTGCCTTAGAAAGCTCAACTGGACAGACAGGGAGAGACTGGTTCTCTTTAACCAGTAGAATTAATGATCTAGTTTACTACCTGTTACATTTTGCATAACCCTATCAATCCGAAAGCCGTGGGCTGCTCTAACATCGTGAAGAGGGTAATCTGAAGGAGGCGACACTTGTTCAAGGTTCAGAGGAAATCTCTGAAGGCAGAGAAAACCTCACATCTTGAAATAAATCCCTGCATGACTGGCTGCCCCGTTTATGCCTTTATTTCTGGGAAGGAGAACCATTCAAGGTAGTTATGTGGTTTGTATAGCAGGTGCAGCTCCGCTTTCTGCTTCTCACTGATTCTCCTAGTAGCTCTAACACTTGGCCCTTTGATCTCAGAGCTGGCTGGAAACTGAGTGCTCCATGCCAGTTCTGTACTTCTTCACATACTTTGTTTTCTGCTGCTCTCTTTTCCAAGTTGTGTCAGAAATAATATACTAGCCATACAGGAGATTTTCTGAAATCCAGGAGTAACCTTGACTTCTGAGCACATATGGAGTGAAATTGTTATTTTATTAATCTTTGTGCTCTTGGTCAGAATGCAAAGGTAGAATTTTTAAGAGTCTTCTGTGGAAGTCTTCCAGCTGTAATAGTTGCAGGATATAGGAGAAACCAAGTGCCTCTGAAAATGAATATTTTTTTATTAAACAAGCTGATATAATCAGAAGAAAGTGGACAGCTAGTCCAAAAGGCACAGTCCTTAAATTGGCGTGAACTGTTTGTGTTTCCGTGGAGCAGTTTTGTCCCGTCTATATGTTCCTGTTTTCTGTCCCAAGTTTATTGATGTTATCTTTGATCAGATGTTATCTGATGATGCTCAGGTGTGACAGCCAGCTTCACTGCTTCTATCTGAAAGTTCAGATCCCTGCTATGGCCATGCACTCTGCTAGCAAGCCACGGTGCGCAGAATTCACTTTCTGATGTGTGAGAGTCATTTAACAAGTAGATTTTCCTATTAGCTTTCATTTCCAGCTGTTTTAATTCCTTGATGTGCTTTGTTAACTCTTTTTTGTCATAGCCATCCGATCTTACTTCAGTAACTTTGTGAAGTTTTACTTAAACGTATGTCTTTACCAGCAGCTATGGGTGTGGTTATTGTTTTGGTTTTTTTTCCTTCAGTATATGTAATCACACTAGTACCACTGTACGATGGCTCTAGTTATACTACTGCAAACAATGAGGTTTGCCTTATTCCTTTCCTGTACAGCAAAGAACTAGACAGAGGTAAGGAAGTTTTATACACCATGAATGCATCTTCCCTATTGCCTTAATGCACTGGACCAAGCCTGTGTCATAAATAAATACTGAGAACACTGTGGTAAGTTTCTCTGGTTTGGCTCATCTTCCTCCATACTGCGTGGAGATGCTATCAGGAAGTAGGCCTTTTGGAAATCTCTGCATTTGCTCCTTTTGCTTTTCATGTGATAAAACCCGACTTCACTGCTGTTAATTTCTCTGCAATTATTTGGATGCTCAAGTTACATGAACATGACAATGGCAATTCTCCTCTGTGTCATTCCTTGCATGAGGCAGAAAAGAGAAGTAAACATTTCGCAACACTGAACATGACAGTGGCATTCTACGCTTCCTGGATATCTGCATCAACCTGCACTTTTTCAGACATTTATCTTAAAATAATTTCCTTTGCAGTAGTATATTCAGCTGTTGTGGTAAAATCATTGCTGTCAGTGTACTTGGTGCCAGTGTACATCTGGATGTACATGTGCTCATCTTAGTGCAAGGCAATAAATATCTTGCTAGAGAGAAGGAGAACATTCTGAAGTTGTCGTGTACCATCAAAATGTTAATCAGGAAAGTCTGGTTTATGGCATTAGTTTTAATTAAGGTTTTGATACAAAGTTTTGCAGCACTTTTGACAATGCTGTACGGGTTCTTCACAGTCAGGGATTTGTGAGCAGAAAACCAGAGAGGTGTAAAAGCTTCTCAGGTGGAACATACTTAACCATGACATCTTTGCAAGTAAGTTGTGCGCAAATAGGAAGAAAAAAACAATCAAACAGGGAAGAGGTCAAAGAGTTACTTCTGTTGCCAGTTGGAGAGAGATTAAGTTTCAAACAGAAATTGCTTGGCAGCTTGTCAAAATAACTGTTTCATCTGCAACATGATCAGATGCTAGAACCATTTTGGAAGTTAAAGAAAAAGAGAAAATACTGAATTAAAGCAGTGGTGACAGTAGCTCTCCATTTTGAACATACCCGAAAAGCTATTCATATTGTTCTTATAGCAAATCTCTAGTAAATGCAATTCATAGGGAAAGGAGTAAGAATGTTAGAAAGGCAGTTTTTTGAAAGTGAGCTTAATAAAAGTCTTAGTGTGGTGAAGTCCTGGTTTATATATTTTGTCTAATTATGGGAAAATTGAATCATGCTTTATTCACACTTAAAATATCACAAACCACATAATAATACTTTGATGGATATCTTCAAGTCATGAGTGTTACTTGATTTATGAATAGAGCCCATGTTAAGTCACATTTGTCTCCCAAATGTCATCCTTATATATACATATCTAAACTAGCATATATTTATGAAAGATGCTTTTCAAATTAGTTACAAGTGTTTCCTTTGTTCCTGGCAATAAGAGTCTCAGTGGCTGACAGTTTCAGGAAACATGTTTGTCTCTTTATTATTCATGAAAGATCTTCCATCCATCTCTAATTCCAGTGGCTATAAGGTGTCATAGACATGAACACAGGTCTCAAGGCGGGTAGATTTGCCTGGGGGTGGTTTCATCTGTACATGGCTGAGATATCAGAAGGTGGTGATAGGCAATTATGCTTACACCTAAGAGTTTTTAGCAGCTCACCCTTACTGTGCTGAAGCTTCTGGGTAGGAGCATGAAGTAATATTAACTACCCAGTCATTAAGATAATGCTAATTCTATGTCTTCTATTTTGTTGCAGCCAGAAAATACAATTTCCTTTACTAGTAGAGGTATTGGTGGAAGCCAGTTGGCTGGAGGTTGGCATGAGCATGATGGAGGTGAAATGATAGGAAGGGGGATATTCTCAGGACTATTTGCAAACTCTGAGATGATTTTCACAATTAGTATAGAGCCTACTGATCAGGTGGGTTATCAGGTTTTGAACTCCAGTCAGAAACTATTTTTCCTTTCAGCTGGATGAAGATTGTGTCTTCACTGCCTAGATTTAGCAGCATTTTGGCTATCTGCTCTTTCTTTTCTGAAAAGAAGCACAATCCAAAGACAGCGTGAAAAGTCAGAACTGCAATTTGCTGTTTGCTTTGTCTTTTCCTCTAGCTATTCAACTTTGGGACTATCTATTAAAATTTTTATATCTCAATTTTACCACCCATAAGGGGACAATATCTCTAATTAATCATTAAGCTGAACAAATGCAGAAAAGTCTTAAAGCACATGCAACTGCAAATTAGTCAAAAGATTTAACCTGCTGCAGAATGGGACTGTTAAAATGGTCTATACCTTTGGTAACTTTTAGCACAAAGATATGGATGAATGCTTGTAGCCTACTGTGTTCTAGATATGATTTGGAGCATCTAGATATGATATAGATGTTTTGTTTTTTAAAATGTCAGATGGTAGTTTTTCCTGTTCAGGATCCTTGTCATGGTTCTACAACACTACGTTGTGTTGCTGGCCCTCCAGTCAAACTTTCAGAACTGTAGATAAGAGGCATCTTTTTTTTTTTTTTTACAAAAACACTTTAGCTACCCTCTATAATTTAGTGTAGGGATCTGGATACTTGTGTTTGGTTTTTTTTCTTATTGATCTTTTTCCAGCTAATCCACAAGAATCCCTACTCTTGCTATGGTCTTACTCATCTCAGATTAAAGAAGACAGTAGATTTTTGATGTGAGAAGATTGCTTTGTCCAAATTTTCCTTAGTGAGCTAGAATGCAGTACTTAACTGTCACCAAATGGTCAGCAAATGCTCTTAATTCTATGCTGGACTAGAAACTAGAAACTGCTGAACACTAAAACCTAAACCCTGTGTGACATAGTACTTGTCACTCACACTTTCTCTTTTAAGTCATGGTGCCATGGGTATCTATTCCAAAATTTTAGAATCTCCTGAGGTGAGTTTTTAGCTTTGTGATTGCTGGACTCTGTAAGATGCAGTATGAAATTGTCTCACGTGACTAGAAATGTCTCATGGCTGTATTCAAGTAACATTGCAAGCACCACATTGCATGTAATTTATTACTAAAAATTGGGTACAAGATACCCTCATTTGTGTAGAGGTTGTGGTTTTGTGGCTTATAACCTCAGTTAACTCCTCAAGTTTACTGTAATGAGAAGGTAAATTCTTTTATCTTGGAATGTGTCTGCTAATCTTAACTATGTAAAGTGTTCTCCATTCTGATGATGGTGCTAGAAAAAAAACCTGCATTAAGGAACACGCAGATGTTTCTGTAGGTTTTCTTTGTGGCATATACATCTTGAAAAGCTCAATTTGTCTAATTCTAGGTTATTATCAGAGGTTGCCTTAAGCCATTCTATCTGCTCTGTTGACAAATTTCATATGGTGAATCTGTATTTTCTTAATACTCTTACTTCCTCTCACCTCCTTTAGGTCACTCTTTAGGATGCATTTCTTATCCCTGAGCATCTCTGAGAACAGATCACTTGCAGCTCCTCAGTGCTTCTTCAAAGACTGTCACAAGAGAGCAAAAATAAGGTACATCTCATAACCAGGTATTGCACAAGGTTTTTTGATATTTTGTTCCTGTTGCTTGGGGAGTTAGACTGTGTGTTCAGGGTCAAAAAACAAACCTACCTTGCTGTGTAGTGTACTACCCCTTGCTATCTTTACATATTTAGGCAGCCCATTGGCAGTGTTTTAAATGAAAAGGTGACAGATGATGAATAGCACTCTCATATGTTTTGATATTAAAAAAAGAAGTACTATTGTTTCAAAACAGCAAAACTCTTTTATCTCATGAAGAAACTTCAATAGTTCTGTGAAAGATTTGGTTGCTTAAAAAGTTGGTGAGTGTGCCCATATGTTTTCATATGATTCTTTTATGATGCTGGCCAGCAATGATGAAATTAGCATGTTTTGATCTGTATACAAGTTGTTCATAAAGAACTTGAAAGGAGTAGTTAGGAAAATCCAAGTGCTGAAACATTTAAGATATACTTTCTGGTCTCACTTTTGTGTGATTGTCAGCCAGGGACTATCATGATCAAGGTAGCTTGCCAATTGCCTGCCATAGATATAATATTTATTGCTGCAGTGGGGATTTCCTATCAGAGATCTGAAGACAGACTTTTATACATTGTTTCTCCTAGGTAACCTATTCAAATCAGCAGAAGAGATCTGATAGTAAAGGAGAAATTATCAAAAGACATATATTTTTGATCTTTGGGTTTATTTGAACGTCTTTTTTTGTTCACATTTCCCTTCACATAGCTGAAAAGAAGAGAAGTAAATTGGCTGGTGTTCTGCTTTTCTATATAAAATTCATAACTGTGTAATGATATTAAAATTAAGGTATTTTGCTACTGAATTATGAGGTGTAACATTTATTTTTCATGCTACCAGAAAGTAGATACAAACAGTTTAGCAGGAAGTTAATCTCTTTTAAGTCTGTTGAAAATATACGGGAATACTCAGCTAATCAAATCATAATTGGCTAGCATTTCTGCTTCTCTTTTCCTAAGACAGGATTAGACAGTGATCCAAAGCACTGAGAATGGCAGGATGGCGTTAACATATTATGAACCATTCCCAGTCCCATGTCCCTGACTCTGTGCAAACTATGCTCTCCATGCAGTTGATTCCCTTCAAAAGTTGATGTCAGTCTATTCTTTTATTATTCATAGCCAGGCTCCTATCTTCCCTTCACAAGCCACATTCAGCTTCATGAGGAAATCAAGTCTTCCTAATTACCTGCACATTTTTACAAACTATAGCCTGAACTCCTTGATCAACCAGTATCTCCTGCTGCATTGGAGAAAGCTGAGCTTCTCTGATGAAGGCTATGCCACAGATGCTTGTATTGTTTAGTGTTTGCTGTCAGAAGCAACTCTGGATTTTGAACAGCTGCCCCTCCTCTTACAAAGAGGCATCTCTTACCGCTCCCAAAGAAAGCATTGCCTTGCCTCCTGAGACATGCCAAATCCCTCACCCAGCATGGCTACCTTAGCCTGCAGCACTAGCACACGTGTGTTTCTGTGCGAAGAGGTGCAGCTGAGACTAATGAAGGAGCAAAACTAGGAAGCGTAGATAAGTGCCTTAGTGCAAGCAGTGCACTGAGGGATGTGAGTAGCAGCAAAAGAGTATGCACAGGGAGGGGAGGCAAGAGCTGTCTGAGATCAAACTGCTTTGCTCACATTTAGCCCTTGGTTATATAGCTGGGAAGCAGGATCAGAAACTGTCTGGTCTGATGCAAATCTCCTTGGCTGTCTTTCCTTAAAAGGCAGATGAACTTTTTCCTTTTAAAAACATTCAGCAGAATAACACATCACTTTCCATTTACTCTGAACTATGGCAACTGAAGACTCTTGTGGTACAGGTTTTTATGTCCCTGCATTCTGTATTTTATTTACTAGCCAGATAGTCAAGCAAGGATGATTACTGGCAAACATAGTGGTGTTTTTCTCACACTCTAGAAACTGCATAGGGAGCATGAATTTATTTGATAGCAAATGCTGATCAAACTACGGTTTTATGGTAACACATTTTTTATCACCAATGACTGATACAAAAATCTAAAGACTTTGGACTGCCTATTCTGTCCTGGTCTGACACATTCACTCGTACATGAAACATGCCATTAGAGTTAAGTGCTCATATTCACCTCTGTAGTTTTTCATGACTACAATTTACGCTTAAAATTTCCTAAATTCTTTTGATGGCTCTGCAGCACATTAATGTTTTTCTAGTATTTTTTTAAAAAAATCATGTTCCAAGAAATATTTTTTTTTCATTTGAAACATTAATATATTAGTAAACATGAAAGTAAGAATATTATGTTTCAAATCTGACCTAATATCTGATTGTGTCCAATGAGAAGAGAAATTTTGCCAGAAGGTATTTCAACACGAAGGCATGACGGGACATGTACTGCAGAGCCATTAGTGCATGCTTCAGCTTCACTGGGAACTCCAGCCATGTATGATGCATCTTAACGAACTCAAGACCGATGATCTCCAATATCTTTTTGCTATAATAATAACAATCATCATCATCATCATCATCATCATCATCATCATCATGATGGATTTAATTTTTAAAGACCTCAGTTTAAAAGTTACATTTCTGCTTGCTAGGTTAAAGCTGTCATGGAAAAACCCCCACAGTTCCTATCTAGCCATTTAGATGGGAAAACAGGAAAAGATTGGAAAATAATATTATTTTCATATATTATCATTAAGATAACTGCTTTCTTCTTTTGCCTGTGTTCTTTCCTTCTGTTTTTAGTAGACTTGTGTCATCTCATCACATTATGTGCAGTCTTCTTGCTTCCAAGGGACCAATGACAATTTCAATTTGTTGCTTTCCTATTTCCCAGAACTGAGTAACTTGCTGATAAAGTGAAGCAGGAAATTAAATTAAGAGAATCTTATATTCCTAATGAAGTTTGAAAAGTAGGGGGCAAATAATCATGCTGTTTTAAATATAGCAAGAACAAAGACAGGGCACCAAAGAGACATTTTTATCACAGCACAAATTTGTGGCCAAATCTGTGATATGCTTGTAATGGTGTACAGCACTGGGAATTTAAAAAAAAAAAAAAAAAAAAGAGGAAAACATGTTAATTTTACACAGATGGGAATATCCAATCAGTTTGATAGGCTGCAAAAGTAGCAGCTAGCCTGGAGTAGGGATTTGCAACACACCCGTTGTAATTCTGTACCCTTGGAACTCCACCTTTCACAGAAATGCTTTCCTAGCCTTCAGGGTAAATGCCAGTAAAGGACATGGCATTTTGATAGCATGCCTTTCCATCAGAATAGGTGGGATTTTAAAGAACCAGAGATTCTTAAAACGCTTGTCACATCAAGCGTTATTTGGAATATAGGAATCCCTCAAGGAATACCATGAGACAAAAGCAGTCCACTTTACACACTGCCTGTGACTTCTGCATATTGAAGGGTAGTACAACACTGAGGGGGGTGCTGTCTCTTATCAAGGACCTGCAGTACTAGTTCTGTAACCTTAAAAAGTACAATCAAAAGAAACAGTAACTTTGTTGGCAGCATGTATATTGTGTAGGGGAAGAGATGTAAACCCCATTTTAAAACTGGGAATTATGTTTTCCCAGTGAAAGTTCTACTGCTATAAGAACAGCTGACAATAAAGAAATGCTGAAGAAGAACTAGAGTAGTTCTTGACTGTCATTTTCTTCCAGCAAGACTGAAACCCTGTTGACTCACAAAAAGTATAGATCTACACAGATGGAATGACTCAAAATGCTGAAAATACTTTGTCCTAATATCCCATCTACTGGCCAATGCCAGATGTGAGGGGCAGAGGACAGGACCAGGGTAAGCATAGTGATATTTCCCCAGCACAATTGTATCATCCTCCAAGTCCTTGCAACTCCTGAAGCAAGGGATTTCCTGAAGCAGATGCAAGGCCTTTGCATTTAAATGTTTCTGTTTACATGCTCTTTGTTTTCCACTAGTTTGTCTAAACCTCTCTGAGCTCATGTAAACTTTTAACACCTAAAACTGCCTGTGTCAATGAGTTCCACAGGATAATTACACAGCGAGGAAACATTTCTCTCTATTCTCTCCTTCCCTCTCTCTCTCTCTCTCTCTCTCTGTATCCTGTCTCATATTGAACACCCTTATTACCAGTTTCTAACTTCTTTTTGTCACTGATGATGAAACTGTCTACTAATTTCAAGATATATTATGGGTATGCAGTATTATGAAGGTGTTTTTTGTTTTGTGTTCTAAGAAGGAATTAATGTAAAATAAACCCTATCATTTTCCTTAGTGTTTTTTTTCTGGACTGCTCCTGAGAACAGAGCTGGGTTCTATTTTCAAAGAAGTATCTGTTCTAACACTAGGATCTTTCTTCTGAGTCTTAATTGCTAGTTCAGCATTCACTGCTGTGTAAGATAGCCTTTTCCATGTGCTTTTTTCAGATTGAATTTCATATATCATTTCAATTATCTGGCCACTAGGTAAAAAAAGTACACTTCTGCACCTCTTTGCAAATGGCTTTTATATTTAATAACAGTTTTCCTTGCAAAAGAATGTTACTCTGTTGACTATAATGGAAGGCTGGCTTTCATCATATCAGGATAATACTTTTTTTCATGAATTCAAAATAAACCAATGTGTTCAAGGGAAGCTGTCTGGATCTTCTTCAGTGCTATGGATTGTCATGTATGAAGTTTTCAAGGTCCAAGGAATGCATCCTAGCACGCTGGAAATAAGTTATACATAATAAGATTTAGTCTAGGGCAGAGGTCTTATACTTTTTACTAGTGTGAGGACTATTAAGTGACTGAATTTCAAGACAAGATTCTTCTTCAGAACCAGCAAGTTACCACTGGCCAGTCCTGCAAACCTGTTCCAGGACTGACTGCACTGGTAAACTTAAAAATGTAAATACAGAAGAATATGAAGCTTAATTAGATATTTTGAACTCTTTAATGTCATCTTCTTTAGTCTTAGTACCTTAATGAAGAAATTCTTTTTTCTGTTTTAATACTTCTTCCTCCTTGATAGATAAGATATATCAAGGGAGGAAAGGAGTACAAAGGAATTAGGAAAGAAAAATAAATTTTCCTAAAAAGTAAGACAGCAAGTCTTTGCACTGTGGAGCAACACAAACCAGATTTTAGTGTAGGAAATGGGCAGCACAGACATCTATGATACAAGAGGAATAATTCCCTAATGGTATTTGGCATTGTAAAGGCTCATTCTACTGGGGACAAGATATTGAAGTAGTTCCAAACTTTTATCTGGCACTGACTTGATTCTCAGCTGGCCTAAGAATCAAAAAGATATAAAGATTGTTTAAAACTGTCATTCCTCTCAACACATTGATTTCTGCAACACAAATTTCTTGAGTAGACCCTAGGAGTTAAAGGTGACAGTAAATAATATTTATTAAAAGTTAAAACTTTTTTGCAAGAATAATATCTTGATTCAGTTATCAACATGTAGCATTTAATTTTAAGACACATTTCCTGATGTCAGATTTGAACGTTCCAAAATGTAAAAGTAAATATGTCTTTAGGAAAAGATTAGATTTATCACCTAACATAAAATCAACTGCTTTTTTGTGAATATGAAATACATATGTGTAAAAGTATGTAACATTTGTTTTGAATGTTACACTGCCATCTAATGAGATAACTGTAAATTACATGAAAACATTTCATGGTTTTGTCATGTGTTTTTGGAAGTAGATGGTATAATACAGGATACAACTTCAATATTAATAGCATTTATAACAATAAGAAAATATGACCTTAATTAATTGAATTATACTGATAATATAATTGACTGACACTATGAGAAGCAGTTGGAAAAAAGCTCATCTTAGAGATGATATTTAAATAAAACTGCAAACTAAATGAATACAGTGAATAAAGTTTTCTCTGAAGAGACATGAAGAAAAAATAAGCAAAATTTCATTTCACATGTCACAGTAGGTTTTTTCCTGGATGTCAGACAATCTTGAACACAGTGTTTGCAGTGGCAACTAGTGCACATAAGGACCTAAATGAGTTTTGGGGATGAAGGTATAGAGCGTAGAGGCACCTGGGCTCTGTTTGCTGATATGCAGTGTAGTTCTTGAACGAACTTGATGAGTCACTGAGGGAAAATCCTGCCCTACATCTGTCTGCATAAAAGTACTCAGACACAGCAGCACTACTATGTGGATGCTGAGGCAGAATGAGGGGATCCCCTAAGGGCTTGTACTGCTTCATTTTCAGGGATGTTGGAGGCCAGCTGGGATTCAGCGCTGTTTGGATTTCCCCTGGTGATTATGGGGATCTTACAGATCTCCTCAGTGGCTTGGTAGAAGCTCTGGGTGTAGGGCTCGGTGTCTCAGCAAGGAAAGACAATGCACAAGTCTGCTCTGCACTGTGCTATGGACTTACTCTGGATGTGTGCTTGGCATGGGCTACTTTTCAGGTCTATCACAAGTAGCAGAAGGTCTGAGCACAGGTATTTTGTGTAGTCACACAAGTGGCAAGTGGGCTTTCAGTCTGAGTTTTATTTCATTGTTATGTATTTAAGTGAAACCTCCCCCCTACTCTCACACCACTTCCTACTATGGCAATGCTAATCTGAAGTAATCCTGTTGTCATGTTTGTGTAACAAACTCCATTGTGAAGAATACCTACAGATACTAAAATATTCCACTAAAGACAAACAAACAATATTATTGAGATGTGTACTAATTAACAGGGGTTTTTACTGCAGAGTATAACCATTAATATTTTATAGTCTCAGTTGATATTATCTAACATGGCTAAATGCTAGTTGGCTATGTCATAATAACAAAGGCTGATTTTTCACCAGTGTTGTTGGGATCATCCTGCAACTGAAACGTGACACAAACAAAAAGGGAAAAGGCACATACAGTAACAAGTAGTATAGTCTCACCAATCACCAAGTCTGAGATCTGGCTTTTCAGTGAATGAGAGCATCTTGTTGATTTCATGGAAGATGAAGATCTTCACACAGGGAAGATCAAAGGGCTGCATTAAATTTCAATACATAACTTTATGGGACAGATGGAATCCACTCAGGGAGACCCATGACACTCAGGGCCAGATTATCAAAAGTTTCAGACACTAAAACCTATTAGTGTGTTCAAACCTTTATTCCAGCACTGTCAGCACTTTTTAGCTCTGTTTAAAGCATCAATCTAAAATTTAACTACTGCAAAAGTTCAAATGGAGGTTAAAAGAATGAGCTAAAGGAAGTGTTAAGTCAAAAGAAATTTTGTTTTGTCTTTTCTTTGTTTCCACACAGATATTGTCAAACTTTTGTATGTAATTTTGTTTTGCAAGTGGAAATGTATGTTCTTGTGAAGCATACCAAAACTTGAAACATCTTTGGTTGGGTAATAAACATTAAAGTTGCACATGTCCTTGCCTCTGAGATCTTGGAGCATGAAAAATACTTTTTGCTTTATCACTGTTGAAAACATTTCAGGAGTTTCTATCAGATAAGCCAAATACACTCAGGAAGAAAGGAGGCTTGATTTTACCATCTTAATAGCAGTCTCCCCACATTTCTTAAACTCCCACGTTTGCCCATGTTTTACTTGATAATAGTTTGACTTCTAGAGCTTTGGTAAACTTGTCCCTTTTGGGGGGACGCTAACTAGGATTCCTGCTTTGAGTCCCGATATGCCAGACTCTTTGCTCTGGAGTTACCCTTGAGTGGGTTTTCACTCTGAACATTTATTTCCTTGACCACACTGGCAGATCGTACAAGTAGATGGTTATGCTCGGCTACCCTTTCAAAGGAGTGAGATCTTGTATTGTAGTTCCTCGAAGTGATGCAGCCTAAGAGGACTCTTTTCCTGATCCTCAACATCGTGCATGCTGCTTTTGTGGAGAAGAGACACAAAGTTGAAGTTGGCTAAGAATGATTTTGCAAAGAGTCTAAAATTCTTCCCTGTTTTAATGTAGCTAGCACAAGTATATGCAAATCTAGATCATGTGATAACAACCACATGGGTGTCCAGCCTCAGGTTCCTCTAATTTTGAACACTCCTAAAGCCCTATTTAGAGATCCTAATGAAACTAGTCATCCTCTGCACCTCATTCATATGGCTTATATCCTGGAACAGTCAGCCTTTCTCAAATTTCTATTAAGGAACCCTCTGTATTTAGGACTTCCTGTGAATTGCTTCCTGAGCCATATCAAGTGATGACAATTGATCATCAAGCTATTCATTGCTTAATTTATTCCTCTCTGGGGTCTGGACTTGCAAAATAGGTTACCTTAAATGATAGCCAGCTCCTCATCTAACTGAAGTGTCATATGAATGAATAAAAGTTTAAGAGCTCTTGCTAAGTAGTTCTGTAGATTATTTTTTTTTTTATATGGAGGCAAAAATGAAAAAATTGCAAATAAGCCTCACATTCAAACTAAGCAGAGTTCCTAGTATTGGATGGGATCATCTATTTTTAAACATGAACAATTTGTGCTAATTGTTCCAACAAATTCACAGGTTCTGCTGCTGCTTCGTAGATATGCTCATACACTGGTGTAACTGAGATGTGGGGAAAATACGTAGTGTGCACAACTGTGCTAAATCAAGTCCACCATTTTCCACCTCAACCCTGCTTTCTGCTGTAAGAAGCAGAACTGTCACCCATATACAATATCTCATGTTATTCCAGTATAAAATTATGGCATTTGAATTTATTTAGAACTTTCCAAGCAACAATGGAAGACACTCTGTGTTTTCTATATGGAATGGTGAAGGAAGGAGAAAGCAACATCAACTTAAAATTATGTATTAACTTCCAGTTGCAAAAGTTTTTGCAGTTAGGTAAAAAAATACTTTTATTTACAATGGCAATTAGCCTGTACAGATTATGTTAAAAGTGACTGAGGACCTAATAATGTGACCTTCATTTTTAGTATTAATTACGACAGAAGAAAAACTGTCAAATATTATTATTTTTGAAGGACTGAAGAATGGTAGAGTATACTCACTGCTGTTACAGGAGCCCCTGTTCATGCATTTGTGACATTACCAGAAGCGCTCCGCACTTCAACACGAATACTCAGTGCTTATGAACAGCAAAAGCAGAGCCAGTAGACACCTGGGCTCAGCTTCGGCTGGATGGCCTTTAATCATATCGCTACAGCCTCTGAAAAGCAGGGAGAAAGATTACAACACTCATGTTTTTTTAGCAGCATATGCCTGATCAGATACAACAATATGATGGCACAAACATTTTGATAGGCACAGAAAACAGTTCCCCACAGCCTGTATAGTTTTTTTTCCATAATGTTGTAGCCGTAAATAATCCTTTCTAGTATTATTAAAAATCTGTCACGCTAAATAGCCTTTTAATACAAATAATACAATAATTTGGTAGTTTTTGACAAGGCAGAATGGAATCTCTATTTTAAAACTGTGCTTTAACATCCTTTGATTGCATCATTTTATTAGAATTCTCTCCTATTTTAAGTAAGGAATTTGAGAAAGAAGAGGAAAGGGTTAAAAACTGCACTATCAAGCAGGTGTGTTGGTTAGCAAAAGATTTAGCTTACTTCTTGGCCCTCACGCAGTGCAGGTGTTGAACATCAGCATTTTCATCCTGTTTGATATCTAGGCTTTTGTGTTTGTCATCTGGGGACTTTTACACTAAATCTGTAGGAAAACCCCCCTTGCTTTGTTGTTTTGGCTGAATAGGATAAAACAGAATTTATTTCTTATTGGTCTTACGTTTAAAAAGACTAGTACAGCTATGTCTGTCAGTCTAAAGAGGTGGAGGGTTTTTTTAACTTGATAGTTCATATCACTGTAGATCTTCCCCTACAAAAGAACAGCCACTAAGAGCTGACAATTAATAAAGTGTACAATTACTGATAAATAGCCAGAAAAATGTGGCAAAAAAAATGTATGCATTTAATGTCTATGGAACTTACAAATTTTACGTGTAAAATTGGCTGAAAAATCTGATAGTCATCCTGGCAAAATGGAGAACATTTCTGCTTTACAATAAAAATTAATTTTTAATTACATTAAGTATGTGGTATTAAAGAATAAATAGTGAAAAATATAAAAAACTCATGTAACTTTAAAACCTTTACATATGCAAAAGACATTTTATATATAAATATGCAGATTTAAATGACCTTGTTCCTTTAGACCAGCAGAAGTTGCATACCTTCAATGGAAATAGAATATGCACAGTGATTTCTTTTTCCCGTCTAAACAACACTTAAGATATACAAAAGCCTACTGCTGCCTCTTTCTGTAATCTTCTGTAAAGTCATGAACAACATATAATGAGAGCCACCTGAATATTTACAAAACTTATGTAGCTACTGTTAAAGTCCCTTCCTATTAGGAGTGTGAAACTAATTTTGAACAGCTGGTCTCTCATATGGTCGTTGTTCACAACTTTATTTTGTATGGACAACATACAGGGTGGAAACTTAAAGTAAGTTTAAGATATGTTTTTTTCCCTCAGGGATTGCCTGAAATTGCTTGAACTAGTTTGATAATTAGAATTGTTGGGAAAAAAAATAATAGAATCCCTTTCCATTTGTTTGCAAATCCATTTCTATGAAAATTTTATTTGTATTGCAGTTACTGGCTTGGTGGTGGAAAGGGTTTTCAGGAGAGCATCCTAGTATTTCTGGGTGACATAGCAGTATGAAAAGTGAGGAACTGGTTCACTTTGTCTCAGGCATTTCAAGTAAAGCTGTCGTTCTGCCTCTCTGATAACTATGGAATCCTCTTTTTCCAAGTGATTTCTAGATAGGTGGTTAACTTTGACCTTAGATATACACCAGCAATTTTTGAAAGTGTTAAGCAGTAATTACACTGTCCTATATTTTATCAGCAAGAAGAGAATAGTGATATTTTGCTGCCAGGTATTCTGTTCTTAAGCACGCAGGTACATTCCCCTTCTTGAATACTCAAGTAATGCTTGTAATAATATAGTGCAAGGTTTTGGAACTATTCCACACAACTGGTTTGTCTTTTTTTTTTTTTTTTTTAATTCATCAAATGCTGTTTCAAATGCATTCAAAGGTAATGCTCCAAAAGTACTGCTATGTTTGAAAATAATAGACCAGAAATTTGTCACATCACTGTTTTTAAGTTGTTACTGCAAAACACAGGAAGATATTCTTATGCAAGGTCATGTTCTATAATTTCCTCTGAGCCGAACTGAAAACTACGTTATATATCTTACTGGAAATCTATAAAGCAATGCATTTGCTACTTGAAAAGACTTCTATGGTCTTGACAAACCTTCACACCAAAAGTTATTATGTGTATGGAAGATTTTATCAGCTGTGTCATAAGCTCAAAGCACTTAGAGGGGTTAAACTTGACTTTCTGTCATTTTGTTGTGACATTTACTGCATTATCTCATCGTGCCAATTCTTGACTTGCACGTAGAAAGAGAGGGGATCTTATTTATGATTCATTTCCCTGTTTAAATCTTTTTAGCAGTTACTGTAATTCTATGTTTTCATAACACACTTCACAGCTTAAATCAAGATGCATTTTATCATCAGGTCAATGACACTAAAAGGATCACTCTTTAAAACAGAGAAATTCTCTTGATACATCAGAGCGTGCCTAGAACCCATCCAGATGTCACTGGTACTTCATTATTCATTTTGGTAATGCTAACCAGCTGCCAGTTTAATGTCTGCCATTGGAGTCCATTTGGGAATCCTCCCTTTCCTGAGATAATCAGGCAAGTTTAACAATTGTTCTATATTAGCAAACTGTTTTATTGCCCTGTGAAACCTAAACTGAAAGTTGCACATGTTGTGCTTTGAATCACTTTCATGTCTGAACATGACTGATACAGAATGACTTCATTAACTTTCAGTAAAGTGCGTTAGAAAAAATGTAAGACTGAGCTCAGGTGCCAAAAGGGGAGTACTGTTTTACCTTATCATTAGAATAGCCCTGATTTCTGTGTCGATAGACATCAGTATTTCTATTTCTATTACACTATTAGTTAAGTATTTTCAAGATTATTTTGGCCAAAAAAATTCTAAAAATATTATGTTACATACTCTTGATCATAAATATTTAAGAATATTTTCTAAATAGCTGAAGCTGAGAAACAACAAAGAAAGACATTCCAGATTTAAAGACTGGAGAAAATTCAGTATTTAAAAAAATAGGAAATTCAGCGTTGGAAAAAAGCACAAAGTAAAACTTGTATAGTTGCTAAAGTGGTCTGAGGGCTTCTAATACAAACCACAGCTTATCCATATAGGAAAACAATAAATAAATCTATTGAAATACAACAATAATTGTCTTTAAACATTATTTCTTCAAACAGAAATATTATCAAATGTGTACTTTCATAAAAAGCAAATATCAACGATTAGGAAATGTTCCACTTAGGAAGGGTCTCAGAGGTATTCGAATGCATGGTTATCATACCCTAATTCTCAGATTCTACTTTCCTCCTTTCAAGTTCCCCCAGCAACATCCTGAAATCAGTCATAAGGTCTAAACCAACATACAAATTCATCTCACTAGTGATGAGGGGGAAAAAAAGCAAAGTAATGCTTTTAGTTACTGTGCCTAAAAATGAAGGTGGCTGCTGCAGTTTGTTCTCAGGATGTCAGTAAAACATACGTCTTTTCAAAAACAAGGACTGTAATACTGTTTATACAAGTGCTCAAGATGATGCATAAACCAGCTGTGAGTATCTGCAGATGAGACCCTCTCACCATCTACCCATCCCTTCTGCCCTAAAAACCTTTGCAAACACATTTTGTACATCGCCACATCTTAAATTTCTTGTGTGATCTGGTAGATTGTAATCTAGCATGAGGATTTTTATATGAAATCTGAGGTGGATTAATCTGTTTTTGGTAAGTATTGTATTGAAGCTAAGCTAATACAGGGGCAGTCAATGTGGCCAAGTGTTTTTCCACATTATAGATTGCCTAAAGTAAGATCAATTGAGAACATAAAATTCAAGCAAAAGCAATTTCTGTTTAACAGAGCTAACAGTGAGAATATATGGTAAAAACTGTTTGCCTTTATACATGTGTAGATTTGCTTCAGACTACATTTTTAAAATGGGAAACGTAAGTTTTCTGGCTTTGCAAAACAGTCACTATTCTTTTTCTAACATCTGCCATGATGCTATACAAATCACTAAGATAGTATTATTTATGGCTCCAGGTCATACAAAATGAATTAATTAATTAAAAAAAAGGAAAGAAATGGAGAAGTAGAGGAAAGCTTCACAGTAACTAAAGGATTAATTAAGAGAAAATAACAAACAGGATTTGTTTAAAAATTCCCCCAAACAAATTATTTTGTTCCAGCTGGCTAAAGGAAAATATAACTAATTTTCCCAAAGCCAAGGACAAGCTACTAGGGCAGAGAATAAATTTTCTGCCTTCCTGACAAAGTACTGGTCTCATGGTCATTGGTATAAAATCTGTAACCTAATAGATTATCTGACTAAACCAAGTTTTACTTGCTTCAGGTATAGAAAAATCATTCAGTTTTGTCAAATTGGCCAGAACATACAATATGGTTGGCTTTATGTACTTAACATTGCTGCAACATAACAAATATCTGATTTGGCTTACAGTTAGAAACACACAGGCATGTAATACCTGGTCCACCAGAAAGTTTCTCAGGAGAAATATACCCATTTGCACTTTTGAAGGAATTAGCCTGAGAAAACAAACTTAAATGTTTCAGCCTTCTGTGTCACAAGGTAGCAACGTTTCTGATTCAGTTGATGGAGTCCTAAACCTGGACTCGTATTTGCATTGAACTCAACAGTTAAAACAGCTGCTAGTCTGTCTGAATCAACAGGTGCTTCAGCAAGGAAGGAAGCTAAATGGCTTATATTTAGGATGGAGTGTTCATCCCTGGTGTATAGAAGTAGTAGTGCGTCCATCAGTCATGCTTCTGAAAAAAGAAAGCTAGTCAAGGTGATGAGAATTTTAGTTTTAGACTAGTTTTAGACTTCATTAGAGAATACATATTATCTTTTTTCTTATTTTCAACATGACTAAAGCTTAAATTTGTATTCAGAAGGAATCCAGTTTTGGTTAATTATGAAGAATATAATGCAATAATGTTTTAATTAAGTTTTTGCACAGCGAGGTGCAACATGTAAGTTTTCTTGACATCAGCCAAATAACTGTGGTTGGATTTTCAGCATCTGTTTATATTATATCTGTCTTGGCCCAATGCCAGTAATCAAGTGATGCAGACAGATTGGAAAAAAAGTTTACTCCAGACTTCCCTGTGTACATTCTGATATTCATGATAAAGATGACACTGGCGAAGTATTTCAAAGCCAAGAAAAGCTCAGAAAGTTTCTTTGGATTCCATTGAACTGAGAAGATCAAAGAGGAAATGGTAAGAAAACACGGAGGGTAGTGAGGAACTGAGAATTTCAGCTATCTAAGAATGCTGGTGAGCAGCAGGTTTCCCAGTGACTTAGAGTCTGCTGTGTTTTGCAATTCCTTCATCAAACATCATGGAGAAGAGAGACACATGCAACGTGTGGTTACAATACAAATGAAGCAGTGACAGCTGACCAGCTACATGAGTGTTCTGAACTCATTTATTTGGTGGAATAATATTCCTTTGTCTTTTTAACTGCAGAACAAAACAGTTTTTCCTTACAATGATAATACTAATTTTAATATTTTTAAAAAATTATTTCCATTTTCTATTCCTATGCAAAACTCATGAATGCTTCTCTATTCTAACGACATTTGAAATAGTAGGTCTCAAATTTTACAAGTCAGAAAAGAAGGACAGACAGGAATGAATATTTCCCGCTCAGCCTTATTTGATCCTCTTGTTCATATGTGTAATGATATAAACTTTAATTACACAATCACATACAGTTTTTCTCCCAGGAGACCTCTGGCTTATAGAGTGAATAATAGTTATCCAACATTTCTCTTTATCCTGTTCTCTATGTGGTTTAGCCTCAGGCCTTATTTCTGTTACATCATCCAAAATCTTGACAGACTGCAGAATTATTAATTTATTTTCCTGGGAATTTCTCTGGTTCTTTTATCACACCAGCTAATTGCTTCATGGTTGCTCCTAACCCTATCTTTATTATCCCTTTGAAAGTGTATTATCAGTGTCTCATTTTTTTGCAGCCATAGAAAGCAAATGCAGAGATTAAGGCCAAATTTACTATGCCCGGTTTTTGGGTACCAAAGCTGAGACATGAAGAGTGATTTTCTTAAATTCCTCAGCTTTTGAAAGCCATTTGTACACAATTGCAGTGCACACTAACTTTATTTGCAGTCTCTCACAAGATTAGACAACTCATTGAGATGTCTTATTGGGTATCTAACTGCATCATGTAAAACTTGAGTGGATTCAGCTTCATCAATGCTCTTTCTTTTCCTGAAATCCAACCTCTTTTAGTTCACATTTTCTAATACTTTCTAAAAGAAACTATTTTTTCTCTTGTTCTTCCTCAGTATGTGTCTTTCCCAGCACAGTGGCTTCTGTGCATCTTTCTGAACTCCATTTATTTGTGTTTTCTATAGTCCCTGTATTTCCCTAAGTCTGCAGCTCCTTCCTTTATTTTCTCTTTCTGCAAATACTTGCATACTTGCAGCCTGCCTCTCCATGCTTGTCACTCTTCTGCATTTGAGATAGGTAGTTTCCTCTTCTCTTGCACTGTGTGGGAGCCATCTGAAAGGTACTTGAGGGCAGGAGAAACTGACGTTTTGCTTTCAGCTCCAGGGTCCTGTGTCACATAATTTAGTAATTAGCTGGAGCAATTGTAAAAAAGTCCTATTTCATCTTTGCATCTTTGGGCAATAGTATGCTCAGTACAGATGGGATCATGGAAACCTTGACTGACCATGTGCAAACAGAAGTCTTTGAAATAATACAACTGCTATGAAGTGATTTTTTCAGAGACAGCAGATAGTACATCTCACATCAGGGCCACTGCCTAGACAATTTTTAGATTTCTGGTCTTGAAAATACAAGCATGGAGCTTCTCAGTGCAAGAATTTTTAAGAGTGATAAGTGCCAAAATTTCATTCTCAGAAAAGCCTGTGCTGATGTGACTGAAATCTTCCTCAAACAGTTCATCCTGAGAAAGACAAATGGAAGTCTGACAAGAGATACAAAGTAGCTTCAAATCCATACCTAACGGTGAGCAATACCTCAAATGACAGTTTTATGATGCTAGTAGACTATAAAAATATTTTTTTTTTCTATTACTAAGTCCTGATCATAGTAAGCAATACATTTTAACCAGTTATAGAGCTTTGCAGTCAAAGAATTCAAGAAACTTTTAGTATAAAGTAAAAAATGTTTCTAAGGCTAAATTTCACTGAAATGCTTTATTCACTTCGTAGTACAGTTATCTCAAACAAGCAATAGATTCATTGTTATTATCAATACAATTAACTTTTAATTTTCTCATCCTGTTATTCTGATCATTATAAATCCTTTTCTTCTGTCTGGCTTTGGCATTCAAAATCAAATTTGCCATCATAATGGCCTTTTCTCCTCCTTGCTATTGCTTTTGACTCTGGTGTTGTCTTTTTCTTTCCTTCCCCTCCTGACTCTTTCTAGATCTTGGAAAATTGCTTAGTACTTTCCACTAGTAAAAGTGATTTTAATTTAATTAATATCTAGGATTAGGTAGAAGTGATAAGTACTAGAAGTACAGAAGATAAGTACAGAAACTGAACTTCCAGAAATCTGTCAATTAATAGACATATAGATATTCTGATGAGCAGAAACCAAACAAAATCGAAGGATTTGCCTAATCATTTTACTAGTAATATCAAGTAGCTTTAAAAATTTGAATTTCTGATGTTTGGCCACTTTTGACCTTCCCTCAATATACAGTTGTATTATTATATACTGATCACAGGGTTATAAGAAATAGCTATATAATAGTTCGCAAATCAGACTTTCTCTGAAAGTATTTATTCACGGCAATTTAAAGTGTTAAGAGCATAATGCTTTATATTTTGGAGTAATAGGTGCACATTTGCAAGGTACAAATCTTCCTGGTTTTGTTTTCACAAAAGGATTTCACATTCAACATAAAAAAAAATAATATTTAGTTGAAGATAATCTTCCAGCAAGAAATGAACTAGCTGAAAATGCATCAAAATATAGATACTTGGAAAGAAATTGAGAACAACATGATAACAAATGCATTGTTTTGAGGTGATAAGATTTTTTTGTATTCCAGGGGAATGATAAAACCAAATTGTATTAGACGCAAGGAATAAACACTGCTCATTAACAGGCATTGTTTGAAGCGTTTTGATATCGTCAGTTAACTTTTGACACAGGTAGAGAAGTATGCATAGATAAGAGTGGAAGTAACACTTCCAAACAAGTAGAGGCACAAAGGAATTTGAGATGATATCCCTAATGAAACCCAGAGCTGCAGCACTGTGAGAAAATTAAAGCTTGGGCCAAGAATCAAAGAAAAGCTCAAAATGCTTCAGAAGGCTTTTTATAGTCTAAGATCAAGGAGGTTTCAGCTTTTAGTGTGCAAAGGGCTAATAATGATCTGCTAATCTATGTGCAGCATTTATATTGTTTTTGTTGTCATTTCTAATAGTCTATCAAAGCCTCCAAGTAAGGGTTGGCATGTTGGAAATCAGATGTGGCTATGGCTCCAGTGTATATAACCACATTGGCTTATAGGACGGTCAGGAGGATGTGGAATGCTTTTAGGACTGTCTAAAGGTTAAAGACTTTAAATGCTGCTACTCACATTCTGGGAACAGAGAGTAGACAGAGAGCAGAACAGAAGCACCTGGAGTGTATTTGCCTTACAATGAAACTCCAACAAGCAGCTAAATAGATCCCAGATCTATAGAATTTGCTTTTGACTTTGTCCTAAACTTTTAAATAAACTTCCAAAATAACCAAGATGGCAGAATTCAAGGAACTTTGAAATTGACTTTGAAATACAATGTTTTTAATTGTGCGTATCTGAATAATGAGTTATAATAAAAGTTTCTGTTATATCTTTTAAGTCTTTTCATCTATTTCAGTCCAATAGGTACCCTTTATGTCCTCAAATAAGCAAATTTCTCTAAAGTAGGTTGAAGTTTTGACCCAAATGAAACCGATAGTTTTCTGTTTATTTCCGTGGTACAGGACTCGGCCTCCAGTTTTAAGATTTTATAGTAATCCTCAAAGCTAAGCAAACAACTTGCAATCAATAATCAGTTTCTGGTTATAAATTTCCTACAGCTAGATACTAAACATATTCAATGTACTGACAATTATAAACCACGTTGATTTCTTTACCAAATACTTGAAATTATGTAACAACTGATTTCCCAAAACAATCAGATATTTACCTTACACTGTAACACACACGTATGCACACACACATACAGTATCTGTGAGTTATCCGATATGTATATACGAGAAGTAATTTCTGTAGCTAGAATTTATGCTACTAATATCAGCCCCAGTTCTGCAATTCCGCAACATACTTTTGTTTCCTTACAGAGGTACGACAGTTTTCAAGAGTGTAAGCCATCCCTCTGCAGTCCTTGTAAAAAACAGAAATTGCTTATTTAACTTTTAATTATAATATTTATCATGTATGCACAGCTAAAAGCATCTGGTGAATGAGCACAGAAACTATCACATTACTATAAACACAGAATCAGTTGTGAATTTCAAAGCTCATAATCATACTTTCAAACTTGTTTTCCAAGGATGAACTGTGCAGTTATTATGAGTTCAAATGATGCTAAGTTCCCAAATAATCACCTTATGCTATTGTTATCACCTTAATTTACATTACCGGTGTTATCATGAAGCTCAGCGATGAATTTTCTGAAGAATCTCTACTGGTAGAGTGTAAGCACTCAAATATCTGAAGGAAAATGTAGAGGAAAAAACTTAGGAGAAGGGGGAAACACACAGTCATTGGGATGGTGAATCTGTGGGACCAATATAGTAAATTTTCAGTGGTAGTTTTTCAGCCCACATAGAGTAAGCATCCATGTTCTTGTATTGTCTGTTCTGAAGGCAGAGGCCTAAGTTATTTAACTTTCTGCTGTTAATTCTAACTGGTGGTTTTTGTGGTTGATCACTTCAGATTAGTCTTGGCAGCTGTTTTGTTATACATGCAAAAAACCCCTTGGGATTTCTTTGTGGCACTTCAATGAGATTTATATATCCACATAAAATGATAACATCAAAAAATTAAAATATTGTCCAATTTGCTTGTCGGCCTGCTTTGCTACATAAATGACTACAAACATAATATAGGTATGCATTTGTGGGTAAATACGATTGAGTGTATTGGAAAAACCTAATATCTTTCAAACAGAAAAATCATTTTGCAGAGCAAATTTGACACTGGGATAGAGGTGTAAAAAAATCTATGAATTTTCATGAAAACAGGTTACCAAGCAGAAGAGGGAGAGGCTACATTAATTCCCCTCCTACAGAAAAAAAAAAAAAGTGTGATCTATACTGTTCATAGACATTAAAGAAATCACATTGGAAGGGAGAAGGAGATGCAGAGTTGGCAAGGGGGGGAGAGAGGTAGGAAGAGAATGAGAAAGTGAAAGAGGCTGTGAACACCTTGCTTTCTTGAGAATTTGTGACTTATGATATATTAACTTATTGGACAAAAAAAAATCTGTTTGGGAGGAGTAACCTTGTCTGAGGACTGGATACTCTACTGTTTAAAAGGGTGTGAATATTTTTTTTTCAGACCACGAATTTATATATGCTTTTTCCACATGGCTTCTTGGCTTTCTTGTAATTGTTGAGCTCACATTTATGTTAATTCAGTTTAAATGTCAATCAGTCATGAAACACAAATTCACTGGAAACATTCACACAGATATATGAATTTCTAATACCTTTCACACTTGTCAAATCATTCCATCTTAACCTGGCTTGTTAATTATTTACTTTCAGACATTACAGCCATATTTAGAGACAGACTGTAGAACTGACCAGTTGAAATGTAGCCTCTGTTTAGGTCTATTGGAGATTACCACTGACTTCAAAGCGGAAATTCACCCATAATGTTCACATTCATGTTCTGGAATGTTATGTTTACTGGATGTAAATACAACATGTATCGATACTGATGTTCTGTTCAAATCGTGAATGGTACGGTGTGTTCTGTTAGCCCAAGAATTCTTATCCAAGCAAGGCCATGTAAGCTGCTGCTGCTGAACCATTAGAAGAAAGACTAAGCCCAAAACTTTTATACCACAAAAATGAAACCATATAAAGTATGGTATTTTTTGTAATCAAAGTAATAGTTTGTTTTATTAGGCAAGCTACTTTCTATATTTTGTTTCTGTAGACCACACATGTAGCAAAGCACCTAAATAATTTCATGTTTTGTGATACATCAGGTTGGCATGGTGAAAGTTCGCATTTTCAATTTGTTAATTAAACTGCTATCTAAGAATTTTATAAATACTGATATGATTTGGGTAGTGTGATACAGAGACTCTGTAGTGTGGTAATAAACTGGGACCAATTTCTTATTAGCTTGATGAAGCAATGGGATACTGGTAGATAACCACCTTTCAGAAAACGGAATCTGTTAAAACATGGACTATGCTTACGTCCCAGCTGGAAACAGGACCAGAAGCACAGATACAAAAGGAATAAAATTTCCCACAAGAGAGAGAGGAAAAGCATGCTGTCATTGCTGACTTGAGAACAAATGAACATAAAGTGATATTGCCTAAAGAGTATTTGAAATTGTCTAGTGTCTCCCATTTCCTAGGGTCTGCAGAAATTTGGGGAAAGACAGCAAGATTTAAAGATTTGATTGTCCTAAAATGTGTTTTTAAGGCACTAAAAAAAAGGTGATAGCACATGGTGGGAAATACGGTAAATTTCATCACATAAATAATGAGTCAAGGTAAGGGCAAGAAAGACATGAGTCATGGTCACTTCAGTGATGTTCTATTCCTTTTGAAGCAGTAAAAAAGGTCCCCTAAATCCCTTTGAATCCTAGAAAAGGAGAATCTCAGACTTGATTTATAACCAAAATTTAAACCTGCTGTATATATGTACAAAACATCTCATGTATTAGGATAATCAATTATCCTAATAATCACAGCGCTGAAGAAAATGAGAGAAGAAAGTGCTACCCTGTCATGTTCTATTAGTATAAGCAAGAATATGTTCTCAGTTTGCTACAGAAAAGGCAAGTCCTTCATTTGGTACTGTGTTAGTTCGTTATTTCTTGGCTAAGGACAAGGTCAACTAATTGTCCTACTTTTTGTCACCCAGCTTGTTTTTGGTGCAAAAGGAATTAATTTCAAAAGTACATATTAGGCAATAGTCTTGCATACAGCAATCCTTCATAGACCTACGAATATAAAAGAATGAGAAGTCTTCATCACATGCTGAAAGTGTGTGCCACATGAGTAGGAAATGCCACTTTTTACTTAATAGTAAATTAATTATTTAATTTGAAGGATGAGTTGTGTACAGGGCCTTGAAACATGTTTTCTACCTAAAACTTTTCCATTGAAATAGATGAATTGGTAAGCCCCATAATTGAAATAACTTCTTGCCCTCTCTAGAGAGGGTGATTCCTACAGGTCAGAACAGGGGTTACGGGTAGGTCAGCTGAGATAGCCATTACTGCAGCTATCTGCACAGTGTTCAGGCTTTAAGTAAACCAGAGATGTTATAATGTGGAACTGCTGGTTCTTGGTCGTGCTTCCTAAGGTCATTAAGACAGCTTATTAAGCCAGAAATCATTGACAAAAAACATCAGACCCTGTCTCTAAGCAGACGTTGTATCAGTTTAAGTAAAACTGGTTTTGATACTTTTCTAGTTATAGTATAACAAACCTGTTTAGACACCAGTACCATTCAGAGACAGCATTTAATTGCTTTCTTGACCCAGTCACTGTTCTTTTGTGTATCTATCATATTTGACTTGATATTTTCATTAGCATACTATATCCAGGCCAGTGATGCTTTCCAGGTATGAAATTAATTCAATAAAAGCACAAATATTTACATCATGATGAGAATAAATGGCCACTAAAACCAGAATATGATTGGTTGACTAGAGCTTCTATATATGTTGTATAGTCTAGTGTGAATGCTCTTGAAAACCAAAGTTAATACTTTCTTTTCATGTATTTTAAAAAGTCAAAATGTATTCATTCAGTGAATTTTTTTGGTGTAACCTCTTTTAGTAAAATTGTTTGCATATAGTGCTATAAAGGGAATTGAAAATTGGAGAAAATGGTAGATGTTTTGTTTTCAGGCTTAGCTGTGAACAACAGGCAATGAAATTATTTATTATATGTAACAGCTATAGTTGTGAGTTGTCTTCTACTAGAACTTAATATGTTGTAAATTCCAAAAACTTAGTACTTTTTTTAATGTGAAAAGTGTTTAAACCTTAACTTCAGATGAGATAGATACACTACCTGCTTTCCGAATTTCATGAAAGAAAATACCAGTATGCTCCCAGCTAGGAGCTGCATATAATCTAAACAGTGTCTAACCTGGACATTTGGGGAATTGTAGCTCCAGTATAAACGGCAGCATGCCTCACTGTGTAAGTGAGGATTCAACCTGGAAGACGAATGTGAATCTGTATGTTAATTCTGAAATTTAGCTTACCTCAGTGCTCAATACTTTCCAACCCAGACCGACGTATGCTCCAGTTATCATGTATTTTGGCTAGCAAAGACTCTCTGCTGATTTCCAAAGCTGGCTTTTCTATTTTGATGAGTTATCAGAACTCTATTTTATACAGCAACTCTCAGCTTCAGTTGGCTTGAGTTGATTGCATATTTATTATACATCACAGGAACTGCTGTCAAGAAAATACAAGAAAATAGCAACCGTCAAGAATCAATAATACTGCCAGGACCCTTGAAACACCCCCTTTGGTTCCCAGCTATTTTAAGGTTAAGCTGCAGAACTGCTTGTATCTTTTTTAGGGAACCTACCATTCCTTGATGGCGGAATGGCTTTCTGGTTATTAGTTGCCCTCTTTTTCCTTAATCAGATAAACTGGCCTGAAACACAGCCCTTTTCTTTTCACAGTGTCTCTATTTTCTACTCTCAAGGGCTTCTTTGCAACACGGCCATTTTTGATGTAAAAGAATAGAAACTTTGGCTGATTTGTTTTCCTTTACAACCATTCACAGAACAGACCCAAGGGGAAAGGAGGTAGAATATCTACAAATATGTAACAATCACAAAAAAACCCCAATCTCATTCAAAAGTGTGTGAATAAAAACATGAAAGGTGTCTTGGTTAATTTCTATTATTTCTACCTTTATCTCAGAAGTCACAGGAAATGATTCAGGAAAGCCACAATTTTATGCTTAGGAAAAGCTACTGTACACTTGCTTGTCAAAATGTCATGTCTTTCCCCCTTCCCTCCCCTCTTCCCATTCCTCAGCTTGCCAATTACATCCTTGAAACTTGAGTGAAATTTTCTTGCTTAGGAGAACTAACATCTCTGCTGAAGAAGGTAGAAACAAATTTTTTAATTACAAGGTTAATAGAAATGTGATTCTTGGGAAACTACTGGGATGAATTATCCTCAGTAAAGCCATTTATTAATCAGATTATGATACATGTTCTGCTCTAGAGAAATACCTCACTTCTGGTTGTATGAGTTGAATAATTGTACTATAGTTAGAAATTGTGATTGTGAATTCTCCTTCATTAACACTACCGTGACTTCACTGATACACACATATCATATTTCATTTCTATTTCATGAGATCACTTTTCCAGAAATTGTCTCTTGTAGTCAAATGAGTATTTTCTATGAACATAGAAAGAATTGAAAGGAGACATCCTGAGGAGTATGTATATTAGGCAGTACAAAATTAAGAACTCTGGTTTTAAAGGATCTCTCAAAAGAGGTAATAATGCCTAGTTAAAGTAACTTTGTCAGGCTTCTTGGATTTCACTCCACTTAAGAAAACAGACCAAAACAGACTTACTCGAAGCATAAACATTTCTACCTTACATTTATCTGGAGTAATTCACCAGCTCTAACTGGACTGTCCCAGAACAATATCTGGTTTTGTGCTACAGTATTACAAGTACACAACTATAATATTACAACGGAAAAGTCATAAAATTACTCCATTACGATTTTGTAAGTCTATGTTTCCTTCTCATGGATTACATTATGATTGTTCTTTGGTGTGATCAGTCAAATATGTGTGGGAGGATGAATGTACATACTTACATAACACTTTCCAGAGCCATACAGGGAACTCCATCGGTAAGCTCTGGTTAGTCTCTGTTATGTGAATCTGAATGTCACTAAAAGAGAATTTCAGCAAGGATATTTTATCTGTTCAGTTATGACCCAGCTTTGCTCCAGCTGGATCAGTGATTATATTAGAATTATCAGTCCTTTGTTATATTCATGGATAAATACAAAAATCAGACATTGACATTTCCTAGGATAGAAGGATAGTTCTGACTATATAAACAATGAATGTTGATTTGATTTGAAAAAGCTCTAACTCAACAGGGAAGCTGAGAAATGGGAATGCTAGTATGTGGGCAAAAAGTCACTGCACCTGTGAAAATGTATTTTAGCATAAAACATCACAGAAATATCCTCTCTCTCAAGATCTGGTACATAGTATGTGTGGGCTAAGAGTAATGTATTCCTCAGGATCTTTCAATAGAAGTCCAGTATACCATATTTTTTTTTTTTAAATTGTTATTAATTTCACCAAACAATAAAAAACCCCCAAAAACCTGTTCTTAATGATTGCCATCACTAATAACTGAACAAAAACCTGCAGCCATTATTAGCCCTCAGAAAGGTGTATCTTATATTGCTTGAGTATTTGTTACTACAGGTTTTAAACTGTTGTTTTTACACCATGAGGAACTGTGAAGTTAATTAAGAAGAATAAGTTACATCTGTCAGAGGGCTTATATTTTCCACCTAGAGTTTCAATGGAAAAAATAGAGGGTTACACTTCTGCCTCCCTGCTCCCCTAAAGTGGAAACAATTCATGTTAAAAGGTGTATGTTAGTACTGTTAGGTCTGAATTAGCAAAGTGCTCGGCATGCCTGTATTGAATTACTGGAACGGAAGAGTATGCAGGGGTCTCATTTGAGTATCCAAACACCTAGTCACATAGAATGAGAACACTTGAAAGATATATATGTTCCTTAATGTACGTGATTCATTTCCTTGCTCTGTAAAACTAGGTTATTCTGTTGCTCAGGCTCTGAAGGTATTATATAATGAAGATCTGAAACATCAGGAAAAATTTTGAGGTTCTCAGCTAGGATTTGCTCTACATTTGCAGATTAGTATTAAATAAATTATTTGGAAAGCCACTATAGTATTACTTTAAAAATTTAAGAACCAGTAATATATTCACAAGAGTAGTATAAATTTTATGGATGTACTTTGGTGGGGTTGCTCCGATAGATCATTTTTCTGAAGTTAAAAAAGGCGCCAAAACCCCAGGCTTTAGTTAAATTTATCTCTAGCATAATTCCCCTGAAATTAGTGGTTTGTTTATAGATTTAGGGCCAGATTCCACGTTGATGCAAACCCTGTACAAATCTTTTGAAGTCACTGGGACTGTTTGGATGCAAGTTCGCTCGAAGCTTGAACTATATGTAGTTTTGTGCATAGGATTATCAGTGGTGACAGATACTGCTTATGAATTGTGAAAATGCTACACCTGGAGGACATACAGAGAATTGCAGAACGTTTTTATGATGGGTAACTGACAACTGCTGAAAAATTTCTAAGCAACTTCTAGAACTTCTGTTGAATTAATATCTTTGTAATAATTGAGGTCTTAATTGATATACTGTTTAACCTATTTCTTTAATAAAAACTATTCGTTGGAGCCATGAAACTATTATCCAAGAGAAAAAGAACCTTTGAGTAAACTGCTCAGTCTCTGGTAAAAGGAAACTGGGTTGAATATACAGTACAAGATAAGAGACAGTACAAATGATGCTTGCTTGAAGGGAGACAAAGTATAGTTCCGGTTTATTGTTCTGTTAAATGCAGTGTTTCCTAAGTTTACAGACTTCACACTTTTTTTAAAACTGAGTGGCATGCCACGGATTTAATGACACTTGCTGTCCTTTAGAAACTATTGAATAAAATGAAGTATCTTTGACATCCCTTCAATATCAATTTTCCTAACGTAAATAACAGGCATAGAAGGATGTAATTGGATGATATCACACTGTAAAATTGGGAAAAAAAAAAAAAAATCATGCCTGTATAAATATTCATATCTGTGCAAATGAAGCACTAAGTTAGTTCTCTCACTAGAATGAAAATTCCTTGAAAGATGCCTTTGTGTAGGTCTGGGCAGGTGGATCTCTCCTATAAATTAATAGAAATATGTATGATTAGCAGAGTAAAAAGTCCATGTTAAGTTGAGAAGTTCTTGTTATACGGTAACAACTGACTTCAATAGGTGGGAGGAGGTCCTGGCGGCATGGCGCCCAGGGGAGGTTCAGCACCGGCTCCCCGCAGTCTGGCTGTAGGGGCAGCTTCCACGTTGAGGACCCTGTGCCGATGTGCATGTGTCCGGCGGCCTGGGCTCTTCTGCTTCTCTTCTGAGGATTTTATCCTATGATTTGCAATTTTGTACTGTGGAAATTTCCTCCGCCTTTTAGATTTGGTGAATAAAACACATCTCCAAGCTCTCTGTTATGTCAGGGCCCTGTCTGTAGCTCCCCACAGCCCAGCCCTGCCCAGCCGTGGGCCCTGCCCAGTCAGGCCCACCTGCAGGCCTGCAGCGCGGCCTGGCCGAGGCCCGTCCCCACCCGAGGTGCCTGAGGCCCGTCCCCACCAGAGATGCCCGGTTCCCCAGGGCTGGGGCTACCCCTGCTGCCCTGCTCCAGCCTGGGGCAGCAGGATGGCCTGTCTGCCAGCCCCTGCCCAGCTGGCCAGGTAACACAAGTGTCCCCAGTTCCGTGTCCCTAGTGCTGGCAGCACTTGTAACATGGCCGGCTCCAGCTCCTCGGCACCCTAAAGCAAGGGAGCTGCACACAGCTATGGAGCTCCTGGCCTTTCTTCTGCAGTACTGGCACTGGGGTGGCCTCCAGCTTCCAGTGGCTGCCTCGGCAGCTGGGCAAGGGCAGGGACCGCGCTCACGGCACGCACAGTTAAAGCCTTAGCCTGCAAACCAGTTTCTAATTTGCAATTATTAGAGAGAGACTATGATCATTTAAGTGTGTGAAAATTATATGTAAATACCAGTAGAATAACAGAGCAGCGCGAAACATTTTGGTCTCACAGGAAATTAATATAAAGCTTGTGACTTGGTTCACGACGTACAAATGGCATTCCTTTTGAATGGGAATAAGTTGCTACCTGTCTTTTGCTAGGTTGTACAAGCCCTAGTCATCTCCTTGTGAACTGAAAGATCAGCCCAGCAAATGGAATCATCCCAATTCACATTTGCCTTTTTCTACGAAAGCTCCCACTGATTTTGGTAAGTCAAATACGGAGGCATTTTTTTTTTAAATCACATGTACAAATTTGGAAACCAAAGGAAATGAAGGGGAAGATAAATGTTGCACATAAAAATCAGTACTTTGAACAGAACTAGGCGCAGAACATCAGCAAAATGTCCATGAGGTTTAGGAACAGGGAAAATGAAGAATCTTTGCATGAGAATTAGATGTCAGTTCCGAATGTGGACAATCATCTTCAGAGCCTCTTGTATGTTTATGTTCATGAATGTTTCTCTGGGATAGAAAAACAGAGTTGTAATGTGAAATCTGTAGAAATACCATTAGCTGATAAAAGCAAAGGCAAATTTTCTTTTTATTGGAGCATTGCCTACTTTTTCTTTGTACTTTCAATCATATCCCAACATCCATTGCCAAAGCATGAAGGCTCAGGCTCATAAGGGTAGAAGCATTATCTTTCACTGCCTTTTATGCAGCATCCTCATCAGAGGCCAGAAAAAGTTAACTGAATTGTGCCCAGTTATGAATAGTGCTTGTGAAGTAATATTTTTGTAGCTACTCCCATGAAGCTGTCTTCATCCTAAATGCTACTTTATAAACCTCAACCTGTGAACTGAAACTGATGGCGACCAGAATGATCAGCATACATGCTGTATGGTAGGCAATAATCAATACAAAAGTAGCATCATATGGGCTGTTGTGAAGAAAATTAACTTAATCCTACCCAGACAGAGTACACCCTTCAGCCAAGCCTCATGAGAAAATTCAATCATAGAAGCACTTAATTTTCTACAAAAATGTTGTCTTGCATAATTACAAACCTGCTAAAGAACCACTAAACACTTCTCAGATGCATGTTCTTTGGAAAGAGAAGAAAGATAATTGTATTATTCATTGATCTCTGGAGAATGATTTCAAATGCATGGCTGCTTTTGTATTTGTAACGTGGGAATTGAGAATGAAAGGTGGAATTTGAAGTAAGAGGCCATTTCTGCATAATCAGGTACTCTTGTATCTAGAGTAATCACAAATTATGCATCAGACAGTAATTTTAGTTTATATTTGAGTTTAGTGACAGAACTATTGATTCAAATGAAGGTTAATCTCTGAGACGCTAGAAGAAGAATTGTCTTATTCTAAATCTGAAGTATTTGGTAATTTGTGAACCAGAGACTTCTCCAGGTAAATTTCCGTACATATTCATGGGTGTGGTGAGGAAATTTTATCTGCACAAGTTATTCTATAAGTATCCACTGTTTTATATTCTTGTTAAGTAGCAGTTAATGTTCACTTTAAGAGAAGAAAGTGGATTAGATAGTTCCTCTGCTTTGATCTAGTGTGGTCATATCTTTTAAAAGCAGAAATGTAGAGAAACATCTTCAGATCAATTGGAGGTGACACTGCTATCTCTTTTCTGCCCTGTATGAATCTGTTACTATTTATTGTTGTTCAATGAGCTGTGCAAACTTGAAGAAGGTTAATGGAAGAGTGAGAAAACATTAAAGCACACTGACACTACAAAATGAAACATGATGCAAAGATTGCCTGGTAAGCAGAAATATACTGCAGAAACCTGGCTAAAAATACTTATACATGTGGCAATAGTATGTGTAAAAATATCACCAAAAACCAGAGAGAGTAAGAAAACCTCCTACAGATTGGGGGGAAATTTGGTTTCCAATGGCAATAATACAGTAGATTGTAAACTAGTCTTAAAGTAAATAAATACACTCTTTAATGCTACCTTGCATCTGCAAACGTATTGTATCAAAAATGGAGTAAGAGATCTTAAGCTGAAAAATCCTCCAATCAGTATAATGGGTTACTCTAGCTGGTTCCTCTGGTAGATTTCCTTGAGCTTAGAAAAATAAAGCAAAACTTCTTCCTTTATATTATTACTATAGTAATAGAAGTGATGCTTTCTATTTGAGTGTTTGTAAGTGAAGGCTATTTTTACGTGAAGTGAAGGCCTAACATATTCTTTATGGCAAGTGTTAACATAGTAGAGGTATGCTATCTGTTTGGCTACCTTTGACCTACACCAGTTTGACCTTTAACTCTCCAAGTACTTCTCTGAAATAACCCCCTCCAGCAGGGGATGGGTATGCACAGTTACCGGGGATGTTATTGTGAAGGCAAATAGAGCCCAAAGAAACTACAGGATTTTAGAGAGCTTCCACATGACAGAGCCTCACAGACATCAAAGAAGAATGGTTAGCCAGTTAGAAAATACAGCAGCTTAAGCTAAAGCCCTGGCTGTGCGAGACTGTTGAGGTGTGCAAAATCTACCTGCCAACATTTGAAATGGAGGCAAATTACAAGTTGATAGGGTTACAGAAAAACTTGTTAACTTCAAAACCTCTCCACTGACAATTGTAAATCTTCAATAGATTTACATGTATTTCTTTTCAAAGGAAGGCAGCCTGAAAGGTGGTCTGAAATTCTAAAGCTTAGTGAAATGACAAGCATTTCAGTAGTATTTCTCTTTTTTGTAAGCTGCTTCTCACAGGAAAGTGATTGCTTATGGAAGTCGAAGAAGCAAATAAGGTGAATGATTAGTCCAGAAGACTGTATGTGATTTAAAAGCCTCGTTTATTAGTAAAATGATTAAAAGAAACTCAGTGGTCAGCATATGTTGTGTCCTCTCTGTATTGAGTATGAGAATGTAACTTTTCCCATGAAGACTTTCCCCTGTCATTCAAGGTATAGAGATTGATGCACACAGCTCTGAATGTTCCTGAGCCTTTTAGCCTAGAAGGCCAAAATGTGTCACCTGAAGGCTGCAAAATATCGAATGATCATGTGGCCATGTCAGAGATGAGTGGAACATACTTTTGCCCAGGTGTCTAACCAGAAAATGTTCAAATTACAGATTTAGCACAAATGATCAGAGATAAAGCTAGAAAGCATCGTCCAGACAAAAATAGCCAGAAGCCAACCTTTCTCTCCTTTCTACTTCTTTCTTGGGCTGAAATGTGACATTTTTGTTCTGCAAACTGAAGTCATACAAATATTTTTCTTTTCTGATCTTTTTATAACCGAAAGCTTCAAAGGATGTAAGAATAGTCTAATGGAAGTGACATTCCTGCAGAGCATACATAATCCCGATCCATTGTCCCTATTTTCTCTGGTTTTAACTTGATAGACAAAAATCACAAATATTGCAGGCTACAGTTGTGTCTCCAAGGGGATTATTTGTAGAATTATATTCCTACTGTGGCAGATTTTCTAACTTCTACAGAAATCAGGGTTTATGGTTCTTAATAAACATAAATAAGTATCTTTAAAATATATTTTTCTTCACTAAAGAGAAAAATAGTTGGAAAAAATGTGCTTTGATTGTAAAAATAGGCATATTTTCTAGTGGAAATTAATATTATGAAGTACCTAGCCTTGACTTTTAAGTGTTTGATAATCATCTTGTCAAATGTCATTGAATGCCAGGTTACACTATAAGGATGATTCACAAAAAGATGTTATTAGGAGAAGTACTTGGAAAGCACAAAAGATGTGAATTAAAAATCATGGAGAATAGAGGTAACAGTAAGGTTATTAAAATATTGACTGTCTAAATACTATATTGAGATGACTGATAACATAAGCAGTTTCAGAATATGTAAAATCTCCATCACATTAAATTGAGTTTCAGTGTGAAGGGTGAAGCAAAAAAATCACAGACCATAATGGAAATGTGTTTAGGTGGTATGTGTAATGAAGCAAATTTTATGGCTGACTTTCTGCCCGATTCCCAGCATAATGCATGTTATAAGGAAAATCCATTTAATCTGTTTCATTTCTTGTTATCTATTTGCTTTTTAAAAGAAATACAAATCTGTCATGCAGTGGCCTAGACTGTCACAGGAATAACTTTTCCAGTGTATTTGACTACTGAAGAGAAATAGCTAAATGTTTGCACAGACATCAGAATGCTTTAATTGCTACTGAATGTCAGAATTAGGAGGACTTGCAGCAATGAGTGGACAAGAATAAATTTCTGTGGGAAATCAGTAAGCCTAAGAAGTATGCTGCTAAAATCAGAAAATTAGTCTAGTACATGCCCTAATTCTGGTCCTTTTGCTAAAGGGTATTCTTGAAGAGCACTAATTGTCCTTGGAAAACTGCCTTTCAACAATGATTTAGTGGCAAATATATGCAGATGCTTGCAAAAGGACTAATTCAAGTACGGATTTGCTCTGTTATACATTTCTCACCTCATTCCTGTCGTACCTGATTTCATATTAAAACCTGATATTTATGTCTGCCTGAACAAAGTTAGTCACTTCTTGGTAATTCAAGCATTTACAGAACAAGAGCTAAAGTATTTTGGGGCTACTTATGCAAACAGCAGTTTCTCTGATTGCAATTTAAATTTAAAGCAATGTCTCAATACACCACACCCCCCCCCCCCCCCATTTTAATGAAAATAACTAAGAACTAATGTACAGCACTGGAAAATAATTTCTGCATATCAAGAGATAAAAAACAAGCTGGAAAAGTTGTTTGGAAATATGTCTTTTTTACAAGTTGGAAGTGTTGAATCTCTTTTGGAGAATTCAATTGTTGAAAGACAAGAGTAATGCAAAATATTAATGAAAAATAAAAAGATATCCACTCTCAGTCTCAGTAATAATAAACAGTGTAATTTCCTGAACCTTACATCAACTACTTTACTGTGTGTATTGAGCACTCATTAAATTTATTGGAGTAATTAATGGATTTGATGAACAGAACTTTCTTTCAATCATCACAGTCAACAGTGCCTTACTTATTCATATATGTTACAAGCAACCTAGGAAATCACAAGAGCAATTCTTGTAAATATCACTGATTGAAGTACAAGCAGTTTTAAAAACATTTTGTTATATTGTCTTACTATTTATTCTGAAATTCATTATCCAAGCAAGTATAGGAAGATAAAGGTTTTATTTGCATTTCTTTGCAGACTGAGAGTATAAGTTAATTGTAATGGTAACTTTTCACTAAAGACATCCTGAAGAATCCCCAAATGTCAATTTATTATCTGCTGATCTTCCAAACAGAATATTTCTATCTTTTCCTTATTGCTAGCTACATGTTTCCACTTCACTCTACAGCAGTTTCAATGCTGAAGTTTGCTGTCTGTATTAATACCAATAAATTTATTGGAGTTATATGTTCATAGGACGAATTAGTTCAGTTCGGTGATCTGACAGAAAACCAAGCTTTTTCATTTGTTTAGTTTTCTCTCAGATCAGTTGGTTGAGCTGAGACATCCTGAAGCCACACAGTCATTAACACAAAGGAATGGGCTAGAGCACACAAGTGGAGGCAGACATGAGGAGCAGAGGTGCTCCTTTTGGTGGCCAGTAGATTTAATTTCAGTGAGTCTGAAACTGCACCCTGTGACAGCCAAAATTAGAAGAAAAAAGATTACTTCTCTCACACCTCATATCACAGACTTGATTTGTTCAGGAGTCTTTTATGCATAGATGTAAGATTTCTGTTGCTAATCAGCAGAAGACAAATTTATCTGTCTACAACTTATTCACTAGACTTGTGAAAAAAATATATTTGAGAGGTGACAGTCTAACTAGTCTGTTTTTCACCTTGCAGATATACAACAGTCAAGTACAAAGAGGAAAGACACTTTTTCCATTAGGAGCTGTTTCATCCATTCAGATGGCGGATTACAAAAGAAACACTATCAGGTAGGATTACAGAAAAGCCAGTGCTTACTGAAAGTTTCCTCCTAAATTCTATTAGAAGTTGATTGGCTTTTTGCAGAGCTGGAAGAGAATTTTTCTTCCACATACCGTTCCCATGTGTGACTGTGGCTGATCTTGCAAGCTCTGTATTTCCAGTATTTTAATAAACCTTACTGAACTTATGATCTGAAATATGTAATGTGGGAAATAATTAGAAGGATTAATTAATGTTATAATTATATGAGTTAAAAGATAAATCCACTACTTGATATAGCAAAGCTTCTGATCACCTGTAGGCCAGACATCAAAAGTGAGGAAATCCAACAACATGCAGTTTGCAACCTGGGGCAAAACAACAGCAGCCAAGGAAAAAAAAAAAAAAAGCTATAGTTTGCATGGGTAATCGGTTTTTGGGAAAAGGACAAGAAGAGGACAAAGAGTTATCCTGCAAGCAAAAACCTTGTACCTGTAACTACATAACAGTAGGGTAATAAGAATATTCTTCACTGAGACTGTATGCTATTGGAATGTACCACAGTGGACTCCTTAGCAGGGTCAGAGTAACTACTGCCTTTCTAAGCATTTTTATCAATATAGCAGAAGCAAGAACTGTGGAAGTTTTATGAGTTGTATCTATATTTGCTGGTAAACACAGTTAATTATCATAAATTCAGAGAGCATCTTTCAAAGGTGCATTCACAGTTACCACATTTTATAGCCTCTCTAGCTTGTCAGGATGAACATACATCAAATACTAAATGCTGCTAGCAGTAAGCTCTAGGCTTAATTACCTAATGACCTATACCTACCCTTCTGTTTTTCATGTGATTGAGGTCAAGATGAGTACACTGCTGTTCTGAACTGACAGCTTTACACACCATGCATGGTACTATCTTCTGCTACAAAATGGGCAAAGCAGTGATGAGCAGGACCTTATGATCAGCCTGCAGCTAAGCAATGCATGTAATAGCCTTTAAGAACACCTCACAAAATTCTCCCAATAAAGGGCTCAATATTATATTCAGAACATATTCACTAAACATGATATATTTCACCTTGCTTAGTATTTAGGAGCCCAAATGATAGCTTATATTTAAACAGAACTTGTATCGCAAATGCTTTGTGTGCTATGCACTTTAATTCAAAGCATACACACCTGCATGGGTGGAGTTCAATAGGGTGTAAATGAGATAAAGATCTTTAAGCCATTCTCATACCATGAGCTGGTCCTAACTTATGTGGCTTCTGGCAAGATGGCATTGGCCTGAACAATTCCAGAACATCTGTAGTGCTTTATACTGGGTGTACTTCTCGTTTGTGCATATTGTGTTCCTTCAGCTTCCATTCCTGCAGCGTGAAGGTTGTCCCTAGGCTTTTGAGAGCTGTGTTTTGGGTTGGCACAGCAAACCCATAGCGATGCTTGTGCTATGAGGCTTATGATCAGGCAGGGCTTTGAGGTGGGTATGCATAGATAATTTGCTTTGTAATGAGTTCTTGATTTTAAAAGTCTCTGAGTTTTCTTTTGAGGAGGCAATTTTTATTAAAAGGAGAACAAGAATAACTGATTCTTTCGGTAGAAAGGGACAACCAGAAGGTGGCTAATCTTTAACTCTCCTCTTGTTAATGATTTTTTTGATAGGTGATGGGTTTTTGCTTCAGCCATGTCTGTGGCTTTTCAGTTTTGTCAAACACTGTGCAAACCTTTTTCTGCCCAGCAAGTACCTTTGATCTAGTAAGGCCTATCTGTTGTTTGCTTCTCTCACACTATGTTTCTATTGACAAGCAGCAAAGCAGAATGTAAACAGAACTGGAAAGAAAAACAATTGATTCTGAGGACCCAGAACCTATGCTGTTTATGTTTTGGAGGTTGTACTTCAGACTAGCTCTAGTCTGGCTCCCTGGTCTGCATGCCAATTAGTGGCTGGAGCACCTTGACCCAGGTTTATAATGGCATTAACAAGATGCACATCTCCTGGTTTAGTTTCACCTAAAGGGATCCATTTTGTGTGGTCTGAGACTACGCTGTGGTGCAAATCAAAGTATGTTAACTGAGGAATATTGGGTGATTTGTACTGAAAGTGCATTCCCAATCCAAGCAAAAATGCTAATGCAGACTCAGTTTTTTGCGTGAGCTACAGGTTCTCGCCTCCTTTATCTAAATTATTTATTCACCTACTGTACCTATGATATTTTCTCTCCTGTGAGAATGAAGAAAGTTGTTCCTCACAGTAGAGAAAGCTCTGTCTCTTTTTAGAGGGTTCTGCCCAACTTGTGAAATCTTGCAGAGAGCTGAACATATATCTGAGAATACAAAACAAAAATCGGAGAATGTGTTTCACAGGAATTGATTGGCCTTTGTAATTATTTTTGTTTTTATGAACTTAATGTGAGTTAGAGGTGATGAAGCAGGCCCTTTCTGTAACGGGATAGATTGAAGAAAGTGTATGAAATAGGCAAAAATAATTCTGAAGAGCTTTCCTCTAACAATTCAGGGGGATCAAGCCAAGGGAAACTCACAGGGTGGGGATTTCTCATTAACAACCAGAATGAATAAAAGCAGCTCAATAGTGTTTTAGAAATGTCTGGAAATAACCTGGATATTGTTGCTGAAATAAAGTGTGGGGATAGCTCAAGCAAACTAAAGCCATTCAGTTTACTGTTATAGCTATGTTTCTAAAAAGACTAGATTTGGCTTAGACACCTAATTCCATTTAAAAATGTTTTGAAATCTTTATCACGTATCTCAAGATCTTAAATACAGAGTTGCAATTTTTCTTAGCCTGTGCAAGGAAAGTTTCATTCAGTAAAATATCTTCCATAAAAAACCCCAAACCCTTAAAGTCAGTCTGGAGAGAAGCTCATTGTATTGCCTTATACGTTTTGTTCTGGGCACCTGAGCAGGGAACAATGCACCACTTTTCAGTGGAACAAAAGATTCCTTCATTGCCCAAATGCTGGGAAAGATGACAGCTGCAAAATTGGAGCCTCAGAGGACAGGTAGCTTGCATGAGTCCTAGTAGGAAATGGACTATTCATGCAGACTTTAATGTCTAACCCTATCTGCTTCAAACTGAAGTAAGATTAGCCTCCTTTAAAAACATGTGCATGTTTAGTGGTAATCCTAGATGATTATGGTTGTGAGAGATCAGATGCAAAATAGAGAAAGCAGTGTGTCATACGTTGATGTATGTGACAAAACTTTTCAGGTTTTAATATTAAAAATAGAAATCATGATTCTCTTTGTATATGAATTTGTGCTTTTTTGCCTCAAACTATCTCAAGCAAATTCTGTTAAACAAGATATTAACGGCATGTCAGCACATTTTAATTCCTTAGTTCTAGACCTTATATAATTTAAAAATGAGACTTAGGATGAATGTTGTTAATTGTCTGATGTTTTCATTTACACTCTCATGTTAAATGGAAGCCATAAGTATTTTATTTCTTTTTGTCAGAAATATATTACTAGGGCATAACTTTATTTCAGGCTTCCTGACGCTTGTAGTGGAAGAAGGTGACATAAAGGATGATGAATGATGACTAGGCACTAAATTGCAATACTAGGAATGTTCAAAGGTGGGGACCTGACTTTTGCACCTGCCATTTGCCACAGATGTAGGCAGGTTTGCCATTGTTTTGCTCTCCCTATGTTCATGAGTCATGCAAAATTTATGGAAACTATGATTATGCAAAAAAAATGAAGTTATTTCTGCTCAGTTATATAATTTTTTTCTAGGAGTTTTTTATTGTAAATTCAAGCTGAAGTTTGAACCTGTAGGAAGGCCTTTTAGGAAAATGTGTAACAACTGATTATGGCAGATTCTGTAAGTTCTTCACAATTTCTGTTAAGGCAGTGGTTTTATGCTAGATTTACACTGATTTAAATATGAATAGGATGTGCCTTCTCATTAAAAACTTTTTCTCTCACTGGCTAAACCCAAAGAGATTTAGAAATTGGATGAATATATTCATATTCCCTTTTTCACGTTTTCTAAGGTGTGCATGTAGAGATGCTGTGATAGGTGACTATAATATTCACAATATCTTTGCCAAACAGTTTGAGAAAAGAAGTTGAGCTGAACTGTTACACTCACCTTCTCAGTCCTACCTATTGGTTTTGGCACGTTTTTATACACGCTGTTTAACTTTAGACTACAATTGTTGCAAAGGGAGTTGTTTTCATGTGTATAAAACAGGTGGGACATGGAAGAGCTATCAGTTTTGCAGCTGTCATCGTGGAGCTGGGCTTCCTGTGTATGAGCAGTGTTGCAACACCTTATGAAAGGGGATTAAACCGGAGGCGGAGGAGGGAATGGACAGAGGAGAAGAAATATTTCAACGGCCCCAAAGGCAGACAAAAGTAATTTTCATGAATTACATCAGTGTTCTTCAAATTCAAAACATCTAAACCCATGTTGTCCCCACCTACTCTGTGTTGTAATTTCTGATGGTACAATGATGATGATATTTACCACAAAACTATGTGATTCTCTTAGTTTCCTTCAACAATCCTTCGTGTGTCATTTCTTCTTCAGTTACAACAGTCCCATATTGTCAATTCCTTAGAATAGGGATTGTCATTAGTTCTTTTTTTTTTCTCTTTTTATCTTTTCCCTGGTGAGAGATCTAGTACATATTTGAATGCAAAAAATAATTGTATTAATCATAAAATGTCCTGTTGCATGCTATGCAAAAGACTCTAGGTAGTGAAGAACTTGTATTGAATGATGAACCTTTAAATTTAGTGATGATTCTAACATATAATATTTCTGAATACTTATATGTATTTGTTTACATTCCCTTATGAAACTTGCCTGTCTCTGCTGCCTATGGGAAATACCCTTGAATTACAATATATATATATATATATATCTATCTCACCATCCGTCTGAATGACAATATGTCTAGAATTCAAAACATTATTACCCGGAAATGGCCAGAGGAGCCACAGCAACAATGGCAGATAGTCAGGAACAGACTACCTGTTCTTGCAGGTGCCTCCTGTGAGTCACAGTATACACTGTGTGTTACCAGACCTTTGTACTACCTCTGAAGCTGAAATTCTTCAGTTCATACAATGAATTTTTAAGTCTGGTGTCTCAGAGATTCTGTTTATTCCCTTTTTTGTTGCATATGGGCTAAACTGGGAATTTTTTAATTCTTAAAGACAATGCATGCTATTAATTGTAAGTCCATAATACTCTGTTCTTAATTATGACTTTTCTAGTATTGTTTTTATACTTCTTCTGGCAGGCACCTGACAAAATAGTAAAGGCAATCTCATTTTCAAGGAAATTGTGAAGTAGATTGTTAAGATTTATGCAATTTAAGACTGAGTTAGAACGGGTGATAATGGATGAAGAGAAGGAACACTATGATAGTAGGAAACATCAGCTTGGACTCACTATTTTTTTTTTGGTGGGGTTAATTAGAGTTGTAATGAAGTAAAATAAATGTGAAAAAAATAATGTGGAATAGAAGGAAACAGAGTAGGGCAAGAGAAGATGAATAGGTGTGAAGTTCAAGAAACTGTTAAAGAGAGAGACTAAACAGTGAGTAGAAGTGCAGTCCAAACTGCAGATAGTCCTCTGACTATTATGTAGTCCCAGTTGAGCTGTCCCTGTTCATGCTGCTACTCTTTTAAATAGCCTGATTCTCAACGGTCTGACGTGATTTTTGTTTATTTTTACTGTGTGCTGTTTCCTCAGTTATGAGTGACAGAGGAGTTTTATCTGCAGACACGTCAGCTTAAAAGGGGCGAGGTGTTGACAGGCTGCTCTTTGTGTGTGGTCCTCTTACTCTGGTGTTCAGTTGGCTATTTGATCTGGCAGGGCATGGTGCAGGAGTTGTCCGTTTTCTAGGCTGTGAAGGGGGTTGACATGTTCCCAAGGTAGACCTGGACCTAAAGTCTGTTGTTTATTGGTAGGCCTGTAGGAAGGATGTGGGAATAGCTTTGAATGGTCACTGAGTTAATGCATTTAGGAAATACTTGAAAGTTGTGTCTATGGTTTTTATTCCATATGTTCATCAAAACTCATTCAGTAAAAATGGGGGAAGGAGTGAAAGCTAACAGAAAGACCACAAGACTTATTTCTTCTAAATGTATTTCTGTAGCAGCTTTACTCTGTGGTTCAGTGGTTCTTCAGACTTCAACCTTTGTTCATTCACAAACTGCCTCATCAGAAGCTGTAAATCTTGCCCTGAGCATAAAACTATCAGTGTCATCTGCCTGTAAACTCAGACAAGAAATGCAGTGTGGTCTAGTGAGAAAGAGAAGAACGTACTTCCATAAAACCTAATGTTTCATAGAACTGGTCTATAACTGGTCACTCTTTTTTTGGTAAGTATAAAACTGGTAACTTCTTTATGAAAAAGGGTACCATAACATACCTATGAGAAAACAGAAGTATTTTATGTAAGGAGGAGTCTGAAGCAAATAAGGCTTTTTTAGCTAGTTTCAGAAATTCCTTAATTCTACTTTAAATCTTATACCACTGCTCACCACTGACGTTTCATGTGCAGGGACAAAAAGGACAAGAAACTCATTAATACTTCTCTTGTGATCTGTGTTTGTAACCTAAATGTATCTTCTGGGAGGGTGTAAAACAGGGGTCCTCAAACTTTTTAACCAGGGGGCCGGCGCGCAGATGAAGTGGCAGGCAGTCATCTGCGGCTGCTTGGTTCCCCCTCCCCCCCACCCGCCCAGCCCCTCAACCCCCAGTGGGGGGGTTCTGTAGATACCGGGGGCTGGATTGAGGACCCTGGGGGGCCATATCCCGCCTGCAGGCTTTAGTTTGAGGACTCCTGGTATAGAGGAATGAAGGCAGTGGGTTGATTATCATTGATAACATGCAGCTGTGGCCTTGCCTCAGAGGCAGTGGGTTGATTGACATGGATGATGTGCAGGTGTAGCTTGTTCCTGCTAAGTGGTTAAATAGCCCTGAGGATGGGGGGGTGGGGGTGTGTGTGTAGTGTGGTCTGACCTCTGGAGGAAGAAGAAGCAAGAGAGGAGGGAACGCATGCCTTGGGTGAAGTGACATGAGGAGAAGGCAGCAGAGGGATTGTATGAAGAGTATGCTGGTATGAGATGGTAAAAGACCTTGTTGCAGTTTGCTAGTTTGGAGAGTGCTGCGACAAGTGTTCCTCTGAAACATCCACTACAGTGTAGTGTAGGCTACACTCTTAAACCAGTAGTATTGTTTCATGTGGATTTGAACAATTTCATCCTCTGAATTGCTGAAAGTTAATGGGTTAAGTTTAATGGCTTAGAAAGAGAAACCCGATGAGATCTCATAGGGACAATTCTTGACTGCTATGAAGTCAATACTTTTTTTTTTACTCGTGGAGTTCAGTGCCCCTTCAAAATGTAGTATTGTAGGACTCTAAATCTGATAAGGAGACTAGGCTTTAAGTGAGGTGCTTCCTTTTCACTTGTTTTTGACTTTGTAGAAAGTATTACCCATATTATGGAAAGTCTAGTAGTCCAGGAAATTTATTATCTAACAGTCTAGGGAAGTCACTCCTTGCCTTGAGAACAGAAGTGATAGCAACTGAAAGCTACTGCCCCACCCTGTGAGTCAGTGGTTTTATCACCGTGGGTAGTACCCCTTTGCAGAGGCTCCTCCTTGAGCCTTGCTGTCTCAGGAGAAGGATCTCTTATCCCTTCAGGAACTCTGGTGGGCCGAAGCAGGAGTACCTGTCAGGGCAGGGTTTGAGTCAGTTGCTTAGGGAATTGTGATCATCCTATATTTTCAGATTTGCACAGTATCTGTTCTGTGGTTGACATATGGTCTCAGTCATGATAAATCTAACCTAGTTTGTAGCCAAAGTCCATCAATTTTTTTCTATGTTACAAGCTTCTTAAAAAAATTACTTCTTTACATTAGCCCTTTCAAGACAGGAATAAACAGTCTACTGAGAAAGCATGACTTTCTTGTAACCTTTCTAAGAGAAAGAATGAACCTTTCTCTTTCAGTCATAGATTCTTCTGCATTTCAATAACATGTAATTACATTACGGAGAAAAGAGGAACACTGGTCCTGCATTATGTCCAATTTCACACTTAAGTACGTGATCATCATTACATAAAGCTTTTCTGTTGTGGCTTATACAATCAGGAATGTAAGGCTTACACAGAGTATATCATGTACATTGTACTACTTCCTGACAGTCTAAAATATCACAGAGTGCAATAGTAGTGCTTCTCTCAGAATGACTGCTGACTTTCTTTTGTCAAACCCATGAAGATAAATCACATAAGCTTCTTAAAGTTGGAATAATAATCTTTGGTGATTAAAACAGCTGATGAAAGCTTTACAAGTTGGCTTGTTGCCATGTACTGATTTCCTGTCATGCCAGGTAATGTTGTTTGGCCAGTTACTGGCAAAGTTTCCTTCTCAAGACTGCTTTTGTTGATTCTTTGAAATAAGAATTCTCAACACTTCAAATTTAAGGAGCATATTAGATATTTCAGTCCCTCCTTAGCTGTTAATAGTTCCCTGCAATGTTAAATTTAGTTTCTGAGTGAACAAAATGCCTATTTGTTGCAACATTCTTAAATACAAGGTAATTCTAAGATTTTAAACGAGAACTTTGCAGTAAACCTGCATTTTTGCGATACTGTTCATTGTCTATGATGAAGCCCAAAGCATTATTATTTCTACAGCACTATTTTCAAACTTACATCTTGTAAGACAAAGAACAGAAATTAGTATTGATATTAATGTTGCAGAGTTACCATTGGTGAGTAGTAAGAAAAAGCAGACACATTTCTTGTGGATGGATTTAGTTCTATGATTGAACTATAACTACATATCATAACAAATCTGGATAATTTACATCAATTTCAGAAAAATAGGGGAAGACAGATTTTAAAGTGAAGCATGAAAAATAACATCTTTGCAGTAGCCCTTGTACTGCGTAATTTGATTTTTGTTTATTTTACCTTATGCTCCTTCTTCTAAATTGTCAGTATTAAAATAATTGTATTTGACAAAAAATTATTTGTAACAGTTGTAAGGCTTTGAAACGTTAGGAAAAAAAAACCTGTGGGTGATTTCCTAATATGTAGGATTTTTAAATAAAATAATTAAACCTAGAATTATGTTAAAATAATACTCAGTTAATAGTTATTGTATTCAGGCCGCCTCTCTTGCAAGGAGTGTTAACAATATTGAGCTTATAAGGTATCAGTTTCAGGATGGTATCTTTAGATTACTACAGATAGGTTTCAGAGTTATCATATTAGATGAATGGAGCAATTCACACCTTTCCAAATTTTTTCATACTCTTTGCCAACTCCAGTGAATGTGCATCTGTCTTCACCATGCTCATGTTTAATATTTTCTTTTTACTAGTCAAGGCAGATTTTGTAGGTGCAGAATTGCAAAATATTTGCTTTGAAGGCCTTAGTTTCCAAATTTCCTAATGTGACTGGTTTTCTGATGCTAGACTAAGTTCTTCAATTTTTTCCTACTACTTTGTGTCCAGATTTAGCTTTTCCAAAGTAATTTTCCTATTTTAGAACACTTTTGTGCCAGAATGCCCCTATTATACTGTATTATACTATAGAAGTATTTATCTACTTGCATTCATGTTTTTTTCTGCCTTTTCTGAACCTTTAAATTCTCGTATTCTCTTGGAATTGATCAAAACTTAATACATTTTTTTGTCCAGTGGCTTTTCTGTGTTTTAATTTCTCTGTCTATCTACATATGTACGTTGAAAGCTTCAGTTCTGTGAATTAGACTTCTGCAAGAGCATTTCCTGTACTTGCACAGATTAGTTTATAATTACTCTATCATATACAATATTTGAAAATCAAAATTTACCTGAATGCATGTGAACATAAGAATGCAAAAAAAATTATCAACAGGGAAATGAATGATAAGCAGATTTTACAGTAGATGTGTTTCTGAAAGACTTCATTTTGTTTGCAGGATTCCCTGGGGTAGTAACGACTAAATCAGGACCAAATGGTGTTACTGCTCACATAGAGGAATTATTAGGAAGCTATAAATAAAAGCACTTTCCTTCAGCCTGAGATATAGTCATCCATTTTTAGATTTCCCCATCATGTCAGTAGAATTAATAGATTACAGGTGGATATGTTTCTGTTTTTAAGAACTACTGCAAAACACCTGAGGGAGAAAGCAGTAATATTTTTCTGTTGGCAACTCCTGAAATGAAATTTAATGTAGGTATGGCAATACAAGCCACTGAAAGGAGCTCTATTCTTCAATATTTGGACTTCATCTCTAAGATGTATGAGGCTCAACTTTTGTGGATTGGAAGCTAGAATTAAATTAATTTCATTTTAGAGAAAGAGAATTCAGTATTCAATATAACACTCACTCTGTAATATAATGCACTACTCATCATAGTATGACTCCATTCTAGCACAAAACCAGAGATTTTGCTTCTTATTTTTCTTCAACAGACAGGCCTTCCAGGTTATATTTGGAGTTCTTCTGAGATGAAAATATTTACCGATTGACTGAATAAATATGTATTATTCCTCAACTGAGCCACAATTCCTCAAGTGTGGTGGCAAAATTATACTCCCCTGCAGTGTAATTGTACTGGTGCTCTTGTTTCACATTACTGAGTGCTACAGTGATAAAGAATTATTCTAAGGTATAATAAATACACTATCTATCTGCCTTAATATATTTTTAATGATATTTGCACACTTGTAGGAAGTGTGACATCAGAGAAAGAGGTTTGACTCAGATGATCTTGAGTTTCAGACAATTTTATTTTGTTTGCACATGTAGCAGCTGCTTTCTGGGCCAGATTCTTTCTTGTTCTGGACTTTGTTATAATTTGTACTGAAGCAAAGGGAATGATAATGTTAAAAAATCCTGAATAATGCTGACACTTGCAAATTTAACTAGCATCTATTGAAAATTTGAACCCTTCAGGCTTGTACCTGTTACGTTGTGCTCTTTATTGACCAAGTAATCCAAGATGCTATCATAGTAACATAGATAATTATCTCCTACATGAAAAGACAAAGGCAGCAGAGTATCGGAGACTTTGGCTTTTCCACCTGCAAAACCTAACCAATAATAATTCCCCTCTTAGAGGGTAATAGCCCTTAAAGGGTAATCCAAGCATTAGTCTAAATGTTGAGTTGGGCTGTTTCATGGAGGGCAAGAGTTGGTACCTCACCTTCTTATTGTGTGGAAGCAAAACGGAGAGGTTAGTAGGCGATCTACCTCTGTGTTTAAAACCAACAGCAATGACAGTATGCATTAAGGACAGGAGAATGAGGTCTGTTGTCATGAAATAAGATATTGGAAGAAGAAATACAGCTAACGTATCTGACAAAACTAGGATGATGTGTATTAATGAAGTCAAGTGGATTTTTTTCTTTCGGAATCTTTAGATGCCTGATACCTTCTTGATTTGTTTGTATATATTTCAAATATTAGCATAAAATTTTTGGAATCTTCCTTGGAACAAAGAATTCAGATTGCACTTTTAAGGAAATCCCTTGTTAATTGTTAATAGCTGTGATCCAAGTAAGATTTTAATTATTGTTCCTAAATATGTTTTGATAAGAAATAGGACATGGGTGTAAAAAGATAGGATGCAACTTAATTTTAGAGGTCAGCACTTAAGGTAGACTTAACCTTGGTGTTAAAATCCTACACATATATCTATATCTTGAGATATGGTTTCAGCTAGCACATTTCAGGCTGCCATTTAAGTACTTCGGTTCTTCCTACTTTAAGCTGCACATGCCTGCCACCACCTACTTGAAGTCAGAGGATGTCTGAGACCTAATTTTTTTGTTATTGCTGTTGAAAGGTTAATTTTCAGATGAATCGGAGAGGTGACCTGACACATACTGCCTATTGTTATCTACTGTCACAAGGACAGCAGCAGGAATATGCATCTATGGGCATTACAGAGGGCACTCTATACCTTCTGGTCACAGACTGAAAGGTGACTGCAAAAGCTGAATAGGAAGTAATAGCAGAAGTATTTACATGACTTCGATAAATACACTAATTTATTTAAAATAAATTCTTATTCATTAAGCATCAGGTTTCAAATAAGGGATATCCATTAAACCAAAGGTGACTGCCCATCCTGTGTTTTAATTCTCAGACATGCAGAGTCAGTTTAACAGGAACTTGTAGGCTAGAACTTGCTTAGTTCAAGACAGAGCTTGGAGGCCAGGTGCTTATTTTTAAGTTCAAGATACTAATTCAGCACATCTTTGAGTGTTCAAATTTACATTCAGAGCTTTGGTCACTGGTGCAGTTTGACTTTCAAGGGCATGAGAAAGTAATAGCCAATCTGACATTTAGCTACAAATGTTAATGGCAATGCCAGAAATACTAATTTGAGTCTGAAAAGTTTTAACAGGGCCTTGTTTACTTGAACTCTTTTGAGTTGCTTGTTTTACCCCACACTTCACCACCACTTATTACCTAACCGTAATCCACGACACACCCTTTAAAATACATCATTTACCAGAAGCAAATCTGTTTTACAGCAGTCATCTTTAAAATAATTTAGGAAAAGACTATAGGCTGCAATTATTCAACTTTATTACGCTACCAGTTTCAGCATTTTAGCTTTAACTGTCTGCCAGACTATACAAAGAGAAGTGTTATGGCATGACAAGAAAAAAGAGAATACACTGAGAATTTGGAAAAAAGACCCAAACCCCTTTCCCTCTGGACACAACAAATATTGTCTGTGCTAAAAGTTGTGATTAGCAATTTTGGCAGTCTTCAATGCTTGACAATATGTGGCATGGAACATATTGGATAGAAGAGACTTAGCTGATAAAATGCAAATCTATGATTTATATAGTACAACTTCCTTAAGAAACGCTGAGTTGTTAATGAGTAAATAAAGACCTACCTGTGTTTTCTGTGGTCCTCTACTGCAAACAATCAGTAAATACTTTCATAATATGCATAATTAAAAAAATGCATTACATCAGTAATATAGCATTATCTATTTCTCAATCTGTTTTGGTTAAGTATTTTATTACTAGACATTGCATCACAATAAGTGACACTGAATGATAAGAATAATCTGATATGGCAGAAAATAAAGTTATAAAGTGAAATCAAGTCAGCAAAAGCAGGCAGCTAAGACAAAATTATAGAATAGAATCACAGAATGTTTTTTTGGATTGGAAGGGACCTTAAAGATCACCTAGTTCCAACCCCGCTGCCATGGGCAGGGACACTTTCCACTAGACCAGGTTGCTCAAAGTCCCATCCAGCCTGGCCTTGAACACTTCCAGGGATGGGGCACCCACAGTTGCTCTGGGTAACCTGTTCCTGTGCTTCACCACCCTCACAGGAATGAAGTTCTTGCTAATATCTAATCTAAATGTATTTTCTTCCAGCTCAAAACCATTCCCTCTTGTCCTGTCACTGCCTGCCCTTGTAAAAAATCCCTCTCCAGCTTTCTTGTAGGCCCCATTGAGGTACTGGAAGGCCTTCTCTTCTCCAGCGTGAAAAACCCCAACTCTCTCAGCTTGCCTTCATGGAAGAGGTGCTCCAGCCCTTTGATCATCTTCATGGCTCTCCTCTGGACTTGCTCCAACAGAAGCATGTCCTTTTTCTGTTGGGGAACCCAAAGCTGAACGCAGTGCTCCAGGTGGGGGTCTCAACAAAGTGGAGTACAGGGAGAGAATAACCTCCCTCGGCCTGCTGGCCATGCTTCCTTTGATGCAGCCCAGGATTTGGTTGGCTTTCTGGGCTGCAAGTGCACATTGCTGGTTGTGTTTGCTTCTCATCCATCAATAACCCTCAAGTCTTTCTCCTCAGGGCTGCACTCCACTCATCCATTCTCCAACCAGCCTGTATTTGTGCCCGGGATTGTCTCAACCCACATGCAGGACCTTGTGCTTGGCCTTGTTGAGCTTCATAAGGTTTGCACAGACCCACCTCTCAAGCCTGTCAAGGTCCCTCTGGATGGCATCACTTCCCTCCAGGACATTGACCACACCACTTGGCTTGGTGTTGTTGGCAAATTTGCTGAGGGTGTGTGCAGTTCCACTGTCCATGTCACTGACAAAGATATTGAACAGCGCTGGTCCCCATAGGGACCCTTGAGGAATGCCACTTGTCACAGAGTCTCCAATTGGACATTAAGTCATTGACCACAATTCTTTGAATGTGACTACCTAGCCAATTCCTTATGCACTGAGTCATCCACCCATCAAATCTGTCTCTCCTGTTTAGAGACAAGGATGTTGTGTGGGACAGTATCGAAAACTTTGTACAAGTCCACCTAAATGGTGTCAGTTGCTTTTTCCCTCATCTGTCAAGGCTGTAACCCTGTCATACAAGGCCACCAAATTTTTCAGGCAGAACTTGCCCTTAGTGAAGCCATGTTGGCTGTCACCAATCACTTCCTTATTTTCCATGTGACTATGGAAAACTATTTCCTTAGCATGGGGACCTGCTCCATGATCTTGTCAGGCACAGAGGTAAGACTGACTGGCCTGTAGTTCCCCGGGTCTTCCTTATTTCCCTTCTTAAAAATAGGGATTATGTTTCCATGATTGCCACAACTTCTCAAATACGATGGGTATAAGTGGCTTAACCACTTGATCTGCCAGTTCCCTCAGGACTTATGGATGCATTTCATCAAGTCCCATCAACCTGTGCGCCTTCATGTTCCTTAGATGGTCTCCAACCTGATCTTCTCCTACCATGGGTGATTCTTCATTCTCCCAGTCCCTGCCTTTGTCTTTGGTGACATGGGCGGTGTGGCTGGAGCACTTTTCAGGGAAGACTGAGTAAAAAATTTAGTGAGCACCTCGGCGTTCTACAGGCCCTGGGTAACCAGGTCTCCCATTTCCTTCTGGAGAGGGCCCATGTTTTCCCTAGTCTTCCTTTTATCACCGACATACCTATAGAAGTTCTTGTTGCCCTTGATGTTCCTGGCCAGATGGAATTCTATTAGGGCTTTAGATTTCCTAATGTGATCCCTGGCTGCTCAGACAGTTTCTCTGTATTCTTCCCAGGCTATCTGTCCTTGCTTTCACCCCCTGTAGGCTTCCTGTTTGTGTCTGAGTTTGTCCAGCAGCTCCTTGTTCATCCATGCAGGCCTCCTGGTGTTTTTGTCTGACTTCCTCTTTGTTGGGACATATTGCTCCTGAGCTTGCAGGAGGTGATCCTTGAATATTAACCAGCTTTCTTGGGCCCCTTTTCCCTCCAGGGTTTTATCCCATGGTACTCTACCAAGCAGATCCCTGAAGAGACCAAAGTTAGTTCTCCTGAAGTCCAGGGTAATGATGTTTGTCTTCCTCACTGTCCTAAAGATCCTGAACTCCGCTATTTCATGGGCACTGCAGCAAAGGTTGCCCTTGAGCTTCACATTCCCTATGAGCCCCTCCTTGTTGGTGAGGTCCAGCATAGCACCTCTCCTCACTGGTTCCCCTATCACTTGGAGAAGGAAGTTCCTGTCAATGCATTCCAAGAACCTCCTGCATTGCTTGTGCCCACTGTTGGTGCCCCTCTAACAGCTATTGGGGTGGCTGTAATCCCCCATGAGGACTGGGGCTTGTGAATGTGAGGCTGCTCCTGTCTGTCTATAGAGGGTCTCATTCGCTTGGTCTTCCTGGTCAGGTGGCCTTTGACAGGCCCATACTACAATGTCACCTGTCCCTGCCCTGCCTTTAAACCCAACCCATAAGCTTTTGGTCAGTTCCTTATCTGTCCCCAAGCAAAGCTTCATGCACTCCAGCTGGTCATTGATGTAGAGGGTGACACCTCCTCCTCATCTCCACTGCCTGTCCTTCCTAAAGAACCTGTATCCTCCCACCACAACACTCCATCTTAGGAGCCATTCCACCACATCTCCGTGATGCCAATAAGATCACAGCCCTGAAGGCATGTGCCCATCTCTTAATTCCTCTTGTTTATTCCCCATGCTACGTGTGTTTGCATAGAGGCATTTAAGTTGGGCCCCCAGTGAGGCTGACCTACTGGTGGAGTGGCTGGATTTCCTTTGTGCTGCTCTTCAGGTGCTCTTCTGCTGACCTATGATCCCTCTCCAGGCTCTGGGCATTCTTGCTGGCACTGGCATCAGACTAGTAGGAATGGGGTGGTTTGAGGTTCTCCTCCCCAGACAACTTTAGTTTAAAGCCTGACTCAGCAGCTTGGCAAGCTTATGACCGACCTATCTTCCCCATCTTTGTCAGACGGAGCCCATCAACCCCCAGTAGACCAGGTTTCTCAAAGTAAGTCCTATGATCTCCTATGGTATAGGTAGCTGAACTCTTTGCTGTGGCACCAGTCCCAAAGGTGACTTACATTAAGTCATCGTTAAGATGACTTAATACTTGAGGGTATGAGGAATAGGGAGCAGGCTTGTGCACAATAATGAAGCAAGGAAGAAGAAGCTAAGAAGTTGAGCTGCCAGGTAAGTTTGAACTGGAAAGGTGGTCAGGGATTTAATCACCACTAGAATGTTAGTTGAAAAAATTGGTTTTAAGAACTGGGAGAAATGTAAATCTGCCCAGGATGACTAACACAGCTATTTTCAGTGAGCGTGTAGCGTTCAAAAATGGATTGGCAGTTATCAGGGTTTCATTATTAGAGTGCTGTCTAGCGATACAAACCTTTAAGAACAGATAATCTCTAACTTGAATCTTTTACTCTACACAAAATGTCTGTGGACTAAGAGCAGTTACAGGTGTCTGGAATAGATTCATAAGATCATTTATAAGGTTCTTCATCAGTTCTTTTGTATTCCACATATGATCTCTTCAAAGATGCGTTTGAACTTAAACCTTACTATTTTTATACATAAAAATTTAAGACCACTCAATATGGAGAAATGTTTTGGAGCTGGCTTTGCTCTGTTTTCATATAAGCTGCACGGTAAGCCTATACTTTTCTTTATCCTGCTCTCTAAGTACATTAAATAAGAGTTTTGCCAGGCATTAGTGAACCTACTGTGCTGCCAATTCAATAAATCAAAATTCAGCTAGAATTTATAGCATAATTAAACTGCTTTATTTCATAGACCAGATGGAAAGGAACACCTATGATTATGTTTAGCTTCTATTTTAGGCCTCTTATGAGTCTTAAATGTGTGCCCTAAGATACCATAACACGTAGATACCATATTTTGTTTCTCCTCCTTATGCCTTTGCACCTGGGTTATGCTCTTCATGTGACTTTCTTCTGGGTCTAGGCAGTGACACAGAGGACACATGGCAAAGCCACAAGGAATCAGTTGTTGCTGCTGATCTCTGTTCTCTGGTAGATGTGTTCGCATTTGCAGGAAAACACAGAGCTGTTGCAGGAGGTGAAGGAAAGGGAGAGGGATCTATGTTTATATACTTGTAAGTTATTTACTTGCCCTCCATCCTGAACAGTGACAAAAATAATTTGTTTGGGAATCACTACCCTTCTTTTCTGATCCTTATGTGTCCCTCTAAAACAAGCTGTTGTGTACCAGGCATCTAATGATGAAACAAAGTTTTTGAGTTAAAAATGCAAACTTAGCCAACTCTTAATCTGAATATCTAGCCACCTGACCTTCTGAAATCAACAAAGCATTTCTGCTTCCCACAACATGGTACCAGTGAGTCTCTGTCCTTTCTTTTTGTTCCTTTTCTTTTTTTCCTCTGTCCTGTATGGCTTCTCATAAACAGATTCTACTTACCTGGTTTCAAGGGGGAATTTATTGATAAAGATTAGCACTCAGTAGGTGGGACTCCCATGTGTCTAGAAAGGGGTTTTGTGTGGTTATTTTTCCATGCAATTTTTGAAAGTCCATTTTATTCTAGTCAATTTGATCTGACAAAATTATGTTGCCTTTTCTCTTATGCTGAGACTTTAACATAAACAGGGGATGCAACATCTGGGAATTGAATGCTTCCATAGTTATCTTGAAGATATGACAGAATATTTCCCTATTTGCTACAAGAAACATGAAAAATTGTAATCTGAAGGCCTTTTTTTGTGTGTGGAAGTAACTAAATGAAGTGTGCTATTGGGCCATGGTTCTTCGTGAGCACTGTGGAGAAAACAGCATCCAGTATTGTCTCCTGATCAGTGTTCTCAGTTGAAACTCCAAGAGACCTTATGTTATTTGTCCTATTAATTTTTCCAAATCCTACCGGTTCAAAGTTGCCTTTTTTTGAACCGAAATCCCAGGACCAGAAATCAGAAAAATCTGGTTTCCAATGTCCACTGTATAGCACCCAGGGAATTATTATTGAGACCAACCCTGTGGAGAAGGACTTGGGACGACTGGTGGAGGAAAAGCTGGATATGAGCCAGCAATGTACACTCATACACTCGCAGCCCAGAAAGCAAACTGTATCCTGGGCTGCTTCAAAAGAAGTGTGTCCAGCAGGTAGAGGGAGGCAATTCATCCCCTCTACCCTGGTGAGATCCCACCTGGAGTACTGCATTCAGCTCTGGGTCCCCCACATAAGAAGGGCATGCTCCTGTTGGAGTGAGTCCAGAGGAGGGCCACAAAGATGAGCAGAGGGCTGGCACTCCTTCCATGAAGACAGGCTGGGAGAGATGGGGCTGTTCAGCCTGGAGAAGAGAAGGCTGTGGGGAGACCTTATTGTGGCCTTTCGGTACTTAGAAGGAGGCTTATAAAAAGATGTGGACAGACTTCTTGGTAGGGCCTGTAGTGATAGCACCAAGGGGTAATGGTTTAAAACTAAAAGAGGGTAGGTTTAGGTTAAGTATTAGGAAGACATTTTTTACAGTGAGGGTGGTGAAACACTGGAACAGGTTGCCTAGAGAGGTGGTTGATGCCTCACCCCTGGAAACATTTAGGGTCAAGTTGGATGGGGCTCTGAGCAACCTGATGCAGTTGAAGATTTCACTGCTCATTGGAGAGGGGTTGGATTAGATGACCTTTAAAGTTCCCTTCCAACCCAAACTATTCTATGATTTGACCTGTGATTGCTTCAGATATTACAGGTAAGCTAAGCTTAATTCGGTGAAGCTCTCTGACATTTTATTTAGTTACAAATTCGAATGTTGTAAAAATTGATAATAGAGCAGTTCTGCCTTGATATTTTGCAATGGAAACACCAGCTAGAAATGACAGACTAAGAAGAGTTATGTATAAATACAGTTATGATTTACACTAGTAAAACAGAATTCAGATGTCACAGGGGATTTTGTTTGGGCGGTATGTAACCTCTCCTGACTTGATATCTCTCTTAGTCTGATTCTGCAAGTGATAAAAATCTCTTGCTTCCTGAAGCAATGAAGTTCTCTAATCTGGCACTTTACCCATCTACTCTCAGCCATTGTCCCTACTCTTCTATAGGGGCAGTACATTCCTTTGAGCAGGGTTTATCTCTTCCTGTTTTTGTTTTGATTTTTTCTTTTTAATCTACTTTTGTATTGTTGCTACTATAAAGGTTTCTAGGAACTCACAGATGTGATGGTAATTCAGAATAAGTAAGAACACATTGCACATACATTCTTCCCACACAAAGTTACTGATACTTTGTCAATAGAGTGTAAGTATTCAATTGTCCACATATATTATTTTTTTTTTAAGTCACACCTTTTTTGAAGATTAATACTCTGCTAGAAGAAAAAAGCTGATCACAATCTCAGAAAGCTTGCCATGTCAGATGTTGGCATTGCAGAGAAATGAAAGAATTCAGGTTGCATTCTTCACTCTATCAAAGTGTATGAGTCTGGCTTTTAGATGCCGACTGTGCAAGAGGCCTCTGTGAGTCATAATGATTTTTATCGTTTCCTTTTAACTTTCTGTCTGTCAGTGCTGACTTACAGTATCTGTTCACATGCTCTGGATCTTGTTTGCTAACACGCTATGAGGCTGAATACAATGCACCTGCCCTTTTGGCTTCAGAAGCCACATTAAAACAGGAAAGCAGATGAAAAAGATCTTACAGTGACTTACTAATATTTATATCTGAATCGTATTAAATCATAGTAGATGACTTTTTTTGAGAGTTCTTATTATCCAGTATTATTTGAATGACAAAGGGGGAGGAGACTGCACTGGACTATATGTGTAGGGTCTCTCCTGTGTGGTGGTTTGGCAGTTCTGCGGTCCTTTTTCCTTTGTCGGTCTCATCAAGATTTGCTATTTTCTTTTAAAGTAAACTTAACATGTCCATCACCTATCAGTGTTTGATTTCCACCTGTGAAATCTTTTGGCCTTCTATGAAGCATTAAACATTAGTGCAGGCAGTGCTCTAGTTGGCATCATTGATGGTTTTGGGGGACAGGCCTTACCTGCGCTGCCCAGCGCCAACCTGAACCTGTGGACCCATGGGCCTGGGGCTCCAGGTGAGCATGGGCCTCGGCTCTTGCGTAAGCAGAGCTGTGGGCAGACCTGTATCTTGTCCTGCTCCTGCTGGTCCCAACTGGATTTTCTAGGCTGACCCTCAGACCTGACTTGTCACCTTGCCTGTATTTGCTAATTACCACCCCTGCCCTGCTCAGGTCCCAGGACTGTGCCCCAGCAGTGAGGGCACTGCCCTGCTTTCTTCTGGGGCCACCTTGGTGACCTAATCTTTTGGAACAACCCAATTCTTTCTGTCTAGCATGGCATACAATAATGTAGCTAATAATTATGTCTTAATAATCCAGAAGGATATATAACAAAAAATAAGTATTGTAGAAACACTCCCCTATCTCTCAAATGTTGGACATTGGCTAATGTTTTCTAAATGATACAAAAAAGACCTTAAAGCTGTGATTATTTAAGTATTTGAGTCATGACTTTATGAATAATTTATGATCTTTTTCCAGCATACAAGCCCTCAATTAGAAGCCTGTATGCTTCAAAACTTGTGTATTTCTGCTGTTTTGCCTGGGCCAGCAGGAGTGTGTATAGGTTCTCTTACTTGCTTCAAGCTGTAAGTGGCACAGAGGAAGCCAGAATTGCCTACAGTTTCCTGCTGAAGAACTGACCTGTTGGTAGTGGGAAATATAAACTGGCTGCTTACACCAGTTACCTTTCCCTACATATTTAAAAGGTACTGCAGTATAAAATATGAGACCCCAGTCTTGATTCTGTCCCTTTGCATCATGATGAAGCCCTTGCTCCTTGGGACACGTGACAAGTGGTAACTGAAGCAAAAACCAGACTGCTAAAGTATTTTAATAGGGGCAACAATCATTTGGGTAGACAGGGACAGAATTAGTTAAAACCTCTCTTCTATCTGATAATACTTGGAGTAAGTAATTGCTTTGACTTCTAAGTCAGATTTCATGCTGATTTCATTGTTCTAGACTTGGTTATATTTAAAAATTCATATGCTTTCTTCCCGTGTTTGGTGGATGGATCAAAGTAGGATTTGCTCAGCAGCTTCTTACTGGACCTTATGGCAGTAAGGAGATTGCAGAATTTTTCATGTTGGCACAGCAAGTTCAGCACATTAGTTGCAAATGGATTTGAAATTACAGGCTTTCCACCTACAGAGGAAATCTTTTAGTATACAGGACCTGCTGAAGTAGTGGATGTGAAATGGATCCTTCCTGTTGCACAATTCCTTCAGAAAGAAACAGTTAAATGTTTCTGCTGCATAGGCTCTGAGGCTCCTGAAAGAGAGTATCTCACAGTGTTTCTATCTGTATCCAACATGGGGAATTGAGGCCAGCCATCCAATCTTTCCATCATCACTACCATCACTCACATTCTGAGATGAAACAAAACTAGAACAACGAAGAAGTAGTATAAAAGACTTGAACTGCATGTGAGACTTATGTCAAAAATGTTTCAGTCCTCAGGTAATTTGCTCAGTTCTGGCTCCTTTCGTATTTACTTCAAAGCTTCAGTGAAAATGAAAGGATAGAAAATGGCATTTAGGTTTGCAGATAGCTGTAGTCACATTCTTGTGACTTGATCTTGCCTTGTTGAAGGGTGTCTTCCCCTTAAAGGTCAGGAGCTGTCTACACATCTTGAGGAAATGTCTTACATCAGGGCTAGTCAAGGATACAACAAACCTAGTAAGTTGTGGGATTTATATCTATTTTCCTATGATATACTGCACTGCAAATCAATATAAAGCCATAAATTAAATTGGTTTTCCTAGAAGCAGAATCTGCTCTTATTGGAAAATAATTTATTTGATCAAATAAAAGTCCATGCACAGATTTAAAATCAATGGAAAAAAAAATATAATTTTCAGGATGCATCAAATAAAGCTTCATGTTTCTTATGTGTCAGTAATGTCAGTTTGCACAGGCAATCTTTTTCTAACACACTGTAGCCCTGTTCTAAGCCTGTAATTAATTTTAAAAAGAGTGATTGAGTTGCAGTATTCTGAAATGAGATCATAAATGTGAAATGCAGAAAAAGACAATCCAAAATCTAGGTCTCCTACTGTCAGTGTGGGGTAATTCTTACGGGGACCTCTACCTTGTTCAGTACAGAGCAGACATCTTTGTTTCACGTCCTCAGTCTCATTTTTCATTTGTCTCCATTTCATAGTCAGCAAGAATGGGATACTTAGCTGATTCAATGCTACTTTGTTGTGTATAAGCTGGCTTATTTAGCTCTCTTGTATAGCTTTCTGGTACTGCCTGTAGTAGCTGAATGGTAACAAGCATGTGTTGTGGACAACCAAAATGATTTCTCTGGTCTTGTAAGTTGGCAAAGTGTGGATGAATTTTCATTGATATGACTGAAAAGATTTGCATGACTTAAGAGGATGTTCCATACAATTTTATAGTGTTTGTGACAAAGTCCGGGGGTGATAGAATATCTGAACAAAATGTCACATGTGTGGGAAACATACTTTTAACCATGAAGACAGACATGTAAATGTCTTAATATATACATGTGTGTGTGGAGAGAGAGAGAAAGAAAACATTTTTATATTATCATGATTGGATGGCTTTAACTGATGTAGATGAAACTTTAGAAAAGTACCCATCCTGAGGCAGGCACAGGTGGCATTTGCTCAAAGGTTTTAACGGACTTAAGATGGCAAATGTTATTTAATCTTTACTACATGTCACTTTGTCATAAATTGTTTGGGGAATGTCAAAGCATTGAGTGGTGTAAGGCAATGCCTAACATTCTGAAAACTCAATTTTAGCTTAAAAGCTCACTTTATACTCAAGAATGGCTACCCACACTTTATAGCTTAGTTTGAAAGGACAGTTGAGAAAAGTTGAAATATTGCATAAAACATCAGCAATACTTCACCTGATTTATCAGATTAATAAATGGTTAGTAATCTTACCTTAATCAGTAACTTGAGATGTAAGGTGAGGAACATGGAATGTCTTTAGCGTACAGTTTGCATTGTACTTGGTACTGGGAGTGCTTATTGAGGGTTTGACCTCTGGGAGTTTTGGTCAAAATGTTATATGCCTTTCCAATTAATAATGTTGTTCATATCTTTCGCTAGGAGAAATAAGGATGCAGATGGAAGTTTCTTTCTCTCACTGTCGTCTGTCATAGATTTGTGAAGGGACTTTCACACTTCCCTTTCAGCCCTGGCAATAACAGTTTCAGGGATGAATAATCTCACTCCTCCTTGACTCTTCCTATAGTGTTAAACGAAAATACTTTGTAGAAAATTAGTGGTTTTGTTGTGCGCTTATATCAAGTGGCAGATGGTGTACATGCTTCGTGATTTTCATGCTTCACTACAGCACAAAAGTAAATTACTCCATGTCATCTCTGAGTTGAAAGAATATTCTGACAGAGTAGAGAAAGCAGGGCTCCCGTTTTTGGGCAGAGTCCTCAGAAACTAGGAGGTTGTATGGCATGGGACATCACACCTTCATTGAACCAAAATAAAGTTTGGGACAAAATGTCTGATGATTATGGGGAAAGTCATTATGTTGTTGTTGGTGTTAGCTCCAAAGTTTCCCACCCTAGCCAGGACACATTCCTAGTGTCAGTGAATCCTTGTATTAGGAGTAGTTAAACTGTTCCTTTTTGCTCTTGGAATGGGCAAAATCTGAGTATTGATTTTATTCTGTCTATAGTTGTATCTAGTGGAGCCTTTCTCTGTGACTCTTAACCTGTTTTTATTCTACAACAGTTTAGGCACTTAACCGAGTCCTAGAAGTCTGCCTGTCCTGGGCTCTCTTTTGCTATTCCATCATTAGAGAAAGGCAATGAAATCTGCACCACCACCCCTTCACACACCCCCCACCCCCCAATGTCTCTTGAAATCCTGTTTTAATCAACTAATCAACTGGACATCTCTTATGGGCTTCTATGAAAACAGAATCGGGACCACTATAAAGCTAGATTACCATTTTTTGAGAAAGAGGAATTGCTGAAATGTTTTGTATTTCATGCTGAAAAATCAAATGCAGAGACTTCAGTTCTGCAAACATCTAGTCTCTCCTTAACACGAGAGTACACATATGCATCTATATGGAGATTTTTCTTTTAGAATTTAACAGTTCTTGCTAACTTTGCCACAGTAATATTTTATTTAAGAAACAATCTAAATGCCCCTTCTCATCAAGATAAATAGTTGAGTGATGTGAGCTGCAGGGCTGCTTGTCCAGGGAATCACTCAGTTAGCATTTGTACGACAACCTGCATCCTTTGTATCCATCACTTTGAACTGAACGCGAAATGAAACTGTCTCACCCTTGGACCGAGGTAGACAGTTTTTTCTCTTTTACCATCCCTAAGACAAATTAGGAATGTAGGAAACCTTTCACTCGGAACAAAACGATGATTATAGCAGGTAACAGGACCTCACATTAATCAGTGCTTTCAAAGAAAAGGCTTCGACCTGTGCCCTTTGTCTAGCCTACTGGTAGGTACGTTTTTTTCCCAGTTTCTTTCAGTGTCAGGGCATTCTCTTTCTGTGTAATACATTCTCTTGGAAAATGTTTCTCTTTTCAGGCAGTCCTTTTGCATTGATCAAAACCCCTCCAAAAAGCCACTGCAGAAATCTGAACTTATAATGATGTTCTTTTATATTTTCTTACAATGAACAATGGCGCTCTCAATACTAATGGCAACAGTACATAGATAGAGGCAACAGTGCAAAGAGTTGGGGGGAAATAGCCATTATTTGCAAGACTTGCTGTTTCATGTCCTGAAAAAAAAAAAATCCTGTCTTCTGCAGCCAAATCTTTACTACCTCTTGTTGAAAACATTCAAGGCCTTTGCAAACCAATGCTGAGATGAGGAAAGATAAGAGTGGATTAACATTTTTCTTTTTTTCGGAAGAAAACATTAGTGACAATTAGATGGCAAACGATCTTAGTTCTCTATCCCTCCTGATAAAAAAAGAAAGGGAAAACATTCTGCTTGATCTCCTTTTTTTGCTTTGCTGGCCTTGACCTTTAAATCAATTATCCCCCAAACATCAGGCTTGAGAGTAAATGAATGGAACTGAAGGTAGGTGCGCTGTATAAAAGACTCCCTCTACTGACCGAAATACAGATTGCCAGATGAAATGCAGAGTGAGTATATCACTGCTTTGTCAGTCTGGTCATATTTTTGCCATCTTTAAAGTTTGTGGGTTTTAAAATTAATTAAAAATCTAAGGAATCCAGAAAGTGAAGGAAAAGGTATTAGGAAAATGATGCAATGCCGTCCTTTATCAAACATTTAGAAACAAAACTGCTAATAAGCTTACCTGTTTTACTTAGCGTTCATGAATGCTAGACTGTCTGATGCTTAGCTCCAGTTGAATTCAGTTGATACTCGGCAAGAAACAGACTTCAGTTTCATAGTGAAAAGAACGTTTTACTAGGAAGACAAAGAAGCATTACATGTGATTTTGTTGGGGAGTAAATGGGTGCAACTACTTAGAAAGTACAACCACAAAATAGTCTGCTGCAAGAAAGCATGGAAAACTTTGAGTTCTAGAAAGGAACTTTAAATCTAGCCCTGGAGTGAGATACCCAAAGCTCCTTCACTGGGTTTACATTTAAATTCTGTCATTTCCATGTGTTAGGTATTTTTACTGCATTGAACGGTATGACGCATATTCTCAGAACTGTGAGTCGGTAGAGGGAGATGATGGATATATCGTTGTTGCAATCTAAATTGTAAGCTTGCTTGTGGAATAACAAACATGACAAATCAATTCTGCCTTTATACAAAGATGAATATCAAAGTGTATATTTGGCTCTAATATTTTTGTTGCCTCAGTACTTTGCCTTTTTAGAGCTACAAAAAAGCAGTTCTTGGAATGCATAAAAAATTTTAGGCAATTTTAATAGAGATGTAGAGAGTAGAAAAAAGAAGATAAATAATAAATAATTGATCTTTAGCCAAGTAAAACCTAATGGGCTCTTTGCTGACGTTGATATATTAATAATGTAGTCCAGAATGCAAGTAAGGGCAATGATGGAGCATTAAGCAACTGATAATATTGGCAATTTAAACCTTCTGAAGCTGTTTATTAGGCCATAGTAGAACGTGAGGCCAAAGTGAGCAGGAGGGGAAACATATGGCAGGCTTGCACAGATGGAAAAACACAGATGGAGTCATTCAAGAAAATCAGCTGATACAGCTATTCTGGCAGGAAGGCCTACTTCAGAAAGGGGGAGCCAGCTAAGTGATCAGAATTTCTCAGTATTTATGACATTGTGCTCTCCTCAGCAGACACCACAAAAAATCCTTGACTTCTTGTGGCAGGCAAGACCAGTCTTGGGGAATTTCATTTAATGTAGTTATTGCTAATCAATGCAAACTTTTAATCACTGAGTCGGTTAGCGAAGAGAAAAAAAAGTAGATATAAACAATTGAATGAACACTTAAGGAATCGCCTTTCCTCGTCCTTTTCCAGACCCAACTTCAGACAAAACCTCTCCTTCACCTTCACAGTCTCTCAACTCTCCTTGTTTTTGGAGCACCTAATCTGTCCCAATCTGTTTGGTGAGGTGGTGGGCAGTGCAAAAGGCTGAAGTGAGTCTATAATTATTTCTTTCTGTTGCTCCTCGCTTCTTGTTTTCCTCCACTGCTCCTTGCTGCTTAAGCATTTTCATTTGCTCTGGCATAGGCTGCCTGCTGTGGGCAACAGTCACTGGGACGATGCCTCTGCCCTAGTATGTGTTGCTTGTGAGCCACCGCTCCTTGAAGGCATCCTTCTGCTGGCATGTAGCAACTCCTTCCAACAGCATGTCTCCAAGCTTATTCCTCACAATGTCTCCTTCCATGTGTCTCCTTTGTTTCTCCTCCACTGTTTTCCCCCCACAATTCTCTAAACACATCTTTTCATATATCTTCTTACACGTGTCCTCTTGTTCTCCTCTCACATGTCTCCTGCCCCTTGTGGCTGCCATTTTCTTAAATACATTTGAGCAGAGGCACTATGTGCTCCCAGTTGGTGGAAGTTTTAGCACACAATGGGTTGTTTCTGTATGTTCCAGGGTTGTCTGGAGACGGTGAGACCAGCACTGGGCAGGTTATAGCCTCCTCCCACATGGGGCACCTTGCAGCCTACTGCTGTCTAGACACTGCCAGATATGCCCAACACACTCCTTGGTCAGGATTTCCTGGGCACATGTATTATTTTTGGAGTGGCAATCAAGGAATAAGGCTTCATGTATGAATAATAAAACATATCATCATGATATGTTTTATGCATTTAGATTTATATAGAACTAGCTGTCCTCAGATCTAGTAGCTCATAGTATTATCTGATATATTAAAACATCTTAAGAAGTTGCCTTGCATAACAATTCAGTTATTAATTATAGTAAGCAAGCAAGCATATATTGACTATTTTGAACTTGCACAGTTTGCACCTTTCCATTCCATTTTCCGGCAAGCAAAAGAAATACAGACTTACTGGAAAGCTAAGATTCTGATGTGATTCTAGAAACATAAAATAATCCTAAATATGGAAACAGTATTTTGAAACATGGCAATGGCCAACATTGTTTAAAGCATTTCTTGCCTTCTCATTTGTGTTCTCTTTCATTCTTTTAAAGAATCTTACAGACAAAAGAGTTCTGTACTATTCTGAATTTAAGACTCTCTTTCTTCAAATACAGTATAGAAAATTACTTTCTGGTTATTTACAGGATAAGCCTTGAATTGACAGTTTGTCCTCAATATTCCTCAGGCACTCTCCTAAGTGGCCTTTTAGGAATCTTATCTATGCATACCCACCCTCCTCTTCTTGAACTCACAATCCCTTCTCATCTCTTTTGCTCCTCCTGTTCTGTTACTTTTTGTTGCTACTCTTCCTGCAGATCTTTCTGCCAGATGCCCATTTCTTTTGTGTTCATATGCAGAAGAATTAAAAAGATTGTGTGTGATTTTGAATATAGTCATGGATGTGAGAGTTATAAACATTTCACCTTCTTCAGTGCAAAGTTGACTGTCTTCAGGAGTTTGTTTTGGTTTCTATGTTTATATTTTTATGAAATATGATTTAGGAAAAAACCAAAATGTAAGAAGGCACTTCAAACTGGGGCCATGACAGATAGCCTTCTGTTCAGGTTCTCAATGTCTGCAAAGTTCTGCATTTGTATGGGAAAAATCTGAGGGCAGCAGAGGGTCGTGGATCAATGCTAAGGGAACGGGCCTCAAGCCGAGATGAATTGCAAACCTCATACAGATATATTTAGCATTTCTAGTGGCAAGACAGAGACTAGCTGAACTGCTTGAACAGTTTGATTACTGCCTTGTGGTTATATGGATTTAGAATAAGTATATTTAGTAAATTGCTGATGTAACATTTAGCAGGCCATAAGATAAATAATGTGACAACGTTGCAGTTAAGACAGCTGCACAAAGTGAGCAGTTATCTCTGGATCAGTTTTGGAGCTGACTCACCAGGAACACTGAACAGTTAGCTTGGACGGAGTGAGAAAGTGCAAAAGGTGTGATTTGAAAGGCATCTCAAAGACTAAGAGGTGAGATCAGCAGAAAAGGACCAACCCTGGAGTTTGAGCATCAATGGCTACAGAGGCAAACATTGTTTTCCTGGCCACCTTGCCACATCAAGTGGGATGTCTGCAACCTCATGCTGTGACTATGGACTCCAATGGCCAACAGAGGGATCTCATCTCTTTTGTTTTGCCTCAAATTAAATGAGTCAATTTCAGGTATGTTAGCTTTCCAGGACAAAGTTTTACAATAATGGACACTGATGTCAACTTTAGCTTTGAATCATGCAATTGAATAAAAATCCATAAACATAATACTGGATGATGAATTCATGTTTAAAAAGTAAGCTGACTTTCCAAAATTCCAATCCTTCAAACTTTATCTGCATAACAGGGCTAAATGACAATACAAATGTGAATTTTATGATCTGCTCCTTTACATTTATTAAGCATATATTTTGATGTCAGAGAAAAACAACACAGCATAATTGCTCTGATTTTCCTCTGATTTTTCCTGTATTTCTTTAACGCTGTTTTGTCTTTTCATAGATGTTTAGTATGATTTCTTCTTTATGCTTTTGATAAATTAGTGGATTCTTTCAGAAAAATCTTTATGATCATGAACCAATGCCAGAATCATAAGCTGAGAAAGATAGTTTATTGTTGAGAAATTTCATGGACTACAGAAATTTGTTTCTGATGATTTCATAGATTCCTCAAACTTAACATACCGTTTCTCAGATTCTTATTTTCTGCAGTGAGGAAACAGCACAGGATGAAGTTCCTTCCATAAAAATCTGTGAAGAAAATAGTATTATAACTGGGCTTATGCCTTGAATCAGAATCCAAATGTAAATATTCATAAGGTTACAGGTGTGTTTCAGTTAAAGGTTTTAAAATCAGTGTATCCCATACTAAATTATCTTTTCCTTGGCGCTGCCTGCCTGTAGGCATTGTTTGAGTTTCACATGTGAAATGTAAATCTATAGAGTCCATCAGACTTTCCCGCTAGCTGTGATTTGTCTGAGTGGCCATTACTGCAACTGCATCTATTTGGTTTTGCAGCTTACATCAATCCCTGTAACTGATCTGGGAAAAAGCAAAGTCAAAGTATAACTTTCTTCAGAAGCAGTTAGTAAGGAACTGTTAGGGGATTCAATAGTTGCTGTTGCCTGCCAAGCTTGGCATCAAGGACGAGTGCTTGAGGAATACAGGAAATAAATTTGTGTCTAAGATTCTTAGCATCTCTGACTAAACAGGTCACTCTGTAGCTATGCAGACTTAAGTGGTTTCCCTGGCTTATATGTACTCCTTTGAAATGTCTTTAACATTCTGGGAAAGGATACACCTTGAGTAGCATGTTCCTGCAAAGCACGAGAACATTGGAATATTTTGCTCCCATTTATTTTCTATTTTAAAATAAAGAGAATGGCTAAGGAGAAAATGGCACATCTGTAAGTCAAGTCATCAGAATTGAAGGAGTAAGCTTATTATTTGCAGTGTAACTGGATATTAAAGCTATAGATTTTAAGCTTAGATCAGTAAAGCTTAGCTTTTTTATTGCTTTTGCATGCTTTGAACAAAGTGCGAATGCAACAGTGTCTCATGTGGCCATTATATCAGCTGGCTTCCCATTACCCTTACTATTTCACTCAAAGGAATCAAGTTTCTCATTCATGGGAAGGAAAAAAAAATCCCATCAAGTAGCTGTTTTTAATTAAAACACCCTTTTTTTTTTTTCTATACAGACACAAATGATAGAGAAAAACATAGCTATGGTTAGTAAATGCCATTTCCACAAAAACCAAAGGATGCCTTTCTGACTGAATAAGAGTTTTTTGTCTCTGGGAATATATTTTTTTTCATTAAAATGTTTGTGTTATCTTGACAGACAGTGAGTGTGTTCAGTGAAAGACCAAGATGAACAGTGTCTAAAATTTGCAGTTTCATTTAGGGAATAAGTCTGAAAAGCTTTTATTCTGGTTGTACTTTTCAAATCCTGGCAGATGCAGTTCTTCTAACATTCTCATCTGGCTTGGCCTTACACAGTGACACAGATAACCCGATACTACTAATGGGAATTATTTTGTAGGTATAATTGTTTCCAAGAAAGTCTATGCAGTTAAAAACTTTCATATAAAGTCTACAAGATATTTTATGTAAGTACCTTAACAAATGACTTGTCAACATGAAGTGTAAAATGTTCTTTACTCCAAAGCAATCAGCGGTTCAGTTATAAGTGTTCAATAATCTCATGAAGAGGAGAGCTTAAAAAACCAGCCGCACGTAAGCAGAATATGAAACTAAACTAAGCACAAAAATGAGGAATTTTCACATTTGGTAATACGTACAATTAAACTCTGGAGATCTTATCTGTATTCTAGTTTGCTACTTAGAACTGCCTTATGGGATAATAGAATGATGGTAACAAACTGACCTGCATGGCAGAACATGCTGCAGGTATGAACTAGTCTGCATCTTGCTCAGTGCAGGGTTATGAACTCCAAAGTAATCTCTAGTGGGTCTTTACCAAGTTCTTCACCGACTGTAATAATGGGTAATAAGAGGCCAAGAGAGCAGGTCTAATGCTTTGTCATGGTCCAGTCTTAATTTAAACACCCTATCTTTTAATTTTTGTCTGTCTTTGTGACAAATAAATATTCTATTTTTTTTTCTGCTTTATATTTTTTCTGTAGCCGCTTCCCTTTGAGTTTAGTAATTCTGATTTCCAACAGCCCTTAACAATCCTGTAAGACCATAATTACTCATTGTACGCTAAAAATTTAACTAACACTCCCTATTAGTATACTGACTTGCATTTAAAGTCAAAACAGGACTCTGTGGAAAGTCTGAATTTTCTCCATTAGGGGGAATCCTTGCTCTATCTTCTTCTGAAGGTTTTCATTTCTCCCAAAGCACTTGTAAGTTATTTTTCCCCTTAAGAAATGCTGAAGTCTGTAGTTCTGTTTCTGAAATCTCTGTTTAAAGTAGTGGTCAGATCACTGATGCTTTGAGTGCAACAATTCAGTGTGTGCAAGAGGAAGACTGACTTCTGTTGATCTCTGTAGAGCATGGAGTTCTCTTCTGTACATAATTAGCTGTTGCATAGAAAGCACAGTCCTGGCACAAAAATGTCAAACAGTTTAAAGACTGAGTCAACAGATTTCTTTCAGAATCTTTCACTTCTTGAGAAAGTCAACCTAGTGACGAGTTCAGTGGCAGCTACTATAGAAGTTCTTTTTTTTTTTTTTTTTTTTTTTTTTTTTTTTTACCACAGGCTTTCATTTTTAGCTGAATCTGGTCCCATCACTTGAGCTGTTGAAAATATTCTGCCGGCAAAGCAATATTCATATGGAACTAATTTGCTTAGCCAGTTTGAAAAATATAATAATTTCTGAAAAGTCAGTCTAAAATAACTGTGATGATGTTGAATCTTAAGAGGGATACCAAAATGTAGCCTTGACTAAAGATTTTCAATTTGTACAAATCTGAAACCATTAAAAAGGCCTGGGGCGAAATCTCTACTTTTGGATAACTGTAAGGTTTTGGGTTTTTTTTTTTTTTTGTTCCAAACAGCAAAACATCATTCACTGCTTCATGCTGTATTCTTTTGCAAATGTTGTATTATGGGAACTGGGAAACCTTTGCAGTGCGCAGTGTTGGGGTTTTTTTGTGATTTTTGGGAGATATTTGAGATTTAAATACGTGTGTGTAGCAAAACTGATTTCATGAGGAGAAAGTGAGCAAAAAAGGACAGAGAACACCACTTGTGGAGATTAATCATTATATCTTTGAATGAGAAGTGCTGTTTTTTGGGGACAGAGTCTTTCATCTTCCTCAAATACCCAGCAATACAAAGCTACTACCTTGCTTCTATTAAAAAAAAACAAAAAGAGAGAGAGAGAAAAAGGAAGAAGAATAAAAATAGAATATAGTTATTTCTCAGGTGAAAGGAAATAAAAGTAGTAGTTTTTCTGCTGGCAGAACATGTAGTCAGAACAAGTTCGCAGTGACTATAATGGTTACGATAGCACTGTCAGACAAACAACAAAGTAATAGTAATACCTCTTTCTAATGGCTATAGTCAGTGTCTCCACACAATCCCGATGCCTGTACTCGAGGCTGAGAGAAGCAGCAAGAATGAGAAAAGAGCTAAGCTCCTAAACACACCTTCTCCTTTAATCAAAACACTGAATGCTGGATTTGGCAGTACCCTGAAAAGCTGCCAAAAGAAGCTGGTACTGCCCTTTAGCATCCCCTTCAGGTTTGATCTAAGCCATGCAGTTTTCACTTTGGGAGCATCCACCTGCAATAAGTGATAGTCGTCACAGGCTCATTCAAAGGCAAAATGTGTTACTATTTGTAGTATTTCATTTCAACTGAAACTAAAATAGTTGTAGGAGCTGTTGAGGAAATCTGTTCCTGGAATCTGAAGTGCTAAAGTCAGAGTTACCCTGGGATGCCAAGGCAGATTTCAGAACCTTTCAAATAAACAAAAATGTGATGCAGTATCAGTGATGTGATATATAAAAAAAATCTTCAGCTAAGTTCTGAAATTTAAAAAGTGCATTGAGACCAAACTTGTAACAATTCAGACAAAGCAGAAGAATTCAACGACAGCAACAACAAAGCCTTAAGAATGAATAGCTCAATCAAGCTGGCAGTTCTCTAAAGACGGCAACGGTAGACTCGGGGCCCCACAGCTTTTGGGTTTTTACCTCAGGCAGCATTGGTTTTCAAAATTAAAAAGGTCAAACGAAATCAAAGTCTTCTATTCAGTCTGCTTACTGAGTACAAGTAGTTTCAGACAAAATAGGAATTGATCCTACCTACACTTTTACAGAAGTCAAGTTGTTCTCAAAGAACAACAGGGAATATCAACATAGTAGTATTGCACCAGACAATGATTTAATTAACTGACTCCACCCTATGTGGAAAATTGGGGTATGTGGGGCTGAGACAACAAGTGGGCCAAAATTTGAAGTAAATTCTTTAGTGGCTTGTCTTTTATAGCTCTTTAGCTGCTGTGTGCTTGTGTAGTCTGCATGACTTCTAAACTGTAAGTGCAAAAGAATATCTTTTGGGCTGTTATTTTATTTTCATGTTCCAATAACTGCATTTATTTTTGTTTACACGTCATACGGTGGTGGCTTAATATAACAGACTAAAGAAAACACATTGCAAAACAAATGGTAGCAGTGGATTTCACATTCTCCATTGTTCAGGGTATAAAATCAGAAGAATAAATATTCTGTTTATGTGAAAGATGCATGGGATAATTACCAGCCAGAATATTTTTTGGAATTATACGATCATTTAAATGACAAAGGTAATTATTATACTCAAACCAGTCTAACATGTAGTTTATTATGTGATTGTAGAAGATCACATGGTTGTATAATGTGCTTAAAAGAACTGACATGAAGTGTCATCAACAGAGGATGAAATTCAGGCCTTATACTGAAGCCTTGCAGGGTACAGAGAGTATCTGCATTAGATCAGATTTTACCTTTACAAGAAATAGTAGAAATTTATGATTCTGTACATCTTTACAGCTTATTCAAGTGTTCGCATTTCATTTCAGTTGAAACTAAATATTCCAAGACTCTCTATGTCTTGGAACAGCCTTTAAAAAACAGTACATAAGACACATTTATAACCAAAGAACAGTGGAAAAACCCTAACTTCATCCAAAAATGGACTTGACTCTGGTGCTAGAGCTTTTCAATGTACTGTGTTTTACTGTAAGAGATACCGGGTGTAGATTGAGGTGCTAGAAATGCAATTCACAGAGCTAAAATATTTCCCAGATAAACACAAGAAAACCTTTTCATGTAGTTATGTTGTTTGTTGTGTTGATAGGAACTGAGGACTTCTGTCTGCTGGGGGAGGACCCAGTTAAAACATTAGAAAAGCAATTCTTGCTGACCTTGCTTCCAGTTATCAGATACTTTTTCATCTTCCATTTTCAGCATGGCTTCTGCCATTGAGTGATTTTTTTTTTAATAAGGAAATCATAAAAGGTGCAGAAGGAGTCTGATCAAACCAGAAGCTGTGGCCAGAGGCAGGAAAGACATGTGAAGAAAGAGGGTCTGGCAGCAGATAAGAGGTAATCGTAATGAGTGGAGTTCAGTGCAGAGGTGAACAGACACGAGTTTATTGGAAATCTAGGAGTACCTAACAGACCGACTGAGGTCTTGTTTGGTCCAGGGGAATTCATTAGAGGTGATGGTAGAAAGTAAAGGTGAGGAAAAAGTGAGGGCCGAGTACCCTGCACAAGCAAAAAGCCGCAGACTATTCTTTTTTTTTTAGATAGTCAGGCATCCTCTTTCAAAACAGGAAGCTACATGTAAAGAAAATAGTGCTATTGTGGTGTCTAAAAGTTGTAAGAGAAAGAGCATTAACAACTGCTTCAGCCAAAGAATTTGACATGTCTTGAAATAAGAGATCCTGGACCCTGAGAAAACAGCGATACCATTAGAAATAATGTATCAACATCATTTAAACACAGGTATGGTATAAAAAAAATAAACAAACTTTAGGGACTACATGGTAGAATAGTGATCCTTCCAGAATTATAAGCTAAATCTTGGCTGCATTATAAGCTATGTGACGTCAGAGTTTTTATACTTATATAAGGGAGTCCATATTAAATTTTTAAATTGGTATAGAGCAATGTAATTCAAGGAGTGACACTTTCAAGAGTACAAAAGGAGAGTGTGGCAGCAAATTTGTATTTCTGTACAAATCATTGCAATGGCACCGCCATGATGTATATGAAATAGATATGGTAGTGAGGGTAGTAAGACACTATTTCTGGTGGAAGAAAAAAAATCACAGTTTCACTATTTCAGTCAAAACAGATTTTAATTTTAGACAGATGTTTTTATTTTTATTTTTAATTTTTATTTTCTGGTTTGCTGTTTCTTATATTTCTTTTATTTTTCCTACAGCATCTCCAGAAGAACAAATGCCAACCGCATTAATAGCTCATATCTTCTCTTTTTACTAGCTGTTCTCTCCATCAGTCATTAGTCTTTTCCAAGCAAATGGATCTTTGGTGATTCAGTGTATGGAAATGCGTACCTCTGAGCCAATATTGAATCATTCTCCCTGTGTGCTGACATGGTGCCTGAATCTGGTTAATGACACGGCACACAGGTCAGTACTTAATAATAAATCATGTACAGGGGCAATGTGCTGATATAGGCAGTGTGTAGCTCAGATGAGATGTGTGAAATTGAGATCTTGCATTCAGTTTGACAAATCCTTATGATTCCAAACTGAAATACAGGCAGTAGTGCATTCTCCCACTGATGTCAGGGACGCCTGTTCTTGATCTGAGTTCCCAAATGTTCAAAAGTCTGGATGTAAACACCTTTGAACAATTTAATCCCCTTTTCATTTGGCACTTCTCTGGTTACTTGTAAAATGCAGATGAAGAATGTTTAGCCAGTGCTAAGATTAAACGTTAAAATTTTCTCACTGTGTATTTAGTGGAATCTAAAAAAGACATTTATTGAAGTGATTACTGAAGTGTTACAGGAATTTAATAGTCATTTTAATGGACTCTAGTTTCAGCTACACTCCCCATTATCTTTTTTCTAGTTTCTAAATATCCTTTCAGAAACTGTTGTTTACCCTTATGTTTACCGTTACTTTGACTTTTTCTACAGCCAGGAAGCTTCTCTGAGTTTTTCTCTATACACTCACTTGACCTGTCACTCTGAGCACTCTCTCTTGGTGGCAGTCCTCTGGAGAGAGCGCTCACAAATGAACACTCATTAGCTCTGCTATAAGTATGCAAGGCTCTGCAGAAAGGGTAATGTTGCCTAGAGATCGTGACTATTTATTAATTTATATATTTATTTTTAGAATGGTTTAAACTTTTTTAAAATTTATTTTAGATCCAGTGTACACACTGGATATTGGTTCTGGCATTATGAAAACAAGCAGCTGCCAAGCAGGATACTCGGCTGTTGCCTTAACTGATGCCTAGGAATTCTGCTGAAGTGTAGGGACTTGGTCAGTAGTGATCCCAAGGGAGGTTTCTGGAATTAAAGATAGCTGAAATTTAGTATAGGCCATCTCCTTAGCATTCAAACAAAATAACATCAATGATGATGCAGTGACTCAAAATCAAAAAATCACATAAAAAGATAATATTTAGAATCAGGACTATATGTATGAAGAGAAAGAACAGATACTTCCTTTGAGGCTTTGATTGCACTTTTTAATGGCCTTAGTATAAAAGCCAGGGAAGGCCTTCCTCAAGTTTGTAATGGATCAATTTACTTGTAATATGGGAGGAAGTTTTGTTTATTGATTGCATTTAAATAGGAAGCCTTTCATTGTTTTGCTGGGGGTAATTGGTTGGTAGCATTGAAATGGAAAACTCCCAGACAGGTAGTACTACAGAAAACAGATATATTTCTGTGTGTGTGTGTCTGTCTCTCTCTACATACATGCAGTAGATGGTGTTTTCATGAATAGTATACAGGCACAACCAATACATGCTTTCAGAATTTGATGATCTTGCTTTTTGAAGCATATATGTACTGCTTTTCTGAAATACAAACCCAAGAAAATGGGAGGTTAAAAGTCAGGAGAGCTATTCTTGTCTCTGTTTTCATATCACTGGCAGAGTCCTGATTTCCTGCCTTCTTTTCTAAATTACTTTTTCTTGCTCTATTCTACAGCTTTTAATTAAGTGTATAGTTGCTTAGAAATTAATTGCTAACAGCTGATTATAGCATTATTCATCAGAGGGACAAATCCTTCTGACCTGATGACATATTTGTTCTTGTCTTCCATAGATTTATATTCACAATTTTGTCCCCTTGTAAATGTTTTGTGTCCATATCTGACACTAGATAGACGTATTTGAATGCAAAACATCTGTGGTGCATAAACAACGCAGATAAACACATTCCCTTCATTAATCCTCCTTTACAACTATTATTTATGATATTTCAGTCAACCTGAATGGGTAATTGTTTATCAGTTTATATTTATTAGTTACAGGTCTGATTAAATGTGCTTACATCTAGACAACAGATATTGTAGTAAAAAAATCTCCATCTCTAAGAACAGACTTTTTTGGACAGTACTTTATTCTAAATTTAAAGTAGCCAAATAGGAACAATAATTCTTGTTGACAGATGTTGACATATCATTCTAATTTTTATGCTCTTTCCTTAGCCATGATTAAACAACTGACTATAATGCAAAATTTAGGCTGACTTACATTTCTCATCTGCCAAATGCCCTGAAATATTTAAATGTGCCTCAAATGTATTCTTAAATGCCAGTATTGAAGTTTTTTGAACTGAGGAGAGGAAATAGTGAAGTTTATTTTTTGTTTTTTAACTTTAAACTCTAAACATTAAACAGCTAAAAGGTCTTAATTATAGTATCAAACAGCAGACATGCTTCTAAACCTAGATTTCATTAATTTTTTATGTCCTCATTCGACTCTGTTATCTATTAAGGTGTAGGGATCACATACAGAAGTAGTTACTGATATTCAAAAGTATTTGGTCACCACAAAGGCCTGCATATATGACTAGGTAGACTGTAAAGAAGTTACTCATAATACCTGCACAATAATTAAATGATAATTGTGAAGAGACATTTTTCCTTTTAAATCAATTAATAACTTTTTACTTGCTTATGTAGTGAGTATGGATGTACAAAAAGTGTGTGACTGTAAAAGATGCAGACCCAATACTTTTGAGATATCTTGAGCATTGATGGTTCCTGCCGATATGGTCTTCTGCATTGTCTTCCTGGTAATACCTTGTTTTGCTTTTCTCTGGCTTTGTTTTTCCAGTCTGAGTTATGATGAAGAAAAGACTATCGTCCCTTTTATCAACACAATTTTGAAGCACAGCACTTGAATTTCCCTGAAAATCTCTCCTGCTACAGACTGAATCCAATCCATGCAGGAGTTTAGGATATTTGGATTAGTAATAAATATATGGGAAAATATTAATTTCTACTTTTCAGCCCTTTATGAAAAAGAATTCTAAAAGTACAAAATTTTGAGTGAGGTCATCTGAATAAATCCTTATAATTATGCACCAGATACAGGCTATGTACATGTTAATAGTGTTTTGGTATTTGACAGTAATTAATACTTTATTCAATGGGGCATAAATGTGACTTTGATTCAAAGAACTGGGATATCATGTTGACAAGCAAAATTATGGGTGGTGTAAATATAGGCTTTATGTTGTATCAATAATCTTGACAGAGGTACTTTGTTGAAATGTATCTGATACTTGAACCAGTACCTGTATTCAGAGGAAAAAGAGGGTCAGAGTGCATTCTTGGCACACAACACCCCAGTTCTTTTGGCTGTAAGAAAAAAATCTGTTGCTTGGCTTCAGACTAATTTCCTGTGATGGTTTATTTTGTGTTTTATTCCATTTTGCTCTATGACTGTGGGGTTGTATTGGTTCTTTCTGTCACTGTGTATCTGCAAATATGTCTTTGGATTAATCCTCTGGATTAAACATCTTGGCTTATATTTTTGATTGTGTCTAGCAACTGTCCTGTTGCTGGATTCAGTGATCATTGCATAGGGAGGGAAAACAGCGATATACTTTCAACATGTTCTCTGTAGTTTTCTGTAGCCTAAAATAAATTAATAGCTATTTTTCTTTGATACTTTAGGGTTTTTTTTTATAGTGAGTTGATTACCAAAGAGAACTCTTTCAAAAAAACAATAATTTGACACTTTAATTGGAACTCTGGAGAGAAACACTTCTGTAATCTTAGCTACAAAAAAGAGGAGCCATCCTCTCCAGTTAATAACCCTTTTGCCTCAAAGGATACAGCATCACTTTTTAAGAGCTTATTCCAAAACCTGGTGAATTCAAGAGATGTCATGTCTTTTAGTATTGGCTTTTGACTTCTACCACAGAAAGAGCACAGGAGTTATACTGTGCAGCTATTTGTTTTATGACACCTCCAAGGGAAGTTTCTGGCTTTTGCAGATCGTGATCTTAATGTTGGGTCTCATTGAACAGGTCAATTTGGATGAGTTTAGTATGTGAGAATTTTAATTTTCATTAACTCGACTTTTCTGGCAAGTTAATCAATAATTATACTCTCAGTCTAAATACTTAGATAAAATCAGATCACGCACATTGTGAATTTCAGTTTAAGCTCAAAGTTATTATAACCACAGGTTTTCTTTTCAAACTGAGAGGCTAGTTCCTCAGTTTTTACTTAATTTATTTAGTTTGGATTGTCTATTTTTTAAAGATTTAAATCCAAAGTTTGTTGAAATCAATGGAAGTCTGTCTTGATCTTTTCAATGTATCTTTTTTCAATTTAGATTTACTCTAAAGTTCTGCAGGATTTTTGTTTCCTACTGGTTTGATTTTTACTTGAAGCAGAATTGTTTGTGGTATATCTTCAATTCCCTTGAAGCTGGGATGCTTTTTAAAACCTAAGGATTTGGACTCCCCTTGTGTTCAAAATCCTGCTGAAGGAGAAAGAGAGAGAGAGAGAATTAATGGATTACTGTTCTGTTGTGTACAAAACTTCACCTGAAATGCATCCGCTGCTGACAAGGTTAAAAACTGCTGAAACAGAATCACTGCCTATTCCTCTTCCATTTGTTCCTTATCCTGTCCCATAAAGCAATCAAATCCTGCTTTTCAAGTCTATCTTGACATGCCAAATGTGGCACCTTGTGCTTTGCCATATCTTCCATTGTTACCTCTTTGACATAATCTTTGCACTCTATCACTTGAAAGTAATGTAAAGACTGAGAGAGTCTGAAAAATTTTGTTCTATTCTGCCTAAGAATTGATAAAAATGCATTGTATAGAGTTTTCTCTCATCTGTTTTGTTCTAAAATAGAATGGTGCGTGGGTGTTTTAAAGATTAATATTGTTAGAAGCTCATGTGCAATAATGATGATGATTTCAGAAAAAAGGAAAAGAAAAATTAAATACTCTATCAGAGTAAGGCTTGCATGGAACTATGTTGAGCACACAGGCATGAAGCTAAGTAGTAATTAGCTGCTGATTTCACTTGTGTATTCAGTGAGGTGGGACAATACATGGTCATGTTAAGTGATATACCATAATTCTTGTGTCTGTTCCATTAGAGTGGAAGGGAAGAGAAAATTTAGCCTCTGTACTCCAGTTTTTGCAGCAGTGTCCATTTAGTATCTTGGCTCTGTATAATCTACTCAATACTAAATAAATACTGAGATAGTATTACACTAGGATAGGTCCTCAGAACTATGTTGTCATTTCCTACTAAACTGTACAGTAGATAGGCTGATAAATGTATTATATCCACAGAGAAATAGTGAATTTCAGGAATCTGGGGTTCTTTCCAAGCTTGCGAATGGAAGGAGCTCTGGAGAGGGTGGACTCTTTTGTTTGTTTCCATCCAGGAGGGGCAGATTTGTTTAGTCCTCCTCTTCCAGTCTAATTCCTATTGCTTTCAAGCTCCAGGCTTCCTGAACAGGACTGCTTGGCAACTTTAATCTAAAGCTGATCCTGTCGCTCTTACGTCCTTCATTTCATCTCATCTCCTGCCAGCAGCCCCAGATTCTTTCCACAGATAACCTTGTTTTGCTGATCTGATGCTTTACTCACAGCCTTGTTTTTCTCCCTATTTTTTTCTAGCAGCTGTGTGACTCAAGTTATTGCTTACAAGGATCCTCAACCTCCTTTTCCAGTGTCCTTTTCCCAGCTTTCCCTAGGTTTGTCTTGTCTCAGCCTTATTGTTCAGTTGCTATGCCATAGCTATGCCAGGGATGATCTTTGATCTCTCAGGCCTATTAGTCTGCAGGTAATAGAAGAACCTTACAAACGTCCCTCTGTTTCTTTGCTTCACTAAAACCCAGGGAAGATTCACACAGAGTTGAATGCCAGAGCCCCGCTTACTCACATTAGTTCACTGGGACTGAAGGGAATCATCCCTGAGGAAGCACTGATGCGCAGGAATGGGCTTACTTGATGACATGTCTGTTATCCTGTGTTTAGAGCTGCAAATGCAAAACTTATATTAGCAGTGATATACCTTATCACATTTCCTTGTAGGATGTGTTTATTACTTTCCCTGTTTTCTTATAAGCTCAAAGCCCCCTCATGTTTACCAGTGTGCTTGTATGCTCATCAGCAGTAGTTTCCACAGTGCCTAGTGTATTCCTCAAGGTTTTTCTCCCCATCCATACAGCCAGAGCCTATTGAGTTCTTTGAAATGTGTGGCACTTTAGACCTTCTTGGTAAAACTTTTATTGTATGTTTTCTTACATTTACAAAGGTCATATGTCAGTGTTATCTTCAAAATGAATTTATTATTTTTTTAAAATTTAAAAACACAGTGAGCATAGTTTGACATGTCTTTTCTGCCATGGTTGGCAGTAATGAGCACTAAAAACACTCCACCAGCTTCTTGTGATGAAGAGTGTCTGTTGGGTTCTTAGCCACTCTTGAATTTTCCATTTTTTCCCAAAATTAGTAAATATCTGCCTGGCACTCTGATGACAAATTAAATGGAACATAACCCTATTTGCAGGTTTTCAGACTTCATGTAGCAGTGAGGAACTCTCTTAAGAATACTAAAAGGTTTACTGATAAACTATGGTTAATTTCTTTTCTATTCTTGTTGACTCTTTTTGAATTATTTTTTTGTTTTAGAGCCAGTGCGGAATTTAATATCATAGACTACAAATTTTCACAGGATTGATTCATGAGCTGGAGTTGTATCTCTTATACTAAAATAGCTGAGCTCTGACGAAAAAACTAATTTTCTTCAAATCACCCTTTTTTATATAACCCATAACCATTTCTGCTTTTAAAATCACTGCTATTGGTTGATCTAGTTTTTCAGGAAGATGAAGAATTGTACATCATACTATATAACCAGCACTTAGACTGTGTCCTATCTTCAATATACCTTCTAAATATTAATCTATAATTACACTAACTTTATAGTTTAATAACTGCTAATTTCCTTGACTGCTTTTTGGGGAGTGGGTCAACAAACACAAAGAAGCTCAGATGCTGTTCATTTGTATGTCTTTCCTTCAGAAGCTTTTATTTTTCCTGAATAATGTTCAGTGTTCTTTCTTTTACCACCTGTCCTTATATATGTGGATATGTTCCAACACACTTTCCAAAACAATCAGGTATTGTACTTGTAAACATGCAAACATGTCTTTTCTCTGTCTTTGTGAAAAGAGTATTCACTGTGATTCTGCCCTATCTTTTCTTTCGTATTAAGCAAAGGGTAGATAGAAAGCTTACATATTACTATTAAATATAACTAGACAAGTTCTACAATATTATGCTGAAGTGATTAAGGGCTTAAGGAAACGAGTAATTGCTGGAAATATGGGAATGTAGAATGGGCCCCGAATATAAGCAATTTCTGAGATTTAGAACAGAAGTGGTTCTACTTAATTTTAGTATTTAGCTTAGTTCTTAAGGTACATCATTGCAGTGAAGATAATATTAAATGTTAACTTCCTGCCTCATTTGGGATTGACTGAGTTTTTTTAATTACCTTTAAAAAAATTCCATCTGCCTAAGACTGTGTTTATTTTGGGATCCTAAGAGTGTATCCTAAAAATGATTGGACTATTTGAGATATCAATCTTCTTTATCACAAAACATCCACCAAATGCTATTGCACTTTTTAATGATCCATGAAGACCATGAAAAGACTGCTATAAATCATACAGGAAGGAAAAAAGAGTTGTTCTTATGGATGGAGACAACAAAGGTTTAAACCCAGCTATGTGGTGCCCTTAGATAACTCTTCATCTTCTCAAGAAGGTATGCTGCATTTTCAGATTCCTTCTGCTAGAACTCTGTCCACGTTGGCTGGAAAACCCCAGCTTGGTTGAAGTCCTAAAAAATACATAAATGGCATTGTGTTTTGCTGACTTATTGTTACGCAGAAGGCTTGTTAAAATACTTGAGGTGCAAATGTGTCCTTACAGAAGGAAAGTAAAAAAAAAAGTTAGTCTTTGCATTCACTTTGAGCTCTAAACCAAGCCTCAGAAATGGGCTGGGTTTCAAACCACTGTAACTTCTGTGGGCTCCAGCCCAGGGAGTCATTTGCTCATGATCCTTTACATACAGCATGTCTTCACTGCATGTTCAGGTAGGCTGCTTCTTGGAGTTTTACAGCTCATGTGCTCCTTGACCTTACTGTGAGATTCCCAGTATAACAGTTCTATGTGCCCCTTTTACAGTTTTGACTCTAACATATGAGTAAAGAGGAAAAATATTACACAGTCAATTTCCCAGCATTACTAGGCCCTTCTATTTATTGCATATGAGCTATAAATAAGTGAAGAATGGATTTTTGCTGATTAAAAAATAAAAATATTTGTCTCGATGTTGTAAAAGGCTTGGACGACATTTCTAAAAGTTATTCTCAGTGTGTTTTGGACGTGGGACCAAGACCACTTATGCATGTATTTCCATGTGAAGTCTCTTTATTTAGTTTCACTGGGAGATTTCCTTATGGGAACATGAGTCAGCCTGATCAGGGTGCAGTGGGCAGTGTAAAGTGCTGCGTTCTAAGGCATGCCAAGTAATGAAACATTTTCTGAAGTCAGTGCAAATGAGAAATAGCTACTCAGGTGTTGGCAAGCAGTGCTTTCAGATGCTTCTGAGGGCAGGTCTGAGCTTTTTAAAGACCTTTTCAGCTCTATTGGATGTACCTTTAGGTTCTGGAACAGGGTTCTGGGATCAGGCTTTACTGATCTGAGTTAAAATTTTGTATCTTATTATTTGTTAGCACATCTTGATGAGAAGTAGTAAGCTAATATTTAGAATCTCTTTTCTGTCCTTATGTTGTCTCTAACGTAAATATCTGACAAACCTGCCTGCCTGTTTTAAAATGTATGTTATGTAAGTATTGAATTGTAACAAGTCCCTTTAAAAGTACTCTGAAACTGGTGGGAAGTTTTGCTATTTGCAGTTCTGGGATTTTACTTAGCTGCCTGTATCTGGAGAACCAACTGGGAAGAATGATCTGGAGAGCAGTATGTACAAGAATTGTAAATCAGTGCTGGGCCTCGCAGCAGAAGGTTGGGGAAGGTGGGACTATGGGATCAGGGGGACTGTCATTTGCAAACAGTTTAACGTCTGCCTGTGAGAAACAGGATGATAGCAGCTATTTTGCTGAGTGATTTTTACGTGAGCAAAGCATGATTAGCACTTGAGACCTTGCTGGTTTTCACATCTGCAGTCTGAAGTGTTTAGGCTTTATTCTTATGAGTTGGCCTGTTGTTTCTAGAAAGCAAGAACTTAAATATTGGTCTGAGGTTTTGAATGAGCCAGAGTGCATTTTGTGTGGACACAGTATCATTTAAAGCACTTGGTTTTAATCAGGAAGCAAGTTACACTGCCATAGAGACATAACATTGGTTACTCGGTGGAAAAAAATAGCTATCATAGGTGATAGGGCTTAAACAGTAGATGTTAACTTTATGATAATCGAAAGGCTATTCATCGAACAGGTGACATACTGACCTATGTCACCAATGGCAAAAGCAGTTTGTAACTCAAAGTGTGCCATTATGATGGAATATTCCTTGAAAGGAAAGATAGTTATATGGAGATGAAAATGCATGTATTGTGCACAGGCTGTGATAAAACATTAACTAATGTTCACCAAGATGTAGGTGCAGGGCATTGAATAACATGCAGTTCATTTCTCCAGTTGGAAAGCTGGTTTATGCCGGAAGCCAGTGCTGGCCTGCCATGTTTCTGAAGCACTCAGAACTGTGCTGCTGCTTGCCTTACCAATCTTGATAATAAATTGCTGGGGAAGATTGAGCTATTGCCAGCTATAGCAACCTCTAGCACTTACTGATACTGTCACATTCACTTTTCATCTCCATTTTTTCCACCTCCTATAAGCATAGAGAATTCAAGTTTTTGTGAAAAAAGCAACTTACTACCCTGGTATTTTACCAAAATGAGTAAATAACATAAATGAGATGAAGTCACTGAAAGTGAGTAGAAGCATCATCCAATGGCAATTTTTTTTATAAGAAAAGGACCAGAGATAATATGAGAACATATCTATCAAGAAAACGGGGAGAAAAACCAGAACGTATGTGGAAAGGCAGAGACTAGAGCACATAGATGGAAAACAGGAGATGCTGGTGGCTGAATCTCAGAGGACTGGGCAAAAGAGAGGCCTCTGATATGAAGGAATGAGAAGTAGATGGGAAGGAAATCAAGACTTTTCCAATAAGAGGTTGGCCTGAAGGTGGCTGCTTTTTACTTGCTAGCCTTGCACTGTGAATAAGCAAACCCATCTAATGATATCACACAAGATGGGATTATTCAGGTATATCATAATAATTTTCCTATCTCTTGCTTCATCTGCTACTCAAGGTTGCCCACTTACTGTAAAATCTAAATATCTTAGGTAGGGCTGTTAAAAACTTTCAAGCTTAACTGAGAGCCTAATTTGCCCTGCAACACCTTTATGAGAGATGATGATGCGTGAGACTGAAAGAACCCAGCATGAAAAAAATTGCATTTCATATGAACATCCAATAGCAGTCTATAAACTTGGGTCCTACCTTTTCCATTTTACCAAGCCATCCTAAACCTAACTGCATCTTGGTAGAACAGCTGAAGTTGACTTAAACCTTTCTGTGATTTTTTTCTTTTTTTTTTAACTTCAGTTTTAGAAGAAAAGTTGTACCGGGCTTTAAAATTCAGCATGTATGTTCATTGTAAGGTTCAATGGAACTGAAGAGATCAGCGGATATATTCCTTCTAAATGTGCACTTTGAGATACGAAAAATGTTTTTCAGTCGGATTGAAAAATGGCATTTTATTTAATTTTAAAACTGATATTAGGTATACTGTTATGGCCTTTATAGTAATATGACCTTTCACCAACTGGAAATGTTGGTCAGCAAGACTTTGATTCAGCAAAAATAACTCATATTGTAAATAACAAATGAATAGTTTGTGCTAATTAGAAGAAGAAAATTAACAGATGATCAAATGAGACTTGGCTGTGTAAGCATATTTTGGAAAACCTTTTCTGTGAGAGACGTTCTGGGAATCAATGTTGATATTTTCAGTGCTTTTTATTTCATGGTAAAAAAAATTAAAGTTCATTACCCCAAGTGCATTTTTACCCTTAAGGCAGACCTGGTAGAACTTTAATGATATTTGATAATGTGGAATTCTTTGTCTTTATAAATGCTGAGTAGTAAATGAGAATCAGAGTGATGATACATTAAAGAAGTGTTCTTCATTTTCCAGCACTATGCATGCACAAATAGCATTCTAATAGCTCATTCCACAGCTGTAATTTAATATATTTTAATGAGTCTTTGATCTTTGACATCTGGGGACTCCATGTATTGGAAATAGCTTATAAGCACTTTTTTTTATGTGAATGAAAGCCAACTATTTCTGCAGCATATTTGCAAGACCAGAAATCGTGATGTGCTAATCACTTCTGCATCAGCATCTGCAAGTTACATTTAGCAGAAAACTGATAAACACACATTTCATGTTGAAGTAAACATTAAAACTCAGGTTTGGGAAAACAAGTTGCAGTCTGTTTTTCTGAGTGATCTGGGCCATTACTGTGCTGAACATGGCACAGAAAACGGTGCCATTCATAGAACTACAAAGATGAGAGGCCTCTCAGATCATCTAAGCTTATGCCTAAGCTGATAGTTCTTATTTTATTATTAATGAGCAGTACTCAACATCTTGAAGTCCTAAAAATGTTGAAATAATAACCTATAATTGTTTCAGGGTCCCGCCCTGTTGAGTATTAAATGCTTTCCCTCTTCATTCCTTGGCTGTTGTCAACAGAAATCCCTGGTATATCCCACTTTTCTGTTGAAAGTGTATTGTGCATTTGTTTATAATGCACATTTAAAACCTTTAGACATTTTTGAATATTGAACCTTATTTTTCCCCTTGATTGGTAATAAACTTGGACAGCATGAGGTAGAACTTGTAAGAGACATGAAGCATGTAGCATTTACTCCAGATACCTGAATTTTGTTGCATTTTCTGAAGTAGGTCCCACATGATTCCTCTTCCCTTACATTCGTCCTTAATAGCTTCAAAATTCATCTCTGCACTGATTTACAGAGTTTTTGTTCTTTGTAGGTATTTGGGCATTGCATCCCCATAAAATAGCGTACCTTCTAATGACCTTGTGTAACTTCAGGGTTTTTTTTCAGCATTATTTAGAGTTGCAAACTATCTCTAGGGAGAAGTATTAGGCATTCCTACATACTGACCCAATTTGATTTTCTTCCATGTTATATACTGCAGTAACCATGAATCCTCCCAGATATCTTAACTGAGTGACATATTTGTATGCTGATATCCTGGTCCTATTCTTTTTAATAGTTTATTGTCTTCTATTTCATTTTAGCATTGTTAATTTTAAGTCTGATTTTCTTTCCATTTCCTTCCAATTTCCAACCATCCTTTTTATCATTCTCCTACAACTATCAAATCACCTACATACTGAATTGTGACTCACCTAATTTTAATACCTTCTATAATGTAATGTGATTACAGTGGTACCTTTGTTTTCATAGCTTCTTTAAAGAATAAAAGCTTTAATCTTATGGTGACATGAAATGGGGCAGGGCTTTCACTCCCTAAATATAGTTGTAACTTAGAGATGTGCCACACTATTAATGTAAATTGAGGGTGCTTTATTATCTTACAGCCATTCAAAAGATAGCTCTTGGTAGACTATTTCATGCTTTCTTAAAAGCTATACAATCTGTATGAGTGTCATGATTATATTCTGATGATGATGTTCTTCAGTAGACTACGGAGAGTCTCACATTTCATAGCTCTAGTATTCTTCGTTGCACATACATGCTTTGAATGCCTGTTTCACTTCATTTTGCTATCTATAAGGTCTTCCAGACTAGGAAAGTCAGTATATTCCTTGGACTAAAGGAAGGCCATTACCCTTCTTTCACATCAGAAGCTAGATGTTGTCCTGTACTCTGTAAACTTCTAGGTCCTGATCCTCACTAGTGCAAAGCTGCAGTTTATGAATATACTTGTCCACCTTTGGTTTAAAGAGAAGTGAATTTCCGTGTGATGAACATGAATAAAAGCAGGGTAGTTCCACTCTTAATGATTGTTTTACTCTATGTATCTTGCAATGAACAAACATTACTGTAGGGAAGGGGTGCCAGTACTGGTTTTTCATGAGTTCGTCCTTCACCTCAGTGGGTCACAAAAGCCTTTTGGTTCAGATTGTGAGTGAAGCTGGTTTCCCAAAACATGAGAGCTATCAGACCAGTAATAATAAAAGTAGCACTTTTTAGTTTTCTTTCCCCAAGGTTTGTTCACGTGTTTATGTTATTTGACAATCTCACCTTCCAGTTTTGTTGCCGAAGGCCAGAGCTGTGCTACACTCTTTAGTGACAATCTCCATCACTCTTGAAGATTTTTGTGTGAAAGAATACCAAAAGATTTTCTTACTGTTGGTAGTCTCAGATGAAGTTATATTCCCAGTGAATTAAGTAGATGCAGGTGAAGGTCTCTCTGATAGCGCTCTAGCAGGGAAATGAATCATAAAAAATAATGTCATGCAATTGAGACAAAGATGTGTCTGTTGCCTTTAAAAAGATCTTGTACAAATATACCCTCTTTCAATCAGGGCAGAATGTTTTTACACTGCTTCATAAAATGAGACTTTTAAAAATGGTGTATCATGCTAAGTAAATGTTATGAATTTAATATCCCTTTGACTACAATAAATATTTAATGTGTTATTATGAGAAGTATGAGTTACTGTCTATATATCTGAGTTCTTGCTCTAAGTCAGGTTTGAGTATTTCTCATACAACAGGTAAGCTATTCCACTGCATAGTTAATTCCATATTTCACAGAAGATTTCAAAATACTTATGCAGATCCATGAAGATGAGCACATCATCGACTCTTGATTATATATAAAATCTTGATCCATTTCCTCCTTCACCAAGGCCTGTGCTTTATAATATTCCACAATTAATGCCCCCTCTCCTCCCTGTCCCTTCATATTGTAGCATTGATTGTAAGCTCCTTTCACGCTGTTGTTATGCTTAGAAGCAGTAGTTTATCCTTCTCTGAAGCCAAGTAGTCGCCTTAGAACAGATTTTAAATAAAAACATCTCCACTGGTTACTCTTTATACTTGAAGTTCAATCTTTATTTAAAAAAAAAAAATAATTCAATTAAAAAGTGACCCAGTTAAATAAAGCTCTGTACTTTGTTTGCTTTAAAAATAGTATTTTCTTGACCTGTGTGTCGGATGTGGTATTTCTATGTCTCTGTGCATGCCTGGTTAAGGAAGCTCAATCTATTTCATTTAAGAGAGGTGTTTAAAAATGTCTGATTAACATCTAAAACTACTTTCATAAGAACCAGATTTCTGATACTGGAGAGCTATATATCAGGTAGAGACATAATGTTATCTAATGACTTGTAATGAAACCTGTGCAAATTCAGGTTAATGTGTCTTTTTCTCTAGGAAGAATGATGAACTAACCATTGGAGTAATTTGTACAAGATATGGTGGACTTTTTATCTCTTTGTTTGGACATCTTTCTGAAAGATGTCTTGAGCTATTTTAAACTTGTAGTTACTTGCTTGAAGAATTATGGTCTGGATGAATCACTGGGTGAACTTTTATATTTATTAATCTGCCAAACAGTCCTGCAAAAAGAAGCAGATGACAATGCTAGCTAGTCTTATAAAATACTTAATCTTAAAGTGGAATTTTAATCTGTGCCAGGACACAGTAGGGTTAGGTAGGCTTAAAGTACCCATGTTCCCTCCAGTTATCAGAAAATATTTGATCTTCTGAAAGGTGATCTGAAATCAGTGTTCTCTAATTCTTTGTTACTGCCATGGCAATGGTTGTAGCACACAAAGGAAAAGTGTATGAACATGGTTCGTTTTATAGAGAAGCAATGATTCAGACTTTAAGACTTATCCTATGCTTTCTCCAGAACTATTGTATTCCATTAAAAATATATTATTCCTACAGGGCACTCCAAATGTTGAACTAAATTATTGAAAAAAGATCAGTGCTTCAGAAGCCCACAGAATGTTTCTACACCAAATAAATATCATTCAAGCTCTAAAACCAGGTTGAAACCCATGCTTTAAAGGAGGGAACTAAGCTATAAAATCACTGTTAAAAGCAAATCAAAGGTGCAGTGGTTAGGCTGCAGCTGGTCTCACCAAACTTTTTGCCTGGCTGTACTAAAAACATTGAGTTCTTTGGAACAGGCTTAGCAACTACATCTATGAAAGGTAAGGATGGACACTGAAGGTGCCTAAGAAAAATTAACTCATAATGGCTAAGGAAAAATATTTCTACCATTAATCACTCAATTGTGGAGGTAATATTTAAGGGATACCTTCACAAGCATTTAATTCAAATGAAAAGCTGAATAAAAAGTCATAGAATCTAATTGTAAGTTAGCGACACAGGATTTTTTGTTAAAATCCCAGTTTCCTTTTGAAGCATCACATCAACATGTATTTTCTTCTTGCAAGATCCTCTTAAAATTGGTTATGAGAAGTGTACATTTTGGATGATGTAAGTTGTGGGATGGCTTTCATTACGTTCGTTAGTTCTCAGGATAGTTGTGTTCATCGTGAGTTTTAATAGTGACGATGTCCTCTATATAGTCTTTCTTGAGCATCTCATTTAAGCCAATGCCAGATACTGTGTCGTCATAGGGACACACGAAGTATCTCTTGTCTTTAGCTCGGGACTGTTAGTTGCTCTAGCCCCACATTTTCCTTTGTGCTCTTCCCTCACCCAAAAAAGTGCCACCTGGCTTGACTTCAAGGCAAGTAATTCAGACAACAGTAACTAGAAGTGACACTGACAGCTTTTATATGCAATGCTAACATTTGTTATATAGCATACAGAGTTCTCAGCACATCACGTAGAAACTAATCTGAAGTCAGAGTCCATGCTGAAAAGCTTTGTTCAGCAGCTGGATTCATGTCAGTGTAGGAAGTAAAACAAATTATTCTGATTTGCAGTGACAGTTTTAGCAGACTAGAAATGAGAACGTTTTTCATAGTGTAAAAATTCATTTAGTTACTCAATTTTCTTAACATTTTAATTTAAACTTTAAAATAGCCCTTTGGGCTGAGACTAAGTATGAGAAATTTCAGCCCGACAGGGATCGTTTCAAAGTTAAAAGGTAGTGAAAATAGTGCTAAGGATGGAATTACTTCTGTGGAACATTAACTGTGACTCTGTATTATAATTATCTTTCTTAGATGAAACTGCAGCATTTCTGTTTTGGAAATATCTTTACACTTTGAAGTTATCTCTCAATTAAGAAGAATTCTCTGCTGCTTCACTGTCTCTGGCTGAACAGCAAATAGGGGAGTGCCTTCATTTTTGTAATGAAGGCTATCCAAATCTATGAGATGGGGTTTATTTTTGGAGGAAAAACTATATGATCTTAACCGTAAGTGTATACTTTTAATTCCCATCTATATGATCTGGTATTTAGCTCTGCAGATTTTACATATTTCACTGCACTCTGCTAACCAAGAAATCCAGATGCCCCTGTAAAATTTTAATGTTATTCTTGTTATTTATCCCACTTGTAATTTTTATCGATTTCATACTAAAAGCTGTGAAAAAGCTAAGAAACTTTTGAAGTATGAATATAAAGGTGTATATAGCAACATATTTTAATGAAATTATTAGTTATAGTTATTAGCCAATTTCCTAAAAATAAATGTGCAGTAGTTAATATAATAACACTTTGATTTTAATAAGTTGTTGTTCTCAAAATAAGGAGAGGAAAATGCAGCAGAATCTTCATGAATACTTGAGTATTTTCTAACAGGGCAAATCCATTATACAGACGTACAGTATAACAATGAGAACAGAAAAAACACTGAAGTTTTAGTATCAGGAAAATGCAAGATGATTTCATTAATTGTTTTGCTAAAGTGTTTAATCTAATCAGATTCAGCATGCTAAAAACATAAAGCAGGATCAGTTGCGTCTTAAACATTCATATAAACTTCCTGTAAGAACCAAGAACGGCGTCAGTACTTTGAATGAATCTTTAACGTATTTTTTTACTTTTTATAGAGAAACAGGACAACAAAAAAATGAGTAATGTTATTGGCAAATGTCTTCTTCAGGCCAGCCATTGTAACATGCTATGCTCCCTGCAAGAGAAGCTGTTGAGTCTTTTATCACATGCATACATTTTGTATAATCTGTACTCCTGGCAGTTCATGCTTTCTGAACAAACGTAAACAAAGTCTCTAAACAACTTTGTTTCTGGTCCCAAAGCGTTTTATATCACATGATGGTACAACTCCTTGAGCACAAATGTCTCATCTAAGGAAAATTAGGTTATTTTATAACAATGGATCATAAACATTTTTTTTTTTTTTTTGCAAGTTCCCAGTCATGGTATTAATAGCGCTTATGCAGCATCAGAAATAGGTCCTTGCTTGAATGTTTATTTCTTTGTCAATGACTTGATGGTCATGTACAGCTTAAAAACCTGCAGTTGTATACAGGAATAATAATTTTTAAATTTTCTTGGTTAAGAACTGCCCTGAACACTGATATTGTGAAAAACACTCAGAGAATGTTTACCCAGATTTCTTGAGCTTTACGTAGGCTACAGTTATCTCTGTAGGTGCAGAAGCAGGCTATATTTGCCCATGCTCTATACACTTTCTTACAAGAGGTATGTTTTACTAATTTCACATTCTAAGTATTTAATTGTCTTTATAATAGTTCAATCAGCCATATGCCTCAGAGGTTATACTGAGAACTTGTTTGATCCCTAGCCAATGTTTACTTTCAGATTATAATGAGCAGTTAGTGAAGTACTTACCATCTGTTCAGGAGAAAAGAGAAATCTTTGTCTGAGTGGACAAGTGGGAAAATAATTCAGAAAGCTGATAATTATTTCATGTAAGTAGATAATGGGCCAAATTTTGTTAAGAAAACTGAGAAAAAGCAAAATTCCTAATGCTGGTATAAAGACCAGCACTGTGTATCAGTACAGGTAGAGGACCAGCTGCCTAGAAAATAGGTCAGCAGTAAAGGTCTGGGGCTTCTATTGGATAGCAAGTCTGAATAAGTACTGGATAACAAATTCTGGTTAGATATATGGATTTTTTTTTTTTCATCATGAGGATGATCAAACATTAGAATATGTAGCCCACGGAGGTTTGACTGTCCAACCTTGGTAGTCAAAGCTTGGCTTGACATGGTCCTGAGCAATCTGATTTAATGTGGTCCTGCTCTGAATAGAAATGTGACCAGCTGATGACCAAAGGTCCTGTTCAACCTAAATTATCTGATTTTATGATTTAGTTATGTGATATCATCCCTCTAAATTATGTCTGTATATTATGTTCATTATATAACTCAACCACTGGAATGGCTGTTTTATTCTGAGGTGAAGTAAATCCAATACGTTATTTTTTTTTATTGCTGCTCTGGTCTTCATTATTCCTTGAAACTGAAATGTATTGAAAAAAGTAATGTGAGATTCTGTGGTAAAAGCTACATTCTTATTTCATTTAGAAGCTGAAAAATGAGATATTTGTCTTGGGTAATGTTAGATTTGAAAGTTTAGAGCTTAAGTTGGAACTCCAGTCTCCATAGGAGGGTTCTACTGTCAGTGAAAGGTTGAATTTGAGAAGCTAACTGCTCTGAATCATCTGTTAGAAGAACATATTTCACCTTGACTATGTACTGAACTTAAGGGAACTAGCCACTCCTATGCCAACATTTATATGATACAACTATCTCCCTTTTTTGATCTCTGTGATCTTTAATATGCTTTTTGTAGCAAAGAAGGAATATAGTGGTAGGTTTTGGATAGCACTGAAGTAGTTAAAATTGGTCTTAAAATAAAATATATGTTGTTTTGCAGTATAAACCACCATATATATGTCATCAGACGCCTTATTTACCCATATAAAAAGTCTGGCTATTTATACCTCTAAAAATTCAGTCCAGACTCGGACACTAAGTTATTGACTTTCTTGTATATTGTAAGCTTGGAAACAACATAACGTATACATGTTTTTTGTATACATAGTCAAATATATAGTCACAAATTCTGGGATTCCATTAGTATAAAATATTATAAATATTTATAACAATTTGTTAAAAAGAAAAGATTTTAAAGATCATGTTTTGACTCCCCAGTAAAACGTTATTAAATTGCTTATATGCTTATGTTTTGATATTGGCAAAATCTAATTCATAAAGTATATGCAAGAACTGCAGATATGTGTGTGTGTCATTAGAGATTTTCTAATTGCCTTGGGCTGCAACAGTTGTTTACCGCTTTCTGCTGAGATAATAAGACACCTTCATGAAAATTTCCAGAGCTACTTGCTTTGGAGTGAAGGACTTCCAAGAAGTATTCTAGTATGTGAGTATCTGTGTATCACATGGATGATCTAGGAGCAGCTGTAAGAGCACAGGCTGGTGGAAGAAGTTCCATTACAGGAAGAATGTCTTTTTTTCCCTCCTGCTCAGAAAAGCAGTGGGTTAGTGTCCAGTATCATGGATCAACTTGTGTTTCTGTGTTTTAGTTTCTGGAAATGTAACTTGCTCTATGGAAAGGGACATTGTGTCAACTGTAATGAAGACATTTATCTTTTTTTTTTTTTTTCTGAAGAATCTATTTGCTGGCTTATATTGTGTTTAGGAAAATAGCTAATGATGTGACTATATGCTCCAAAGGGCTCCCTTTGAGGGCTTATGGAATAGGACTAGCACACAGCACATGATACTCTTGTACTTTAGGGATATTCACAAGCATACAGAGAATGTGTATCTGTTTGCAGTCTGGAAAGGAATGCAGTGAGAAGGGTTTCAAACTAAATTATGTGTTTGCATTATATACATGATACACAGGTGACCTCTCTGGAGAAGAAAAATGTCTTTTTTACTTGTCAGAGAGAGGTGGTGTGTCAGACTTGGCTTTTGAGTGTAGATTTGTCTGTTGCCAGCATGGTAGCAGATGGTAGTAACATAGGCAATAGATGTTTCTGAAATCGCTTTCCTAAGACTTATTTCTTTCTTTATGAATAGAAGTTGTTTGTGACTTCTGAAAATTTGGAGAGATATTCTTATGTTGACTTGCATTTCAGCCACTAGAGTACAGAATATACTGTTTTTCATAAATCGCTCCTCTGTCACATTGGTTGCACAATCCCTTCTTTTTAGATTTGTACTGAACTTTCATTTTTCATTTTCTACTTCTAAGGTACTCTGTACTTGTTGCTATTTCTATTTTGTGAACTATATTTATCTGTAGTATATGATTCTGAAAGTAAAATAGTGCTGCAATCATTTGGACCACAGTCCTTACAGTTTCTAGCTTATAAGAATATGGTCACACTCAGCTCCCACATCCTGAATTTTTTGTCATATTGGGAAAGTTATCCAACCAATTTGTGGCTGCCTTGAACCAAGTATTGACAAGTAGAGAGAATACTTCAGGTGCACATCAGGATTTCTATGGATCTATACTGCCTGGTCTTGCATTGGGTATTATTACTCTAAATCCAGACAAACCTCTTTTGAAATGGGGAAATTATTGCTGAACAGAAGACTTAAAATGCAAGTGGTTCACTAAGATATGTATTTCTTCATAGGCTTTGAGCATTTTACAAAATTATAAATGGCAAAACCCTTGTAGATTTTTGTGTCAAACTTTCATCTAGATTGATACTTACTAGCCGTAAATAGACATTATGTTAAGGGCATGTTATTTGAGCCTGGAATATGAGGGAAAGAACACAGCAGAAGGGTCCATCTGCAGCTTGTATACTAAAAAGGAGGAGAGGAAGGAATTGCTCAGCTGATTTTTTGCTCTGTAACTGCAAAAACAGAATAGTTATAACCAGCTGAGGTTCCTCTCCAATAACTCCTCACACATTGCATTTGCTTGTTAAGTAGAATTCTTGCTGGGCTTAGACATCACAGGTTTATTAGGGTAGAGCTAAAAGTACTAAAGCTTTTATGAATTCTGGAGAAAGAGAGTGGCATACCCTGTTTGCAGCTTCTTCTCTGACCTGAGTATTATCGCTGTCCAACAAACCAAACTACCCTGCCCTCAGGGCTAGCGTTGCCCTTGAAGACGCCTGTATAACTATTCCTTAAGTCAGCTCATGTAGTTGTCAGGAGCCTGCCAGTCTGCGGAAACCTGGGGGAATAACACTAGGGTGATGAATTCTGTAAAGATGCAATACTGGGCTAGCTGTCAGATCACTCAAAAACATAGCTTTATGACAAGGTAAAGAGTTAAGGAGTGTGTTGCTTTTTTTAAAAAAAACATGGATTTGCAATATTCAAACAGAATGTTATACAAAGAGATAAAATAGCAAGAAGCAGGATGAGCATACTGAAACAATAACCTTTGTCTGTTCTACCGCCTCAGGTAGTTATTATAGCTAATTAATTAGGATCTACAAGAACTCTGCTGGCACAACATGGCCAGAACTGGGAAAACTATTTGCTTGCTTGCTTATCTACCCTTAACCTGTCTTGTTTTTTCTATGGCTGTGCACTGGGACCCCACATGGCAATGTACGGACTAGGTAATTTCTTTCCTTCCTCCTCATTAAAGTCTCTTGATTAACATTTCTATTTCATACCTTAGTTAGTTAGTACGCTTTGTCCTTTCTGCTGTAACAGCCTTCTAAATGTGCCTTAGAAAACTTGCACATGCTATGAGTTACACTATATAATTGCCATTGTATTAGATTCATAACAATTCAATGTATTATATAAACACTAACCCTAGTAAAACTGGGTAACTTGAGCAACGGATACTAGGATTGTTTTCCCCCTTTTACACATGGTTAATTTCAGATTCCTTTCTGGGATAATGTCTGTGTGCATATATACTGAAAGGGAGTGTTTCTGGTCTCATGACATAAGTCTACCAAACACTGCCATTTTATTTTATGATAAGGGAGCTGTTTCTATGATTAAGCTTTTGAATAAAATTGGAGCTGTATTTGAATATAGTTGTCAGAGACATATCGCATGACTCAATATCTGTATTATGCTGCATATAAAAACTTCTCATAACTACATTGCCTGTGAAGATAGTTCAGGCCATTCCTATCATATTTGCAGGCAATCTGCTGGGAGTAGGGGAATAATCCTGTAGCTCAAAGACTGGAGACATTTGGTCAAACTGATACTCGTTAGAACTAACTGTGCATTTTTTGACACTGTTTACTTTCTAAAATATTTATCTATTGTCATCTAGATTTTAAGAAGAATTAATACATTTTCACAAAAATTTTAATAAAGGAAAATATCACAAAATAAGAAAAGTTTCTGTCTCAGAAAGAAACAAAGAGGGTGGAAAAAAAGGTGCACCCTGAAATGATAAAATTTTACAATGTTCATCTTTTTGAAGGAAGAACTATATTAAAATTCCTGATCTGTATTGTTCAGTGAGGGGACCTGAAGGTTAGCTTTCTGAAATGTGGTCCAAACATCAGTTATTGGCTACTTCTGTTGAGTGTTCATTGACTATTTTTGGTGGGAGAGGTAATGTCAGACCTGCTATGCTTTATACAGAAACCCATCTACCCACTGAAAAAACAGTTGGAGCATCTTGGATAGGTGAAAATATGCAAAGGTTTTGCTTGAGGGTGTTCAAACATAAAATGGAATATTTTTGAAATGTCAGAAATACTCTTTTCCCTCCAAAGTTAAGCTTCATGAAAAAGACTGGCTGGAAGAGAGAACAAGCTGGGAACATCTGCTTTTTAGATATTTGCATGTAGATGTTATTGGTAAAGGGATTCCATATTGAGCGCTTGTGCTGACTTCTACTCAGCTGTTGGATTAGGCAGAGGGTTTACTCCTAAATCAAGTGAGATTCCTCTTGAAGCATCCTCCATCTTTTCACAGCATCATAAGCAGCTGAGCAGTTCCAGTTTGAAGTGTACATTACTTAAAGCAGTTAAGTACTTCAGCATTTTTTTTGAGAACATTTGTCTAGAACACTAATTTCAGATGCAATATTATATACATAGTTTTACTTGCTATATATTGGAAGTATGATTTAGTAGGAAGATGATAGTTTCCCTTCATAGTTTCATTTATAAGGACTCTTCTGTTTTCATTAAAATGTAACAGCTACAGGAAAACTGGATCATCTTCATAAAGCAAATGCCTATTTTTTAATAATAATAATAATTTAGTATAATACTATGAATTTTAAATTTCATATTTGTATTAGTGAAAACACTGTGAAGGACAAAGAGGAGTCTGATAAACTCTACTTCATATGCCTGATAAATGAGATGTTTGAAGTGACTCAGCTAAGGCAAGCCAGTAAGTCAAGGTCAGGCACCATATTTTAACCTGGATCACTTTATAAACAATTTACTTACAGGTAACAATTGCATCCAGCCACCAGTAGGAAAATGAGTATCTTGCACTTCTCATGGTGGAAGGATGGCATAAACAGACTGTGAATTCTACAGTGCAAGGACCACTTAGATGAAGTCAGTAAACGTGTAATTGAGTAGGAAATACCTAGGCACCAGCATATTGTTTAGGCTTTTATTTTCTGCTGCTTGCCAATTATCACTTTGTCTTTAGTAGTTTGATTTAATGATATTAATCACTTTAGCATTTCCTGTCATTTTCTTCATGTGATCTTTTTAGATCCTTCTAAGATGCTGTAAACTGAAAAAGGACCATTTAAAAATATATTTAGTGACTTCCTTTTTTTCGACTCAAGTAAAATATCTTTACTTTTCTATTGACTTCCATAAAACATGCTTTAGGGGTCATGAATTAGTTTATATTGGGCTATTTTAATTTTTTTTTTTTTATTTAGAACACAGGAGAAGTGCTATGAACTATGTGTTTATCTGTTTTAAAACTTGAAATATTGTTTAGTTTGTAGTACTGTCAGCTTAAAACGCGGTAATGTTTAAATGTGTAACACTATCCAATTAGTCTACACTTTAAGTGACAGGACAATACAATAACCACACATCTAATGTTTCCACTTTGAAGAAATAATGTTTCAGCTTTATGCATTTGAGAGGAAAATGATCCAGCTTAAACCAATTAAGGTTTGTCTTTTTTTAATTTCCTTGAAGTCCAATTTTATATATCCAATATAAACAAAATCCAATTTAGGACATTGGTTGGCTTGCAAACTCCTGGCAAAAGAATGTGGATTGGCTAAGCAAATAGGCTTTCTAATTTTCATATTGATTCTTAGCCATTGACTAATTTGAAAACTCAGGGTCTTTCATACCTCGTACAGCACTTGTAGTGGGAGGTACAGACTGAGAATTAACTCTGAGAGAACGTGATGCTATACAGGAAAATTTCCTAATAAGACGATAATTTATACTCAACATTTTGTGAAGTGCAAAGCAAAGAATGATATTTCTCTTTATTAGGATTACCGTTAAGAGCTTTGCAGTTTTCAGAATATAGTCCAATAATTACTGGTTAGGATGTATTCTCTCTGCATACCTTATCATAACATTCTGACTTTCAGTGGAATTTTTTTGTCAATAAATTTACTCATTTCTAGCACAAAAAATTGTGGTTCAATGGAATATTTGCTATTTTACTGTGAGCTACTTTCCTTTCAGCTTTGCTTTATTCTATGTGTTTGTGGAGTTGATGTGTACAAAAATTACAGTGATACACTGCTGTTATTGGAAAGGGCAAAAAAAAACCCCAACACTTAGGAAAGTTTGCAGCAAGAAACAGTGCACATTTCCTGCAGGAAAGAAATTCTGTTGCTGGGAGAGAGGCATCTCTGATGACTGTGGGGAGAAGAAGCATCCTTGCTCTCCTGTTGGGCCATACCCATATAGTGAATGTGTAGCAACACTGGGTCTTTAGCGGAGGCATGGCTGGAAATGTGACATGCTAGTGCTTCTAGCTGCTGCATGTGAAGCATCTCCCTGGATTTGAAGGAAATGAGCGCTAGGTAGCAGGAAGGCACTAGTGAGACTTGTCACAGGGCCAGGGGTACAGAAGTCCTCAGAAGTCCCTGTGATATATCTAAGCATGTAACTATATTTCTTCCACAAAATCATGTTCCTTTGCATTCATTACCATGTGAGACTACCTTTCTGATTTTGATGTAGAAGGGTAGACCAAATTAGCTTCAAAATAACTGTATAAATATATACACCAAATAGATGACTGAGTACCAGTGTGCCTGTAATCACTGTTTCCATTGCTCTCCTGTTCTTTTCTCCCCTTCTCTGTTGTGATCTAAATAGTAGAATTGTAGAACATTTTTGATGCTAACTTGTGTAGATAATGAGCTCTGCTCTGTCATCAGCACAGAAGGCTGCATATTGTGTTTCTTTAACTACAAGATACCTTACCTGCTACCAACCTGATCTTTGCTAATTGGAGTTATTGGATACGTACTTGTGTTGGAATCTGTGATTTATACACACAACTAATTGTATAATCATTGTATCTTTGATGAGGTAGTAGAAAATTTCATGTAACCTGTGATGCCACATTTTACATAAGTAATCAAACTATGAAAATGTTACATTGTTGATGGCATTCTTATTAGCATAATTCTTGTGGAACAACAGTTTAAATTGTTTCTTACTCTCCTAAGTCATTTACATGGAATATTTCGGGATTTTTGAGGGAAAACTGCTTCTCATATTGTTCTATAGGTGGATCTTGTCATCCCAATTATTGGGATGATTACTGTCATCCCAATTACTGATCCCGAATGATCAGGCTACTACAATGGAGAAACACAAAGAAGAAAAAAATTTCCTAAAGAGGAATGAAAATAGTCTTTCTATGCCATCTGTAATATTTGGCTTGGTTTGCCTTTAAAAATGTGGATATAACCTCAAAGAAAATCTATAATTGAAGAAAAAGATGAAACATTTACTGGAAGTTGTAATGATTATCTGATGCTGTTGTAGGAGTATTAAAATAAAACCTGAGACAAGTTATTGTGCATAGGGATTACACGATCAATATCTAACACAATATATTTGTTTTAAGACATGGGTTTCTGTTTTCTATAAAAGATCTCAGCATTGTCATATTACTGAAGAGTCAGTGTGGTTTATATTACTTAAAATTTACACCACCTTTAATTGGGGAGAGAATTTTATACCACTTCTGGCAAAGTATACTGTTTTATAAAAGGGTTTTCTTCATAGAACATAGCCATCTGTGAGCTGCATGGTAATGCAAACATATTTAAACAAAACTGTGAAATCCTAAAATGAGATTTTTTTTTCCACAGAAAAAGAAAGGCATTTCTTCTGGCTTTTATTTGAATATTCCATTTTATATGGAGCCACTGGGACAGACATTTAGGGTCATATTTTAACTCTGATGCAAAATTCTGGTGTGACTTTGTGTTTGTTTCCATCTATAAAACTATGGTAATATTTATTTACTTTCACCTTTGATCTAGTTATCTCTATGACTTGTAAGATTTTCAAGGCTGCCCCTTATTTTATGTTTATAAAACAAGGAGTACAAGCGAACCCCAGTCATGTTTGGGATCTCTAGCTTCAACTCTTCTTTCTTCTGTTACCACTTACTGTATCACTTCTCTAATGCCTCTTTATGTATTTTTTTTTCCTCATCAAAATGATGATCAAAAGGATAAAAAAAAAGAACATGAGAAAAAATGAGTAACAATTCTGTATAGAGGAACATGGAAGATTACTTTGCTCTATTTCATATTCACAGTTTGAGCAGGAGTAAGATTTAAAAGACTGTGCTTAATAAAAGATTGTTAAAGCTTTTTTTTTTTCCTCCTTTTGCTTTGCCTGAAGTAGCTGTATGCTTGTAGTGGATGAAGATGTTTTACTTTCCTTAGGCATATTTTAATTCAAGCATTTTCCCACTATATAATTCGACACCTGTTGGCATCAGCCGAACAGCAGGTATATAAAAGTATTAATTCTCTTCTTTTACAGTGAAAGTCCCCGTTGCAAAGGAGCAGCGTATCCAGTCCACTTTGGAGATAATGACATGGTTTGGCACTGAGTAAATTATTGCTAGAAGTTACTGTGGTTTTACAAGAGCCTTGTTAGCAAGCAGTACAGCAGTTTGTCTATTACAAAGCTCATATTACTCTGCTTTTTTTAGCGTGAGAAACACTTTTTATTTTGTTCTTTTGTCCTGCTTTGCATAATTAGCAAACATAAAGGGAAAAGGTAAGGGTGGAAAGCAGAAAGTGTCCCTTTGTGACCTGGGAATCCCATAGCGCTCCCTGTTGTGGGAGAGCTGCTGTGAAGATTGCCCATGCAAGGAAGGAAGCAGAACTGTGCTTAGCTGCACACTGGAGAAAGAACAGGGCATGCTTACACCTTTCTATATGTATAGCTGAACTGATCTTTGCTTTATATTTGTGTGTACTTTTCTAATGAAATTATGTGAGGCAAGTGGACTTCCAGAAATGGTAATTCGGCAAATAATTTGAACCTACTTTTATCTAGAAGACAACGTATAAAACCAGAGAGGTTTGATTGCTTAACTTGCCCTGATAGCTTATGATTTGTAGCAGACCACAGGCAGACTATTGCGTTTTGAACATGTTATATCTAGAACTTCTTGTGTTTTATTTATTTGTTTACTTTCTGGTAGAAAAATATTGTAACTGAATCAAAGTGTGCTAAGAAACTTTTTCAGTGATGTTAATATTCTCAGAAGACCTTTAGTGTAAATATTTCACAAATCATCATTTATTACAAGTTATCTTTAAATAATGAAAGCAATTGTCCCTTAAGTAAAAATCTGTGTTTTGGGAATTTATCTTTGTTGTAAAACTGAATGCCCGTTCATAAAATCTTGAATGAAATTGTTTTGAGAAACGTACAATTACTTTTACAGAATATAATATTCTGCTATTACAAAAGTTATATCCATATTCTTATGTGACCAAATATCAGGTAAGTGAGTATTACAAGTTTTAATCTTGTCTTTCATATAGGGTTTTGTGTCCACTTCACAATGAAAGAAATTAAAATCTTTCTACTTTTTGATCTCATTTCTAGATAGACTCACAAGTCATCGTTTAAAAAAATCTACATGTCTAGTTATTTGGCTTGCAGAAAAAAGAAGTAGTTCCTATGTAAATATCAGTCTTGTGTTAAACTTCAGAAAACTTGAGGTCACTTGAAACACTTGCAGGGTTTCCCATTTAAAGGTGAGTTTAATCTGAATTGATAACACTGGTACATAATTTGACAATTCCTGACTCATGCAGTTATGTTCTCATTTAGTAATGGATAAAATTAAGTTTTCCTTTGTGCACATGTATACACATGGATAACAATGTAGGTAATACATAACTAGGAGAAACTCCTTATGTATATGAGATTTGCCAATATCCTACATAGTAGCAGCTGCTGTTTTTCTTCATGAAATCAGACTTGAGAAACACTGCTTTCAGTTTTATGCATCAGAGGAAATTATCAACCTCCAGATACTCATTGTGATTTTTGCATAAAGATGAAGCATATTAAGGTTAATCTACTTGACGTAAAGATGCATTCATTAGTTTGTGTTTAACATAATGCTTTTTAAAGTGGCATCTAATTATTGCCCTTGTGTAGCAGAAATACCTCTGAGGAAATGTGTGTCAGCTGTTTAAGAAATATATCTGCCTATTCTTCTTTAAGAACATGCTAATTGTTCTATGGGGCTTTAATATAGAATTATTTTTAAATTTTTTCTTCATTTTTAAAGGCAATCTTTCCTTAAAAAGAAAATAAATTCTTCTGACTGCTGTGCTAGTGGTCATTTAAAAATGCCTCTGCTTATGAAAAATGCATAACATCAGGGAGCAAGTCACATCTCAGTGAGGTTGTACTCGGAATACACATTTTGTTGGACTCCTCAGATGTGCTTAAAGAGATCCCAACACATGCCAGCATGTTAGAATCTAGAGTGGGTTATTGGGGTTTTCCAGTTTTCCTATAAAGTATAGTTGGAGATTAGATAAAATAAAAAACGTGTAGAAAGTTTTTAGCACTGTAAAACAAAACAATGCTAGTGCTACTCTATGCAGTCTATTTTCTTTAGTGTCTCTTCAGTCTACAGATGCATATAATTGAAGAAAGCACAGGGGAACAATATCTAAACATTGGGTCACAAGGTCAGGGCCAACATGTATCTCCTGGGTTTTACAGCATGTGTTGGCTTTTTCTCATTTCGGTTCATTGCTCTATTTGTTCCACACCTCTGGTTTTGCATCTTTTCCTTCCTGTTGTATGGAAAAGTGGACAGTAGAACATATCTCTACTCTTATTTTTGACTTTTCTTCAGTAATGCATTCATAGAATAGAGAAGAGATACCCTAAGCAAAGTTTTTTGTGTTCACATAAATGCAAATGATGCACTGTAGCTACATAGCTTTTAACTGCTGATTATTTTAGTACATTTTCTTTTTTTGCTCTGTAGTGTTTTTATGAATCCACAATATCCTTGTTTCTTTTAACATCTGTGCTTACATGATTATAGTAATCTTCAAACTTTTTGCTAATCAGTACTTCAGGTGATAACTCCCAGTTTCCAAAGTGCTACCCTACAATTTACTAATATTCTTTAGCCTTCCCAAGTGTCTTTTAATACTGGATACCGTTTGCCATACTATTTAATGGTGGATACCCTACACTTACTGTGCTTGAAGGCATGCTCTCATGAAAAAAGTGTAAGTAAATAATGGTCAGCTGTGATCTACCATGATCTTTTGGGGTTGCTTTATTGTCATATGAATTTTATGAAGGATATAACATCTTTGGCAGTCGTATCTCTAACATGAGTTAATGAATACCGGCAGTAACAATCTAGGACTGATTTGTTTTTGAGTTCTTTGAAGAGACAAATCGATCTCAATTTTGGATAATATCTAAACTTCTATTAATATTTACATATGTAATGTAATTTACATACGTTAATATTTTTTGCAAAAAAAAATAAATTGAAGAGGTGTATCTCCATTTGGTTTGTTGTGTGAAACCCACAAGTTCTATTTTCTAGAAGGGCAGTATTCTGTAAATCTGAATGCTGACAGTCTTATGAAACTGTAAACGTAAATAAAGTCAGAAGTATTTAAAAAATAGCTAACACATCTTTCTCCTTCTTTCCTGTAGCTCCGTTTTCTCAATAAGAAGATATAACTTTATATCTGAATTTGTTTTATTTTTCTAATAGACATATGGAGAATTTGACCTGTGGTGGCATCCTCAGGTTGGGAATGTTTTGTAGTTCACTTCCATTCTTACACTCACCTGTTTCTTTGTCTACTCTTGGAACCATGTAGATGCCAAGATGATTAAGGAGGTCTGATTCAGAACTTTTAAATAAGATAAGAGTTTAATATAACAAAACATAAATTAATAAATGAATTAGGATGGCATTAGGCTTCTAGCTCCTGTGACAGGAACAGCATCTTTTTCAATGTACATGTGCTGTTTTGTTCAGCTCCAGTTATCTCTGTGCTTCTCCCTGCTTGGTTTTCTAGATATAGTCTCAGACGTTTCCAATTCATTCCACCTTATAAGTTTTATTTCTCAGCCCCTGTGGAGATATGGCAAACCCCCTTTTTCCCTTGTTAGTGCTTTGCAGTTTTCTCTCAATAATCCTATGTAATCTTAGCTAATATTATTCTCTATGATGTTTCTTTTTCCTTGGAAGCCATAAACAGAACTACTGGGGTTAAAGTGACTGAAAAAACGAAAGCAGAAATTGCATACAATTTTCAAATTTATCTTTGATATTTTAGCATTTCTGTATCTTTTGCATATTCACAAACAACATGAGTGTGACTTGGTCATTTGGCTTGCATACAAAGCGGACTGTACAAGCCTTCATTCAGTCCTTCTGAGCTAAAATTATTTACCTGTATTTTGCTTAAAGTAAACATACTGTTAACCATTAGGTAAATATTGTTAACCATTAGGATTTCTTGAATCCATGTCTCTATACTGAATTTAATAGCTAAAAAGCAGATGTTTTTGTTAAACTAGGGCTGAATCAGAGACTGTTGATGTCACTGGGAAACAGCAGATCGTCTACGTGTTTGCTCCTTTTGTGTTTGTGCTGTGTTCAGCATCCTGTGCTGTTTACTTCACAAAACAAATGGTGACTGGCTTGCACAGTTTAAAGTGTCTTCTGAATTTTCCAGAATTTTCACTTCCTATATTTACAGGTGCTTTTTGCTTTGCACAGCTTGTGAACATGAAGACTATTCAGGCAAAAAGATCTGTTTACACAGAAATTAAGTTTTAATAAGATGCTTTGCCCACAGGAGAGCCCCCTGCATGGACCCCATCACAAGATAGGAGCAACAGCTGGTTTTTGCAAATGCAAGTTCTGTGAGCTAGAAAATGTGCAGGTAAGCCAGTTTAAAGTGATTTCACCATGTACACAAAGCTAGTGAACTGCTTACTATCATATTTCACAAAGTACTGCGTATGTTCCTTTACCTCTTTTTCAGGTCGAGCAAAAGAACAGCTGATTTTTGATTCTGATGATAGAGAAAGAAAAAAATGGTGAAGAATGGATTTAAAGAACAGTTTTATTCACTTAATTCACATGTGAGCTACCTGGCTTGGTCACACCTTCCTGCACAACGCAGCGCTTTGTTCTCTCTTCAGTTTTTTCCCCTGGTGAAAGTTACCCTTGCCCTCACCCATCCTGGCTTTAGCCTGCTGCTGCATCTCTACCCGTTTCTTCCTAGAAGACTGAGCAGCTTGTGATAAGGAGATATTTTTTGTATTTTTCTGTGAGTTCTAAGTGTCTCAGATACTTTGAATGATGCTGCTGTTTATATTCACTTCCCACTCCATGAAGCAGGGAAGTAAGCTCCTTTAATTGCAAAGCTTGAATCTTAGTTTCCTTTTCTTCCTGTCAGGTCCCGAGCTGAAGATTTAAGGGGAATCCATTGAAAGATCTGTGTTAGCTGAGAGCTTTACAGTCTGTCTTTACTTAGTACTAGCTAGACTATTTAGGAATGGATGACTTTCATCATTGTCATCATCATGAAAGAAACAGCTCAACAGGGGTTCCCTTCATGCCAGTACAGACAGTGTATTGCTATATAGAAATAATTAATAGAGGAGTGTTAAATTTTAGGTTAGCAAGGTTAGGGTTTCTTTGAGCACTGGCCCATAGATTCCGTCTTCTGAAGAGAAAAAGCTTACATGTGTGAATTACTTCTGCTTAGTGTATCAGTAAAGTGCTTGAAGCATATTTTTTTTTTTTTTTTTTTTTTTTTTTTTAGGAATACAATGACTTCTTGCCCTGCTTGAAGGGATTTCAAAATGGTGTTTCCATGTTCTCAGAGAGCAACCCAACTGCTAGGCTTCGTAGTATGGCATGAAGGTGCAAAGGAAGGGATACCACACCCTAACTCCTCTGGAGAAGTTTAGCTCTTTTTTGGAAAACACTGTGAGAGGAAGTGTGACTGCAGCTTAGTGACTGGGGGAAACATGATTTAGACACGAGTCTCACAACTCTTCGTGTATTTTCCTCTGATACCTATCAATGACCATTAATAGAGAAGTCATCTGTACAGTAATGTGAAAAGCTTGTTCCTAGACTTGTTCCCAAATTGTACAAGGATCTATTCTAGGGTTTGATAACTGATGATGTATAAGACAGAATATTTGAAACAGTTTTAACTTTGCTTGTGATGATTTCTTTGATGCTAAATTTGCAGAGAAAAATCCTGAACTGAAGGCAACTCTTATGTACCCACTTAAGACAGTTTTCTTAACACAATCTGTCTCAAAGTCTCTGCTAGCCGTGCTGTGTTAGTTTCTTTGCCTTGGGGAAGTGAAGGCAGATGCACTTTTTTTGTTTTATTTTCATTGCAGTTTGAGCACACTGAATATTACTGGTGCTGGTAAAACTTCTAAGTACAGTCTAGAGAGCTACTGTGAATTGCATAATATAGTACAATAAATATGTAAAGTATATGGGTTTTCTTTTTTTGTTTTTTACTTAGGAGGGAGACACCTTTTTAATTTTAATAATTTCCTTGCTTATTTGTTTTTATTTGGGACACAAGAAAGTGGGATAAGGAGAGCAATTTGTCTAGCAGATAGGGGGCATGTAATGTGTTCACTATCAAATGTCAAGAGTACAAACTAAATCCTCAGGTTTGAAATATGTCTACCTGAAATGTTTGAAGACATTTTTCTACTTGCCTGAAAGCTTACCTTGTTCCTGGGTGTCCAGTTCTGTCTAATCTACATTCTTTCAGATGAGCTAGAAGTACTAACAGCCTGACTGAACAAGGTCCATGTGCAATACCTCTGATATAGTTTGACTGAAAAGGAGAATGGTGGTTACGGGAAAGAGCCTGTAAGAAAATGTGAAAACCAAAGTTGTTTGTTTTTTTCCCTTCCAGCACCATGCACAGTGTTCACAGGGCTTTGGTGAGATTTGACTGCTGATGTTCTTCAGTCCTTTCCTTGTCTCTTCTCTTGATTTTGCATTGATGGTAAGATGTGAAGATTATGAATTCCACTGTCTCCCTTCTGAATCCAAATTCACTTGGTCTTGTGTCTGTGGATCTCTTTAACTTTAGTGTAGAGATCTTCTGGCAGAAAAATTTCCTTAAAAAGCAAGCAATGACAAAATGTTAAAAAAAAAAAAGGGCAAAAAGAAAAACTGCTAAGTGCTCTGTACTACTAATTTCCTATTCCTGTGATTTATTGTTCCTCTTATTTTTGTGAGCTATATTGTAAAGGAAATAATGAGATGATAAATTATGAAAAATGGTAATTACTCATGGATTTCTATTGCTGGTAAACAGCCCCTGAAAAGAGATACAACAGTAATAAAAAACTAGTGTTTGCTCTAAAGAAAACCAAATTCAATTGATAATTTTGGATTTCATGCCGTAAGTACTGGATACACACAAAGTCTACCTTGTATGTTTTGTTTAGATCCTGAAAGGCAGAAAGTATAGGCAAGAGGTGCAGAACCAAATCTTCAGAATTATGTGAGACTTTGTTGAACATTGTCAATAAAACTATTTGATGAAGAATTTTAAGTCTTAAAAAGTACTGACATGAGAAAGAACACCTGATTATAAAGTAGCTGTGAAAAACTGATTATGGGGTGGTTAGATTTAAGCCAGAGGGTTTCAGAGTGCAGATTTGTGAACTGTCCTGCTAGAGAGCAAAATTTTTCATTGCCTTTGATTACCAAGTTCTTGCTCATTTTCAGTTTCATGCACTGTTCAACACTGTCACATAGTTCACAGAAAAGCACATTATCCCCCACTGGAAAATTAATTCCTTGCGATATAAGGTGTATAAAATTTCTGAATCTCTTGGCCTGGGACTGTGTAAATATGGAAAGGTGATTTGTTAGTCTCCTCAAAATCATGAGATTTTGTTGAATGTTTTGCAGTTGTATTTAAATAATTTTTTGAAGTAAGCTGTAAGCTTGAGCTCTTTGAAGAATGTGATTATACTTATATTTGACTTCTACTAGTAGAAATGAAAGATTAAAGCCCTTTGAATGATGTGAGTTAAAACTTGAAAAGCTTTAGTGATGGAGACTGAACTGGACTCAACAGAATGCTGTATTGGATCTTTCATGAGACTCTTCCCATGTAGATTACTAGGAATTAACATGACAACAAATTGTGATTAATGGCATAATAAAAAAAAAAAAAAAAGACGCGTCTTGTCACTCTGCTATCTCATGTTTTCCTGTGGAAACAAGAAAATATGACAGATGCTGAAGACAGAATAAAGATAGTTCCTTCTATCGGTTCAGGAACTTGTATTAGCTGACTATGATAAAAATTCAGAGCTGACAGTAAAGACTGAACAAGAATTAGCTAAAAAAGCATGAAGATTTGTGTTTGTTTTCCTGTGCAAGCTAAATTTGTTTAGTTTTAAATAACTATTAATGTTGAACACTGCAATAATGTTAAATATTATGTTTTCATGTTCCGTATCTTAACCTTTCTTCCTAAAGTAGAATAAACACATGCCAGTGGCAAAATGTGCCAGTAAGCATGAACTCTTCCACTTATATGAAGGGGTGCAAAGATCAATAACGAAGTCAGCTGCCTCTTGTTTCTTTAAGATTGCTACAGTGTTGTTTAGGTTGTGCTTTTGGGGGAAGGACAAACTGTCATAACTTTGTAACTGTAGCTATTGGGCTATGAGGAGAACTCATAGGTAAAGGAACTAGCAGAAATTGTTGGTTTTTAAGAAAAAACACACTTCATCTTAATCACTGTATTGGAACTTCACAAATAAAACATTTGGATTCATATGAAAGCTTCCTGTAGAGTCAGTTAATTCCATCCCTCTTTTATTTTTAAATAAGCAACTAAATATATAAATAATGGTAGTAAACTTACTTTCTGGCCTGCAGTCTGTTTTTCTAAAAATAGGGAAAATAAGATGCACAGAAGTGAAGAGCTGGATCTCTAACCTATCATTCCTGCATGCAGTCAGGCCCTGGGAGGTTTGCTATAAACAAACTATTGTTTAGTGATTTGGGCTTTGACTTCAGGATGAAGCAAACTGTTTTCTCATTAGTTTGTGCCTCTTGAGTTATGTTTTTGTTAAGTCGGGTGTGGCAACTAGTGTCTGAGTTGGAGCATCTTCATTAACCTAATCTAGAGATAAGCTACCATACTGCAAAACTGCCTATGCTGGCATCAAGCAGGATCACAAATATTTCTTGGTGGTAGTGGTGGAAGTGTGTCACAGATCTTAATGCTAGAGTAGGTAAAATAGTACTAAGGTATTTTTCCCTGTGTTGTACAGGTTAATTCTCCAGCAGCTAACTTCACTGGCATAATATAAAGACAGCAACCTGATCCTGCACTTCCATTTTCACTGAATATGCGAATTGCCTGCATTGGTGCTTCTCTTAGGAGCTTTAATTGGGAAAATTTAAAATTACAAAAAATTTAATCCAGAAATAATTTATTAATATTAGTCTTAAAGATTGCAATTCCTCTCGATAGTCAAGCAAAGCTTCTATCATGCCTAATTAATTTACTAAAACTTTGAGGCTAGATTTTGACAGCTGTGAAAACTCAAAACTTTAGCTAAAGCTGTCTTGACCAGATGTGTGGCTTAACAATAAAAATATTTTATCTCACAAACTAAATTGCCCTTTTGGTTTAATTTTATATGTCTTATGTTTCTTGCCAAAGTCTGGAAAGGTCTTGAGTACTTGCTTCTGTCTTTGGGCAATTTGCATGGTGGACAAAATTGCAGGACCACTTTCATGATTGATGTGTAACTACATGAACTGAAGTGATAACTTCGAGAATCCAATAGGCAAATTTTTGGCATCCCAGTATGATTTATCTGTGCCTGTGTGTATGCAAATACATGTACATACATGCTTTCTTTCAAATGTAAACTAGAATTTGGAGAAAATCTGGAAATTTCTATTAACTTCTTTTTCTTTAATGAATGTCTGTGACATTTGCATATACAGATTACTTGTTAGGTAATGTAAAATAATGGTCTTACACAGTTATTAAATGTGGACATCAAAAGAAAGTAATTGTGCTGTGCTCAAAGTATTGGCTAAACCACTCATCTGCAGAAAGCAGCTGTGAGCTCTGCAGCTACTCTGTGGATGTTGCTTAGTAATGTTGGAGGAAACATTCTTGCTCGTGTTTTGGAATAAGTCAGTTAAAGATGTGAAATGACATTAAGACTTTGACAAATTTAGGGCTGTCTTCGAGGTATGTAAAAGCTGCTTGTGATGCAGCTGGATAGGTTTATGAGGATCTTGGAGAATGTAGTACAATCTTTTTATAAATTTTATTATTTGTGTTATTCTCTTGGCCCTAATTAATGGATTATGCATAGAAAATGTACGGGTGCTGCAACCACAAATAGATCAACTGAGAGAACACCCTTTGCCTGAAGTGTCTTTAAAACTGTGAATGTGAAGTTGGATGATTAATTGAATAGTCTGCTTCAAAGGACAGATATATAGCATCTGAATATGAAAAAGCATAAGTGCATGAGAGCATGTCACACAACCATATGCAGTGCTGGCTGCTCTCAGTGATAAAACAGTTTACTATTGTCTTTGCCACCAATGAAGTATGCCAATTCAGGGTCTGATGCAGCTTCTGCCTTATTTATTAGAGTCTGCATACAGTATAACATTTTGCAATGCCTATTGCTTAAAAGTAAACCCCCCAAATTCATCTTTGTCTTTATTAAAAAGAAAATCTATTTCCTTCAGCTCATTTTTCCCCCCAGAGCGGTTGCAGACTTATTTGCTGCTTGCCTCTTTCACTTTTTCTGAAATGTATAAAACTTGCAGTTGGAGGGCTGAATAGTTTCATTAGCATAAGTGTTTAATGGCGACAGGATTAATATTCCTCAGAAAACAATAGATTTATGTTTGGGTAAGGTTCAAATAAAAGCAAAAGCTTAAGTGTCTGCTCCTGTTTTTTGGATTAAGACTGACTTGTATCTCTGCTTCTGACCCAGACTGGGGAAAAAAGTAAATAAAAGCAAGCTTATGCTAGATAAGAAATGGTCTTCTAAAATATCGGTTTATAACACCCCAGAACCAGATTCATTACATAAGCAGGACAAAGCCTGCTTTTAAGAAATAACGGACCTTGCTTGACCTTGTGTAAACCATGATTCTTCCAGTAATGTTCAATCTTTCCTCACAGTACCTCGATGTAACTTTCCACTCTCCTGTTTCTTTATTTTTTAATGTTCTTTATCTAACCTTTGTTTGTTTCTCCCCGCCAGACACCCCTCCCCTCCCCCCTTCATTGTCTCTGGGGATTAAAATGTGTGGGTATTAAAACACACTTCTATTTTCTTCAGTTTGTATGCTTCTCTGCTGTGTCCTGCCCCTTTGCCATACTCTGCTCTTGATGTTTCATGGTTTTATCACAAATAGTTCAGATTGAATCCTCTAAGAGCAGTAAGATGGAATAAGTAAGCTTGTTCTTGCCTGCTGCATGGTAATTCCATTTAAATAAGCCTAAACTAACACCAGATGATGACTGGCAAATCACTTACTGAGAAGCATCTTTAAATTTAAGCTGAAATACCAAAGGGAAAGAAAGAAATTTTTTTCTGATCTTGGAAATACTAAGTACTTTACTTTTTCAGGCCTGATTCTCTAGAAGGTTTGAATGCTCTTAATGCCCTTTAAAAGGCAAACTTGGAGAAGACAGCAAAGATCTTTTCTTTCCCATTTCTAACAGTTCAGTAGTCAGGATATTTGCTTGGGGTAAAAGCAAGCATTCAAATCCTTTCTGTGATTCTGACAATATTTTTAGGAAACTCTGCTAAACGATTGCGCATTCATAGCCACTCTAGCCCTTGTAACTCTTTCTATTACTCTGGGACAGTTTAGCTGCCAATGTGTGGTCAAAGGAAGGCTTAAGATGTTTTGTCTGCCGTTTCTGTGTAACGGTCTGTGTGTTACTGCAGCATAGACAGCACTCTATCTTGTGATGCTACTACAATTGTGAAGACAGAAGGGTGTTTCAGGATGTTGTTCCCGTCCAGACATCCCCAAACCAATACCAGATGTCCACAATCTTGATTGATCCGAGCTTGGTGCCTGACCATGGGTGTTGTTGCCTCTTAAATATAGAGATCCCTAGAAATATACAGATATATGTAAGAAGCATTGTAATTGTCCCTTATGTCAAATATTCCTTTCATGAAAAGGTAAGGATCTATAAGATGTTGGTTGGGTGAATCACCACAAAATTTAAAGATATATTGATTTAATTTTTTTTCTCAACATAAATGTGTTTTGTTACACTTAGCTATTACATTGGATGTTTGGATGGTGGTTATAGGATGGAGATGATTCATCATCTGAAAATACGTCTTTAGAGAACTAGCGGCATCTTTGAGTTTTAGGCTTTTTGACAACTCCAAGCTTTACCAAAGCAAAAGAAAATCAAGCAAGATATGTGAATTCAGAAGTATCAAACAGGCAAGCAGAATATTCTGTTTTAAACGTTCAGTATACTTTCAGGAAGCAAATAGTAAGCTGTGTACACAAAGATAAACATTTGAAAATTTGGAGTAATAGAATGTTGCTTAATGAATTGTTTGTTAGTTCACTGAAAGGATTTGTATATTTTTCTTTGTGTCAGGAATGAATGCTAGGAAAAAGAAAGTCAAAACTTGCTTAAATGTTTGTATGAGGGAAGCTCTAATTCAACTATCTAGATCATGTAAACTAGAAAGCTTGCCTTGAGATTCCTGCAAAAAAGAGTGTTTTGAAATATTACTGTCTTCGGTAGTAATAATAGAAGATTTACATAAAGATTCTGAAATGCAAGATATGACGTTAGTTGTGAAAGGTGAAAGATCAGGCAAGTACTCTCATAACCATTGGCAGCAGTCAAGCAATTAAAGGCCTTTCGGACAGCAATTCATTGTATTCATGAACATAGCCTTAAAAGACAGCATTTGTATGTGTACATAATTAAATTTATGATTATGATAATTGAAATATTTTGCTTTGTAATTGTCTGTAAATGTACTAGCTGAATAGCTAGGGTGAATGGTGTTCTCTCTGTGGACCACAGGTGCTTGTCTCTTGGTCTGAAGTCTTGGTGAATAAATTGATACACCACCTTCGACAAACAAGGGGAGGGAAAAAAATAAAGTAAGTCCTTTTTACTTCTCTGGGATGGGTGTAAACAGGGTCTTTGGCTAGTTATTGGAAAAGAACACAAGTGAAGAACTTCCCAAAAGCTTTGACATCTTAGAGGAACAGGTCTGCTCTCACTGCTTCTCTGCTCAAAGTCATCCTTTACATCTTAAGGCTTCTTCTTTCAATGGATACTTGCTGTCTTCCTGCAATAAGATGAACTTTTCTTAATACTTAAAGGTTGCTTATGCTTTTCCAGACAAGTCAAAATAAAGAAATAAAGATCATTATTTTGTGGACCTCTGACTGGAAATACGTCTTTGCTAATACCTCATTCACACTTGCAGGAAGCAAATATCCTTTAAATAAAAGCTAAAGATGGTGAATCAGAAATGTCTAGTATACAATACTGACTCATCTACTTGTAAGAATTTTATTTAGGAATATTTTCACAAATTTGTCATTTTGTAATTATATAAATTACAGAGCCATGGTTCTACAGTAACACCAATACAGTAACTAAAATACTGTTAATTATTTATTTGATTTATATTTTTAGTACCTTTGACATTATTCATATTAACACTGCTCATAAAGGCTTTATAATGATTACCACATTCCTTTAAAAAGGGAAAGAACATTGTGGTTTTATTTCCTATATGACAGGAAGGTCAGATAATAACTACGCAAGTAACATCTCCCATGTTTACAGCAAGGCTGTATTTCCTACAGAAAACTTATTATTTCTGCAAGAAGATGCAGTAAAAAAAGTTACTCTCTTACTGTTTGAAGTAGTGAAGTACATCTCAAATTTACAAGAACATTCAAAAATCTTTGAATTTAATAGGGGAACTTGCCTGATTCAGTAGGGATCAAAACCCATCCAGGTAGATAGTTTGGCATATCTTCTAATACATAAAAATAATTTATTTGAACCAAAGACTTGTGTTGTGGGACATGTTTCTGTCAACATATTAAAAAAAAAAAAAAAGATGTTGCAAAGAGAGCTGCAGGTTTTAACTGGACTGTTAGCATGCTTTTTTTTTTTTTTTTTAATAGCCTTGTCTGATTTGCTTGGGGATATTTTTTTTTCTCTTTCCTCTTAGTTTCTTCAAATGGTCTACCACACTATTTTTTTATTAATTAGTATTTCAGTATCGGTATTCGGAAGAAATAGAAACAATGGTAAAATAACATACTGCAGGCAACATTCAAAGTGAATACAAATGCACTTTTTTTTCTTTCCTAGAGTTTATAATTCCTTCAGTTGGTGCCAGAAAATCTTTTTCTTCCCAATTACTACAAACTCAGTAACTTTTTGACCTTTATAATTTTTTTCACTGACCAACAGTCCGTCATGAGAGTTGGAAGCTTTTGTTTACCATCTGAGCAGGTTTCTGTTCTGTATTTTGGATGGCTGCAGGCTCCATCTGTCCTCGATACCAGAATTCAGACACTTCTACTGTTTCTTGCCACTCTTAGGCCCACTATGTCTTTGTGGTCTGCTGTTATACCTTCATCCACAAATTCTGAGGAGGATTTCTTCATTTTTATTCCTTACCTTCAAGGTCTCCCATTAACAAATATTTTGAGAAAGCTTGGTAGTGTATAGCACAAGCTTTCTAGTATGGGAACAGATTTCAGTTTGGTGGATTGTAAGCTTTGAGCTGTCATAACACAGGAACCTAATAATGTTTTGGTTGGTGTAAAAAGTTGTGAATATATTTTTTTTGCTGTTTCCCTGTTCTGCCTTGATACTGCTGGAACAAAAACAGGACCAAATATTGCTACATCATGCTGGAAATATTCCTACTTATTGCTGTCTGTTTAGTTGTGTTTCTCTTCCTAAATTAACGTGTTTTAATAGATTAAAACCTGTGTATATCCCTGAAACATTAGAGTTGCTATTAGAGTAAGCAAATCCATTTTATATGTGTTTTCTGGAAGACGATTTTTAGTTCTGTGGTGGGTTGACCTTAGCTGGATGCCAGGTGCCCACCAAGCTACTCTATCACTCCCCTCCTCAGCAGAACAGGGGGAAGAAAATAAGATGGAAAATAATGAATGCTCCCCCTTCCTCTTTTCTCTTAGCTTTTATATCTGGGCAGATGTCACGTGGTGTGGAATATCCCTTTGGTCACTTTGGGTCAGCTGTCCTGGCTGTGTCCCCTCCCAAGGTCTTGCCCACCCCCAGCCTACTGGTGGGGAGGCTGGAGAGCCAGCCCTGATGCTGTGTGAGCGCTGCTCAGCAGTGGCCAGAACACCAGTGTGTTATCACCACCTTTCCAGCTACCAACACCAGCGCAGCGCTGGGAGGGCTGCTGTGGGCTCAGCCAGGCCCACATTCTAACTGTTCAAGTTTTTGAAATTATAGTGCTAGTGAGTGTTGCAAATACTGGCTCTCATTAGTGTATGAATGGTTGTTAATATTTTTTATTATTTTTAAACAGAATTTTTAGTGTTCTTGGGATTCATCAGTATTTATTTTTTATGCTAAATGTATAGAAATATTATCTATGTGGTTTTAGTTTGTGATGCAAAAGAGATATTGGGAGACATTTCAGAGCAAAACAAAGGCATGGCAACCTGTTTCTGATTACAAATTTTATATAGACAAAAATAAATGGGCAAGTAATGTTATTTTTTATAATTCATTTGATGTAGAATTTTTTTTTACATACTCATAAGTATAAAATATACCAAGAAGAGTAAAATATGGTTTCATCTTGTAGAAATTATGCAGTGACTTATAGAAGCAGAACCCAGATTTAATTGTGTTGATCACATCAGGCCAAGTTATGGAGTAGTGGAAGCAGATATTGTTTCACTGTCAGTGAGCAGACCTGAATATGGTCTGTGATCATCTTGGTGCTGATCAATCACTTCTTATTTACTCAAACATAAAATTTCATTTCTCTGTTTTGTGAGGTTGAAATAGATTAAGGGTTTACAAAACAATGTATCTTGATAAAATAACCTTTGGCTTAATCAATGTAATAGGAAAAATAGTTAGTGGGAAAAGCCAAACATCAAGTATTTGTTAGTCAGTTCCAGTGCTATTGAAGATTAAACCTAGCTGATTTTTGAGTCTTGCTTTTTTTTTCTCCACCTAAACAAAGACCTTTTTAATGCTAGTACTATTTAAGCCATATTTACTGACAAATACATTATGTAATTTTGTAATTGGATCATGATCTTCAAAGGATAATGGTCATAATCTGACGCCTGCTAAACATGGTGAACAAAGAACAGTATTAAATGTCATGCACATACGTACAATGATTAATTAATTGAGGAAAGGAAACATCTGCGTGTGGTTTTTTGTTTATTAGTGCCACTTTGTGAACAAATACAAAGATTAAATAAGCAATAAATGCAGAATTCTAAAGTGACTTCCTTGAAAGCTCAGCACTTTACTAATTAGTCTTTACAGCGCTGTGCAGATCACACACTTGCTTCTTGGGTGGCTATCAGCGGCTTAGCACCACATAGCACAGCTACGCTGGGAGACAGTTCTGGGCAGTAAGTGAAGAGAATAAGGGAACTAAAACTAGCTTGGGAAGTGGAGGTAGGAAGAATGCAATTAACCTGATTGACTCGGACTTCGTTTGAAAGTTTCTTCTATGCCGGGGCCAAAATGTCTGTTGTATACTGATGAAAGAAGCAACCCCCAGCACAACTGTTTATATCAAAGCAGGAAGCTCTTCATGTGCCTCTGCTCCATTGCTCCCCAGCATGCCAGGCTTTTCTCACACCCTCTAGAAAAATATGAAGTAGTTTTAGTTATGCAAGTAGCATTTCATAGCAGTGCTTAACTGAACAGGTAATTTTACCTTTTTGAAGGTAAATGTTTTATTCGGATCTTTGAATGGCAATTTCAAACATGACCAATGCTTGCCATAAGTTGATGTTTGTGCTCAGATATTTGCAAGTTTTTTAAAGCAATTTTTTTGCAACAAAAAAACGATTGTGTTTGTCTTCAGTTGGGCACGTCTTCCTGTGTAACATTTGTCAGTGGAGTATCATAGCCACAAGAGTGATGCTGTTCAAATTCCATTTCTGAACCTTGTAGAAATACATATTAATAGAAAGATTAATATTTAAAAATCCCACGCCTTTCTCTCCAGGAGAACTTTTACTTTGCAAAACAAATGAGTTCTCTGTTGCAGATCTTTCTCTAAATAACATCACATTTCAAAAAGAAAAATAAAACCTGAAAATACTTGTTACTGAAAGCTTTACCCATAAAATAATCACCTATATTTTCTTAAACTATAGGCTAATCTTTTCTCAGGACAAATAGGTGTTTCTTACTTTTATTGATACCCACCATAATATATATGCTTATTAAAATCACATTTTATGTTGAACATGCAGGATTAGTTTAGTAAAGAAAAACTTGCTTTTCAAAGAAAAACTTGCTTTTCAAAGAAAAGTTTACTTTATTAAAACTGCAAAGTGTTTTGAAGACAGAAATAGACAAAAAGTATATATTGGAAAAAGTTTTGATCGTAATAACTTTGTTATTAACTTTGTCAAGTTTTGATCCTAAAAACAGGAAAAACAGGCTGTGCTAGAGACAATTCATTATTTTTCTGGAAGCCGTTATATTTTTAAAGCAAATATCATTCTTCTCTTTCGCTTTCGGGGTGAAGGATGCAACCCAAAGTATTTTTACATATCAAATAATCCTGAATATCTTAAAAAAGGGAACATATAGGGAAAATGTGCTTTATTTAAATTCACTATGTTAGATAACAGTATGAAAGGGAAATGTTATTTTTTGAGCTTGCCATCACTTTTAGAAAGAATTTAATCTATAAGTTCAAGTAAATAATAAACTGAGAACCAGTGACATTCCTCCCCCCCTTTCTTTTTTAATATTATTACTGTTTTATAATCTCTGCTGTGCAGCCGAGGCTATATCTTCTTTTCTGCTTTATACAACTAGTTCTACTGCTTGTGTTCAGTTGGAAAGTTCAGAGCCAGCCTTCGTAGTCTATTCCTTTGGTTCCTTCCTCTTACACAAATTACAGGCTGTGACAGCGACAAATGTTTGGTGGTTGTGTTCACTGGCCAAAGAATATACCGACATCAGACGCTTTAATAAGTCATGTAGCTGTGCTTCTCACACTTCTACTGCAGGGAGCCCAGATTTCAAGAAGTTCATAGGAAAGGGACCATATGCTCTTGTAGTGCAAATGTGGCTCTGGCAGTCTTGCATAATGGCATGAGGATGCTTATTTTTTATACCAGCTCCTGTGTTGTTACTACTGCTGAGATGAGTAATAATAGAACAGGCTATTGCAAGACAAAACAGTTTACATTGAAGAAAACCAGTCTCTTTTAGCGTTGTGCAGTGCTGACACTTGCAGAGCTTTTATGTAGATTGTTATTACATTTACATAGTATCATGGTCATGCTTATAGGATCTGTCTGACTGGTTTTCCTTGTCACCCCGTAGTCGTTATCCTCCTCTTGACTGTGAAGCTGGCAACCATACAGTACAAATAATCTTTTCATGTATGTCTGTGTAGGACAGTGACAAGCAGTAGATGCTTAGAGAAATTGTAAAGAAAAATGTTATTTTTGGAATGATCCTACTGTTAGCGTACCCTTGCTCTTTCTGGCAGTTTGTGAATTAGGAATTTCCTGAGTTGATGGTGGAAGACCAACTGTGCATAACATATAATAACCTCCTACAAACCTGCATCCATGAATCTGTGGATCTTTCAGATCTCTTTTATGTTTTTCTCATCCTGTGTCCTGTTGATATGTCTTGTAAATCAGTTAGGAATTGTGTGGGAGGGAGTACTGCTTCCTTTTGGTTTAAACCAAAGATAAGCTGAGTCCTACTCCCAGCTCTACATACTTTTCTGTGTGACCTCGACAAACCAATGTGAATATGAATATTAGATAAAAAAATAGAACTTGAACGGCTTAGTTGTAGACACCATAGTGTTTGAATGTCTGGCTTCCCTGTGTCAGCTTGATCTAAAGCCATGTGTAAAGTCCTTGCACTTCCAGGACATGACCATTCTTCAAACTGGTGAAACTAAAAAAAGTGAAAAAATCATATAAGAGTTGATGATGTGTCTCCAGCTGTCCTGGGAGGAATTTTTCATTTAGAAATACAAATGTTCTGGCAGCAGAATATTTCCTGTTTCTAGACTGAAGTGTTTTACAAATCCAGCTGTACTAAAATGTTCTTGGATTCTCCTCCTGATTTGGAATTCCAAATTCTAAAAACTGGAATGAGCCTTAGACACTTGATTTCTGATCACCAGCATACTACAAAATGTTTGAAGCATGCAGTATCCCTTTCCTTGCAGGCATGATACTTATACAGAGCACCCAAGTCAGCTGTATTTTTAGTTGGCGTCCTCCAAAGACTTCAATAGTCCACCAAAACATTTATTTCCACTTGTTCTTTACAATTGGAAGCAGTCTTACAAGCTTAGTGTAAGTTTAGTATAAAATTAACAGTCTGTGGTATGAACCTGGTATGTTTGAATGATTTTTTCCTTTTATTATTGAAAAAGTATGGGGATCCTATTCCTCAGAAAGTCCCAGGCTCTCCAATCCAGCAAATCCTATGTGTAAAGAGGCTTGTCCCTCTGCCCTTGCTTTAACTGCACTCAAATCTCAAATTGTCTTCACTTGATTTTTTTTAGGTTTGGATTTTTTTTCACCAATCTTTGTGCTCTGGTTTTTGCAGTTTATGAAACTTCTTCATTGACATGGTTCTGCTGAGACCCGCCATGTAAGTGCACAGCTTTGGGTGCTCTCTCTGTCTTCTGTAGCTGTATTGACTACCAAAAAGAGTTCAGTCACTCTGTCTCCTAGGTCTGCAAGATGAGTCTCATTAGGTCTTGAGAAAGGGTTTGCATCCAGTGCTGGCTTGCTGGCAGCCATTTGTACTTTGCCACACAGCAATAAATCACATCAGAAAACTAAAAAGGTGGTGAGGCCTGGACAGCTATATTCTCAAGTCTGAACAGCTTTGACAGACCAGGGTGGGTCTCTGTAAATGTCAGGCTTTAGCTGATGCCAGGTTTTTTTTTCCTAACCATGTATAACAGGGAGTAAAACAATTAGGAATGAGTCTGTCATGGACAAGTATCATTCCACAGATAGTAGATTGCTGTTACTATGAAAGAGATTTTTTTTTTTTTTTCTCCTCAGTACCTAGTGCTGATGGGAATGTCGCCACCAAAACTATGAGTAAAGGAGAGTGAGGAGAAAGGAAATATTCATTTGATAAAGATGGACTGTGACAATTTCATCTGCCTTATGAGTAGAAACAGATGATGAAATGATTTCCTTTTTACTGTCAGTGTTCTGAGCTTCTCCCCAGACTCAGGGTTGTTATCTTCTGTGTTTCGCTTTTTTTCCTTGCCCCCCTCTAGCTATTGTAACAGTTAGCTTTGATTCAGGGTCTTCTACTTATTAAATGACTACAATGCATTTGATCAAAATGTAAGGTAGGGAGGTGGCACTCGGAAACATTTCTGTGGCAGGAACAGTTTCCAGGAGTTGCACAGTTCTAGGATTCTGGTAGGGAAACCTGGAAAGTAAAAATAGACCAGAAATCTATAATGCTGTTTTTATGCAATTAATTTTTGTAACGGTTAACTCCACATCCTCAATTCTTGCTTTTTAATCCCAGTAGGTAACTGGCTGAATTTCAGTATGAATAATGTAACTTCTCCTTGTTTGCTGTCATATGTTTCTGGTACTTATTTAAATCTGTGTGCCACTTCTTCTCTTTCGCTTGAATTTTACAGAGGCAGAGGACAGAAAAGTCTCAAAACACTTGGAGAATTTCCTGTTAGACATAATTGCCTGTTAGACACCATCCACATCTGCCAGGCTGTACTTCGTAATTACACAGTAGTGTGTACAGGTTTAACCCTATAAGACATTTTCTGAACAATCAGTATTCTTAATGACTTCTGAGCTACAGGATTGCCATATCTGCTCATGTATTGCTCTGCTGGTGACCAAAGAAGCAATGTGTTATTAGTTCCTGAAGGTCGTTATGTAGATGTCACAATGATACACCTTCTTTTATACATTGCTCATATGCGACAGATGTTTGACTTCACCTTGAAACAAGATTTCAAGCTGACAGAATACGTCACTTTAGGAAAGTGGGCCACCTCTGTTTTATTTCAAATTATGCCTGTTGCAGTTTAGACCTATCCATATTTGTGTATAAGAAAAGTCAAGAAATTCATCAACAATGAGTTACACTGGATATTATTTTTTATTTAAAATTATTTCACTTGGAAAAAAAATATCATTCCAAACATTGTTCTAAGTTTTCTATTTTATTAGTAAAGCTTTGTCCTGCATCATGAACTCAGTTTCATGTTGAACAAATTAATTGCAATTTCTGTCTTCTAACTGAAATATCTTACACAAATAAATAAATAATGAACTGCCGCAATAGCAGCCAGGCTAGTCCTCCTCCCTATTTACCACATTTTAGAGACAAGGCTTCTTCATAACTTAACAATTATAACTAATTCATGGAATACTGTGAGTCTTTAAAGGACAGAGGTTTTGATGGGAAACAGTGGGAGACTCAAACTTTTTTTAAGAAAACAAATTAAATTGGAAGGCATATTCTGATTAAGAAGCAATGCAATTCATTGCAAATGTATTTGTAGGTGATATGACCTTGGAGAAGGGAAAAGAAGATTTTATTCTCAGTGATTACTCAGATTTTTCAAAAATATGGAAGAGTTACTCAGTTGCTGTTAAAAGTGTAGTAGGGTTAGTGCCTGTCCATTGCTATACTGTTTCTGAAAATCAGACCTGCTATTCATTTGTATCCATAAGGTTTGAACCCTATGCAGCACATTTGCACACTTTCACTTCAGAAAGCAGCTTTGCATTCTGTGTAATTCAGTCACATGATGAAAGATTTTATTGGGTCTTATTTAACTAGTTATGTTTGGAAAAACATTGATGATGTAATAGTATTTGAAGATACTTACCCAAAGGCACAATACAGTGTTCTGTCTTTCTGCCATCGTTATTCACTTCCATTGAGCATATAGGGAGAACTGTGGATTCCACTTTAGTGGAAGTGCAGAGCTTTTACCAAACTCTTTTGAATAACAAAGTATAACTGAAGCTTAGCTGTTTTAAAATCACAGATTATTAGCAGTAATTAGTTTTAGGGGAAAAAGCTAGACATACTTCCTTTCTCCCCATGTGTATATAAATACACACATGCTCTATTATTTTCCCCCAGGAAACTTTTGAAATATTTTGTTCTTTTCTGCAGGAAACCAGGATAAGCAGCAGTGAAGAATTCTAAACAGTGAAGGTGAGAAATCTCAATACCGTATCATGTTCATGTCCTCCCCTGGCAGTTCTCTCCCTTTTTTTTTTTTTTCTTCCTGTCTTCCCTTTTTCCTCTTGCCTCCCAACATAAGTCAACATCTGAATAATTTAAGAACTTCTAATAATAATGTAAACCTGTGGTGTTGTGTATTTTCTGTTCTCTGAAATGTTACAGATACTGCTCAGGATGCAGTTCTTTTTTGACCATTTTGTTATATGTATTTATCAGACACTCTGAACATGTTAAAGCCATGCTGGCAAGCCATGTGTACAGAACAAGGCAGTGAAATGATTTCTGTAACATGATTATATCCAAACATTCACAATATTCAAGGCTGTGGTATAAGAGGTGGGTTTTTTCTGGGGCCGTTTATTACTGATTTATGATAAAACATAAGCTCCCATTGCTAAACTGCTTTTAAAACAAATAATTGTGTATAGGAAACTATGCTGAGAAATTGTGAAGAAGTGGAGAGTAAGGACTCCAAATTTAATTCTTGGTCTCACTTTCATTTTTCTCCCCTTCCTGAAGAGTATAATGATAATGCCAATGTGTGTCAGTGGAGGGACCAAAATGACTTTCACCTTTCTTGAGTTAATTTTTATATTTATTTGGTAACCATATGCATTTTTTTCTGTAGTGTATTTGAAAATATTGCAAGTCAAGTCTAGGTTGGCTAACTAGGCGTATTCATTATCTTGCATGTGCTGGTAATGAGCGGGCCATTTGTAATAATGATTTTCCAACCTTTGTATTTTGCTTAAAAAATCCTGCTTCATATCAGTGTGTTCTCTGTTTCCCTGCTGGATGGAATGCCAGTCTTTTCTCTGATATATTGGTTAAATTGTGTATTTATTTTGAACCAGCTGCTTCTTTTCTTCTTTAGTTATGAAATACAATTTAGTAAAGCAAATCAGGAGAGAAAAGAACTTGCAAGACACCGCGGTATACTTGGGAACAATATGTTTTCTAAAGTCTGTTTCATTCAGCTGCTGTTGTGTGTGATTTCTTTGTTTAACTATTAGAGACTCAACAAATTCTCCATTAATGAAAGTTAAAGCTTCCTGGACACTTAATTCCAAAGCTAAAACCTCTATAGTTTCAAGGAATTTCTAAGGACCAGACTCTTTTGTCTTCGTTATCTCTCCATCTGTGCTAATCATGCTGTAATTCTGAAGTACCCCCAAACAAGTAGGTCTGGATTTAAGTGTAGATCTGAAGTTGACTAAGCATCATAAAAATCTTAAAGGAAGAGTCCTATCTGCTGAGATGGTAATTTGGATCTCCATTGTCTGTTTGTCCCTAAGCAGTTTCACTATCAGCAATTAGATTAGCAAAATACAGTAACTAAAGGTTATAGAAAGCAAGCCTGTCTTTTCAGTGGTTTAGGGATAAAGATTTCACCTAGAGAAAATGTCCTTAAAGAAGCTGCAGTCAGATTTGGTTTGTGTTGGAAAACACACACTCACAAGGGAAAATGATTATTTCATTCCTGAGAGAGGAAGGAGAAGAAAAGGCTATGTTGATGAGTATGAGTTTACAATGTAAGATAATGGAAGTTATCTTGTTGTTTTTGACTTTTTGAAAGTCTTTTAGTGTACAGAAATATAATGTTAGTTATGTAACAGTCCTCTGGTTTTGCTCCTTAAAACTGGGGGCTTGCATCTTCTACTACATTTTTTAGTTTTTATCTCTGATGCAGCTTATTTAGCAGATGCAAGGGGCAAAAAATGCGTAAGTGACAGGAAGGATAATACAAACAGCAGCTAAAGACAACGCGTCACCTATTTCTGAAACAGTTTATAAGAAAATTTCACTAGAAACCTTGAAAACTTGCATATAATCTGTTTTTGTTGTTTGACTTTCCATTAGCTTTAGGGTTTCTTTCAGAAAAAGGGTTCAAGGGGTTACAATGCTATTTAAAGGTTTTTTTCAGATGTTTATTTCAGGGAAAAGAAAAATAATTCATTAAAAGAAATTGCCCAATCTGTCCAATAATGTGACGAAGGAAAATGCTTTACAATTATGGTGTTATTACTAAAATGTGTCTAGTCCAGTAGAGGGAGTCAGAATGCTATTCTACTTTTTCTCTGTTTGTACTGGAGATAAACGTTTATCTAATGTAACTATATTTAATTTCAGTACGATTTCTATCTCCAAATTATTTTTATAGGAATTGTGCTTTAGAACACCTAGACAACCACCGTTGTTTTTCTTTTACCTTTTCTGTCTTTTCTATATCCTTCAGTACTAATTTTCCTATGTAAGTAATTCTTTGTGTCCCTTCACAAGGATTATGAAACAAAAACTATAAAGATTAGCTTACAAAATTGATCCCTAATCTCTGTATTTAATTCATGGGTACAAGTACACAGTATACTTGTAGAAGAAAATATACTGAGTAGAACAGCTCTAAAAACAAGTATAAAGCCAGTGACAGAAATGACATACTGGTAGGTATGTTGTATCACAAATTTGAGACTAATATATGCTTTTTATTATGTTCAAGTGTTGTGGTTTGTCAGTATTTCTTTCTGGTTTTTGTTTGGTTTTGTGGCTTGGCAAATTATCCACTTACATAGATTGGTTTACTGTTTACAAAATCCTTTACTAAAGGATTTGGATCCAGTCTTTAGTCTAAACGTCCACCACTGCTAAAGATTGAAGTTTTCAATACTAATATATGTACTTTGGTTACTTCTCCTCCTCAAAAAAAAAAAAAAAATATTTCTATTGCTACAGGCTGTTTTGGCTTGCAGCTTGGGATGGGAGGAAAAAAATCCATACCCTTCTTAAAGCTGCAAAATCCTTTTGGATAATGTCTTGATGAAAAGTATTTAAATTGTAACTAAAATTATAATGAAAACATACTTCTGCATTTTCACTATCAAAATGGGTCAGGAATGTTTTGGATGCTGTTGTGGAGAGTACCAATCACAGAATAGATGAGGTTGGAAGGGATCTCTGGAGGCCCTCTGGTACAGCCCTTCTACTCAGGCAGGGTCACCTAGATCAAGCTGTGCATTGCCCAGGACTGTGTCCAGATGGCTTTTCAATATTTCCAAGGATGGAGCCTCCATTTCCTCTCTGGTCAATCTGTGCCAGTGCTTAGTCTCCCTCACACTAAAAAAAGTGTTCCCCGATGTTCAGACAGAACCTCCTGTGCTTCATTTTTGGCCCATTGCCTCTGGTCCTGTCACTGGACACCACTGAAAAGGACCTGGCTCTTTTGTGGATTTTTTTGGTTGTTGTTGTGGGCTTTTTTTGTCGTGGGGGGGGTCCTCTTTGTGGGTTTGTTTTTGAATGAAGCTTTAGCTGAAACAGCCCTGGAGTTCTGAGGGAAAAAAAAAACCAAACAGGATTACAATAGTGATTGTCAGGTTTTGGAAAGGGGTTTGTCCTTGTGCTATGTATACTATTCGCTGGTTTTATCAAAATTTTGTCCCAGTTTGGTCAGTTTGTTTGTGATGGTGGTTTCAGCTGCACATAGTAAGTAGAGTTTTTTGAGAAGCTGGAAGGGAAGTTTTCTAAAGATCTTGTTTGCATTCAGGGTCATCTGTTGCCCTTGCTTTTATATTGAGCAGGTGTTATAAACGCATCCTCTTCACAGAATCAGTGGGGTGTACATCAATATAAGGTTGCTAAGATTAAGTGAGATCTTTCCTGGTTGTTTTGGGTTTATATCTGTATGTTTGACATCTATATGTAAATGATTTTTCCTTTTGTGAAAGCTCTGTAAATTAAAGCTTTATAAATTAGGATTTGAGTGTATGTGAGATGAAAAGGAGATATACAGGGAATAATGGCAATAGGAATGAACAGGAGATGGTAGAGGGAATGAATTTTTTGTCTTCTTAGCTAGAAATGACCACCAAAAAAATCCTAATTAATATTTGTAGCCAAGGACTGTGAAAACCCCTCAAGCTAAAGATTTTATGTGCTCTGTCTGGAAACCAGGTGACAAATATAAGTACATCTACTTATATTTGTAATAATGCAGCTTTATATTAGCGATTGTACAATAAAGTGAGAATTTTCCCTGAAGCAGTTCTCCTGTTGCGTTGAATTATGTTTCTGCTGATGTTACTACCTGCCAGTGAAATGAGATCTTCATTTTCTCACAATGCAGCCTCTAAATTTTTTAAAGTTATTTTGGCAACCAATTATTTTCCTAAAGTCTTAAAGCATAAGAGTGTTAGTATTCTTTTCTTTCTGCTTAATTTAAAAAAAAAATAATGCAGCCTATATACATATATTGCACGTGGAGTTTTGTGTGTTCATTTTCTAAAAAAAAAAATAAATATATATATATATATAATGTGAATAGAATATAGCAAATTTCTTTAAATGCTTTAAAAATCCAGAATACCTATGCATTTTTTCTGGTTCCCTGAAGTCTCCGGATTCCCAGTACATGTCAAAGGGTCAACATGAGTCACAGACAGTGAAAGGAGAACAGGCTTACTCAAATGAGCAGGACTCAGGTGTGCAAGGGAAAATACAAAGACAGGAAAAAAAGCATGGCTGTTCAGGAAAAAGGAAGGATAAGAATGGGTGGTAAAGGGTGATGCTCAGGCACCAATGAGGGAAGAACAACAAGGGGATAATGGTAGATGAAAAACTGAGCAGAAGCTGGCAGAATGTGGCTAGAAATAAGAAAGACAGGGAGGTAAGTTTGTGAGGACTATGGTCACAAAGAAAGAAGAAAAACCCTGAAGGTTCAGAAGGTCATTGACACTGCATAAGCTCCCCAGGGAACTTGCAATTAAGTTCCTGGTTTTTACTTCCTTTAGGTATGGATTTTTCCTTCCAGCTTCTCAAAAAACTCTACTTACTATGTGCAGCTGAAACCACCATCACAAACAAACTGACCAAACTGGGACAAAATTTTGATAAAACCAGCGAATAGTATACATAGCACAAGGACAAACCCCTTTCCAAAACCTGACAATCACTATTGTAATCCTGTTTGGTTTTTTTTTTTCCCTCAGAACTCCAGGGCTGTTTCAGCTAAAGCTTCATTCAAAAACAAACCCACAAAGAGGACCCCCCCCACGACAAAAAAAGCCCACAACAACAACCAAAAAAATCCACAAAAGAGCCAGGTCCTTTTCAGTGGTGTCCAGTGACAGGACCAGAGGCAATGGGCCAAAAATGAAGCACAGGAGGTTCTGTCTGAACATCGGGGAACACTTTTTTTAGTGTGAGGGAGACTAAGCACTGGCACAGATTGACCAGAGAGGAAATGGAGGCTCCATCCTTGGAAATATTGAAAAGCCATCTGGACACAGTCCTGGGCAATGCACAGCTTGATCTAGGTGACCCTGCCTGAGTAGAAGGGCTGTACCAGAGGGCCTCCAGAGATCCCTTCCAACCTCATCTATTCTGTGATTGGTACTCTCCACAACAGCATCCAAAACATTCCTGACCCATTTTGATAGTGAAAATGCAGAAGTATGTTTTCATTATAATTTTAGTTACAATTTAAATACTTTTCATCAAGACATTATCCAAAAGGATTTTGCAGCTTTAAGAAGGGTATGGATTTTTTTCCTCCCATCCCAAGCTGCAAGCCAAAACAGCCTGTAGCAATAGAAATATTTTTTTTTTTTTTTTGAGGAGGAGAAGTAACCAAAGTACATATATTAGTATTGAAAACTTCAATCTTTAGCAGTGGTGGACGTTTAGACTAAAGACTGGATCCAAATCCTTTAGTAAAGGATTTTGTAAACAGTAAACCAATCTATGTAAGTGGATAATTTGCCAAGCCACAAAACCAAACAAAAACCAGAAAGAAATGTCTTTTTTTCACAAGATTGTTCATGTAATCTCTGAAAGCCTCCGTTTTTCTGTGTGTTTGTTTTTGGATTTTTGTTATTATTTATTTATTTAATGTGATTAAAATAGAAGGTATGTGAAACAGGATGTAAAGGGGTGAATAAAAGGTGTAAGCTGTGGTGCTTACTAAGGTGTAAGGCTTCTTGCACTAAATACTCTTCCTTAGTAACATCTAATGGCTGAACAATTTAGACAACTATAAGTCTGGAACTGTAGCTGAGGAGGTCATACTGAGAAAAGTGAGACAACATTTTGTCCCTTTAAGATTTGCATGATGGCATTTAAAAGAATGATGCAAGAATGGATTTATGAAGCGCTAAAGCAAAAAACTGCAGAAATGTGGTGTGGTGTTGAATAAAGCACAAAAACTCATACTAGAGACTTTTCTCCATATTGTAGAAGTAATACATTTGCTTCTTCATTTGTTTAGCAAGCTCCCAATCCATGACAGTCATGATTTTAACTTAAGGAATGTTTTTCTCACCTTAAAGTAGTAACAGACTTGTGCTCTATTTTTTTTCTTCATACTTCTTCCTTTCTTGTCTCAGTTGATACTTTTCTAAAAGGTAGTCCTTCATAATCAGGATTAAGCATATTTAAAAAGCAGAATTCTTTCCCTCTTGAAGGAATTTGTACACTGGCAGAGGGAACAGCTTGCTTCTACAGGTGTAAACCTCCCTGTCATTTAAGGGTTGTTCTGCAGTAATTCACATTAGGCTGCTTTACGCTTTAAAAATATAGGAAATTGATATGATACCGTGTTAATCTGCCAGGTTCAGTTCTGAAAATGCAAGAACTGTTTGTTTCAAGTCTCTTGGTGTTTTGCTGCGATATTATTACAGTGGTAGGTATTTTATCGTGGAAAGTTTGATGTTGAGGGTCTTGCAAAGACTACAGGTGGGCATGGAAGTAGTGTTTGATTTGCTGTTTTTCAAAGCACACTCGCTATTTGGAACATTGGCAGCAATGTTGAGGTAAAATCTTAAAAGTCAGGGTTATCTTTTATTTCACTACTTCCGTTTCAGGACTCTTGAGTAAGTGCAGCTAAAATGAACTTAATTTACAGGGTATGCAGACGCCATTCTACTGACTCATTTCTACTAAGAAGCTAAGCTGCAGGGCATGTTGTACCTACTGTCCCTTTGCAGAAGCGTGATGTGATTCATTGTTCCAGTATGTACACAGGAATTGACTTGAATGGTAGCTATAGAATGAAAGGCAACAAGTACAGAATCCTTTCTGTAACTTTGTGGAATGCCTTGCAAGTTTTAATTTTGGGAGAGTGTGTGAAAGCAGTGGATAAATCTTGCCTTAGTCTACTGTTCTTTTTTTAGAGGAACTTCTAAGAACTTTAACCCTGCTGTTACACTATGTTTTCACACACTTTTATCTGTAGAACCGTTTGGGGATTTTCTGCAGATTAAGATCTGCTCCAATTCAAAATAAAATTACCTAGAACTGGGAGCTCTGCATGCTGCTCTATTTTTCATTTATAGCCTCTCCCTACCATCTCATAACAAGCAATGAAAATAAGGAGGTATTATACAGTACATAAAAGATGCAATGAAATAAAGGGATGCAACGTTGTTTTGTGGAACTGTGGACTGAGTACAAAAACCACTGCATAATGTATTCATTGAAACTCTGTGAACTATTGACAGATGGATCCTAAACCCTAGAAACACAGCCATCAATTCTTCATACCATGATCACTTATGTCAAAAAGCTGTTAACGATTACAGAATATGTCAAAAAGCAACATTTCCCAGATCAAAAGCAATGAGTCATTGTCTGACCTTTGTTTAGCCTGAATTCAATAACTTACTAGATTTCGAATGACGGAAAACTGGTGATAAACCAGGCTTTCCAACTACTTATGGAAGAAAGGCAGTATGAATAAATTTACAAAAGCACTTGAATATAGAAAATCTTTGTTGAACAAAAGTTCTTAAAATACTGTTTATTGAAGAGTTTGAAACTTAGGATAAATGATAGTATAGTAATGCAAACAGGAAAGAAGAAACCAAAGTTTCAGAACAGTTGGGGGACATCAGACAAAGAATGTGTGTTGTTACAATTCTGTAAAAAAATATACTGGCACAAAATCTTATGCTCTTCCTGAGGATAAAAGCTGAGGATAAAACCAAGCAATTTATTGCATTTATACTACAAGAGATAAAGAATTGACTTTTCTTTCTGCAATAGACCATTTTAGACTGAAGAGCAAGCATTTATGTGTCCCTGAATACACAATATCATACAAACAAAAATTTCAGTATTACTTTATGTAAAAAATTATCCTGAACAGAAAAATTATATTAAAATATTCTCCTATACACATTCTCAATACTATATTTAATACTCTTATTTTCTTTGAGAAAATATTGTAGCCAAAGAAATTTAATTAATCTCCCGTCCTTTGAGGCATGCTATGAGTAAGTGAGCATAGTCCTTGCACAAATCTTCCATTGCCCTAGACTTGGTTAAAAACATTTTGGGGATGTGTGTGTCTGTGTGTGGTGTCTGAGAACAAAAATAAAAGCAACGAAAACAGCCTCCCCAAAAAAGAGATCAGATTGGAATTTTTGTTAATGGCTGGTGCTCTGCTCATCTCCTGTAGCTGAAAGTGTTGAGTATGTACAGCTGTATATAGCTTCCAGCTTCCTTCCTGGATGTATTGTCATCGCTTTTTGCACTTAAAGTCTGACATTCATGGGAGAGAAGAGGAAACATTCCAGTAATCATGGTGCTGGACTCAGCCATGGAGAAAGGGTGATGTGACGCAGATGAATTTGCCTCAGTTCTTCTGGATAGGTTTTGTGCCCATGTAGTTCAGAACAGAGATGCTTTCACTTTCATTTGCTTTCACAAATTTGTCTAAAAGTCTCAAACTTGGAAAAGAGTTGGTGCTTCATGAGTGCTCAGTAACATCTTAAAGCTTTACCTTGTGATATGGATAAATTGCGTGTATTTCAGTGTACCACTGGTTAGAAAAAAATATTTGCCTTCCCATTTTATGGGGAATACTGTTTATTAACAGACTGACTTTTATAAGAGTTAAGTTTGTTTATATTTCAAGTGGTTTTGAGCTGGATGAACTTTTCTAAGTATCATGACTGTAAATTGTAGAAGATGAATTAGCTAATAATACTCCCTTTCCAATGTGGAAAGGTTACTGTAATTGCTCTGCTTGCAAGAATAAAGATATTATTTGCCTTATGAGGAAAAACAGAAGACAAAGAAAAGATGTTTGCTTTTTTAATCTGACTGGTTTCGTTGACCTAAGATTTTTTCCCCCCTGGGCTATTTTGCTATGGACGTTGTTATTATTGTGGTTTTTAGTAACTCTGTAGCTTCTCCTTTCTTTCAGCCATGCCTAAACTGGGGTAGTTTGTGTCTTGGAAACACTCTGTAAATATAAGACCTTGTCAACCTGAAACTTCTCATTTAGATCCATCAATAATAGATCTTGTGAATATTTGGGTATAAAACATCACAGAATTAGATTCTCATTGCAGACAAAGAAGGGTATGAACTTTGCTGGTTGCAATATAGAAGGAAAGGACAAGTCTACACCCACAGCAAAGTTTGTGTGAGAGAATGGCTGAGCAGACATATAGTAATTTTTAGGACTTGGGTGTTACACACTTAAAAAGTAATGTTAACATGTACACTTCTAACAGCTTCTACCATAGATTCTAATATTCTTCCTTTTTCAAAAAGAGTGTTCATTTATGCTTGCTTGCTTGCATTTAAATTCATCTTTTCTGTTTTTTATGTACTTTCCCATTCCATGGAAAGGTAGCGCAAATATACTGCATAAAAAGACAAGAAAACCAACTGATTGAAACCTTTGTCTTTCATTTTGGTTATATTTATTCCTTGCACATAGAAAGACAATAGAAAAGAATTTTGAGACAAACATTTTTACTTGGAGTTGTTACAATTTGTAGGAAAGGCTTCATAACTTGTTTCCTATTACCCTGCGAAACCCCTGCTGCCACTTGCTTCTAAAATGTTTATCGTATATGAAGACTTGGTCTTACAGGCACCCCAAACTGTGCTATGTGGTAGCCTGGTGCACTGTAATGTAATGTGGCCATTAGGGACTATTTTTTCACTTTTGCCTTCTGAAATTTCTGTTGTCTGTGAAATTCTTCTGTTACATGGGGCATGACTAGATGGGTGAATGTGATATAAATCAAATATGAAAGACACATCTCACCCCACTGACCACTTCTGATTTATTCATATAGGCTTCAGCATTTTCCTTTTAGTTCTTTAATTTGGGAGGAGTATCAGAGAGCTGCCACATAAAAAATAATTGAATTGTCTTAACAATAAATAAGCAGAAACTGTGCTTCAATTTAGTTCTAGAGTCAAGGTGATGTCTGTGAGAGAATAGTCTGGGACCAGAATAAAGCAGCTCTTTGGCACGTTGGATAGGCAGTTTACATTTTGGAAGATATAAATAGGCTGAGTGGACTGTGGGCTGAGAACAGTGACCAGTTTCAAACATTGCAATATTGACAATGAATTTTTGCTGGAGTTTCTGATCCCTAAACTTAAAGAATACACAAAGCAAGTTGCTCAGTGGAATTCCAAAATGATGGGTTTGTTATGTCTGTCTGAAGCTAGGAAATAAGGAAGGATAAACACAGCTTAATTTAGATGCTTTGGAATTTAAATTGGGCTCCAGAGACCTTGTATTATCAAAGACAGAAATTGTTAGGTTATTGCATTGAAATATTTGTTGGTTTATGCAAAGAAAGCCTGAACCCTGTATCAGTGGAATGATAGTTCCTGCAATGCACAACACTAGAACTGTATGTTAACTAACATCACATGAAAATTGTGGGTTTTTATACAGGCACAAGAGCTTTTATCCTTTCAGGGCTGTCCTGATTAAGGGTTAAGAATCTATCTCATTTTATTAGAAACAAAATACTGTATGTAAACCAGCATACCTGGTTACTGAATACCTATTGCAACCATTTGATAAGAAATAATTTCACTTCACAGTTTCTTTGCAGAAGTTTTTAGCCTTCTAATTAAGATGGAAATTATATGAGTAAGTGTAATTATTATATTTTATCAGGTATTATTTTTATGTTTTTATATAAAGCTTATTTTAAGGTCCTTTTAGTTTGTGTTTGTTGGTGCTTTCCAGTCAAAACTCAAATAAATAGTTACTTTTTTGAAAGACCATGATGGTCAAGAGTTTCAAACTCTTGCCAGATCACCAAGGGAGCATAAAATTCTTCTTATGAGGAAGGGAATAAAGCTTTTGAGGATAAATCAGAGGATATGAATTCTGACAGTGCAAAGCAATTGTAAAAATTCTGCTCCTATGTACACTAGATTAATGAAGAATAAGAACATTAGGGACCCGTACATCATCAGCTGGATCTTGGTATCTCGTACCAAGATTCATTAAGTTCCACAGCACTGTAGTGCCTGTAGTGAGCTCTATATTCTATTTTTCAGAAAGCATCTGGTCTTGATGTGTGAGGATGACAATCTTTGCAAAAGATGTCATTACTTTTTGTTAGGGGGCAAGCTCGTACCAGTATGCATAATTTTTTTCATATACTTAAATCGATTGCAACTGAAATCCAGTAAATTCCATTGTAACTTTTTTTTTTTTTATTATTCCTTTAGAAATGCTGTATGCTTTCCCATTTTGATAGGAGCCTTTGAGTTACTGTTTTCTTGTCCTGGATGTATGCTGCTGTTTTCTTTCTCCTTTGCAGCCTGTCTTATTGGAAGACACATAAAAAATGGTCTTCATCAATGTTACTTACTAGATTAACTTCAAATGGAGCAAACTGAAATATATGCAAGAATGCTATGGATGAAGTATTCAGGTCATCCAGGAGTCTAGAGTCAGCTAAATGACAATCAAAGTAGAAATATAAATATGTATGCATATATAAACTTTATGCTATTCTCATTAATTGTTGTCTTGTGCTTTCACTCGTATGACTCAGAAGCAAATAAAGCTCCAGCTTTTTGGTGCTGTGTTAGGAGTTCTCATGTCCAAAGTATTGCAAGAATTGTTGGACCTTGTACCAAAATCTTTGTTGAACCTAAAGATCCTTGGATTTCAGATCAGACTATTTTTCAACCGCTGTTTTAAAAATTTACATTGGGTAGTTCTTATGTTGCTTGGGGTACTGAATGGGAGAAGAAATAAGGGTGTGGGAATTGTGATCTGGAGTATTCAGATAGGCCTCTCTGTACTTCGGAGCAAACATATAACTTTTTTGTAAGAAATGGAATTTTCTTTCAGAAGGGAAATGTTTGACCTTTAATTTTATCTCTTATAAGATTTTCTGATCTGACTTCAAAAATAAGAATATCAAGCTTTTCTGTAATTCTTTTCTTTTCTGAAAAAGCAAAGTGCTTTATGACAGATGTCAACACAAGTGGGGAAACTGAGAAAAAGAAGTTGGTTCAACATAATTCAGCAGAGCAATAAAAAAGCCTGGACTGGAGGTCAGGTTAGTGTCCAGTATATACTATTTCTTTGAATACGAACTGTTGTGCTTACTTATTTGTTTTGACATTTTGTCTCACACTTAGTGCTTTTTTGCATTTCAGTAGCCTGGCTCTTTATCACAGCCTTGAGCTAACTTTTGAAGTGGTGGAAGGGCATCTGTGGCTTTGCTATTGCTTATTAGAAAGGGTAGTCAAAAACTTTGAACCGAAACCATCTTTCAACGAAAAAATGGGTTTCTCAAAAATGTTCTTATAGAAAAAATCTATTTCTGTAAATGCTTTCATACATTTTTTTAGGTAATTCTACTACTTTGTGTGAAGTCCAGTTTGGTTTTGGTCTTAGAATAATGTTTTTTGATCAAAGTAAATTTTAGTAAGAAAATATAAAAAATCTCTTCAACTTTTAAAACTTCCTGATGGAATCTTGCTGCCAAGTACATTGTTTAGAGAGGAAAATTTCCAGTTCCATGCAATTTCAGTGCTATGCTTCTCAAATAAATTTTTTCACTTGCACAGGTTCCTGAAACCTACTCTAGATTATTTTTTTTAAAAGTCAATGTCTAATGTAAGTGTCCAGGAAGTTTTCTGCATTATAAATGTTTTATTGAAATTGCTTTGGAGTCAGCAGTTGTAATAAGCCTGATTCTTATATGTCAGGTCTGATGGGGTGTGTATTGACTCTGATGGAAAAACTAAATGATTTTTAATTTTTTTAAAAAAGATTATATCTTTTAGAAGGGAGACTAGTATCAGGCTGGCATATTAGGGTTATATCATTGAAGCTTTTTTTGGTTCAAGGAAAAGTCTTTTGTTGCTTCACACCACTCAGCCTAGATTTTGTCTTTCTGATCTGTGGAATTCCGTGTGTCTGTGTACATGTACAGGGTATTTAATCTCCTAATATAACTTTTCTGTTTTGTTACTTTGCTGCACTGACAGGAGTGTGCATACTGCCCATCTCGCAGGGTGATCATTGCTTCTTTCTTGCTGGTAAAGGAGGAGGTTCTTTTTTGCCTTCTGAAACAATGGATGTACTATAGTGCCCCATTGCTGAGATGTCTGATCAGGCAGACAGATGCACGTTCTCTGGCTTTGGCTGCACAGAGTATGAGCCCAACTAAATCCTGTATCTCTTCCCACTGTCCTCTGCTTGTGCACCCCTTCTCTGACACTGCTGTTTGGACAGAGGACTATGATGTTCCCCTCCTTAACACACTGAAAAATCTGAGAAGATTCTCTCTACTCTGAACTCCTTACAATAGTGACATGGCAGTGCCTCAGCAGCTGCTTTTATATTACAAACTGCTTTTGCGGTAGTTTTGCTGCATAAATGTTCAGAAAACATAAGATGTTTAAATCTGTAAGACTTAGCCATGTTTTCCATTGGCAACATTTCTTTTTGGATGTGTTTTCATTTGCCTTACTAACTATCTACTAATCCTTCAGAGAGCAGAAAATGCTACAGTCTATTTTGAATCATATGTCCTTTTCTGTAGTTTGTAAGCGGCTTTTGCCATCAAAATGATAGGATAGAGTAATATAATCATCTAGGCTCAGGACTTCCAAGCTTCTGCAGGATTTTTTGTTTTCCTAAATGAAACATAAGTACCCATTATTTCTCTGTTTTTACTCCAATGCAGTTTGACTTATTCTTTTGAGTTCCTGAGGATGTAGCAGTTGTAGCTATCATTCAGCATTATTATAAAAAATCAATCAAACAAACAAAAAAACCCCAAACAACAAAAACACACAAAAAAAAGCAGGGGGTGAAGAAACAGAAATGAAACAGAAAATGCTGTTTAGCCAGACAATTGATATGCCTGAATATCTTCCCTCAGTCCAGATGTGTTGTTTTGGGTTTGGTTTTTTTCCCCCACTTTAACATCAGTGTGGCTTTGTTCATCATGTTTCACAACACGCTTGCATTTCAATATCCTGTGCTGCATATTTAATACTACATTAATTAATACAGTTAATCAAACTCAACTGTGGTTTTGGTGTATGTGGGAGGCAGAAAAATATACAATAGAAAAAGGGAGTCAGAGTCTTCAAAGGAAAATGTTTTAAATATAAACAGTGTTATCTTTTGTTAGTCCCTGTAATGGTCCTGACTCCTGCATTCACATGTCCTTGAGAAGCCAATAGTGTAATTTTAAAAGATGCTCTCTTTTTCCCCTGCCAGAAATCTACCATTTTTCCCCCTAAAGGTATTTCATTCATCAGACAAATTGATTCATGTTCACTTACTCAGGCAAAGTTACTCCTAAATGAATATGAAATAGTGCACCTCTAGGAAGTAGCCATATCTTTTGATATCCTTCATCAGTTGCTCAGACCTTCTAACCTGAAGATTTATTTTACTTTATCTTGTCTTTTCCAAGCAATTGATAAAAGATACTCCGTCAAAGTTGTCAAGGTGAGAGGGATTCCAGGCATAAGCGACATCAATGAGATAGTTGTTTGGTGTATATATACTTAGTATCTCCTCTGTTCATGACTTGTTATTTTAAGTTAGATTGCGTGGGATGTGTCTAAGTTCAGGGCAAATTCAGAGTTTATTGGAGTTATTAGAACTTATGATTGCATTTTGCAGAATTTATTGTCAAACAAGTGTATAAAATTTTGCAGGTATTTAGTTCTGTTCAGTTTTAATATTATCTCTTATGTTCTTCTCAGACGAGAGCAATAGGCTTGGGAACCATTTGCCTCTGATTATTTACTGTAGACACTCTATTCTACAACTGTGGAGCTCAATTTTAATAGTGATTTCAGCATATACCCACCAGAATAGCTGAAAGGCTGGGGTTTATTTTTATTTTTTTAGTCCATCTGACATTTTCAGTAGACCTTCACAAATGTGGTTTATACATCTAATCTCCATCTTGTATCAGAATCAAAATCATGTCAACCCTTTCCCATTGTCAAAAGAAATATTAATCTCTGAAACATGAAGTCCCTCCACAAAACTCCAGGGCAGAAGCTCAAGGGTGGCCGCTAAATATGATGTAGGAGATCAAAATATGAGTCTAGAAATATCGTCCATCTGTTGTCTCTGTTCCATTGGGTCAGGAGTCCAGACTGGTTTGACCTCGATATTTTCATTAAGACTAGTTTTCAACAGCTAGTCTGTATATCTGAGTCAGGATCTCTCTTTAAGAAGCAGCGGCCCTTCCAGGGAATCCATCACTGCCTTGGGGGCTCAGGGGGATCTATCAGGATCCTGTGCTCCTTACTCACACTTTTAGTTAGGTCCCTCACCCACCACCTTTCCCTGCTGATTCCTGCCCAAAAAATGGTGGTAGCTGTTCCTTGTAACTTACACAACTGGCAATTTTTTCACCCTAAAAAGAGACTTGTGTGTAAATCTATCTCTGTCCTTTTGTGGACTAACACAACCTCTCAAATCCTCTTTAGACTCTTCTCTGTGCGTTTGTTGAAGGCAATAACCTCAGGATTCAGAAGTGGATTTCATTAAGCTCTAGGAACCTGAAGCTATCTTGACTTTAGGTATTTTATATTCTGTTCTTTTTCTATCTATTGTCACAGACAGGCTGAAGCGGGCAGCTAGGTTTTATTGGTCTCAAAGGACATATGCACTCTTTGTACCTCATTCTCCCCTCCAGCATATGCACAGTTTTAATAACAGCAGGATTAAAGATTGAAAAGATCATCTAGTTTATCTTTGTATAGATCACAGCTATGTCATTCAGCTACTCCTCTCTGGAGTCCTGTGTTTCATTAGAAGGTAAGGTGCCAGTTAAGAAGAGTTTTTGAGTACTGGTACTCCTAGAGGTGTGAGTTGTCTGCAGGGATATTGGATTTGATATTGAAACTTAGCCACTGACTTGGTCCTCCCTTTGTACTGGTCAGCAGAGGTTGCTAGCTATCAAGGTATGGGAAGAAAATATGCTTCTTTTCCGTAAACCAAACCAAGTGTATTTTTGGTATTTAAAATCCATATGAATGACTACTTTGCTATCTCTATTGCCTGGTGTAACTCCACATCCTCTCTGGCAGGGAAAAATGTATTGTTTGCTTAGTGGATTACTGTTTCCTGTATGTTTTCTCCTGCACTTGCTCAACTTCAAAAGCATGGGAACACAAGCCGAAACTAGAATTTAATGTTTAAGGCTGAGACTGATCATTTTAATTACAGGTTTAAAATTATCAAACATCTGGATAATTCTTATCTGCAAAATTAGCAGAGATGTGCACTGAGTGCTTTTTTTAGCTTTTTTTGGGCAAAGTTTGTCTGATAGGGTATTGAATTCATAAAGTGTTCATCCAGCACATATACCCAGCACAAAGGCTTTTTAAAATTGGAACCCATAAATAACATTATAACTATCAAGAATATGAAATACAAGTTCAGCTAAAATTTCAGTATTGTAATTCCAAGATTGCTATTAAGACCTGTTGCAATATAGCAAACAGTCAGAAAGCTAAAATGAAAAATCCAAGAGGACTAAGAAGAGAAATGTATTGAAAATAGAGCTGAAAGTTTAGAGTGAAGCCTTGAGACTTATCAATTATTAATACAGAGTATGAGCAATGAAAAGTTCATAAGGAAACAATAAGCCTTTTTCCAGCTGGAGACTCCTTGGGGTGAACTGCTGGTGAGTCTCTAAATATTATTGATGCTTGGAATGAGGAATGTGCTCTAACACTGGAGAGGTACTGTTGGGACCAGAAAAAATGGCTTGGAAAGGCTTTTGCTGTAAGTGCTGTTTCTGATCTAGCAAGTGCTTCTGCTGGATCCAAGAGGACATGGAGCACTGGAGATCACAGAAGCTTAAATAAACCACATGTTATTATCTTTAGCACTCTGCTTACTCGATTTTCCTTTTTTTTTTTTTTTTTTTTTTTTTTGCATCTCTGCTAATGCTCCATGAAATTCCAAACAGACAGAATTACAAATGAATGGTAAAACTGTGACAACAAATGGTAGATAGATAACTTATTTATGGTAATAACTTTTCAAGACTATTTTTTTCTGCATTTATAGAAAGAATATTTTCCAAAAATACAGGGTTCAGAAGAGAAATTTAATGGGAGGAACAATAGTTTAATTAAGACCATGAGCCAAAATGACTAATAAAAGTATATGAAATCAACTTTAAGGTAGGCTACAAAAAAAGGCACAGAGCATTATTACCTGAATTGTTTTTTATTAAAAAATGTGCCTGGAGGGGTTAGTCAATGAGCTGTTCTTTGACTGTCCGCTGTCCTTCCAGACAATAAGAGAAAACAGTATAAATTCTTCCAACAAAATTACTATTGTAGTCTTCCTTTCTTATGGGCTCTCAAATACTAACTTCTGTATGTCTTGCATAATTTTTTTCTAATGCTTATTATATTTATGAATCTATGAATTCACAGCCTCCCTGCCCTCCCCCAAACCAACATATTTTTGTTATACTTAACATTTTCTAGGAATTTTCAATGGAATTCCAACTGGAGAATAAATTGAGTACTCAGTGAATAAGCATTTTTTGAGAACAGATTCCTGCATTGTCAGTGGGTATTGGAAGAACTTGCTTTGTGGGGTCTAGTCTTTCTGAAAGTAATTTCACAAAACAAATACCACTTCTATTTATCAGTTCCCATGGCATGCACCATCAAAATGCATAGAAAGGCGAGGGTCTCCTGACTTATGCCAGGTTACACAAAAACTACTGCGGAGACTGGAAGATGAAAGCAGCAGCATTAATCAAATTGTGAAACAAAGGATTATTAACAAAACCATATACAGAAATGGACAGCGGTTAATAATGATCTTTCTTCATCAAGCTAAGCCAACCAAATTTCATCATATCTTTGGAAAAACTTGGAACAGTTTATTTACATGTTGTGTCTTCAGGTACAACCATCTCATAGCTGTTTGGCTTGAATGTTTGTTGAAGAAATTTGTGAAAGTAAACAAAGTCTATTAACACAGCACTTTCCCACCCCTCACCCCCGCCCAGGGAATACTCTAACTTCTTGGAGTCTTATTTACTTTTAGTCTTAAAGCCTTAGGTGAATTGATTTTGAGTCTCCAAAAGTTAGGAAGAGTAGAATGAATGCATTATTTTTCCTGGAAAACCAAGGTTTGTTGTTGTACCACATGAAATAGAACTTTGTACTTACAAAAGCTATTACAGTTTAGCGTGTGTTTAATGGCTCCAGACACATATGTGATTTTCCCTGCTTAAATCAGTTCAGGGTCAGGTGTGCTCTGGGATGAGCATCATCTGTATTTTTGTACTTATATAGTATAAATATTAAGCAGTCTGCGTCCTTTCTGTGTTCACCTTTTGCAATATTTTCCTTTGTTCATCTTTTAAAATGACTATCGTCAAAGTTTATAGTTGAGGGTTGTGAAAATATTGCCTTGATCACGTGTGATTTCCTCCATCCTGCTTCTCATCTTTCATGTTCAGGTGGTTTTAAATGGAGCCTCTTCATATTTCTGCCCAGTAATAATTTGTATGAGTAATTTCATCAGTCTGGTTTTCTGCAGCTTTTATGTCAGTATTACATACTTTCTTGTGTTTGTGATGTAGTGGGGTTTTCCTCAGATATTTGCCTAGTTTTGTTTTATTTTTGCATATATTTTGCTCATCTCCAGATTGCAGATGAAGGATTATATGTATACATATATATATTTATTGAGAACATTGAAATCATCTTAATTTTGAAAAATTGTTGTTCTATTGATGTCAGTAAGTCTTTACTTCGTTATAAGTATATATCTCAATATAGACTTATTTTTGTTTGTGGCACTGAGGTAGAATATTTCTTTTATTCATTGTTTCTTTCTGTGACAGTTCTAATAATTGCAAAATAAAGGATTTGGAGGGAGTATGTGATCTTAGCTGCTTTTGTTGGTGATTTCTAACTATGCATTGAACACTTAAATATGTAGTAGGCAAGCAGTGTGACTGTTTACTTCAAAAACTTGGACTGATTGTCAGCCATGGCTCCAATGGATATTTAAGGATTTCGGATTTCATATAACTACTTTTTCGCCCCTATCATGAGTGGCAAACTGCAATTAGGTTGCTCTTACATAGTCTGCGGGGACCCCTGGCTACACATCTCATCTATCACATTGTATGCTTCTTTATTCTGGATACAACAGGCTTTCAGAATACGCTCTGGACAGAAAAATTTCTAGGAAAATTATTTTGCTAGCATCTCTAATCAGCTCTCAAGACAGACATTTATTTCTAAAGCCTTGAAAATTATTTGATAATGAACTTACCATCTGTAAATTGAGTGAATTGCTTTGCACCAATAAATTCATGTGTTTTTTAATACAGCAAACTATTAACTTTTTTAAAATAATCAAAATTCATGAAAGAGGAAATGTATTTGATTTCTCCTTGACTATATTCAAAAAAGTCCAGTAAAATTCATACTAAGTTATCTACATATCCAAATACTTTGTCACAGTATTGAAGCAGAATGTCAGTGCTTTAAAGACTACTTGATGTAGCATCCATTGCATCCCTACCTTTTTAAAAAAGAAGAATAAACTTTTCTTCCAGTCTCCATTTGGTTACATTTCTGGAGCTTTGATATTATAATAGGGTTGTTAGGAAATATTCTCCAATATTTAAACTTAGAGTATGATTGTCATCAGAGCAAAAAATGATAATGACTGTATTGAGATGTTCCCATGTGCTGCGTCTTGGTGCTAATTAAAATGAGATACTTATGCAGTCAGCAGGCAGTAGTTAGAAATTCTGTTTCCTGCTGAACTTGTGTTTCCTATTAAGCCCTGAATACTCTGAAAGCTGAATGACTTTTCGGTGTTTCCTGATACTGTACTTGGGTTAGTTCTTTAAAATAACCATTGAAAGATAGATGAATTCCACAATGTATCTTTTTCCTTTTTCATTTTGTTGGCTAGTAATGAAAAAGAAATCTGAAGTAATGGTGCAAATATTGCCAGTGCTCAATGTTTATAAGTGGTGAGTTGCTCTTTTGTGAGGCTTACGTACATTCCAGCAATAGTAGGTCTTCATGGAATTTTTGAGAAATGTCTGTTAAAAATAGGAAAGTACATTTGGTAGTTCACCGATTACTTAAAATAGGGAAACATAGTACAGCTTCTGCTGATGAATGTGAGTAGCACATGAAATGTCAATTATTCAGGCCATTTCACAGTCCAACTGAATTTACTTTTCTTGAACTAATTTATTGAGCGGGGCACTTTTATTTTACTATTCTGTATTTTGTTGATTGTTTATTAAAAAAAATAAATATCTACAGTCTTTGCAGCTTTTTGGCATGTAACACAGATAATAGAAGCCAATTGACAAAAATATCCACATCAAGTCTTAGTGACCAAGTAATTTTTCTCAATTATTTCCTTGGCAAGATAAATATGTTTTTGTATGCAAAACTTGGTGTTGTATTTAATTATCTCTGTAGATACACTACATCAATAAGATTTTAATTAAGAAGTTCTCTGCTTGTCTCTTCAGCAATCAGTTTTGGAATAGAATTATAACTGCTAGGTAATGAAGACTCTGTTTGTGATATTTCAACTCTAATTTAAAGTCAATTTTCCTGTCCCAGTCTTTGGCCTTCTCCTCTCCTAGAAGTTATCATCAGAAAGGTTATGACAAGTCTTTTACATGAAGTTATTTTGACTTGTCAGTTCTGGTAGTGACAAATACAAATATATGGAGATTAGATTACAGCAATAATGAAATCCATTAGTGCATTAAATAATAAAAAGATATACTCTCACTTTTTTCATATTTGTGTAAAAATAAATAACTGCAAGGTATATTTTTACTATATTTTATATATAATTATATATAAATAATAATGTCAATTTATTTTTTATTAAATTATAAAACAAATAATATGTGGGTAGAATGTAAAAAAGCAATCAGTAACTTTTACAATATTTTTTTAAACAGTAGTGTCATATAGAAAGACTACTATGAGGACTTTACGGTAAAAATAAATGTATTCTTTCTTTTGGTAATCAGTACCTATGTACTTTGGACTATACTAAATGGCAGTGGATAAAAATGAAGGGCATCTTTTTCTCAGGACACCTTGAAAATTGATCTAAGAGCCCCAAACTGGCTATGTAACTCTGAATCAGAATCAACAGTGTTAAAACTACCAAGCAGATGAATTGCATATCCATTTTAAATCTTCATTTCTTTATACCATAGAGGTGATCTGCAGCGCTCTTATAAATCCTGTTATCAGTGCCACTAACAATATATCACACTGATGTGGTTGCAGCTTAAATACTTGAATTTGTACTTCAAGTTGTGACTTCATTCAGAATGAATTATAACCCAACTAACTGCCTCTTTGACATAATTTTTCAAACTCTGAAGGAAAACGCTTATTTTCTTGTAACCAAAACAAATGCTTGGATGGATCCAAAAACCCCAAAACACTAAAAAAAACCCCAAAACCCCAGCATACAGTATAAAGTGGTTCAGATGATGACTTTTTATGCTGCTGAAAGGTGGTGAATCAGGCAGAAGTTTTTTAAAATCAGCATCAATATTGTTCTTTCCATTGTCTGCTTCTCAATCTAATTGGCTTTTTACTGCCAACAGCAGTGCTGCTGTGTTTTTTTTTTTTTAGACACTGTTCCCAGAAGAACCCTACCCTCCAAAAACTTTTTAAACATATAAACTTTACAAGGCAAGACAGACTGTTATAAGGGAGACCATCAACTACTGTCATTTTTTGGTAGTTCCTTGGTACCCCATCAATGTTGCAATTATTCAAAGTCAGCACAACACAGAGTTGTTGCTTTACGTACAAACCTGTGTTGAGTCAGGAATGCATGAGCCCCAGAACAATGAAGGAAAAAATATATAGCTAATGAAATATATAAAATGGGTTATGAAATGGATGGTCCTATATCCTAATGCCGCTCCTCATTCACTGCATTACTTTGTGTAAATTCTCAAAACTGCATGTAAACCATTTTTCTGCTCATTTTTTCATCCTACTCCAAACCTTTGTGGAAGTTTAGTGATTTTCTTGGTCTATCATGTGTAGCTTGAATCTTGATCATTGCTAAGGACTTTCTGTAATATAATATTATAGTGGATTTTATGTCAATAAACTGGCATTAAGATGCTCATGATGTTAAATATACACGTAAGGTTTTTAGATCTTTTGACCTTATATTTTGTTTTAGCAGTTGCTTCTCCTGTGTTCTTCATGTTCTAAAGAAAAGGGCAAATTCATATCCAGAGGGATTTTTGATATAAATATATTTTTCAGAGTATTTTCTTATTAAATGTGTCTTGAGATAATGCTACTCTACAAAAATCTCTTTTTATTTCTGAATGAAAAAATATTTAAAGTAACTGCAATACTCTAGTGATCTCATTATTTGTTGTAAGGCAAGAAAAACTTTATTTGCAATGAGGAAATTCTTACGGTAATCATCAACAGTAGGAAAACAACTACTCAGCTTCTTATGACAGCATGGTAAAAGATGGAAATGTTTCTTAATTTCTTCTTGTGCATTTTAGTTACTGTCTGATGTTGCTGTACCTCAGAATAATATTTCTCTTACTAATGGAAATACCAAAAAAAGTAGACTCAATTCCGCTGACTCAAGTTATCTATACCAGTCTCTTAAAATTATTCATAGAATTCCTTATCATATGTCTAATGCTTTGGAAAAAGTTTATATATCTTGCTCTAGTTAACATCGATCTTCCTGATGTACTAGCTCTCTATGGAGTTCATAGTCTCTTGAGCTCTGTCCAGGGAATTAGAGGTGCACATAGTCCAATTAAATACTTAATCAGACACATAAGAATGTATTTTCTCCTAATTCCCTTGCTACAATTTGGAGTTTAGTCTTGACCTAAAGAATATAACATGGAAAAGATGCACTGTGAAAGAGAATGACTGTATCTTTTCTGTTTTTTATTCTCTGAGATCCCATGATCTAAGGATAGAATCAAGACAGAGGTCTGTCTTCCAGCATAGATTTCCATTCTATAATAAATATAGTCAGCATAAATTGTGGAAGAACCAATAAATGTGCGTCACAACCACTTTATGCAATAATACATACATATGTAAAGAAACCTCCCTTGTTTTCAGATGTGCGCTGACGTGCTTATATTGCACAGAAACATGCATGTAGAGGCAGAACCAGAGGGAAATCAATGATCTGCCTTTGATCAGCTTGATGGATGTTGGTGCTAGGATTTGGAATGATGAGAGGTAACACATGCAGTGTGTAAATATTTTTGTCAAGTGGGTTTCTGTTATTTACATTAAGTGCCAAAGAGAAAGCTCAGAATTAGTACATGGAACTTTTTTTTTCTCTAAATATTTTCTGGTTAATTGCACAAAGCCAGAATCTATTTTCAACCATGTAACTATAAGTATACCGCAGGATATGCAGGAATAAAAGGAACACTGGAGTGATCTAGGCATACCTATAAGTGAACTTATATCACTTCACTAACAAAGATTGTGTCCATGTTGCCACTACAAATTCTCATTTCTGTGGGAAAGGTGAAGTCAGCATGGTGGAAAACAGGTTAAGACAAGACTCAAAAATGCTGAACTTTGTTAGTAAACTTTAAGTTGTGCATTGCTTGTAAAATGGACTCTGCAGCTCTGGTGGTCAGGTTTCTTAGGTGGTAAGTGAGGGAGCAGTCAGTTAGATGCCATGGCCTATGAATCATAACAGGCAGTATGCTGAATAGGATGATGTCTAACATGCTAAATAATAGGAAGGAAAAATTCATGCAAGATATGTTGTATACCTTTTTGGGTGCCCAGCCTGAGGATGAAGGAACTGAACTCAGATTTTTCACGGCAGACCATTCTCCAGGGTTTCTGCACTAAGACTTTTTACAGACCTTGGGTATTCAGGTGATGTGTGTGCATTCTTTCATTTATATGTTGTCATAGAGTTTGTATTCTTTCCTGTATTAACTTCCACGTGTTCTTTTGCCAGACAATAGTCAAGCCAGCCTTTCCTGACCATCATGGTTCAGTTTGTTCTAGAAGGGGAGAACATTTTGTCATTTAGTTACTTTCACTGGTGCTGTTCAGTTTTGCATACAATTACAAAGGAACGGCTGAGTTTGAAGGGAGTTCTTGGTCACCAAGTAGCATTGTAGCCACAGCCACCTCACACTGTCACTTGAAGTGGTTCAGCCTCCATCTCAAATCTGATTCAGATTTTTGATCTAAAAACTTCTGTAGAAGTTCCTGCACCTCCTTGTCCGATGATGTTTGAAAAGTACTAAACTTTTAGCCAAAGTATATTTTGGTGAACTGTACAAAGCAGAGGAAGTGAAGAGTGGATCTTTAGCTGTGCTGTATTTAAGGCCTGGACTTCTGTAGGGCTGCAATAACATACTCTTGAGTAGGCCAGGCCTTAAGGCTGTAAGGTAGATTTGGTTTTGGGATCCCAGAGGCATTTGGTGTGAAAGTAATACGAAGCTGCTCAGTGCTAACTGTCCTAAAATGCTGCTGGATGTGATGCAAACAAACGTGTAGGTGAGATATGTTGAACTCATGTGATCTTGGGTAAACTTGCTGTAGCTTATCCTGCTTGAGCTGGGAGGGTGGACTAGATTTTCCCAAGAGGTCCTTTCCAACCTAAATGATTTTGTGATTATTCTTCTAAACGAATTCAGGAAGGTATTTTGTCAACATCTATTTTAGTGTGGGATGAATCTTCTAGAGAGACCTGCCCCAGAATTCCTGCAAATACTAGGTTAGACAACTAGCTCTGAGAAAAAATACCATGATAGGAGTATGCTGATTCAACCTAAGTGTTGGAGGGACTGTGATCTTTTAATCAGAAACATGGTCTCCTGGTAGAATGTTGGATCTGTTGACTATTTTAAACATAGTTTTCCAGGGCTGCAATAAAAAGTGGTAAGACCAGGATTTCCCTTCCAAAGTTGTTACAGTATACTAGTCTCTCTCAAATTGTCTTGAGTTTATTTGTCTCTCAGATAGTTAATGGTACTTTAATGTATACTTTAAAGTGATAGCAAAGGAATTTAAGAACAGAGAAACAGGTGCTATGAGCCTTACTTCTTGTATAAGCCTTTCTTCTTCTGCCCATCTTTCCAAACTTTCTCACCCTGGGAGATATACAAATGATGCTAAATGCTGTTGTGAAGATAAATCCACCTGGCTGATTTCTCAACCCTGTAATAGAGGGCAGTTTCTGAAATACTAAGAAAGTGATAAGATGATGGATGTTCATGAAGTGATTAAAATACATAGGTTTATTGTGAGAAACTTCACCAAAATGTCTATGAACCATAGTCTACCCTACGGTGTTAAAGCTCAAAGTAATTGTAAAGTCGTACAGGACTCCTGAAAAATGAGAGTTGTAAGGGAATACATAGGGCTTTTAGTGATTTTGCTATATACTTCTTCACAACTGTTGATAATCAAGTTTCGTTGTGGCCCAGTTAAAAATAATAATGGTCATTTTCTTTAGTGATATTTTTGATTTTTTTATTTTTATTTAAGTGTTGGTATTCATCCTCTGCTCTACCTAATATTACAAACTTAAAAGGTGTTGAAAAAAGATGAAACACAGTAGAAGAGCAATTCCGCTTGTGAAGCTATTCAGATATTAAAATACAGTTTGTAAGAGACAGTAAATTATATCAAAGGTTAAGAAACCAGGACAATAAAATATATTTTACTCCAAATCTGAATGGAAACCATGAAGTGTTAATTGCTCATGTCCAGGAAAAGAAATGAAGAGTGGAAGCAGGCAAAAGAAACTGATAAGGCTAGAAATAGCAATGGACTGCCATAAAGTGTCTAAATATTTAGAGGCTGATCATCAGGTCCTTAAAAAGGAATATACCTCTTATTCTAGAGGTGACTTTGAACTGAATTAGAAATATTTTCTAGCAAAGCAACGTGCAGTATACCTTTGTACGTGCATTTACTACTGTGATTTTTATTTTTCTGGTTTGAGGGTCTTGTTTTGAACTTAGATGACTGCACATTTTGGAGGCAATTTTTTAGAACTGAAAGGAGCAGGAAGTATTACTAAAATGCCTTTAGCAAACAACACACAGCAGGTGAGGATAATTCATCCATCCATTCATCATTTCAATACCACATCTAATGGTATTGTCTAGCTCTTCAAGCTGTTTGACAAGCAAACAATATATCAGCTTCTCAGCCTAGACACTTTCAAAGCAAATTTTCTAACCCCATAAGCAATATCCATAGCGGAAAATCATCAGATTCAGTAACATTTCTGTCATGAATCTGAGACATCAAGAGTTGCATAAAAGAACTAGAGACATGTTTTAGCTGATATCTTGCAAGCAGTCAATTTAAGAAGGCCACTTCATATTGTATTTTTTCTTTACAATTTTCTCAAGAAAATAACACCTAAAAAGCAAATTGTTTCCAACTTGAAATGGGAGTGTCATTGTTTTTGCTTGGAAGTTGAGAAAGTGGCTTATTTTCTGATATGTTTTCCAAAGCATTGAGAGAGAGCAAATATCTACTTCATCTGAAGAACAGTGACATGGTATGACTAGAAGAATCAATGAACCACCACAAAGGCTATTGCATTGAGTCTAAGCTGTCTGCTGGTATTGATTTTTGAGAGGAGATGAGCCTTACAAGTACTAGGTAATGGTGTCAAATGTATTGATAAGGAGAACAGTACAGTACCTTGGTCATACGACCTGGAGGATTCACCAGCTACCAGAAATGCTCTCTCTTTATTAAACTTTTAGTCATTGTCTTTGTAATAGGTTTGTAGAGTAATTTTTTAAACTTTGTAACTTTTGTTTGTAGCTTCTTATAACTAGAAGCCTCTTCGTGTCTAACATATAGAGAGTTCAGGTGTGCATAACCTGTTTCTGCAGCTTCCATCCTTCTCTTGAGAAGAGGAAATAGGACCCTTTGACAATCTCATTGACAGGGAGATGTGCATGTTCTCATGTGCCCCACTGTAAGTGAACTGATTTTGCACACTGAAATTTTTGCCCAGCTAGAGATGAGGTTCATCCTCAATTCTGTCTATCAATTTCCTGCCCCTGTGAAAGATATCAGTGAAGTCAAATCATTCTATCACAGAAAACAGGACTTGGAACAGACCTTGCTCAAAGGCAGGATGAACTGTTTAATTGACATATATTTGTCCAGTTTCCTTCTGAAAATATCCAGTCATTCAGATTCCACAGTCTCTTCCAATATATAATTTTCCTTACTACTGAAAAGCTTTTTCTTACTACTGAAAAGCTTATACCTTCCTCCCTACAGTTTAATGGAAGAGTTTCTCTACTCTGATTTCTCATGCTTGCATATTTGAAACCACTGCTAAGGTTTTATCTTTAAAGAGGGCTTAGTCTTCTGTAATCAAAATTTCCAAATTATTTCAGTCTGTTCTCACAGGTTATGCATTATGCATCACTGATCATTCTCACCACTCATCTGTCCTATCACCACTTGATCTGTATCCTTCAGTTGATGCATTTAAGGGCAGCCCAAGTAATTTTCTGATCTTCTGGACCCCTCTTGTCCCTCACTAGTTCTGAAAAGTAAAACTGATATTGACTCCTATAACTCTTAGTGTTGTAGGCTGAATTTCATCAGTACTTTGTGATCAACTGAGAATCACTAACCAGTTCTATCCCTTTTACAACCTGCATCTTGCCCACTACTGATGCTAGTTGTCAGCAAATTTGATCTTTAACAGATATACAGTGGTTGCTAAAGCTGGTATTGAGTAATAAATAAAAGTTTCACGTTCTTGGTGTTGTCTGTCAATTACATTCCCTTCTTGATTCATTTCCTGCTTTCTACTGATGTATTTGTGAATTATTTTTCCTGCTAGCCTTTGTATCTCTTGCCTCTTGTAGCTGATTTTGTGGAATAGCTTGTGATGCTTCTCTTACAGTTGATAGCAAGCTTTATTCAGAGATTTGTACTCCTCTAGTCTGCATTCAGACTACAGGATCCTCTGGTTGTGTGGTGCAGGATTCCTGATAAGGCATCACCACAGCAGCTGGAGAAGCTGGTAGTCTCACTAGAGGGCACAGTATTTTAGCATTCACCCTTCAGTGCGGTAGAGTCCCATTGGTTCTTACCTGGCTGCAGTGGAGAAGACAAACAAGTATTTCTAGCAGAAAAGAGTGCTTTTTGTTTATATGCAAAGAAAAAATGGAGAAAACGAAGTAAAGAAAATAATCTTTCTGAGAAAGATGAATTCTTGCATTTAATTGATCCCACTGAATCCATTTGTTCAGTTATTTAGAAATCTTCACCTATTGGTACTCCCCAGGTAATCACTCATTTATAAGCATTACCTCTTCAGTGCATGCCAATATTGGTAGGGTACTTTCTATTTTCCAAGCCTGTGCTGCTTCAGATAATTCTGCACAGCCCCATAATACTTGTGAAACTGTATGAGAAATCCATTTTCAAACAGAAATGCAAAAATGGTATCTTTTATGACTTCCTTCAAAGATATTTTCAACTGTACCATTCAGTGACTTTGGAATAGCTGACAATATGTAGCTTTATTCACACTAATTTATGATTTGAAAATCTTAGCGTGAAATTATGGATACAGTTTACTTCTTCAATATGAGTAAATGCTTATGCTTTCAACAATGAGATACATTTGACGTGTTAAATAAAAGATATTTAATAAGCATAACAGCCACTTTATCACTAAATAAGTACAGAAATATTTGCAACACCCAGCTGTTCATAAAAATGTAGCTAGAAAAGAAGTGTATCATGAAAGAAAATCTTTGTGCTTTAAAATTCATCAGTATGAAATCCTCAGGATATGGTCTTTATTTGTATATCATTCCTGTAAATTTATGAACCCCGAAGTTGGATAGTTTTAGTCTTTATGTATGCCCAGAATGAAAAATTGGTCAAAGATGACCTGTTTGCTGTAGAAGTCAAGATAATGGGAGAAGAAAAAAGGTAAAATCTGGTGTGTGTGTACTGCTGGTTATTTGTACTGTTGAAAGATGTATTGTTTATAACACTACCTAGCACTGAAGTATTTTTCACATTTAATCTGTCATCAAAGTGAGTATTTTCTCGACTTTTTGCAGTGCTTCAACCAATATAATGCTCTCCCAAGGGAGATGGATTTGCTTTGAGGACCATCAGAAAATTCAGTGTTTGACGGGACTTTATAAATGCATACAGTCCTGGAACTGAGTATTTCGTACCAGAGCATATCAACTTAAAACATTAAGGAGAGGCATAAGAGGAAAAGTGTTCTTGGAAGTAATGCTTGCTTGCAGCAGAAAATGCCAGAGCAGTAACAGCTTTGGACAGCAAATGTTTAAAGCACCCCACAGCCATTCTGCCATCGAGACCTCACTCTGAATTTGTCGGTACTGAAAACACTGCGGTGCACCTGTCCTCTTGCCATGAGCCCTGTGGAAACTGCAGTGCAAATTCAACTTAGTGCCGGTCTTTGGGGGCAAAAAGGAATGCTCTGTTCCTTGAGACTGTCAAGCACGAGTCTTCAAACTGCCGCCTTCTGTTGATTTCAGCAGACATATGGTGCTTGGGAGTGCACTGGGGATGGGTGGGTGGCAGCTACTTCCCCCCTTCACCCTGGTGGAAGTAGGATGTTTGAAGTGGGACATGGGTTAGTAGTGGACTTGGCAGTCCTGGATTAATGGTTGGACTTGATGATATTAAAGGTGTGTTCCAACATACATGATTCTATGGTTCTGGGTGGGATGGAAATTACGTGGATGTTTTCGGTCTTATACTGCTAACATTGCCCTTGCTGCTTTGTTAAAAGCACTAACATTCATTTCTTCTCAAAGGTGTACAGCCAAAGGGATGAGTATGTCTATTTAAAATTTGTAATAAGAAAAAAAAGAAATGTTTATTGTGTAGTTTGGATCATGTGGGTAAAGCAGAGAGGATTTGATTCTTAATAAAGTTATTTTTCACTGCATATATATCACTGTAAAGCAATGAGATTATACACTGATTTTTATCAAACAGTTTCAAAATTGCTTCGTTAAATAAATACATTTCTGTCTCATTACACCTCTAGCCACCATCATCAGAATATCTCCCAAGCATCTACACAAAGTATGGCTACTAAGGTAGCTTTAGTGTGTGTGGCTTCAGTACTTGCAGAAGGACCAATGCCTCACAACTGTGATTTCAGTCACTGCGATGCAAAATGTTTGTCGCTTCCTCCGGGTCTCCTTTGGAGCTGCTGGGCAGTATAAAAAGTGGATGTAGCCTGCCAGCTGGGGCTCACTAGTGTCTGTGTGTGGAAAAGCTATTATAAAAGAAGTGGTGAGGACATGAAGTGTTCAGTTGTGATCATTGGAGTTTTTCATACTTGTTTTATTCTTTTTCTCTGATCAAGTTTATTGTTGTATTTCATATCCAAGTTACGGTATCTTTGTTTGTTGTTTTTTTTTTTTTTGTTTTCTTGGGGTTTTGTGGAGGTTTTTTTCTTTGTTTTGTTGGTTTTTCCCTCAAAAAATTGGGAATACACTGTAGGGGGATTTGGTACAATAAAAAAAAAAAAAAAGATATCAGGTATGATAGAACCCTGTTTTTTTCCCCTGAACTTTGTACTTGTCTGACAAATAAGAAGAGTAAAAGATGAAGCTAAAAGTAGTGTTGAGAGGCACAAAGACTATATAGTAATTACATTTTATTTGGATCCTGAGGCAAAGTATAGACAAGTGTGTTTTGCTCTATACTTCAACATAGACACCCCACCACTGTTATTGTTTAAATCCCATAAAAAGGACTTAAAAAATGAGGAACAAAAAATGATTATCACCTTCTCTCCCTTCAGTCTTAGAAAGCTAAAAAAAAAAAATTAAAAAAAAATAAAATTCAATGATTTATTTTGTCTGTAACTATGAATAAAGCAAAAAAAGTTAATTATTTTAGTTATTTCAAATGTTTGACTAAACAGTCAAAGCTTATACATCATTCCTGCTTTGGATTTGAACTTTGACTGAATTTAACCTTATTAGAAAGAGCAGAAAGGGAAAAAATCCTCAACCCAGCTCCTCACAGAGCTTTTTTTCTTCTCTCCTCACTGCCTGTTGCCTGTAACGCTGCTGTTCAGGCTGTATTTTAAGCTTGAGCCTTCAGAGCTACCATTCAAACTCAGCATTTACCAATCGTTACCACAGAGTGTACCTCAGAAACCTTCTGAGGTTTCGCTGTGCTTATCTGAAATACCTCTCAGCACGAGTAAATTATAACTTTTTATGGTGAAACTAAAGTTCAGCTTGGAAGGTAAAGCTGGCAATTTATATGAAAGTTGCTTAGTAATTTTTGGTGGTTTTTGATTGGCTCAGGCTATTTCACATGATCAAACAGGACAATCTTTCTCAGTAGAAACAATTTTCAGAGATTTTTGCAGAAGCATGAGCTGTATTGTAGCTGAGCTATCTTATCTAGCTAGGAAAAAAGAACAGCTCTTTATTTATTTGAATGTGGTCATCACTTTGAACATGATCTCCTTTATTATCTGCTGCAGTCTTCATGGGGTTATTTAATTTACTAATAAATTTCAGTATTTTCATTATCTCCTGATTTTTGCATGGATAGTATGTGTTTTACTGAAAACTGAATTTCCTGCTCATGGAATAGATTGAGGAAAGCTGTGTAGCAAGCTTATGAAGGGAGACATTAAGAATAAAAATCTGGAAAAGGCTTAAGCCTTCTTCATATTCCTCTGCTCTGACTTCAGATGGGGACAGTTTTAAATTGCAGTAAGGTCCATGCTGTCATTCTCATTTCAGTTTTGTGGCTGAATTAATTATTATTTTTTTCATAGCTTGAAGCAAAGGTCAAATGCCTCTTCATTCTAATAAAGTTTATCTCGAGATCTCAGTATTGGAATGTAAAATATATTTTATCTAAGCACAACGTATGTATCCTTGATGCTGTCAAACAGTTAAGCTCGAGTTTTAAATTGCTAAATGGCTTTAGGTTGGTGTGCTGGTTTTGGCTGGGATAGAGTTAATTTTCTTTGTAGTAGCTACTACGGGGCTGTCTTTTCGATTTGTGCTGGAAACAGTGATAATACAGAGATGTTTTAATTATTGCTGAGTGGTGCTTACACAAAGCCAATGCCTTTTCTGCCCCTCACCCCCACCCAGCAGTGAGCAGGCTGGAGGCCGGGGGGGGTGGGTGGGGGTGGGGTGGGCACAAGGAGCTGGGAGGGGGCACAGCTGGGACATCAGACCCCAGCTGACCAAAGGGACGTTCCGTACCGTATGGCGTCATGCTCAGCATGTAAAGCTGGGGGAAGAAGAAGAGAGGACATTTGTCGTTATAGTGTTTGCCTTCCCAAGTAACTGTTATGCGTGCTCGAGCCCTGCCTTCCTGGGGATGGCTGAACACCTGCCTGCCCGTGGGAAGTGGTGAATGAATTCCTTGTTTTGCTTTGCTTGTGTGCGCGGCTTTTGCTTTACCTATTAAACTGTCTGTATCTCATCCTGTGACTTTTCTCACTGCGATTCTCTTCCCCATCTCACCACGAGGGAGTGAGCAACTAGATACATGGTGCTTAGTTACCAGATGGGGTTAAACCATGAGAGTGGTTGTTATGCTCTTATGCCTTCAATTTCTGTCATGGCATTATAGGAGCAGGGGTATAGCAAAGGTGGTTAAGTGGAGGTTTTTAGTAAGCAGATACATAGCTGTTTATGATAAAGTATATTTGCCAGCCAAAACAGCCTCTTTCTGGGATGCATTAACTGTCATGACATCTAAGAGGAAGTTTGCAGCAGTGTTCTACACTTAAAACTGTCTGTTCTTTTAGGATTTCTGACTCTTGTCTTAGCATAATGTTTTTCTCTAAAACTGTGCAGAGATTACCATGGTCTGATTCTTACGGACTTTGACTTAGGGCTGTGTCTAATTTCAGATCAGTCTGGGTTGCGTTCCTGACAAAGAGATCTTCATCAAATAGGCCAAACTGTACCTTTCCAAACAGGATGAGCTTGCAGAATATTTTCATGAAGAGGCTTTTCATCTGTGACCAGCTGTGTCCTCTGATTTATTCTCACTACCATGAAACAAAGATGGTGGGGAGCATCTCCCTCATTTGTTTTATGTTGAAGGATTTTCTTAACCCTGGAAGAGTTCTCTGGCCATTTTTTCACATAATACAGATTTTGGCATGGCATGGAGTCTGTAATATCTATAGATAATTTTGCCTATATGTTACAGGTTAGTGTTTTTTTGTGTCTTTACAAGCACAGTGTCTGCTTGACACAAATGGTAGAAAAGTGTTCTCTAGAAATGGAGGTCCAAAGATGAATTGGGTTGTTGACATTGGTTTGCTTTGCTTCTGCTGTGAACAGACTCCTTCCAAATACAGAAGTACACTTTCATTTCAGCAGAAACTGATCTTTGTTTCTACGCTAGAACAGATGAAAATATTCAAAGTATCTCAGTAAAATTATGAAAACAAATCATGTCTTTTATTTCCTGGTGATAAAGTGTGATCTAAATTAGGATCACCATTACAAACACAAAATTAGTGCAACAATTAGAACTGAGAGCAACAGATGGCTCATTATTTAAAATCCTGTTTCACAAATCAGACTGCAAGTCTTAAAAGGCACTAATTGCCACACTTTAATGTTATTTGGCCATAAAATCTGTTTAAAGTCATACTGCTGTTAACAGTATCTGGAGACACAGTTATGAATTAAGAAAAGTGAAAGGGATGCATATTGTTTTAAATAGACATGCAATTGCTTCCTGTAGTCTAAAGAGAGCATAGGACATAGAATTTTATGGTCCAAAACAGGGTTGGTACTTCATGTCTTCTTCAGTAGCTAACTGGAGAAGCACAAAGCTAGCAGAGAATGAGTAGTGATACTGCAGTAATGTAGTTGATTCACCAGCCACTGGTCACCTCTCCTCCGAGAGTCAGGCACCTGTGTCTTGGCCAAGTGTGCTTGGAATATAGAAGACCCCAATTTGCTTCCTTGCTCCAAAATAAGGTCACGCGTCCTTCCCATGAACTGATGCTACTGGCTTTAACGTATGCGCATGTATCTTAAGGCTTTCATGAGAACTTTTACTGTGGACTGAAAAAGATTTCCTGATTTAGATGATAAATCAATATTTTCTAACCAAATTACATTGGATTATTTTTGCCCCAACTATAGTAACTGTGGGCACACTCTTTGTAAGATGATTTGATTAATTTTTTTTAAATATTTTCCATTTTTTAGGATCAAATATCATTAAAACTTATGTTTTCCTCTCCAACTTATTTGTGTCCTAACAGTATTCTTTACAGGAGCATAAAAATTATAAAATTGCTAATGTTTTAGTAAAAGTAACAGCATAAGATTTTTAAACATATCTCTCTAACAAGTAAAAATAAAACCCTAGGAAATGCTGCAGTTCTCTAATTCACTGTAAGTGAAGCCATAAAGTGTCCATCAGAGGATGGAAAAGTAAAAACTTAAATTCAGCTTTTTGCAGCATGGGGTCTCAGTTTACTCTTGCAGTTTACCCGACAGTATTCACTCTCACAGTGGGAGTTAGGGGACAGGGAGAAAAAACAAAATGAAATTACAATTGCATAATTGCTAAAAATAAGAAAAAAAATCACTTTTTCTCCCTATTTTGTGTTTTGAATTAAACTACTTGGCTGTATGATTACAGAAACTGGACATCAGTGACATTTTTTGTGTTATTTTTTCATAGCCATGAAAAAGAACATTGCAGAGTGCTCAGCAGGAAAAGAAATATTTAAAGCTCCAACATGGAGAAAAAACCTTCTCCCTTTGCAGATAAACTCAGAATTAATTCCACTCTGCCCCTTCTGTATAAAGTCTTTAATTCTCAGAGGATTGTATATGAGAAACAAAAGGCAGAACCTGACTGCAAGATTCTTCTTTCTATTTTCTCCTCTTCTTTTTTTCGGTTGAGACTGGTGACTAGTTGTTCTGTGTTTTGGAAAGTGAAAGATGTGATTTTTTGAAATATTAACTAGTTCTTGTCTAGGATGCGCTTAGCCAGGTCTGTCCACAAGGAATTGAATTGTTGGTAAATGAACTGCAGTTCTAACCCCTGTGCAAAAGTTATACATTTTACTGTTGCTTTTACAGTCCAGAGAGGAATTGCTGTGTTCACTCTTAGCTCTAGTTCCTAAAGCAGGAAATGTCAAATCAGGCAATAGGTGGTACTACTTAACTTCTGCCTTCATGCTTACTTGCTAAAGATGTCCAAGTGTACTCGAGTGGAGCAGCCACAGGGCTGGCTAAGCTAGAGCCAGCAGAGGTCTTGACTCAACGTGTGTAAGGGGCTCTGCAACAGGCTGCTTGGTGGTGGTGGTGGTGGCAGCGGAATGCTTGTTCTCTCCACTAGGCCCAGGAGAATCAAGCTGCCTGTTAGTGCTGCCTCTGGGAAAAGCGTAAGGACGGTAGGTGAGTGATCATTTCATAGAATTGTAGAATTATGGTCTGGGTTGGAAGGGACCTTAAAGGTTTTGCAGTTCCAACACCCCTGCCATGGGCAGGGACACCTTCCACTAGACCAGGTTGCTCAAAGCCCCATCCAGCCTGGCCTGGAACACTGCCAGGGATGGAGCAACCTCAGCTTCTCTGGGTAACCTGTTCCTGTGCCTCACCACCCTCACAGGAAAGCATTTCTTCCTAATATCTCTTCCAGCTTAAAACCATTCCCTCTTGTCCTATCACTACCTGCCCTTGTAAAAATCCCTCTCCAGCCATCTCGTAGGCCCCCTTGAGGTACTAGAAAGCTGCAATAAGGTCTCCCTGGAGCCTTCTCTTCTCCAGGCTGAAAAACCCCAACTCTCTCAGCCTGTCTTCATAGGAGAGCTGCTCCAGCCCCCTGATCATCTTCATGGCCCTCCTCTGGACTCACTCCAACAGGTCCATGTCCTTCTTATGTTGGAGGCCCTAGAGCTGGACTCAGCGCTCCAGGTAGGTTCTCACAGGAGTGGAGGAGAGGGGCAGAATCACCTCCCTGGACCTGCCGGCCACGTTTCGTTTGATGCAGCCGAGGACATGTTTGTCTTTCTGGGCTGCAAGGGCACATTGCTGGGCCATGTTGAGATTTTCATCCACCAACACCCCAAGTCCTTCTCCTCACGGTTGCTCTTAATCCATTTTCCACTGAGCCTGCATTGATGCTGGGGGTTACTCTGACCCACATGCAGGACCTTGCACTTGGCCTTGTTGAACTTCATGAGTTTCACAAAGGCCTGCTTCTCAGGCCTGTCAGGGGCCCTCTGAATGGCATCTGTACCTTCCAGCATGTTGACCGTGCCTCTCAGCTTGGTGTTGTTAGAATATTTGCTGAGAGTGCATCGGTTGCAGGGTCCGTGTTGCTGACAAAGATGTTGAACAGCACCAGTCTCAGTCGGGACCCCTGAAGAACACCATTCATCACTGGTCTCCACTTGGACATTAAGCCATTGATGACAACTCTGAGTGTGACTATCCAACTACTTCCTTATCCACTGAGTTATCCACCTGTTAAATCCATGTCTTCTGTTTAGAGACAAGGATGTTGTGTGGGACAGTATCAAATGCTTTGCACAAGTCCTGCTGGATGATGTCAGTTGTTCTTCCTTCATCGGTTAATGATGTGACCCTGTCATACAAGGCCACCACGTTTTTCAGGCAGGACTTGCCCTTAGTGAAGCCATGCTGGCTGTTGCCAACCACTTCCTTATTTTCCATGTGCCTTAGCATAGTTTCCAGGAGGATCTGCTCCATGATCTTGCCAGGCACCGAGGTGAGGCTGACCAACCCGTAGTTCCCAAGTCTTCCTTATTTCCCTTTTAAAAATGGGAGTTATATTTCCACTTTTTTTCCAGTCTGTGGGAACTTCACCAGGCTGCCACAAGTTCTCAAATATGATGTACTTTAGGTTAGCCACTGTATCCACCATTTCCCTCAGGACCCGCAGATTCATTTCATTTCTCAGGGAACTTTTAGACCCATGTGTGGCTGCTGCTGCTCCTAGTTCACCTCATCCCTCTTTAGTAGTGATGGCAGCAGCAAGCCCAATCTCTTAACTCTTGGCTTTTTTGGTCCTCCTCTTAGTTTTAGTCTCTCATTCCTGAGGTAACATGATTACCATGCTAATAAATCTCACTAGCTCTGGCTCAAGGTTTCCTGAGTGATAATGCCAGTCTTGTATTAGATTTGCAGTATGTGGGAAGAAATTTTTTTCCTGTTTGCCTCACTTTTCCTATTGTGTAAGATAATATTGACTCCCTGTACTCACTTTGCTGTGTTGTCCATGCAAAATATTTTATATGCCTGATGGAAACACCGGAATTTGGATATCATCTAAGCATCTAAATAATTTTCTTTTAAAAAGAAACAAATACCCCTACCAATAAATAAAACATTGGTAATTTATTGAAGAAAACTGTTTAAAATGGAGTAACATAATCTGTTCTAACATTGATGAAGTGACATTTTTATTCCTGTACATTTTCTACAAAACTTTACATTGCAAGAATATAATGTCAGTAGGTGTTTTATTGCTAGAGAATTGTACAGATGAAACCACAGGCTTTGGTTTTTAGCAGGTTAAAAGCATATGGTGAATGTAATTTAAATCCTGTGAATGTCTATTCGCATATGGAGCCTGGCTTGATTTACAGGATGTATTCTGTAGCTGCTTTACAAAATTTGTACACATTTTTCATGGTTAATGGCCATATGCTTCTGTTGCATTTTGAGACAATGTGGGCTCCATCTGGTGGCTAATTGAACACCTGAAATTTCTTGTTGATAATTAAGGATTCTTTGTAGACTAATCAATGAGATGCCTGACTGATGGTATGTGGATTCAAAGAGAGAGGAGGATAGCTTTTCAGTAAATGTGTTACTATTTATATGACTCTTCAGTGGGAGTGACATGAATTCATGGGTGAATTCTTGCCATTTAACTGATTTTCAAAGTAAAATTAAAGGAGACATGATGTCTGATCACAATAAAGAAATGCACAAATTAAAAAAAAAATAGTGAAATGATTATTGAAAGGATAATATCCTATGGAGATATAAAGAAATGTTCTGATCACAGATGAGAAAATAAAAAGTATCTTCCACCAGCCCAGGATATATAAACTGAAGGGTAGTGTTAGATTTGGCCTGTTGTGAGAGCCTGAGCAAATGTTCATTTAAACATATTTCTGACAGGAAAACAGGGGAAACTAGATGTCTTCTGTTGTGTTTTCTTTGAGCTGGTGAGTTCTGTATAAATCTTCAGATCACTCAAACTCAGAAACAGAAATTGCTACATATAAAAAATGCTCGCTTGATTGGCAATACAGTGAAAATTACAAATTTCCTTTAAAGTATTTAATTAAGTTTTTTTGGAAGAAGTATAATTTTTTTCTCATGGCTATTCAGTATTTTCGGAGAGGTTAGTTGTCATGTCCTTCAAGCATATGGTACAAAGGAACAAGGAAAGCAACTCATAAAATAAAATAAAATATTTTTAAATAGCAATTTAAAAGCCTATAATAAAAATCAGCAATAGTAGTCAAGATATTACACAGACATTTATTAAAGTGTAAAATATTAATTAAGCATAACATAGACATTCATTTTATAACTCCGAAATGTTTCCAGCTTTCAGATGTTAGCTATTGCCATGCTGTATTTGTCTGACCCTGACAATGAAGAATATCCAAACCAGTACAAAAAAGTTTTGCCAGGGTTTGTTGGTACAGCTATCTCAACAATACAGGAAAGAGATGTAAGGCTGAAGTCAGTATGGTGAGGAACACAGTCATCAACTTCAGGTAACTCTTTACCAGAAATCTACTGAATGATTTATGTTACAGAGAGGCTTGCATCTTTGTCGGGGGTTTTCCATGGCTTGGAATTTTGCTTTCACTAGCAAGCAGGACCAAGGCTTTATTTTACAGGTGTAATCTGTTGTTCAGTGTTGTACTGTTACTGCTTGTGTTATGGTTTAACTCCTGACAAGGAAAGTAGAATGATTGCTGTTATCTGATCTGTGCCCTCTGGCCTAAGACTGTGGCCTGTTTTATGGACAGAGTTCTTAATGAGATGGTAAGCTCCTTGAGGATGGTTCCTGTAGGGTTTTTGCTTTTTGGGCTCAGATCAAGAGGAGGTGTTTAGGAGAGTAATTCTACTTGAAAACTAGAGATTGCGCTTGGCTCTCCTGTTGATGCTATTTCACTTGAAACTAGAAAATTACTTGCAGAACAGAGTGAAAGCATGTGAGAATGGCCATAATAGAATGGTTATATCACTCACACGGGTGGTAAGATACTCAGATTCTTTATTCAGAAGAATATTTATAGATATCTCCAGAGCTTTGATAGGTTTTGAAAAAATTGTTTACTGCAGGATAGTCTAAAGGAGCTATACTGGAATGTTCTTTTGGAGCATGGAGGATAATATGAAGTTGGATCTTCGCATATTTTACAAGAATTTAATTTTCAGTCTCAAAAATAACTGGGTTTCAGGAGGAAAAAAAAATCTCATTTTGGATTTATCTTAACTGATTTTTATTATTTCTCAGTTTGGTTACCAAACTGATAAGATTTATATGCATGTATTGTTAACTGTGAGCAGATATCTCTGTAAACAGGGTAGAGTCCACAATGGGTCTCTGTAGCAGAGCTACTCAGGGAACAATATCTCAAAGTGACAAAATCTATAGCTGCAAGCACAAGACCAAATCTATGAACAGAGGTGAGCTGCAAGAAGAGGCCTGATGAAATTAAAGGATTAATATATCTCTCTCACGTATAGGTATGGCCCCAAAAGATCGATTATTTATCAGCTTTGCCTTACAAGACTGAGAGACTTGAACTGAGAGACAGCAATTGTCTCTTATCCCAGCTGCATAACTGATATCAACTTGGCATTGACTACACTAAAGTAAACAAAAAGGCATCTTTAACCTCTTTGTGGATGTATATTTGCTTTTTGATGTGTTCAGCATTTCAACACTTCATTTCAAGTAGGATTTTAAAATATTTAGCATTGTATTAATTTGTATTGATACAGTTAGGGTGATGTTTACAAACTTGTTTAGCAAATAGATGTAGAAAAGTGTTGTTTTGATACAGGAATGGCATCATACCTCAAAATCATGAATAGTTTATTCAGGTGTCTCTGTGTAAGAAAGCATGCATTTGTCATCATTCAAACCACCCTGCATCCCCCTCTTCTCCCTCTAGATATACATAGAAAGGTTGTTTCTATGATAATGCGAAAAATAAATTAACAAACAGGAAGCTTAAGCAGTTTCTGAACCTAGATATGCTACTCTTCCCACCTCAAATCTTCATTCCTGTATGCAGATCTATCTGGTTTACATGAGGAACACTGTCTTAAGTTTCTAATTTTGTCCTTCATGTCTTTAATCAGTGCCACAATCACTCACTCACTCTCTTGGTGTGGATTACTCTGTTTTTAAATAGAGGACTTTCATACTATGCATACAGTGCCCAGCACAGTGGGACCTCTTTTTTTTTTTTGGATGGATACTGTTGTAGCACAAGTACTAAATGGTTGTGAGAACATTTATTTTCTATGCCATACATTTGATTTTATAGTCTTTTAAATGTTGGCTCATGTTATAAGGATTCATTGACACTTTAAAAATATGGGGTAACACTTACACAAATAATTCAATAAACTGTATATCTTATTTACATAGAAGTCATGTTCAGTCTTGGGTATAATAGCTCATTCTCATTATTGCATTCCTGAGCGGATGCTTAAAGAAAAGAAAAAGCTGACAAACCATCGGAATGAACTGGAATACAGTTAATTTTGGATTGTTCCTTTCTGAAGTTATGTGGCATAGTTAATGCTTTCTGAATGCCAATAGAAATTGTTCCTGCTGAGAGTGAAATTGGTGGCAAATGTAGAATACTTGATGTATTTTTTTTCTTGTTTTACTTCTTTGTTGATAAGCAGTAATATTTAGCATAGATAAAATTAAAGTCTGGTTTATTGTCACAGCACTCTCCAAACTAGCCAGCCAGCTGCAACAAGGTCTTTTACCACCACATACCAACATACTATTCATGCCAGTCCCTCTGCTGCCTTCTCCTAGTCTCTCCTCCCTCTTCCTTGGCTGCCCAACCACTGAACAGAACCAGCCACAGCTGCACCTTGTCTACATCAGCCAACCTGCTGCCCCGAAGCCAACCCACAGCTGTATATTATCAATGATAATTAACCCAGCTTCATTCCTCTACAGTTTATCTGATACAGTTTTGTGATTATGTACAATGAAAGCACCAGTAGGAAAATATAAGTAATAGGAAGTGTTTTATTTATCCTGTTTATGAAGATGTATCTCAAAATCATGGTTCTTAAATATTAAAAAAATCAATTTTTGCATGCTAAGGAAATGTGCACTTGTACATAAAAACATTGTAAATCAACTTAATTTAAAGTGCATCTGTCATGGAAACAGTGTCAATTTGTGCTCCTCATCCAATCCCCAAATGGACCTGAAAATTGTTAAACCAACATTGATTTTTGGCTTTTAGAAAGTTGTGTGACTACCAGACACTTCCAGTTTTTGGGTGTCCAGCTTGAAAGCCCTTGTAGAGCGAGGTTTGACAAGGCTGTCTTTTCAGTATTCTCTGAAGGTGAAAATCCACCTGGATACTCTCAAGTTGCTCAAAATGACCAGTTAGCTCTTAAACACAATGGCCATGGCCTTGCACTTTAATTGAAGTTAGGCCAAATACCAGTAGGAAGTGAATGAAGTTTTTTTGAACAAAGTATTTTGGCTGATAAGCCAATTCCTCCTTCAGTCTATCAGAGGACAACACTGTAGAACTGTTAAAGCCTGATACTTTTTCATTTGGAAGTAGGCTGGAGTACTTGATGCAATCATCTAGACATTTCATGCATAGTAGAAAAGGCTTCCCTTCAAGAAGACTCAAGAAGCCTAGGAAGAGAATAAAATCAGAAAAAACCCTCAAATATTAGGTAGAGCACAGCAGAGAGGTGCATAATGATGGTTATGAAAAAAGCATTCTGATTTAAATAGTCAGCACAATGGATATTTCCAAGACTTCTCTTAAGAAGGAGGGGAAAAAACAAACCCAAAACTCCAGGAGGGTAAATATCTTGCAAGATGTGAGAAACTGACACTGCTGTGACTTCTCATCTGAATGTAATTCAAAGAAAATTAATCCTCTTTAACTTTTCCATCTCTTATTAAGCTTGCAACAGCAGGAAGGAAAAAAAAAAGGTAAGTTAAAAAGTTGCTAAGCATTAAAAATACAGACTGCAAATTTGGATAATAGTAGCAGCAGATGCTCTATTTCTGGTCAACAGTCAGTCAGTTCTAAATCTGTCTGCCTTACTGTCTGTATCTTTCACAGGTAATTTGAGCTTTAAATGTTTTTCCCTCTTTAGCACAATTTAAATGGGTCACACTATATTCACTTTTTACATGAACAGCTAAAAAGGGCTGTTAAGGATGGACTTTTTCATGGTTTCTTTGCAGTTCCTCTTTTGTCTTAGGTGAACAGTGTTCAGCACTTTCTGTACCTGTCTTGTGAGGCTCCATTTTTGGGGGCATTTTTCTTCCTGTAATCTTATTTAATTTCCTCTCACTCCCTTTTCCCTTTAATTCCCCTTCTTCTTTCAGTTTTCCCACGGAAAATAGGTTTTTAAAAATTAGTTTCAGTCTTTGCAAACCTTAAGGTTGTGATGAATGATCTAGACTTGTATAGATAAATCTGAGTAGACTTTCATGGAAATGTGACTGTAAATTGTATTCTGTGTCTGGATGCAGTGTATTGCGCTGTGCCGTGCTAGGTGTAGTTGGGGTGATACCTACCCATGTAGGCATCCATGTCTAATTAGCTGAAATCTGTTTTGAAACTGAACAGAATGTCATAAATTCTCTGCTGGTTTGAAAAGCAACAGCCCTTTTCCTTGGCAGGACAGGGGTTCACCAGCCATTTGCACTGGTATTCCTCCAACTGCCCTGCTCTCTCCACTGGATGGTTCTCCCTTTGGGTTCTTCAGGTGTTTTCTGGGGGCAATTTCCAGCTGGGTCAGGTGCAGATTCTTATTCAGTAACTCTGGCAGCCCTGGAGAACAGTGTTCCTCAGGAATGATACACATGGGTGTATGAGTGCAAGAGGAAGGAGTGTTTGAAGACTAGACTTTTCTAATGCATGAGATAAAGGGAACCATTTCTTCTATCTGCCTCCACACTAAACTCAAGATCTCTTTGATCCCAGTTAGTGTTCTGATTGCTGCGTAAAACTTTCCTTCTGACTTTATTCTTACACTTTCAGGAGTTTACTTGAAACATAAATTGCTAGGTTTACTCCTGTGGTATTTTAATGCGTGTATGCACATTTTTCTTAGGCTCCTTGGGAGTACATAACATTAATTACGTTATAGGAATGTTGGTTTTGTCTCTCATCAGTACAAGTTTCTCAGTGTAGAGATTGGATCAATTGTTAAAGCAAACCTGAATACATTAAGGTAAACAAACCTCCCTGCTCACAAATAATTACCTTGTGATGTGGAACAAAAGGTTTCAAGAGTGAGATAACTAATTTTAAATTGTCTAGTGTTTTTCTTGCTTTTGAATTGCATAATGTCACCACATAAACATGGAGAGAGGTATTACCGTTATAAAATGGAGGCAAGTACAGAGCTCTATTCTTTATGAAATTGGTAACTGGTGAATCTGTTACGTGAATGTCAGATTGTGGATCCAGAAAAGCTTGCAAGAACTATGGAACAGAGGACTTTACTCCAGTTTACAGTGTAGAAGGAGGTGGTGACCAGATTTTTCCACAGAATATTAGATAAAAATTTTAAACTGTGAAATAGAACTGGTTTTCAGTGTGTACATGCATTGATATAATCATATCTGAAATAAGGAAAGGTTGCACAGGCAAAAGTAAATAATGCAATTTACATGGTGAAATGTCTTCTATTTTTAATGAACAAATCTTGAAAACAAATAGCAGTCCCACTCTGTGTTTGTAGATCAGAGCATGAAAGTATTAAACTTTAATTATGGAATGTGTGAAAATTTTCAGTGTGACATCATTGTGCAGCATTATTGGAATATATTTAAATATTCTGAGTTATATCACTAAAGAATCTACTAACATTCTAAAATATTAAGAGAAAATTTTCTTTGCAGAATGGAGAGGATATTGTATGAAGAATTACTTTACTCCAGTTAATGTGTACCAATAGATAAATTACGCTGATACATGTGATATTTTTAGAAGTTTGATGTTTTTCTTAGAGACTAAAAATAGCCATTTATGCATGTTATGATGTTATATATAATAATGTTCTTTTTGTTGAACGGTATGAATTAGTTCTTCCATACAGAAAGCTGGGAAGAAAAATGTTACTAAAACATTTTATTTATGGAGGGGTGTACGTGGGAGAGGTGAGGATATGTTACTTTAGGAATTTTAGGTCTGTAGAGGTCGCCATCACGTTACAGTGTGGGTGGAAGAATGAACCCATTGTGTGTTTTTGCTTTGCTGGCTCAGCATTCCATCAGAGTTAATTTTTTCAATAAAATATGACAAATAAAAGGCTCCCTCTTCAGATCCCACTGCGACCTAGACTTCAGGAGCAATCCAGAGTCTTAATTATCATGCTAGAAGAAAAGTGGGATTCTTGGCCTTTTGGCTACTCTTGGGTTTCATACCAGTTTAAAACTGGATTTCTCTTGGGGTTGGCTTATGGACACAGTTGATGAAATAAGCCATTCTTTCTCTCAGTAGACACTAACACTAGATGTGCTTTTACCAAGATGCCAAGAGATGTGCTACTTTTTTTTTGTTTCCCTCTCCCTTGAAAGTGCCGTTCTGGTAGGCACTGCTAGTTGCTAAGTTTCTGGCTTCTGAAAGAATGGCTGAGTCTTCTTTCCCGAAAGCTCCGAGACACACAGAAACCCCAGAACTGATAGTGACTTTTTTTATCTTCTGAAGTATCTGATGAAGTTCACATATGAAATTGTTTCCTTTTAATTTTATTGTATTTGATTTTGAGTTAAGCAGCCCTCAAAAAGTGGGAGTGGGATTAAAACAGCACAATAATTTGAGTAGTGTTTTAAAGAAAACAGAATAAATTAAGGCAGTAGAGTGCTCACGGTTCTGTTTTCAGTGATTGCTACCATTTGTAGTGAAAATTGCTGTGGCAAAAAGACACCTTCTATTACAGAAAGATAAACACATAAAAGATTAACAAGGTACAAAATTCTGAAGGCTATCTGACATGCAACATTCATGAAATAGACGAGTTTTGAAAGCCACAGTTGGGTATTTGGAGTGGAAATGTCCATGTCTATATAGTTGAGATGTGCGACTGAACCAGCCTCATTGTTTTCAGCTTCTAAAGTTACAGTGGCAGCTTTGATGAAATTTAAATTTTGAATGTTAACAATTGCAGAACCATAAAGTGTATGGACTTGAAAACAACAATCAAGACAATCTGAATTTTGAAATAAAATATTCAGCTGTTTAAACTATGTAAGATACCTCAGGGCCAATCCTGCACCCACTTGATGTGATTAACAGGGCACACACATGACATCAGTTGTGGGCACCCTGGCCATAAAGGGTGTCATTTCTGATGCTTAGAGGACTTTTTTGAAACAGTTGTATAGGCAAGGTATTAAAAATAGGCAAGCTGTTGATTTTCATTATGTTGTGTGATAAGTTTAGCATAATTATAGGTAAGAGGTTTTCCACTGATTTTTTCAATTCTTTGCTCAGGTTCTAATTGGCTGTGAATATTTATCTCTGTAAATATATGTAGTGTGGCCATAAATGAATAAAGAATATTGCCAAATGGTTTTAGTATATTTTATGAGATGTTTGAGATTATGCTTTCCTAATGATTCCCACTCTATGAGAAAAATAATGCCTTTAAAGGAAATATACCTCATTACAAAGATATTGTATAGTGACTAGAAATTCAATTAAATTTCATGTTAATTCACATTAACCTAAGTTAAAAATAACCTAACACAACCTAAATTAAAGAGAAATTTTTAGGACAGTAATACAGAATAATTTGTCAGTTCTTTGAAATGTTTTTCATATTCAACAAGTTTCAGGATAATTAAGTAGCCAGAGTATAGTTACTCATATCAAGTGGAGAGAATACTACAGATACACAACATGATTAATGTAGAATAATTTTCTTATTAAGAATTCTGTGGTTTGTTGTTTGTTTTTTTTTTTAAAAGACAAAGTCCTTAAGTGCTTGGGCTAGGAACCAAGCCATAATGTGTCATATAATCTAACAAATCATTTGTTAGGTGTGTTAAACAGTTCTAAAATTCTTGGTCTGGTTCAGGACTGCACAAATCACATATGCACCCTGAGACCTTGGTCTCAGTAGTATCACAATTTTTCTCTAACGGGCTTGTTGAATGGTATTATTGGATACTAAAAATAGTTTTCCTCTTTGATGCTCTGACTCTAGCTTTTGCATCTATGAATGGTAGAACTAATTTTGTTCTTGTCCCACTGTCAGTGACTGTAATAATAGGTCATGCTGTGCATAGCACAGGACAAGAAGGTAGGGAGATGAAAGTGGGAAAAGGAAACCTAGTGCTATATTTTCTCTGCATTTTACCAGTCCTGTACGAAATTCAAACCAATTTACATAATAAAATATCATTAGTCTCACTTATACGCAATGAATAGTATTTCAATACAGCTTCTTCCTGCCATGTCATTTTCTCTGGCACATGTTGCTAATTAAAGATTACTGGAGAAAGCTTCCTTGAGGTAGTGCATGGATTTAACCTCTGTTTGAAAAAGGTGTGCATTGGATGTTCATTGACCTTTCCACATTTAAAACATTTTACATGTTTGCCTACGGTTGCAGTGGCCTCGACTAGGTGTTTTTTCAGTCCCGTGTTCAAGTACATAGGTACTGTAGTTTTGAACTGTGATGGGAAAACTGTGATGAACCTATTATCCTTTAATTCTTTATAAGGAGAACCAGTTGTTTCTTCTCCTTCTTGCAAACAAATGTTCCTTACATGACAAGAGAAAAAGAACAACATCAGGTAAGTTCCTCACAAAGACAAGGTCAAAGTAAATTGTAATACAAAATACATGATTCCTGGAAGAGTAGAGAATTTAATCTAAACTATGCTATGCAATGAACAAAACCCATTTTTATCATAGAAACCTTTTTATAAACAGAAATACCAGCCTGTTATAGTGAATGCAGAAAGTTAAGCAGAGTACTAGATAAGTTTCAAGCAAAGAAATGATAAATGACTGTAGTATGAAAGCAGGAGAGCTAAGATAAGAAAAACAAAAGGGATGGACTTAGTGGACAAAGTAATTTTTTCTATTTTGTAAGATTATGTTTATGACTAAATGTCTTCCAGAAAGAGAATGGAACAACAGTGTAAAATATGAAAAAAGGTAGAGAAAATTAATGACAAAAGGATGCAGTAAATTTAAACTTTAAGAACTGTTTATGCACTATCTCTGGAAGTTTGATACCACCCTCCAAATTTTATATACCTTTTTCATCCTTATCTATATGGATGTATCTATGTGTGGATTACAAGTGAAATGAAAACCAATAAATTTAAATAACACTTAACTGGGCCAACAATATTTCTGATCCATTGACCCCATTTCCACGGTTGTTATACAGCTTTTACTCTGACAGGTGTCTCACATTACAACTGACTTTCTTTATAACCTCACAAACTGAATTGTCATAATTCTTAAGGCAGTGAATTCATAGAACCGTAGAATGGTCTGGGTTGGAAGGGACCTTAAAGATCATCTAGTTCCAACACCCCTGCCATGGGCAGGGACACCTTCCACTAGACCAGGTTGCTCAAAGCCCCATCCAGCCTGGCCTGGAACACTGCCAGGGATGGAGCAACCTCAGCTTCTCTGGGTAACCTGTTCCTGTGCCTCACCACCCTCACAGGAAAGCATTTCTTCCTAATATCTCTTCCAGCTTAAAACCATTCCCTCTTGTCCTATCACTACCTGCCCTTGTAAAAATCCCTCTCCAGCCATCTCGTAGGCCCCCTTGAGGTACTAGAAAGCTGCAATAAGGTCTCCCTGGAGCCTTCTCTTCTCCAGGCTGAAAAACCCCAACTCTCTCAGCCTGTCTTCATAGGAGAGCTGCTCCAGCCCCCTGATCATCTTCATGGCCCTCCTCTGGACTCACTCCAACAGGTCCATGTCCTTCTTATGTTGGAGGCCCTAGAGCTGGACTCAGCGCTCCAGGTAGGTTCTCACAGGAGTGGAGGAGAGGGGCAGAATCACCTCCCTGGACCTGCCGGCCACGTTTCGTTTGATGCAGCCGAGGACATGTTTGTCTTTCTGGGCTGCAAGGGCACATTGCTGGGCCATGTTGAGATTTTCATCCACCAACACCCCAAGTCCTTCTCCTCACGGTTGCTCTTAATCCATTTTCCACTGAGCCTGCATTGATGCTGGGGGTTACTCTGACCCACATGCAGGACCTTGCACTTGGCCCTGTTGAACTTCATGAGGATTGTATGGGCCCAGCTCTCAAGGTCTCTCTGGATGCCATCCCTTTCTCTCCAGCATGTGGACCTTGCCTCTCACCTTGGTGTCATCAGCAAACTTGCTGAGGGATCAGACATAGTTTATTAATTTATTTTAATGATGTGTTTATTAAGTGATGTAATTTTTTCTGCTCAACTGATTGTCTAAGGTTTCATTACTACAGAGAATATTCAGAAATTATTTAGCAGGTAACACTGGTGTAACAAATTTTGGTTTTTAGTGCTTTGCACTTTGACATTCACTTAAACTAACTTTGAACATTTGCTGCCTGATTAGGTAATATTTTGTATCCATGTTGCTAGGAGAGGTGCTATCTTTGCACAGATATAGGTAAGTAACTGAATAAGAACAGTTGGTTGTAGCCAAGAGGTACATAATGGAAGGAAGTGTCTTCCATTTACTGGTATGGTGCATTGAAATGTCTATTGTATAATTTTCTTTATAGAAAAAATATGTGTATTCGTAACATTGTATCTGACTGCTGTGGGCATGTTAGTTTCTGGGACTAGTTAATGGAAATACGCAGCACTCAGCATCTCAGTGGTGTCTGTGTCTGAATGCTTGAAGAGTATTTTTAAGGTGGAACATACCTGTGTAAGGTTTTTTTTAGTTATGGCAGTCACAGTTCTGATTTACAGGAAATTTTAAGAAAATTATCTTTATAATTCTGTCTTCGATCTTCTTATGTTTAACCTATTACTTCTGTGTTGTCTTGCTCCCAAGGAGAATGCATGTGTAAAATTTGAAATTAGTGTCTTTAATAAACTTTGAATTACAGTTCTCTTGAAAATTGGTTATGTATGCATGCACATGTGTGTGCAATTACATTTGGCAGACCAAATCTTGTGGAATTAAGAGTTAAAGCTGGTAATGGATTTGCAGTTAAATTTTCAGAGTACAATTACAATTTGATCAAATTATTTCAAAAATTCAGCAGTGCAAAATTTTTCCTGTAGTTTTTGTGGATGATTTTATTACTTATGTGAAATCATTTGTTTTAAGAAGACAAAGCAAGGGAGAGACATTTTTAGGTGCATTTTGTTTACACATAATAATTCTGCTAATAACGTCAGTATTTCAAAGAGTTGTAGACTACCTGCAGTGCAGATTTTAGCAAAGAAATAAGCGTTGTACAAAGTATCCACCACAATTTACTTTTAATTTACTGAATTCAGTGACTAAGTTTGAGGTTCAAAGTCGCACAAGAGAGAGTGCATCTCATGTCATTCTCATTTTGATAAGAAACTGTCTGACATTTTGAGAAATGACCTACTCTGTAATCACAATCAGAATGTATAAAAGCTCTGTGATACAGAATTGTTTTCTTATTCAAAGTGGTCTCCTGTTCATAAGCTATTAACTGGGCTGTGAATTGCAGCTGATAATGTCAAGCTGAGGTTTTTTCATGAACTTCCCTTAAGGTACTGTAGAAAGCCATATCGGCAGGATATTTGGGCGCACAGAATGTGAATTTTCTTGGGAAAATGTGAACAAAATGAGTAACATTATCCCTGTAAGAAATGGTTTCCAAGGACGATTCAGACATTTCATTTTCTTAGGAGGTGGTATATAATATTGTTGTTATCTTGGAAACAACATATTACAGTAAAATATAGTTACAACATATCTGTGCATATCAGTCAATGTAAACAGAGAGCATGTTAGTGAGCTAGCAGAGAAATCAAATAAAATTCAGTGTCTGGTATAAATTTGAGATCTGAACTGACATCTATTCGATGCATTCTAAGTAACTCCCAGCTTCAGCAAAATTCAAATCACCTGCTTGCTTCTTAAAATATTTTGATAAAGTAAGATATCTGCATGATCCAATGCAGTGGCCAAGTTACAGATTTGAAGGCCAGTGCAATACTCACAGGTATAGGACACTGGTAAATGTTAGAGGATACTGCACATCAGTAAAAGTATAGGCACTCCTTTGGCTTCCTAGAGGTGGCTGGGAGGATGAGACGACACTCCATCCCCAGGAGATTCATTGAATCTTTGTGCTAGGTGGCAGTCACTGTATGTTCATTCCTGATCTCCACAATCGTTTTGGATGTCATACTTCTGATTCTTTTGATAAAATACTTTTGCTTTCTAGAAATGTGAGATATTTGTCTTTCTTGTTCATTCTTGTGAACAAAATGTGGGTACATTTGGACTTGTGAATCACTCTTCTATGTATACTGAGTATGTATCTGAATAGAGAAGGCCATGATTTGGCTAAGTGGCTACATCCTTTTCATTTTGTTGCTTTCAGGTCACTTAAAAATTCTTTATGTCAGTGTCATATTACGTTATATCTTTTTAATGTCTTCCTACTTTTAAAAAATGCATATCACGATGTGAAACATTAGCAGACTGTGTGAACAAAATTATCAAAGGAATTTTGGCATTGCAAAAAATATTCAAAAAAGTGGTTTTTGTTAATACATTTAGCCTCACAACTTATGTAAGAGTTAACTGCAGCATTATTAAAGTATTTTGACAGATGAAGCTTTCTCAAAAATGGTTGTTAAAAGTGCAGAGCTGTATAAGATGAATGCAGAGGCCAATCTTCCATCACTATGTTGCTGATTTGACAAGAAATAATGCTGAATAGGCAGAGTAAACAAGACCCACCATGGCTCAGAAGGACAATTACACAATTTATATGACCTAGATAAAGGAGATGTCATGGTTTCTTAAAGTGGAAAATTGCCTTAGAGTCAGTGTGTGAACTTGTTAAATATATGTAACCAATCTGGTTTTGGAAGATCTAGTTTAACTTCAATATATGTTAAAAAAGATTTTCATATTTATAGTAAATGATAAAATGAAAATATTTTCAAAGACATCAAGGGAAGATTTGATTTTTGTAATTTTTTTTTTCTTGAAAATGTAGGTCAAATACTTGTTCTTCAGCCTTCTGAAGGAAGACACTCATATGGTCTTCCACCTTCCCTTATTCTCTTTAAAGCAGAGATCCTTCAGGGCACAGGATAGGGTCTGTGTACCCTGTTTAGGTGTCTATACAGAGGCAGATTAAAAAATTGAAATTATAGTGGATTCCTGTAAGAGATTTTGCTTTTAATAACTTCAACTTTTAAATGCAGAAAATTCCTCCGCCTTTTTTTCTACACAATCTGGAGCAATCAAAATTTGCTCTATTTCTTGAACAGGATTACTCTTCTGTTCCTTACATCTGGCACACAGCAGCGAACCTTTGTGCTGTTTACTTTTATCTTTAGTCAGATTAACTCTTGTATTTGATGTTTTGTTGAATTATTTTATACCTATTATTAGATTTGTTCTTTTGAAAACATTAATATTGAATCTGGTACATGTACTAGGCCTATACAATAATTTTTCAAGAAGCATCTACATTTTCCAAGCTACAAAGTAGATCTGTAGAAACCTCTTATAAATTATGTCAGGGTTATTCTGGGTCAACAGTTTGCTAAGAATCTTTCAATACACAGTTAAGATGTTTTATTTCCTTGTTGGTCTGAAGATTATAATTGGAAGAACTTCTGTGCTTGATATTATTCTTGTTCAAAAAAATTCTGTATTCTACAGAATAAAGCAAATACACTGTAAGTTTCCCCCGTGATGTCCATTATGACTAAGAACTATTACAGACATGATTGCTGGTTTTGAATTATCCTGGGAACTAGAGATGTATCATTAGTTATTAAATGGTGAGAATAATAATATATTTCTAACTCACTCATATTCTGCAAACATTTCCACAATATCATGTGGAAAATTTTGAAAAATATTGCTGAATTAAAATAACTCCAAATGGCACTTCATATAGAAAAAGACCAGGGACATATTATCTATTAATTAGTAATGAACATGTTTATGAAACATTAAGCAGAGATTTATGAAACAGAAAGGAAAAATCTAGAGACAACAGAATTTTGCAGTTCTTTGAGAAGACTGATTTGACTGTTGAAAAGACAGGATTGCATACTCACCAAAGAAAAATTTTGCTAAGAGGCCCTCCTAATCCATTGCATGTTCCAATTTCAGACAGTGAAATTAAAAATCATAACTTTAAACAATAGAGAAAAATTGCAAGAAGAGGTATTAGATAGAAATTCGTTTATACAAAGCTTGCTGTAAGAAATGAATATATTAATATGGGTAATCAAAGTCGGTGAGAGTTTAAAGGGGGGATGGGGGGGATGGGAAGAGAGGACCTCAACATACAAATTAAAAAACCGAACTAAACCAAAAAGCTGCCAAAACCTAAAGCCACAGTACCTTAACAATAATTGTTTATAATAATTATTTCTGCTGCTTATCAGAAATAGATGATCAAATTGTAAATATAGTTATAAAAAAATAATAGTACTAAGAAAGTATTCTGTTCTCCTTTTCTGGTGGTTGTATTTTTATCATGTGAGGATGGTGGATTTTACTTCCAATTTCCAGCCAAAAGATATGCAGAAAAAATATAGAAAGGTGTTCCTAAATGATTTGAAATTCTGAAGAGTATGGTTTTACACAGCAAGAAAATAATTTCCATAGATATTAATTTCTTCCAATATAAAAGGGAATATTGAGTTTTAAAGGGCTGCTTAGTCCAGCATGGGAAGATGTCACTAGAACAAATGAGTATTAATGGGTGAGCCACCCAAATTTATGTTAGATGTTTTTAAAGGAAGAATAATTAAGCAGCAGAACAAACTATAAAAGAAAGGATGTATTAATTTTTTTTTTTTTTTTCGGGAATGTGAGTCAGTTTAGGACAAATTAGACTTCAGTTAAATATAAATTACTGATTTCAGTAGATGAGGCAACCAGGTAAGATTTTCAGATGTCAAGGTTTGTTGCCTTTCATAGCTTTCTTTTATCTGTTGAGGATGGAAAAATAATTGTTTTGAGATTTTCAGTCTTCATTTGTGTTTATTTAATCTTTGTATTTTCTCCAGTACCAGGTACATTTCAAAAGATGATTTAAACACATTTACTGATACATCTCTTAGCTTTCTTTTTTCCAGTACAACCATGTTATAGTTGTGTTTTACAAGCAGCTATAGATAAAACATAAACCAGACAAGCATTCTGTGACACTCTTTAGACATATTGGTTGTCCTGCAATTTATATACGGGGCAGCACAATGGTTTAATGTGCAATTCATATGTGTTCTTCCAGGCCTCCCTAGTATCAGCACCATGTGATTGATTAATGTCCACAAGCTGTTATCCAATTACACATACAACAATGTAGTATTCATTTTAAAATAATGCATTAATTGTATCTTATATCCACTGACGTCATGGATGCTAATAAAACTGCTGTTCTGCTCATGCAAATGATCAGGCATTGCCTGTAGGTTAAGCAAGCCCACTGAACGTGAAAAAATAACCTGTGTTTTTTCCATAGGTTTTGGATCAGTGTGGAAATCTATATGCAGTAACGTGAAAAGAGATAAAGCTCTTTGCACTTAGTGCTTTCACAGTAGACTCTACAGTATTTATCTCAGAACCGTTAGTTATAACTACTGGTGTAATATTACCTGAGGCTTTTAAAACATTGCTTAGTTTGGATGAAGTCTGAAGTTTACACAGCATAAAATAAAAAGAAAACAAGTGGTTCTCTCCTCCTTCAATTCTCCAGTTCTGCACAAATTATCTAACTGACAATACATCATTTATCTTTGGTGTTTAATTAAGAAACAAACAATTGCTGACATTAAAAAAATTCATCAATTGGTATTTCAGAGAATAGTCCAATGTGCTTCTGCAGTTTCACAAGGTAAGGGACTACTTTTGATTTTGAGCGGTCTTTATCTCCATAATAATGTCAGTGAATTCAATGAATTGCAGAGCCAAATGCTATATTAGCAAGGAAATATTATGTAGCAAACGGGATTGAAACTCTGCTATGTCATGATCCAAAGGTCCTACTTGGTGCAGGATGCATCAGCAATAAATAAGGTTTAAGGATGTAATTGATTTTGATCCTTTTCTGTCATGTGTTATTGGAGTATTTTGTTTTATGCTGCCAGTGTTTTGAAATTGTAATGGATAATTATCATTACAGTGCGTCCTAAATCATGTGTTACTGAATATCTTTATATTTCTGTTCTAATATATTCCTCTCACTGCCATTATGGTTGCAAAGATCTTAGTGCCACTTTAGTTAATTGTAGAAGCTGAATGGTGTCTAACTTCCAGTGATGCAGAAGAAAATACGTACTTGGATGCCGTTATTAGTCAAATTGAATTTTCAAGCTGAACAGTAAAAGCATTTAGTTCACAGCATTTTTACACAAATTTAAACAAGGTGCTGTTTGTTTGAACTGTGATGTTCAGAACCAAAAAAATATGTAAACAGGTTGCTGAGCTCGTCATCCGAAATGCACTGGGTATTCTGAGACTATAAAGTGATACAATATCATAACCAACCCTTTTAGACTATCAAAAAGATTATTTATTTTAGCCTTTGAAGTTACTTCTTCATGCCTTGATGAACTCCTGATTTACTGAATGTTGTGAAGGGAGCATGCCAAGCAGATTTTTCTACCTTGCAGCATTATCCACCTATGTCAGCTTTCATCCTAGTCTCTCACCACTTTTTGCTTTTTTTCACAAGCACTGTTGCACTGAAGGAATTAAAAGCAACTTTTAGATATTATCTATTTCTGATGATTTTTGATGGTCAGACTTTATCTAAACTGTGTGGGAAAATAAAATATTTCCTTTAGATTTGTGTTACCTTTTGGATACCTTTCAAGGATATGGTAATCCTTACCCCCCTTTTCGTCAAATCCAGAACTTGCTAGTGCTACGTTCAAATTACTTCTCTCATAAACCAGCACTTCCTGGATACCACCTCAATATTGCATACAAAATCTTCTTTTTCTCAGCTTTTTCTCTTGTGATTGATAGTCTTCTGTGAAAAGGGACTTTAAAAATGCAAAAACATAGTTCCCATGTTGCCTTGTTTTTTTCAACAGCAGCCTGAGAGTAGGTGCTACTTTTGGCTAGATCAGAAGACAGAAACAATTATTTGTGTGTAGGTAAAGAGAATACCTGAGGAAGTGGCTGTATGCATGCTAAGATACAGTTATTAAGAGGCTTCATATTTCCTAAGAGTAAGAGTTGCTTTTACACAGTTCAAGTTTTATTTCATTCTGCTTGAAAAATAAGGAATGAATCATCAGTTCCGGAGAGCAAACATTGTTTATAATTTGATAGAATAAATTTCAGGGGTTAAGTACAAGCAGTAAAATGAAAATGCTATTTAGGAAGTTAGCTACAAATCCATGTAACTTCCTGATTTATTATTTTTTTTTAATCATTAGTCCCAGTCATACAGTTTTGTTGTGGTTTAACCCCATCCAGCAGGTAAGTGCCACACAGCTGACTGCTCAATCCCTCACGATGGAATGGGGGAGAGAATCAGAAGAGTAAAAGCGAGATAGTTTGTAGGTTGAGATAAAGACAGCTTAATAGGTAAAGCAAAAGCCATGCATGCAAACAAAGGAAAACAAAGAATTCATCCACCACTTCCCACGGGCAGGCAGGTGTTCACACCATCCCCAGGAAAGCAGGGCTCCAGAACATGTAATGGTCACTTGGGAAGGCAAAAGACCTTAAGTTCAAGCATTTCCCCCTTTCTTCTTCTCCCCTAACTTTATATGCTGAGCATGATGCCATACGATATGGAATCCCTTTGGTCATCTCTCCCAGCTGTGCCCCCTCCCAACCACTTGTGTCCCCCCCAGTTTGCTCACTTCTGGGGTGGGGTGGGGTGAGGGGCAGAAAGCCCTTGGCTCTGTGTCAGCACCCCTCAGCAATAATGAAAACATCTCTTGTGTTATCGGCACTGTTTTCAGCACAAATCCCAAACATAACCCCATACTAGCTACCATGAAGAAAATTAACTCTATCCCAGCCAAAACCAGCACAAGTTTCTACAGCTGAGTGTCAGTACAAAGGTGAGTGTTCTTTGACACATAGCACTGCTATGCTCAGCTTGTACATTGCTTGCTTGATACTGTAAACCTTAATCTTTACATGAAAACATTGTCTGACCAGGTTTTTGCTGGTCAGAACGGTCATGCCTTCTCTTTTGGTAAGTTCATTGCACTTGGAAGACAAAGCTGGAGAGGTGGCTGACATGCAAGGGTACTAGTTTGTAGTTGCATTTTCCTAGTTAATTAATCCTAACAACCTTCTCCCTGTCAAGACTAGCAGAAGTGTAACATTTTTTCAGTTTGTAAATGACAGAAGTGTTTCAAGACTTTTATTTGATTGCTAGTTATTTTTTGTGGACAGTTATAGGACACTTACTGGTTCTGACACCTTCAGAAGACCACCTTCATGCTTTTGAATTATGTAAACTCTGTTTGAATTGAATGAACTCAATTGGTGTGCTTTGTTATGCTGAATGATTTTGCACTATTACCTCTACAGCATTCTTTCTGTCATAGGTATGGATCAAAAGAGATGCTCAAACCAAAGATTCCTCTTTGTGAAACAGAGTGGTTTTCAAAGGTCATTCTCCTTTGAAGCAGTTTGTGACTCCTTTCCATCATCTGATAGAGATGAGTATTCTGTGTAGCTCACCATCTTGAACATGGGTTTCTGTTGGAGATAAAGGTTGTAATGACACTTTTAATTGTGATCTGTTTATTAGTTTGGGATGTGGTTGCTGATAGGTTTAAATAATTCAGTGTAACTGCTAGGTACAGCATTTTGTTAAGTTGTTGCTGGGATTATGGAACAGTACTAATTTTTGTAAGTAAAATATACTTCATTATTGAAATAAATGCAAAAAAAAAAATAAATCCCTCAACTGATTAAGGAAGTGCAGGGTACATATAAGAGTGTAGAGATCAAGGATAGATTGTATATGCTAAATAAAATTAACACAGAAATTCCCCCAAAATTCCCCCATATGTAAGTTGCATGTGTATCTGATTAGATTCACATGTCATTATTGTATATGCACTGGAAGGTTGCCTGTGCATGCTAACAAAACTGTACTACTTTTTTCCTCTAACCTACACTTAGAGAAGGAGCTGCTAGGTTGTTACTACTTCTAAAGTAATTTATAATATACGTAAATAGTGCATAAGTTATGCAGGGTAATGAATTTGCCTTCTGGCTCCAAGAATCATTTTAAAACTTTTTCACCTTTCTTCGTTTGGTACAAACCCACTAGTCATCCCTTTATGGAAAAAAGCAGCTTCAATAGAATGATGTAAGATTATCTCGGTTAATGTCTTTGCTCACCCACGCTTTTTTTTTCTTTAAAGAACAAGCGGTCCCAAAGTGTATCTAAAAGGAAACACAACTGGATCACACTCTTGTCCAGCTGGCAGTTTATTATCAGAAAGATTGTTCTTTGATGATGTATTTAATGTAATGCATTGTCCAAATGCTGTCTTCTTAGTGACATACTGCTGTAATGCATCATATGGCTGTAAGACATCAAAGCCTTCTTCACTTTGATGATGTCGTATAACCAACAACGTGTCTTTGTGAACAAAAGAACAATGAGCCTTCATGAAAGTAGATGTATAATTCTGTTTATGAACTGCCCGCAAATGCAGATGACACAGAGTTATCGTATATCTAGCTTTTATTTGAAAAATAAACTGTTTAGTACTCTTCATGGCTTTTAAATTTTACTTAAATGTACTGCTCAGACTAGACTGGCATGATAAGTCCAACACCTACTCCTACCCCCTTTTTAACATGGCACATTTCTGTTAAATCATTTGCCACAGAGCTGGCCTAGATGCACAGCATTGGGCTGTGCTGGTCTGCATTTTTTCAGATTTTTCAGATCAACAAAAAAAAAAAAATATTTTTGTTGTCTGATCTGTATGTTGATGGGAAAGCTGTGCTTACCTTGAAGTGAACATGTTTTATCTTTTATAATTTCTCCTGTGCTCTTACAGGATTCATAACTGGATAACTGCTGCTTCTTAGACATAGTGTTCTAAGAGATGTAATCACATCAAATGTGTTGAGTGATTTGGTAATTATGTTTCATTTATTGTCTTCACTGAGATGTGGTATGATTATGCACAATCTTGATTTCCTTGATTAGCTGTTTGACCAATGTTGTTTTATAATCAATAGCTAAAATGAGAAGAATTGGAAAGTTTTAAAAGACAATGGACAATACGTTCATCTTCTGGAAATCAGTATTCCAGTGGAGTAGTAGGGGAAAATGGGATTACAAGGTAGTAATGAGTAGCTGGGTATATATTGCTGTGCAGCTAAAGAAAAAGAAGTGAAAATATATGATAAGGTAAAGAACTGAAAACACACATTTGCTAAAGCCATCTATCATCTCAGCATGGTTTCTGAAAAAATAATACAGCACCAATAAAAAAAAAATCCCCTAAACAAAACCAATGTAGCTGAGGAAAAGTAAGAGGAGGAGAGACAGATGTGACTCATCATTGAACCCATTTCTGAATTTCTGTCAGAAGCTTGGGTCTGGATTTCGTAAAGCTCTTAAAATTGTTCAGAAGTTCCTGAATTAGACGTTTCTTCTTTCTGTACTGCTGACTGTTCAGTCTGAAGTCTACCAGTAGAAATAACAATTGAGAAGACATTTTCTGGTACACTTTGGTGTTCTGTTTCCACTGAGTCTCTGCTAATCTAGTTTTGCTGACTCTGGTGCCATGAAAAATCTGAATTAGAACCAAAAAGGTAGTATTTTAAGAAAATGTTAATATAAGAAGAGGTAGGTTTAAGATGCATGACTTACTGATTTTGGATTTAAAACTCAGTGTGCTGTGTAGTCTAATAATATTACCTATTAGCAAGTCAAAGTCAAGTTTAAGTCAAATTGATGATGTTTGGAACACCCTCTATAGCATACATGGAAATCTGGATATAGAAATAATAAAATAGATAAAATAGATACATATTTGCATTCTAGTTTGCACATTACAGACATCTTCCCCATTTATTGTTTATACAAGACAATATTCTTGGTCTACCAAGATTCTCTTGGCAGTTTTTTCTAAGATGACTTTCCTGCTTTATTTCAGATTTGTGAAATGTTGTTTGCTGTTATTTATGAAACATTATATTTAGAGTCAGTAGGAAACTTTTTTTACATTTATATCTGAAATAATTAGCTTGAATTCAGACTACTTCTATGACATCTAAAGTAGTTCTTAAACTAATATAATCATGCCATTTTAAACAATGTAGAAATTCTTTTACCAAGCAAGTTGCATTGCTATTAAATATGTAGCCAGTTCTAAAAACCTCACTGTAAGTCACTAGTGATCTGTATAAAAGTACCATTCAATGAACCATGGAATGGACACCTGTATTAATATTTTGTTTACACCAAAAGGAAAAGGAAAATAAAAGCGGTGAGGCAATAGGGCATTTTTAGTCTATAGCATTTTTCACAGAATCACAGGATGGCCAGGTTTGGAAGGTACCTCTGGAGATTATCTAATCCATATATTAGTAATTTCACTATATTAACCACTTTTTTCATAATGTCAATATCTTTCTCATATTTCCTCTCTCAAATTCTAGTGTTCTCATTTTCTTCCTGAAATAATAGATATATTTATTCAGCTCTACAACTTAGTGGTATTTCTGAGTTCCAGTTGCTGGAAAATGAAAGATAGTTAATGAACAGTGTAAAAACATAAAGCTCAAGTACTGCTACTATAAAGGTCATATTGTGGAACAGTTATCTGCAAGCCAGTGAGCTATTTAAATCATATTTAATGGTAAGTAGTCAGATCAGATGGAGAATAGTCAGGGTATCAAACACAGCTTCTGAAAGCTGTGCAGTTTAAACCTTGAACTTGAAAGCAGGAAAGCAAATAGCTGTTCGGCTTGATCTCTGCTATTCAAAATTAAAAAACACTGAAAGAAAACTTCATTACAATTTCTTCATCGTATAGGTGATTAACAAAGGTAAAACCTGACCATATTATAGGTTTGTTATGTCTAAATAGGGAAAAGCTTGGATATTCACTTCTCAGACTTCTAATACCCTATCAGGATTTTTCTTGAAACATGCAGTTTGCCAGCAAGATCCTGTCACAGTCAGTTCTTGCAGTAGATTTAATGTTCTTCAGTCTGGTCAAAGAGTGGGCATAAAAACTTGTGACCACAGCTCAAAAGTCTCTAGAGACAAACTCTGTTTCCGATAGAGGCTGTAAGCAGGTTGAGTATGAGCAGGAAAGAACATATATACTTCTTAATATTGTCCTAAAGTCTGCCAATTTTCAGAGTGGGAACTTCTGGGTCTGTAAGTGAGAAGTTATGTAGTATCATTTATAAGTCAGTTCATTTATCCTTGAATTAGGTTCAGTTCTGGGAATTTGTTAATGTTCATTTTGCCTATTTGTACCTTAGCATCTTCCACAGCTACTTCAGCTTTAAGCAGTTCTCTGCTATTTTTCCTGTCTTTCTTCCCTCCAGCTTCCACTCTTCCCTTGAAAGCAAAAGGGTCAAGCAGTAGAATCTCCCTAAAACATTTCTGTTAATAACACTGTAAATAATTAATTTATTTTTTCTGCAATGGTTTTGTGCTTTCTGAGCATTTTTATATCCTGGTTGCCAGCTGGCCCTGCAGATTCACTGACTGGTTTGTTATTCGTAATGTATTGAAAGGGTTAGTTTTGAATCCTTTAGAATAGTTCCTAAATTCTCTTTTAACCAGTCTCACCATGTTTTTTACATTTCCTCTACTTCTCAACATTTCATCTTCTCCCTTCATTTGCATACAGCTACAGCACTTTGATCATGCAGTTTTCATAATCCTGATATTCTCCTTCATTTCGCCTTTACTGAAGCATTTTTCTAATAAGAAAAGGGCACACACAATTCTTCCACATGGTGTCCTTCAGTAGTCCCTACACTGCTTCTGAGGTTTTAATTCTCCTAACTCTATTTTAACCTAATTTTTATAAAATTCCTTATTTTCCATGGTTTTGCTTTTTGAAGTTTGGCACACTTGGTCTTTGCTCCTAGAATATGCTGCATGTAAGATTGTGTGGTCACTGCTAAAGCTGGCATTTTTTAATAAAAGATTGGAAAGCACTAAGAGATTTTTAACTAGATCCTACACATCATGTAGATCCAAGTCAACTTGCTAACCAGTTCTTCTTTGATACAATCCTCAATAACATTGACAAGTTTTACTTCTTCATGATAGTGTCCTGCTGTGATATTTGTCCAGTATATCAGTGGAGTTTACAATGGAAATTACCTGGCAGAATTTATTTGCCTCCCTTGGTGCCTCACTGGTTTCTCTAAGCACATTGCATATAGTGCATGTGTGACGTGGATGGTTCACTGATGATATAAACTCCAAATAATATTTTTCAAATTTAGGCTTGGAATATTATACCATGAAGATTCTGTGTTAACCAGTCAGTTAATTTGTTAATTTGATTTGATACTAAACTTTCCTTAAGGCGGGATTACTGTTCCTATAGTTCAGGTTACTCTGTCTTTCCTGTATATTTTGTATTCTGCTTTCATACTGTTACATTGATTGTCTGACTTCCATGAGCTTCCGACATGTCTGGTATATTAATATCTTCATTTGGATCACATTCCAATTTCTCCATCTTATTTCTTAGGCTTCCGGCATTTACAAAGTGGCAGACATACTATTGATTAGTTTTTGGCACTCTTTTAAAATGGCAATCTGTTTGTTTTCTGTTTCCATATTTGATTATTTCTATCCCTTGACCTGTCCTCTTGACAATAGAGAATTTTTGTCTTCATCTTTACAAATGTTATCTTAAGCCCTGTGTACTTCTGTGGCTGCCAGTTTTCCCTCACTCCTCAGTGTAAAGTTCACTCTCAGCTCTGTTTATTTTAATCATCAGCACCTTGGTTCCTTACAGCTGAGATCGGGTCCTTTCCTTATGTCCAGAAGAACCCTCAGTTCCTGAAAAATTGAATAACCTTTTTTTTTACAGCAAGTTCTGAAACTGCTTTTCCATCCCTGTTCCTGGATATGTGTGGGCACTCACAACACTTCAGAGATGCTAGCAGAGACTGTGGTTTTCTTACTCAGAACTCTGTATTTTGTGTCTGAAATTTATCTCTTGCCTATTTCGTTAATATACATGGAGAAAACAATTACAGGACTCTCTTCAGTGTTTCCAGGTTGGTTCCTTTTGAGGTCTGTACCTTCTTGCCTGGTAGGTATATTTTCCATTCTGGGCTCAGAAACCCGGAAGCTTATTTGCCTGAGAAAAGTGTTTTCTGCCAATGCAAACTCTTTTCTGCTTCCAGAAGGGCATTTTGAGTGCTGGATGTTATCTAGCGCAGACATCTGTGCCTTGTGTTTGTTTCCCCTTTGCTAGCCTCTGATGTTTCTGGGCTCCTCTGAACTTTTTCACTTCATTCCTTCCTGAGCAGGACTGGATTGGTCAGTTGGGTCTGATCAGCTCTGCTGCCTGGACACTGCTCAGGCTGAGGCTGAAGGGTTTTCCTTGACTCTCTGTGTCTGCCTGAGTTCCTCCAAATCAAACAGGGCTGAACTTCTCCCTCAGGAGCTCATGTGAAGCCTGTACCATTCATTTATGCACATGCACCATTTTCCTGGATGAGGTAGGCATCAATTATGATGCTTGATGCAGTAACCTGCATGCTTCATCCTATTGTTTTTTTCTCTCTGAATGGACGTAAGAGCATTTCTCAAAGTTGTCTTTCATCTCCAGTGGTTCTCTTCACCTCTTCTCCAGGTGTTGTTTTTCTTTGGACAGAAAGTTGCAGAGCCATCTGGCTTCTGTTGTCACTGAACCCCTATTGCAGTGAAACTGCTACTTCTCTGATTGTTTTATTTAGTCCTGGCTCACTGCTCATTCACTGAAGCTCTCTTTGTTTTGGAAAACTACAGAATGTTTTTGTTCTGGGCATAGGATAACAACTACAGGCTTTGCATATGATTCGATGAGACAGTAACTTTTTAAAGGGCAGATTTTTGTTATATGAATGCCATTCACACAACTTGTCTGCATGTTCCACCTCATATGCCTTACTCAGCAGATGATCCATGCATGGCAATCTTGCATGAGAAATTGCTGCAGAATTGGAGCCAGAAGAGAAAAAAAATGCATTTAAATTTATAATAGAAAGAAATGTAACATAATGGAATAAGTTGAGGGGAATTTCAGTCTCCACAGGTTTTACTCTATTTTTTTTCTCTTCATTTGAAGATAGTTGCTGTCTTTAAGTTTTCTTTCCATTTGTAAGGAGTATTTGAAACTCATGACTTATAATCATGTTTCCTTCTATTCAGATAGGTGTGTTTTAATGGTAACAGTTATTTTTAGAGTTTAATATATATACATATATTTGCATACACTTCCTAAGTCATAAATATAGATTGCTTATGTGTCTAAGTAAATTGGGGGTTGTTGCACACAATAAGAACGTTATATATGCATACTAATACCTGTTCAGAATATCATGTGCATTTATGCACAAATAACTGGTCGATATCTGTTTCATTACGGAGTATACTTGTGGTATCATTTTGCACCTACATAACAGCAAAACCCAAGAATTTTTGTTTGCAGTTGGGAAACTACAATACTTTATGCAAAAAGTAAAGACTTTTTCAACTCCATTTGCATTCATATAAAATGAATCTGAAGTAAAAAAAAAGCCCACAGTGATGTTACCATATCATTTAATAACTATCCAAACACATAAATGACTACATGGTGTGCAACAACTGACTTTGAATATAATGTAGATTTTTAGCTTTTATTTTGTGAATGTGATTATATTAATTACTTTATATGATTACTTTAATGTATATAATCACATCAAAGCATGTGTTTTAATTAATGATGCAAACCCCTGGTAACTATGATACCAGTCCACATTTGTGAATATTTCAACACATACTTTCTTGCCATAGTGTTATTGTCTCATAAAAATCTCAGTTGGAAATATCATGTAGGTCCTGGTAATACACTACATACTGTCAGAGTTTTTGACAAATGAAAGACAACAGGAACAATCCTAAGACTCAAATTTATATATGGAAATGTTTATCTTATTAGTGCAGTCAATGATGTTGGATTTTTTATTGGTTTGTTTGGGGTTTTGTTTGGTTCTTTGGTTGTCTTTTTAAGATGTCCCTGTCCTTCCTGCTCAACATCGTCAATTCCAGTTGGCAGAATTGCTCATACTGGCCATCATCATCAATGGGCAGCCAGGGTAGTTTCAACAACATTTGCCATTTTAAAAAAATAATTGGAAAGGCTGATGAGGAGGCATGTCTCCCCTCCCCACTACTTCTGTTGCAAATGTTATGCACAAGCAATCAAACTAATAAGATCTGTTTGCAACATTAACTAATTCACATAACCAAGGAAAAAATACTTCCAAATATCACTAATACCAAGAAGTTTTATTCATTTAGATTTAATATGTAATTTTGATATCTTTGACATTTAAAAAGACATTAGAGATCCCTAAGTTCTATTCAACTTATACCAAAAGATTAACATCTATATTAATTGAAGGAATATAATGGTAATATACTCCTTGGTAGCATAGTCATTAAAATAATACAGTTTCTGTTGGCCTTTTCTCCCAGTATCACTCAGTTGTAGACAATTTAATTTCCTATATTTTTTCTTTTTTTCAGTTATTTCCTACTAAGTCATGCAGATCAAGAAATTCTTTCCTAGTGAGGATGTGTAGAGGAACAGTATTCACTGTTGTATGTGTGCATATTCATGTAAACATGGACTTTCATCAAAGGCATGTCTATGTAATATAGAAGTGACTATATTTAGATGCATGTGTGTTGGGGTTTTTTAGGAAACAAAATCACTTCTGTCATGCTTGTATCTTTATTTTTGTTGTTTTTGGGTTTTGTTTTGTTTTGTTTTTAATTTATTTTCCTGTCAAGAATAAACAAATGAATGGGCTTCATAAGGACTTTTTCTGGAAAAGAAATACTATGTTTTTCTAGTTGAGAAATTTTGTGCAAATATTGGTGAATACTCATCCTGATGTAGGATAGAGAGGGACACAGCCTCATGCTATGCCCGAAGTCCTTTCCAGCATCTGTCTGACAGAACGGAGCACTGTAAAGAAGTGCACTTATACTTCTTGATTAGGATGTGCAAATTAAGTGCAGGCAGTTATAATGTATCCTCATTCTTTATAGTCTGCCTCACTAAAGCTCAAAGGCAGGTGCTTCCAGTTTCTAAAAGAACAGTTTAGTTCCAGTGCCATTCCTTGAGTTTCTCTTTCAAATTTACTCTGCACTTCATCTATTGTCTGGTGATGCCCTTTTCAATATCTGTTGCGGTATAAAACATGGTGAGGGTTACTGATTATCCAAAGTTGAATTCAGAATGGCATTTCTGATGACATTTCAAAATTCAGCAAACTTCAACAAACTTTAGCTTTTAACAACCAGTTGGAAACTCATCAAGTTAAAGTAGAAGAGAAACTACATATTGAATTGCAGCAGTGATAAATCCATTAATTTCATGGCAGAACTGACTCAGATTTTTGTACATGCCAATTTTTTTAAGGGCAAATTGCTGAAAAATTTTAGATGTATCCCTTCTGTCAGTATTATCTACTTTAGGTTGTATGATAGCTTCCAATGCATACATAAAAGTTATGTCTGCAAAATAACTCATAGGCTATAATCAGTTTATCTCTATTTTCTGCTTCTTTTCCAATCAGTGTTGCTGCATGCATGTGAGCAGTTAAAACTTGCATGGAACTCTTTGGAAAAGAAAATAAAACAAATCTTTGATGTGTCTGGTCATCAGCATGTAGCTTTAAATGCACCTTTGTAACCTTTCAGTTGCTTAATTCACCTGAAAAACCTGAAAGTTGCAAAGCAGAAAGATTTAAACCTTCCAACTAGGATTTCTTTATGTGATGTTTTACAAGGAAAACTTTTCACAAACCTTATTTATTGAATAAATCTATGAAAGAGGCTTCAGACCATGGACATTTCTAATGAAATAAAGTGATCTTAATTATCCCACTTATCATTTATAACAGCAAAGAGACAGTGAAGTTTCCTACAGGGATTAAAATGGAACTGATAGTTGGGGTAGAGGAGAAAGAAAGGAGAAAGAATTAGGGTTTGAAACTCCTGACTCACGCAATTTCCAATTGCTTTTTAGACACCGCGGTCCTTTCAGGTGCTCTAAATTAATCACCATTTGAAGAAGTTAGAACAGGGTTCACTCAACACTCCAACTGAAAAAAAAAGAAGAAAGTATTAGCATGATAAACCTGGCTGCTGGGTAACCTGCTGCTAATGCATAGTAACACGGCTACTATGTAAAGAGTTGCAGAGCCCTTTATACAATTCACTCTACAAGGCACTCTGAAGAATAAGAGAAAGAAAGAAGTATCAGCTGAAAAAACAAGCAGCAATTGTTGAAGATAATTATCCTTTTATACTCATTTTGTATTTTCTTTAATAGAAACGGTTTTTTTCAGCTTAAGACTATTGCCTCAGTTGTAATAGAAGTGACTTCTATTCCGAAGCAAAGAAAAAGTTCCAGTGACTTTTAATCTTTATTTGTGTTTATCTTGTAGCTACAGTCTGGTAGACTGTGAATATCATTTGACAACAGAGGACAAGAAAAGGGGGACAAGAGAAGAGTGACTCTGAATTTTATTCTAAGTTTATTCTAACTTGGTCATTACTGACTCTTATTGACTCTCACCAGGTCAGGAGAAAACAATGTAGTATCTTTCCCTTTAGGAAAGGGTCATGTGTAGGAACACAACAGTTCACTGATATTTGCTTCTCTCTTTTCTCAAAAAGCTAGCAAAAAGCTTGATTTTTAAATCTGATTAATTAAAAAAATATACAGATTTACAGTGAAAAATACTTCTTTGTACTTCAGTCTGCCATCCTACTGCTAGCAGTACTGTTATCAAAGTAGAAGTTACTAATGATGTTTATTAGTACATTTGTATGTGGATATGACCAGAGGTAGAAAAAGATATTTTTCCAAGAAGAAAAGAAAAGGATTTGATTTAGAATTTCAGAGAGTTGTGTATAATATATATGTTACCTTTGCAATTTTTCTGAAATTGCATATGCATTTTCCTCTGAGTGACTTAATTCTGAAATTCAGAACTGGTCCTGAGTTCCTGCAAATGTAAACTCTGCTGGTTTAATCTATCATCTTTCAGCTGGAGCTTCTAAATGTCCCTCTCCCTCTTGTGTTTCTTTAGACCCATTCAGTGATTTACCTTGTCATTTATTCAGTGTGAGGCTGGGCACATGCAACAACTTCTTTGGTGCTTTCCCCTCCCATGTAATTTTGTCCATTGAGTTACTATTTTGGGCAAAGCTTATTTGGTAAGTGTAAGTTTGAAATTGTCCCTATGAGTTGCCTTGTCTGGAGGGAAGAGATGATAATGATTCTGTTGTAATTACTGAAACTTCTTGTTATAGAAAAAAAAAATTTTGATCTATTTAAAAGAAAAGCACAGCTACAAAACCACCACAAGGAAACAAGTAGAAATTTTCCTCACCAGATGGAATTTTCTAATGACAAAAAAAAAAAAAAAAAAAAAAAAAAAGGAAAAGAAAAAGCTGCTGGCATTGATTATAGCATCCTTTCTGCTCCACTTTACACACTTTAGAAAAGGTGGAAAAATGTTTGGGATAGCAGTGGAGAGTAGATGGCGGTCTGGCCGCTATGTGCCTGCTGGAGCAGACACTTTGATGGACTCCTTGTGGACAACTCAAATTACACTGGAGGTTGTTGAGCTCTCTCTGTGTCGCAGCTCTTGAAATGAAAAAGCTGTCTCCCACAGCCTCCTCCACACCAAGCATAGACTTTTTTCCTGCCCCTGCAGCCTCCTTCCAAGTATCACTATTTCTAATGTTATCATTTCCCATGTTATTTATTTGTCCATTTGTTTGTTTGTTGGAAAATATCATCTGAAGGTGTGCATGATGCTTTCAAGACAAGCCAAGAATTTTTATTGTTTTGGATTTATTTAAGTCTTCTGTGTGCTGACAAGGGAGGAGTGAGGGGAAGCCATAACTTAAAACAGCCAGCAGCAAGCTACCTGAAATGAAAATACATTTAAATCAGATTCTCATACATGATTATGAGCTTGGAATTGATTTTCTCAGAGGGAAGATGCAGAAACATGTCCATGGAAGGGTTCAAAGTCCTAAATCAGAAATCTGAAATTCTCTATTTTTACATGAAAAAATCTGAATTTTTCAGGTCTTTGCAATTTCGAACAGAAAGCTAAGGTATCTGAAGTGATTAACATAGTACAAAATAAAGTCCATTTTCGATCCTATTCTCTCAAGACAGTTTTAAAACATAAGGTGACCAAAGGAGGACTTCATTTTGCAGACAAGGGTTGGGAATGACTGCATTTTATGTCACGTTCTGGAAGAAAAAGGATTTTAATAGTTTTTTGATTTTGCTTGCAGTCTTAACCTTTATACTTCTAGCTTTGGAGAAATATTTGGCATAACTGCATTTTCCTTCACATAGAACCGTGCATTTTCAAAAAGGGAGGGGAAAATGTTATAATAAAAAAATAAAATAAAATATTCCATACCTGAAACTATTTGGCTAGAATGTGTCAAAAAAATTGTTTCTTGATCCAAAGTGTACTGACTTCAAGAAGCATCTTTATCTTTTCCAGGCCTTTGTATCAAGCCTTCCAGGAGGTTGCTTCTCTCCAGACTTCTCAGAACTCCATAAGCAAGGGCTACAGAGAGTGGTCTGTGGTAAGTTACTTTCTAAAAGTGCAAAATAAAGTAGGAGCTCATTCACTAAGGAAAAATACATGGCATCTGCACTTTACGTTAGTGGTTTTCATGTACTAATCACCAAAGTTGTGCCTTAGCTGTCACAATACCAATTACAGACATTTATTTCTATGGGAATTGATGACAATGTTTTCTCAAGAAAACAGGTCACTTAAAAATACATTTTAATATATGCTTAACAATAGATGTTTAACAGATCTTTTATTTTCTTCCTGGCTGAAATGTCAAGGGCTACAGTGAAAGTGGGATTTTTTTAACTGTCTGACTTGCTACATTAAACATCAAGAGTTATATGCCCAGCTTTTAAGAAGACTGTAGTGAATCCTTCAAGAGTTTTTAATTATGTAACATATTTTAGATTATTTTTTTTTTACTCTCATCTCTATTGACTTCAATGGTGATAAACAAAATAACCCTTGATTTTTAAAACCAATCACATTCCTCATGTTCAAAACTCTGAGACTCGTGAACTTAAGAACAAAACTGGAATAACCCAAAAATGATTACATTTTTGTATGCAACATTTCATCCTGGAAGTAAACTACTCATAAAGTTAAGAACAGGTCACATTGTTTGACTTAAGTGTAATTTATTATACTTTCTTGTTCCTAGAGTTAATATTTACCTTTTACTTTTTGTAGATACATATTTCTATGTATATTTTGTGGATTTGTTTTAACTGCATGGGTTTTGCTCCAGCACACTTTTGCATGAAGTATGTGGTGTTGAATAATTTATAAAATGGTTTATAAAGATTGGAAGGAGCCTGCTGAAGCAAATAATTAGTGTTAATGAAATTCATTATATTATTTTAATAATCAATATAAAATATTTGTGTTTCAGCCTAGAGCTTGACATGTCATCACTATAAAGCAAGTTTTTATCAAGAACAGCATTTATCAACAGGAACATTAAAATCTCATTTAAAATGTGAGGTCTTTTCTTCATATCACTTGTTCATTTTCCCAAAGCATTATTCTTCTGGTTTATTATTCACCTTTGCATTGTTCAAATACTCAGTAGTTTCAGATCCTATTTTTCATGTTTCCTTTTGATATTTTTCAGACTGTTGGTGCTGTAGCAGCTTGTATTGTTAAATACATTAAATCCTCTTTGCTCAAAAAAGGCAGCCCACTGCAGAGAACAACTTTCATTCTCTTTTATTACTTAATTACATTTGCAGAAACCATTTTGAAGGAGATATATTTTATCTTGTTGGCTACTCCTTCTTTTGATATATTTTCCCATTCTTTTTCTTTAGTTCATAAGAATCATTTCTACAGGTTTTTTTCCCGCCCCATTCTCTACTTTGAAGTATGGCACTGTATTTGGCTTTTCAAAGATTGTTTCCAAATCTCTAATGTTTTTACAAACAAAAGCCAAACTCCATAGCACTCCTTTCTTGCTAGAAACAGAACTTTACCTTGGATTCTAATGCATTTTGAATCGAAATTAAAATTTCTCATTGTTTGTGAATGAACATCCAGCAGCCTTCTCTAACTTCTTTTCTATATGTTCCATCTTCTTTTCTGTTTTTGTTCTTGCTGTTCACATATTTTGAGCTTAAAACAGACTACATAACGCTGCCTAAATAGTTTAGCTTGCCTCTCCCTTTGAATAGGGAAAACCAGTTCCTTAATACTGACCTAACTTTATCCATTCATTGAAGAAAAATTGTCAGGGTGAGGGTTTTCCTATATCTAACCAGAATGAAAGATGTGTAGTAGTTACGATCTGACATGCAAGGATGAATTTGTAATGCACCACCAGTTCCTCCCAAAGCATTTGCTTGATGGCACTAGGTGTGGTGCCCAGATGATAAGAGCAAAATCATCTTGATAGACAAACATTTAAAAGGCATTTAAACGGGCTACGTAACAACGAAGATCTGAAGGCACAGGAGGAATACAGGCTTCCTAAGGATTTTAAATCAATGGGATAATAGCAATTAGTGTGTGTGATAGCTGGGAAAACAGCTTGGCAAATGAAAAAACCAACAGCTCTGAAAGAGCATCTGAAGATGCTGATTATCAGTCTAAGCTTGTGACAGTTCCTACTTCCAGTGCAAACTGTCATTTTGCCAAGTAAATAACAAGTAATAAACATTGATAAATGAGGTATGGAAATCCTGAAATATATTTTGTATTGCTTTTGGTTTCATCTGATAGTAAACTGAGTTTTTGTGAAATTCCAAGCTGACACAATACTTTCAGAATTCCTGTTTCCAGCATGAAATAGTATTTCATATGTGAAGATGATAGCTGCTTGTTTTCCATGATTATACACACTGAAGAACAGCTGGTTTGGCTTATGATTAATTACTGAGATATATTAAACTTACCATTTGTTTTTACTGGAAGGAGAAAGTTTACCAGCAGGTACCATATAGTTAAAGTGGTAATGATAAATATATATATAATATATGCTGATAAATATAAATAAGTGAATACAGGCACAGAATGCTTTGGTGCAATTGAACTGTGAAAGAATGTGTCACACAGTGAAATAATATTGTATATAAATGGCTCTTGAATGAATGATTTTTGTAATCATTAAGTTATATGGCCTTCACATATATCAGTGAGCCTATGACGTGGTTTTCTTATTGGTGCTTACTCACCAGTAGTAAGTATGATACAAAAGCTGGTATAGAGTGAGGAGGTTTTGAGCACTGTGGAACACAGTAACACAGCACAGAAATTTTGGTACCCTATGAGGCCTCACCTTTTTCTCTTACCCATGCCATTGCTTCAGCTGCTATGTGCTATTCTTCACACTGTTGCCAAGAAGGGTATTAGAGATTCTGTTTCTTCTTCTCTCCTGTTGGTTCTTCTCTTGGACCCACCTATAGATGTTCCTTTTGATACAAGACCAGGAGCCTACAGCAATAGAGCTCAGTCTATGACTTCACTCACTGTTCATTCAAAGTTGTTGATGCTCCACAACTAGTGTGATCTTAGCAATATTTCTGGGAAGGGTAGGAGCATGCTAAGATGAGGAAAGAATGAATCTCAAGTTCAGAGTTTTTGCAGCATATATGCAGTAAACAACCAGATACTGAATCTACTAAGTGAAAACACTCAGTTTACAGATCTGAGTCATTGCAAATGTAGTTATGTTGTCTTCTTTATTTATTGATCCATCATTTCTTACATTTATTTACAAAAAGAGAAAAAATAATGTATTAACAATGATGTAGTTAGTAGCTAGCACAAAAATAATCAGTGCAAATGTTAGAGAGGTGAAACTCTGACCCCAGGCAGTTCAGGAGGTGAGATACCTTTCTCAGAGGTTGTTTTCAAGATAATCATGCTCATTGTAGGTGAATGAACATGAGGTTCTTGCTTACCCTGAGGCTCCTAAAATTTGGCCAAAGCCAAAAGACTTGGTGCAGTTGGGTTGCATAACTTTCTCTACTCACTCTTTCTATGCACACTGTAACCTAGTAGGATGGATCCTTTCTTCTCATCTATATTCTTGTTTTCCTCTTCAACATGAGCTCTCTGAGCTTTTCCAAATATCCCTCCATTTTGCTTGTACCCTACAGCAGGAGCTCGGAAATTATACAAAGGCTGCTTTCCTCTTTGCTGCCTAGATGTACCCTGTTTGACAAAACCAGAGTGTCCAGTTCTGTTAGAAAAACTGCTAACAGTCCATTACACACACAGACTTAGTCTTCCGTTTTCTTCTCATCTCTGTGAAACAGGTGAGGAACCTCCTTTGAAACAGGAGGAAAAAGCCATGGAAAAGCCTTTGTGCATTTCACTTAAGGCAGTAGAAATATTGCGTATAACTTATTTCAAAATAAAGGACATGTTGCATGATTAAAATGAAAGGGAATAATGTGAAAAAGTGTTTAGTGACTAATTGTTTTAAAATTACATGGAAAATGAGTGCAATAAATGAACTTTCAGATGTTGGTAACTGTCAGGTTCAGTATGTAAGCCTGAGATATGCACAATAAAATAAAATCATTCAGTGACATGTTTTTGTCCCTATGTGCTAGAAATTTTCCCATAAGTCATTCCAGTGATATAGAGTGTTTTTCAGTTCCTTTGTTCCCCCTTGCATTTACGGCACTGCCACAGATTTAAATAATTACTCCCTTTCCCAAATACTGGAATTTTAAAGGTATGTATTAAGACAGTTGTGTGAAGATTTATATATATTATATATATATATAATGTATGAAGTCCATCTTAACAAAAGAAGAAATGAAGTAAGATACACAAATAGAAATCAAGAAAAGTGGAAAAATTAGTCAGGCAAACATTTTCCTTCATTCCAGTATTGCAATGTAATACTACAATCTAGGTTTAGATTAACATAATCTTCACTTCTGCTAATCAATTATTTCTTCTATTGTAAGAGGTCATTTCTTGATATCAGCCTAAAACAGGTGCTATTGTCTGAACTATAGCTTTGTTAGATTTATTCCTACTCTTTCAGTTTTAGGATGTAGGTTATACATTGGCTATATAAACCTTTACAACTAGTAAGAAAATCGTTCAGTATAAAATCCATTAGAAAGTAATGACTTTATTCAGAACATGAAACTATCCTTCTTTCGTGATTTCTTCAAGGCTACTCAGATTTCCTTAGGTCAATTTCTTTCTTTAATACTAACCTGCAGCTATGAACATGTATTATTAGAGAAATGAAGTAATGGAAAATCACCCTGATGTGAAAGTGTATCAGAAATCATAAGTGAATACGCTTGCTTGGGGCATTTGAATAACAAAGCAATGTACTACTGAAAGTTGGCAGCAATTCAGCTCCTTTAAGGCTCATAGATTACCTGGATTTTGGTTCAATTCATAGTATCTGACTAAACAGGTTTCACTTTCTATTGCTGCTGAGATTCGTCACCAGATAATGAGTTGCAAACATAGTTGCGAATTTATAGTATGTCTTATCCAGAATCAGGTAAACAGTAGAACTGGGAATATTTTATTAATTTGTTAGTAATTTCAGTTGCTATGCTAAGCTTGATTTTAAATCTGTCCGAACCGATTTGAATAACTAATCAAAGCTACTATGTTATCCTTCAGCACATGAATGATTTACCAAAGAAAATGTATTTATGAAATACTCCTTAAAGTACTCAAAGAACTGTTTAGAAGTTTCAATGGATTTTGAAAACTTCTGTAACTCTTGTCATGTACCGGATCCAAAATAAAATGAAAAAATCACGTATTTGTAGTGTAAATGTCCAATTTATCCTAGTTTTCTTCACAATATGAAAAAGAGGTCTGCTTTTCTTGAAAGGTGATGGCAAAAAAGATGAGAGCAAATTATTATATGCCACAGTAATGTCTGCAAAAAATCAGCTCAGTCATAAAGAAAAAGATAAAGAACTATAGATAAAAAATCCAAACCAATTTCCAGATGAAAAACATAATTACACAAATTAATTGTATCAACTTTTTTGGCCAGTACTCTTACAGTATTTAATAAATTAATTGCATAACATTGTGTATATTCTTGCATGAAACCTAAATGGAAACCATAGTGAATCACCTGACTTAGAACTCCTCATCTAATGGTTTTGAGACTTTTGGAAAATGCAGTGTAAAGGAAGTTACATACATTGAACTGTGTATTAAAACTGAACTTAGAATCTGAGGAAATGACATTTTACTTGCCTGGGAAATTAGTTTTCTGAGATCTGTTGAACAAATTTTGCCAAGTAGGGTAAAATTAAGGCACTCATGACAGCGTTAATAATTACGTAAAGCTACAGATTCCCATAACACCCTTCCAAAGCAAGTCAATGCAAAGCTTTTCATGATTTACAGTGATACTGTTAAAATTGCTTACTAAAATAAATCATGCTGTCTTCTAACACATTTCGTGAAGCTGGAACAAACAAGATGGATTTTCTGCTCCAGCGGCACCTATGCTCAAAATTCAATAACAAAGGCACAAAACTTTGCAATGATACAGTGATGCAGCTGTTCAACCAAGACTGGACATTTTTAAGGATCACAAAACTGAAACATCAGGCCTTGCTGTCCTACTCCAATAGGGAAAGAGAGACATGAGAGGCGGACATGGGATATTGTTTAAGGTGCCATGCAAGTTCATCCTTCCATTCCTTTATTTGCACTCTCACTTACAATGCTCCCCTTCTTTAGCAGGACATCTCTTACAAGTAAGGGATCTAATACTCAACTATTGAAATCAAAGGGTGTTTTGACTTCTGCTTCAGCGACAGCAGGATCAAGTTAAAAATGATTACAGAAATCATGCAGTGAGCCTTGAAAGCAGTCAGTGGCTGCTCTGAAAACCAAATCAATTACTGGGGAGAAAAGATGAGTTAATGTCCACAGTACAGTCCAGCTGAAGACATACCATCTGGAAAGAAAAAAACATCATGAGCAGAAATGCAGCATATTGATATTCCTTTACTACGTTAGGGTATGAAATGGTCTTAACATAATTATGCAGACAAAATCCCTTTTATAAACTGTGGAAAGTGAGGCTGACAGACGAGAGCACAGATTTTTAAATTCTGATTTTAATGTGGGAATGAAGAACTTGGCAGCTGTGACTACAGCTATGTGAATAGTTTATTTTCAGGCAAATTCTAGGCAATTTCTCATGAATCATCTGGCAACAGCAAAAAACCACCCTCCTCTGCTTGACTTACAAAGTGAAATAGCTACTGAAATTGCTGGTTTTTGGGTAGTTTTTTTTTTTGTGAAATAGCTATTAAAATTACTATTGCTTTTAAACAACATAACCTTGGTCTTCAGAAGATTAAAGAGGGGAGCTATTAGATCACTGTCCGGGTCTATATGACTGTTGATGACAATAAGCCCCTTCATTACTGTGAAGGGGCAGAGAGTCAGAAATACTGTTTTCTGTTTAAATTTTATATTTATGGAACATGCGTAAAAAACCCCCATTTTTGAAATCCAGCCAGAGAATCAAAGCCACTTGCTTTAATACTCTTGAGAACATTGTAGGCCAGAGGATAGGTAATAAGCTTTGCCTATGTCTTGAATTGGATTGCACACATGGTGATTTAAGAAAAAAATACAAATAAATTAATCTGTCCAAGAATTACTTTATGTAAACTCTACATATGTGTGCTTTGCACAATTTGGAAGAATATGTACACACTAAATATTAGGTAAATTGTTTAGGCAGTTTGAAATGCTGAAAATTTGGTTCCGACCTGAAAGTTTGGTTTATCTTTATCTATGACATCTCCCCCTGCCCTCCCCCCCATTTTACCACAAAGATTTTGTGAAGCCAGGATAGTATAACAACTTTTTATGCATGCATTTTAATATGTTATCTTGTTAAGGAACAATTGAAGTGCCTGTAAAGTAGGCATTGTAGTATGTTACACTATTCTCTTGATTATCATGTCACTATCGCATCAGATTGCATTGTACCAGGCTTATTTTGGAAATGGCTTGTGTGTTCCATAATTATTAGTATTGTACCTGTTTCTAGAGCTTTTGTTCAGTGTGTTAGAACTGAATATATTAATCACTTGATGATTGTGCAGCTAATTTCTGCTCTTGGCTCTGTGATCTAAATCCAGAGTAGCTTCATTTGCTACTTTCTGACCAGAAAATAACACACCAATATTCTTCCTGTAATGTTCAGAGTACTGTAAGATTCGTTTGATCTGCCATAATAGCTCTTCTATATTAATATAATTGTATTTCCAGACAAATGATGCTTTCATTTAAATGCAGGAGATCATAGAAAAGGTCCTGATGGTCCTGTGCAGCTTCTAGAATATTAAGAGTGTCCTTGAAATACTGGAGAAGCTCGTGCAGATCCTGGCTCTGTGCCTCTCCATTGCAATACATCGGATTTGTGAATGTGGCACTGAAAGTGTCTTGGCTTTGTTCCCACAGAGATAGGTTTAAAGGAATAAGAAATGGTGTTTGATCCTCAAATGTATATTTACAGTAGTTAATTTGGTTATTTTTCCATTTTATGCTTATGTCCCGATCAGACCAGAAGCATAATATTGTTGTAAACATTGTAGAGTAATGTTCAGATACTAATATTTATTTAGATGTGCAAAACAAACTGTGCTTTAGAAAGAGCACAAAATGCTTATCATGAGAATAAAGATCTAGATCAGCTTTACCAGAAACCTGATTTTGGAAAGGGGAGGAGAAAGGTGCCTTTTAATTGATTTATTTTAAAATTTTATTCTATTTTTAATTCTGTAGGACTGACAGCAGCTCAAGACCATTTCAGTACCTAAGCTAATTTAGACAAGTCTCAAAGAACAGAAGACAAGCCTGTGGCATTGGCCATAATCTGCTTCTAAAGTCGGGATCCTATCAGCTTGAGATTTGGCAATGTAGTGTGTGTTAGTGTGTTTGTGGCATCTATTTCCTGTTGCTATAAGCAGGGGAATTGGTGGAACCTGGAGCTTTTCTAAATGCATTGAGACACCATGCTGCACTGTTGCTTACCATTCACTTGTGCTAAGAAAGTGCTGCCTGCTTGTTTTCAGATTAAGGGAAATGATAATGGCAAGGCATGGGAGCATGCTCGGTAAGAACCCTAAAAGATGAAGGGGAAGGAATATAATGAAAAAACTACCTAAAACATGGAAAAACACCTGTGATGGGTAACACCATCACATCTCCTTGAATACTTTCACATTCTGGTATCTCTTCGGGAACTGCTGGTTTGGTATTGTGTGAACAAGATGGATCCTGGACACCAGGTATATGCATGCAGAAAAGTATGAGACTATCGTATCTGACACTTTTTTTCTATCTAAATATTGGTTTCAGTTATAGCCAAGAATATTAACAGCCCTGCCACTAAGTTTCAAATTAGTCAGTTTCAGCGTCTCCTAAAAAATCAGCTTTTCTCCAATTTTACTGCTTTGCTGTAGCAAATGACTCACAAATCCTTTCTGAAATGTCATTAAAATGTGCGAGGAACTGCAAAGTTACTTTGCATCCTAGGTAAGAAAAGAATCTATTATAATGCATTAAAGGATACCTCTTTTGCCATCTGTGCAGCCTGACACTTCTGTGCAGTCTGAAGCTTCACACCGCCAACTTTTCTGCTGTGAGGTATGTAAACACTTGGCTTAAATTCTCTTGTGCCTGGGCTTCTATTCCATGTGATGTTATTTCTCCATCAGGTTACCTCTGTCCTTTTTAGACTAAATCAAAAAGGAGAATGGAAAGATATTTTGTACAGAGGGTGTTTGATATACAACAATAACCTTGTGCAGACTAAATGCTGCATAATTCAAATTACATGTTTAGTCACAGGTTGTTTCTATTTCAGATGAACAGAATGCAACGTATTTATGATGCTAAACAAGTGTCAGACATTATAGACATTATTGAGGTGCAGAGTGAGAAAGAAAGTATGTGAGTTGAAGAAGTGGAAAAATAGTTGATATACACCAATCTTTAGCAGAAGGACTGACACGATCGTTGTCTCCTCCAAAGGCTAGCTAAGTTGAGTGTAATGCAAAGTAAGAATAATTTCATTAAAGCTTTAAGGTGGCTTGTGCTTTTTCAGTGAGGACATGACAAGTTTGTGCCATGTAAGTTTATGCTTTTTATGTGATACTGGCAGAACCCACATGCTTGTCTTTATGCAAAAGCACTGTCTTCTGTGGCAACAGTCTGTGGGCTTTAAAAAAACCCTGTATGCAACTTCTCACAGCTGCACACTTTGAATGTAAATTTTATTCCACCCCTAGCAATATTTTCAAATGTACAGAATGTCCACAGGCTTACTTTGCTTTTCCTGACTTCTCTTCAGATGAAGAGATTTTGGAAGAATAAAATGATTGCTGAAGTTTCGTTCAGGAATGTATGCTTAAGACCTAGTTGACTGCCTAAGATTTGGGCCCACTGGATTCTTTGGGGGTGGGAATAAAAATGATTGCTTCTATTATTGATGATTTTCTAATTTTATTTTTAAGAAGTAGTTTCTCTAAAGAATTGAACAAAAGAAGGCTTTTCCACTGATTTCACTTCCAAATATTCTCTAGTTGGTACATATCCCACAGGTACTTGGACACTTTTTTTTCCTCTTTGACTTCCATTGTCTTCTAAGACATGTTGTGACTATTGATTTCTCTGAAGCATTTTGTTTCTTACGTTTTGTTTTGTTTGTTTTCTCTCACGTCCATCCAGCAATGCCAAAGAACAACTCTCTGTCTACCCTTGTCCCGTTTGAAGTGAAGACTGCTACAGTTTGCATTGCCTTCTATAAAAAGTTGAACTATTATAACTATCCTGAAGATAAGAGTTGCTGAATTGCTATATCAGTTCAAAAACTGCCTTCACATAACGCTTTGCAATCTCCAGGTGTACTTCTGTGTTACTCTGTATCAGGCCTGGGTATATTATTACTAAAGAACATCTTTGGACATTCATTACGTCTGCCACCTCTTTTTAATCCAATGACATGAGGCATAGCAAACAATGTGCTTGTTATTTGTGTTAGAAAATTGAAGATTTTTCCCAAGTGTCCTTATTCCATTTATTTGAAGATTTCCCCAGAAAGCTTCTGATGTGTAAGGCCAATTGCTCCTGCTTCAAGGCCATTTGCAATGGTTTGAGGGGCCTCCAGGACATCATGCACACGCTGCTGTAAATCCTCGCTTTTGTGGGAATCAGAAAGTTTACAACACTTGCCATATAAAAGAAATCTCTGAACTATGCTGATCTTTTGAGATTAAACATCTGATTTTCAGCATGTTAAGATAGAATTTATAAGTGGAGAAAGAAGGTAGAAGAAATAGATTTATTGCCTCTGTTAACACAGAGCACAGATTTTCTGCGTATGATGTAGATTTCAGTCTTGGATGGCTATTGGGTCCTTAACTTTTTCTGATAGCAGGTCATTGGCAAATCTGTGTGTGTCTAAAATTGGTAACATATGTCATTGCTTATTTAGATTTTACATTTGAAGGAGTCAGGAGAACCAAATTTTTGAAATAGAGATAAGTCAATATGGAACAATGGAAGTATCTTTGCTACTCTAAATAGCCCCGTGTTGTAGCAAGCAGAGTGCACATTGCTCACGTGGAATAGCAGTAAAAGCTAACCTTTTTTTCTGAGATACACCTTGCATGGGCATCTCATGGACTAGGAGTTTGCAATCACTTTACTATAGCACTTCAATAAAAGCCAAAAATGAGGTGGTTCAAGTAAATTTCATTAATCTTTTATTCAAGAGGAAATGAAGTATTTGTCAGAAGTTGTCTACTGATTTTTCACTGTAATATTTCAAATTAATCAGAAACTAATGGAAAAGAATGTCAGCCCCTACATTTGACTGATAAATAGTGTGCTGCTTAAGTAGTAGATCATCAAAGTTTACCCTTATGCTGAAAATAAACTCTTCAGGTGTCTTTTAATCTGGGCTTTTAAAACAGTTGGCAGGGAGTACCAAAGTAACATCTTCAGTTGCAACAGATGTCTTTCTAAATGATAGGTGTTCTGGAGGTCACTTTGTTTAACCTAAGCCTTTATAATATTTATTTGGCTAGATAAGAAAAGCTATTTCTTTGAGACGGAATCCAAAACCTACTGGGGGAAAACAATTGGGTTTTGATGAATCGTAATCTCTTGATTCAGTGTTTGACAGGAACTATATATGGAAAAGAATAATAAGGAACTCCATGAAATTATTGTGACAGTTGAAATCAAAATACTAATAGCTTTGAAAAATATATATCTGAAAAATATTTTTTCTTTTCAGAGCTGTGTGAGCATACAGACCATATGAAACATAGAGTTTCATAATTTTCCGTGCAAAATAGTGAACTATTTTAATTTGGCACATTTGACACCTTTATTCTTGTTTGCAGAGAGATTACCTCTAATTAGAGACAGTCTAATTAAACAGCCGAATTAGCATGAAGGTTTCAGCAAAGGTTGAATTGTTTTTATTGTGTGCTTATTTTCGCGAAGTCACAGATGTCTTTTTATTTTTCTTTCATGGTCCTAAGGTTATAAGCAAAACCACTAGAAAGCTGTAAGAATATAAAAGGGCGAAAATGCATCAATTTTGGCTTTTCTGGAACTCAGGGTTTTGCATGACAGTGCAGTCCGAGACAAGAACTGCAGGTTTCTGAAGATCAGGTCTTCCCCCTGAACTCAAAGGCACTTTTGTGACAAGGAACCTTATTTCACTCTGCTTAGGTGCTTCTAAATTACCCTTTACAAAGCCTAAATTTTTGAATGCTAAACCTGAAGTTTTGTCTCCAAATCTTTGCAACCATCTCTGTCATCGGTACTGAAACAAAATAAGGTAACGTTCTGCTTAAATAGTGCTATTCCTGACAGTAGGTGGTTATTTTATGTCCTGATTTGCAAAGTGACTAAGAACATTGTGCTGTTTTTCGTAACAAAAACTGGCCTGCAGCACGTTCAGCTGGTTCGCTTAACATTCTCCACTACTCAGAGTTAGAACTAAATGGTGAGTTTGTGAATATTCAGTCCTTTATATGCAATTACATTGGTATAAGAGAAAAGGAAAATATTATACAGGGTACTGATCCTGCTTTATATTTGAACACAGAATAAAGTCCTTTTGTTTAATCATAAAATACAAATATTTACCTTGGAGCCTTGTACAATTTTAATTAAAACACAAAGTCATACTGTTGAACCTCTGTTGAGTTCTGCCTCTGAGTCATATAAAACGAAATCTCAAAACTAAAATCTCTGTGAATGGTAGTTTTGCTCTATTGATAATCTTAATAAACACATTGCAGGTTAGTCCCATTTGTACTTTTTAATCTGATCTTCTCAAAAGTCATTCTGCGATCAGTTTTGGTCATGTTTCATCACCTAGCTAATTCTGATTAACATTACAATCCAGTACAATATAAACAGTTTAATCAGAAATTGCGAATGAACCTCAACCAAATCTAGTAAATTCAGCTATTTTGCTGACGTTGCTTCAGCAGCAGGATTGTCAAGCACAGAATGAATTAGCTATATGTATGAATGGCTTTAGGACATGTTTGATACTGATTTAGAGGAGAATTTGCATAAAGAGCACTTAAAACTTAATTAAAAGTAAAAACACTGTAGTATGTTGCTAAGGGTGAGCAATTTTTGCTACATTTAATGATGAGGAAGTCTGTCCTCAACTAATCCTTTCTTCTTTCTCAATCTGTCATAAGCACAGCCTCTTGCATTCATTATGTAGATATTTATAGGTTCTAATCATCACAATACCATTTACAGTAAGTTTAATCATGAAATGTCCACAGTTCAGCAGTTCTTTTTTTTTTTTTTTTTTTTTTAATTTCAGGGTTGACAAGTTTACTTTGGCATGGAGCATCTTCTCCTGAATAAAAATTACTTAGCACTGGAAACCTAACAAACTGGAACAATAGACTAGTTTGAAAAACATTTGATGAGTGTAGGTAACATATTGTTTTCAAATAAAACGAACAAAAAATTGGCTTAGAGGCTAATTATTGAAATAATTTCCTTTGCCTTTCTCTGTTGATCTAAAGAAAAAATATTAATTCCTTAGTTATATTAATGTTTTAGTTAGATGTATTAATGCCAACATTTGGAGTCCTGAATTCAGGCTGCCAGAGCAAAATACCTGAAAGTAAATTGCTGTCTGCAGTTAAAATTTTGTGCCATTTATGGTAAAATTCCCAAGGTCTTTAGTAAATCCAAGTGCAAGTTAACCTTAATGAATCAAGCTTAGCTAAGTATACAGGCAAGTATCCCTTTCAGAGTCTTATATTCTCGATGGAGCTGGCAGAGAGAGGGAAGCAGAATGCCTACTGAGCATAGACTACATACATTTTATATAAAACAGGGGTCCTCAAACATTTTAACCAGGGGGCCTGCGCGCGGATGAAGTGGCAGGCAGCCATCTGCGGCTGCTTGGTTTCCCCCCGCAACCCCCGGTGGGGGGGGTGGGGGGGTTCTGTAAATACCGGGGGCCAGATTGTGGGCCCTGGGGGGCCGTATCTGGCCTGTGGGCTGTAGTTTGAGGACCCCTGATATAAAACATTAACAAAAGCCAATAAAACTTGGACCAAACACCCCCATTCAATTGCTCAGTGTCCCATTGCACTATCATCATCATTCCAAAAATCTCAGCAGAAAAAGCTTGAAAATAGACTTTTAATATTGACAACATTTTAATGAGATGAGATGAAAATATTTTAAATTGAGAAGGATATTTTCCCTACAGATAAGAAAGTTAATAAATACACATTTTAATAAAAATCCTAGAATTTTAGAATACAGTAATATTCAGCCTTCTCTGAAAGAGAATATGGTTTAATTATCTTTATAACACAGTCTACACTGAAGGTATTCTACACACATTTAAGCAGAAAAGGTTTCATCTGTGCAGGTGGATTTCCAAATTTACACAAAGTGAAATCCAGGATTGAACTAAAGATCTGCATTTGGATGGTATTAGGCAACTGTGTAATTAAATAGACCCAAGAAATTACAACTTTCTTCTCCAGGTCTATAAGCTTGTAACATCAAGTATTGTCCTAACTAATTTGCCTAAATAAGAACAAAACAGACAAATGTAATGGGAATATGCCAGTGCCTATTGGAATGATAGTAAATTCTTTCTTTCCGTTGTTTTTTTCTCTTGATGCTGAAACAAGTTAAGAGGGTTGAAATTTGTTCTGTCAGTTCTTACTCTGTCTTTTTTTAGTTTTGTGGGACAGAAGCATCATGTAATTTGGTACCAACTGGGAAAAATGTCTGTGGAGAACTTGGATAGCTTCATTTTATTCCTGTATTATTCTAAAAGTGACCTGTAGCACTAGCTTGCAAGCAGCAAGAGCTATGTAGTATAAATTGCAATCTAGTAGGCTCTTTTGTCAGGAAGGTTAATATGACTGTATTTTTCTTCAATCTTTGCCATTACACTTGATCTCTTAGGCAAAGAATACTAGAAGAACACAGATTTTCCTATCTTGTAATACAAATAAACAAAAAATAACTGGAGAGAAAAAATCCTCAGGTTAATACATATGTGTATATCAGAACTGGGAGAAAATGAAGTCTCCCTATAAGTAGAGCAGAGGCTGTTATGACCATTTCCAGTACATATAAGAACAATTTGAGAACTGCACTTACTTACACCAAGATTTTTGTTTGACTTGCAAAAGTTGTGTGATTCTTTTAGCAGCTCTTGCTTTTCATCTTTTTACCCTCAGTAAGTTTGATTGCTTATGTATGTTGTGTCCTTGTGTTCCAGCACAGTATCTTTTGATTTAATCAAATACAGTATTCTGTAGGTCTTGAAAATACAGCTGATGCAGGAGCTTAGTACGCAGAACGTTTTTCATTTTAAAGCAAGAAAATAGCCTGACTTGCACATCCAGTCTTTTTGGATGTTGAAGTCTTTGTTCTTTTATTTATTCTGGTTTAGTAGTAAGATAACTTTTCCTGGAGTTTGATTCTTGAGCACTTCTCACTTTCTCTAAGGTATGGACTTTCATGGTCCATACCACCACAGTTTTTATGTTTGTTCCTAGAATTTTCTTGCTGTTTGCTCTCAGCTTTTTTCATTGTCTTTTTTCCTTATAAGTTTTCTATTGAAAAACTTACACACACGTGCTCTACAAATGTTTGGGTTTTTTTGTAAAGCAGGCCATAGGCTTCTCTTGTGGGAGTGGAATGGGGAGGGAGAATAGAAAGAAAGGGGATAAACTTGCTGTGCCAGCTGCCAATTATACCAAAAAGAGGCAAAATCCTTCTTTTTTATACTGAGTGAAAATAAGCTGTTTAGCCTCCTGCTTTCCACATGCACATTTTCAATGAAGTTTGACACAATCAAAAGCAGTATCGGTTGATACCCTAACTTACATAAAACAGTACAAATTGTAATGTTGAAGGGTAGTACAGAGAGTAAAGAAAGCAATTGGGTACTGAGTCATCCACTTAAGCTACTAATATTTATATGATTTTTTTTTTCGTATTTTAGTTTCATTCTGCTAGATAATGGAACTTTGGACTTTGTTCCTTCTTCATTAAATAATGCAGTCCTATCTTTTTGAGGTTTAAAACATTTCCTGCTAATAACAATGAAAATATAATTTTCCTGTTCTTATCTGTAGTATTATAGTTGAACATTTTTATCTCAGTCTGAATCTTCCTGTCAGGCTTATTCTAAAGCAGAAAAACTGGTACTTTGTCAGATAATCCACACTGCTTCCTTTAATGTACTGTTGCACAATTCTGAAAAGAGAAGTTGCTGGAACTATTTAAGTCAGTACCTTTACCCAATTTAGAAATATCTTCTTAAACATTGCTATTTACTAATTTTTGAAAACTCCAAATTTTATGTGTGGTGGTGAATAACCTATTTTGCTTACTAATATTATGCTTTAATCATAGCTCAAGAATACTTTGAATTTGAATTACAAAAAATTCAAATACGTATATGTGTATATATGTAATTATTAAAGTATGCATACAAACATGTCCTTAATCCCAAATTTTCCTGAATGCATTTTCAGTTCCATTTTTTTAATCTATTTGAAATTCTCATGATTATAAAAATTCTGATTTCTTTTAATCAGAGAGGGTAGCTATATAAATATTATTTTATGGTTATTATGCTGATTATTTGTGTATTATTGATCATCACTACATGTTCCTATAGTAACCTCTTTTTAAACTGTCTGAGAGACAGAACCCAGAGAAAACATTTTATTCTTACTACAGGCATAAGTCTCTGAAAGATTCATGGGTACTTAGTACCCATGAAACAAAACAATTCGGGTTTTTTTTTGTTGCTGTATTATTTATTATGATAGTTGTTTTATAAGTTTGCATCAGGATAAGTGTGCTAGTATTGTTATAGGTTTATTTACACAATTCTATGAATACTTAATAGTATCAGTTATTTGTAAAAAAAACATGAAAATGGAATGTAGACTTTTGCAGGCATCATCCTTAGGAAGGAAAGAGGTCTACTTGTGGAACGTTTAATCTAAGAGCAGAACCTAGTTGCTCACAAGGTTTGTTCTCTTCTGGAACAGGTTTACCTTGCTTTTAGTTTTATTTTGGAACAATTTGATTTGAATGCTTATAACATTTACTTACAATTACCAAGTGTTTTCTCTGAAAGAAACATGAAGGACAAAAAGGAAGTCTTTTCCCACCGTGACTGTGAGGCAAAGAGAATGTGGTTCTCCCAGGTGTTGCTATTAGAGTTGTATTTTGTTGGCACATCCACCCGCAGCTGGTGGCCAGAACCACCTTAGGGTGGTTAAAGCCACTTTAGGGTGTCTGTCACGAAACTGTCAGCCAGACTGTGTGGTCTCTAGTGCCCATTTTCATCTTAATTAGGTGTTGTTGAAATTAAATGCTATTCACATATTGAAGTTGGCCTGGGGCCCTCATTGTTAACTAGATCTGGTCAAATAATGAAAAAAAATAGATTTGTTGAGTAATTTATTCAGGAAATACTGCAAGAGTTTGTAAGAAAACTAAGGAGTGAAAGATATTTGAGTAGTTCTCCTGCTAACCATATGCTGGTTTTGGTAGTAGTAGGGGAAGGAAAGGATCATAGTGGTGAGCTGCAAGAGATTTACATAAAATATGTTGCAAGATAATTCTATTGTTTCCTATAATAACAATGGAACTTATTAGACAAAAATCAGTAAACCTCCCCCATCTTCGCCAGTCTCCTCCTGCATTGGTACTGGCATTAACCTGAAATGTTTTAGGGTGTCTGCAATGTTAGTTTAAGTATTATATTTATATATTCAACCAAGTTTCTTTTATTGCTTTTCCTTCTACAAAAATTAAATATTAGCAATATATCAACCAGTAAATAATGATTTTTATTGAATAGTGAAGCAGAAGAAGCTGTTGAAATCCATTTGTGATATATATAGGTGAAAGTGATCTTTACCATCACTATTGTAATTCTTTCACGGAAATAGTCATGAGAATTTTGTGGAAACAAAAATAAATGTGAATGTTTTGTCTATTCACATTTGTGATGAGAGTAAGTTTAATAATCAAGTAGAAGAGCTAGTGAATTAGAAGACAGTTTTGAAACGTCTATAAAATTACTTTTGTGCCAGTTTCAAATGATTGCAAAACCCAGTAACTGTGTCTGCAGTGAGACATTTTATCTTGATTAGTGGTAAATCAACTAATTAATTAAGAGAATGTGACACAACACAAATTTGACAAGAACTTGTAGTCAACTTTTTTTACAGAATCAGCATCATTACACACATACACATGAATGTAGAATAAGAAAATTATTCAAGAATTAGTCTGTAAAATGCCTTTGTAATTTGTGGAAAAGATTTTTATGAGGAGCTGAATTATTATGCAAACTGCGCAACTTTTATCAAAAGTGCATTCCTAGGCAGCTGTTGTAATATAAATAACTAAATCTTTCTGGGTTTGGAAAAAATTGGTCTGGAGTTTTCTTGGTTTTATGATGTACTGCAAGACTACTTCCCCTATATTTAAGGGATGGAAGAATAATATTTTGAATGATATTGCTCAAAATTGCAATCCTTACACCAGAAGAGGCACTGAACGCTGCTTCTCTGAGGTTTATGACACCAGACCAAACCCCCTGTATGATACAGCATTCAGAATTGTAGTGATAGGGCTATATATGACTTGAGACACTTGCTGAGCCTTTGGGTCAAGTGTAGCTTGATTATTTTTTAAAATCATGCCAAAAGGCTCTTAAGGTGGTATAGCTAGACACTTTTTTTTAAAGAGATAACTTACCTGAAAATCTGAATAAACCCCATGTAAGTGCTGTCATATGCAAAAAATATTCTTTTCTTTTCTACTTCTGACCACTAAACTTAGAAAGCATAGTTGTTATATTTTTAAATATTTGAGAATACTGTGGATTGTAAGTGTATTTAAAAATCATCTTTGGATTCTGTCCTGCAGATTTATGATGGCGCAGTGAATGCATGCAGTCATAAATATCAGAAGGCATGCTTGAAGGAGATTTCTGACGAAAAATAAAAATGTTTAAGTTGGGGGGGTTTGAGTTAAATTTATTGTGGATTATCCATTTTAATGTGGAGATTCTTAAATAGTTTGAACTTGTTAAATAAGATCCACTGAGGAAAAAGGATTTAAAGAACTGTGAAATGTCCAAATCTGATAAACAATTTTTATCATTGTAACTCCTTCGTACTGACCACTTAAACGCAGAGGAAAACAGAAAGAGCAAATGTAGAGGGATTTTTAAAGGACCGAGGACATATGTTACCACTGTCTGGGTTGGACAACCCAGACCTGTTAGTTGAAGCTGCAGAGCAGCTTTAAATTGTCCTGGGAACAAGCAGTGGGAGAAAGGAAACAAGCTATGCACAAACAAGAAGCCAGGTGCAGAGCAAGTCCTGGGAACCACGAAATCAACACACTCTCATCAGCACACTCTGATAAGGTGCCTGCAGCATGCTCACCAGTCAGCCACACGGACCCCACGTGGCCTAGAGACTTTTATCCAATCACCTGTGTGTAAAGTCAGGTGAGCGGTCAGTTTGAGTTGTAAATATGACCTGTTTGCTTAATAAAGTAAGCACGGCATGCAGCCGTATTGGTGTGATTGTCGTGACTTGGCTGACTCTCCACTGGGGACCCTCTTCAAGCAAATAACTTTTGACTCAAATTGAATAAAAGCCCTTGATATTTGTTTTCTTATAAACTGACTGCACATTTATGCAGAGAGCTGAGTGTAAAAGTATGTTTAAGAATTGTTTATTGAAGCTAATATTATAAACTGACCTCTTTCTCAGAGAGCTTTTTGATTAGTCTTCTGACAAAGTTGTATGTGATTAGATTATTTATGCATATTTTAATTTAATCATCTAAAAATAGTAATTTGAAGCTTAGAACACTATCAGATTTGCTATCAATCTAATCAGGTGGCAAGTGAATGCACTAAGTCCATAAACTCTCTGGAAAGGTGATTATTATTGTAACAGACTATTTATGGAAAATAGAACATCTAATGAATGCTGCTGGGTTTTCTGGTTTTTTTAGTTTTTTATTAGCAAGCTGATGTGGACTGTTACAAATTTGTTTCTTGTTTCCATTATCTGTTGAACAGATTAAGGCGTACACCTAGGTACCTTACTTTATGTTCTTAAATAATCCGGGGGGACACCTGTTTTATTACCCTGCTGAATGTGGACTTTTCTAGTTAGAAAAAGACGTCACTGGCTTTTTTAAAATTAACCACACATTTAATTCCTTGGCCAAATGGAAGCAAGAGGTGGAAATTGTCAAAGCATATGAAGACAAGTGTTCACACTGCACTGTGAAATGCCGCATGATACACAGAAGTGAACTAGAGACACCCAAGGTGCTATGTCCCTGGTGCTCCATGTTCCCCTGTGCAGAATCTCGACGGCGCTCGTCCCTTTCCTAGGTATCACATCAGGCCTGGAAGTAACAAAAGCACTTTTCCATTCCCCTGTTGTAATTATTTTGCTCCCTGTTTCCGTGATCTCCCGTCATGCATAATACTTGAGCAGAAGGACACTGTCTAGTCACTAACACAATGTACAGCAAAAAACCCCCTTCTTAGTGAAGATACAGCTCTCCGTGACTTTGACTAAAAATCATTTATGTAAATAAACTCATTTCCATCTTATGGTCTCTCTTCTTCCCCTCTTATCCCAACAAGGATCCCTGTCTTTTTTGCCTCTCCATTCTTCTTATTATCTACTTGTTGTACTGGTAGAAATTGCTTTATCTTACTAGGACATACTATCTTCAATGTGAGCTATTTTATAAATACAGTGGGTGCATTTGGATATTAATTTTATTCACCATGCAAGACAAAATGAACTCTCATGTTTTCATCTGCACTGTGTACTTACCTGAAATTTTAGCTGTTCCTCTCAAACAATTAACTCTGACAACCTTGGGTGCACAAAAGACATGCATTTATTAGCAGCACCAAAATGCAAAGCAGAGGAGTCTGAGGTGTACAGCTTAATTGTTTTGTGGGACAAAAGAGGATTAAACAATACAAGTTTACACAGATAACCATAGAAATTTTTGCCATTTACAAAACAAAGCAATGCTGGACTTTATACCATTATGATTCTCAGAAATCCTAAAGCATATTAATAAAAAAGAACTTTTATGGAACTGAACTCACTACGATGGTCCCACAATTGTGCCCTTAAGGAATGAAGGTTGCCCACCATCCCTTCAAGCAGGATACAGAGCAGGTTCCACACCAGCTTTCCTTATCTGACTGACCATATCTTGCATGCTGAAAGTATACCTTCAGCAGAACTGGACTTGCAGTATGGTTAGTGAAGGTAACACACTCAGCACTATTTCAGATGTTGGGGACTGTAATAATTGCAAGAGCTGCCTAGTTAGGAATTTATTAGGAAACAAATTGATCATCTCTAAATTTACTGTTTCATATTTTGTTTTGGCACTGCTAATGAAGAATTATTATAAAGCAATTTTTCTGCCAGAACAAGAAATATGTTTTTTTTTTAAAAAAAACAAACCACACAATGCAGAAAAAGAAGAGGATTTTAAATATAAAGTTTAACAGATGCTAAAGGGTTAATGCTTTAATAGAATTTTAAAAATCTGATTTTCTGAAACTGTCATAAATGTGATGCTAAGCATTTCATGTACCTTTGAATGCATCTGGCATAAGAAAAAAATAATTTTTAAAGGTAGCTGAATTCTTTCTCTTTAAGGAAACAAAAAAAGTAGAGTCAAAGTCTTGTAGTAAAGGAAAAATGATGATAGCAGAACACACAAATCATCTTTGTAAAGAATTCTTGCCTTTAGACTTGAACTTTTATGAATTTTCATTACTGAATTTATCTTTCTGAATTATTGAAAATGATTTACTGAATCTCATTTAAACCCAGTCTCTGACTAAAATTATTCACTGTCTTTATTAATGCCAGCCCAAAAGCACTATTTTGATGATGCTATTGATGTAACTTGTATATATCTTTGATATGACAGTTATTTTAATACAGGAATAGAATCTTAAAACATTTAGAGAGGAAAAGACTAGATATAGCTATGGTTTTGCATTTATTTAAATACTATTTACTTTGCCTTGTGGTTATTTTTATATATATATATATAAACAATAATTGTGGATAAAGTGACCATAGCAACATTTTTGTACAACGAGCTCTTACACCTAGTTTTGTACACCTGGTTACTAACTTCCAGTGCTTCATGCTATTATGAGGAAATTTAACTCAACCAAGTTTAGGAAACTGTGCTTTAATACATTATACTTTCTGAAGACTGTGAAGGTAACTCTTTTAGGACCCTGGTACTTATTGTGATGGTTACTCCTTAACTAGTACCATGGTGTCAAAAGGATGACTTGTATAATCTGGGTATTACAGAAAATGGATATTTTGTCAGAGCTTCTAGACCTGAAATTGGGAATTTAAGATTAGAATGAAACTTGGTTTGCATCTTATTCTGTCATATAAATTCTTTCATAGACTTGATGTTCAAGCCCCATTTTTTCTAGATGTTTATATTTTTGAGATTTAATATCATCTTGCTGACCTTTTTTTTTTTTTTTTCTTTTTTTTCCACTTCAAAAGATTAGTTTCTTCATGTAACAAGTAGTCAGTATGGCATATGTATTTCCTATATAGCCTAATATAAAAATATAAAGTGCACAGTAACAGCATTATGTTTTCTTTTATTATAGTCTATCCATTTACACATTCACAATAATGTTTTGTTTGCATTTTTTACTGCTACTGTGCTTTGTGTTGCTGGTTAAAATGATTTTTTGTAATAACCTTCAAATTGTTTTCCTGATCAGTGTGCTAAATTATTGTGCCATTTGCCACATATTGTATAGCTTGTTTTCTTGCTCTAAGCCTAATTATTTTGCATCTTTCCGTACAACAACATGTCTTTACCATCTGCTATGCTGTTCATGTAAGCAATCAAAATGTGACTTAGTTTGTCCCATTCAACCTTACTTGTTCTATCTTCTAATCCTTGTATCGCCTGCAATCTTGAACATAATGACCTTATTTCCATGTATCTCTTGAACAGATTAAGGCACCAGAGAGCAACAGAGTCCTAAAACCAGACTGCTAATTTTACGCTTCATTTTTACAATTAGAAAGGACATGTCAATGTTGATTACTTTTTTTTTTTTTCTTCTAACACCCCACCCCCCCCCCATCCCTTCCTCGTTCTTATCATTTTGGAACTAGGTTTCTAATTGTTATCATAAGGTACTTATTCCATAAACCTTAATCAGAACTATTACTCTCCGGGATCAAATCCTAGCAAATATGCTTTGTCTATCTGAATGCGTGTTTCATTTTATTATGATAATAATATCATAAAAGATCAGTGTAAGACAATTATGAATGGGTCCTCCACCTTACTTCTGATATTCTTCTTCTTTCCAACATTTTGCATCAAGACAGTAAAGATTAAAACTGTTTGCCTCTTTTGCTTCCATATTTGCCCATGTGTGTCTTACTCATGATTGTACCCATAGTCTAGTAATGGTGTTAAGATACTTTGACTTCATGAGTACATGTCCTACGACACTTGCTCAGTGGGGTGTATTTTAAATACTCTATTAAATTAATCTATTTTTCATTATTCTATTATTCTGTGTCATGTAGGCATTGCAGACATAAGGAATATTTTAAAATATTTATTTTGCAAACCACATAAGGTATAAATGCAAACTAGATCTTGTACTAGCCTGAATTTTCCAGGCGCCATTTCAGATATTAGGGTAAACAATTTAGCGTAGTTCTGAGTAGACTGTGACACCTTACATTACGTGAGAAAGAACAAACTTTTACCTTCTCATGTAAACACATTGTAATGTCATCCTGTGGTGTGTTTATAGATGAAGTGGAAATCTTGTCACAATGCACTTAATCTGTCATTAAATTACATTTGTTTATATCCTCTGTGCTGTTCCAATAAGGCATTTTTTTTTTTTTTTGTTGATGGATGTAGGCTTATAGTTCACCTTGTTTGAGAAAGGAAAGCCCTAGTTCATGTGGGATTGGTAACAGAATTGTCATGTTCGGCAGTCAGATAATCCTTGCTTGCATCCTGTGCTCTAGGTCTGCCTGTTCCATAACGCAGAGCAATAGTTTCCCATTCCATATTTGAAATGACTTAAGATTTCAGGAGTTGTTACCTACTGATGAAGTTGTATATGAAGTTGTTATATAGGGATTTAGAAATGCTTACAGTTTATCAGTAAATGGTTTTAGCCATTGCTTAGCTTTGTTTTTAACTCTCTTGAAAACAGGTAATTGTATATTGTTCATCAACATACCTCATGCATTGTGACTGACATAATTATTTTCCCCTCTGGTTCACCTTTCCCTACGTTCCTTTGTATTATATGTTGTCATTATATGATGACAAATGTAGTTGTTTAGATTTTTTACATTCAAAGTTGAAGAAACAAAAAAGCAATAATACTTAAATCTGCCATTGGCAGATCCAAAAGTCAATATGCTGTGATGAATGTCAAGTTGGAGAAGACAAGTAGTTATGATGTCAAATTTAATGAATCTAGTATAAAAATGAAGTTACTGTCTACTTGAACAGTGACATTGAAAAAAGAAAATTGCTCTTAACAAATATAATGAAGAATTCTGTGCTCAAACAGGGATAAGACAACAGAGATGAAAATTCATAGATAAGAGGAATTATGCTTTACTGGATGATAAACCATCTACTTAAAGTGATGTGTGGCAAGAATGAGAATAAGTTGTGCACACAATACAAATGAATTTACCAGTTACAGGAGAAAAAAGATTCAATCTGGATACAAGTCCCACCATCCCGTCACCAACAAATGACAAAGGAATATTGTTTCGTTTTCGCTTCATTCAAGGCATATGGAGAAAGAATCATTTCAGGCATTAACCATGGGCCCTAAAAGAAAAGCTGCAGAATCCTTCAGCAAATTAACTGAGCACATCCTTATATTAAGCACTGGAATAGTCTAATGAAGGATGGAATATTTTTGTGCCTAACAGTAAGAATATGCAGAAGAGATTTGCAGGTTTGTAGGGTAAGTCAGGAAAAAAGCTTAAATGTTTAAAAGAACTTCTCCTCCCCTTTTCTTTCCATGTTTTGCAATGCTCTACCAAATGACATGCCATAGGAAGAAGCAAAAATCTGAAAGAAAGTTGCATTATTTTTGAGAATATAGACTTTCCTTGTGAAGAAGAAAACAATCATTTTACACATTGCCTTTGGTTCTGTAGATCACAGGATTTCTGGATCTGGGTGCTCCTTTATGTCCACTAATCCCTAATACTATAGTCCTGTTCATGGCTGTGTCCTGTGCATCCTAAATACCCAGTCATGATGATGACGACCTAAACCAGAAACTGATTTTTTTAGTTTTAACAAAATAGTATTAGCATTCAATGGCAGTGGTCAAATTATTAGTTGTAGTATTGTTAGTATGCTCTCATGGTAACTTTACTTATGTAATTGCATGTGTAATTTACTGACAGACATTTAAATGACATTTACTATTGATTCTTTGTTAACAGCCAAATTTTCTACTTTTCTACTGATGTGGAGTCATGGTTTTGCTCACATTTACCTGTGAGGTCAAAATATCACTGAAAGATCTGTTTGTGATCATTGACAGCTCTTTATGAGGTACCAGAAATTTCTGCACATCCTCAGCAGGCCAACATAAAGCCATTTACAAAGTAGCATAACTCTTGCAGAGGGGTTTCTTGGGAGTTTCTTTCTATGGGGCAATATTTTTTTAAAAATCCTGTTTTTTATAAATACCTGAGACAAAAACATATTCTTCAAAAAATCATGAAGTGTTATTATTCTACTTCACCTTACATGCTGTGTTTTTCCCTTGGTGTTTGCATTGATTAACCCTCTTGCATGGCAGGAAAGCTTACCTAAATCTTTTTTTTTTTTTTCTTTTTCTGTTTTTTTTCTCCTGAGGGATGGAATTTATCACAAGGCTAAGTTATATGTGATAAGAAATATTCCATTTCTTTGTCTTTTGATACCTAGCCAGATCAATAAAAGGCTGTTTCTGAATATATATATACTCATATAAATTAAGTGGTCGGGATTTTATCAGCCTGCTTCTCAGCTATTTCAGAAGAGAAACTCCCTCAGACTGCAGAAATTGTGAAAAAAACCAAACAATCCTCTGAAAGCATCAACACTTCTCAAAAAAAACTCCAAAAACTCTCAGCGTTCCCCGAGCTTTCAAGAACTCTACAGAGCTGATGTTCAAGGACTAATAGGAATTAGATATTTAACACTAAGTTGATGGGAATTAGTTGTTTGTCTGCATTCTGCACTTGAACATTTAACTCTCATTTAGGACTTTCCTGGATGTGGGCTCTACCCATCTGCATTTTTCTCCCTTCACTGTGTCCCTATTTCAGGGCTCTTAATGGGAAATGCTCATAAAAAAGCATTTCTAATATTCTCCAAGCTATCTTTGTTGTAACTCAGTGGTACTTGCCAGTGAGTGTAGTGAGGCTGAGATCTTTTTCAGATCCTACCCTAGTTTTTTAAAGTACCTTGGGATGGAAAGCGCTATTGATTCAGGCAAGTGAAGAAATACAAGTGCCAGCAAATAGCTGAAATAAATGGGCCTGTTTTTTGCTGGAAAGGGCTAAATTTATACTTTCAAATTTAAGAACAGAAAACAGACAAATACATTTAAGTTGATGGTCTCATTATAGAGCTCCAATACGTTAGTGTGACTCACCAAATACAGTGGCACTGGAGTTATGTTGTAGTCTTCATGTCAACAGTATAAGTAAAAACAAAACCGATGCGTTTCTAAATTTAGAATTATCTGTTGTAAGGACACTTCCTGAAATCTGTGCAGGCTTTTCCTGCTTGCTTCTGAGCCCTGGATATGGAGATAAAGAAAAGTCTTTGTTCACTGTCTGGGCGCCAGGTTGCAGAGTGATTATGCCTTAAAATGTAGTGAGGAAACAACTAACCTTAAATCTGGCTCTCTGAGCTCACCTGCAAATCAGTTCTGTGCACACCTGTCTGCAGCGAGGGCTGTGCCCAAAGCCTCCCACAGCTTAAATCCTGATCTGGGAAGGAAAGAGCTCCTCAGATGAGCATAGAGGGAGCAAAGAGCTTGATGGAGTGTGAGCTGGCTGCAAAGGTGCTTTGCTGCATATAAGCACATTCCAGGGCAGAACATGGGTGGATAAGTGATTGTATATAACCAGCACTTATGTAGGCAATAGAGGATCTCACCTGGGGTCCATGCCTTCATAAGCCACATTCTATAGTTTAAAGAAATCTAGTTAAACATTAGCCAGTGTTTTAAGGTTTTAAATCTTTTGCAGGGAAAAAAACAAAGTTGTCTAAATAATGTATGATAAATGTAAGATAAGGGAATTAGTGTATATATAAAACCCAAAATGCCCAGCAATGTCTAAATGCTCAACAAATGAGGTCACAGCAAAGTGAGAAAACAGACGACAAAATTCTTGCATACACTCATTTCAGAAAGATAGTGAAGCTTTTGCCTCTTGAAAGCAGTCAAGACTTCTTCTTTGAGAAAATTCGTAAAGTATTAAAAGGATGAAATAGCAACCTTCTGTGTCTGCTGGTCCAGAAGAGTCACTCTAACAAATCGCAGTGTGCCAGTGATATGTGCTGGAATTGCACTGTGATTCTACTGTAGTATCAAGATAAAATATGACACCAGAGATGAGGCAAAGTGTAAGTGCCACCTACGTAAAGCAGAAAACAACCTGAGTTTCTAGAATATATGACCTGTCTGTTTCTACAGAACTTTAGTCTGAAGGTTGAGCTTCAAAAATGACTTGAGGAACTGCAAAATATTTTTCCCTTTCTCTTTCTTCACTGTGTTTGAGTGGGTGAATCCCTATCACCCTGGATGTTCTTTGCTTGTTTTGTTCTTTCCCTTACAGTTGCTCCTAAAATAAAATCATTATTTGTTAAATGTGCCTGGGACAATTTGATTTTTCAGGTCACTTTTTTTATTTCACAGGGCTTATCTGTTCCCTGCTTACTGAAGAGCTTCACAGTAAGTCCCCCAACAGATGTAGACCTTGGAACTTGACCAAAAAATTTTATTTTCTGCTAGCTCTGTAGCACAGATTGCTCCAAATTGCTTCAGCTTCATCTTTCTTACTACTTTGGGAACTGTTTATGGCAGATCATTGGCTTCAGTTTCTGAGCCCCTTTTCTGGAACGCATTTGGTCCTAAACCTACACTCAGCACAGTGACTATGTTTCATCAGCTCATCTTCCAGATTTGTGGGAGGGGTCACGATGCTTTCCAGGGGCCTATGCTTACTATAGTGCTTAGGACCATTTGAGATGGTGCAGCCTGAAAAATTGAGAACAGGAGAAAATCTTGAGCAAATCGGCCAACATATTCCAGCCCAGGGAAATAGCTGTCAGGCATTGCTAAAGAGTTTCAAATGTCAGGACTAGGACTGTGACAGTATCCTGAGAACATCACCAGGAAGTGCTATCCCTTGAAAATCCTCTCTCTTTTTTCACTTTAAGTTTTATTAAATATGATTTTTTTGGTCAATATTATAGTATTAGAACTGCTAACAGTTTCCTCTATATTGAGAAAGATTACTTAGTAGAATGAAAATATAACTGCTGTTCACTTTCTGAAATGTAGGTGCTCATATTTTTAATAAGATATATTATGAAAGCCTCAAAATTTTAGTTTAAATTTCAAATTACTTCATCCGGTTCTGATTTTTTTTGGCCTTCTGAATATTTTAATCAATGTATTTCCAGGACTTGACATGAATTTCCCAAATATATTTACCCTGGTAAATACAACACTCAGAAGTCTTTGTTTTTATAACACCGAATCATACATCTAGATTTAAAACTCTACAGTGCCACAGTGCCAGGCCACATTAATATGTTAGACTTCTTAAATATATTTTTTTCATTTACATACATATAAGAGGTACATTGAGTTAGATGCCAGAACAACAATCCCTTTCTTGGAACTGCAGGTAGATTTCCAGAAGAAAGCCTCCTGTAGAGGAATGAAGCTGGGTTGATTAGCATTGATAACATACAGCTGTGGGCTGTCTTCAGGGCCGGTGGGTTGGCTGATGTAGATAAGGTGCAGCTGCGGCTGGTTAAATTAAGTGGTTGGGCAGCCAAGGAAGAGGGAGCAGCCGAGGAAGAGAGAGGAGAAAGAAGCAGAGAAAGAACACATGCCCTGGATGAGGAGAGACTAGGAGAATGCAGTAGAGGGACTGGCATGAAAAGTATGTTGGTATGTGGCAGTAAAAGACCTTGTTGCAGCTTGATAGTTTGGAAAGTGCTGCGACAGCCTCCCTCCTTTGGAAATTAATGACAACAACTGCTATAAAACTTTGTTTTCCTTTCTACATGTTGTTAGACCCTGTCTGAGGCTGGTGCTGCATAGGCATAAGTTTGTAAGTGCCTTAGTTCTCTCCATGGTCATTACAAATTTATCACATGTTGTCCCGAGGTAAGGAACTTGGGAGTGCTTCCATTATTCATGGCTACCCTTGTTCTTTACACACTCAGAGGGGAAGAGGGACACCATGTTTTTCTTGTGGACATATTATGTTACTTTGCTGCAAAATGGTTTTGTAAACTTCTCTCTGCTACTCTTGGTATGCCTGAAAGATTCCTGTCAGAGTTATCCAGCAAAGGACAGAGCAGATACTTCAAAAGATGCGTGTGATCAATATGCAAAACTATCACTGTTTAACTACTCTAGCTTCTGATGTAGTGAAACAAAATTCTCTCTTAGGCCATAAAACAAGTGCTGCAACTGTATGTTAGATGAGCACAATATACAGAAAAAAATCAGTTAGAGAGGTTATCTGTTTATGGATTCATAAATACTACAGAAGTAGAGAAATGTTGTTTACTTAGTGGACATTTTATAAAAGTTTGCATGCAAAGTGGAAATAACTAAGTACCCTTCTCTTTAAAATGATCTTTAAAATCTCCCCTTTCATCTGCCCCACATTCTACAGATTGTTCTTCACATATGGCTCAAAAAATGCCAACTATTCTCTTCTTAATTCAGAAATAACCTGCTGCCTCCTACCAAAAAAATTCTTCTACAGCAATTGTTTTAGAGCAGTATGCTCTGCATTTTATAAGTTATTGTAAAGAAGAAATACATATATTTTACTTTCAAATGTGCATGTAGGGGATTGAGAAGTAAGAGTGATCTCTACAGAGATATTTTAAAGAATATTTAGTTACACCAACATTTTAGAAGAAAGATTATATTCATGGTAATTCTACTTGTAAAATTTTATTCATGTTTCTTTTTATTCTAGTCATATTTTGCACTAATAAGCTTTTTTTTTTTTCAATATAGGGAAGAAAATAAACTGCTTTGCAATTTATGGAAAAGGAAAGTTTAATAGATGACTGAGTAGAATTGAGATTGGTATATGCACTGCTGTAGTAACAAATGTTTCCTGATAACATTCTAATACTTGAGGAACTTTTCTCTGAGCCAAGAAACAAACCAGCAATTTTTCTTCTGAAGATAAACACTGAATTATGCCATATATGTTTAATAATTAATGGATTCTGTATACTAGCTACTTAGAATAATTGAAATGTTTTATGAGGTCCAAATGTGGTTTTTGTTACAATTGAATGAGTCGGCAATATGTACCTTGCCAGCAATATGCAGAACCTACTGATATCTAGATCTGCTTGTTGCTTAGCCATATTTTATATTTACATAGCCTCAGTGGTAAAATAAACATGAAAAAAAATATCTGTGCAAATAAATTCAGTATCACTAAGTGACTTACTCTCAAATGAAACCAGAAAGAAGGCTCATGGGAAAATGTTAACAAACAGTAATGTCACATCACAGCTTTTATAACTTTGTCTCAGCATGGCATGCCACAGAGCAAGCTGTCTGATGGTTTCATTAAGTTATTTGGAAATTGCTTTGTGTTAGGCGCTAGGGTATATTTTCAGAAAATATTATTTTGTTGTTAAAGCTGAAACCTGTTTTTATTGATTCAGTCAGTTTAGAATGTGTTTTAGGGAATGGTGAGCGATGAGAAATCCTGGAGTTTCTGTAACTTGCTAACCCCACTTTATCAATGCATCCACACAAATGATGAGCAACTAAACCAGCTGCCACTAAAAGCTTCCTTTGGAATCAAAAAATAAATGTGGAGAAAAGAATGGAATGTTGTAAATTTAAGGACAAAATGCAGGCTGTTAAGTATGTTGATGTTAATTCTAAACCATCCTTCCATTTTTATTTAACACTTTGTATTACCAAAAGACCTTTAATAGTTCATGCTCTCAGTGTGAATCTTTGAATAATTATTTTCTTTTTGTTATTATCACCTGTTATTCTTGATCTCAGATCTGCAATTACAGATCTCTGATGTTTTCTGATGCCCTCTGAATTTACAGTGAATTTCATCATTCGTTTCAGTAAACCTTTTGTCCTGCATCATTTTACTGAGATGGTTCAGTCTTTCTGAGTGTGTCTTTCAAAGTCATTTCACTTCTGAGACACTCTGAAATTCCTCTGAGTAGTAATGGAAAGGATGTTTTGACTTTTTCAAAGGTTTAGATGTTGTCTAAAACCAAAATATAATGTAGCAAACAAAAGAAATCACAATGAGGACTGATTTTCTAGCTGTTATAACTTCCTACACAGTCAGATTTCCACCAAATCAATTTTTAATTGAAAAGGTCTTGTCAAAGAAACTTCAGTTCCTGTTCTGTGACTCCTGATGAAAAGTGTGTTGCCTTTAAGACAAGATGGGTAATATAACTTTGCCAAATTTTCTTGAAGAACATGTTGGAAATGCCTTGTAAAAAATAGACCCTACTAAATTAGGGTCATCTATGTTAGACAAATTACATATGGCAGTGGAAGCAGCTTCTCAACCTCATTACTCTGAGGTGTGTAGTCTAAGACACGTACTGCACCATCTTCAGGAGCACTTCAGATGGATGTTTAAAGTACATGTCCAATATGTGATGGCCAAGGCCTTTGTTTCTTGAACTATCAAGCTTGCCATATAACCTTAGACTGGTGTTTCCATTATGTGTTGAGGAATTTGACTACTAGACTTTTGGCATCCATAAAATCCACAGGATTTCACCTCAAACATAATAATCAAATGTATTGTAAGCACAGGCAGTGTGTGCTCTTATACAGTTACATAACCAGTTGCTTTGCAGAAGTGGCAGAAATATTTGGCTTGTTCTAGGAAGCCACTGGAGGTTTGCCAGTGTGTGTGACATTTGTGTTCCATTATTTATTTGAATGCTCAATAATACTGAGGCAATTTTGCAAACTCCAGTGTTGGGTAAGAAAAATCTTGAAGCATTATTAACTTTTCTTTTGTAGCTGTGAAATCAGTGTAATTGCAAACTTTTGGAGGCATTATTAGAGGGTTGAGTAGACTCATGCATGGTATTAACACACAACGATCAATGTAAGATGTGGAAGAGGTAAAGAATTTTTATGTTTCAGATCATGAAATGATTGTTTCAAGGCACCACTGGGTAGATGCACAAGAAGTTGGATACTTCCATCCCTCCAGATCATTCACTAGAAGTGAAGACAATGTGGTAACTAGAAAAACTACTTATTTGGGTATTTTAGTATGGCTTCTACTATCTATTGTGTAACTCTACGGGAGCACAGTGTGTTTTAGATAGCTGTTGCATATTGCTTGACTCTTATCTTATTTCAAGACTCTGCTCATACCTGTAGCTAGGGTAGTGCCTTGATGAAGAAGCATTATCCCATATGGATTCCAAGTGCTCTTGAATTGTAGAGGTACAGATGCAGAAAAGATTCATTTTATTGTTTCATTAATTATTGACATCAGATGACTGCCATTACAGCTTAGAAAATGAAAAGAAATTAAGACTCAAAAATCCTTCCAGATATTTCTGTCACAAAAAAAAAAACCACAACAAAACAGTGAAATCAGTTAATTTGTGGTTATCATCTTTAGTATTATGAGTATGTCTCTCATGTAAACAGACTCACCTTCTGCAGGTATGAACAACAAAAATAACAGATCTGACTCTGATCTTGGATAGATCCACAACTCTCACTAAAATCATTGTGCAAAATGGACTTCCCACCTTCAGCATTGGCAGCTCCTGGAGTTTGGCAGAGGCCATACAACACTTCAAGCTTTCTTTGTGGCTTGGAACTGTCTTATCACATATTGAGCAGCTGGTTTGTGTTAAAGTTTATGGTAAGTTTTTCAACCTCTGTTGTCTTGAATCTTCATTTTAGACAACCTTTTAGTGCTGTATTTTTTTACTTGGATTAGTTGAAATGCTTTGGTGATGATTATTGAATTAACCTTATGATAAGGCATAATCTGTTCAACTATGGAAATATAGGTGCAATTCAATTTCCTGTGCACATAAAAGGTAAAGATGTGCTATTTATTCATAGACATGAAGCCCTGTCTTTATAATTTTCAACCATGGTAGCTATTAAAACCATTTCTTTGAGCTACATTACCTTGTGCTGTTATACCTTTTCCGGACTACTTGCCATGACAACTCCTTGACAGTGACAAGGCACTTTGCTAAAGTTTCATAGGTTGCTCTATACATGGGCAAGGTTGTGTATTGTCTGTTTTCGTTTGAAAGCAAGTAAAAGAGTCTTGACAAAGAATGTGACAAAATAAACTTTGGAATAGTGAAAGAAATGAATTTAACATCATGTCTTCGTGAATCTCAGGCTTCCCAAATTTCAGTGCAATTATCTGCCCCAGTAAAGGTGTATTATTGATGTTTTATGTCTTGTAAAATGACATTGTTCGGTTTTTTTATACATTCTCTATACAAAAACAAATAAATAATGATGTATAACAATCTTACATAGTCACAGCTAATTTTAGCATAAGTAAACCAATACTCATCATAAATAATCCTTATTTGGAAGTCATGTTTTCCTCTAAGAAATGTTTGGGGTTTTTTTCCTTGAACAGCAAAATGTCTTTTGAACTTAATCTTCTCTGAAATGCCTTCTTTGATTTGAAAAGCATTTATAATGCTTTTTTTCTTCATGTGACTGGGTAGGAAAGAAGTTATAGCATCTTTTCTTGCAGTTGGAATGCATTTAATTACTACAGTAATTCCACTTTGAAGAATGAATCTGCTTAGTATCCTTTAGGATTTTTTTTTTTCTTTAGAGAACTTTAGAGACAAAGTATGGCTATCTGCACACTCATAGACAGGCTAGCTGAGGCACACAGTCCCTTGTCTGAAGAGGTATAGCGCACTGGCTTCAGGGCTGTCATTTGGATCAGGACTTTTGTCTCCTGGCTTACTTGTAAGGCCATTGCTAACACTTCCATACTACAAGTGTGATAAGGTTGCTGTCTGCTGCCTTATTAAAAGGAGGTGACCAATCATTTCAGGAGAGAAAACTTTCTTCTCTACCACATATCAGTCACTTCTATTTCCCTTCATAACCAAAATGATCAGCAAACATTGCACATGGGATGTTGCTTGACCACATTCCACAAGCAAGTAAAAAAAAAAAAAAAGCAGCACCATTAGATTAGAGGAAAGTAGGCAAGTTCATTTCTGTATGCTTGAAAATTTGTGTTTTGCCTGTCTTTAGGGTGAGTCTGGAATCATCTAGCATGGAAATGGTGTTTGAAGAAGGAGATGTATTAAATGGGGAGAAATGAAAAAAAGAAAAAATAGGCCAAAATCTGTAGAAGATTTTACTTGACATGTAAAGATGTGAGCTTTTAAGAATTTGACATAACAAAGACTAATTAAAGACACAATAAATCTATCTACTTACATTCACTTAATTGTTTTTTTTGTTGCTGATAGTGAGGTATTGGTGGCAATTACAGAGTAGTACCTCTTTTACTAATTGATTTTTGTAAAGCAAATCCAATGATATATAAAAGACATTTTATGCAACTCTAAAATCTTATTGGAAATAAATTCAAATATCTTATGTTATTTTAAGTGAGATGCCTTCACTTCTACTACAGAAGCTTCTTCCTATGTAGGCCACGTAAGCTGCCTTCTTAATATCTCTTACATGTGAATAATACAGCAGTTTTAATTAGGTACTATGCAAAAGGAGGTTAGGTCACACATTTTATATATTAAGTTGGAAGAAACCATTTAAAGCTAGAGGTCACTTTTGTATGTTAATAAAATTCTTTTTTTCATGGTAGATGCTAAGTTTTTAGCAGAATATTATTATTTTTTGTTCCTTAGTGGAGAACTTAATGAATATTAATTTTCCACTGCTTACATAATGTGGAATGAAATAGCTACTGCGAATGCTAGAGGATATGAATCCAGATTTACAATGTCAAATAGATGCATAGATGTGGAATAGCATATGCAGACAAAATCTGTTGCATAAAACATCTCATTTTACTGAGATACAGCTTTGGTAACACTTTACAGATATAAGTGACTAGAGGATACCTGATTTGTAAATAAAGGAAGACATGTAAGTGGTTAAGATTAATCCTTTTTTAAACTGAAAACCAACAGATTTTCAAATCTAATAAAGTATATAGTAAAAACTTATATAGTGGTCTGTAGGAGGAAATAGCTGTCATGAAATTTCAGTTTGTAACGATGGAAATATATGAAGGATCACTAATTTATTTTTTTCTTTCTAATATTCAGAATAAAGTGGTATTAACAGTTCTCAAAGAATAAGACCACATTTTTAGTGCAAAAGGAAAGGGTCACAAGACCCAGTAACTTGTCCTGTCAATTATACAACCATCTTCAGAGCTGAGGAAATAATGCAAGGTTCTTCTGACCAGGCAGATCTCATCTCCATGTATCAAGACAGATTTTTTGTGCAATTAGTACTATGATGAGAGGTGGAGATATTTTTTCTTTCCTTTTTGTCCCCTAAATGTTAGGAAGTGATATCTGAAATTCACCAGCAGGATTTATTTTTCTCTATGTCTTTGTTAAAGAAGATACAGTTGAGAAATATAAATTCTGTAACTGGAAATACATATGATTTTATCTTAACCCAGAAATGCTGGATATTTTTTTGTTTGGTTTTTAATTTTTTTTAGGAGGGCTTTTTTTGGTCATTGGTATTATCTTATATTAAAGAAAATCATTAATGAAATCACCCTTGTTTGGGAAAATATCCTTGGTCAGGTCTGCCTGTGAGCATTCACTTGACTTTAACTATATTGCTCCGAATAGGGAAATGCCTAAATGGCTGAATTCCTGAGCTGTGCTTTACAGTAAAATAGGATTAGGTGTCACCAGCATTGCCTGATATGAGAAGTTAATCTGTAAATTTGGGTCGGTCTGTGATTCTTGTTATGAATAGTAACCACTCCAAAAGTTTTTCCATTGACTAAATGAAAGAACTGTATGATTTTAGCCATCTGATGTATTTTCTCTGCGAAGTTACTGATCTCTAGATATTAGGAACCTGGATCACCCACCAAACCTTTGAAAAGTATTCTTAAGGTCAATGAGGTAGTTGAACATCTTTCTCTCTTTTTATGAAAGGAAATACTTTCAACTGATATGAAATTATGGCTCTGGAGTATGAAAGATTTTAGGTACAGGACAAGGGCAAGGGAAATGAAAATGGAAATGTAAGCTTTGTTCAGCACAAGCCAAAGGATCTTAGAGCTGATACGAAGGAAACATCTACATCTCAGGGGATTGATGATTCAGCCTTGAGGTCCATTCAATCTGTAGTCATTTTACTGGGGTTATACCTTTGTAGTTTCAGTCAAATAGTACAAGATAAATCCTAATATAGTTATGTTTTATGATTTGATTTAACAGCTTGTCGACTTTTATCTTTTGTGTGGAGTAAAAGTAATTTATCTTCGGTAGCAATTTTTTTCTCTTCTGATGGTTGATTTCAGTCTTTTAATTAATCACTTTTTTCTTTCTTTTATCAACTGCTAAAAACCTCAGATATTCCTGTCTGTGCTATCTCTTATTTATGTACTGCTCTTGAATCATAATTTTGCATCTTAACTGAGGAGGAAGAAACAATTGTTTAGTGTACTAAACATTAATATCTTAAATTTAATTTTATATTATTAGATATTACCTTTCTTATAAGGTATTTTAGGTAATATGTATTTTAGCTCCAAAGCAGTAGTACTTCAGGGCCTAAAGGAAGGGTTTAATTTAGTTTGGCATCTATACTTTTGAAGATTATTTCGTTCATTGTTTTTATAATTTCTAATCTAGGTTGTTCTCAAATGTGTGTTGTAAAAGTGCTACAATTCCTCTCTCTACTATAGACTACACCATTATTACTTACACATAATTACTTACACTGTTAATAACTTTTTCCTAATATCATCTGCCCAAACTTTTCTTAGCCTTAAGATATTCTTCATTTGTCATTTCTTGAGACTGTGACTTATCATGTCAGATGTTACTGTGACAGTTGACTATACATCTGTATACTGTTGAAAACACATAATATCCTCTTAGTGTTCACCATTCTAAATTATATAAATTCAAATCTATAGTCTCTCATCACAGGATTTGTCCTCCAGCCTCCAAATTTATTACACAAATTATTTGTAATAAATACAAAAATTATATTACTTCTGTAATTTCTCTAGTTTTTTCTATTTTCCTAGTACCTTTTGAGAATAGTAATGTGTAACCAATGAGATGAGTAACCTATAGCCTGGCCCAACAGAAAAATGCCAAGACTAAATAAAGGCAGTAAATAAATACTCATATATTCCAAAGGACATTTTTCTGTGTTGTTTCCCATCAGTCTAATAATATCTAGTCCATATCTTTTATATGTCATTTATTATTCATATGTAGTCATATCTTTTAATGAAGTTTTGTCTTGAAATGTTTCTGATTTATAAATACTACGCCGATGTTTGAAAGTACATTTGATGATGCTCTTTATCATAACAAATAGTTTTTCAGCCATAGTAGATATTGGAATCAGATTATACTGTTGCTCAGAAGTTAAATTGATCCGATGTATTGCATCTGTCATGTTTCATTAATGTTTTTTTAAAAAATCAGAAGAGTGTGTAGGTTTCTGCATTTTATAGAAGAAAATATAAAACTAAGACAAAACATGTTTAGATTTTTTAAGGTCTTTCTAAAAAGCTTTGTACAAAAATATGCACTATTGAGCTTTAGCAAATTTTATGCTGCTCTGCCAAATAAGATAGGAGCTTATTGCTGGATTATAACTTCCTTTTTGTGTTTTTAATGTTAACCTTGTTTTGCCTCTGTCTGCTCTAGTGTCATTCACAATCTATTCAAAAACCTCCAAAACACAACAATTAATGTTCTCACACACACACACAAAAGCACAGAAACAAACATAGAATGGAGAATAGGAAAGAAGCAAATACTTACTGTAGAAGTTTAAATGAAGGATTTATTTGTAGACTTGTATGGTTTCATAGAGTGAACAGTAACTTTTCCTGAATACCCTTTAAATACATTTATGTACTGAAAACCACATCCTGTGCACACTGTTACTGTGGCTGCTACTGGATATAGTACTTCCAGTGCTGGGTTAAGTGCAAGTTTCTAAAAATATTACTTTGGGAAAGCAATACAGAGTAAACCAAACATCTCTGGGTGTGATCTCATCTCAGAGTTTAGAACCAGTTTAGTGCAGTGTGAGGAGAGTTATCAAGGCAACTGCAGGCTTACAGGCTCAAGCACACCTTGGCTGTGCTCCACTACAGCGGGCAGTTGGCACCTAGCGTGTAGGAGCAAGGAAACAGGAGCTCGCGGAATAGCCTCTAGCTGCTGAGGTCAATAGATGTTAAGAGTGAAAGTACTGTTGGGATTAAATAATCTGACCTACGCAGTGCAGGCTTCTATGTTTTTCTGTATTAAATTCTTGCTTTGAAACTTCTATTGTCTTATTGCTTACCTGAATGTTGTTAGTTTCTGGTTCCAGATGCTGGATTTTGTTGCACCTTCCCCATTCCCCACCCATTAACTATTGTGCTAAACAAATTACGCTGCTTCCTTATGTTTGTATTATTTTCTCTGACCATTCTTACTGCTCCTTTCTGAAAAAAAACTTTTGTGCTATGTGGAGGTATTATTTGCAACATAGTTTATTTCCTCTTTTAGTGGTGGCAAATCTTGGAATTGTTAAGGGCAATACCACTAGCCTCACCATGTAAAGCTGGGTTGGGTTTGTTTGTTTCTGATCAACCAGTCAAAGGGTAGAAGTTTTAGCAGCTTGCAAGGTCACCATTCCAGACATTTTCAGCCTGACTTTTTTCTGAACATCTTTTGGTTTACAAGCAAGTGACTTGAGCATCATCAGGTTTTCAAGCGGCATCAAGAGTTCCACACAACCACAGTAGTGACATTTAGTGCAAACAGTCAGACAGTGAGTGGATGGACTGGATGTAATTTATTATGTATGGTTATTTCAAAACAGAATTCTGTTCCTGCTTCTTTTGGTTCTTGGAAATGGTTAAGTTGTAGACACATTATAATTTCATATGTACTGTTCTGTAGAAGAGAAAGATAACTGTCCTGATTATAATGTTGTGTCATTATGTTAGCATCTGAATGCCTAAAATAGACTGGTATTTGACAATTCCTCTGGGCCTTCATAGAGGCACCATGTTCTCTTCTCTCCTGACTGCAGAGAACTCTGAATTAGTTCTCAATATGTGTTGTCAGGATAGCTGTCCTTTTTAAAGTTGGCATGTATGCTTATGGATATTTTTTTTTTTTAATGACAGAATAAAGTTCATGCACAAAGAAAAAGCTAGTGAATACGACATTGTAAATGATAAACTATTTAAATTACTTCTCATTAAAATTCAGGAAGCAATGTAATGAATTTTCTATGAGTAAGAACTTACACCTACTGACATTAGACTAGATTTGGATTTGTATGCACATGCTCTAACCACATTAATGGCCAAGGTTTTTCAATCTGCCAGGATCTTTAACTTTGTACAGAAATTAGTTTGATGCTCATGACATTTCCTCCTATATTACTCCACTGTATTTAAGAACATACCACTGCTTCTGTACTAACCTGTTTTCTGCTATGGATAAAATCACTAAAAATATCAGGAACATCAAAAAACAGAAGTTTGATTTTTCATCTAAAATAAATTTCGAGATTATTTATCATTAAGACTCTGACATCCAAAAACCAATGTTAAAACACTACATTACAGAAAATCCATTAAATCAATTATATGGGTTCTCATAATCAAAGTAAACTAATGTGGAGTTTTACATAGGTTAACTATTCCACATATATGTTATAGAAACACACAAAAAGGCCAGTTATTTGTTTCTGTGTTACTTTCATTAAGTTTCTTTCAGGTTTCATGTATTTTCAAACATGTCATTTGCCACAGAGAGGTGTGGGCACATATAAGACTCTGACATTAGAATTGTTCCTTTGTCTTTTAGGAAGTATCTGTGCATTTAAGCTTAACAAAAATAATGAAAAAAATATTATTAAACCATTTTGATCCATATGGTAGAGAATAGATAAGTAAAGACATTCAAGAAGGAAAAAAAAAGTCTGAAGATTTTAATGGTGAGAATCTGGTGGAATTAAATTCTTAAGTCTGTGAATGTCAAAACTGTGTGAAAAGACAAAGTTTTGGTCAGGATGAGCTGAATCATGACTATTCCCATGGTTGTATGGTAGAGACAAAGCAGAGAAGGAAGAAAAACATATGCACCTTTTTTTCTCTGTTGATATTTTATTCTGCATCTCTAACTATTGGAGCCCACGCACATCAGGCAGCTGGTGTCTGTGACTTCCCAGCTGGGTCTTTAGCATACCCAAAATATGAAACACAGGTTGTTAAAGAATGCTCTTTAATAATTTCCACTATACCCAGTTTCTGTCATCAATTTTGTATGGTAAGTAAAGGTAGCAGATATGTATTTTGTGAAGGTTCCCTAAGGGGGGTGGGGGGTGGGGGTGGGGGGGAAGTATATACAGGTGCAAGGTATTAGATGGAGGTGTATAAAATTAGAACACTCCCTTCCTGATCCCATATTATATTATAGGTAAAACTAAAAATGTTTCACAAGTTTCCAGGGACTACTAGCCATTTTTAAGTGGTAAGCTTACAAAATCATAGTCCAAAAAAGTGATCTGAAATACATTTTTGTATGGGGTTTGTGTGGCAGGGTGCTGCAGGAGTGGCTTTTGTGAGAAGCTGCTGGAAGCTTTGCCCATGTCCAATGGAGCCAATGCCAGCAGGCTCCAAGGCAGACCCACTGCTGGCCGAGGCTGAGCCCATCAGTGGTGACGGACCGCCTCTGGGATAATGTATTTAAGAAGGGGGGGGGGGGGCGGAAATCTGTACAACGAACTGCAGAAGAGGAATGAGAATACCTGAGAGCAGCCACTCTGCAGACGCCCAGGTCTGTGAGGAAGGAGGGGCAGGAGGTGCTCCAAGTGCCACAGCAGAGGTTCCCCGGCAGCCCGTGGTGAGGATCATAGTGAGGCAGGCTGTGCCCCTCAGCCCAGGGAGGTTGATGGTAGAGTAGATATCCCATGGAGGATCCCACACCAGAGCAGGTGGGTGCCCAAAGGATGCTGTGACCCTGTGGGAAGGCTGCATTGGAGCAGGCTCCTGGCAGGACCTGTGGAGAGAGAGGAGCTCGTGCTGGAGCAGGTTTGCTGGAGGACTTGTGACCCAGCGGGGGACCCACGTTGGAGCAGTTTGTGAAGAACTTCAGCCTGTGGTAAGGACTCACGCTGGAGAAGTTCATGGAGGACTGTCTCCTGTGGGAGGGATCCCACAGTGGAGCTGGGACAGTGTGAGGAGCCTCCCACTGAGGGGGAAGGAGCAGCAGAGACAGCGTGTGATGGACTGACCGCAGCCCCATGCCTCATGTCCCTGTGCTGCTGGGGTGGAGAAGGCAGAGAAACTGGGAGTAAAGTTAAGCCTGAGAAGAAGGGAGGAGGGTGGGAAAGTTGGCTTTAAGTTTTGGTTTTATTTCCCATTATCCTACTCTAATTTGAATGGTAATACATATTTTTTTCCCCAAGTCGAGTCTGGTTTGCCCATGGTGGTAATTTGTGTTTGGTCTCTCCTTGCCCTTATCTCAACCCACGAGCCTTTCATTATATTCTCTCTCCCCTGTCCAGCTGAGGAGAGGGAGTTGCAGGGTGGCTTTGGTGGGCCAAAGTCAAACTACCACAATTCTGAAAAAATCAGAACCAGTTTCTTTTTAAATATGCATGTATTATAACTTGTTACTGCATGATATGGGCAGAAGATCTTGAAAAGTACATCTTCTCTGAGTGTTCCCTGAGCAACTCAGCAATTACAGTAGGGTTTTAAATAAATAAACAGTTCATCTTATCTTTGATATTTATTTATGTAGATGCTGGTGTTCTGGCCATTTTCAAGGCAAAATTAAATTGTTTCAATGGTAGTACAGGAACAGGATGTTCAGTGAATATCTGTCTTTGTATACAACAACTTAATACTAATACATGCTAATTTAATACCTCAATAATACCAATACATGATTTAATTGGAAAACGAAGTTAACTACTGGAGGTGGTTAGAGTAGTTATGACTAAAATGCATCATACCTTTATTAAGAACTTGTTCTAAATCTAATTTTCTTTTTGACACTCTTGGGGGTAGAAATAATATTGATATTGTTTAAAAAAGATATATACTGTGTCACTGGAACGTTTTTTCCTTGGTCATTAAAAAAATCAAACTGAACCAGCTGAAGGGCAGAGAACTCTTCTTAACGCTTCTACCTGTACAAATGAGGGAAATAGCATATGTACAAAGAGCCAGTACAAAGTTATAGACATCATATACTTAACGGGCTATTTGAAAACGCATCTGTTCAGAGAAATGCTCTATTTTCAGTTCTACCTGCTGATCAAAGCACTGACATCAAATGCAGCCCTGGGGAAAAGTTTGCATTTAACAATACCTGGATAACCCTCAGGCAATTGGTGTAAAGCTTGTGAGTGTAATGGGTAAAGACCTGCAACTGTCACTCACAGCACTTTTCTAACGTGTTTCCTGTCAGCACTTGAAAATATGCAAAACACATTCAGATTAATTGAAGGGTCAAAACATGACCTTCCAGGATCTCTTTGTCATTTGACAGGATACAGGTTCAGATCATATAATGATATGGAAATCATATGTTATTACTTAATTTATTGCTTTCTATGACCTGAATAATAGGCTGGAAAATAGATTAACATTGCAGTTGAAGGCGATCCTTTCTGCTTCCTATCTGTAAGCCAATGTGGGCACGCAAGATCCTTAAGAGTTTAACTTCAGAGAAAGCCATTAAGTACTAAACCAAAATTGTATATAAAACATAGGATACAGGTAGAAATATGAAGTTTCTTTACTCCCTAAAATAAGATGAGAACCATCAATAATTCTTGTCTGGTGAGTAAGGATAATAGCACAAACTTGTCAGTTCAGGCCATATTTCTTTAACAGTGTCTCTGTCTTTTCTCCTAATTGCTTTTGGATCATCAGCTTGTTTACATTTACTGTACACAGTCAGTGGATCTCATGATTTACAGCCAGTAGAAAGTGGGTAGATAGAGAATTGTCCTTCAGACCAAAGTAAAAGCATATTTTACTTGACACAAATAGGCACATAGCTCTTTATAATGTCAGTTAATGACCTAAAGTCCATTCAAATATTTGGTTCCATAATCTGTTACCTAAAAAGCCTGGAACAAGTAGATTCATGGTGCAATTTACTGTTTAAAAGTAAGAAAAGACCAGAAAAAAGGCTGATGAATTCAACAAGATTATATTTGAATTACCATTTTTATTTTTATAAAAATAAGAAGTTACACAGAATCTGTGGTATTACTGTTATAACAGTGTAAATGACATCTGAATCAAACTTGCTCTGCGCCAGTCGCTAAATCTTACTTATAGGTCTCATGGGAAGTTAAAGTTATTAGTTCTCTAAATCTGGATGATGTTGCAATATCAAATGATTCTTCAAACCTTTTATGGCTCCTACACCATCCTGACAAATATTTTCATTTTACAGTTTCATTTTGAGAATCAACTGCCACAGAATATAACACATAATGGTGGCTGGTTCTGATTTTAACAATTTCTTATGTAGCCTGTGCAAAAGATTCAGATTTCACCAGAACAAAGAAAGTCCTTTTACCTTCATGTTTAAGAGACTTCATGTAGGTGAATACTTGTAACTTTGACTTGATTTTTACTTAGTTAAAATCATGCCTAACAACCTGTGTGAAAAAGCAGGACATCAAGCAAAGATAATAATTGTAAAAAGTACATCTCAGCTTCCATCAACAATATATGCACAGGCGATGCAATATATTCACTTGTGGTTTAAGAGAACTGATGTATATTAACTAATTTTTTAATTGTTTACTGATATTACAGATATAGCTTTCCCTGCATTACCATTTTGATGGTTGAGCCTCGTCATAGTTACTGTGGTGTTGATGTTTCTCAGGAAACTTGTTTTCTTTTCTCTTTTCTACCCTATTTTTTTAACTTCTCTTCAGAGAAAAGGCAGTTCATGCAAGGAGCTGGCTTACTTTAGGCTCTGCTTGGCTTTCAAAAGCTGCCATTGTGGAGATTTCTTATGGCAGCTACTATATAAGCATGAGGCAGCAGGATTTCCTGCTGATGTAGAATGAAGGAATATAGTGTTTGGGAAAAATGGGTCTCAAGGAGTCATCATAAAGTGACAATTAGTCTCAAGCTGAGAAGGCAAAAAGAGAAAAAAGAAAGGCATTGTTATAATAAATATTTTATTGAAAAATAAACCAGTGAAAACTAGTTACCGAATGGCAATTTTTCTTCAGTGCAACAGGATGGATTTTGGCTGGAGTGTTACTGAAAATACGTCTATTTACTTGACCTACTTTCCATTGTGTGACTTTGCAAAGGAATGTATTTATATTCTTACATGTAATACAGCTTCACAAAGTTACTGTAATGTCTACAGTAATGTGACAGCTGACTCTGTGGGCAGAATTGTATTGTTATGTGGTATTGGGTCAAACTCTTGTTATTGAGACACAGGATTTTCCTTGGTGTACGTCTGAATGTGTAGATCAGGGGTCTCAAACTACAGCCCGCGGGCCGGATACAGCCCCCCAGGGTCCTCAATCTGGCCCTCGGTATTTACAGAACCCCCCCACCCCCCCCACTGGGGGATGGAGGGAGGGAAACCAAGCAGCCGCAGATGGCTGCCTGCCACTTCATCCGCATGCCGGCCCCCTGATTAAAAAGTTTGAGGACCACTGGTGTAGATATAGGCTACATATATGACTGAGCAGTGTAAAAAAACCCCACCAGTTTATTTGACATCTTTGGTATTTTATATAAAATATTTTTGCTAGGATGTATAGAGAGCATTTAAAGGGATACCGTGTAAGGAATTTCTCAAACAAGTTGATTCTTTTCATCATCACTAATAGCTACTTCTTAACATAACTTTCCTTTCCTAGAGGACACTTTCAGTGTGATTTTTGTTTTTTTTCTCTATACAACAGTTAAAATTATTTAAGTGGGAGGATGGGATGAGACATGGTTACTCCTCAGAGGGAGTACTTTGTACTTACAGTTCTGTCAGGTGCAGCCCCTAAAAGTGAGAAGGGTCATGATGACATTGGAGCTGAACCCAGTTGCCTTACCACTGAAAAGTGGGTGACTGAACTGGACAGGGAACATACTTAAGATACCGGACATTCACCTGCAGTTTTCCCTACCAAGCTGCTCCTTAATCCAGATGTTCTTTGGCTAGACATGTCACTCTCAGTCAAAATGTAAGCTAAGAAAGTAAAAGGATGAGCTCTAGCAGAAATTTTAAGTGATTGAGGCACTTGCTGGGATGCAAGGAAATCTTTTGGACTGCTTTTCAGTCTGCTGGACATAGAATGGTGTTGTGTATTCCTTTCAGCACATTTAAAGTTTTTGGGTTTAACTTTAGTTGGAATGGGAAATGTTCACAGAATGACAAAATAGTTATTGCTGCTCAGTTGTGAATAGTTTTTGCTCCCTCAGCCTCCAGTGGTTCATACGTTAGGACTATCAAAAGAACTGTTTGTATGAATTGAATAGTTACTGATGGTCCAGGCATTGGGAACAGAATGAAGAAAGCAATCTGGTAGATTTTCAGGACTTCTAAATAGTACAGAAATATGATAATAGTTTTTATATGTCACTTCACCTTCAAGCATTTTGTGTGTACACTTGCCCAACTTTATAGAAATGGATAGAAATAATATTCTTCTGTAATAGCTTTTGTTTGTGTACATCCTGTTCTTAAAAAAAAAAATTGTTTGGTGATCTTAAAAGTCAAGGGATGCCTTTTTCTACACACTGCCCCATCCCTGGGGGAAGTAAATGCTCACATAATTTCAATTATTGGCATTTTATATGTTTTACACTGGAGCTGGGAAAGGTTATGAGTATCTGAGCATCTTCAGTAATAGATTCTGACATTTCTGACTTCTAGCCGATAAGATATAGAAAGAAGTCACTGCTATCTCTGTGACAGAGCAGACTGTATGCTGCACAAAGTGCATATACCAAGGCTTCCTTTTCAATGTGAGACTTAATATGAGACATGACTGGAGGGTAGGAACATATGGTTGCTCCATGAAGTCATTTATAGGAGGCAATTCTCTTTCCTATCACATCTGTGGCATTATCAGAGGGTCTTTTTTTTTTTTTTTTTTCTAATTTACTCAGCCAGAAGAATTCATTACCTGTATAATGTGATCCCAAGCAAGTTTTTCTAGCTCTGAAAAGAGCCAACTCTGACACTCTGGATGACAAGAACAAAAGGAATAGATTATTTTTTTCCCTCTGATAGTTCTATGATATTCCTGGCATAACGGTCCATTAAGGATAACCATTTTATTAAAAAAAATTACATACCAAAAAGAATCTTTTGCAAAAGGAATTTTTGTTGGGAAGTGAGCCCCAATCAACACACTTTTTTTTTTTTTTTTTTAAATTCTTGTCACCTTTGAAAAGAGATAATAATTATAAAATAAACTGCAAATTTCAGAATTAGAACACAAAATATTGCATTATAATTACAATATATTTATTTAAATTCACATACTATTTTACAGTTACAGCAGGCTCTCTGTTTTGGGGCTTTTTTTTAGTGAAAAGAGAACTTTACTTTTACAAGTAAATTCTTTCCTTTTGTTTCCAGTGAAAGCACTTGAGTTTTCTATAAATAAGTGGAATATCTTCCTCTTTTACAAACTTGAATTCTGGCGGATAGCTAAAAAAACCCGAACAAACAAAATTCTTTATGGTAAGAGCTTATTGTAAATGAAAATATGACCTCTGAGAGCTGATATGGGACTATACAAACTCTTTTGTCCCAAGAGGGTTTCTCAAGAACTGAATTAATATTAATAAATGGCCAAAACGTTAGGTATCCAAACCAATGTTTTCTCAAGTTATGAAGAATAAAAGCTAAAGTTCAAACCTTTCCAAAGGAAGAAGTCTTTTCTTCTCTTTTCTCTTGTTTTCAAAATACAAACACATTTTAAAAAATTATTCTAATTATTAGCGGTGCTCATATGCAGGTGTAAACTTTCCTGCTCATAGCTCATCAGCAAAAATTTATCAAAGATGGTGGCCTTTCTGTTTTGGTAAGATATGGACCTTTATTAGCCTCCGAGTATTAAAATAGTTAACTGTATTCTCTGTCATTTAGAGTTTAGAACCTGATAGCTTTATTTCTTGCAGTTTTGTAGATGTGATTTTACCTACCTTTAATTTTCTTGGTTTAAAAGTTATCATGCTATTTTCCTGTATGTATTTCTTCTGATACTCCCTGATACAGGGAAAAATATGTGATTCCTCATTGTGCTGCCTACCATAAGAAAATTCTTTCAATAAATAAATCTGTTAAGTCTCCCTTTCCTGAGTGAGGGAATCTCCACTTCCAGCTACACTATTTTCTTTGAACAAAATAAGGAAGAAAAAAGTTTTTTTTTCTCCCCCCAGATGGTTCCTGTAATGCAAACCAAATGGCATGGCAGGGCAGAACAATATTGCTATATATCTAGTAAGTACATTTGTAAACAGACTCATAGCTATGACTGTAGACCTGTAAACAGGTCATAGTTATGAATTCCGGGGTCATAGCTGTGAACTGCTTGCAATCATTTTCTGCCAGTTGGGAAACTAAGACCATTATTACAGAGATGAGAGATATCCGTGTCTTATCCACACTGGAAAATTTACAGCTGGATCTTTCAGACCAGCATTCAGACTGAATGGTAAGGCCGGGAGGGAGGGAAAAAATTTTGCTCCAATACAGTGTGAGAGCTACTGTGCAAATACAGGATTTTTATAAGTATTTTTTTTATTATGTACGCACACGCCCCCTCAGTGCTTCTTCAGGAAAGTCAGAACTTGTCTGCCTAATGTAGAAAATCATCCTGCTAGTATTTTAAACAGTGTTTTTATTTTTCTTGTAGTTAGAAATGCCTTAAGTGCGATAACACTTCAGAATGCTATGCTTGGTGTTAAGAGTCATCAATGCATCAATATTTCCATAATAAAAACACAAATTGGTGCATTTTGCAAAAATAGTAGGAATGTAGTTAGAAATTTGTAGTAAACTCTTCAAGGAGGCAAAGTATTAGATCTTGCCTCAAAAAGGAAAAAAAAAAACCAAAACTTGGTTAAAGAAGCACTTTAACTTTTGGAGGGACTGATTTTTGTATTTCCAAAAGTAAATGGGGATCTGGCAAGATTATGCCATTTCTAATATTATTGATCTTAGAAAGCTCTAAGGTACAATTATGTTTGCATGCAAAATAAATTGACACGTATGAAGAATACGTTGCCTAAATATGTGTCTATCCTTTCTGTTTTTTTAAGTTTCTTCTCCCCTAAATGAGCACAGTTTTTGCTAACTCTGTGTGCTTGCTTTAAATTGCCTCTGTTCTGATTTCAGTCAATCAGCTCTCTAATGTCATGTTTGTTTCCAGACAATATAAGTTCCTGGAGTGCCAACTAACTTTATCTATCCATAAGAAGCATGAAACTTCATAGCTTCACTTTGGCTTTGGGCACTGTAATGACTGAAAGCCAGATCCTCTGTGGTGCAAATTAATTGTCCTCCTCTGCCTTCAGTGACTTGCACAAATTTACAGCAGCTGAGCATATGACCTTACACTCAGAGCCAATTTGTCCATAACAGATACAGACAGCTATGTGAAATAAATTACGTTTAGATTTTTCAGTTCTTCTCCTGACGTCTTTACTCATTCATTTCCATTTTGCCTTCTGGTGCCTTTGGGAATGAGGCAAGAGGAATGGCATTTAAGCTTGGTTCAGTGAAACTGTAGACTACAATGGTATATTATTCATATATCACAAATCTGTAGCTTTTATGTATCTATTATGCTTGTAGTACAGGACTAAATTATGCCCACACATCCCTGTACTTTTATTCTCAATTTGCATTGCAGATGCATACCTCTATTCAAAAACAAAATATGATTTTGGCATATTTTGCCAGTATCTCTTGAATTTTTTATACATACCGGTAATCACAATTCATCCACACATTTAGTGGCATTATCTTTATTTTGATCTATGGTGGCACTCTGATTTACAAGCTGGAGATATGACTTATTTTTAAATTTTCTATGTTTTTAAAATGGGTTTGGTTCTCGTTCAAATGTGCTAGGAGGGAAATTATCTTCCATTACATTACACATATTTTACAGATGTTTGTATAGGAACTTCAGGCAGCAATGAGATGCCAGTACACATGACAAGCCAGAGTTTTTCACCATCTGTACTCAAAAGACTTCAGCAAATCAATGCTTTTATCCTCTCTAAGGAACACTTATTGTCAGTTGAAGTAAAAGTGTTTAATCTAGACACTTTCTTCTGATTTTTAGGGAACAGATGCTCTGCCTCTGTTTAGAGTCTGTGTAAGAGCACAGGCTGATGAAAATGTGTGTCTCCTAAACAAGCTTTTCTAAGGTATGTTGTTAGAGCACTTACCATTTCATATATCTATCTTCCTTTAAAAGCAGAAAACTTCCCAAAGTCTTATTTCCTTTTTTGATCATGGTATTAGACAAATCTCTCTTGTCTAGGTTTTTAGGCAGAAGTTTTAATTGAACTATTTTGGTAATAACATTATTTATCTAACTTAATGGGAAGATATATTGGTTTTCAGTAAACTATGGTGATATTTATGCTTTTATTCAAAGAATGCTTTTTTACAATATCTCAGTTAACAAGCCAATTTGATTAAAACCAGAGTTCCTCAAACCAACCATACCTCCTTCTTCCCACTGAGTACACCCTAGGAATAACTACAGTCTAGCAGTCATAGCATTTCGTGAAGACCAAAATGCCATAGCATTTCTTTATAGAAAGCAATAAACACAAAGGCAGGTTACAATATATAATTAGTTAGTCTTAAGCAGTCCTCACCCAGCCCCTTTGCTGAAACTGATTATTGTTCTGCATGGTAATACCTGATCAAAACTGTTTCATGCCAGGGTTTTTTAGAGGTATAATTCTTCATAATTTCTTTTTCCAACCACAGGAAAATGTTAACAAAATGTTAGCTGTCAATATTATCGTAATGCTGACTTTCATACACATGTAAACAAGCTATTAAGAAACCTGGAGTATTCATTCAGCCTCTGCATAACTCTGTGCTACTGAGTCCCCTGTAGGTACCAAATATCTGCACCATAGTTGCTAGGAGACAGTAAGGCTATTAGTTCTGGCTGCAACCAGAGTGACCTGGGTCTCTCTTTCTTAGGGCATCCCTGTACTGTGAGGGATTACTTTTGTTAGAGTGTATTAGCCAACAATCTTACATTCATCATTTTTATAATATTTTCCAAACACATAACTTTCTGATATGCAAAATATTTTATTAAACTCCATGTTAAAAAAGCAGTATTCTTATTTTTACTTGTGGGCCCTTAATCCTTTTTCTTGCAGAGTTTACTGTTTCTCAAATTCATAGTTGCCTTACTGCAGCTCCAGGATCTTTTATGAAAGAAATCAGATTTTAATTCATCCTAATCATGTATAAAACACAGCATATGTTATTAGTAATTAAAACTATAGTAATTAAAAAAGTAAATAAAAAATATTGATAAGAATTATTGCTACTGACAGTCTCAAATTGCCCATAATTTTGGTTTCCCTAGGAAAAATAAACTTGTTAAGATAATAGAATGGGACCCAGCAGGAACATAGGATTTAAGGAAAGGATTATGCTGCAGATCTCTTATAATCTCTTACATAACACTGCCCATTGCATTTCTTCAAAAGATTCTGAAATATGCCTATAACTCCTGATATATCTGGAACATGAGTGTAGTTTATTCTTGCTTCTGCTATATAGCTTTTGCAATTTTTTTCATGTGTCTGCACTTTGGTTGCTTCATCTATGTATAAAGGAATCATAATAACTCCTCCTGCACAGAACAGAGGTTTATTCATGAGAACAGAGGTTTATTCATGACTGGTAACTGTTTAGATGCCGTCTAGATTGAAAGCATCTCAGAAGAAAAAAAAGGTGAGAAATTCATTATTAAGCGGTAATGTTTGTTGGAAGGAAGACAGAAGAACAGAGAAGCAGTTTAAGGCTCTTTCTGGTACTTAGGGGCTGCAACAAAAAAAGGATGATACCATTACTCTTTACTCCTTGATTTTTTGCAACCTTTTAGGAAATATAATTTACCAGTACAGTGTAAATATTTCCCTAACACTCAAAACTACAATTTAGAACTTAGAATATAAAAATATTAAAATCTACCTTCATGCAGAGTCAGGCTGAAGGTACTTTGAGTACACAAACAGTGATTTATTATTTGTTCAAGATGCGTGGCATAGATTTATGATAGCTTTTTCAGAGACCTGGTCCTTCTTACATAAAGCTAGGTGAAGGCCTTGTTGAAGCTGGAGGAATTGTTCCTGTGAAAGAGATAGGAAGTGAAATTAGGTTTTTCAAGAAGCAGGCAGACAAAAAATGCTTTATGGAGTGTTAATGCCTCATTTCCATGACTCAGCAGTAACTGGATGGTGACATGATATCCCATGTCATTCTGTTTCAAATCTCAGCTGAATTCAGAAATACATCCATGTTTAGCAAATTCTGCAAGGCCAGGGCAGTCTCCTATAGGAATGAGTACAGTCATCTGACTTTTAGCCTGTTATGGGAATGCTGTAATTTGGGGACCTCTAAAAAGCAGGGCTAATCACACTGACCCTGCTTTATCATTTGTAAATCTCAAAACGCTTTATAATCTTGGCCAAACATTTATGCCTTTTTTTACTTAAACAGCATTTTGGATTTGATCATCTGATACTGAGTAGGTAAAAAAGAGTCCATCAATCATTCTATTTAAAAAAAATAAATAGTATGAGGACTTTGGACTTACATAAAAATATTGTCTAACATAAAATACCTGATTTGTGAGTGTCCCTTAAGAAGAGATGGAAACAATTTCTGACGTATGAATAAAGTTGTTTCCATTCTGGAAACCACATTAAATAAATACTGTAGGCTGTGTTTCACAAGTGCCCAGCAAGCTTTTTTGGTGTTGGGCTGTTCAGCTACGCCACTACAAGTTCCATAAAATATTAGCAATAGTGAAAATTTTCAAAGCACTTTGGGAAATTACGCAAAAGACTCTCATCAGACTTCTTTTGGAAAGAAGTGGGAATCTAACTCTTGCAAATGCTAAATTAATTTTCTGAAGTACAGTAAAAATAAAAATCAATTTAACTTTCTTACTGGTATAAGAAAAAATATACTCTACATTATTGTAGCTTTAAAGCCAGAAGACAGAGAAATTACAGTGATACAGTAAGACAATTTAATTTGCTTCATCTGCATGAAGCACCCTCTTTATGTGCTGTATAAAACTATAACTTTCAAGATATGCAATCAGCTTCATAATGCAACAGATTGTTCAAATTTAAGTGCATTATAATAATACAGTTTAATTGGATTATGAAGAAAAAAGTTTGAACTGAAGATGCGAATTTACTGTGTAGTTCACAGAGATTGCCAGACCTACACAGAAATAAATGAAATATATTGGGTTTGACACTATTCAAATGAGTAAAACTTTTAATATTGTAGTTGCCCCACCTCAGAGCAGATAGTACAGTATTAAGGCTAGGTTACTACTCGTCTTTCCCAGATTTAAAAGGCAGGAGGTAATTCTTTACTACTCTATTACTGTTAAGCTAAGGTCTTAATTTTGTGACCTTTTCTGAAGAGATTTTTTTTCAAATAAGAGATCAATTTTTCCACTAGTCCATGTCTACCTTAAATAACTAAGAACAGTCAATTTATGCATAAATTTTTGCCACTCATAATAAAAAGAAACTCGTTTTACCATGTGTAGAAGCTATTTTTAGTCTATATATTGTCCTATTGCTAGGATACATTAAAAATATTAAAGTATACTTGGAAAGTATCAAAATTATTTATGTTAATAAAATATTAATGACTCTTTACACATAGTGATCAGACTGTTTTTCTGTGTCTGAAAAGAAATATATCTAGGCAGGATTTTCTCTATTACAGTAGGACAGATATAGTTAAAATCCACCTGGAGAAATGCGTCTTGGGCTGGTCTGAATTGCCACAGGGATGAAGTTTCAAAAGAGGATCCATTTGCTGAATTATGCTGTTTTGTAACAGAAAAGTCCCCAAACCAACATTTATTACATGGGAAGATTCATGATGCAGGCTCAGTACTGCTTTATCCTTTATAGATGCTGTATTCTGTTCCTCCTATAAAAAAAAGGTCTCTGTATCTGCCTTTGCCATCTCGCCTTTATCACTAAGTTGGGGTGTGAAAGGAAAAACAGTTTACATGAACAGATAATTTTTCTTCCTGGGACTTGATTACAAGTAGGTTCTCAACACTTAACCTCACTGAAAATGTTTCAGGTTTGATGGGGGTGCTCTTCTTTTCAACTTTAGAGACAAAAGCCCCCAGGCTTTTTCATTGGAGAAATAAGGATATTGAATGGTGTTACACAATACTTGTTATAATGCTATTGTGGTGTTAAGTTTGTCAACAAGAAACTTAATCTATTTTCCTTTTTACGCTTTGACATTTTTTTTGCCTGTGTCCTTCAAATGTTATAAAACAAGGAAGTCAAACAGACAAATAAACCACAAAATTTGACATTACCACTGGGAAAATCTTTTCAGGTCCTATCGTTAAATGTTGATGCTGTATCTAATTATTGTAACTACAGTTAGGTCACACTAGGCTTCATTAATCTCAGTATTCTTCACTGTTAGGATATAAGATACACCTTTGAATTGGCTGGCTTTTATATTCCTTTGGCCCATTATGGCACATGTACACATTGCAAAGCAGTTGTTTTCTTAGTATCTGTTGGAGAAGGGTGATAGAAAAAAATCCCTTGGCATCTAGACTCCTGATGACTTTACCTACAAGACTGAGCCTTGTGGAACAATTACAAGTATTATAAGCGCAGAAAATAGTGGTTTTATTTGCTGAACTGCATAATATGGATTAGTACCATCCATTTTAGTTCCTGAAGATGAGGTAAGTTTAGCAATAGCTAAATTAACTCTTCAACAAGAGTTCAACAACTAATTCGTGTTCTGTGACTGGTAAACCACACAACACATGTGAAGAGCCTGTGTCTGAATGCATACCACCTGGTGGTGAGAATCATCCCCTTCTTCCCACAAAAACTGCTGTATGCACTACCTTTGACAGGTAGCATTTATAGTAGTGATAATCATAACAATAAAGGACACAGAGATGAAAGGGGTTTGCTTTAAAAACTTTAGAAGTTGTTTTTCAGCGATAAGATGAAAGCATATTTTGTTAGCCCATTAGGTAGGATGAAATGCAATCATAAAAGTGCAAAACCCTGTACATTATAGCTCAAGGAATGTAAGAAAGATGTTAATTTATGATCTTGTGTCAAATTAGAAATAACCTTTTCATCTTTTAAATACAGAAAAACGTGAGCAACCCAGTGTACCAAATGGGCTGAAACATTAGCAATGTTGCAGCCTGTTTGACAGTTTCAGTAGTCAATATTTGCATTAATTTCCTGGCTTTAAAATGCACAAAGTAGCCTGAATAGATGAAAGAGGTTCTCAGAGGAAACAGCATTAACAAACCTCAGCATATGTGAGGCAAACACCTATAGGCCATTGGTTTGTGAGGAACCTTGAGGGGAAAAAAAAACAACCCCAAAAATGGTTTGCTTTGTTATAGTAATTTGTAACTGAGTTGGTTGTCATGTTCTCATTCTGCCCTCCACTTCATTTCAACCATCTGACATCTGCAAATCCATTTTGAAGATATATATATATATTTCACATCTTATTTTCCTGATTGTTCCTTTTTACCCTTTATAAAACATCCATTCACCTTGTTGTGATATATAAATCCTCATCTATAGATAATGGACCATTTTAATATAGTACCATAATAAGATTGGGAAGTTTTACTGCATTTTCTTTGCCATTTGTGGCTAAGCAATATTTCTTAATAAATGACCGTGTCATAACTGTAGAAGAGTTTAAATTGTGCAGTTTTTTCTAGATCCTCAAGGTGGAGTGAGGTACAGCAGAACTTTGATGCAAAAAAACAAACAGCGATCTAAATATTATTGTCATCTGATCACAAAAACGTACATGTGGGTGGATGGTAGGTATAATCACCTCATGAGGCTCTATGGAAATCTCCAGATCTTTTAGAGCTGCAATTCAGAATACAAAATTTACGTCTGTTTACCATTGAAATCTAAGCTAGGTGTTATCAGTCATATGTGAAAACTGTTTTACATATAACATTCCATTTTTTGTAACTAAGATTCTGGGAAAATACCTTGATAAAGGACCCAGGTCACTTAAACAACAAAGAAAAGATGCTAGACTCATAAATGAGCATCAGTGAACTAAAGAGTTTTCTGTTGTGCTTTTCTGAAGAGTGTTCTTCCTCCATTCAAGTGCCTCTGTAGTAAATCTAACCCTTTAGGCATTTAATCATTTTATGTGGATGTCTTGTAAATGTCTGTGCCTCACACTGGGAGCCAAGTGATCTTACAGTAAATATCATGGCAATAAGATGATGAATCTTTGTGTCTTGATAAAATGATGACTTGGATTACTTGATTATCACTTAGGAAAGACATCGTACAGAAAGCCAAGGTGCTGGGAATATTAATATTGTCAAAAGAAAGAAGGGAAGGTAAAATACGCATCAACTTGTGCTGATTTGAAAATAGAAACTCTAAAGAGTACATTTGAGACAATTATTAAGGTCCTGTACAAATCTGTACATACATACATACATAGTAAAAAAGTACAAACACACCTATTAATGATCTTTCATCCCAGAAGATTCCTGCATTTCTCTATAATAACTTCAGAATAAATAATCGGAATAAACAAAGCTTATGCAGTTAAAAACAGTAACTTAATCAAATACAGGTATAGACTACACCAGTTTAAGAGGAGCAAAAAAAATTCCATATTCATAGACTGGCAGACTATAACTGCAGGAAAGGGAGTATCAGTAGTTTAAAGTGTTTGAATATCTGAATTGTCAGATCTTAGTGAATGTATTAGTCACTTGCTACGTTAATTATTCATTTAAACGAGTCTCTATTTTGAGGAAAAAACCCAAGCATTTTCAAAATTCTAGAACTATTAAATGTTAAATGTTTAGTATACGCTCAGACAGCTTTTTGCTTGCACTACTTTTGTGTAAGTTTTCAGGACCCATGTCTTAACTGATAAACAGGCTCCCTAGAGATCATGTAGTCCCCTGCCAGCCACAATGAGCAAGCTGTGATCCTTTATTGTGATCCTTTATTCACTCTATAAAGGATTAGGCCCGAGTTTCAAAAGAAGTACTTTGGGCTACAGCCTTCCAAAGTGTGCTAGCTCCAGAGACTTGCTTCAGGCTATTTGCTACCCTAAACAATTCATTAGAAAACATCAGAATGAGGTTCACTTTTGGGAGGGGAAAAAAGGAAAATAGCCAGAAAGAAGGGAGAATAAAAAAGATGAAACCTGGCAGTGCTACCAGAAAACAAATGTGATGAGTTTGCATTGCTGAACAGCAGCCAAAACCCACCATGAACTTGGGCTGTTTACAGAGGACAAGTTTCACATCAGAAGATCTGATCTGTGTGGTTTGTCTCTGAGTGGCTGACCTTGGACAAGTCCTTTGTCAAAAGTGTATTTTCTTTCCCTTCTTTAAAACCAAAAAAAAATGTTCTCTAATGGTCTAAAAACCTTGAGATTGGCTAAAGTTTGTATGTAGCTCCTCAGATCAACCAGCAGGACCAGCAGCTACAACAGGCTACTCTGATGTATTTTTTGTTCTTTAAAAAAATGATAAATAAGGAGAAGAAAAGCTTTGACAGCAAGCCTAAATATGTTTGTCACCCATACTCAGAAGGTTACCTAAATCTAACATCATTTTCAGCTCTTCCTATAAATCACACATGTTTTTGAGTGTAAGCTTATAATTTTAAATTATTCTAACTTCAGGTTGCTCGTTATTCCTCCTAGGTCACAAGGACATCTTTTCAGAATGGTCAAGCAGCTCTTGATAAAATGATGACTTGGATTACTTGATTATCACTTAGGAAAGACATTGTACAGAAAGCCAAGGTGCCGGGAATATTAATATTGTCAAAAGAAAGAAGGGAAGGTAAAATACGCATCAACTTGTGCTCATTTGAAAGGTGGTGCTCCTCACTTAACCCTGGGAAACTTGGAGAAAGGGTCCCTGAAGTCACTTAATTTACATCCTACTGGTTTTCTCTGGCTGATCAAACAACCTATTCAACACCACTAAGACTGCAAGCTTTTCAGGATGCACCATATCTTGACAGTGATGCGAGAAATGAAAAGCACTTCCTACCTCTTGTTTATGGGCTCAGTTATTACGATACTCCTGTAGCAGTGCTTTGCAATTAATCTGCTTTGCAGATCTCACTTTGATGCAATTATAATTGATTTTACGAGTCCTAAAATGAAATACAGTAAACCCAGATAACAGCTGATTTGTACCCATAAAGCAAAAACCTTGTTCTATTAGGATTTCAACAATTAAGCCATTCCACTAAGTGACAAATTCATCTTGCTAGATGATTTTAAAGCGGGCAGTTGTTGAATCTTAAGGTGCAGTCCCAGATAGTAACAGTGATGTCAGGAAAACTAATATTGTTAATATATCGGAGCTAGGCAATCATCACCAGAACAAATACTCTAAAACGATAACTATAGCAAGATGATGGGATGACAATGCATCAAAAGTTAACATATCCTTGAAATTGTCTTTATGAATGCCTTTTCATACCTCAGTGTCAGTTACTTGACTGATGTGTGATGTAATTTGCTCATCTGATCAACAGTTAATACAAGTTTGGATGTTGCCATCAGCCACCAAACACTTGCAAAACACAGAGTGAAGGCATTACCCTGCTAAGCTTGAGCTTGGTATTGAAAGCAGCTGTTAACAGGCTGCCAGATGCTATTTTATATAATCAGTTAGATTTAGCAAGTGGCTGAGGGGTAGGCAAATGACACATTGTAAAGATGTTTTCAAGAGAATTGGGCAGCACCATTTTATGAGAAGACAAAGATTATCTTTTGGCATCTGCAAATATTCTCTGTGACATCAAAGCTCATCAGCTAAACTGGAACAGTGGTCACCACAGACAGCATCAAATTTTCCGGTCTTTGTGAAGGACTGCAATATGTTATGACGTCTGTGAAGACTGGGCTAATTTCTCATTCGTAGTTGCACTCTAATCTGCTGTATTATTTGGAAACTCTACAGCCTCGTTTTAAGATTTTTGGAGAAGATATTACGTATGTGTATGTAAATTACCATTGCACCGAATTTATTGCAAGTTAAAAAGTTCTTCATAAGTGGGGTGATTTACTTCAGGATATTCTTGCAGTGTTTCAATTTACATCAAATTTCTTTCCCAAACAACTTTAAAACAAAAGTTCTGTGGATTTTCATATTCTGTAGTTGTGCATAGCATATAGTGTTCTTTCCATTTCACTGCTCTTCAGTATACAATCAGCAATAGTGTTTCTAAATGGAATGACTGGATTGTAGTTGCATTAGCAATTGAACCTTAATTATTCGAGTATTTAAGCAACATCCTTTGGAACCAAAAAATGAAAAGTTACCATCTTGACCAGGTACTTCGCTTATTTTTTTTAAATGATTGCATTCTGCCAATATTTGATTTAATTCCAGCATCAGTAAGTGTGCACAATCACATTAGAAGTAACCATTCAGTAGAAAAAATTGTTGTCTCTCTTCTCCCCACCCCCCAACCCCCTTTTTTTGTCTCAGTTCTTCAAAGGATTGAGATTGTGTTTTACACAATAGAGAGAAGTGGTGAGAACAGGTTTATTAGCTAGATATGTGCACATTAATGCTTATGTTGCTAAGTTTGTGCTGTATGTGCCAAGAGCTGAACACAGACTCCAAAGTCAGATTGTTTAAAATGAGATAAATAGATGGCCAGAGGACAAGAAGTGAGTGCGTTATCACCGAGAGAACCGGGAACCCCTGACTTCCAGTAAGGTATTGCTAAGGTGTATGGCAATACGATGGGATGAAATTTATCACCCAGTGTCAGATATGTGATTTTAGAAGTTACTCAGACATTTGAATTATAATTCAAAGTTGTGTTTAAAGCTAGGTTGGTACTAAGCTCCTTGGTACTGTGGAAGCCAAATGGTCTGGGAGCTAAAGGAGATGAGCAGGAGCAAGCAGAATATGTACTGAAGAGTTTCAGAGAACACAACATTTTGGCACATATATATATATTTTTTTAATATCCTATGTCTAAAATGTCTCTCAAACAGAATTCATGACATCAAATGTAATACAATACAGTAAAAGATTTAGTTAGAAATTATCTTTACTCATGAGTACACTCTATTTGTTTTAATAGCTATAAACCAAAGAAGATCAGCTTTTTTCTCCTAAATGCTAGGTGAACGCCTAGAAGAAGATGGTTAATGCTCTGAAGGTCTTTTTACTTAACACTAAATGCAAATGATGGATATGTAAAATTGTGTTACAGATAGTGTGTACTAAATGTTATGAAAGGCAGAAAGATCATTGTATTGTTACGGGTTTTTGGTTGTGGGTATTTATTTTTTTCCCTTTGGTACTGATGAGCAGGACACCTATCAAATAGTGAAGAGAGTAGGAAGAAAAGAAGGAGAGGGGAGAACATACAGGAGGAAAAGTGAAGGGGTGAAAGAATGAATACGTAGGAGTGTGTGGAGCTGAAGTGAAAAGGCCTGAAAAGGTACGGGGCGTAACTGAGGTACATAGCCCATCAGTAGTTTGTGGAGAAAAGCCAGTCAAATCTGATGACATTTTCACTCGTCTATTAGCAACCTTTGCAGGTGCTGTAAGCATCTTAATTTCTTCTCCCCAGAGACTTTTTTCTAGACAGTTTGCTGGATGAGAGTGTGTCACAATTAATCTATCATCTGAGTTCATGCTTTCCTGTGACCACAGATTTTGAAGTGAGGGATTATCATGACTAGTTGCCATTTTACTGCTTGGCAGCTAATAATAGTTTCATATGTCCTGTCTCATCCTGCCTTGTTCTGTTTCTTACTGCATGTGGAAGGTGGGCTATTTGCAGTGCATAACATGTGCAAACTTTACCAAGTCTCTCTTCATACATTATTCACCAAAAATATTCTGATTATATTAACATGTTTGTTTTGGAACTTATTCACTGAACACTTATATACAAACATATCAGGTTATGGGTTATTCATAAACTGTTTGTTTTGATTTTGTTTTGATGTCCTGTGTCTTTGTAGTACAACTGCAGCGAATGTTACTCTATTATCATTGCTTCCCCTTCTGTTCATAAGAGGTTAAACAAGATTTCCTGCTAGCCACACAGACGATCGTGAACCAGGTAGGTACACTGCAATTGCAAGGCTATTTTGTTTTTGACAAGAGAAATAAAAGAACCTATTTAGATATTTTTTTAAAATGAAAGAGATTCTCAACAGTGTCAAATTGAATTCATAGTTTTTATTCAAATGAGAGCATATAAGCATATTTTCACAGTATTTACTCACGTTGAATAATATTGATAGATATTCTCTCGGGAGAAAATGGTGTTATAACTTACCCATGGATATGAGGGCTGTATCTTGAGTAAAAGTAATGACTGGGGTTTCACCGTCCTGCAACTGTTGGCTGTATTTGGAAAACACTGGGATCTATTCCCCTCTCCCCAAAAGCTTTCAACCCTGCAATAGAGCATGGCAGTGGAGCACAGGTTTTAACACACTGAGAGAAGGTGGTAGCAGCTCAGTGAAGCTGCTGCTTTACTAGTCCATAACCAGCTAAGTGTTCGTGTTACTCCTGAAATTTGCCTGAGGAGCAGCTCTACAGCTGAGACAAATCCCGAGAATTTTGCTGTGTCCCATTAACCTGCCTGGGTTTTTTATCTGGGGCAAGTCCTAGATTTATGTTAAAATAGAAGAGGTGTTAGTTATAAATATTTTTTGTCTTAAATTGTGGACTGATTTTAAAATCCACAACATCTATTTCAAAATTACTTGGCTGGTATGTTTTGCATGGAACAAACTGAAGCGAGGCAGAACAAGTATAGCCTTGTAAAGGAAAACAGGGGAACAGGCATTTTAACGGACTATAGCCTGAAGGGAAGCATGATAAAAAAGTAAAGCAACTTGGAAAATTGATAAAATAAGAGCACAGTTTTGCTTTCTGAAACTTTTTAGCTAGCTGAAAAATAACATTAAAAAATGATTCAGCAAAGAAAGACATAACAAGTGCATTGGCTGGAACTTAGAGCCAATTTAGAAATAGGCACAAATATCCCATGGGAAAGGTGATAAAGCATTTTAACAAACTATCAAGAGAAATGATTAATTCTATATCTTTTCTAAATCAGAACTGTAAATTACTTCTAGCTACATCCAAGTTGTTGGCTTCGGTACAGATGGATGTATATCTTTGTCTACATTGCCAGAAGAGGTCATGTTATGTGATTTAATGGTACTTTCTAGCTTCAGAATAAATTCTGCTGTTGTATAGGTTTTTCAATAGGATGAACAGAGGGGGAAAGGAACCATGATGTACCTGTGCATCCATGACAGTTCCAATAGCTTTCATTACTTCTTTGGCAGGCAGAAGATTGCTCTGCAACCACTTCACTCTTCCTGATCTGGGAAATCTCTGTCTCCTGAGTCATGGGAGAACCTGCCGTTTTTACTGCTTGTGGAAGTAACATCAGGCTCATTCAGCCTCACAAGTATTGCCAGCTGTGAGAAAGACTTCTGTAGAGTCACATTGTATTTATCTGTGGCTGATTTTATTTACAGAATAGGTGATAGGCTACAATAGCAAGCCTTTTTATGATAGGCAACCTTTGGTGTCTGAGAATATTTTTAGTGACATACTGCCTGCATGAAGTATCTTAATTTCTTCCTTTAATGCTGTCCTTTCACATGTGAAGCAGTGGCAGGCTTTACATAAATACAATTAGTTTGTATGCAATAGTTTGCCATGCTTAGAGTATATGAAAGCTAACTGGTATATAATTTTATTTAATTTGACTAAACCCATCCATTTTCTGCAATGTAATTCCAATTTGCAGCAAATATGTCAAATGATAAGCAGAGTTTTAGAAAGAGTTTAAGACAATTTTTTCAACAGACAGATGAATGCTAGTAATATGAGAAATTGCAATTTATTTAAGAAACATGAGCCTTCAGAAATCTCTTTGTGACATCTTGTTTCCACTTTGCCGTGTTATGTAAATATTGTACATATGTGACAGTAAATATTAACACAGGGTAATACAAAAATGCAACTCACAGAATCAATATATGACAACTATAACAGTTGCTAGAGATGTTAGAATGAAATTGCTACTGTACATAGCAAATTCACTACTTAAAATGGATGTTTCAATTGTGTAGATTGGCTAGACTCCTTCCAAGCAGCTGTTGAGGTCACTGGTCAATGCTCTTGGTGAAATCCACCATGTGCTAAGCTTCACCACAGACCTTTTCAGTGTTGTCTTTAAATGGAGGAACAAAAGGGAATTTAAACAGAGAACTTGTGCCAAGCCTCTGTTTCTGTGTGAATTTCATTGAAAATCATTATAAATTTCAGTATTACAAATCAAGTACTTCACTGCTTTTATTCTCTGCGTTTTCTGATTCCTTAGAATTGTTATGTTCAAGAAATTTATTCCAGCTGTGCATTTATAGTTACACAGCATACTGCTGTAAAGTTGAATAAATGTGTAACTTGTTTATGGATTAAACAAATAACTATTTGCAATCATATAAACAAAAAATGAAACCCAAAGAAAACAGTCTGTCTAGTTACTGAATTTTTGTCTCTAGGGAAAATTTTCAAAGTATTAACTTTGAAATTATAAATAATAACAACAGCAACAACAAAAATGCATTTTGTAATCATTTCAAGCTGCTTTTACTCACAGCTGGTGGTTTCAACTGTATGTTAAGATAAGAAGTGCAAAAATTAAGCTAAGGTGAAGGGCTGATGTTATAAAATCAGATAATCTGATCAGCTGCTTCTGGATATTTTTGAATATGAGATATATAATAACAAATGTGTTGTTAAAAATGAATTACAATGATTCTAGTTATAAAAAGAAGTATATTCTAATCCTGAAATGTGGCTCTTATGCTCAATTTTTAAATTTATTTTTCATTTAGTGAAATGCACATTTAGATTACATTGGATTAAGTACAGAAACAGTCCTGGGAACAACGATCAGAATGCAGGAGCTCCCTCTCTAGTTTAGATTCCCAAATCCAATACTCTTTTTTTCTAGCTGTATGACTTTGCATTTGGCATTGAGATATGTTCTTGAAAACATAAAAAATGAGCTTTTTTTTTTTTATTATTGATACCACTTGGAAATTTTGTTTTTTGCCTGCTATTCAGCTCAATGTTGAAGATTTCCTACAAGGAAATTTTTGCAGTTGAAAACCATTTAACCCAAAGAAACTTTAAGATGATGATGATTGAGCAGCAAGACTCAAATGAACTAAACAAAAGAGTGTTCAATGACCACCCCAAGTACAACAGGGCATAAAACTGATAAGGAATATCAAAAGCAGAAAAAATGACACCTTTGCTTGCAACTTCTCTGCTCCTAACCTATACACCTTCTCCTCAAAATAAATAAAGACTAAGACTAATGGTACTTTGTGATACCATACAGTTTTGTAGCAAATCCATACCCAACCTGTCTTTAAAACAGAGTTTATGAACTGCTTTTGAAACATAATAGAATGACATAAATCACTGACTTAATTCTTCCATAAAAGGTATTTTAAAGTCTACTTTATAACAATATAAATCAATTTTGTAACATCAATAAGTCAGTCAAAGGCATGCACCCTGACTGCAGTCATGCTTCTGGGGTAGTTGGAGGTACTAACTCTCACATTCAGGCAGCATATCCCCTCATTGTATTTCATTGTCATGCTTCAGTCTTGAGCTTCAAAAGCTAAACCGACAATGAATTAACGTAACCTGCTCTGCTATAGACTACTCGTAAAAAGCAGTCTAAAGAATGGCTTTTGCCAAAGTTTACTTTTTCCTTGCAGGCTCAGCGAGGAATGTGCGGGCTATGATGAAGGAGTATCAGGAGAACTAAAATTAATTAAGGTGGTAAAAAATGCTGTTGATATTATGGTACCCACACTGTTATATTGGAGGAAATGAGGGTTGTTATTGTAGTAAAAAGAATGACACCTAAGAAACTGAAATGACAATATACCAAGGCCATCCTCTGTTACTCAGAGAGACAATAGGCTGTCATAGATGATTTCAATATGTGAAGCATGCAATGTTTATCTTGGAATATTAAAAAATGAAAAACTGTGATTTACTTTGAGACATATTTATTTACAGGTAAAAACATATGTTAAAATATTCTGTCATAACATCAAGAAAGAGAGAAGTTAACTTTTAAAAGGCCTGCTTCAGCTGTACCTTGATGGGTTTCTGGTAACTGTCTCACTCTCTTGCTGCTTAAGCAAGTGAACAAGTTTTTCATTTCGTTCCACTTTCCTGCTACTAGCATTTTCCCTATTGCTTTATAAATATCTATAATATGATATGCTGCAACAGCAATGGCAAGCTTTCTTCCATGTCTGCCTGCTTTCTGTCTACTAAACATGCTGCTGGAAGTCAACCAGTCCATATCCCTTAGTATCATTACTCTTTTCCATCCTACAAGATGAAAAGCACAGGAAAAACTTTCCTCCCTTTGTTAAGATGAGCATTTGCTGATTTTTTATTCCTTGCAGAGCTGTAAATGAGTACCTCTTTCTTTCATTTATGTTCCCAGCAGAAAAGACAGCTGATAGGATTTGAGTAGGCATGTGTATGCATCTGTTATCTGCTGCACTTTGGTTAGCCTGAAGCTTCTATATTTTCCTGAATATTACCTAGAATAATAACTTTGTGAGGCTAGATATGCTTGGATACCTAGATGATGGCTGATAAATTGAAGATTTCCTTACACATCAAACTTTTTAGCTATTCAGGTATTCAAGATTTTGGCCTGAAGCCTTTTAGAGTACGATCATTATTCTAGAGCATGAAAAACAGTGTCCCACTGCCAAAATTTGCCTTAAAATCATGGAATCCTAGAATGGTTTGAGTTGGAAAGGACCTTAAATATCATCTAGTTCCAAGCCCCCTGCCATGGGCAGGGACACATTCCACTAGACCAGGTTGCTCAAAGCCCATCCAACCTGGCCTTGAACACTTCCAGGTATGGGGCATCCACACCTTCTCTAAGCACTGTTCCAGTGTCTCACCACCCTCACAATAAAAATTTTCTTCCTAATATCTAATCTAAATCCACCTTCTTTCAGCTTAAAGCCATTCTCCCTTGTTCTATCACTGCCCTTATAAAAAAGGCTTCTTCTCTTCAGCTTTCTTATAAGCCCCTTTTAGGTACTGGAAGGCTGCAATAAGGTCTCCTTGGAGCTTTCTCTTTTTCAGGCTGAACAACTCCAACTCTCTCAGTCTGTCTTCACAGGAGAGCTGCTCCAGCCCCCTGATCATCTTCATGACCCTCCTCTGGACTTCCTTCAACAGGTTCATGTCCTTCTCATGCTGAGGGTCCCAGAGCTGGACGCAGCACTCCACGTGGGGTCTCACGAGAGTGGAGTAGAGGGGCAGAATCACCTCCCTGGACCTGCCGGCCACGCTTCTTTTGATGCAGCCAAAGACATGGTTGTCTTTCTGGGCTGCAAAAGCACATTGCTGGGCCATGGTGAGATTTTCATCCACCAACACCCCAAGTTCTTCTCCTCACGGCTGCTCTCAATCCATTTTCCACTGAGCCTGTATTGATGCTGGGGGTTACTCTGACCCACGTGCAGGACCTTGCACTTGGCCTTGTTGAATTTCACAAGTTTCACATAGGCCTGCTTCTGAAGCCTTTCAAGGTACTTCTGGATGGCCTTGTTTTCATCCTCATTCTTTGGGAATCTGTGTAAGCACAGTGCATGACTGCAGCAGTGTGCCCTTCTGATTTCAGGAAATCAGTAAAGAAGCCACTGCGGTGTACTGCTTATGTGACCAGGAAGGAGCATGGATGGCTGTAAGAGACCATGTCGGTGAGAACCACCACCCCCATGGCAGACATTTGTCTCAGCATTGCTATGGCAGGAAACTCACATCATCACCACAGCAAATGTTTATCGCAACGTTGTTAAAGCTGGAAGCCAGCCCCACTGCCACAGCAGAGGTTTTATCTCAACATTGTTAAGGCAGGAAACCCACCCACTGACACCATGGAGCAACAGGGGGAGCTAATCCTGCAAAACCTAACCAAACCCCTGTGCGTGTGCCCAGACCCCAGGGGTGGGGGGATCGAGGGGCCTGGAGACCTCTGAGGACCACCTGACAGTTTTGAGCATGCACATCACCACCGGGTGGAAGGTGTGGTTAAGCATAGCAGCTTGTGACAACCTTATGAAAGAACAGAACCAACCAACATCGGACGGGACTTTCCCCCACTGGACTTGGAAATGAATTGGACTGTCCGGACGTCACAACTCCGGGGTGGTAGCTATTGCTGTGAACTCTTTCATTCTTTCCTTCTTTCTTTCCTTCCTTTCTCTCTTTATCTCTTTCCTTTGCATTTGCAAATGGGTTGTCGGGCAAATAAAGTTCCTTGGCTCTTGACTCCATTTTGAGTCATAATTCTGTTTCCGAGAATACAAGCAGAACCTTGCTCTTGGACCAGCATGCGACAACTGCTCATCATCACAAACCCTGCTACAATTTTTCATCCAGCTTCATTGATTGTTTCAAAGGATTTGGTGATTTTCATGGAGTGTCTGCAGCACTTGCTTTGCCTTGCTTATCTAATTATCGCTGTTCCATGGCAGTCTGGAGACTTTGCTGAAGTTCTAGAGATGAAATCAGTCATGGGTCATTTATCTTAAAACAGGCAGAGGAACTCTGCAGTTCTTTTCAGGCTCCGTGTTTCTCTTAATAAAATAGCAAGGCAAAATAGTGAAAAACAGCACAGAGTTCAAGGCAGGTTATGTTTTGTTTTTCATGCAACAGGAATTACTGAGAATGAAATACAGACCAGGCAACATAGGCAGTTGGCAAGTTGTGTCCAAACTAGTTCAGAAATAATGAGCCTGATGCAGGAATTACTTTATTAAATGACATGGCATTTTTTACGCTGCAAGTCAGAATTGATCGCTGTGATGATTCCTCCAGACCTTAAAATCTATCAATTAAATTTAAATTAATTAAAAGTACCTATCTGGGTTTGTAAGAAGTCAGCTTACTCCCTCCTTAATGAAGAAATCTTATAGTATTTAATGAGGATAAATCTGCACAGTTATGCATATTTAATATGATTATGCACATTTAATAATTACTCTGTAAGAACCTCAGATAATGGAATATCACATAACTATTCCTGGTTTAAATGCTATCTATGTATTGTTATGTAGTTTTCTGTTAAGTTTTACTAGATTGCTTTAAAAGCTATGAAAAAACTACAACTTTCTTACAAATACCACAAGTTTTGAACTTGCATGATGCTGGCTTCAGCAAAGGTAGTATTTTTTCTTAAACTGGTACTATATATTGTGTTTGCAGATGTAGTTTTACTACATGGTGTGCATGTTACATATGTTAGAGCCATGATATGCAGGCCTGAAGTCTATTTACAGGTGTGGAACTGTAGAAATAGGTTTATCAGTGGCTCTAGATAGCAGAATGAAGAACAAATACATGTGTGCATTCCACAAAAGGACTAATGAAAATCTGCATGAATTGGTTTGGAAATCTGTGCAGACTGATTTTCCCAGATACATCTTCCATAGACTATGCTATGCGACAGTAAAGTTCTGTACTTGTAGGTGTTCAGTATCTAGTAAAATTATGCCTCCTGATTAAAATGCTCAATAGATATACAATAGAAAAATAGTGATTGGTAAGAAGGCATAAAGTAACGTACAAAGAATGAATTAAAAGTGCACAGAAGGAAGCTGTCCGTTGGTTCCTTTAGAGTTGGGTATGACAGTTGGATTTATTTGATCCTTTAGGAGTTTGACAACAGAACTGTCACATACAGCTATGATCACCTCTGCATGGTGTTTTTCTAGCTGTCTGCCATGCTGTCCTGAGTGCCAAAGAAACCTGATTGCCGCATGACATCCTGAATCAGCTCCATGGTTAATTTTACAATCCTGGGCCCCTGCTGGTGGGAGAAGCTGGCTTTGGAGTAGTCAATAATAATGTGTATATAAAAGAATCAAAAACCTCCCTAAAACTGAAAGCAGTTGGTGCAATTTCTGGAATGCCAGTAATTTCCAAGGAAATCATACTAAATTGACCTGGGTCATCCATAATAGATAATATTTTCTACAGTTATTTAGTCCATCAATACTTGGTCCCATTAAATGTATATGAGCAGTTTACTGAGTAGGTCAATGCCGAAAGTTACAGCTACGCTTTAGTACTTTGGAGGTCATTAATGTTAATCAGTGGTCTTCTGATTGAGCCCTTACCAAGAATAAAGATGTTTCCTACTTGAACATAATACAAAAATAGTCTTCATGCTTTCAGAAGAATCCATAAGAATAAACCAAAACTGAATTTCTAGTTATGGTTTAATATATGCAGCATATGCTGATTTTGAAATCTATACCCTAAAGAGCACTTCTATATTTATTAAAGTGATCATATTGTTTTCATCTTAATCAGAATGAACCTTGAGTCTGCAACAAAACTGATATGCTGCAATAAATGGATGGTTTTGTTTTATGTGTTATCTTTCCTAGGAAACTGTATATTTGCTTACTTGCTGATAATTCAAATTAATTATGAGCAGGCTTTTTAAATGGATAGGGTTTTTGTCTTTGTTATATTTTAATCAAAAGTTTTGGAGCATTTCCTTTTAATATACAAGGGATGGATCCTCTGGTTGCCACAGAATTAGATTTTTATGTCTCAAATTATACAGAAACTGATTTAAGATGTGATGAAGCCTCTTCAACTTACAGTTGTCTAGTGTACACAGTGGTAAATTTTGACCTTGTCAGGTGAAGACAGCTGAATTATGATCCAGCCTCTGTGAGAAATGATATGTCTACCATATTAGATTAATTTCCTGTAAACTTCACCATTTTGCATTACCAAACCTTGTAAATGTCATCTTTATCCATCATCATGCAATATTTTGATGTTGCTTAAGGAGCATTTCTCATTTCATTTCCAGCTTTTCTAGAGTTCTATTTCACTGTTAAATTATGCTTTTAAAGTTCTGTATTTTTATTAGTTTTTTTATCTGTATTTTTATTAGTCTTTTTATCTAATTTTATTAACCTGCACAGCAGCCCTTAAAAAGTTAATGAATGTGGCTTAGTTTCACTGTAAATTACTTGACAGCACTTCTCTTTGAGAAAGTCTGGATTACTTTCTTCTTTTTTTTTTTTGTATTTTCTTTGAAGGAAAAAAGGAATGTCTATATTATTGTTGTAATTAAAGTAAGGAATGAAATAAGGAAATTCAAAGGTTTAATCTTATATTCAACCTTCTTTCTAACTAGCTGCCTTTCTGTCCTTAATGTGTGACATTATATTCTAAAAAGAACTTAGATCTATGAAAGAAAAATAAAGTAACTTATGGAAATCTGAAAATCCAAATATCTAAATTAAAAAGAAAACTGAGACCCTAAAGCTAGGCCTTTAAATCTGTACTGAAAGCACTTCTGTCTGAAAACTATGTGCAGACAGCACTGATGAGCAGGGTTTCCTTGCCTGATAAATTACATTGGCTAAGCCAATCAAAAGCACAAAAAAAACATCCTATTTCTCAGGGCTTATATGAGGTGGAAATTCTGGTCCATCTGCTTAAATCCTTCGGCTATTAACACTCTTGAGAAATTATGTTCCTAATAAGAATGCAGTGTTGCAGTTGAAGCCAATTTCTGTTACTAATTTCTCTTCCTAAGCTGGATTCAGGAGATGAATATTATCCCCTTTGTTCTTGTTCCACTAGTAAATAATTTTTATTTCTCTGTCATGGAATATCCGCAGAATATCTTCTTTCCTTTAAACCATTTAAATGAGTTAGTTTGAGTTTTTTATTTCTGTTTACCTCTTCAGCTCCTTATATTCAGAGATGAGAATGTAAAGGTGTTGCCGTTAAATGAGATTGTTTTAAGCCTTATCGTGTGGATTGTGTCCATCCTCAGATATACTGAATACAAACAGTTGATTTTCTACTTCAGGTTTTCAATTAAAATGTCCTTTGGAACATATTGATCAAACTGTTTCACCTTTAAACTAAACAAACTTTGTTCAAAAGAAATATTTTTGTCTGACTTGAAAAAATAGAACTATTTATTTTTTTAGCTTCTTGTAAAAGTTTTTTGTTCCATTTTTTCCTAAATGTCAAAAATATGGTATTTTATTCTGGAGAAATGTTTTTAAGTTTATTTTTGTTTTCAATTCATGCTTTTAACTTACTTTTGTGGGTTTATCCATTGTTTAAATGCCCAGGCCCTATAGATAACGGCCACATCCTTGTCTTATGTATTCTGTTATTAACAATGGCAAGCACCTCTCTACTCATCTGAGCTACATTATGGTTTCTTTAATCCACTCATACATTTTCCATTGTAGCTCCAATCTGTTCTGTTCTTCTTTTTATTCGGTTTCTTACAAATTATTTGACAGCACTGCTATGCATCGTAATAAGAGATAAAGAACAATTAAGAAAAGACTGCATATTTCTGACAACAATGTATATGAGGTCTTTGTTCAAAACATTTTTGTGCCTGAAATTATATGTTCAAGGTAAAATAATCATGAAATGTAAAAAAAAAAATTGGAAAAAGATCAAGAAGGAAATCGAGTCATTTGATAAAGAGTACATTCTTTTCTTTTTTTTTTTTCCATTTTCCTCCTTCTATGTCCTTCTTTATTATTGTCATTTTTCTTCACTTCTGAATGGGTAGTTCTTATGTTCTGTGTGGATCATCCAGAAGAGGGAGCCATGGGCATATACACTTAAACTGTATACTGCAAAATCATAGTCATTAACAATGAACTTAATGCTTATGTGAGATTTATAATTGGATTCTTCTCCAAAGTAATGGTTACTAGGTCACCTATGGCCAACATATTGTAACCTAGCAGGAAGCACTAGGACAGCATTCAAACAACCTTGTCAGGACACTGTAAACTTCTGATGTTCATAATAGTCCTAGAAATCATTAGTGTACTGTTACAGTGGTGAATTTAGTATGTATAAGTAATACATTTGATACCATTTCCATATCTCAGGTGTCAAACTACCTTCATTATTTATAACTGAGTGTAAGGCTGTGCTTTAAATCAAACACCTTTTTTTTTTTATTTTTTTCCTTTATGAATGTGTCTGATAAGAAATACTTTCCAACTGGAAACATTTTAGCTACACTGTATAGGCAGGGTGGTCATACTGTAAGAAAACTACATACTGTTTATCTTATAGATTAACTGTATAGTCAGGAAAATGTTAATTTTTAAAGACTTTATAGCGTATTCTAGTTTTAAGATCAACACTTTCAGTTCAGGAGAAGGGAACGGTAACATCTAGGGCTCAGCATAGATACTGAGCACCTAAAAGGAACCTCCTATTTACCCCTTTTGAAATGCAGAAACCCGGACTTCAGTGTTCTTGAAGAGTCTTTTGTTAGTTTTGAAGACCACGGTGAACTTGCTGTCACTGTTCATACCCACATAGTCCTGGTATCCTTTCTTATGCCCACATAAAGAAAATCCAACATGCAGACAGAACCCCTGAAACCTAAGGCTTCTTATAAGACAGGGGGCCATACCAGTGGTTTGATAGTTCATGATAGATGTAGAAAAGTACAACAAAAGTCTGTGAACTCCTTTGTATATCATTATATGTGTGGTTATGTAGCTTCCCTGATCAATTCCTCCTCAGTCATGCATTCATGTTTAGATTTACATCTGCATCAAGTTTGACAGTGCTGCTTTAATAGTTTCCAAAATATTTCAAAGACTACAACCCACCGGCTTGAAATCATTGCTTTGCCCGGTAGGTACTAGATAGCAACAAGCCATGGGATGTGTATGTGGACCCCTTGCTTCCTGAAGCATGTCTGGCTATGGCCATTACGGGCTGAAACCAATGGCTGTTTTTGTAGCCGTATGTCAGTTTGTAGGGCAAGGAGATCCAGCTGACTGTACAAAGCCTTTCCATGCAGATCATATCACACATCAGAGCAGTGTCCATTTTGAAAAAGCTGCATTTGGAGCCTGACAGAGAAGCTGACCAATGTGGTTAAAGAAAAAGTGGGGAGGGGGCAGTACCTCTGTCACCTCTGAGATTTACTCAGCAGCACTGGCCTTCTAGCACTTCGATGTGTACTTCAAATTTCCATCTGCAGCGATAACCATGATTCCTAAAATGCTAATGTGTAGCCAATAATTTTTCTTGAATTATCTTGTACTGCCATCTTGGCTATGGCATCAGGTAAGACGGATATTGAAATTACAGTGCAGGGGAGAAGAATGATATATTCTACTACTCTAAGCCTGAAAACTAGGGATAGTCTAAAAGGAGCAGATGTGCAGGTGAATGTTAAAAATACCAAATAATTTTTGGAAATACTAGGGACAACCTAAGGGTTTGCCTGTTCCTGACTCCATTCCCCTTTATTCCCTGTGTGGAAATTTAGAAAGTAACATTTTTTAAGTACAATACCTGCTTTAATACTTTATTTTTGCCAAATTCCAGTGCTGTGTGTGTTCAGTTGATGTGCCTTGTGAAGTACTTGTCCCCTGCATCTTGCCTTGTTGTCACGGGGACTATATAGATAGGCAGACAGTTATTACACCAGATGTCCTAGTAAGTAGTTTCTATTTAACAGTTTGTAAAATGCCCTCAGAAACCATGTATCTTAATTAGGCAAACCACTTTTAAAATCCATCCTTAGCCAAATAAAAAGGTAAACATGCTCTAAGTTCCCCTGATTTCCAGATTCTGAATGGCAACCTAACCTACTTCATCAGAAATGTTTCCTGAAGAAGAATGCTATCAAAGGTCCTATTTTACTCTGTGGCCAGCTTATAACGGAAAACCCAGATGATAGCAGCAGCACAGAATAAAAGCTTCAAAGACTACTTTGTGTTAATTTATGCATAGTGTGGAAATAATCATTCATCAGGATTTGTGTGGAATATGGAATCTAGTAACATCCAAAACAGAAACAGATTTGAGTGTCTATCAAGATTCTAGATATCATAAGATGACTTCTGAACAGATAGCTATGTTCATTACTTAGCCATAAATATATTTAAAAAATCTATTATTATGACATATGAAGTAGCAAAGGGGAAATGCATTTCCAGCTTCTTCTAGTTATGTTCAATCCTTTAAAAAAATCTATATAATAGTCTCTGTCTGAAATAATTAAAAAATCAATAGCACACTTCTTTTTCTAGAATTGTGTTTTGATAACCTTTCTACAAGTACGGTTCTGGACATCCTTCACCACTTGCCTAGATGCATTATCTTTAACTGTCTTTTAATAGACTGAGACTAAATTATTAGGAAAGGATTGCATCACCAGGGAGTAAGGGTTGTCAGATACCAGTGAGTTGTAATACATCAAATGTTGTGTGAAGCCTTATCTCATAGGCTGTTTGTCTTTAGGAGACTTTGAAAAACAAAACAAAACAAAAACCCCAAAAATGAAAGAAGAAAAAAAAAAAAAAAGCTTTTGACCCTTGTAACCTATTCAGAACAGGTAAAATTATGAATGCAAAACTACATGCAGCTCCACATAATTAATGATTCAATGACAACAACAACATATCGGATAAAAAGTTCGTGAACTGAAAAGCAAATACTGGGAAGTTTCTTTTTAGCAGCATTTTTTTTTCTCCACAACTAATGACAGAATTCAGTAGGAAAGCGTAGAGAGGTTTGCTTTGCGACCACAAGTTATTTACTGTGTTCCTCCAAAGTACTCTTCTACTTCATGAGAATACATTTGTGCAATAGTTAGACAAGGCCTTGACAAGTTCTTGAATGCCTGGGGTTTATCTCTGGCTAAGCAATTTATTTTGCCAGTACAGCAAGTATTTAACAGTTTTATGTATTGTCTTATCACCTACATAAAGATATTAACAATTAACAGCGGCATATACATTGACAACGTTTAATTAGGAAGGGTATTTGGATAGTGTTTTGGTATCCATCAGCATGTATTGTTTTATGTAATATTTTAAAATTATTTTAGTTATGAGTCTTAATAACTGCCTCAACAAAATGATCAACAGTAAGAGCTGGATGAGAATGGCATCCTAAATTCATAGTCAGGAAAAGGTAATTTTGCTTTATGGTTACTGTACTTTGAAGAAAGAAGCAGTGCCAGAGGCCAGGGCAGTGGCTGAGCAATAGAAAAGGAGCCCTTGGGCATATGTCAGCGCTAAGGTGAAGGCACCTATGCGGCGGAGGATTTTAGCAGGAGCCTGAGCACAAGGGAGTGGAAATCCAGTCTTCATTTGTGAGATATGCTTTGCACATAGAGTTAATGTGCTGAGGAACAGAGAGTGGCACCGAGCAGCGGCTGCTCACACTATGACCAGGAGGCGTCTTCCTTTTCTTTGTAGGCAGAAGGGCTCAGAGTGAGAAAATCGATGTCATGGAGGAGCAAAGGCGCACAACACCGAAGTAATTTCTTCTTCAGTGGAAAAAGAAGTGAATATTTGCTTCACATGGTAAAGAACATGCTAGAAGTGGGATAGTCATGCTACCTAGGCAGTAGCAAAGCAACATCATTTCCTTTAGTGGCACACAGAGTTAAGCTTTGCTCTTAATACCCTCTAGTGCACTTGCATGCTTCTGGACAGGTAGGAAATTTGGCTTGTCGCTATGTTCTATGGGTGCACTAGAGGTGAAGAGCTCTGCATAACATCACCATGCCCCAGTACAGCTATGCACAGGGCTGGATTTAGCCACGTGAGTTTATTTTAGGCCTCCAGCTAATTTTGGTTTTGCGGTTGGTTTTTTTTGTTTTGTTTGTTTTGTTGTTGGTTTAGAGTTGATTATTATTATTATGATGATGATGATGCTCACTACACTGTATTGTACTGATGATACACTCCATAAATATTTCCCCTTAATATTTCGACTGTTCTTGATTTTTAGGAAAGAAATAACATGAGAAAATATTTCTTGCATGGACAACCTGTCTCTGATAAACACAATCAAAAATACAGTGGCTGATTCTCTGGGATTTTATCTGCGAAGAGGGAGTCTAATTTCAGAAGCTGAGGTCTCAGGTGCTTAAGGTATGAATCTGGAGGACAATACATATATTCTAATTTTTCAGAAGAAGGTTCGGCTTGATATATTCACTACTTTTTGCTAAGAACTGCAAATGGATTTAACACTGTTTTGACTTTTTAGGGGTGAAGCTGTTTGTACCATAAAGTTCATTATTTATAGAACTCTAAAAACATTCTTTGATAGCTTCTTGAATATTTTCTTTTCTTTTAAAGTGAACTATTTGCACAATCCTGAATGAAATAACAGGTTTAGGCCTATTATTATGAAAAATATTGCCATTCCTCCCTAAAAGCAGGGGAGGTAATGTGGATTCTGCCATTGATCGGAGCCCTTCAAGGACCTGTCTCTCTGAGCCTTTGAGAAATGAAAGTCAGGAGTTGTGCTTCTCTGAAGATTTTGGAAAAGCGTAATTGACTAAATGTACCTTTTTCTATTTAATTTAATAGGATAGTAATTTTTGAAAGGCATTAATGAGATTCTGGGCCCTGCTGAAATCAGTGGGAGTTCAGTGATTCACCGTCTTAGGGCCAAGATTTCGTCAGCTGTGAAATTCCCTTGGTGTTGTTTTTGCAAGTGCTTTAAAGGAAAAGGAAAGAAAACTGAAAACTGAATGACATAATTACATGCTGGAACATTGGGTCTGGTAAAAGCCACCTTGCAAAGCTGATACAAAATATAATTGTTATTGTTGTTTTAATGAAAGACATTAAAAGATGTGTACAGTGTTTGTATTTTCTCTGATTTGATAGTTTATGGCACTGGAAAAACATGCTGCAAAATAAAGTTTATAGAAGTCTGTTGTTTGTTTCAATAAATTGGAAACACCACACAGGAGGGAGGGAATTTATTTTCTTTTGTACCCGAAGAAACCACTATCTGTTATTCACATTATCCACATTGTACCTGTCTGACAAAACTCAGCTTGGAAACTAAAAAAAAAACCCAACCAACAGAACAGCTCAGAACTCACAAACAAGGTTTGAATAAGCTTCAGAAATCTATAGTTTGCCTTTTCTCTAGATATGAGATTCAAGAATAATAATAAAGATATTTAGTACAAGCTTGATATATGTTTCCATTTATTTTGCCAATGGAAAGGAGAGACTAAATCTTCAAATAGAATAAAATTTACAGAATTAAGTCTGAGGTTAGTCCTGAAGCCAACTACTTTGAAAACTCTCTCCCCTAGATATAACCAGCTGATTTTGTTGCTGAAAATTCTTCCACTGCCAGCAGCAGTTAAAGACTTCACTCTGCAAGAGCTATTTATAAAGAAAACCCCACTGAATTCATGTATTTGAAATAGCTATGGTATTAATAAGCATTTGATGTTCTTATCCAAAGACAGAAATAAATTAGTCTTTTTATCAAGTTCAAAGAAGTTCTATGTATCTTATGCATGGTGAGTTGCATTGAAATCTATCTATTACTTTTAATCAATTGCTAGTTTGTTATTTCCTTGAACTGTTCATGACCAAAGCTGCTATATGTGGACTGGCATACTGCATGTATTTTGAGAGGAAATAAACATTAGAAGATTTCTAAGTAAAAGACACAATCAGCTATTAGGTAGTGTAATTCCTTGTGTAACCTGCAACATGTGAAGTGCAGATTGAAATACTTGCTTTTAATAAGGGTACCAAAATCAACCTGAAGATTTCCAGACGAGGAGAATGTATGGAAAGTGTTCTTTTCCTAGATATCTGTTCCATACAGTAATCACTTTCTAATGCATTATTTCTAATCTGGATATGGTTAGCTGTATTTTGCAAACAGCTTTCTCTTTTCAGAGAAGTCCACAAAGCAGCTATTTAGATGTGATTCTTTCTTTAAAAGAACTGCAAAGCTGAATTTAGATTTGGTACAAGAAAAAAAAATTAAAATGAGGTTTGGGTTCATGGAAAGGAGTTAAATAAGATCATATGGTCATCTGATTAATTTTTGTGCACGTTTTTGCAGGTTAAAATGTGCCTATGTGTCTAATGCTAATAATACTTTTGTTTTTATATGATTTTCTGTTAGAACTGTGACTTTTTTTAAGAAATCAAGAGTGATGGCATGATCAGCTGCAGAAGACAGGAGTTTTTGGATGCTGTGAGATTATACAAAGGTCAAATAGTTGAAGAAGAGGCAAGAGTGGAAATGTAGGCAAGTCTTAAAATATTCAAGATCCTAAAAACGAGGGAACAGTATCAAGTTTATAAGAGTGTTACCAGTGGGAGAATTAAAGTAGGGCATGGTTTGGCCAAGCCAGGAAGATTAAAAACATTTTTTTGAGTACCTCAGTGAGAACAAGATGCATGTTGTGTTAATATGTTGGGGAGCTATTTGTCAAGGTTTGGATGTTTACTGCACTCTAATCTAGGAGAACAAAGCAATGAAAAGGCAAAGATCAGATGGTTGTTACAGCTTGTCTGTTGGAGAAGTATATAACTCACGGGTTGCAGGCCTGGGTACTGGGAGGTTATGGGAAGTGATGACTGGATAGAGATAGATTGACAAAGGAGATAAATTAAAAACCAGGAAAGGTTTAAATGATAGGACTGTAATTACATTGAGAAGGCAGTTTATTTTTCCTGATGATGCAAAGCTATTGATAATGCATGGAAGTCTCTTACAAATTCCTTAATCCAAGTACTTTCAAATGCTTTATTATAGCATTTTAATTAGGGATCCAATAGGATTTTACATGATCCAGTGCTTTGCGCACTGGTCATAGAAGTTTGGATTGGCACAGCTAGAGACTGCTGACACATCAGATGAATCTCCACTGTTGACTTTTTAGATGAGTATGTTGCACCGTAACAGTGTGGTATCAGAGAAGATTCTTTCCCTGATAACATTTCATACAGCCAGAGAATGCATCTGAGGGAGAAAGCCTATTTTATTACCTACATTTTATGTTGGTTAAATGAGGACAAGTAGAGCTAATAGCCCTGATTAAAAAGATCACATAAGGATGAAGTGAGTAGAGACCTAAATGACTGGTCAAAACCGTCATGGGGAAGTTTGTGAGAGAGATGGAAAATGATCCCAGAATCTGAGAAGAGCTATAGAGCTTCTCCTCATCCTAAAGTCCTAAATATTTGACAAGATGTTCAATGATTGTTGTCATGTTCATTCAGAATTCATTTTCAATACAGAAATAAAGAAGCAATTATTTCAAAAGAAAGGCTAGATTGAGACCATTCCAAATACAATTTTAAACTTTTTGAATTGCTTTCAGTCTTCCTGGTAGTAAATGAAGAAAGTGCTGATGCAGAGTGAAATTTTGTTTAGTTGCCTTTGATTCCATGGCAGTAGATGGCCCTTGTCCCTTCAGCTGAGCTGCCAGAACATCCTGTGAAACAACTCAGATCTCTTAGAGTACTGCTGTTGCTGTCTCTCTGGTTTTAGTTTTAACAAGGTTGGATGTTTGATGAGATTTGGGATATGGTACATAGCATGTTTTGATCAAGATTTGAGCAAGCTACAAAGAGATTACTGCATATTTTATAGCTTTATATTTTTTGCAAGAGCTGCATTTATTTTTCTTCTTAAAATGCAGAAATTCACTGTAGAAAACAGGTGACTGGAGATCAGTTTATATAACCAAATCTACATGAGTTGTAAGGACAGCTAGAGACTTTTATGCTAAAAAACTGAGATCTGAAAGGATGTGATATAATCCTATATGTAAATCCTGTCTTGACAACTATCTGCATATGGAGATTCTACATAACTGTGAACAGAAAGATTGTTTCACTTTTTTTTCTCAGTGTTTTGATGCACTGTGTATAACCAAAATGCTCTGAGATTTTATTTTTTTTTTTTTTTTTTTTATCTCCCCTTTCTGCCAAAATACTTTAACCAGATCCATACATTTAATGAGAACTTTCCCTTGAAATTGGGTCACTGATAGTAAGTACAAAACCCTATTACTTTCCCATTGCTGCTTGGATCATGTTATTACATTCTGTCTCACTCCCTCTCATCACGTTAAGGTTTGTCACATTTTTCAAAGAAGACAAAAGCTGGAGACCATTATACTGTTTATAAACACAGACCAATATTTTGAATCTTCAGGCATTTTAGACATCTATATTATTTGAATTTAAAATGAAGCATCAAAGATAAGAAATGATGGTTAAATTAGCAAATGTCTTAAAAAAGATATGATCTTTAGAAAAGAATGCAAAGACCAAGACTCCCCCTAATGATGGTGAGTTTCCAATAGTTAAGAATGGTACTACCATAGTGAGGGTGAAGGGTAGTGTACAGTTCTCAGCACAGGCCTGTGGGCAATAAAAGCATTTATCTCAAAGCATGCAGCTTTGTGTGAGCTAAGCTGCTGCTGCTGTTTCTGTTTCTGACATATCTTTCCTTTTTGAGTGTTTTTCTCTATTAAGGCAAGCTGTTGCTGCATTGAGAGTGCAGCAGAGTAGCAGGATGCTAGTACAGAAAGAAATGAAATACTGGTGAAAAATATTTTCTGCAAATGACTACAATTTTTTTTCAGCTGAGATTTCAAAGTTCAGAGAGGTAAGTGTCTAATTTTCAGAATTCCTTAAAAAATTCCAGCCAGAAAGACCCTATAGTAAAAGGTAAAAGTACATCTGCACAAATTAAAAAGATAATAATTAATTGATCGATTGATGATTATTAGGCAACATTTATATGTGGAGCGGTTTTATAGAGAGTAGAAAGACTTAGGATTTGTGATACTGTCTATTATCCATTGAATGTCTGCATTGCATACAGAGGAAGGTACAATCCTTGCTCCAAGGAGCTTTGCTGTCATATTCATGATTAATGATTGTGGCATTCACGTGGACTTGGGCAGCTCTCAGCTGCAGAGAGCTGTATCTATAAGACTGTTATTTAGGGAGAAAAAAAGAAAAATAAAAGCATTGATAATAAGGGTTGGTAGGTTCTATGCTTTAGCTGAGGTTTTTAAAATCCATGTAATTCAAAATAATTTTTAACAGGAGATTTTTTTGGGTGGGGTAAAGTGTTGCTCAATTCTCAACCAGGCATGGTAGATCATACTCTTCTGTTTCCTTTTTCAGTTGTTACAGACGCTAGTCAGTCCCATTTAATATCTTTATTGATGATATGGAAGAGGGGATTGAGTGCCTACTCAGTAAATTTGCAGATGACATCAAGTTGGAGGGAGTGTTGATCTGCTTGAGAGATCTGGAGAGGCTGGACTGATAGGCTGAGGCCAATTGTATGAGATTTTACATGGAGACATTCCAGGTCCTACACTTGGGTCACAACAAGCCAACACAGTGCTACAGGCTTGGGGAAGAGTGTCTGGAAAGCTGCCTGGCAGAAAAGGCCCTGGGGGTGCTGGCTGACAGCTGGCTGAACATGAGCCAGCCGTGTGCCCAGGTGGCTAAGGTGGCCAACAGCATCCTGGCTTGTATCTGAAACAGTGTGGCCTGCAGGACCAAGGAAGTGGTTGTCCCCCTGTACTTGGTCAACACTGGTGAGGCCACACCTTGAATATTGTGTTCAGTTTTGGGCCCCTCACTACAAGAGGATGTAGAGGTGCTGGAGGATGTCAGGGAAGGACAACGAAGCTGGTGAAAGGTCTAGAGAACAAGTCTTATGAGGAGCAGCTGAAGGAACTGGGGGTATTTAGACTTAAGAAGAGGAGACTCAGGGGGAATCTTATTGCTCTTGACAGCTCCTTGAAAGGAGGTTGTAGGCAGGTGAGGGTATCTCTTCTCCCAGATAACTAGGAACAGGACAAGAGGAAATGTCCTCAAGTTATACCAAGGGAGGTTTAGACTGGATATTAGGAAAAAAATCTTCACTGAAAGGGTGTTCAAGCATTGCAACAGGCTTCCCAGGGAGGTGATGAAATTGTCATCCCTGGAGGTATTTAAAATTGTGTAGGTGCAGTGCTTAGTGACACGGTTTAGTGATGGACTTGGCAGTCCTGGGTGAACAGTTGGACTTGACGATCTCAAACGTCTTTTCCAACCTAAATGGTTCTGTGATTCTTTCTTTCTGTGATTCTATCTACCAGTTGTGTCTGCTTCCTTGATCATTGGGGTGCCTAGAGAAAGGTAGTCCTGGGAATGTCAGTTTAGTGATTTTATTTTGGCAGAAAATCCTTCGCCTGAGTGCAGAATCACATTTCTTTCTCAAGCCAGGATTCAAGCTAAGCTTCGTCACCTTCTCTTTGGTCAAAGTTAATTATGCAGATGGCTGCAATTAGACTGACAGATTAAAATTAAACACTACCTAACTGTGAATTTTAATCATTTCTTTGTCCAATTCTCTTCTTGACAGAGTCCAGACGTTTATCAGTGAATATATTTAGTACAGTTACAAGAGATGCAGTCAAACGACATATAAACCCTAATGTGTTACAGTGACAGAAAGGTTTAGTACTGACACAAAAGCTGTCATTCCCAGATCACAGAAGCAAGATGTGATCTACTGTACAGTCTCCATCACCTTCATTGAGCCCATTAGCTACTTCCAGCAACAATTATGAAGTGACTAGTATTCTTGCATGAGTTACAACTGTAGCATTTATTGCGGTTATATCTATAATATTTGGGTATAAATAGCTATTTTTAAAACAATCTGTGAAAATTAATCAGAAGAAAAAGAGAACATACAAATAACTTGAATAAAATTCCAGTCTTGGGGACAAGCAGCTGTTACTGATTTTTTTGAAACAAGGATTTTGTCATGAATGAGTTATCCCAGGCACTAAGCTTCTATATCCTACTATGGAAAACAGGATTCATTCCTTTTTTGACAGGAATGTTTTGACTTTCAAGCAGTTCTCAAGGGGCATTCTCAGGGGTTTTGTTCCTCTAAAAGCAGGCAGTTTCCATTGTAGCAAGGCCAGTGAAGCATTACTTCTGCCAAGTTTCTTATTGCAGTATGGAAACTTAAGAGTGTTATGGCTTAATTGCACCTGCATACATAATATCAAGTAGAAATAAATCAATGTAATTTGATTCAGAACAGCCTCTAAGGAAGCATCACAGAAATGATACTGAGACTGATCAAAATTTAAATGAAGAAAGATATCAAGGTTCATTCATGAAGCAGTGTTCTGAAGGCAACTCAAAGCTTGTTGTGCTGAGAGGATGGAAAGTGATCTGAATGAATTTAAGGAGAGGCAGATTTCATTAAAAGAGAGCAACCTTAAAAAAAGTCTTTCAGGCATATGCTTTCCTCTAAAACTGTTTGACAGATGTTTATCCAGTTTAGTGAAAAATCTTTAATTATCAAGGGAAAGTGGTTCCCATCCTTCTTCCCTTCACGTCCTTGGGCACAGCAGGCGATGCTGGGCATGACACACCTCTGGCCCTTTGCTTCGGGTTGGTTTGGATAGCCCAGTCTAGTCGGAATCGTATTGTTTGCCTTGGTTGCTTGGGAGAGAAAAGAACAAGGCCAGAGGGTGGAGAATCTAAAAGCTGGAATAGGAGACAAATTAGTTTGGTTGCTGGAAGGAGCCTATCACTTCCTCAGTAGAACTGATGAGCTGCCAAGGACTGTCATAATGAAACATGCCAATGCCTCCTGGGGGACCCTGCCGCAGACTTCCCTCTTTGCACGCCTGTGAAGGAATTTTGAACAGACTGATGCCAGACAAATTGTTATTACGCCGTTGTTCCCCTTTCATTGTAAGTGCTGGAGTTATTTATTAGAAATGGCCTAGGACTGTGACATCTTTCTAATGTAAAATGTGGTGGTTTATTTTGTTCGAATCAACATTTTATATATGCCTTGAATTGGCAAGACAGAGCATGAGAGTCTCAAATTTTGCCCCTGACTATCAATTAGTCAGACACTATAAGCAATTTAAGCAGAAAAGGTTGGCAAGGTACCACAAGCACTGGAAAGAAGGGTTTTTTTGTCCCTTAAATGAATTTATTTTCTATTTAAAGACATCTTATGAATTAATTTGCCCCAGAATGTCACTTTAGCTGATCTATTTTCTATTTGTCAGCATCTTTTTTAGTTCAGCTGTAAGAAAAAAAAAATAGTTTCAGATAATTTGTGCTAGTGTGTGCTAGCGTTGGTAACACTTATCTGTCAGATTAATTTAGGTATACTATTGCTGCAAAGTGTCATGTATTCTGGAGAATTTTTTTCTGGTTATTTTCCCCTGCTGTTTTTAAAATCCATGCAGATTCTGTGATTTATCCTCTGGTGGCAGTGCACATCTAGACATTTAATTCTTCCCCAGAATTTTTATCAGTTTGTAGTAAATTATTTTCCAGTTCAAACTTTTGACAATTTAATGCAGAAGTCATTTTACAGTCTTGAAAATAAGTCCATAATGATGATGATTTAGATGAATGGTTAGCTTTAATTTGTTTTTACTTGTGTTTATAATAATATCTCAGACAATAATAGTAATCTCAACTAATATTTTTAGGTTTTTCAAAAATTGGAAAATAATAACTTCATTCTATTTTGTACTTTTAAGCTTTGGTAAAGACCAAAAGATGGGAGAAACTGCTAAATTTGGATTGTAAAACATGTAAAGTAGTTACTGAAGAAGCTTCATGTACAATGATATATAAATACGGCTTTCTATTTGTCTCTTTCTTATAGCCTCAGCACAAGCTTTGCATAGTCAGTATCAGAGACAGCATCTTCAGAGAATCAGTGATTTAAATATGGCAACAAATGTTTAAAAACATTCCTCAATTATAGATTCATTACTAATTCTACTATTACTAATCCATTACTAATTCTACTAATCCTATAACAATGGAATGTATCATCCCATTATAAGCAGAAGGAACAAATGGTTTAGTGTCTTTACCATCAATTTCTAAGTTTAAGCCTTTAGATCAGGCTTGGATGATCTCATAAAAAAAAAAAAAAGTGGTTTTTTTTTTGAAGAGGCAGTTTAGAGATGAAGCTGAACATGACATATTTTATCACTGATTTGTTTTAGGTAAAAATGTTGCATATACCATCATAGAATTAAATGTAGGAAATGTAGAATTTCTGTTCTTCTGTCTACCCAAGAAAAGTGTTTTATTCACTCCTTAAGGCTAACCTTATTTATCTGAGGGTTATATTATTCTCAATCTTTTTTCTATCTTTCCTGATGTATTTCCAAAATCAAAACTGATTCTATAATTTACTATAGATTGTATCAGAAACTTCAAAATTTCATTAAACATTCTTTCTGTTGGGTAACTTTTTAGAAGTTTTCATTTAGTTTCAGAAAAATCCCACCCATCATAAGGTTCTTTTGCCTCCTCTGACACCACTGAAGCTTTGGCATGACTTTCAGGGTTTTTTCCCCAAGTTGGATGTATTGCTGTATTTTCCTGTCAGAAGGGAAAGACTGTAGCATTTGCCAGCATTGAAGACTCCTGAAACTTTGTTCAGTCACTTGAGCATAGCTGTCTACTGCCCTCTGAGGTTCCCTGGGGTCTGCTGCTGGGTCTCCAGCTACTCCTCCAGGAGGGAGGCAGTTTCCCACAGGTGCTGCACGGTATCTGCCAACCTCATGCTGACGTTTCAGGATGTCCCATATGGCAATAGATGCTCATAGGTAAGCAGCTTTGGTTTTGATTTATGCACCAGGAAGCTGAAGTCTGGAATTCATGTTGTGAATGTGAGTAGTTAAAAGGCTTCTATACCTTTTATGTGTATATATTTTTATATATTTATTTATATATATATATATATATATGTAACTGAGAGAGTTCAGACATTTTCTCTCTTCATTTTCTGTTGTCTACCCAGCCTAACCATAATTTCTACATATTATTATTAAAAAGTAATTTCTTTCCCTTACACAGCCAGAAAATCTGTTAGCCAAGCAAAATCAGAATCCAGGTGGCATAAAACAAAACATTAGAGTTCCATGATAAGGATACCAATTAAATAAGAACTTTGTTGATGCAAACAATTAAACATACTTTTTATTTTCTTCCTTTTTCTAGCACACTGCCATAAGTTTAGCTGTGTTTTGCCTTAAATGATACTGAATTCAGGTAAAGACAACATTTTCCCTACATTTCGTCACCTGTTGAAATGAGAAAATACATGCTCATTTGCATCAGTTATGTTGAATTTTTGATTAGATAGAAATACTGTTGATTTTGACTTCACTAGTGAGGAAGCTAGAGGTATTGGTCAGTTAGTAAGCTATTCTAAATACATAATGCAGATGAATCTTTAGAGGTAGTTTGTGCTCTCTATATATTATTCAAGACCTCGAGCAATGCAAATGTTTTTTTGGAAATGAACTCTGTGGAACAGAGTTCTGCAGCCATACCAGCTCATGTGACAGACACTTTACTGTTGCATTTATACTCTATCAAATAATTATTGAAAAAAGCCTTTTCATGTTTTTTTTCCTGAAGATGACAAGGGTGAATCATCCCTGTATTCCTTAGAGCACAGGAAATGCAGAAACTGCACTTCTGGTCAAGGTGCTTGTTTGTCTACATAAAGACTAGACAAAAGCATCTTTATTTTTAAGTAGGAATAGCTTTCAGATGCCGAGAATAAAGTACAAATGTAAAACATCAGTGTCAGAGAAAATTAATATAGCCTCTTTTCTTATAGGCTACAGCAATAAAACAGATGCAACAGACATGATGAATTCTGAGTAAGAAATGTTTCATAATTACACAACACAAAGTCAAGAGAATCCAAACTTTTTTTTGACCTAAAAGCAATTTGCTTTCCATTTTTCTTCTGAATGCTTTCAATGGCAAACACAATTTCATTTCTGCAAATTTAAGGAATATGCAGGAATTTGCATCTCATTTTCAAATGGTATCTGGAAGACAGACATATTTCCGTCTTCCAGAAGAAATGGAGTTTAAACAAAGTTAGCTGAATTCTTGGCAGAAAATAAGTTATTTGAATTTTTGGCAGAACAATTTCTTCTCTTATGAGAAGAAATAACATTTCTGCTGTGGAAAAGAAGAGTGAGATAAACACGTTCTCTAAGAATATAACATAAAGGCCATGTAAAGGAAATCATTGGCTCTCTTAGCCAGATGCTTACAATAAACTGCAGTAGCCTAAATTTAGTGGAAGAGACCAAATGGAATCAGAAAACCCATTTTTTTCTGTTTTCTTTTTCTTCAGGGTAAGTGAAAGTGGAAAATATAAGCTACAATATACTGTGCTTTGGAGACTGCCTAAATCAGACTAAGACCAAAGACTTTTTCAGGGAATGAAAATTATATAACCTATCCTTACTTGAGCCATTTCTTCCTGACACACATAGAGAATGTAGATTATTTATGAAATGATCTGTTATTTTGAATTGCTTATTCTGTTCTACCTGCTTCCTCCTACCTCTGTTCCTCTGAATGAATATGTCAGCTATTTACATGCTTTTGAGAGTTTCCTTATGCACTTGATGATGATCAAAGGATGGATTTTTTATAGTGCTTAGGCTCGTGAAGATGCAGATAAGCAGCAATGAGAATTAGATACTTAGGTACTTTTGAAAATCTCATTTGATAGCTGTTATTAAAAGGTGTAAGTTCCCTTAAAAATCTAGTCATGTATAATTATGCCTATCTATTTTACTGAAACGGACAGTGAATCTGGATTTATGTAATATTTTTTTTCTCCAGCTGATTTGTAGGCCTTTGAGAATAGATCAAAAACCACTTTGATTGATTTTCCAAATGGACATTGAATAATTCTTTTATTATCTTCTTAGTATGAGCTGAATCGTTGGATAACAGGAGAGGTATCCCATTCTTTTATTATCCTGGACAGAAGTGGGAAAGCAGTAAAGTGCTGAGAAGAAAGGCACAGAGAGGGAATAAAATTGTAATAAAGATGTTCCTAATCCTGTTACTCATTCTCTATTGTAGGCAGACTGCTAAAAACAGGCTAGGGGGTCATTATACTACAGGAAGTATATTATTCAAACATACACAGCAACAGAATTGCAGCGTAACCAAAAATCAAAGTATTTCCTCTTTTCTCTGCTTTATTTCTGTCTCCTGGTGCCCTCAGAGCCTGGCAGAAGGCTGAGCTGTGCATGAATCTTTTCCTGTCCACGCACCATAACTTCAGGTGGTGGCAGAGCACCCGGGGCTATGTTTGTACTAATGGATCTTAGCGATTGAAATGTTCAGATCCTGTGGTGAAGACCTGCGCTCACCGTGGTCTCAGTTACAGCTGTTCACACCATGAGAGTTTCCATGTGCTCCGTAACTATCCCAGTCTCCAAATGAATGTGTGATACCCAAATAGCAGACCGACAGCTGGCAGGCTGGGCTTTTTGAGCTTTAGAGTTTTATGAAGAGTTTTGGGTTCTTTATAAATGGACCTTTTTCTTAACAGCATGGTTCTCTAGGAATCATATTTTTTCCTCAAAGCTACATGTTTGGATGTCATGTCCTTCCCATCCTCAGTTGGCACAGGGCTCTGTGAGATTTTTGAAACAAGTTTAAAATTAAAGTACCTTCTCTGGGGTTTTGAGTTATGCTTTGGTTTGTAGTGGCTTCTACCATAGTAAGCATTAGAAAATTGGAAAATTAGATTAAAGCTAATCTTTTACTCCCTTTCCTAAAATGCACATAACTTGTATCTGCAGCTGAGGCTGTGGTCTTGATGCATTTTTGGGTTACATAAATGTAAACACCTTCCATTTTATCTTAGGAGCAACTGCAGAAAATGGAGGCAAAATATCTGCAAGCTAAAAAAAAACTATTTTTTTCCCCAGAATAATCCCTGGTGTCATCCCATGAGTTATACTCAGCCTTTCTTATTAATTTTATTTTATTATTATTTTTAACTCTTGTATCATTGTTAAATGTTTTTTCAGTGTAATGTATTTAAAAGCTTCTAGACTTTTCTGCAAAATGTTGGTGATAGATACATAATACAATGAATGAAATAAAGGCTGTACTTCAGCTTTCCTCATCATAGAATATTAGAGGACAACAAAATAAAGGTTTCAAGTGATGGTAGATTGATATTTAGCATCCTTTGGTGATTTGATCAAGAAGACATTACATTTCAGGTGTGTCTTACAAATCTGGGAAACTGGGATAACTGGGAAACATATTTTATCAATAAACTGTAAGACATATATTCAAGCAGACCAACTGGAAAATTAATTTCTGATTCAGATTGTGATTTTATTTTGTTGCTTATATTTGGTTGGCTAAGTTTTCTTTTTAGCATACATGCAATATGTATCATTTAATCAGGAATACACTATAGAAAGAATTTTGTTAAAAAGAACAACAACAAAACCCCCAGGAGAAATCTAGGAGAGGCTGTTCTGTTGGTGAGAAGTTAAGCTGCCTTTCCTATTTGTGTTTCAGTCCTTTGCCTTTTATCTGCTCATACCATTATCTTAACTTTTTAATATAATTTCCTCTCTATTTGTATTATGAAAATTCATTTATCAGAGTTATATTGTATTACAGCTTGTATCTGTGGTGGGTTGATCCTGGCTGGGTGCCAGATGTCCACTAAAGCTGCTCTATCACTCCCCTTCTTAGCTGGACAGGGGACAGAAAATACAACAAAAGGTTTGTGGGTCGAGATAAGGGCAGGGGGAGATCATTCACTAATTACCATCTTGGGCAAAACAGACTCGACTTGGGGAAATTAGTTTAATCTATCACCCACCAAATCAGAGTAGTATAACAAGAAATAAAACCAGAACTTAAAAACACCTTCCCCCCACCCCTACCTTCTTTCCTGGCTTAAATTTATTCCTGATTTCTCTACCTTCTCCTCCCCAGCAGCACAGGGACACAAGGAATGGAGCTGTGATAGGTCCATCACACCCTGTCTCCGTTGCTCCTTCCCCCTCAGGGGAGGGTCCTCATGCCCTATCCCTGCTCTAGCCTGGGGTCCTTCCCACAGGGTGCAGTCCTTCTGACTGCTCCAGCGTGGGTCCCCCACGAGGTCACAAGTCCTCCAGCAAACCTGCTCCAGCGTGTTATCCTCCATGTCCACAGATCCTCCATATTCCCAGATCCTGCCAGGAGTCTGCTCCAGTACAGGCTCCCCACAGAGCCAAAACTTTCTTCAGACATTCACCTGCTCTAGCATGGGGTCCCCTATGGGCTGCAGGTGGATATCTGCTCTACCATTAACCTTCATGGGCTGCAGGTAGATATCTGCTCCACTGTTAGCATCCATGGGCTGCAGGTGGATATCTACCCCACCATTAAGCTCCACAGGCTGTAGGGCCACAGCCTGCCTCACCATGGTCTTCATGGGAATCTTTGCTCTTGTATCCAGAGCACCTCCTCCCCCTCCTTCTGCACTGGCTTTGCTGTCTACAGAGTGGCTGCTTTCATATGTTCTCATTCTCTTGGCTGCAGATGCAAAGGTACGCTTCTCCTTCTTTAATGCATTACCTCAGACGTGCTACCGCCATCACTGATGGGCTTGGCTTTGGCCAGTGGTGGGTCTGTGTTGGAGCTGACTGGCACTGGCTCCATTGGACATAGGGGAACCTTCTAGCAGCTTCTCACAGAAGCCACCCTTGTAGCCCCTCACTACCAAAACCTTGTCACATGAACTCAATATAGTATCAATGAAACATTAGATACATTTGATGTAAAAATATAAGTTTATTTTAGTTTAAATGATTAGTTAAAATACTAAAGAAAGAGTTCTACGGGAATCAAAGATATTCCTGTATCACTGAACAAGGGGTCATTTATTTGTCTGTTTCAATCTGGGAACTGGATTTCCAAGTCAACCTTTTTGGCAAAAGCACAGCAGCCACGCTGAACAGCTCACTGAATAATATCATGGGAAAGTCATGTCTAAAAAAACATCACTGTGTGAACAATAATCTGTTTTGCAGGTAGGGAGTGGACCTAATTAATCCCTGACATACCTTCATATTTTATGGGGCAAATTTTACCTTTCCGTATTTGTGCTTTGTCTAAATCATGAAAAATAAATTTGGGTTTAATGCAGGTATTTTGTTCTCCCTGAGTTCCAAGAACAAAAGGGAGATAATAATATAAGCTATAGAAAGCGCACCCAGTATTAATGCCATCTTGGGGTCTGTGTGTAACACTGTTTAAGATATATATAAGACAAAATATTAGAAGATGCAACTCTTACTTTCATGTACCCATAGTTTACGAGTTGTTGATTGGGGGCTTTAACTTCAGGATGCCACATGGTACTCATATGGTATCTATACCGAGAACAAAAGTGTGGTAGGAAGGCACCAACCCTTTGATCTCTTGCTCCCTCTTCCCAGCCCACCTTCTGACCTAGGATTTATCTGAAATGACAAATGCTACATAAGCCAATGTTTGAACTAGTTTCTGCAAAGGCTTAAATAGATTTTTGGAAGCAAGTTGCTTGCTGTTAATATTAGAACTTTTAAGCAAATGATTTTGTAATCATGAGTGTGCAGTTCTTTGCAAATAAATGAATGAATTCAGCTAGTCTAAACACCATGGAAGTTAATGATGAATTACTTCAATAAATTACAAATGGGACCTAAAGGAGAAAATCTTCTATGGGAACTAGGTTCTTAAAACAGAATGTAATAGGGAAAACTGATCCATAAAATAAAAAAGGTAATCTTCTCATGGCAAAACCGTATTTGTTTTTACATTCCTGTAACATCTGAAAATCAATTTGCATTCTGTTACCACAGATATATTTCACAGGTATGCTATGTCAGCCTTCCAGTTTTGTTGACAATCATACATTCTAGAATTAAAATTAATGTAGTCTTCAAACATTGTAGTGGAATTGCACTTTATGTGTTCTAGATGACATGAAGGATTTTCAAAGCTTTGGCTTTGAAAGTGTTATCAGCCACAGTGCTGGAGTGAGTATGTTTTAGAAATGCAGTATGTGGGAGGGTGGAGTGTTGGCATGAAAGTTTGTGTCCTTATACTAGTTTCTTGAAAATTATAATTGTTTTTATCCTTGTGTAACAGCAAGAGATTTCTAGTGTACCATTTAATTGTGTGCGTGCAATCTCTGTAAAGGTGTTTTACTGCATCAGATTGATAATACTGATCTCATGAATCAAAAACAGGGATATGTGTGATTTTCAAGTACTGAGACACTGTGTGATGTAATGTTCTAGAAAAGATGATTTTTTAAATTTTTTTTTCCTGCCTGGAGTGTCTTTTTGGAAAATTACCTTTAATGTAGGTGCCGTGGCTGATTTGAATATGCACTTTCTGCCAGTTGGTAAATGTTTCTTGTGCATATTATTGGCCTCTTTTTTTCCACATTTGCTTCCTCCTTGTCTACCCTTTCATCTGTGCCCCAAGAAGATGAGCGGTAGGATACCATAAAAGAAATATTACTCTGGAGGCTGCTACCAGGCTACAGTCATGACAAAGGTGACACCTAAACTTAATTTTTAATAAAATGTTATGAGTTTTATTTGTAAAAGACAAATGCTTGTGCCTCTGACAGACATAACTAATTGTAAAATGAAGAGGTATTCATCCATTCATTTAAAATTTTATAAACCACTTATTCTCCTGTGATAATGGCTCATCCTAATTTTGTTCTAATAAGGAAATGGGGTCACAAATATGCTCTTCACACCAAATTTGGGACCACAATGATTGCAGTGTACTAGTTCTAAATGATTTTGTGTTCTACTGCTGTGTTAAAACCATGCAACCATGAAAAGCATTTTATTTGTGCAACTATACAATTACAAACCCTCACTGAATAGCAACTAACTTGTCCTTCCCAATTTTCAAAATTAGGAAATGTCTAGGAGAGGGAGAGACAGAAGGAAACATCAGGATAATAAAGGATGGATTCAAGGAAGAAAGCATTGGCACCTCTAGTGTGTCAGAGTTTGAGACCTGCTAGTGAAACATGAGATGAAAGGCCATAATTTCTTAGTTCACAGGTTACTTCTGTTTTGTTCTGAATTGCTTTAAGTTTTTTTTTCTTCAGAAGAAAATATTGTGCCCTGCAACTGTTTCGAACTTATTTATATTTTCTGCAAGCATGAGATTAGTATGCCAGAAATCATGCAAATTTCCCTGTTTTGCAGTCCTAAGAGGAAGTCCCTCATTTTCATTTTCCCTGCTACTAAATGCTCCACTCTCATTTATTTGCTGCTATATACTTTCACACAATGGTCCCTATGATAAGGCTTCTTGTGTATCCCTCTATACACTTTATATTGCCAATTATCATATTAATCCTGCATTTAAATTCAGTTTCTGAGTATCTCATGGTGTACATCTCAGTACTGGACTCTATTCTACATCCTCTCTTTTTTTCTCAGTGAATTTCCATGGGAATCCGAATCTCTTATTTTTCTACAGGAAAAAAAATATGCGATGTTGACCATAAAAAATATAAGCCTTGTTTCTGGGACTTGGCTAATCTTCCTAAACTGGAAAGACTCCATCCAGCTTCTAGGTCAGGCATCTACTTTCTTTTATTTTCTTATGTTGCTGCTCCAGTGGCCTGTCATTGCCATGTCTTTATTTGTAGACATTTACATTTCAATATGGAAGCAAGGGGCTGGTCATGGGCTGTGGAGGTCCCTGCAGGGTGGCTGAGGGCAGCAGAGTGGTGGCAGGTTGCCTCAGGTGGTCAGTCCCTCCTGGCCCCAGGCAGCGTGGTGCAGTTGCAGGAGCCCTCAGTAGGACTCGACTCGCTCATCACAACCCAGTGCTGAGCATCAGCATGCCGTGCTCAACAGCACTGCTAATTGTTTTCCATGAAATAATATTTACTCTTTCAAAATATAACTCCTGAATATAACTGGAAAGCAGTTTACAGTGTTTATAAAGGAGGTGTTTGTAATGACGCAACTGCCATTCATACACAAATCTTCAAACTAAATTGTCTTGCCAGCTATTCCACTTAATGAGTTGTATGTTGTAAGGGTTAGTATATGCCTAATATGTAATAAGTCTCAAGTAGTGCTCTATTGATATTTAATTAGGGATGTTGTGTGGCACTTACTGCTATATACTCCAAATACCTTTGTTAGTGCATTAAATAATGAGATTGGCATCTGTTAAGTGTGGTTCCACGCTGGAAATCACTGGCCTATCAAATTCATGGTTTTAATTTAATTTTTGGGAACTTAAGCCTCTAACCAGCCTTACAATGTAGTTGTCTTAGGTTTTTTCCTTATTCTTTATTTAATGATGATTCTGAAGAATTATTTTGCTTGTTTCACTGCTCATGGTAGCCTCCTAAATTTTGGGCTCTCATTTTCTTTCCTGACCAGTCTCAAATTTCATTGCTATGGTTATTTATGGTAACCTTTGTAGAGGTTTTTTTATGCATCTATATACGACAAGAGATCTTCCTTTTCTCTTAAATGCAATATTTGTGACTAATTCCTAAATTCTTTCATGAAGTATAACATCTTCAAAATATTCATATTCATAGATTTTTAAGTATCATTGAAGTTCTTTTGTAAATTAATAAAATATGTAATCTGCTTCCTTTTTTGAACATATGGAATTTGAGTTCATATTTTTTCTTAGGCTCAGACTTCAAACACTATGATCAAAACATAGATTTTATTCATTTGCTCATTTTCAAATGCGAAATTCCCCAGGCCTTTCCCTTCAAGCACAGAACAGCAATACCAGCATTACAGGCAGTTATGTTCTGTTTTTCTATTTTCTTTTTTTTTTTTTTTAACCTTGATTTGAAGCTTTTCTCTGTCATGTTCATGTATTTTTTTTTGAACTGCTGTATCCACCCTTTCTAATTTTCTGATATATTCCCTTCAAATCTTAATAGCTTAGTATGTGAAATTCATCTATCTTCTGGCAAAATCCAGACTTTCAATTTTGACAATTTATTCTGTATGTTTGTTATCTTCTGTATGAAATAATTCCGTTCCTATTGCACCTATGTAGTGTATTTACTTTTTTTTTAGATTATTAAGTCACTCTTTAGTTCGCTCTTATACTCTATATTAAAATATGCTTCCAAAATCACAGATGTGTTTTTGTTTCTCTTGTGCACGTGCAGTATACATGTGATACCCAGGGTTTCTAGTAGAGTACATCATTCTCTGACATGTACAGATAGGCTCTATGAAGGAGCTTGCTTACATTCTGACTTATTTCATAATCATAGCCAGGAAACTCATTATTAGCAGCTACAAGACACCATGTTCCTTAAAATTAAATGTTAAAAAACACTTCAGAGAATGAAAATGCCGGGACTTTAGTCTTAGTCAGGCATCATTTTCTTTAGTTCTACTCTCTGGACTGTAGTGAGCTGCAACTAAACTTTAGAAAAAGCTTTCCATGATCTCTTGCTCTCAAATCTTCAGCTTTCTGGAAAACAAAGAAAAGTTTTTCTAAGCTTGTTGATTACATCTTAATCTCCATGAGCTTGTATTTGTATATATATATATATATTATTGTTAGAGGAGAGGGGTGGGGAGGGAAGAGAGGACTAAGTCAAATCCCCCCGCAACTGACTCGCAATGTTTATTTCCCCATTTTTCTGACAAAGTTTCTCAGGAAACCGTCAAATCTTTGGAGCACTGTAGTGGGAGACACTCAGGAGTCAGTCCCCAGTGAGGTATGAGCACATGCCTGTATCTTCTTCCTTTCACTCAGTGTGTGGGGCTGCAACAGCGACTCCCATCTGACATCCCGCATGGGACTGAGAATTCCCACAGCCGCCTGGCTGCTTACAGGAGACCCCACAGCCATGCTTTTTGCACAGGAAAATGTATGTTATTTGCATACTGTGCTTAATAGAATCTCAGATACTCCTTCTTCCCACTGTACTGTCATCTTCAGTAGTTGACTTCTAAAACATATTAAAGAAAATATCTAAACATAAATACTGATTGCAAGATTCAGTCCATGCCATGTCTTTACCTCAGTACTTACCAACCTGACCCTGAGTCTTCTGAAGGATGATCTGAGAAACCTGCTTACCTCAAACCTATAATTCTGCTAGGAAAATTGTAGTTCTGGTAACTCTTGATGTGGAAGCCTGTAAAGGAAAATCTTTCCACTAAACCTTTTTACAGGTGTGATTATATTGATACAGAGGCATAATTTTTCTTGAGTTAATGAAAATATTTTGCAAGAAGAATTAATTTAGCATTATAGAAAAGCAAGAACAAACTTTATACTAACTCTTGGTTAGATTTGCAGGGATTAATTAGCCTGTTTTGGATCTGGATTTGATGGTTTGGGTTTGTTTTTGGTTTTTTTTGTAAGGGATAGGCTTTTTATGAAAATGCATAGAAAATGAAGACAGGTCAGCTAGTGAGTCCACAAAGTTATACAAGCATTTTCATTAAATGGTGTCAAATACATTAAAAAAATTAATTTCATTAAATGAAATTTTGTGTTATTGTCTGAGGTAAGACAGTGACAGAAGACTGTGGCCAGTCCCAGGGAAATTGATTTTGTGGTATAATGAAAATGAATATTAGACAGAGTTTCAAACTTAGTATTGCACAAATATTATATCATAGGAATGTTATGTATATTTGTAATTCTCCCTTGCTCTCTCAACAAATTTAGGTCTGAGATGTTTACGCTCCATAGATTTTTTTTCTAAGAAGAGTTTAAGACCAGTACTCATTAAATTGTAATGAGGTTATGATACTTACCTTCTTAAAAATCTTATGAACTCTTTTTTTCTTTCATTTTCTTCCATTGTCTTTTTGAATAGAACAACAGTAACAATTTACTGCCTTGTGTTGTCCTGCGCAGAGGCTAATGTTAACACTTGGACTACAAATGACAATTAGCTGTTTCTTTTCTCTTTCATTATGGTGTTCATTTTTTTTCTTGGTAGGGTGCATTTTGGATGACATATTTGCCTTACTGAGAGCTGCAGGATTCTGTAAAATCTGTATGGAGACCCATTTCTTCATCATTATCTCAGTTCTAAGTATTCTTATAATCACAAATGTGGCAGGGTTTCTGTTGCAGCTTTCTAAAGATGAATAAATTAGTCTCAAGTGATCCATCATCAAAGGTAAAAAAAAACCAACCACTTCAGTTTTTTACAAGTGTAAAATAATAACCCATATTTTGATTACCAGAATAAATTAATTGCTAGTAAATGCACACTACCTGCAAGATCATAACTGTTCTAAGTGCAGTTACTTTTTAAGTGTGCTTAAGGAGAGGAATCGCCATCATGTCTGCATGTTTTTCTCCTCCATATAATTCCTCGCAATACCAAACCAAACTACAGTTAAATCTGACAGTCATTTTGAGTTGCATGCTATTTTTAAAGTTCTCCCAATAAGTGACATTTTCATTGGCCTAGGGGAACATAACTGTACTTACAGAGAGAGTTGCTTTAGTATCTTGACGTAATTCGTTGGAAGGTTTTCACTATAGGGCAGGGAGTTTCGATTACAGATGTAGCCAGTACCATGGAGTTAATAGAGGTGATGATTCCTGCACATAGTGTCTTGTTTCTTGTCACTATGTAAAGCAGAGAGTGCATTTCTTTGGGTAGCAAGGAGTGGGTTGGAGTCTGAGTCCCAGACTGGGTAAGCCTATGTATCAGGAGTCTGCACATATGGAGACAGCAACTCTCTCTAGCGAGCAAAATGCAGAACATGCTCCAGAAATGATTCATAGCTTCTGTTTACCATCATTTTTGCCTCTGCTTTACATATAGCACTGTCTGCTAAGAAACAGTTGTCTGACCAAGCTCAGGTAAATTACTTACTAAACAATTTCTTCCCCTGATCCTCTGGCATTTAAAACTATAGTAGCTAACATGAATATAATTTGTATTATGCACTAACAGTAAAGTCTGTCTACCTTTAATGCAGTCTTTTTCTCAATTTAAAGTCTCCCTGCTGTAATCATAAAAATACCTAATAGAACACTATTCACCCCATTGTAGAAACATATTCTTATCCTGTTCGGTGAAAACATATGCTGTAGGCTACATTTACACACAGACGGTTGGCAAGTAATACTCCATAAGCAATATATACTTACCATATATTTCACCATTTCTATTTCAGTTTCCATGTCTTTATGAAAATACTCATCCAGCAAACAAACTGGTTTCTTTCTTCTCCATTATTGTACATCAAGCAGGGTTCTGGCTGTAAGGAATGACAGAGACTTTAATGTTTAGGATAGACATCTTGACTTGAGTGACCAATATGTAGCATTTTTCTGCCTTCTCTCTCACCTGGGTTTTTATCAGAGTGTGAGTTTTCTTAGATGTTAAAAAAAAAAAATATGCATCCCTCCCTCCTCCTCTAACCCAACTGGGGTCTGTACCATGTCTCCCAGCAAGTCACATCACCTGGATATCATGGGGAAAAGGAGGACATGCTCTGCTAGGTCCATCATTGTCTTGAAATGCAGGTGGGTCCAACAGCACCTACTCCTCGGCACAGGGGAAGGATTAGTACTGAACTAGAAAATCAACCAGAAGTAAGATATTTTTTTTTAACCTCAGTTCTGAAGGTGTTTGTTTTTTGTTTTTTTTTTTTTTCTTTTATGGCTAGGGAACAGATGCATTAATTGTAGTAAGTGACACCTCTGTCTCTGAGAGAGGTATAGCAAAGCACAGACTATAAGCAAGGACAATATGTCCATGTAATTGCCCCAAATGACTTGAGAGCCAACATTTATTAATGCTTGGATTGCCTCTGAAGTTTTTAATTTTCTTCCCTCTTTTTTTTTTTTCGCCTAACAGAATATGCTTTGTATTCTGTATACCTGCATAAAGGTCTAGTAAAAGAGAAGATAATTATTAATGCTGTTGGTTTATGTCAGCAGCATTCACCTACCTTCTATAAATATTTTTCACATAGACACTTCTTTTTCACTTATAAAGAGATGTCAGTTACTGAATCCATGGATTTATTGATTACTCCCAGAGATGAACACAGAATTACCTTTATGTTAGTAATGATTATTTCAGTTTACTGTGTTTGTAATTTTGAAATAAATTATGCAATTGCAGTTTTGTTCCTTGACAGGAGTAATTAACTACCTCTGCACAGTGTTTCCATAGCATGTATCTGCAGTGATTTAGATTGTTTGTCTAGTCATGCTACAACAGACAAGGCGAGAGGGAGAAGCCATCTGTCATTTAATTTATTTCTCACTGCATTATATATATAAAGCAAATGCTGGTTATACATTAACATTAGCCAGATAGAAAATTTCTTTGCATATTTTTTTCTGCTTCTAAACTGCCATTTTTACAGACTTCTGTTTGGAAGATAAATAAATGCCTTCCATTGCCTGTATTATGCATTTCAGAGCTATGTTAGGGGAAAGAGCTAATAGAGCCATGTTCAATGTACCTGTTCTCTGATGGTCAGATTTGTCTTATCTGTAGTGAGTATAGATGCAAAAGGTTTTATTTATTCACTTGTCATGGGGAAGTAGCTAATATATGATTCTGTCTGCTAGTCTAAAGATTAATCTCAACATTTCTGACTGACAGACACCCACCACCTCAGGCATGAACTGGTTAAGCCCTGGTCTTTGACAATTGAGATGCTGTTTTCATATGACTTATTTTCTCAATAAAATTAGCACACTATGACTAAAATTTCATTTGCCTTTAAGTCCTGTGAAGTTTCACAATATGTCAAGACAGATTTCAATTCAGGCCTGGTACCTGGCTTTGTCCAGGGCTTCCTGAAAGAGGACGTACACAATGAAGTCTTCACTCCTTTTTCTTTGAGCCTTGTAAGGTACCTGCCTTTAATTGCTCTGTAACAAAATGAGCAGTGAACTTTTACTGCCACAGGATAATAGAAACATTCAGTGGTATTTACAGGACCTTTTGTTTCTTTTTATCTTAGTACATTTATAATTATGCTTTTTATTTATATTACAGAAGAGCTGAAGAATTCCAATTAGGAATGGGCCTCTTCTGTATTCAAATTTGTATTGAAAAAGAACTGTGCCATGTAAACAAGGAGTTTACAGTTTGATTTAACACACAAACAAACCTCTGTTAATTTAATAATTGGGAAGAATAGCTGTTGTGAAGGTAGTCTATTGTATCAACCGGTGCAATTTTAACAGTGGTATTTTACGCTTTGAGATCCAGATTTTAAAATCGGATGCCCAAGATGTGAACCTCACCTTGTTCATTTTTTCTGCTCCCCCCAAAAGATATTTAGTACTTCAACTTAGGGACAAAAGCTTGAAAAATTAGCTTTCATGGCTGCAGTAAAGTATGGAAAGAAGAAAATGTCTGAATATTTTGAAAACTATTTCATAAAATTAGGGCCTTTTACTTTTTGAATGTTTTTGGCTTCCAGTAAAGTGAAAAATTCACAGCTCAGGTTGGTTAAGCAGAGTTATATAATACCTAGTAGCACAAATAGGGGGGATTTTTGTATTTATATTCCCAGGAGAGTTTGAAAAGTGAGTCAATTTAAATACTTAGAAAGATGGGATATGCACAAAGAGATATGTGGACTGTCATTATTTTTAAACACCTTTCATACATCATCACTACATCATTCTCTTTCAGTAGGGTTTCAAACCAAAGTCCTAGCTCTTACTTGTCGTGTCCCAACTACAACAAGTATCAGGAAAACTTCATGAGCAACAGAAAACCTGTGTAGGAAAAGAAACAGTCTGTACTGCTGTTGAAACAAAATCTTCATTTTGTTGCAAAATAATTTGCTAGTTTCCCCCAGACTACTGGAGTCATGTCAGTTTGTCTCCTGGTGCCCTAGGATATCCAGCTAGCAGTGGAGCCAGAACCTTGCCTCAAAACATGTCCAAGTGTCAAAACATCTCATCAAAACATCTGATGATGACCCATTTTGGATCTAAATATTCATAGATAATGAATATTATGCTACACATAAAAAATGAACATAAAAGCCACAGTCAGTGAGATGTTAAAATTTCTTTTATTGTTATTTCTGGGTAGATGTGAAGGATCTTAATAGAAACTAATCTATTTTCATTTGACATACTGATTTTTTTAAGATTCTGTACTAATGGTTCAATATCACAATATTATTATAATAGAAAAGGTGATTTTGCCAGGCTAAATGAAAAGTCAAATTTATTTGAATATTTCTATAATTTAAATACTTATTTACAAATTTTTATGACTAACACTGAACATAATCATGCAAGATAGTGTTGTTATCATTATAACAACTCATATCTCTATTAATAAAAGCCCCGTTAAAGACAAAGCCCCTACTGTTCTTTCTACAAGTGCCAGGCCTTTAGAAACGAAGTATATAATCAAGACGACACATGTATAAAGATGGGCAGGAAAATTCAAAAATTCAATGAACAAATGTAAGTCAGCTTAAAGTGCAATGCCACCAGGACATTTTTGCCTTTCCACGTTTTGGTTTTTATTCTGTAACAACAACATAAAAATAAACCTCATTAGAATTTTACAGCAAAAGTGACCCTTCCATCTTTCATAATAAGGAAAGGTCAAGGAGAGTTTCTGATAATGCTAAATATTTCCTTAATCTGAAGACTATAACTGAATATTAAACTGTCAATAAACTATGATATGACACGGAGATGCCCCTTACAAGGAAATGGCCCTGGTTCAAAGGGTAGAGTAGGTATTTTTCTGTAACTGCCTGCCCTTCTGGTTAAAGGGCTTGTCATTTCTGCTAATCCAGTATAGAACATATATGGCATATTTTTTTTTTTTTTTTTTTAACCAGCAATAGAAGCTACTATAATTTATAGCTGGATAAGAGCCAGGGGCAAAACAGTACGATATTTCAGAAAGTGCAAAAGTGAACTTTCTGCATATACCTTAATATATATTTTGGACTACTCAGCATCCTGGCTTTGTATCTTTTGCTAGGAAATAAGTACAGGTATTTTTCACCTATATGTCTTAAATCTGGTGTTGAACACTTTCTGCTGACATATAATCACAGAATTGTTATCTATAGAGTAATAAAATATATATATACTCTGTGTGTGTGTGTGTCCCTTTGAGAGAGAGGAAAAAAAGTGGGGTGCCAGTACAAATCTAGAAGAAAGCCATCAATAAAGATTCAGTAGAAAAAGAAGTATAAAGTTACAGACAGACTTACTTTCTTCACAGTGCTGCTCCTAAATTATTTGTTTTTAAGCTCCTTTTTTTTTGTTTGTCTTAAACCTTTAGAAAGTCATATAACCCGTTACTCTGTGTGGGAAACTACAGAATTGTACCTCATAGCTTGCTGCTTCTATTTAGGGATACTTAAAATTTATTTCTCATTGAAAGCTGATAGTTTTTTATTTTACATCAAACACTAATTTTTGTCATTTAGGACATGCTCTAGCTCTACATCTCTCCATTTTCCTTTCTTCATCTCGGGTTATATCATCTAATTTGTAGATCAAATGTGGTTTGCTAGCCTACCACTGCAAATCTTTCATGAGTTAGTCTGGATTTACACTGAGGGAATGGAGGGAAAATTGGCTTTATGTCTTTTATCTGGTGTAGTCTCTTTTCCCTCTAAAATATAGCATCTCCAAACATGGAGCAGATAAAAAAGCTTCTATACATAACAACTGTTTCCATCCAGAACTTTTTGCTAAATTATTTCTTTCTTCCTTGTTTGGTTCCTGTTGCCAGATACACATCTTATTTTTGTTTCAATACTTCCCAGCAAAATGTGTGTGCTTGCTTCTTTTAATGCATTTCTTTTCTGCTCTTGTCCACAGAGTGCATGTTTTCTGTCAGCATGGCTAATCAAAAGATGGGGCGATTAGACAGTTACTGTGGAATTCAAATGCATTTTTCTCTTAATTCTGAAGATGCAACACCAAGTGAACACCAAATGTGAAAAGGTGTTACTGAATTTTTAATACAATTAATATGTTAATTCACATTATTTCATTATTTCAAAATTCCTGAACCTAACTTTCTCACAGCAGTTAAAAATGTATCATTATTTCATCCAGCCTGCTTCTTTAGCTAATAGAAAACTGCTATACATGATATAGGACTCACAGAAAGTTTAATATCCAGTAAGATACAGAAAGGAACATTTTTCTGCCTTCTAATAAATCTTGCAAGTATCCATTAGTTATGTGAAAGCATATTCACTCTGAACAGAATGTGTAACTTTGTACTCGAGGCTATATTTCACAAAGAATAAATTGCAGCGCGCTGGGTATATTGCCAGGCATTTCTATCGTGATGAATCAGTGGGCTGGTTTGTGGTTCCTGCAGCCAGAGAGCGGGCAAGAGTGGCAAGGCTCAAGTGCTGGCAGCCGTCACTGCCCAAAGTAGCACAGCTAACCCTTGGTGGTTATTGGGATGTGTGAAGTTCCCAGTTTTGGAGCACTGGCAGACAGTGGTATCTCACTGACAATGGTTTTCCTCCCCTTCTCCTTAATTCTGTCCATATACCACTCTCAACAAATAGCTCAGGCTTTTTTTTGGATGCGTCTGGTGCAAACCTTCTAGAGAAACTTCTTGGAGCTTATTTCTCTGAAGTAGCAACAAACTACAAGAAAATAACAACTGTCTGATATTCTAGGTGCAAATCATTAAATGATATTTTAGTGAAGCCTTACTTTGCAACACTCACCAAAACTTTCAGTCCTGCTGCTTATCTTGTTGCCTTGCAAATGTCCTTAGTAGTAATTTCCTTCTCTTACCCAATTCTCACAAAAGATGTAGAGAGAAATTCTCTTTAGTGCAAACTTCTCCTGCTGACTAACCTAAAAATTGCCTATTAACCTATGAATCTGTAATACTTCAACTGACATTTGACGCTGAAGTTGTATGTCAGTGAATATTTTCCTCCAAGGAGACAGTAGGTCTTTCAGATCTGTTTATTCCCAACAAGCTGGAGTTTCCATTTTGCAATATTTTTTGAGGTTTTTATAATTGGTGTTAATCTCATTCTCTATTGAATGGATTAAATTTTCTATGTATTTCACTTCTGCTAGGAGGGGGCTTTTTTCATATGTTTGTTTATTTTGGGTTTGGGTTTTTTTGGTGTTTGTTTTTGTTTTGTTTGCTTGTTGGTTTTTTTTACAAACAGATTAGGCACACTTAACAGTCACTGAAATGCTTCAACTGTAATCAGAAATGCCCAGATAAGTCAGTTGTTGCAGTGGAAACAATAGCAATCTCGGCTGAAACCTTTCATATTTGATCTATTTTGTAACTGGTTGTACTATTTAATCAGCATTTTAGTATTAAATTTTGAAATGGAATATTTAAATGCAGTTGAACTATTGTCAGATCTAGGAAAGTAAACCCATGTGTCATTTTATTTTAAGATTACGGCTTGTTGTTTGAGCATTGCCTTAATGTAGCATATTTTTTAGATAGAAATACTTCCTCTAGAAGGAACATATTCAATTTGTATTTAATATCAGATGCCAGGACTTATCACATCTTATAAAGACCATGATTAGAGACTGTGGTATGCATTCAAAATAAAAACGATCAAAAACTGTTCAAATATTGAACTTCTATTAAATAGTTGAGTACAATTCCTTCTCTACTTTTTAAAGGTACAATTTTAAATTTTTAGTATTTTTTCTAAATCTATAATGCACTGCTTCTCTCAGGAAAGCTTAGTACTAAAGAGTAGTAACAGCCTATGCAAGAGGGAGTTCTTATATGGAATCACTATCAAGTTCAAAACGTGAGATATGTGTCACTCAAAGTTATGGTATGCTTCCTTTCATCACATACTGTCAATGAGCATGTTGGGAGCCTCAGGTGGGATGCAGAGAAGGGAACCTTTGGCCATCAACTGCAGTCTGGATTCTGGGCTACATGGAACAGTAGTTTCAGGATATCTGATAAATCTCCTTCCTCTTTTTTTTTTTTTTTTTTATATCTACACTTCATGTTTTTGAGAAAGGAGTGTGTTTTACTTTTATGAAGATGTTTAATGCATAATCCTGCTTTCATATCAACTGATGTCTAAGCACAATCTCTGATTCTCTTGAAACAGAGGCGCTGTTCCAACACTGCCCTGGAAATGAGGATATGGGGGTTCTCTGTTGTGATATGAAACCTTTGATTAGCCCTGCAATTTTTTTGTGTAACGGTTTTCTATTTGCAAAACAAAGGTGATAATACTCACCTACTCTTTCAATGCTTTGTCATTTAAAAAGCATTTGCAAAAGTGAAAATTATCTAGAAGTTAAAAAATAATCAAGGTATGTTCCTAAGAGAGAAAGGATCATTACCGAAGGAAGGAACTGTCCTGTTAAGTGTCTTCTTGAAAAATTAATAATGGCAAGAAATACCCATTCTGACTTTATAGAAAAAGCACACATTTTTTCTACATTTCTTTATCTAAGTTAATATTGTAGATGCTGAGCTGTCAATAACTAAGACTTTGCCAAAATTCTCTCTCCAGGTGAATAAGAGAGAAAACTGTACTAATGTAATGATTTTAAAGTTTTCTTGTTGATGTGTGAAAGGAAAAAATATGTGTGTGTTTATAAAAGCGTAGGAGAAGGCTTACTTACTGGTGGAAAAAATGGCATTTACCAGAGAAAAGAGGAGACGGAGCATGTAGTTAATAGCTTATCTCTCTAATGTTATTGGAAGCCAAGCTGCAGATTGCTGTAGTTCTGTAGAGATGAATACTCTGCACATTATAAATGGTTACACTGAAATCTAGAATACACAAAATTACTAAGATTTTCAAAGGCATCTAGAGAATTTTTAGGCCTTCTAGAAAATATAAAGCATTTGCTTTCTGAAAATGGAATTTCTTTAGTATGTTTTAAGTTGTCACAGGTCTTTGACATAACATGTCTTTAGTATATCAACTACAGTATGGTTACTGTTCATCTATGTGCCTCTCCGTGTTACCTGTCTGCCAGCGTGAGGTGGCTTCTCCCCCTGACACTGCAAAAACTAAGAAAGATAAGCCACTCAGGCTCGGCATTATTAATTAATCTTAGATTACTTGAGTATTTATGAAGATGTTGAAAATGAAAGCCTTAAGACACATGTTCTTTCTTGTATTTGGGAACTCAAACAATGGCAAATTGTGAGGAGGAGCTTTCATGCAGTTCTATGTCTGGATAAACATTCTGTCAAGGTTGGTTTTTTTTTCATTATTTTTTTTTCCCCCTGTCTGGGAAAACATTGCTTCCACCATGCAATTGATTTCCAGTAAATAGGATAATATTTTGCAAATTTCACAAAATGGGAGAATAAAACTGGGAGCCTGAAATGGGCTATTTAGCAGTTTTCAGAAGATAACCAATTTTTTCCTGAATCACTTTCTCCTTTAGAAAAGATATATTTCTTATTTTGCATTGACTGTGTCTGTCATTGACAATGAAATTCATCTGCAGGACCCAACCCCACATAACCATCTGTCTGTTCTGGCTGGGCAGTGGTGCCTGGTGAGCACAGAGCTGACCTCAGCCACCGGCACGCTATGACCGAGGTCGTAAATTCAGCTGCAAGCCTTGCAGGAGTCATACTGGCCTGTGGAAAAGCTTTAATAGGTCCTTTCCCAGGAGCCCTTCTGCCAAACCAAAGGGCTGGCGGGACTGCACCACCAGCAAATTCTGGGAATTCCTCTGAACGCTACTTTTCTCTGAAACTAGTAGAAAAAATGAAAGTGTGTTTTGTATTTTTTTCACAGTAAACAGTTTTCGGCTGTTCATTTAGTCCACCTTAAAGCCATCTCTCACAGTCAAACTGTGCAGAATCTAGGATCTAGAGAAATGGCTCCATTTAGTCAATAGAATACACATGGTTAATATAAATTGAACTTCCAAAGAAGAACAGTTTGATGCTCTTAAAATTACACAAAATTTATTCATTTTTTTAAATTACTAATAGTTGTTTTAAAAAGGCTTTTAATTGTACAGATATGCTTATATGTATATAGAAAAAACAATGCTGAACTAAAAACCAAGACAAATATTAGCCGTTTTTCTGTTCTGGTTGTTGTGAACTGAAAATAGTTCTACTAGAATATAAATAATCATGCTGCTTTATGTCATACATCTAATAAAAAGGTTTTTCTACCAAGTGCAGCTTATAAATAAGGACTAAATGGGGGCAATTATTTCAGCTTACTTATTTGGGAATGTGGTTTTAGAGCAAATTTTCTTGGGACAATTATAGTATCTCTGAATTTTTGTGTGATTTTTATAATAATGTCCTTATCTCAGATCCTTAGTATCCTCAGAGAGATAATGTATTCCCAATTCTCTGGATCAGGACCACTTAATTAAGACATTGCTCTAATGATCTTCTTCCTCACTTCTGAATTGTTTAATTAATGATTGTGGGTTTATCCCTTTAAAAAGACCCTCTTTCCAAATCTGGCCCATGTTATTGTGGGTACCTGCAGCATCTTCAGGTTTAACGGCTCACAGAGTATTTCACTCTTCACCGGCCTGAGTTCTAAGTGATTTCCCCCGGTCTTCTTGGCAGAAGCTGCTGTAGAATTATCTTTGTTATTTTGATTCTCCCAAAATAGCCCATTTTGTTCCCAATGGAGCAAGTTAATTCCTCACCAGAATGGCATTTTTCTGTCTTCTGGTGGTCCACTGAGGGAGAAAGAACTCTGCTCTCACACACCCAAGTGGGAAAGGGCTTAAATATAGGGAGAATAAATTTCTAATGGAAACGGTGAAGCACATCATCTATACAATATCTTTTGCAGTGGAAACTGAAAATCCATCTTTCCTAGTGAGCTTAATTACTGCTGCCCCTTCTATGAGAACTGGCACTATTTTTTAATTGTTTAAAATCTTGATGAATTAATTATTTTTTTGCAGCTTGCAGAAAGTATTTTCAATATTCAATTTGCTCTTCAGTATGTCCATATTAATAAACATAATAATTAGTTATATTCTGAACTTTATAGTCATGACTTGGGCAAAGTACTCGTTATTTCGAAACTGGAAGGCATGGTACAATTTCTTGTCATCTCTGCTTGTTTCGGCTTCAAAAAGAGCCGGTCAGGAAGGACTGTGGATATTTATGACTGCCTTCATTGCCTCTTTACTTGGCTTTGCTGCCATTAATGTAGTCACTAGGCCAGTAAGCAAAACTTGCTGTTCATTTATTTAAAAAAAAGAATCCATCTGTGATGGGTAATCTTAAAACAATAGACTTACTAGATCATGTTTATACCACAGATCATTCTTACAGTACTGAAGAAGAGTTAAAGGGTGAGTTCTGAATATGAAACCTGCAGTACGATGCAGTTTGGGATGATGCTGGATCTCATTGTCACTATACTGTCTGAGACCCAGCTGTGGCTGCTATCCACCTGCCTGTGTCACTGCTCCCAGGGAGCTCTGCCAGCCCCTCTGTGGTCACCTCTTCAGAGCAGGGTAGCAATGCCCTGATGTGGGGAAATTACTTTTGGGGGCGGGGGAAACTAAGAGAAAACTGGGACCTAATAGAGCTGTAGTATTACAGAAAGCTTGTTATGGTAAATAGAGCTATTGCTTTCAGGATGGTTGGTGTGCACAGAATCTGCTTTACCATGGCTCCCTAAGCAATGCACTCTGCCATCTCAACACATGCTGATAGGAATAACGGGGAGAGGAGTGGAGTGGAGACCCCACAGCCAGGCTCTGTTGTGCTCCCTGTAGGAATGGGAACTCGATGGTACTACACAGCTGATAAGCTGCATAGCAGCTGCCATGTGAAGAATATGTGAGAGGATGTCTCTGCTGAGCCAACCAATGTGATGAAATTACTTTCCTCAGACAAAATAATCTCACTGTAATATTAATGCACACCACCATCCCAACGCTAAACAGAAACTTAGCTGAAAGTAGGACAAAGGTAACTGTGGTAGTGGAAGATCATGACCTCCAACTCAAATAGCCCCCTGGAAGAGGGCAAAACCCCACTGGGAGAGCATGTGTGGTTAGTGAAAAGCTTCAGTAGTGTTATTTCAGGATGTGTACTAATTTATATTAGAAGCAAGAAACTCGTAACCAATCCTGTGTATGATAAATGAATATGCAATGTACTATGAAGTATAAAAAGTGCACAAATGAGGGGAGAAGGTAGGGAAGACTCAATCATAACTGGGATCAGTTGAGGGGCTGAACTTGTCTTCTTCCCCAAAAGGGGTGCCTATTGGGTAGGAACTTTATTGTATGAGAAGCTCATGCTAGCTGTTACTAAGTGTATTGTTTTAGGCTTATTTTGCAGTCAGTGTATTAACACTGGCAATCTTTGAACCTTACTATGTCACAAACTTGTATTTTGTATAATAAAAATCTTCAGCTGAAGTTCATTCCGTATATGTCTCCAGAGATCTGAGTAGTTGTTATAAGGGATTTGACTCAGTGATGCTGTCAGCAGGGGTCCCTGAATAGGTTAGTTGAATCACCCTACAATACAGTGAGCTGTCAAAATGCAGATGGTGGACAGGCTGGCTGGACACAAGGGTCTCGTCTTCCTTGGGAAACTGACAGGCTGAGAAAATATAAAGGGTTCAAGGAAAACCACCTTCTTAACGTGACACCTATTGCTACGCAAGCTGACATCTGATGGGTGGCTGCTACTGATGGCACAAAGGTGCTGAGGACAGTGGAGAGCTCTGTGCCTCAGTGAGCCACCCACACTGTGCTTCTTCTCAACCTCAAGAGCTACTGCTATGAGAAAGAAAAACACACTCTTCCCACGTGAGGTTATAGAAATTTTTTTCACTTTGTCAGTGAAACTCAGTGTCTGGTTTGAATAGAGCTTTGCAAAGTATCAATATTCAGAACTGTGGATGTGAGAGATGAGACTTAGGGGAAAGGAAAGGGGCTCTTATTGACCTCTGTGACATTGGCACTGGGCACATTCTTTAATCTGGAGCAATCAAAAAATAAAATACCATAGCGTAGAGTTTAATTAAAAGAAGCATTCAGGCTTATTTTGCTAAAGAAAAAAGCCTGCTCTATGGTACCTGTTTTTTTAAAGCATTGAATATTTTTATGATTATGACTAATGTTATTTCTTTTTACATCTTTAAGGGGGGTGGAAGTGTCTGGAAAAAATAAGAAATTCTGAATTGCATTCTATATTGATCTTTTTTCTTCTAACATGATGTGACCTAAACCAACAGCAAAGCTGAGCTTTATTCTCCTCCTTGAGAGAATTCAGATAAGTGTGAAGGTAGCATTCATAGGGATGACTTTTATATAGAGGGGGCCAACCTGTCAGAGAGTGTGTCCCATGGGAGAAGTGAAGCAAAGACAAAAGGCTGATGGGAATTCTTGAATACACTAAAACAGCATCAGTGGGTTAGAAAATATCCTGTCCTCCAGGGAAGTGTATTATCTTACTGTTCTTTGTGGAATATGATCCCCAGAGTAAACTACACCACCAGTCTCCCTCGTAGTGGAAGGTATTTAGCTCTGCATTTCTGAACCAGGTCTAATAGCAATGGTGCAGTTTTATGCTTAATAAAGCATACTTCACTTCTGCCTATCCTGCACTTAATTTTATGAAATAGTTCCTTCCCTTTTTCTCTGGTCCATCTTCTTCTCCCAGGATCTCTGTGAGGGCTGCAAAAGTATCTCACTCATTTCAGCGCATTTATTCAGCAGCCTTTTTGCCTGCAGGATTCTTTGTAATAGAGGAACAGTCAATTAAGTGTTCAGGACTCATGACCCTCTTTCAAATTCTCTGGGGAAAAGGGGAATGAATGAAGAGGATTGGAAATCCATGGAGAAAACTGAGAGAAGTGAATAAATATCCTTTCTTTTGCCAAGGATAAAGATCGGAAAGGGTAGCTATGTCTCTCTGCCTATAAACATCTGGATGAAAATTATTGTTCTTGGATATTGTACGCCTTCTAAGATGTTTTCTTTTAAGCCAGCAGCCCCACTAAGCTATTGCCCCACATATTTAATGCCCCCTTTTAGCGGCACCTGCTGTCTTGAGTTTCCAAAGCTTTTGTGAAATGAAGCAGATAGGGCTCTAGCTGGTCTCTGCCTGTGGCTGTGTGTGCAGTGCCCATATTTAGAGGTAATATTTCCTCACAGCTGGAGCACAAGCACAAGAAACAACCTAGTTCTGCTGAACAGCAGAAAACTCATTGGTCCTTCTTCTTTCGTGGTTTGTGAATGTACAGTACAAGAAACGTGAGAGAAAGCCCTTTTACAGCTGGCAAAACAGTTACTTTCCATTCATGGGCTTTTAGGGAAGTCTCTTTCTCAGTGGTGCCTAGGAGCAGGATAACAAGGGAACTGTTAGCATATTCCACTTAAGATGACCTCACAGCCACTTTTTTCAGCTAAGATATTGTTTTCTAGTTCGCATGTGCTGTGCACATTCATCTGGCAGGATTAGCTCTTGGTGTGAGCCCTGCTGATGTCAGTGAACATACACCAGCCAAAGTTTGGTTAAGCTGCTTTTCCACGTTTAGACAGAATGACTTCAACAAACCCCTGAGAATTATGACTTTCTCATTTCTGTGTTGCTTATGAAATCAAAATAATGCCTTCAATAAAATAAAAGCTTTTAAAAGAAACACAAGAAAATATCTATGCAGTAGCAAATAAGAGCAAACAAGATACTTTTAATGTCAACATGGATTGATCAGAAAATGTTTCATTTCATATGAACTCTAATAGTTGACTATTAACTCTGATAAACTTCTAAAAAATGTCTGCTTTTCTTCCTGCTCATATTAGCACCCATTTCACTAGCAATACAGAACCCACTGTGTCTGCTTGGCATTAATAATATACATCTGTCAGGATATCTGCATCTCCAATTAAACCCTGAAACTGCTGTATGGTTTCTAAACAAATATAAGCTGAAAATGTGGCTATTTCTATCCTGAGAATTATTTTGGGAATTTGATTGCCTGCAATCCACAGGGAATTTAATCTTGCCCCATCGTGCATCACAGAAGGTACTTAAGCTGTGTGACCATTAATTCAATTACCCTGAAGTTTACCACTGGGAAAAGGAGGGTGGGAGGGGAAGAAGACCTGAGAGGCACACAGTAGTGATCTGTTGCTCGTCCACTCCACAGAAACCATCATCACAACAGGCATTAATTGACTCTCTTGTTGCCAGTCTCCACAGAGGATTGAATTTTCTCCAAACCCAAGCTGGTCTAATAAAAGTGTTACCTCTCTCCACAGACCATGCCTCCTAAGCTGAAGCAGGCTTCCTCTGATGGTGGTGGTCACCCTCAAGTAGCCCTGAAGGAGACTGAATGTGACTACACATGCAATGGAGGAGTAAATGCTCAACTTCCTCTCCACTGTTGTCACCCCAAAACCTTTCAGGGAATTCAATTCCTGTACCAACACTTCATTATGACTTTTTTCCTTCAAAATATATTTCAAATGAAAAAAGAAGTCATTAACAAAAATAGTACTATTTAGGTACCTAGAATAAAATGGTATGTTTCAATTATCACTAAAATTTATTTAATTTTTGGTATCCCAAATGTCATTCAACTTTTTTTTTCTTCTGAAATGTCTACTAGATTTATACCTTATCACTCATTACTCTGCCTAAAAGACAAATTTTCAAAAGTGAGGTATAACAGCTGTGATTTTCTACTGAGCGCTTTCTGCAGATTTGTACATTCTGAAAGGTAGAAATGTCCATCTGATCTGATGATAGAATCATACACCACACAGTTTCCTCGAATTATACTTGCATTAAACTGCCACATCTCTGTCTGGCTAAAATAAATTTTAAAGAAAGGCAATCAGTCTTGAAATGAAGTTGTCAAGAAATTGAGAACTGTTCTTTACCTCAGTAATTTATGTTGAGGGTTGACTTACTAATGACTCTCCTAATGACATATGTGTGCCTTTATTTTTGAAGTAAACTTGTGTAGATTTAGTATCCTGAATGTTAAAGCATTTTTTTTTCTATTAAAGTGCTATTTTTTTCTACTATGAAAAAAGGTTGGTGTTGTATTTTCTTGGAGATATTCCAATACTTTAATTAAATAATGTATCAGGCTTCTCTTTTGATGAAGTAAATGTACTTGTCTCCTCAATTATCTCTTCTCCTTGCGTTTGTACCACAATTAAGATTTGGGGTTGTTCTGCGATCTCACTTCAGTCTGTCAATCTCCCTTTCAAAGTCCAGACATCACAGTGAGCTGCAGTACTCCAATTTTGTTTTCACTCATGGTTGTGCAGATACATAATGCCCACTTTTTTCAAAATCATTTGCTGTTCACATCCACTTTCCTGTGTGCATTTGGTTGTCAGTCCTGAAGTTGTGCCACTTTTGTATAAATTACTTGCTCTAGGCGTAAGAAGTTGAAAATACCAGTAATTTTTTCCAAGAAACTAATCCAAAAAGGAGCTTGATGTAGACAGAATTTAGTATGCCCAGGGACATCTATTGGCTTTAATGACATTTTATACAAGCCCAAATATCTTCCCATGTGGAAATCCATGAATCATATTTGAAAATATTTAGGATCTGTAATGGAAAAAAATGGGGGTAAGGAAAGATAAATATGCTGAAAAAAATCATCCTCAGATAGGTAGCATTGTGATTTTTCTAGTTTTAAGTTACTTTATTTTATTTCACTTGTGTCTGACTAGTAAACAGATGACTGATAACCTGTAGTAAGAAACAATACAATGGAACTGGAGGACAAATTCTATAACCAAATTATAAGGTCTTGATACTTGTCCCATTGGTTTAATTTCTTTAGACGCATATATGTCAGCTAAAGCCAAGGGTTTAACAGTAACACTGTATTTTCATTTGGAACTTATTCATTGGAAATTTTTTTCTGAAAGTGGAAATCAATTTAAAGAGTACCTCATTTATTACTTTCATCTTCCATTCCTGTGGGAAATGAGCTTAGAAAAATAATCAGAGATTGTGTGGAAACTTAAATCAATTTGTTAATAATTTTGGAACATTTGTAAAATCTAAATATGAAAATTGAACAAAAGCTTTCTGAAACTGATTTTAAGCTGCAGTTTCAGCAGTACACAGCCAGAGGCAACTGAAAGATGGGAAACAAAACTAAGTATCTCTATGTGATATTGTCTAACTATCTTTCGTTCTGCTTCAGAAGTCAGAAATGTTATATGTACAGAAAAGAATGTGAAACAGCAAAGTAGGAAATTTCATTTACTTCACCATGAGATTTACATAGTTACTAAGATTCATTAATGGCAAAAGAAGTGAGACTGGCTTTGACTTCCAGAGAAACTTAAAAGCCCAGAGGAACAACTTCTCTTTCTGCAAGTGCAGTTTATACCTGCCACAGGCCCACAGTTTTGCATGACAACATTAATCAGATATTGATCTAGCCAGTCTGTTTTTTTCTTTCACCAACATAAAGAGCCAATGCTATGAATGTCCCTCTGAAAACAGAAACAAATTGCAGCCAAGTTCGCTTGGTAGTGGCACTTGGAGTTAAGATGCGCTTGTTGGGCAAAACCCTCAGCTTCAGCAAAATACATTCAGTGAACCTGTGGACTAAGTGGACAGCACATTTGTTTCCCTTCACTTAGATAAATCTCCTGGGAACTTCTAACTCCTGGGAAAATTTTAAATCTGCTTCCATCATTCAAGAATAATCAAGATATGTGGAGAATATGAGTAGAGGGTATTTTTTTCTGCTGTAATGTTAATGAATAACCTAAGTAAAAGGCATTGTTGAATTTCAAGGAATTCCTGGTTTTCCAAGGCATTTTGGGACAATTAATCTATGTGAGCTGAGTAAACCCAACAGGAACTACTTCTGAAAATTTCACCTGTTCAGCATGGGTTATTTTCTTCCCTCTTTATCTTATTGTAAAAGTTCTGAGGGGGGCTACTGAAACTTTGAGAAAACTGGGAGGGGAGAAATGCCTGGAAATGCCCCTGACAACCAAACAGCTCTATACTTCTGTGTGAAATCTGAACTGACATAAAAAATTACATAACCTCAAATGAATTATAAAAGCTTAAAAAGAGGTAATGATATTGTAAAGCTTTGCTCTTCGGAAAAAAAAATGCTTTTTTGAAATTGCTGTTTTACTATGAAAATGTTCTTTTCTCACTTTGACTACTCACAACAAATACCCCAAACGATAAAAATCCACTAATAGAACCTCTCTAATGAATAAGTATATTCTTGCTGTCAGGCACCGACCATTAGGGATGATGCATCTTATGATACTACTTACGATATTTGACAGGACATCACAAAACTATGATAGTGTTTCCGCAATACATCAGAAACTTTTCTGACCACAGAAGAACATCAAATGCATCTAGAGCTGGAATTAAGATGCAAACTTAAGCTCTTCAATAGTATTACTAAAAGTTTCACGTTAAGAGTCTGAGATCACGCTGTAGCATTGCACAATAACACATTATTCTGCAACGTGTTACAGCACATTACAACAACATAGTTTTTTCTTCCTTTAGTTTATGTAAACAATCAAAAAACTATTTTAAAGTCCCCAGGAAGACATGCCTTGTAATAGCAGCTTGTACTGAAGGTTCAGTTTGTTATGTTTACAAAAACATACTTCTATGTTAGTAAAGAGCTGAAATTTGTCATCAAAATTGTCAGTTTTCTTCTGGGCCACTTCTGCAAACATTTACACATGAGTTTATTGGCAGGTATGCATGTGTCTGCTGGTCAGGTGCTTGAGAGCTTGGGCATGTAAGAAAAGTTGTTCCAGAACAGAATAATGGTTCGGTGATTTCCATATTCTGTTCTAGCGGTCGCCAGAGATGGATGCTTCACTTTTACTTAACGGTCCAATAATATGTCATGCAGATATGATTGTCCTTATCCTACTCAACCCAGGCTGAGGAGTATGGAATTGTCAGAGTTGCTAATACTGAAGCTGTTTCAGGCATTGCTGTTTACTGGTAAATCCTTTTTTGTGAATTGTTTTGACTCTACAGTGTTAGTCCAGTTTTACAAAGGAATAGCTCTGCTGATTTCAATACAATTTCACCAAAGGGTTGGATGCTTAGGAAACCAAACTTCTCTTTGGGAACAGGTGATGATTCTGGTAGTTCACGATTTCCAGTGTAATTTCCAATCACAAATTTCCAGTGGTTTCAGTGGAAATGTACATACATCCTTCTAAAAGCAGAAATAAAAGTATAAAACTGTCTAGATACTTTCCCATTCTATCCTCACAAAGTCCTATCTTTGTCAAGTGTTAAAGTTGAAAAATTAAAGTTATATAGTGGTGTACATATATTAAAAATTAATTCTAAACACAAACTCGACTGTAGACACCCGGTACTCTTACTGTGTTAGAGTGGTTGTTAATGGTGTTAGTGTTTACAGGCAATGTAGCAAATGTGGAAACCTGGAAAAGACAAACAGCAGGAACTGGACAAAAACTTAACTGGACTTCAAGGGGAAAAGGTGAATGATTTCCAGCTATTTGCTTATGTTACTAATAAACACTGGAAGCAGATGTAGAATTTCTACATTTTAGTAGAATGAAATCCAAATTCATATTCTGATTATTGAACAAACCAGCTTGCTGTTAAGCAAGGTTCCCAGAGACATGTTCTGTCAACAGCTGTACTCTGCACCTAGAGGTACAGCAGAGGTAGAACCTCAGGTGTTTTTAAAATTGTTTCATTACCAGACCAGGTGTAGGAGGCTGAGGTTCAGATTCAGTAAAACAAAGTCAAAGGAAAATGAAATGGAAGGGGACTGTTAGTCCACTTCTTTAGGTGTACTTATTGTCTTTCTGACAGATATTCATTTGGCCTTTTGCTGGAAACCTGTAAAGATGAAGACTTCCAGACAATTTATTCTATGCTTTGCTGTCCTTTTCTTTCTTTATGCAGTCTGCCCTGAAATCTAACCTTGCTCTTGCTGCATTATACTTCTTTTTCTATACTGGAAAGGAGGAAATGCTATTTCATTTTCTCTTTGATTTCTACTACGTGCTTTGAGACCATTGATTGTTCTACCTTTTCTATCCAGTTGAGCTCTTTTTTGAGTTGTGGTGTCTGATTACTCTCATTGCTCTCTTCTGAACTTCACTGAAGAGATTAATATTTTTTTCTTAGGAGACAGCTCAAAACTTGGCAGAATGCTACAGCCAAGGCTCTTCCAGTTCTGAAAAAGAGAGAGGCATTATTTCACATATTCCTTGGGCTATCCTCACAGGATGATGATGTAGTTTCTTGAAACTGTTAGCACATTCAACAGTTTATATAATTCCTAGACCTTCTTTTTAGGAGTTACACCCCAACAAATTGTCCTTCTGTCTGCATTTCTGCAATTCAGTTCTTGAGAGTATTCATTGCATGTGGTCTTAATATATTTTTCTTCATGTTAAACCTTTTTTTTCCTGTGACACAGGAGGTAATGAGGCTGATTTGACATGATTTGTTCTTGACATATCCATGTTGGCTGCACCTTATATCCTTGTTGTCTCCCAGATTCTTAAAATGCATGTGGAGGGGTTCCTACACTCTATGATACTACTTTCTTATTTTATTGTGTTGGCCACTTGTTCATAAATATCTCCTTAGTGAAAATGAATGCTGAAAACTGGAATACATTTCAGCTTTCCAAGTTTTACTTCTTAGTAACTTCCCCTTTGTCTATGTGATAACACTTCGAGTTTTTGGTTCCAGGTACTTGGAGAGTGCTTTCCATTTGTCATTAATGTGTCCTGGTAGCTTTCAGTTTGCTTAATGGCATTTTGTACCGTGAGCTTTTTGACTTTGCCTTTGCATGTCTGTATGTTTTTGTGGTATTTTCTACCTGTTTAAATAACAATTTGTTTTCATCATTTGTTATTTGCTTTCTTGTGTATAAAGACAATGAAGAGTTGATAATTTTGTTCTTACTAACCTCATCCTTCCTCTTCTTTGGGTTAACTTTAATTTATGGCTGTAACCTCATTTCTTAGAGTAGGCACTTCTCCTGAATTATCTTTCCCATGCTTCCCATGAAGTTTACATAATTGTTGAGTTCATTATGATCTGACAACTTGAAGCTTTATGTTTTCTATTTTCCTATTTACCTTCCCTCTTTTCCTAAGAATTGTGAACTCTATCATTCTTGGTCACCTTTACAGAATTTGCAATCCATCCTCAGATGTTGACATACTTAGGATAAACCCCTCACCTTCTGGATTTCAGATGTAGTGATAAAGTAGAACCTTCTTTGTAACTCTTTTCCCTACCTTCTGTTTCAGAACTATGAGCAAAATCTTCCAGAAACATTATGGACAGTCTTTGATCTGCATCTGCTGTGTTTGAGATATGTAAGTAGCTAAAATATCCTATTATGTCATGAGCAATATGTCAGTTAGTCCTGTTTTCTCTGTTTTAGATTCCAACTAGTGTATCTTTCCTATTTCCTTTTCATTATTACCATTATTTTAATATTTAGGTCCAACTCCCTCTTCATTTCAGCTAATTTTTTTTTTTGAAACCTTGATATGAAGGATTTTCTTCCCCTTCTGTCTGTTCTTAAAGAAACTTTACCTTTCAGTCTTACATACTATTGCACCAATATTTTGGAATAACAGCTAAATAACAATCTTTTTGGAGAATAAACTCCTCCTTTATATTCCTAATAGTTCTTGCATCAGAGAAATTCAGCAGTAGGCCATTCTTCCTTCCTCTTTCTTGTCTGTACTATGCTCTAAATCCCAAATAAATTATTAAAAAAAGAAAGAATTAAAATGGTAACATTATTATAGTGTGTCAGCTGTCATATTTAACAAAGGATTCCAAGAAAAGAATATATAAGTGCACATGTGATAGTAAATACCAAGAGAATCTGATGTACCAGGATGTGTCTGCTGTATTGTGCATGTCTTGTGTCCATTTTTTTAGGATTTTAAGATGCCAGTGACCTGTTCTGAATGCTCAGATAAATGTATACTCTTCCATCTTGCCAGGAAAAAAAGGTGTAATATGTGCAAACCTTCGTGTATGATACCCCTGAAATTCTGCAAGTGTGCTGTAATAACTGAGTAAGACTTCTGAGACCAAGTCTATAAACTCCAGAAGAAAGGCAGTAGATATTTCCTAATAGATCTAGGCACCATAATTTTGTCTTCTTCATCCTAGAAAAAGATAGCATAACATTGTTATGTGTCTTCCTAGTATTTGACATGTGCACATTTTGTACTTCTGGAAAGAAATGCATATATTTATTTAAATAGAATTCTTTTTCCATAAGTGCTGAACTTCTTAGGCATCTTTCTATGCAGGATGCATTCTAAAGTTTTGCTTTGAGCAGTTTTATGACAGTGCTATTCCTCACTCTCTTCCACAGTCATCTTTAGTTCCATTCCTCTTTCTTCCACCCAGAAGCCCTGACATAGGTTTAGGATAGTCAGTGAGTTTTGGAAATTAAGTTATCAGTTTTTTATGAAGATTTCCAAATAAAATTAGATTTTATTTTCTATCACTTCTGTCTAATTTTGTCTCTATCTGTGTTGAAAGTTTTAGTTATCATCTTGAAAGATTAACCCTCTTCTGAACAATGCAAATGAAAAAAAAAAGAAAATAAGCTTATACGTTCAATTGCATAAACAAAAATATTATTATGTCTTTTTTCTAAAATATATGCAGACTTTTGTTGAATTCTCCTGAGGTCCTCTTAGTGGAGAGAGAAGAGATAAATGTGTAGAAGGAGACCAACAGATAACAGGAGTTCAAGGACCCAGAGGTAAGCTGTTTGTCAGATAATGAATTATACAGGTGACTGAGTGTATTTATTAGTTGTTCAAGTCAACTGTAGAATATTTTGCAAGGTCAGGCAAAATTTCTTTGATGAAGTAAAAACTCTGCTGTATAAAAATTGATTTACTTTGGTATCAGCATTCGATCTAGATTCTTTTCAGAACACTCTGCCCAGCTGTTTTATAATAAATGATACAAATAGTCTGCTGTATATTGACTTCTGGTTTCTAGGGTGTATCCAACACTGCCTTGCATTCAAAAATTCCCCAAACAAACAAACAAATAACCAAAACTCTAGGTCCAATATTTTGTATGTATATTAATTTTGCAGGTCTGTGAAATGCATTTCAGACAGTTTTCATTAATGTTTATTTCTCTTTCTATTGCAGTTTAGCTTATTAGAAAGTACCTGTCTCAATGCAATGCATGCTCATATGTATTTTGCTCAGTGGTTTAGTAGAGTATAGGTACAGCTGAAGTAAAAAAGTGATTTTTACTATAAAAACAAAGTAATCATGACTAAATTTTTGTGGTATTTTGACTCAAAGCTTGGGAACTCAAAAACCTGGTTTGCACAGCCATGTTATACTGTTAAATGATCGTAGTAGTGATAGCAGAAATTGATTGATTTACATGTGAGGTTCACAGGGAATTTGATGGGAAACTGCCCACAGATCAAGGGCAAGACACAACTGTGTCTGTGGTTCTAAATATTTTTACATGATACACAGTGTGAAAACTCCAGTACAGCAAAGATTTGTATTTATATTTAGCCCACTGTTTAGTTTGCCATAGGTGCTGGTGGATTACTCCCTAATGGTAAAAAGAAGTTGTATCAGCTATTTGTGAAAAATGGACTCAACTAACGAAGAAAAAGAGGTAATTCATTTTGAAATGTGGAATGGAACCAGGGTTACATTCATTAAAAATGTAAAACCAGCTCATATCCGTGTATAATTAATTAGGATGTCCTTCATTCAACACAGTTCTTATAAAAATGTTGGCCTAGGTCAGTACTAAGTTAAAGTGTATTAATTTCATACATTGATTTTAATGGAGCTATGGTGATGTAGAGCAGGCAGGAAATTGGCTTGCCACCATGACATTAGGAGTCAGATCCTAGAGCCAAATCAGCATTTAATCAGCTAAACTATAACTGCAGTGCGATTTAGGCAGCTCAGCTCTTCAGACTGATCCACCAAATCTCTGTCTGACTTCTGAAATCCCATTGACTTACTTTCAGTCAGTAGTATTAGTTAGCTCCCTAAGATGTAGATGTATCTAGATGTTATTGTTTAAGCTAGAGATAGTAATTTACTCATTCATCTGACACCTAAAGCCATGAAATCAAGTTGCAAATGTAACTAGACACATTTCCATTTGAAGAAGAGGTGGGGTTTTTTAGGTGAATCAACAATATTTTTCATGGAGTACAAAATTAGAGAAAACTAAAGGTTCTCTTCCAGAAAGGTCCTTTAGTCTAACCTGTGAATGGAACAGATGCCCATTTGCACCAGCAGGAAATTTGACTCAAGCTGAAGAAACTTGTAGTGACCCATTTGGTTCTAATAAGTTTCATTTATACCTTAAGGGTATGTTGGACATTGTTGTTCTCCTTGAAATCCCAGCCAACAGATATCAAAGTAAGTTAAAGAAATAATGCCCATAGCACACAATTAAAAGAAACATGGACAATGGTCAACCAAGGCACTTGTCCTTCCTATTTCTAAGGAAGGACAGGTTGCTAACAGTCTGAGAGAATTCCCTGAAGTCAATCATGAATAATAACTTGATTAGCTCACCTCTACCACACCCACAATTCATACAACCATGCTGCTGAATAGAAAGGGATATATTTCCCATTGCTTTAGTTGATTATAAAATGATGCAAACAGAAATATCAAGGGGGCAATTTTTAATATGTTGGCTTTGCTTCTTTCTGACCATCTAAATTGATATGAAAATCAGGTTAACTGCCTTCTGTCTTGGACAGCCTGCCACCAGCCTCTCTCAGACTTGCATGTAGGTGCTGCAAGAATGAGGTGGCTATAAACAGCAGTAGCTGCCACTGTAGGGTGTTTTGGCAGACTATGATCTTTGGGTATATGTCAAAAGTTACTTAGAGCATGTCTAGGCATACCAAGCTTGCAAGTTATCCTAGATAAAATGTGAGCTTGGCGTGCACAGAAGGGGTATTTACCCACTTTTTATTCCACAGCAGCAGAGATGGGAAGTTTCTGGCATCCATGTTTTAACCTCTGTAGGGGTACTTCTGATTTTCTTCATATTTTATCTCTCTATAAACTGCTGTTTCGACAACTGACTCACAGTATTTCCACATGGTTCCCACCAGTTCTTCAGGTAGCTTCCTTAGAGTTTTGAAGTCTGTTTTCCTTCCCTTTCTACGTTTGGCATTGCCGATCAGTCTTCTCAGTCAAAACAGTCTGTATTTATCCTGTTTCCTCTATTGCCAATGTTTTCTTGATCCGTGACTTGATGGCTTTTAACTCCTCCCCTTCAATTGACTTCTTCTCAGGTATAAAGTGTATACATCCCCTATTTAGTTTGACTTTTACCTCCTTATGATGTTTTAATATGTAGATTACAACACCACAGAGTCAGACACGTACTGGGGAAAGACAGGGTTAAGGGAGTCCATGCAATAGAATAGCATTATATTACAGTGCAATACAGGCAACTCGGAGTACAAAGAAATCCATGCTACAGCACAGTATTTGCATCTCTGAATCTGACACTGCGTATTCTTTCATGTCTACTTGTAGGAGCACAATGTCAGCTGAAAAGTCAAATTATAAAACGCTCAGTTTTCGCTCATGTCTGCACTAGTGAAATGAACTTTCAAAAAACTGAGAAGCCATCTTTGAAAAAGCAACTGCAAGTCATTCTGGGGCAAAGGTACATACATAGGATGAAGAAAGCAGAGAGATACTTTTGCTACTAATGCTGAATGAAAGAACAAAGTGAATTCAGCAGGACTGCCAGTATAGCCTGTTATCTATGTTCTCTGTAATAAAAATTGAGAGAGACATTTCATATTCTACTCCATGGCTTCAAATGACTTAATTGTGCCATTAACTCTGTAACCTTGCACTAAAAGTAACTGATGGTTCATGAAAATCCCTTAAAAGAAATAATTCTAGAAACTTTTCATATGAGATGGTTTTCAAAACTTTCTTCCAGCTATTAATGGTTATTTAGTTCAACAATATATATGACATGCCATTACATTTAATTATATTAATTATATATAATGATTCTGACAAAAGACATACAACTTCCATTACCCAATGAAGGAATTACTTTACCTAAGAAATGAAAAACTGCAAGGTGAAAGAAAAGGACATAAAAGAATAAAAGGGAAAAGACAAGGAAAGTCAGGAAAAAAGTGATAAGGAAGTGGGAGAAAAAAAGAAAGGAAACGGACAGGGACAGTGAATAAGATCTTGTTTTTCTTAACTTTTGTAGTTGTTCTGTTTGTTTAGTTATATCTGTAGATAACCACAATTAATAGAATAGCAGAATCATAGAATCATACATTCATATAATCATTAAGATTGGAAAAGACCCTTAAGATCGAGTCCAACTGTAAACGTAACACTGCCAAGTCCACCACTAAACCACATCCCTAAGCGTCAGTTGTTGGCATTATCATGTACCATTGCTAGAAGACACTCTGCTTCCTACAGACAGCACTGATAATACATCTTCATAGTGTACCCCAGGGTTGAGCCAACTGGGAAGACTATTGGGTGTTCAGCTGTTTTGAATATAAGACATCCAGTTAGGATCAAAGTAAGCAAAATAATAAATAATGTTATTATGGCACACACCAAAAGTTTTATATTCTCAGCCATTTTTACTGCAGATCCAGAGAAAATATAGTCAATGTCATTACACGTTTATAGGCACTAGATAGAGAAATTTTGCCACAGAACTATCTGAATGCATTTTTAGCACCAATATTCAAAAATAGGTGCCCCATTACCTAACATTGTATATAATGGGAATGGCTTGTTTGTTCATGTCTCAAGAAAACCAGCCATATGGGAAACTAGTTATTGTTTTTCACTAATGATGCAACACAAGATTTGAAATTGTTCCAACAAGTGTACTTTGGGTCTTCAGACTATCAAGTATGTGGCTGAGTGTGATTGCTGCCTTTCCCTATGGCTTTTTTGTTTAGCCTGAGACCACTATAAATACTAGCTGTTGCTTTTTCAGGTGGAAGTCAATGTGTATACTTTTCCTTTGTTTTTATTTATAGCTTTTTCATTTTCAACATATGATGCAGCTGGTAACAGCTTTGTAACAGGACAACATTTACAGTAATATAGTTTATGTTTGTCTGAAATACATTTTTGATGGTGCAGATGAGATACATGATGAATTGTGTTTCTTGGAAATGTGGTCTCCTAAGGAGCAAACAGTGCTTTTGCATTTGAAATTCAGGAAAAAATTAAGTATTATGTTCTTGTGACATAGTTATATACAGTGGAGTCTCCAATAGGTTCATCTTCAATGTATGCTCCATGAAGTAGTGAGTTCAATGTGGTCATCTCCAAGGAATGACCCAGCTTCTTTGAAAATTGGCAACCTGTGCTCTCTGTCATGTTGATCTAGGCCTAGGGTGGTATAGAATCTTATTTTTCATAATGTCCTTCACTCCTTTTGGAATTTGATAAAGGGAGTCTGAAAACCTACTATAGAGCCGGAAAAGCTCAGACATTGCTAGGAGTAGCAGCAGTGGGCACCAACTATACAGGGCTGCCAGACTCTTAAACAATTGGCAAACAGAGAGGTAAGCTCCTTACTAAAGCTCTTTGCATACTTGTTCAGAAGTGACTGCTTCTCACGTCTGCTTGTACACGGAGCCAGGTTTTGGCTGTTTTATGCAGTAAGTAGCATGCATCATTCGTTGCTGCCTTAAGTCTCGGCAATAAACATTTTGAAATACAAATCAGAAAGAAAAGGATAATCCAAGAAGAGAACTTCTAGTTCTGTGTCACACAGTCTAGACACAGTGGATGAAAGAAAATTGTGTAATCACATTTAACAGGAGTAGTTGCTGGTAACCAATGCAAAATGCTAAGAAGTGTAAGGAGCTGCATTTGACATGATATGGTTGCATGATGTCTATGGCTAATGCCTGGGCGAGGTCTTGGAGTATAGTAATGTGTATTTAACAGTCGCTAAATCCATGCAGCCTGGGAGACTGCCTCCCCTGCACTGCTGCGATGCTCAGGATGCCTTCAGCTGCAAGCACCCAGAGAGAGATAATCCATGATGCTCAAAAGCCACATTGTCGCAGTGGGTCTCCCTAAGACTGTGAAGCAGAAACTAGTTTCACAGGATAAACCCTCCTTAATACCACTGCTGCATTAAAAGTTTTCATGGGGAACAGACATGAGTTACTTTTCTTCCTTGACTTAACTGGCATTCTTCTGCAGCTAAGTTCCATGATTTATGCTAATTTTTTTGTTGTTTTCTCAGTGCTCACAACTGATACATTTTCTTAGTGCTAAACCTGAAAAGAGACCATCATAGTCTTACAGCAGTTTGCAGGTAACAATAGCAAAAATATTTAAAATTTCAGATGTGGGTTTTGGTTTTTTTTTCCTGACTGTTACATGCATTTCAACTTGGCAGAAGTTCTTGGGTAAAAAACTGCTGCTGGCTTAATATGAACAATATATGTGGTCCTTCTTCCATACCCCTGGCTGTGTCTTCCAACCTTCACTTTCAGTGTCTCCATTAATCCAGTCTGCACCCTCTCTGGAGCAAAAAATATCAAGAACTATAACAAACTGTGATGTGGTATTAGAGATACAGTTGCCTACCAGAACATCTCCTTGGAATATTGAAGCTCAGTGTTGAAGCCGATGGCAGTAGATGTAAAAGGTTTTGAACAGCGCAATGCTTTCACTCAGAGCTTTGTGCACAAAAGTGTGAAAGCTGACTTTAAGCATTGACAGAAAGGTCTAATAGACATAATAATAAGAGAAAACATTAAAATTGATGAAGTTAGAAAATCACAGCGTTTCTCTTCACATCATACGTTGTGGTAGCTGCTGCAGAAGAGTAGATAAGAAGGAAGCCTGAAGATATTGTTTCATATTGAAATAATCAATCTATTTCTGTGGGATTTTCATATTACCAAAACTGAAAACAGGCAGTGTATTTTGCACCTGTGTTTGAGAATTTGAAATATGCCTTTGGCAGTTCTTCTGTGGGAATTAATACCTGGATTTTCTTATTTTTTGTTTTCTCACTGGTTTTAAAATCAGCTTAACTTTATTTTGGACAGAGCTTTAATCCATTTTCTACTCTTTCATTGCTAAATAGAGATGGTGAAATATTAATAACAATTGATTGTTATAGGTCCCCTAATAATAACAGATCTGTCATTAAACACCATTGCACTTAATGCTATTCTGCCCCTTCAGTTATCTGTGAAACAGTTGTGTTTACTGATGTGATATTAATGGTTAATATTTTTTTTGAAGGAAAATTACTCAAATAGTATTGAATTTGTTTGGAGATGCTTCAGGTTCAAAAACTTGTATCTGCCTCCTATTCCTGGTTCAACATCTGGGAGCCCAGAGCTGGAATACTGTGCTCCCTCACTGTAATGTGTGCACTAAATAGAAACTTATGAAGGTATAAGACACCACTGTCACCCCTCCATTTATCTCTAAAAGAATTTCCTCTCAAGCAGAAAACCATTTTCAAACATTGATGTGTTTATCCAAACTGATACCTTTGGAAAGAAAATTCCGAATAACTAAGACTAATAATAAAGCTCTGCAATTAGCCCCTGACAACTGATAACTGTACAGAGGATAATTTCTCTATGCTGCCTACAGGAACTTCTAACACATAACTATCTCCTAAAGAAATTTCTCTTGGTTTCAAGGGCCAATATTTCCTTGGTGCAGATTTGCTAGCTGTAGTTTCTTTTCTTCTTTAGGTCATGTGGCAGGGAGCCTTCTGCACTCAACCCTTGCCCATATATTTGGCCGGTTCTGCTAGCTAGCTAGAAGGGCTGAGGCTAGAAAACAGGTAATTCTGCATTCCTCTGCAGGCAGCTTTTTTGTCCACTGGCATAAATCAGAGCCATATCAAGGATACCTTCTCTCACAGCTGCCTGAAAAGTATGATGAACTGTGATGGCAGCCAAGGGCAACCAGAGTCCAGCACAATTTTCTTTCCATATACTCATCTCTCACATGCTGCTTTTTGGCAGGATCTATGTCAGATAGTTTTAGAGGTGACTGTATCAGCTCTACTGTGACCATACCCCCCATAGATAGACACCTGTTTGTGCTGCAAATTGCTGTGGTTATGGCCTAGTTCCATCTTCCTTTCAGTTTCAGGGAAATCCCACTTTTGAACTACCAGACTACTATTTTTGGGGGGAAATGAAAAATGTACATTGACGTCTCCTGAAACCAATTACTCCTACAGTTGATGTGTGTATTAAGCAATGGGCTATTGCACAAAGGACAAATAACTTCATCTCCTTCTCCTTCAACATTTTTTTAAATCTAAATAATCAATTTTCTTGCTTTTTCTCCCCATAGACAAGAGAAATGTGCCATGGGATGTTTCACTGGTACAGATCAGGTTGGTTTTCCTTTTAGCTAGAAATACTGTTTTTGAGTTCTCTCTTCCTTTGCCTTACTTTGCAACTACATCTGAAAAAAAAAGTTTTATTTTGTTTTAAAGCTTCATAATTTTACTGACACCCAAACTGAATATAATCAATTAAGGAATAATAATTTTCTTAACCATTGCCTTTTTTTTAGCCCCTCATTATACCATTGATATAAGTCCAAACTTCCAACAGACTTTTCTGGAAGTTCAGTACTTAGTCTGATTAAATAACTGGATATGTTTATTTCCTCTTGATTTATTTATATATTTAAACAGCAAAATATTAATAAACAAATTATTATGATGAATTTAAATATGGTATACTAATATATGAATATATCATTTAATTTGCAGAATGAAATTCATAATGAAAAATGCAAATAAAACTGTTTACCAATCTGTATTAAATTTTATTATTACCTTAAAATATGGTAATTGGGTGACTGTCTATCAGAATATGTTTTGGGAAAAATGGACTGATTAATATGCTGGAGTGTAATGCTTGACTTTTGTCACTTCGCTAGAACTTGTAATTAGAAAGTTTCAAAATGTCTAATTATAGTACCTGCCTTGATCTGTGGTTTGTCATGCATGTACAGATTTTTATCTTGTAATATGATGAAGACCTCAGCGACCTCCCTCTTTCTGACACTATAAAAGTTTTTACTGAGATCTTTTCCTTTCTCCTATACTGTGACATTCATCTATAGAATTATGTCACTGTAACAGTTCAGGTAATATGCCTTAATGCTATACTTAATGAAGGAATGAACCAGCAGATGTTAAAGTATTAGAAAATGTAGCTGTTGCCTGTCAGTACAATTGAAACTAATCTTTTTTTTTTTTTTTTTTTTCCCTCAGAGTTAACCGAATGGGCTATAACATGACAAAAAATAAGAGGTAATCAATCTCCAGCTTTTCACTTTTTATTTCAATTTTAATATAGTATGAGGTGAGTTTTCCAGTGGAAAGGGAACAGCGGAGAAGGAATTTCATTTGATGAATATTTTTATTTTTTTAATATTGAGATATGATTTATATCTGCCTTTAGTCCACCTGGTCCCAAACATAGGCAATGCTGAAAAATCTACAAACTTAACTAGAAAAATCTACAAAGTTAACTAGAAGGAAGTCTAAAAGGAGGGGAAAATGGTGGTGTTTCTTCTACTGCAGCAGTAAAGTAATCTGTGATGAGGTCAGTGAATGCTTACACCTTATGGGCTACAGAACAATCAGTGCTCGCTTAGTATTGCAAAGGTTTATCACTACTTAGGTTGGTATAGTACTGGATTGCTCCATCTACTACTTTAATTGATGATCTAACTTTCATATAGACAATGCCAAATATATTTTTATCCTATCTTTGCTGTTTGTCTAGAAACGGTATCTTTCCTCTGGAATAGTTATGATCTGTGTACGGAGCTGGATTTATTTATGATGTCTGGCAGCATTCTGGAGGGTTTTCTGTGATGAAACCCCACAATTTTCTGGGAGTTTTGTTTCTTGTATTTTAAAATACCTTTATTACACAGAAATTTAGCAGCCAAGATGCAGAGTTGGTACATTTACATTAGGGTGCTAGAGGGGTTCTTCTAGTTGTAGATTTGCCTTGCAATTGTATGTGCAATATTGTGACTATTGTGCAGTATTCACTTGAGCACATCTCTGGTGACATCAAACTGATTTCCCTCCTGGTGAAACCAAGACTAAGGCCGCCTTACAGGGCTCCAGCTAGAGATGTCCACTTGAAAGGAGGATGCAAGGTCCTCCAGAACTTCTCTGCAGATGCAGAGTGCCTATGGTTGGCAAGTGGCAATATATATGTTGCACAGCTGGTTAAGACATGAGGTGGGCTTGTGGTCCTGGAGCTGTAAGTGCAGCAAATTAAACCGCAGTTACTCGCTCTTTGCTCTGTGCCAACTGGTAAGGCAAAGGCATCCATTAATGGCTGTATTACAGCTGACACAATTTTGATGTTCAAGCTCAAAACAACCTATGGAATCTTCAGAAAGTCTTCCCAACAACATTATGCAAACAAAACCACTGACCTACTCTTTTAAAATATAGACCATCTGGATAACTCTCCATATCTTCAACACTACAAAGGAAAACCAGACCAACTACAAAGAGTGAGATGTGTTTTACAAGCAAGCTTCTTCATAAAATGAAGATGTACAGCAGCATCCACAATATAACTCAACCAGCATAGTCATTCAAAACTTTCAGATACCATGTCATTTGATGCCAGACATGGAACTGTGCAGAGGAAGCAGCTGTGAAGATTTGGGGGTTTTATACCTAATGTACTATACAAAAATCCATGAGTCTTCTGATGTTACTGATGTAGTGAGAGAATACATAGAAAAAAAGGAAAGAACGCAATCCCATGACTGAACTATAGAAGCTGAAAGGGTGCATTTAGGCTTAAATGAAGCAGATGTATGTCATTGCCATGAATGTATTTCACTGAACAACTTTGACAACAAGGGATATGACAAAAAACTTATACAGTTGTTTTGCTGCATGTCTGCATATTATCAGCCTCTCATTTTTATGAGCTGAACTGATTTACAGAGTTCAAGCTTCTATCACTTATGAATAGAATGGGTATGAGATGAACAATTCTGACAGCACTTTTCCTTAATAGATGATAAAAAGGGTGAATAGAGTACAATGTTGCCTAGTAAAATAATAGGTCTTTCAGACGAGGTTAATTAGCTACCTGCATGATACAGATAAATGGTCTTCCAGAAGACTTTCTTGGGTTTCAAGGAAATATATGGAAATATATATCTTTTTTGTCATTTCTGTATACAGAAAGCAATCAAAGGGGTTAGAGACTTGAAAATAGGTCTTCAATATTCCTCATTCTTCTTTGAAAATATTCAGTCTAGCTTTAATGAATAACAAATGAATACCTTGCAACCAAATACTAGTCTGAGGTCATGTCATACCATAAGAGATGTAATTTCAAGACCAAGCAAGCCTCATTACACAGTGACAGGAAGCCAAAGGTTCCAAGCATTCATATTGCTCTACAAATGTGAAAAGCATTTCTTGTTATCTTTCCTAATCTCCCACTTGCAGGTGGAATTGAAGAGGAAACTTAAACAGAATGAAGTGGAATAACAGTATCTTCAAGAAAAAAAATATTAGTCACCGTTCAAAAAAGATACAGGGAAAGGTAGAAATGGCAAGGGAATGTTATTTTAGCTGCTATCTGATCATTAAAAGCACTTGTGAATCTAATCAGACCTCTAAATTTTGTATGCAGAGGAGCAGAAATAGCCCTACCCCATCTTCTTGTTTCCTCTGATCCATAGGTCTCATTTTTATTTTAACTGAACTGAGTATTATGTACCACCTATCTCTGCTACCCATGTTAAGGTCTTTGAATAGGAATGCTTGTCACAACAAAGGGAATGAACTGGCTGTCAACAGGACATTAGAAATGTATGGCCTTTAGGTTTCTTATCAAAAAACTTTTTACTAGTTCTGAGTTGTACAAGTGGGATGGGGCAAGAAATATTTTGATGGGACACACAGAGGGCAGAAAAAGAGTTATTTCTTAACTGTAGCATCTGAGATAAGACTGAAAGGAAGGAATAAAGCCAATTAACATCCATAAGGAACAAACAAAATCCTACATGGCACTGTCATCTGAAGTCACTGACACATATGTGTGAATCAACACCTGGACTTCATCCATCGCAGATAGAAATTCATAAACAGTGAAGCAAGTGTAGTCTTGCTATTTTATACAAATTACTACAATCAAATTAACTACTAATCTCTGGTAGAAAGATTGTCTGCAAGTCTATCACTCCATCTCAGATTATGCTATACACTTGTGTAAGAAACTTTTCCTCTAAAAATTGCTAAACAGTTCACATGCATAATTGACTTTGCCATCTGACAAATGAATGAGGTAGACAAGTACGAATCTAATTTGCAGGTTTGGAAATGGAGAAGCTAAGTGCCTCTCTCAATGTCATACAGTAAGTCTTGTTATCATTGTAAAGATTAGAAGCTACAACTTCTGACTTAGGTTCTCTGTTCTTCAAAGTTTCAAACTCATTTACCTCGCACCTGTTTGCAAATAACAAAAGGAATGATGTCACCATTAAGGTTTTCTATTTCAGTAACAATTTATTATTAGATAAACTTTTATTTTTAACATCTCCCAATCGCAGATTTTTTTCATATAGAAGAGCAGGCTCCTCATGACAGATGAGCAGAAATTTTTTGTAACTGATAGTGGGGCAGAATCTCCAGTAACTAAAGTAGTCTGTAACAGTCTAATGTGCAGAAACCAGTGGTGACATAGGTACACCTTTTAGACAAGGGAGGTGCACATTAATTCATGATGAATGAATTTGTACATGTTTTCTGTGTTGGTAGTATTTCCTAAAGAATTGGTATATAACAATAGCAAAAGCAGGATATTGTTTCTGCATCAGGATAAAGTAAAACAAGCCTTCTAAGTGTATAAATAGTCTCTGATCAAGAGACACACATGCAGATATTTAGACTTTGGAACAGTCAGTTCAGTTTGGTTCCAGAGGGCAGGAGATGCCTTTACAAAGTTTAATGAAACATATTAAAATTTTGTGCAACCATTATTTAAAGAAGGAAATTGTTACCATGCATTGTACTCTGGCATTGTGTAATCCTAAGTATTTCATATAAGAAATCCTAAATATTCAATTTCTCACTAGGTTATCTTTTTGAACATAATCACATATATGCAGAGTTTGCCCTCCTGTTACAAGTATGTGTCGCATAGTGTTACGGGTCCAAAATGCAAGCTTTCAGGTTCAAAGAAAGAGGTATTCTTCATCTTCTGCTTTCAGAAAACTGCCCTAACAAGTAAACTATGGGATGTTCAAGGTGGGGGCAGCCTCTGTAATTTGGTTCTGATGGCCATCTCTTGGTAAGACTCTAGGTCTAATCTCAGGTGAGGTTGGGACTGTGATTTTTGGATTGTTGAAACCTAAATTACACTAGTGCCCAGTTCCATGTCCCTAAACCCCTCTTCATCTTAATCCTTTGCCTTTGCAGCACTCTAACTCTTAACTACATTTTTTTCCCTTTTCACCGCCCTTGCATGTCAGAGAACCTTTGGTGGGAAATCAGGAGCTTAAGATCTCAGACCTGTATAGGAAGAAGGTTCAACAAATCAGAAAGCACCATATGCTGGGTATGCAACAGTGTTAGATATTCATGGGAAGTACACAAGACAGGATGTTTGCCTAATAAAATTAACTCAAAGTCTTTTTACAGCACTACATGATGGATTTACTTATTTCTGCTAATAAATTAGCGTTCTTAGAAAAAATTAATAGGGAAGTAAAAAAGGGAGAATCAAACATTGCAAGAAATATTGGAAAATTAAAGAGGAAGAATTAAGGAGAATTACATGACTGGAATGATTCTACCAGCCCAGACTAACAGATGTTGGATCAGTCTGGGTCTATTCATGTTTACTGAGCAGACTGTAATTCAGAAGCCAGAAGTAAGATCGTAAAATACGAAACTCCTTTTCATTGACTTGGATTTCCTTATGTAGCCTATTCCTGATCTTAGAGAAACTAAGTCTTGAGTGGATCAAGTACAAGTATGAAAGGTGTAGAATCATAGAATAGTTTGGGTTGTAAAGGACATTTAAAGATCATCTAGTCCAACCCCCTGAAATGAGCAGGGACATCTTCAACTAGATCAGGTTGTTCAGAGCCCTTTCCAATCTGACCTTCAATGTTTCCAGGAATGAGGCATCTACCACCTCTCTGGGCAACCTGTTCCAGTGTTTCATCACCCTCATTATAAAAAAATTTCTTCCTTATAGCTAGTCTGAATCTACCCAGTTTTAGTTTAAAACCATTACCCCTTGTCCTATTGCAACAGGCCCTACTGAATGTTTGTCCCCATCTTTCTTATAAGCCCCCTTTAAGTACTGAAAGGCTGCTATCAGGTCTCCCTGGAGCCTTCTCTTCTCCAGGCTGAGCAACCCTAGCTCTCACAGCCTTTCCTCTTAGGAGAGTTGTTCTGTCATTTTTGAGGCTCTCCTCCGGACTCGCTCCCACAGGTCCATGTCTTCCCTGTACTGAGGGCTCCACAGCTGGGGTGCCTTTCCATCTTCACTCTGGAGCTGATAACTCTTGCACTGAACAGTCATCTGCTCTTCTCCCTGATTTACACCAGGTGCTGGTCTATCATTTTCTCTTTCAGGAGCCTGGCAGGCTTTCATTCTATGAGGGCAAGTTTCAGTTCTGTAGAGCATAATTTAACTTTGGAGTAAATAATTTGATTGCAGAGTAAAAAGTCTAGGTTATGCCTGTGTAGAAAAGAAATAATCTGATTCCTATAATTTCATACAAATCATTGTGGTGAAGCATCTGCTCTTAAAGTCAAAACTTATTTGAAGAAAATCCATTGCAAGTGGATATTGTTAGCATATTGACACTGGGCAAAATCTTACATCTCTGGTGCAAGGTTAGAATGGAGGAGTGAACTGCCCAAAAACATGCCAAGTAATTTTGATTTGAAGTTGTGTAGAGGACAGGTCTTTTCATTTACATAAATTGTCCTTAATAATCTTGATGGGAGGTTTTCTGGCTTCTCAAGAAACAGAGATGGGAAAATAATGAAGCTGAGTAAATGGAGTTCAAGCGTAAGGTTATAATAAAACATAAAGTTAATTCATCCAGTTTCAGGGTTAATTGCAAAGCTTCAGTACAGCTCTGAAACTAATGGGCCAAATTATTTTTTAATGTGAATCAAAATAAATTTGAAAGAATATGAAAGGTAGTTGCCTCAACATCTACAGGAGTCTGGAGGTTAAGTCCAAATACATTACATAGAAAAATACTGCATATAATTGAGATTCAACAAGGAAAAAGAAGCACTTGTCCTGGGAAAACAGGATTTCTTCCACCCTCAGGCTGTAAATTCAGCAATTTCCCAAAGAGAAAATTGTCTTTTTACGTCCTCCTTTCTCCTGAAGTTCAAGCTTAGAGCTATGGTGATAAAATAGACGGTATTTTATTATGTACTGTATTATTGACTGACTGGTGAATGTGTTCTTAGCATTGTACAAACAAGTGAGAGGACACACAGATTACCCTAAGGACCTTGCAATGTAGGTCAGACACAAGCAAAACAGCTCAGGCACATTAAAACCTGACTGACAGCTCACCAAGATGGTGAGAAAAAAATGGAATCTTTACAGAGGTTAAATTTGAAAGGCTTTGTTGGGGGTGGAGGGGGGAAATACTTTAAGGAGTGATTTGAGGGAGACTTATGAACTAGAAAATGTAAAAGAGAGAGCTGGTACAGAGGTCTGCCGGGGCCTGGTCTAGCCCTGCAGTAACTGAACCTATAAAGTGCCGTGAGTTTCAGACATGGGGGGTCAACAAAGAAGAGGGAAATAATGCAAAAGCCTGTGAAGGGACATGCTAGGGAGGCAGAAGGAAATTTGTGCTGTAGATAAAGCAGCAAAAGAATGATGACGAGGCAATTTTGAAGGAGTAGGGTAAATGGTAAGGGCATTCTAGAGGTCTTAAAAAGATATTAAATATGGCTGCAATACCAAGTGTAACCTTTTGGTTCTTGGGTTTTCTCTCTGTGAACACGAAATGTAAAAATGGAGATAAAAGTGACAAAATGAGTTGCATTTTGATGGAGAAAAAATCCTTTCATCAACCTTTCATCTGTCTTGTCTCTTTATGCACTGAGCAATGAAGCTAAATGAAATATTAAAGTTCACCCTACTGTGCTTTTTTTTTTTTTTTAAATATCTTTTTTACCGGGCTATGTTAGTATAAAACTGTCCTAAACCCATTTACTAATCATCTGTTAATAACCTTGTGACATCAGTTAACCAGACCTTTTCAGAAATGCTTCTTTTCCCTGCCAAAAAAAGGTCTTTGCTGTCTTTTGCTTAAATAATATTCTTTATTCAAGCTGTTTTAATTTAATCAGATAAATTTCTTGTTCCTATTTAATTTTGAGGCTTCAGAAATTCACCATTAGTACAAGATTTGATAGCAAAGGCTAACACATAATTACTAGTAGGTATTATTCCGAATAATAGTTTGTTTAAAGAAATGAGACTAAAGAAATGAGACCAACCTTCTTCAGAAAACGAACATATATCCACACTCAAACTGACTGCCCAAGCAAAATTCAGACCTGACTGAAATAAGAACAAAGTGGAGAAACTAAAGCTATCTTGCAGCCATGTTTTAGGAGATAGTAACTTTTCCTAACATGAGAGAAAGAGAGACAGATTTACACCACTAACTCACTCAACAGGAATTTACACACTCTTCCCATCACTTGAAAGTCCCAGAGGAATGAACTGCCAAAATCAACTGGCATGGCATATGGTTCCTGAGGGAATGGCGTTGTGAGTCACACCTTCTGGAGGCAGTGCTGACCCCATTGGTGGTGTTAACCCCCAGTCCTGAAATACCACACTGCATCACAGTCCTTATGTTGAACTCTCTATTATCCTTTTCCTTCTTTTTGCAAAATACTGATATTTTTTAACATGGGGAAAAAGAAAAAAATAGATAGGCCTGCTTTTTTTTTTCAGCATAGAAAAAGACAGTATTAACGAGACTGATAACAGTCTGTGTTAGACTATAATAAACAACTCTTCAGTATGCTAAAGTATAGACAACTATGGGTAGTTGGGTATCTTGCACTACCCAGATTTGATAATGGAGACATTCTGATAGTATTGAGAAGTACTGTGTCAAAGTCAGTCTTTATTGTCTTCATTCCTGCCAAAAGGGCAAAGAAAATTTGCCTTTCTGCAGTTGCTTGGTGGGTTGTTCCTTTTTTCCTCTTGAGATGCAAAGCTAGTGAAGAAGTTGTCATCCTGGCCTGTGTCAGCACTCTGCAAGACAATGCATGAAGATGTTTTGTATGGCAGTTTCTTCTTTGCCAATGCTGCAGATTTCAGATTTATTTCACCCCAGCTGTTGCCTCTCGTTCCTCAAACAAAATCAGTGGAAGCAACAGAGAGGCCAGAATGCTACTTCAGTGACTGATGGTTGCTGCCACAGCATTGTCGTTACAGGTTGGAGAGAAAAAAAGTTCATGCTCTAGAAGTGCCACAGATTTCAGATTTAGCAGAGCCCCAGAGGTAGTTCTGACTTTCCCTCTTACTGTGATAGAGATTGTAAAGTTGAGACAGTGGAATTAGATCTTCTGTAGGGCTGGAAAACCCTTGTAGCTCTTTGCTGTTTGTAAAGGGCTCTCAAATATCCTGTCCCTTGCTGTAATTATAAAATGAATAGGGATGAAACCTGCTATAAAGTTGTTTAGAATAACAATCTGGATTATTTACATTCTTCCTGATGTAGTAACTGTGAGCTGTGACACCATGTCCTTTCCATGTGATCTCTCCTCTCTCCACCCATTATAATTTGTGACCCAGGAATGGTTCATATTAAATCCCTATTAATATAGCACTAAGGGGTCTATCAGCCACTTATATGAAGCCACTGGGGATTTGCCATACAATGGGGGCTGTTAACAAAAATACCCTCTATGCCATGCTTTGTGTGAGCTGTGACTGGAGCATTCATGATTCCCAAGGTATCAAGTGGACTCCAAATTGGCAAAAATTGCCTGTAATCTCCTCCAACATGAGTAGAGATGGACCACAGGACAGTCCTGGCTAACTGGACACCACAGGCAATTCAGATACACTGGAGGCTGACTCATACATCATCCAAATCCTGTCCTGAGCACCTAAGAACACAAGAAACAAACTACTACACACCAGGTGGCAGAGATCAACACTCTGCTTTTATTTAGGTAAATGAACCTTGGTTCTCTTTTCTGAAGCACTGTGGGAAGAGATACAGCTGAAATACTGCTTTTCTCAATTCCTTTGAATTTTCTGTCAAATCTTTTACTGATACATTCAACTTCCTAAAGAGAAAAAGTGTATGAAACAAGAATATGATCAGGTAATTTTTTTAGGATTTTTTTTACCTCCTTTTTCTGTCTCATTTCTTCTTCTAATTACCTACTGACCTGTTTGTTGTGTTGTGTTTTTTGTCTCATTATTGAGGCAATATGGAAAAGACATGTGATGATATTAACTCATCAGCCAAATAAAAAATGACATCAATTTATGTCATTACAAGATGTTCTCAACTGTGAATTCCTTTAGTAATAGCAACACAAAGCAATAATAAAGTGGTGGTGGTGGTACTGAACAGAAGTGCAGGATGGAGACAGTTGGGAGCGGGCAGACATGTCAGAAAAATTATGAGAAATTGTGGCTTAACTGAGGCAATGTGAAGAGGTACAAGGTGGATGAAAGTAAAGACTAAAAAAACTATATTAGAAAGGCTGAGAAGCAAGTAGGATATTAAGAGATTAAAAACTTGATGAGAATGGGAGAAGCATGAATAAAAATAGGAGAATACTGTGGGACCACCGAGATATTTTTAGTTTGTGTTACCCATCAGGAGGTAAAAATCAGTGCTAGGGATTGGCTAGACCAACAACCCCCAAAAATGTTTTAAAAAGTCTAAGGGCCCTTTCTGAGAAAAGGCTTTGTTCACTGTCTGGGTGCCAGGTTGCAGAGTGATTATGCCTTAAAATGTAGTGAGGAAACAACTAACCTTAAATCTGGCTCTCTGAGCTCACCTGCAAATCAGTTCTGTGCACACCTGTCTGCAGCGAGGGCTGTGCCCAAAGCCTCCCACAGCTTAAATCCTGATCTGGGAAGGAAAGAGCTCCTCAGATGAGCATAGAGGGAGCAAAGAGCTTGATGGAGTGTGAGCTGGCTGCAAAGGTGCTTTGCTGCATATAAGCACATTCCAGGGCAGAACATGGGTGGATAAGTGATTGTATATAACTGGCACTTATGTAGGCAATAAAGGATCTCACTTGAGGTCATAAGCCACAAAACCGAGTTATGATTTTGTACACATAAAGCAATCATTTTTGGAAAGGGCTAGCCAATTAAGTGGCAGTCAAATCATGCCATGTTAATTGCCAGAGATTCTAGCAAACTGGTTTTTATACACATCTGCATGTGTACAAGAAAATTCTGAACTGCACTTCTTTTACAGTATAATTAATATGAAGATTTAAGAAACTGTACTTGGTTACAAACCTTGTAGTTTGAATCACTGAATTTGTTCTTTCTCACAGCTTCTATCAATTCTGCCTTCTATTTTTCCTTATCGATATATTCAGGTTTAAGTAGAAAGTGAAATCTAATTAAAAGCACCTTCAGAAATATACCTCATGCTGCATTTCCTGTGATCAAAGAGTACATGACTGCTCCTGCAGGAAAAAGTTAGCAGAGTCCTTCAGGAAGGGTGGAAGTCATCTTAAATTGTGCAGAGGACATTTCACCCCCTTTTCTACAGTATGACTTTACAGTTTGACAATCTTATTTCAGAGAATATCAGACTGTATATAAATGGGTGTTCTCAGTGAAAGACATAGTTTAAGCTGTGAATGCTAACAGGTAGTAGAGAACTGGGTGCATGTGAATGTCTAAAATTGAGCTTTTGAACTCGGTCTGAAGACTGCTTCTTGTTAGATGCAACTGGTATGGGCTGGTTGTAAATTGTGGAAGTGCCTGGGCTAAACAGAAATAGCACATCCTATTTCCTCAATTAATACACAATCGTGAGGCAGAACCGATTAGGAGCCTAATTATGCGTTGTAATTCTGCACATAAGCAGATCAATTGGGAAAACAGGACTTTCTCTTCTGGAAAGAGGATCTGGCAACAAAATAAGAGTTGCCAAAAAGAAGCAGTCTTGGAAAGACAGGTTGGATGAAAGATTTCAGAAGTGGGTGCAGATCATGGAGATCAGGGAGATGCATGGAGATGAATGACAGGGGATGTCCCAGGACCACGGCTGGTGTTGCCCATGATGGATAACTGGGAGCAGTGGCACAGCAGTGACTAATACAACTTTTGAGGGTTAGGTAATGTAGAGCTAGAGGAGGGAAGTGAGTGAATGAGTGACTGCATGAGATAATCAAGGAGGTTAAAAGTGCTAATCTTGTTGGCTCCTAAATAAACACCTGTACCAGACTCTATGGTCTGTCAATTACTCTGGTGATAGAGGAGTTTTTGACTTTAATTATTTATATATATAATAGGAATATAGTAAATTAGCATTAAAGTTCCAACAACAGTGAACCTTTGAAGAATACAGACAGAAAGAAATCCAGTAACTCTTCACATGTATGGTCAAAATATTTCATGACTATGTTTTTAATATGCAAAGTATTGTCTTTGTTACTTTTCTTTGGGACAATAGAACACATCGAAAAACTGCTTCATAACTTTTCTTCTCTTCAGAAGTTTGATTCTGTGGCAATTGAAAACACTAGTTCTTCTCAGACATGACAGTTTCCTACAAGGCATAGATATGAAAATGAACACTAGCACATCACTTTCTCAGTTGTATAGACCAACTGAATTAAATTTAAGTATTCTTATAAAAGGTCTTGTAAGTCTCTATTGTTTTCCTTCACAATCATTTTAAGATTATTTATTCACTTTCCAAATTTCATGTATCACCAAGGTCAGTGTACACTAGATACAATAGTCTGCCTGAATTTGTTTCAGGCTGAAAACCAGAATGTGACCTTTAATTACTTTGAATTTTGTATACGCACAAACTTAAGGTGGAAATTGATTGTACAGATGTTCCTGTATTTATTTTTTTACTTAAGGAACTCAAAATATCCTCTTCATGTTGACAGAGGAAAATAATTCAAGGGATCTGAAAGCTGTTACAAAAGACCCTAGGAACCAGTAATGTTAGAATATCTTAATGGATGTATCTTTGAAAATACGTCTGATTCCTGTGGGCCTGTATATCAATTTTGTCCACCATTCTTAGCAATTCCAGACAGTAGAATAGATTCAAGATAACCATTTAAGAAAAGCATTCCGTTGAACCTAACACGGCTTTCATCATCCAAAACTAGCTGAAAATATCATCCATGACAATGGACGAAAAGGGAACTCCCGACTAAATATGAAACATTTTCAAGAACATCCTTGTAGTTTGACAGTAAGGTTTGAGACAACCCCATTTGGGATAGACTCAGTGGGAAAGTGGAGTGGAATGGACAGAACTGGTCTTTCTGAGCTGTTCTCTCAGCAAGCAGTATTTTCCTGCTGATGAATGAGCCATGCAGTTTAATAACAAACTTTATAGAAACTGTAATATCAGAAAGAAACCCCGACTCTCTGTAAAGGGACTTCCATGTCTCTGCCTTGGCTTTTGTCTCTAATAGCAAACAGTCTCACTCTGCCTTTCATAACTAAATATAGGTTGCATGAAAGAAAATAACCCTTTTTTTCTTGGACTGGAGACTAGACCATTAAAAGTAAAATCCATGGGAATTAAGAGCCTCAGTGTTTTTCAAAATCTCAGAGGAATTGCTGTCTATGGAAATGTAAGTACCTTAACAAAACAGACCCTAAGATTTTAGTCCATAGTCATTTCATAGGATAATTTTTCAGCAGAGGTAATCTGTATGATGATAATTTCTGCTATTTATAACATCTAGATCCATTGTGCCAGGATGTGTAAAATCACATACAGCAAGGGCAATACAACATTTTGTCAGCAGATTTAAATGTTTATGCCTAGGATTATATTGGTTATTCCTCTTGGTGGTTGGATTCACAACCAATGCAGCCACATTAATCAATTCTGGCTAAATATCCAGCAGGTTAAGTTTTCTCTGTGTCTCAGTTACACACAAAAATTATTAAATGCTCATCTGAACTGTTCATTTAAGGCCATACCTAGACATAAGAGAACATTTTATCTCCATTAAAAATGCTGAAATGGAGGAAGTGAGTTTCAAGTCATTGCATAAGTCAAATAAAATACAGACAGTTAGCACTCTGTGATACCAGCTGGCTACTAGAAAATTTAGAAAAGAATCAAACGCTGGCTGATGGACAGTATGGTAGGGATTAATTAATTAATTGTGTGAATTCTCTTTTCTGCCTTCCCAGAGACCTTTGCATAGTAGATGAAAAAGTTTCCAGAATAAATCCTGGAAAGGAAAATAGTCCTGTTCCTTGTCAGAAACCCTCAGTGCAAAACTTTGTGTCAACACATGCTCTTCCAGTTTAATAGCTAGACGGGAAGGAAAGGAGGGGAGGGAGGCTAAATGCATAGGAACCTCTTTGATACAGAAGCTTCTAGTTAATGAGAAGGCAATAAGAAATTTGATTTGGAGACAATTTTTTCTGTCTGGAAGAAAAGTATCTTTGAATAGATAAACAAGCTTCTTCTTCCAAGCTGTCCTGGTTTCATCTGGGATAAAGCTAATTTTCTTCTTAGTAGTTAGTACAGTGCTGTGTTTTGGCTATGATGTGAGAGTAATGTTGATAAGACACTGATGTTTTCAGTTGTTTCTGGCTGACGTTTATACTAAATCAAGGACTTTTCAGTTCCTTGGGCCCTGCCAGCAAGAGGGCTGGAGGGGCACAAGAAATTGGGAGGGGACACAGCCAGGACAGGTGACCCAAGCTACCCAAAGTGGTGTTCCATGCCATATGACATCATGCTGAGTATATAAAGTGGGGGAAGAAGGAGGAAGGTGGGGACATCTGCCATTATGGCATTTGTCTTCCTGAGTAACCATTACGCGTGATGGAGCCTGGCTTTCCTGGGGATGGCCAAACACCTGCCCGCCCATGGGAAGTGGTGAATGAACTCTTTGCTTTGCTCTGCTTGCATGCACAGCTTTTGCTTTACCTATTAAATTGTTCTTATCTCAACCCCTGAGTTTTACATTCCTTTCTGATCCTCCTTCCTATCCCTCTGGGTGGGGTGGGGGGAGTGAGCAAGCAGCTGTGTGGTGCTGGGTTGCTGGCCGGGGTTAAACCATGACACAAGCATATGTGCACAGACCCTCAAACTGAAGCAACTTTCAGTCTGTATGTGTAGATGCAAAGTGGCTCTGTATGTATGGAGCAGAGGCAAGCAGGTCACACCTAGGAGACAGCTGATGTTAATTTTTGCTGATAGAGACACACAAATCTGAAAAAATGCTCCACTCTAAGCTGTTGCTGCTCATGCACATGCTGAAATTTATTTCAAATTTACAACTTGATCAAGTTATGTGTGTTATTTTAAGATTTTCATAGCTCTGGCAAACAGAGAATCACAAAGCTAATGAATTTTCCTTGGTCCATAGTGGTAGGATCCTAGAACACCTCCATTACCTTTTTAAATATTCTTATGCTTTTGATTAGTCCCTTCTTGGAAATGACTGATCTATTATGGCTGAATTATTCCACAGAATTCTTCACTATTATGTTATAGCTAAGTAATTTAATGCAACTAGGAAAGGACCTTTTACTGAGAACTGTCAGATCACTTTGTTATATTTTTTAACTTTTTTAACACTGATAACATTATTTAAGCCAAGTTACACCCTGTAAAAAGATACTGCTCCATTTGCTTCACTCAAATGACATGCTTGCAGAAGATGTACTACTGGTACTTCCTGTGTTGCATTAATCTTTGTTAGGTATTCAAAAAGTTAAAGTTCAAGATAAAGCTTTTTTTTTTTTACATATTCCTGCAACTTTCAGTATATTTAATAAATTATCAAACATCAGTATAATTTTGGCCGGTGGATTTATAGGGATACAGTGTAATTCAATTTTTTATTGAGAGCAGAGTCCTATTTTTAGAGTATAAGTAAAGGTGAAATGGGAGAAGATCATCAATACCAGTTCCCTACGTTTTTATATAGACTGACAATAATATGTAAGTCGTGATAGCATTTCCTTCTTCCCCAACACTGACTTAGCAGATTAGGAAACCCTTCTTTCACCATCCAGTGCAACACAGTAAATATTACAGAAAGGTGTAATATGGCTTTCTGTAAAGCTCAAAATTATTCCTGTACATTTTGTGTAGGTTTTTTTCCACAATTTTATGCTTTTTTTTTGGTAAGTGTTAAACGCAAACTTACCACAAACTGCTTTTGAAATTGAAGTGTCAAAAAAGTTCTTGTACCCTTGATTAAGGGTTTATGACAGATATATGAGCTATTTTCCTAGCAAAGTACTTTCCATCATGACAAATAACAACACACTGTTGTAAAAAACGAGTCCTGCTAGAAGATGACTATTTAAAGGAAAAGAAAAATGCACAGTTCTTGCACATTTGTAATCTTACATTTCCCAGACATATTTTTTCAATGTCAAATAACTCTGACAATTGCAACATATTAAATATATAGTCTAATCAAAATGCTGCTTGGCTTTACCCTAAAGAAAGTAATAAAGGAGAATTCCCTTAGACAGGAAAAGACAGAATTAGGCATCAGAGAGTATTGCCGTTCTTAGAGTTAGTTCTTTTATACTCTTATTCCAAAAATATTTTCCATGCTTTCCTTTGCAAGATGTCCTTTAACGTCTCTAAATTTAGTGAAATTATTTATTTAGTGCTTCATTTAAAATAAATTCACAGGCATTAAAATTTCCATTGAATGTTTCCAAATTAATGAAGGAATGGTATCTTTTTAAGGTATTGTGAAAATTACTAAGGTTTTTAATATGCTTACTGAATTTTCATTATTTTCAATTATAGTAAACTAGAATCAACCAGCTGAGTAATCATTTCACTTTAGGCTTTTCTCCCAACTCTACTTGAGGGGTAAGAGTCTGGGCATATTGAAACAGAGAATGAAAGCATCACCTCATCCAGTCTGCAGGCATTGGGTACAGTCAAGAAATTGAAAATACAACTTCAGGCCAAGATTTTAAAAATGGGCTAACAATTAAATTTCTTTAGGTAGATACTAAATATGCATACAAATTGTGGAATAGTTAATCCCCTAAATCCAATGAATATGCAGTTTTCATGTAGCACAGAAGAAATTAAATGTGTAATTCTTGGCATCTGTATTTTGAAAAGTAAGATTTAATTGCATTCATTGCAAAGAAGTTATCCCACTTACCCGTTTTATACTGTGCTACCCCATCCCATGCTACTAGATCCTTAGTAGCATAGCACCACTAATTTGGGTTAGAAGGAATGATTATACAATAGGGTAAGTAAAAAACATTTAAAAGAAAATGTGTTATCTTTCTGTAAGTTATTCTCAAATTATCTATAAATATTGAAACACTGCTGTTTTTCTGTAGCCTTGTCAGAAAGCATGTTGGATAAAATGTTTTAAAATAGACAGAAATGCCTTAAGTGTTTTCCAGCTCTCTAAATAAATGTCAAGTCCACAGTGATCTCCTACTTGTCTATAGTGAACACTTGTGAAACCACTATTACAAAAAGGGCTGTAATATAGAATATCAGAAACAAATATTTTATTCCTGAAAACATTATACTTATTACACTTTAGAACTGCTTAGCAGGTAAAAATGTTAAAAAGTAATGTCTTACTAAAGCATTCAGAGTGCATAGGAGGTACTCTTGAACCTCACTGTTGAGTTCATACTCAGTAGTAATCCAGTTACAAAACAGAAATAACTGATTTTTGGTTCCTGTTTCCTCCAAAACATTGGGTGTTTTCAATGTGTGTTCATAGTCTCTTAATAAAGACTTAGTAGTTTGGAAATAAATTACATCATTCCAACAATGTTCCTCATTAGCCTATAAAATTGTTATAACATAGAACATAGATTATTTCCAGTTACTATGAATTGTATGAGGATTAAGGCTGGTTAGTGTTAATACAACTGTATTGGGTGTAGTCTTCACAGACAGTATTGAAATAACCTGTAATGGGAACATAATTGAACACATAGAATTTGTCTGATGGTCAGAAATTATTCTGACATGACGGATTCAGTTGGATCAATTCAAGATCTGACTAATCGTAATCAGTTCCTAACCCTCAGATTGACAGTTCATTCCTTTTCTATAGCTTTTCTGGAGTTACACATCAGTAGTTGATGGAAACTATGAACATAACAATAAGAATATAAGAGCATAAGAACATGTAACAAAGTGAGGGTTAATTGAAACTTGTGTGATCTGAAGTAGGGGAATAGATGTAGATACAGACAGCTCTAGATGATCATTATTTATCAAAGTGGAAAGTCAAGTTCTTTTTCTCTGGTGAAAATAACTGCCTAATTTTAATATAGGGAAGTCCAACAAGATACTGCAGTTCATCACTTTACACCCACAGCATGGGATATTCTTCCTTAAGAACCCACAGAGTTTATATTTAAAGGGAGACTACAGGATAAAATATTAAGATGGACATGCAACAATAAAAGCGGTTGAGGATAACATGTGGGATGCTAGTCTGTGTCTGGTAAAATTTTGCCAAGATATCTGATGGCTTGTGATATTAAACATCTTCAAACAATCCTATAGATGGTGAAAATGTGAACCTGATGTAAAATTGTAAAATTTTCCTGGTAATATGATGGTTTTACTTTTTATGCATGGTGGGTTATCAAATGAATGATGTCTGGGGTCATAAGTGTTCTTCCAGTATCATCTAGAAAAAATCTTAGGATGTTTCAGAAATAGAAACAAGAAAAAAGATATACTTCCTAGTGAGCAAAAGGTAAGTGACTTGTCCATAATATGAAAGTCTGAGTAATAAAAATCCCTGGAAAAAATAAAGATGGTTAAAGAAGAGTATAGCGACTTAGAGATATCATAAAAAAGGTGAAGATTATGGCATCAGTGATATCTGCTGAGCATTTTAAATATGTGAAAAGCAGAATCAGAAAGGACACTGCACACTATTTTGAGATCACGTCAGTGTCAGAACTGTTGCTCTAATAAAGCTCACAGTATTGGGAGTACGGTGTATCACAGTAAAGTGAAAAAAAAAAAAAATCCACAAAACTGCTGTATCTGGTACAGCTGGAAAGCTGTAATGTCAACATTGAGAGGAAAAAAGCATTTCAGAAGTATTTTTCAGAAACTTTTTTGATTCAAGTTAAAATACTGTGATAATTCAAAACAAGTTAGCTACTGTCTGTATTAGCTACAATTACAGTGAATTGATGGGGAAAAAAAACCCCTAAAAAACCCAAACAACAATGTCAGGCTTTTAGGACACTTGGGCAGGATGTTTGTCAGTGAAAGTATCTAAAGGTCTAAAAGCAGATACCTGTGACAAAGAATTGCGTCCTGTGTTGATATCTAGTCACCGGTTCAAACTTGGCATGCAAGCATCAATGACTATATTTCTCATCTTTTAGACTGCAAACTGGTTTTGGCAAAGACTTTATTATGTATATGGTATATTTTAATCTTGCAGAGCACAATAAATGTCTATAGTTGCTGAGAGCAATGATACTTTTTGAACCATGCTGCACAGAAAATGGAAATGGGATGCTGAACAGGAAGGATGTAAAATGGGAGAAAGAACAGTTCAAAATGAAGAAACAGAACTGATAAATGGAAAAGTGAGGGAAAAAATGGAAAAAACCAGAATGGAGCAAAATGGAAATGGCTATTGTTCCAACAGTCTTGCTTAATACATAGAAGTCAATCATCCATAGTATAACATTCCACAAGGTTATCCTGGCTCATACTGGGATCTTTATTTACCAAAGCACACAGTGCTGGAATGACCACTGACATCAGAATGAATTGACCAGGGATTCTGTGTGCATTCATCCCTGTAATGTAGAAGGAACAGCTTAGTAAAGTGTAAGAAAAAAAAAAAATATTTGAAAGGAATATTTATCAAACCAAATGGATTAAGTCAATTTGAAGTGCTCATTTCTTTCAGTAAATTCCCTCTGATTTCAAATGTTATGTACCCGATGTTGCTTACTCTAGAGCAGACAACTCAAATAATCAATTTCTTTACAGCAATATAAATGAGTATTACTGAGTTAAACATGGCTAATACAGCTCTCTTTAATATTACTACTATTATTCTTTCAGGCCTATAACCCCTTCTAAGACATTTGCTTAATATATCAAGGTGATGCACACTTGAAGCCTTGCTTTCCCAGTACGTTTACATCTTTATTTAACCTTGTGTCTGTGATTAATGGGGTGTCCTGTTTCTGCTTTACTGTAATGGATGGCTACGTTGGAGCAATACACAACTTAGTGATGACATCTCATTCCATAGAAGACATTATTACAAAAATACATAGATAAACCAGAGCTAACAAATGCATTTTTATTCTATATTTTTTATCTCTTTGACATCTCTTTGTAGCTTAAGTGGCTTTCCCTGTAAAATCTCACTGGTAACAGTTCTTGAAAGCTTACTTCTGACCACTCCAGGCATTACATTGCCCCAAGAAGTGAGGAGTGTTGGCACACCACAGACTGCACACCAAAGTGCAGATTCAGATGTGCGACACCTTCATTTAGAAGGCAGTTGTACATTTCAAAGGACTAAGAAAAGTATGCCATTTCCCATGGTTACTAAAATGGTAAAGCATTTGTTTTCCTGAAATGAAAGAATTGAAATAATTTTGCCTACAGGTACCAAGCATGACAGAAAGGCAATGTGACTTGCAACTTTTGCAATAGGGGACTAATTCATACAGTTGCATGAACATGGAGAGGACATCGACAAGACTGAAAACTAAGATGAATCTTGAATTGATTTATGAATTTCTGTGTTGTGTTTACATGTAAAACCGTAAACATCATTCAGACATTTTTATTTATGAATATGTAATGCATTTTTCATTAGCTTAAAAGAAGGTACTGCTAAATGAAACACAAAATGCTTAATTCATCCAAATTAAACCACAGTGAAATTCTTGTCATCCTACCTCAAATGAATACACTAAAATTAGAATAAATTCAAGAAAGGATGCTTAGAAAGACAAGCAGTGTCTTACGCAATTTAAATAGATATTATTCAAGAAGATTTTAAATAATGTGTCATTCAGGAAAAAGATAATTATTTGAAGAGTGATCTATACTTCCTAAAAGATATGACAAAGGTGACTAGGGGATGAATGATGACTTTACTTTCTAACAGCATAATGGACTTCGAAGGAAATAATGAGCAATAGGCTTAGAATAACCAAAAGGAAGTACTTTCCCACACAACCATAACACAATTAAACTGGCAATCTGATGGTCAGAGGAATTACAAAAAGCAAAACTACAAGCAAGTTCAGAAGCAGATTTGTCAAATTCATGAAAAATAGATCCTTTGGCAACTACAAACAGAAAAGTCTTAGACGCAACCTCTGGAGAGCAGGAAGTTCATAAAGTGGAGATTGAAAGGGAAATGGAAATATCAAGAGTATTATTCCCTATGAGAATAACTGCTTGTCAGTTATGATCGACAACCATTATTGGTGTCATTAGAAAAAAGATACTTGTCTAGGGAAACCTAGTGCTGACCCAGTATTGTCATTCTTCAGTCATTCCTTCCACTGTGTGTTGTACCTATCTTTTATGTCTTCTAACACTTTATCAGTAAAGGTTTTTTCCTCGGTTTCAAAGCTGATCTTGGAATTCAACCTGCAATGACCACAGCATCTATAGCACCAAACATTTGCAGAGTATGATTTAAAAAGAATATCCTGCATCATAAAGTGGTAACTTCTATGCAGCAGATGGAAGATGGAGGTCCTAAACATGTTTTGGACCTCTAACAATAAAGCGATACTTCTAGTAATGAATGGTTCAGTTCTTTTCTATAGCAACAGGTTCAGGCTTTACAGAAAAACTTCTTTTAGATTGTCAAAATCAATTTTGAGTGTGCTAATGTAGACCTAATTTTTTCCCTAAGAATTTCCTTGAAACTTAATGCTTTATGAGAATTGTATTTGTCATTTTGATTATACTCAACATCATTCACAAATGCTCATGTTATTCTAAAACACTATGAATGACAAATCTTCAGTATTGATTATTGTTGACAATGCTACAGTTAACATCAAAATATTATGGAATTATATCAAGATTTTTGAGCAATTTTAAAGTCAAAGATGCTTTCTGAAGGTTACCATTACTTTTCCCATGTAACAGATTTTTGTTAGGTAAAGTTACCCCAGCAGTGTTGTGTTGCTTTAGGCTAAGAGATGGAAACAGAACAACAAAGTAAGAAAAACGGAAGCCTCAGTTCAGCTCTTGTTTGGTTGGTAATTGCCAACAACTTGCTTGTCATGGTCACAAGATATATTGGATGTTCCCTAAGGGATTCTAGAAGCTTTCAAGGACTGCAAATATTTTTATGACATTTAAAGTTGTCTTGTGAAAGAGATAGAGCATGAAGTAGTTTTCCTTTAAAATTTGATCAGTGTGCTCCCTTTCCTCTCCTCTCTATTCTAACAGGCACTGTATTTGATAATCCAATGGTTTCTGTATGAAAGAAAGAAAAATGGCTGTAAGGAGGTTTCAGGTAAATGTACACAGTACTCACTTTTGTTGTTGAAACAGCATGTGATAATGTTTTCTGGAGTGTGAAATTTTCTAGTAGGGCATGCCGGAATACAAACTTGCTTCGATATTGTCACAAATCTAAGTGCAAGTACAATTATTTTGGATATTGTTGTTGATTTTCAAAATTTCCTTGTTTATTAAAAATTGAAATATTTCAGAAAGACTCTAATGTACTCTGAGCTTCTGTTTTGTGGCAATTATGACAACATCAGTATGACAACATCAGAAATACATATTTCTTACAGGGTTATAGCACAAAAATGTCAGCTGCCAATTATGAATTAAGATGGTGCATATACAATTACAGTGTCAACATCTGAATCTTTAGGTCTCTTCAGGTTTAGAAAAACTTATTTTCTGAATAAAATATAATACATTCTTCATAAATAATGTTAAACTGTACCATTCTCTGGTCTTTTCTGAATTAGCTATCAATGCAAAACAAAAATAGAAATAAAAGTTGTTACTAATGGCAAGAAGCCTTTACATGGGGAGAATTTGTCCAAACATTTTTGTGATGACAGATAAATCCCTCACTGGAAGGCAAGAGCTAAGATTTTTTTTTTTTTAGTATTGCTTTATATTAATTTATAACTACCTTTGGTCAACAGTGGTTTAGAGGCATATCCACAAGATGTCTGCAGGACATCTCGCAGGGTTTTTTAATATTTTTTTTTAAACTAGTTCAGAATCAAAGACTAAATGGATATTAAGAAACTATTCATTTCAGCTATACAGGCTGGTCCTTCTAAGCTGGGCCTGCAGAAGACACATGTACTGCCAAGTCTTTTGCTGTCTGTTCCTGTTTTACTTTAGAAGGAGATTAGGTATTCTTATCTACTGGGCCTTGGAAAAAAAATTAAATTTGAGTAGTTATTTGTTTGCCTGTTCTCACTGTTACAGTGAATCCAACATCCGTTATGCTGTATCTGCTTAACAAATATCTTCCTACTGCATTTAAGCGTAGCACCATAATTCTTGACAACCTTTTAAGAATAAATACCTGAGATTAGCCTATTTGTTCTTCCTAGAGAATTATTATGCTTTCTTCTCTTCTTTTGAATAACTAACTTACTATTCAGGCAAAGTTTAACTAACACCTTACTTCCCTGACTTTCTAATTAAGACAGGTCCAACGCTACTCAGAAGCCTTTCAGTTCTACTTCATGAATAAACGAACATTCCCTACTCTTTCAGATAATCCCAAGTCTTACAACACTTTGGTATGATGATTTCAATGAATATACTGTCACTACTGATGGCATAGATGATTACAAAGTTTTCTCTTCAAGATACATAAAAGGCAGTTTTGGTTCATGATCTGTCAGCAGCTTGTATTTAAGGTCCCATCCTGTATGTTTCCTTCATGCGTGGCTGACTTTGAAGTATTTTTTCTGTATGTTATTAAAAAGCAAATGTTGCTGCCATTTATTCTTCTTTTCAGAGTACATAAATCAGATACTATGTGAGTGAGAGAGGCTGTGTTTACAAGTATAAAGCTTTCATGCGGCATAAAAGAATGACAATGTCACTCCTCCTAGCTGAAAAGACTAGTAAAGGACAATAGTTTTCAAAGCCACTGCAGCTGTTTTCAAATAAAGAAACACATCAAGACATTTATAAGGCCAGGGAAGGACAGTCATATCATTCAAGTGAGAAATATAACTTCAAATGGTATCTTTGCACCGTATACAGTACACCCAACCAGAGCATAGCACTTGCAATGATCTTTTTAGTTAAAAGGATATAGCTAAATGTGGAGATATATATATATTTTAGATAAGTGAGGAAATTGGTAAACTGTATAGCAGGAGTAACATTAAGCTGCTGAGAGCAAATACATATTGCTCTAACTCCCAGGAATACCCCTGTCACAAAAGGTAAGCTGGTTACTCCAGCTGCCTGCCAAGTGCCCCATCCTGTTCAGCACTGGAGTCTGTGCAAGTGAAGCTAAATGCTCACAAAATGAAGAATGGCCTAATTCTTAGCTTGAAGCTAAATACTTCGTGCTATACATCAACATCATGCTGCCTTGCCTGAGAGAAGAAATTAGACCAAATGTAAACTAAAGTTCTAATTTAGGGCAGCAAAAAGCAAAATAAGCAGGAAATACCAACTCCTGACTACAGCAGTACAGCTGTGTTGTAGTTGTATTAATATAGGCAGGATTATCTAAGAATACAAGTGACAAAAAAAGAGAATATTCATCAGACCAAATGAGGTAGCTGGAAATGCCGAAATGCTCCAGGGCACATAGGTTTTTCTCACTTGGTTACCGAAGAATTCAAGCCATAGAGACAATGTGAGGAGGAGATCTCAAGCTCTCAACTTCATTCCCAACATTCTGCCTTTTCATTGTTACATAATGCAGACATAGCACTGATAGCTCTAATATGAAAACGTACTGCATACCTATCCCTTGGAGAAACATGTGGGGTCATTGCTCTCTCTGGTTCACACTGACTCTATGTGAACCAAGTATTTTACATAGGTTAATGGTCTATGACAAGTGAACTGTCTACCAAGCAGAGTGCCCACATTTTGCCTTATTAACATTTGAACTCAGTTTTGGGAAAGGGCTGTTTGTGTATAATATCAATTAGATATGAAATGCTATCAATTAGATATGAAAAATTCTTTTTAGAGATGAAATTTAAAACCTCTGTTTTGTTCCAGTTATCCCAGAGGAGGATGAGACAAAAGGCAGCAATCTCTGACACTAAAAAGTGAGGGGTTTGGTTTTTTGTTGTTTCTTCCAGAGACGCAAGAATGCCCAAGATGTATGACAGGTATTTTTGCTTGCCTTCCTAGTTCATGATGAGATTATTCCCTCCCTGTTAATCAGATCATCCCACTCAAACAGCAGCCTGAGGTGCTGTTGGGCCAGCCAATACTGGTTTAGTTTGTTTGCGATGACCTGTTTTCTTTTACCCAGTTTAGTTTAGTTTGAAGAGAAGACAGGTAGTAACAGTGCTTGCTGCCCTGTAAAAGAAATTGTTTAACATAACTGCTAATTGGAAAGAAGAAAAAGGTGACAAAAAAGGCTCTCAGCCCATGGAGACATCTTCCCAGAGATTTGTGTTTACTAATCAGGAGCTTAACACTAGAAGAATAACTTTCTAGAAAGTCCATTGTCAATAGAGAAATAATGAAGCAGGAAGGAGTAGGAATAGGAGTGGGAAAAGGTTGAACTTTTATGGAATTGTGAAGGAGTTAGAATCTGTTTATAAACACCTAACTATAAAAGTGGTAATGGGAAATGTACATTTTGCTTTGAGCTTCAGAGTCTCTGAGGGAATTTACGTAAAGGACAGCTTTGCTGCTTAAAACAGCTGCTGTATGCAGCTGCTAAGGGAGAGCAGACAAACCTGATTTATTTTGCATCTGCTCCCAGAGCAGTGTGGTAGGCTCACAGAAATATATTTAAGCTTCCCCCCTCAGCTATTGTCTGTGCCCTTACACCATCACATTGCATGGGTGAGACAGTCACGGACTTTGGATTATCTCCACACAGATCTCTGGTTTCTCCTTCAGCATCTGTTGGCTTTCCTGTTTTCTCAGTAGCAAATGTTGCAGTTATGGTGGGTGACTTGTTCTTGTAGGGTCAGACAAAGCTCCATCTCATTTTGACTTTTGATGAAATGAATCGTGTCATATGTTTCACATGTGCCTTTTCCAGGTATGTTATGACAATCTGTCTGACACATGGAGGAAAGGACAAGACAAAATAGTAACTGATGTTATCAGCAACAGCAGGAACAGATGAATTTTTTTTTTTTTTTTAGTTTTTCCAGCTACATATAATTTTTCTGAGATAGTAGACATCTATTGCTTGTATAATACACGAACCCTTTTTCTTTCTGGACTAAGTAAAGTCACAAAAACCCCCAAACAAACCAAAACCCAAAACACTACAATACATACTATGTCCTTTTTCTATCTACTTTTCATATCTGCTGCAACTAAGACTTTTGGTGGTTCTGTTTCTGGAAGATTAATCTGATTTGAACGAAGCAGTGTAAAGACTTCTCAGCAATTATTTAAGAATATATTGCTGAGTTCAGCCTTTATAGAAAAAAGAGTTCTGAAGTTGTGTTTTTTTATATGAAGTAAAAAAAAAAAAGTGTAACCTAAGCATAACAATTTCACTTAATAATAAAAGTGACCATAGATCAGCAAACAATCTGAATTCTTCTCAATTGTTCTTGAAATTTTGCCAATAATTTATCCAACAGTGAAACAAATGTCTTTACCAATGACTTGAACAAAAAGGCAACAAATTCAGTATAAATCTTGTTATTAATATAAGTTGAGCTTGATTGAGTTTTGGCAAAACATATTTTTTTTTTTCAGAAAGAAACATGAAGATGTGAATATGTGAATTGACCTTAACAAAGAAGCTGCCAAATGTCTATTCAAGTAGGTGTTTGCATGATTCCCAAGATACTCTGCACGTTGCACACAAAGTGCACATATTTTTCCATGTCGTCGTGCTTGCCTATCTGTGCATTTAAAAATATTATTACTGTATTAGCACTATACAAAGTGGTTACAACACTTTATGACAGTTCTTGGGTCTGAGTACATACATAGCCACATCCCTGCCCCGTAGAGGGGTGAAAGCTGCTGTGCCCTGGGCTGTCCCTGGCTGTGCAATAGGCGCTTCCTTCTTGATCCCTCTTCTCATTTTCCTGGTAATACATGTGTACACATGGTGGACATAGAAACATGTATCCATTCTGTCTGTAGTTAACCTTTGTATTATAGGTGGGTTTTCACTTTTAGAAAACCTTCCTTCATTTTATAGAAAATAATACTCTTTGGTCCAGTAATCCAAATTGGAGAGACTGAATTGTCTCATGAAGAAGAAACTGAGGGAGATGAAAGGCCGCAGTTTAAGCACTGCAATCATTATGTGTGTCACTAGAAGATCTGCTACTGTCTTCATTAGTACCTAGTAAAAGCCCTCTTCACTTGTTCTAAAGCTTTTGGTCTTGTTTAATATGTAATAAAACAGAATACTCTGTGCCCACAGAATCTCCACGTGGTGACTACCTAGGTCAGAAATGGAATATGATGTAAATGGAATAAATCTCCATTTCCAGACTTCAGGTTTAGATTTCTTTTCCTCCAGTGTCTTTAAAATAATGCCTGTGTCTTAACTAAATAATTTAAGTTTTTGAACAGAACTAATATCCAAAGAAGAAATGAAATATACAGACTAACAAATAATAAAAATCTATTTATTATGAGCACTCTATGATAACAAAACAGAATTTTAAAAATTTTCTGCAAAGCTGTGGTAACAATGATATCTGGTAAGAGCATTTTTCATATTTCATCAAGGGTCTTATTATTGCCACTCCTAATCTCAGATCACACACAGTATTTCATCAGAAAAGGGTATTATACAACATTTTTCTTGCCAGAAACAGGTGATTTATTTGTCTAATATCAGAAACGAAACCAAAGGAAAAGCCAGAGAAAAACTCAATTTTGACTCTATTACCTGGCTTCACCAATTAAGTGATACACTTGTGCATACATTAAAAAGTTTACTTGGATGTTAACAGAGATGTAAAGAATGTTGATTCAAGATTTTGCCTATTTACATGCAAGTGAAGCTGTATTTTGACCCAGAAAAATTATTATTTCTAACTGCTTGCAATACTCATATGACATTATTTTATGAGTTCTAAATGGTAGTGTATGTATATGTCCAAATGCAGAAAGGGAGGAACTTTGAAAACTACATGTGTTTCACATAAGATATGTACCCTTACATAATAGGTACAAATATAGAAACAAAAATATAAATAATGCAGAAAAGCAGAATTGGATTACTATAGTTTTCTACATATTCATAACTAGACACAAGAAGTACAAAACCAGTCTCAGCATAATTGCCTTTAATTTTATCAGGAAAAAAGAAACATTAACAATGTTCAAATAGGTACTGTGCTTGATTTTTTTCTTTTAAAAATCATATATATGAATTGTCTGCAGAAAAGGACATTTAACCAATTCCAAGAAGCAGCATACAGAAAAAAAGCTGTTTGGTTGTGGAATGAACACTGAGAAAGAGAACAAGCCACATGCCTCTCTTAGCCTGGGGTATAATAGATTATTATCAGAACAGAGGATGCTAAAGGCATTACTAAAACCACGTGTAAAACCCTTCCGATATGTGAAAGAACTGACTACAGTTCTGTTTCTTTTAAAGTAGGAAATATCATGTGGAGTGTGGGAAAGGAATAAGCCCATCTAAAAACTGGAAAATGTGGAAAAAGGAAAGAGAGAATAACTCAGATGAAGCATTTCTGAGCTTTTACATGTCAGAAGGATACACTTATACACTCCAAATAATTTGGATAATTTTCTAAATAAATAAAGAAGCACCATTATTTTCAGCTGGATTCTTCTAAAAAGAATTATTTATTGGGAAAAATAAAAAATGTCGCCTGGAATATTTATTTGAGAGCTTTTTGCTCTCAAATTTGAGTAACTTTTTGCAAAACTATGTGCAAGGGCAATAAAATTATTAAATTTCAATATAATCAACCCTACTTCAAGACCAAATAATTAAAATTTCAGGTGTTTTTGTGACAGACTTGATATAGCTCACTGCAAGTATGTCATATTCCATGTGAAAAGGGCACAGCATCACATCAATAGTAGTTTTACAATTTTAGGATTATTAAAAATTCCATTGATATTCTTCCTCAATGTCTTTATGATGGATAAAATCTTTCTTTAAGGGAAGCCACCATATTCCTTATACAAATACAATGAATCATAGAATGATTCCAACCAATTTTGGGGTTGGAAGGGACCTTAAAGACCATCTAGTTCCAACCCCCCTGCCATGGGCAGGGACACCTTCCACTAGACCGGGTTGCTCAAAGCCCCATCCAGCCTGGCCTTGAACACTGCCAGGGATGGGGCATCCACAGCTGCTCTGGGCTGTTCCAGTGTATTGCTGCCCTCACAGGAAAGAATGCTTTTTTTTCCTACTAATAATAAGAATCTACCTAACAGAAGTCAATAGATTTTTTATGAGTTATGAATGTCTGGCATAGTATTTTAACCGCTAGAATTTTTATCTTTTATGTGTTTATGAGCACATTGGAGATGTTGAGTAGCACATTCATTAATAGAATCATAGAATCCTTTAGGCTGGAAAAGACCTTTGAGATCATTGAGTCCAACTGTTAACCTGGCACTGCCAAGTCCACCACTAAACCATGTCCTAAGCACCTACAAGTCTTTTAAATACCTTCAGGGATGGTGACTCAACTGCTTCTCTAGGTAGCCTGTTACAGTGCTTGACAACCCTTTAGTGAAGACATTTTTCCTAATATCCAGTCTAAACCTCCCCTGGCATAACTTGAGGACATTTCCTCTTCTTCTATTGCTTGTTACTTGGGAGAAGAGACTGATACCCACCTTGATACAGTGCTCATTCAGGTAGCGGTAGAGAGCAATAAGGTCTCCCCTCAGTCTCCTTTCCTCCAGACTAAACAACTCCAGATCCTTCAGCTGCTCCTCATAACACTTGTTCTCTAGACCCTTCACCAGCTTTATTGCCTTTCTCTGGACATGCTGCAGCACCTCTACATCCTGCGTGATGGCATTTAAGATGATCTGTTCCATAACCTTCTCCAGTACTAGAGGTCAGACTGCCTGTCAGCCTGTAGTTCCCTAGACCCTCCTTCCATCCCTTCTTGTGGATGAATGTCACATTTGGTAACTTCCAGTCAACTGGGACCTCCACAGTTAGCCAGGACTGCTGATAAATGATTGAAAATGGCTTGGTGACCACTTCCACCACTACATCAATACGCTTGCGTGGATCCCGTTCAGCCCCATAGACCTGTGTGTGTCTAAGTGGTGTAGCAGGTTGCTGATCATTTACTCTTGGATTATGGGGACTTCATTCTGCTACTCGTCCCTGTTTTCCAGCTTAGGAGCCTGGGTACCTGGAGAACAACTGGTCTTACTATCAAAGTAAGATGCTCCTGTGCCTTTAAGACTTCCTTCTTGATGAATGTCCAGCCTTTCCAGAGTCTTCTTTGCCCTTCAGGACTGCCTCCCAAGGGACTCTGGTTAGACTTCTAAACAGGACAAAGTTTGCCCTTTAGAATTCCAAGGAAGCAGTTCTGCTAAGTCCTGCTCCTCGCTTCTCTGAGAATCGAAAACTCTGTCATTTTGTGATCGCTATGTCCAAGGCAGCCTCCAGCTGTCACATCACCCACAAGTCCTTCTTTGTTTGCAAAGAGCAGGTCCAGTTGGACGCCTTCCCCCGGGGTGGCTCCCTCTCCAGCTGTGTCAGAAAGTTATCTTCCACACACTCCAGGAACCTCCTAGACTTTTCCCTCTCTGATGTATTGTATTTCCAGCAGACATCTGGCAAGTTGAAGTCCCCAAAGAGACCAAGGGCTAGTGATTGTGAGACTTCTCCCAGTTGCTTATAGATTTTTGTCAGCCTCTTTATCCTGGTTGGGGGCTGGTCTATAACAGAGTCCCACCATCACATCTGCCTAGTTGGCCTTCTCAGTGCTAACTGTTGTAAGATCTAACACAACTGGTGCTTCTTTTCTTGTCCATGGAAAGCAGAGTTTTAAAAATCAAGACTTAAAGTGGGTTACAAAATTCAATGAAAGTTTGAGCTGATACAGAGGCTTCAATATATGCTCTGATAGGAAAAAAAAATTGAGCAAGCATACACAACTTTCACTAGCTCTAAAGGAGAAAAAAGGCTTTTGTCAGCTCTGCTTGAGCCACTGCTTAGAGAATGCAATCCCATTTCCTTTCTTTCTTTCTTTCTTTCTTTCTTTCTTTCTTTCTTTCTTTCTTTCTTTCTTTCTTCCTTCCTTCCTTCCTTCCTTTCTTCCTTTCTTTCTTTCTTTCTTTCTCTTTCCTTCTTTCTTTCCTTCTTTCTTTCTTGTGAAACATGACCTAGAATATGTTAATATTTGCTCAGTGTTTAATCTTTTTCTCACTTAAATTTTATATGATATGATTTTAAAACCACAATTTTAGCACAAGCAGAGGCAGTTCTGACAAGATAACCTTAGTCTGGTATCTATAGAGGCTTTGTTTATTAATGAAACTATTCTTTTTATTTCTGTACTTTTACTGAAGTGGAGAGCTAGTATAACATCTTTTCACAAGGGAACTCTGAACCCCTTTGCAGAAATAGACACCTCCAAAATGCCAAAAGAATTTTAATTCATCAGTGATTAATACAAAAGATAATGTGGAATATGTAACTTTTAGTACCGATGAAATTATATTACTCCTCTGTCCTCCATAGTAACATGTTAATTGCACAATTTTCTATGCTTTCTCCACAAACATAACTATCATGAGTAGTAATAATGGCAATGATGGTCTTTGATAAGTTAAACTAAGAAATAAGGAAGCATAGCTCATAAAAATAGAACTTTAACTTTTAAACAGGCGATTTTATTCTGCACACAGCAATTACTCCTGCTGTCAGCAGGATGAAAATATACTACCCCAGGAAGTCATAAAGACTCTGATGCCTTCTTACACAACACGTTGTGAGCTGCATCTGAATGAGACTGTCCTTTCCCGCAGCCTCCCCCTTCCCTTGTACTACACTATACCAGTGCTTACATCTGTAGCACACTAACTGAGGCTTTCGTACCATGTAGAGAAAGACTAAATTGCACATCAGCATTATTTATGATTATTTAAAGGTTGGAAGTATTTTCTACCTATTTTAATTAAGGGACTTTTTCATTATTTTACAGAATACATTGAGAAGTGATTTTGGCAGGACTGTTTTTCTCCAATGCCCAAATAGCCAATGGAGCAGATCAATGTTTTGCTATGTCTCTTGGGGAAAAAGCTGACAAAACTATGAAAAGGAAGCTCACTTGCCACCCACAACCATGACTACTCTTTCTATGAAGGTGAAGAATAGGAGAAAATACACCATCATTCAGAAGGGGAAGGACAGTCTTATGCAGCACCAAACCCAGTAATAATATGAATCATGCTGCTGAAAATCTTAATGCAATTGTTGAAATACTTGACAAGGGATACTCCAGAAGAAAATTTTACATGTGCAGCTAAGGTCTGCTAAGGCCTTGCAGTCTGGTCATAGAATTCATCCTGATAGTGGAGTGTGCTGGTTTTGGCTGGGACAGAGTTAATTGTCTTTACAGTAGCTGGTATAAGAATATATTTTGGATTTGTGATGAAAACAGTGTTGATAACACAGGGATGCTTTAGTTACTGCAGAGCGGTACTTACACAAAGCCAAGATATTTTCTGCCCCTCACCCCACCCCAGCAGCGAGCAGGCTGGGGGGGCACAAGGGGTTGGGAGGGGGCACAGACAGGACAGCTGACCCCAGCTGGCCAAAGGCACATTCCATACCATATGGCGTCATGCTCAGCATGTAAATCTGGGGGAAGAAGAAGGAAGGGGAGGACATTTGGAGTGATGCTGTTTATCTTCCCAAGTAACCATTACACATGATCTGGCTTTCCTGGAGATGGCTGAATGCCTGCCTGCTGGTGGGAAGCAGTGAATGAATTCCTTGTTTTTCTTTGCTTGCATGCACGGCTTTTGCTTTACCTATTAAACTGTCTTCATCTTAACCCATGAATTTTCTTACTTTTACTCTTCTGTTTCTCTCCCCCATCCCAGTGGGGGTGGGGGTGGGGGGGGTCGGGGAGCGAGCAAGTGGCAGTGAGGTGTGTAGTTGCTGTCTGGGGTTAAACCATGACTTGGGGCAAGAATAAAAATTAACTAATCACCTGATGTAACAGCTTAATGACAGTCATGGGATGTTGATACAACCTCCTAATGTTGAGGATTTGGCATAATCCATGGCTGCAACTCTCCAACAGTGCTACTTGCTGAGCTGTTTCTCAGGCTACCCACACTGCTCTTTTTGGTCTTACAAAAAGAGGGAGACATGTAAGCCTACTGGTAGACAATTTGGAATGGATTTCAGAAGTACCTTTATTAGATATGGATGTCATATCAGCTGACATGGATTTTTACTGGCAGAGATTTTAGGTTTTACTACTTTTGACTAGTCTGAAAAATTTGCATACATGTGGAACAGCAGTTGAAGACAAAAATATTGTTCCCATTCCTAGTCCAGTATCCATCCTGTATCACCTTTCTGAAAGTTCATACATATAAGGAATTTAAATTGACAGAAATAAAAACTTAAATTGAATTTAACAAAATCCATACAGACCTACAGAAAGTGATTCTGTGAACACAAAGTACAACACTTATTTCCTTCCTTTCCATGTTAGATGAATGCTACATATCAAATATTTTTAGGACTCCTTTCTGTTCTGACAAATTGAACAACAGACATTAGTTCTTTTTGAATCACCTATACAGAAAAATTTTCTTACAGGTTCCAAGAGATGAAGTCAGAGTATTCTGGTACCATCCTTCATCAAAAGGAATTATAGATTAAACAAATAGTAACTCAGTCTTTTTTTTTTTTTTTTTTTTTTTTTTCCCTTGGCCTTTTACTATAGAAATGTCTGTTTATTCAGTGAAAGCTTATCTTCCTGTTGATTTTTCACCATTTCTTGTAAGCATTGTTTATTTTATTAATTTTTTAATCAATTAAAGCACTAGTCAACCACAAGTTCACTAAAAGTAGCAAGAAAAAAAGAAGGAAAGAAACTTGTTTCACAGATAACCCTTTTAAAATCAGTAGTGCCATACAAGATAATTCAGGATATAGTACTATTTGGAGTTAAAACCTTGTTTAATCAACGTATCACGACTATATCTAAAGGTGGATACTGAAGATACCCTACATTCCACCAACAACAGAGCATCTTAATTCTCTCAGGCTGTTTTTCTTTTGAATTAATTTCAGGACATGTGCCTGTTGCTAGAATCTAAACAATCAGATTGGCCAAGTTTGCCTTGTACAAAGATGACTATGTGTGGGAGTTAGAGATGCAGGTTCTGCCTCATCAAAGACATTTCTACTTGATACACAAAAAACCCCAACCAACTAATATGAAAACTCATCTTCCTAGAGACCTGAGGACTCTTCCACTTCCTCTTACACAAACTATGTTCATTCACACAAGAGTACATTTGCTGTCTTTCTCTGCCTATATGCTCCAGTTTCTGGAACATTTTGAATATTTTTCTGTTTATACCTTTTATTGTTTGTTTTTTTTTTTTTTTAATTAACACTATGTGGTATACTCACAGTGTACCACACAATCAACATCCTTTTTCTGAGTACGTATAATTTTTACATTACTCATCTCAAATGATGATAATAGTGACCTGATCCTATCTTCAGCCAGTCTACTTGAATTACTTATTTCCTCCTCTTTTGCTATAGTCATCTACCTCCGTGAAGTAAAAAGTGTGACCTTGGCATACAGCTTTAGTCTTTCTCAATTCTGTCTTGGTTCTGCTTGAAAAACAACCCCAAAACTTTGTATATGTGATTCCTTCAGCCTTGTAATCGTTTGTAGTCAGTGTTCAGTTTGGTATGATACACATATTGCATAGCATATACTGTGTTCTAAGAAGTCACAGCAGTAGTGAAAAAAAACCCAACCGTTCACATACCTTCCAACTACAGCATGTAAACAATCTGGTACACAAAAATTTGACCTACAACCGTATTTTTACATTAGCAGATTGTCACAATTTACATTATCTCATTTTAAAATAATTTTCTTCTCTATTTGTCATGAAACATGTTCCAGCAATTGCTGATTTGAGATTCAACATAACAAGTTTCCCCTAATTGACGTAGTTTTCTCTTTGAAGCACATGAAGTAAAACCATCAAGAGGTAGCCATGAAATCACCAAATAACTGCAGGCTAGTGCCCTGGTGTATTGGGCACCATTGAACTTCAGATTTTTTTGTTGCACTACTTTAACACTGAAAATTGAAAAGTGTCATGAATAACATCAGTGCAAACTTGTAGCCTTTATTCAGACTAATACTTCTGTGGTTATTTTTTACTGTTTTTTTCAGATCACCTCACACGAAGTTTTTCCAGTGCCTGCCAAAACAGTAGTTTGTAATCTGAAATTGGTTTTGATGTAATCATATTGATTCTGGAATGTCTTTAATTTACTGCACTAAGATATCATGACCATCACTTGTTATCATCTTGTATTCAGGTTTTATCTTAGCTTCCCAAAATATTAAATTAACGTTTTGAAATTTAGTACCCACTGAAGGCAGTACAACCTGAATCATATATGGTTTAAAAACAACTGCTAAATTGTTAAATACAATTACAGATCATGCATCAAACTTGTAGCCTCTAAACAATAACAATAAATTTCTTTGCTGTGCAAAGAAAGTTACAAAACAGTGAACAAATCTTTTAAAAAGTTAAAGCTCATATTTGGATACTAGATGATCTCAGGTTTTTTTAAGGTTTACATATCCAAAAAATATAGCAAAAACCCTGCATTGTATTGCCAGGGAGTAAAGAAACTGGGTGCTGGGTATTATCATTGTATACTAACTTAAAACAAAGAGGCCTCATTAGCTATGACAACTTACATATACTACATCTAGCCCACGCTGATTTCAAAAGAAAGTATTTGTTTGCATTTTTACTCACAGGTCAAGGTTAGCATCAAGAAACTACTTTCTCAGTCAGAGAAGATATGTGAATATATGAAATATTACACAGTGAGATCAGGCTGTGATTGCTTACAATCTGGTGCAGCTGGGTGTAAAGAATGTAATGAGAGCTGTGTTTAAGGCAGTAAAGACATTGTGATAACTGTCTTTCCATTTCTTTGTCAGCAGCAATTCTGTAGATGGTTCTTTGGAAAAACATTTTGTATGTACTTAACTAGTCTAAGTTGTTATCATCTATTGCAGCAACATTCACCCTTGTGTAGGATTATCTGTAAAACAGTTGTATTTTAATTAGACTGTGGTAGCAAACAGATTTACTTTGTTTTGTTTCATGATTGTGATGCTCATGATTTTTTCAAAAAAAATCATCTACTCTAGAGACTTCTTTGGTTCTACCGATACCAGTGATGCCAGATGGTTAATGTATAACCTTAGTATATGCAAACCTTAGGTTCAATGTATAACCTCAGTATATGTACAACATTAGCATAATAAATTGCTATCGAGAAGTCCTTGTATTAGTGCAATTGTTAAGATAGTGATCAAGAAGACCTGGTATTGAATGGACAAGATTTATGATCTAACTTGAAAGGAACACCTAGGATGAAAAAAACCAAACAAACAACTGATTGAATCTCATGAAAACCTAGCAGGTTTACACAAGAGGACTAAGATGACTGGGTCATGAAGGAATTGGAAATGAATTTGGGTTGGTGATCACAAAAACAGCCCTTTGACTCGATTCAGAAGAAACTACATAGTGCAAAGAAAGGAGGGAGTAATGTACATGAATCCCGAGGAGATAATTGAATATGTATGGGATATCAGGGAAATGTAATGCATGTGTATGTTTATGGAGAATATAAGGGACATATATTCAGGGATAAGGTGAATACGTTAGAAGGAGGTATCCCCCATGCTCCTGGTGCTGTAATAAAGAATGTCTGTTTTCTAAAATTCAAAACAAGTCTTAGAAAGTTTCTTTGACCTATCTTTCAGTAACACTACCTCAAAAGATTCTCAGAGCCACATGGTTACAAATGGCAATACTGTTTTCTGTTTTGATTTTTTCTGAAAGTGATATGCAGAGAAAAGAAAGTTTGTATATGCATGGGTCACAGAACATCACAGAGAAATTAAGTTTTTGTTTTTATATCATCAGAGAGTAATACCAAAATTCATACATGCATGTAAGCTACATAAATGTACACACATGTACATATATATAGACACATTAAACTAATCTTGTACAGATATTTTTAATATGAGGGAATATTCAGATTTAGTGAAATATTTATTTTTTACACTCAGAAACACATATTTGTGCAAATGAGGAAAACATGACTGAAATACCTTGCTGGTATAAGCTTTACACTCATTTGATGTCTTACCATTTGCCAAACCTTTAAAGTAATAAAAAGTATATCAATATTTTTCTTCCATTATATTTGTTCTAATTTTCATGAAGATACAAGGAATCCCCATTTCTTAAGTTCTTTTGCAAAGTATAACATTATTTTCATTACAGAAAGTCATATTTTCTTCCTATAATTTTTCTACTTTCATGACTATTATCTAAAACAATGTAGTTTTCTAAAAATCGGGTGGCAGACAACTAGTAAAATAATACAAAAATTGCCATTTTATCAAAAAATTCCTCCATAGCTCAAGGAAATTATCACACCTATGAGAATCAGTATTCCTAAATGAACACATAGATAACAACCCTGAAAAGCTGCAAAAAGATATATTAACAGATAATTCTACTTGTACAGCTTTACAGCTCTGCAAATCATATCACTATGGAGTACTGAATAATTTCACAACAGTACTGAATTCCATTACAGAGCCTTCATTACTGGATTATTGGCCCATTAAAGCCATCAACACATCGTTCCTGAATAATCACCATAATGATGAGCTACTGCCCTGAAACATAATGATGTGTATATGCCCTGCAGCAATAATAAAATCTCAAATTAATGTATACTAATATAACAAAGTACTAAGTGGAGTTGACAACAATCAGTAAAAAGACTGGCATGCCTGTTTAATATTGCCTAAAGCAATGAAAACAGTAGGTGAAGAACTTGTTTTAAACACACTCTATCTAAGTGAAGATATCAAGAAGGGAAAACGGTTCTACCATCTCTAGTGTCCAGCCATGGAGGTACAACATGTTCTGCCTGTGTATTCCTATAATGAATTGGTTTATTCCATACTTTCTGGATTGTTCCCATTTAGCAATAGAAATAACTGAGAGACTCATTGAATTGTTTCACCAAAAATTCTGGAAAGAGAAGTTCTGATTTTCGCAAAAGAACAGATATTACAGAGCCACTAGTATTAAACATTTTTATACGTCTTCCAAAACACCTTCAACTTTAAGCTGCAGAGACTCCCTTGCAGGAATGAAAGAGTAGTTCATTTTCAGTGCTCATTCAGCTCTTGTCGTTTCTTCTTAAAGTGCTAACAGGGATGCCAATTAGTTGGAGTTAAGATAGATTTTGTGATGCATCTTGAGATCATTATTGTATTTCATACAGGTCACTGACCCACTGTTGGCTAGTAATACATTGCTGATCGAGAAACTTCAAATTGTTCCAATTCATCTAACATGTTCTCATTCTTTTTTGAAGTGAATTATTACATTTTCTTTCTTTTCAGGTAAAAATTGGATTCTACCCTGGAAGATACGCTTTAGCTGAAATGCAAGTTACTGAAGTCAGTTCAGGGGCAATTGGGTGAAATATAATGACCTATGGGAAGTGATCCGCGTATATAATCAGATTGCCCTTGAGCCCTTCTGTCAGTCTATGAAGTTTAGCTGAAGTATTCAAGCTTTTTGAATCTGCACCGTTGTACACTGTGATAAGCTGCTTCTTAAAGAGGAGCTCTTCCTGCAGTTCCGAAGCAGAGTGGATACCACAAAACAACTATTAATTGCTCCATTTGTATTGATAGAAGTGTAATTGCTGACTACAGTGCTTGCCACTATCATTCACTCATTATCCTTGAACATAATGCATTTTCACAGTTGTGTTTTTTTTTTCTTTTCAGTTCCTTTAAAATGAGGGAGAGGGGGTAGATGGGGAGGAGTATCACTTCTAGGTGATTTTTCTCAAAGAAATAGCCTGAGCCTGGCAGGCCAGGTAAGTTCAGCTGATGATATTTCAGACTTCCATGCATGTCTATGCTTTCCACTTTCTGGGCTGTAATATATTTTAGGACATGGTGGAAGAATAATTATTTCTTTCAGTTTGGAGGGCAATGCTACATTGACTATATGAAGGCTGAAGGGTCTTCAGGACTTTGGAACTCATAGACTTGGCCCCAACTAAGTCTCTTCACTTAGTGGAGAGTTTTCTATTTCTCCTTAATGAACTCTATGCAAAATAATGAAGGTGCTAAATAATGTATATTTTCTTTGAGAGAAATTTGCACCTGGTCACAGTCTACTTGCCTTTTGTTTTTGAAGAGGTAAAATGGCAAAAGGGTTTGCATAGGGCAGGAAAGGGTAAGATGCTGTAGCTGTGACCACAGTCAAAAACTGTAGGACTGAGTACAGTGAGTACAATGAATAAGGTTTCAAAACTCTTTATTAAGGGAAGTGCTTATAGTTTCCATGGTTAGAGATGGAACCTTGCAGTCAAGCAAGTCTGGTTCCTTCTTGCTGTAAAACCTCTGCCAAGGAACTTTTTGACAGTATATTTTATTTCAGCTGGTCAGAGGATGGGGTTGCTGACTACAGCATATCAGTTAGAGATGTAACAGATGGAGAGGGTACACTAAAACTTTAAATTTTTGCATATATAAAGCAGTAATACTCCATCTGGGACCTACTCTGCCTTTGTGCTTCATCAAACAGCTCGTCAGGCATCCCAGCTTTTCTGCTTCATAGAGACACTGTCCCAAACTTCTAAACACCTAGATAAAACTTTTCAAACAACTTTTCCTTGAATGCATTTAATCCCCATGGGGATATTTTAGTATTCTTACCCTCACATTTTCAAAGCATAATAAGGAAAATGTTGATGTTTCAACTCAAGCAGATTAAAGATGCATTCATATTAAGGAACTTGAATGTTTAATGAAAAATAAATCAAAAAATAAAAATTATCAATCAGAAAACAAGTTGTGAGGTGGTTGTGTTTTTTTACATTTAGGTGCACGTAATTCTAGGAAACTTAGTTATTAAAATAGTTAATCTTGACAGGGTTAACTGTCTGTAGGTCCCTTTTGGCTTGAAAATATAAGTGGTAGATAGTGAAAAATACAAACATTCCTTAAATGTTTCTAAACTTTGCTGTGGTTGCCGTTGCCAACTTTGCATTATTTTCTTTATTTCTCTTTCATATTTTGAATTAGTGTTACTGATTTGTTAGTCATAATTCTCAGGCCACTTAATAGGAATAATCAATATACTTTTTTCAAATTAAACTGTTTACTATTTCCACTGTGGTATATATGTCCAGTACCAGCAGACAGCTGTTACCCAGCAAAAAATACTGTATTAATTAAACCAGCTCTTAAATACAGCAGTCCAGTGGAGCCAAACTTTTACAGAAAGAATATGGAACAATAAGTATTTCCTTTCCATTAATTTGACTCATTGCATTGTTTACTTGTTGCAAAAATATGCTCTGAAATGTAAACAAAAAGTAACGCTTGTCCATGTATAGTAACTATAGCACAAGATATACTGGACATATTTGTGCAAAGAGCATGAGACTAAATCCAAGACATTTAATTAAAAAAAGATTATTCAGACTCTGCAACATAGAAAATTAAATTATATCTGTTGAATTCTGGGACAATATTAGGTCACTTAAATCCTAAGCTGCATTCCAAATAACGCAGTTTTCTGCCTCATCAGTCACAGTAAGGAAGGACTGTTGCAGACTAGACAGCAGCACTTCCAAAGCTCGTCTCAGCAAATTACTTAATCTAACAAAGACTATTGCTTTCAGCATATGCAGTAGCCGGGGGTGCTGGGGCGGGGCATGGGAACGGAAGAAATGCAGATACCCTTTTTATGGAGGGGTACCTGTGGGAGAGCACTGTCCCCAGCCCTCTTAAGGAAAGCTTTGGCTTAAGCTCAGATGCACATCGTCTGACTTCCACCCCGTCGAGCCTGCAATATCTAAGGCAAAAAAGAGGGAATCGTGCACACATTGACAGCACTGCAACTTGTCCAGAAAGGATTTTAGCTTTGTGTGTTAGAATTTGGCTGGCACACAACTAGCTCTCTCCCTTTGCACAAATGGAGGCATCCAGTGGAATAATTGCATCTGAGGGATATGTCAGGGAAAATGGAGAGAGAGAACTCTCTTCCATTATATGGGTATGGTGCCTCCAGCTGTTGACACCTTGGAAACTTTATCTGGCATCCTCTCAGTATGGTTCTGCTCCAAGTGAGAAATACAGCGAGATGCAGAGAAAAGAAGTTTAACAAATTAATGTATTTAATGAAGAATGACAACTTCTTTTTTTTATTGTTAACTAGCAAATGAATAACCACTGAGGTACTTGCACAAGACTCCAAACCATCCAGAGCTTTAAGACAGTTCTGCCTATGACTTTTCTTTTATGTGAACTTTTCAACAAAGCCAAACAGCTTTTATAGACTTTGTTCTAGAACTTTAACAGGAAAGAGAAACCCTTTAGAAAAGAGAGAAAAAATATAGTGTGAATAGGGAAAGGAGGGGGTTTGGAAACCAGCTGAACTCCCTTCACCAGCCATGTCCTTGAGGAGCTTTCATTTAGGGTATTTCTCATCCAGCAACTTTTACTGCCTTCTTGGGCTGTAACAAACTAACCCTACACAGTCTCTCTGTCACCCTGGAGGGATACCTTTGGATTTACTCTCTGTTCATCAGTCTCTCAAGCTCAGATGTTCTGCAGAGGTACCTCTGGCTACCTCAACTTGCACTCTGAAAAGTTATGGCCTGAATATTTCCATGTGCTTCCACAAAGGACTTTGAAACTATATACCGGTATTTCTTCTCTCTGGTTTGTAGGTCACCTAATTCAAAGTCTCTAATCCCTCACTATCACCAACAATCCCCAACCTTCTCTTCTGCACACCATGGCACATATGATATATATTATTTAATAATATTCTCTACTTTTCACATTTCTGTTTAGTGTTTGAAAGACCTAAAAGATTTCACCAGCCTCCTCAGGGAAAGACCATTTTGCTCTTACTTGCTCCTCTCAGGACCATCATCTACTGGCCAGATTTCATATACTACCAAGGAAATCTGGAACCTGTATCTACTGCAGTAATCAGAAGGCACCATGACAACCAGTCTCTTTATCTGAAGCACAGATTATATGGCTTTATTCTCTCAAAACAGAGCTCTTTTTTTCCCTAACACTTAACTCTCTTTTTCACCTTAACAGCTTGTTACTGTTTTGATTTCTGTTGCTGATCGCCTGCAGTCTAACACTTGCTTTTGTCAAAGGCAAAATACCTACTGCTTGTTAGTAAGACCAGTGCTTCTCTTGGTTTTTTACTCCTCCCTGTAATACAACTCAAAGTTTTCATGTTCTTCCATTACTTTCTCTTTCATCTGCCATTTGACTTTAAGAAGTTCAGTGGTTAGTATATTGTGTGGAATTTGACATATTCTTCTTTTTAATGTCTTATGATGACTCTAATTATCATTTATTAGGTGCATTTATATTTAGAATGGAAACACTCAAATAGACAAACAGGGTCAGTATCCATACTAATAGGGTGATGACACCCATTTGCGCTTGGATTCTTCTACATTTTTTTGAAGAAAGAAACTTTAATGACTCCTCAGTTCTTGCATTAATTTCCCCATTCTTTATTTAGTACAGTTCCTGTATGCTTTCTTTTTGAACTTTTCAGACACTTTGGTCTCAAATCCTCATGCCCAGTCTAATTCCCCTTCATTGTACGTTTCTTGCACAATTCTTCAGACAGAATTCTGGAAATTTGTAGAATCCTAAATTTGCCTATCTAAATTCAGAACTCATTGCTGCTTGGTTAATATTGTTTAGTATTCTCTCTGCAACACCGCTTATTTCTCCCTTCACTGCTAATTCTTTGCTGTACATTGGTCTGACAGGTTTGACAAACTAAGGAAAGCTGCCGATAGCAAGGGAATGCACAGAACAGTGATAGGTGGATTAAGACAGACAAGCTACTATGAGTGGATATGTGATTATTAGGATTATACTTAATGAGCAGAAAAAAGTAGGGAACATAATGAAATTAGAAGAGTAATGAAAACCATCTTGTTACTATTTAATGAGGGAAATGGTTACAACCCTTGCCTGTCCAATGTGACTCTCTCCACTAATGTAATTGATAGGTTACATCAAGTTAGAACATCCCCTGTGCTACAAATTTCCAGAAATTATTTAATAATGTTATTACATCCAATACCAGCCAATATTTACCAAACTGTAAAAAAAAATAAAAATCCAAAGTAAATTAGTAAAACTGTAAAACCCAATATCAATAGCTACTTAATTCTATATGCTTTTGGTAATGGTTACATAATGTGTGTAAAGCTAAATGGAGATTTATTTTTGTTGTTATATAATGGTTGCTTTGGCTAATTTCCATGGCAACAGCAAAAATCAGAATTAAAAAAGCATTTTTATATAAAATAAATAAAAAGCCAACACAATTTCTTATGTTTACATTTCATCCATATCTATAAATAAGTTTGGTGTGGTCAGTGGAGGGTGACATTTACATGTGTAGGTAATTTTGGAATCCTGAAAATTTCCCTACATCTTACATATACTACCACAGTCTTACATTTACTGCTTTAGTTACATACAAATTCAATGAAATGAGAAAATGGCTCCGCAGTACCATGTGTGCTGAAATCTTTAGCACATGCTGTTGATTGCAGATCTCCCCTTTGGTGCAGTACCAATTCCTTCTCAAATGCCCATAAGATTCATATACACAAGTTCTCCAAGGAGGCCAAGATTTCTTAAATACAATGGTGAGTACTTATACTTGCAGACTTACAAGGACAGATAATACTTGTAATAAATTTATTCAGAAATTTTTGGAGAAATTATAAAAAGATTATCAGATTAGAGTTGTTCAATCCTCAACAATTTAACGAGAGTAGCTAAAACAGCTAATATATCTAATTGGAAAAAAACCAAACCTTCAACATTGTTTGGTTTACACCTGAGTTACTAGTAAACAGGTATTTGGTTTTCAAGAGTTCTAGCTAAAAATTACTTATATTCCTTGAGTTCCAGACAAACTAATTTCTAGCATAACTTTTAAACTGTATCTTGTGGAAGCTACAGCAGAAATCCAGCTGACATCTTACTCAAAGACCCAGCTTCCTTTTAAAAAGAAAGAAAAATGCTTCTCTTCCACTGCCCCTGTACAACAACCTGCCAAATAATTATGCACAAACTCGTAGTCTTCTGGTGATCACAGTCATATGCTGGTGATTGTTTTTTTCTTAAGTAAAAGCGACTAGCTCAGAACCCTTCAGGCTGTGTTGTACAACACTGTTAAACCGCTAAGATCAGTGATTACAAAACATAATTGCATTTTCTGTAAGAATAGAGTTCTACTATCTGCTTTTAATTCAGCAGGCTACAAGGGGTGACACAATCACACGAAAATGGGAGGAAAAAAATGAAAAAGAAAAACCTGGTAACAGTGTCCTACCTTCATTTTTAATATAATCTGCATTAACATTGTACAACTGCAGAATCCAAGTGTTAGACTGCAGCATATAAGAAAAAGATTCTTTCAAACTCTCTGAACTGCCAAAATATTGATGTTTAATTAGTAGCATTTCAGTTAGATCATACTAAATTCAGTATTTAGAAGTTCATATATCTCTGACATACTGTTTGTTACTATACAAAATAGAAACTGTATATGGATATCTGCTGGATAGTTGTGCACTAAGCCTCTGAGATATCTTCTCTTTCACTCTTACTCTTTATTTAACCACATTTCTCCAGTTGCCCAATTCATTACTAGTAAAGGAGAGCCATTTGAATCTCTGCATCTAATTCCACTAGGTTTTCTCAGCCCTCAGTAGAACATCAACTCCATCATCTTTTCTGACTTCACAGTCAGAAACAGAAAAAGCTTGGTTTTGAAGTAATTTAGATCAGAATTTATTCCTTATATGGAGAGTTTGCTATAACTGGATCTTCTCTGCCCTTCATGTTAGGCTCTTGTACCATTCCCTGTGCCTGGTTGTTCTATGTTCTCTGACCATCATCTCTTGTTATTAATTGGATAGTTTCTTTCACATAACTGGTACTAGTACAGCGGCATCCGGAATGTCTATCTTCCTCCATTTCTCAAGATCTCAAGATCTTTTCTCTCCCCTGTAGGTGCAAATGCTTTTCACTGAAATGATGCTTGCCCACAGTTCCTCAGAAGCTGTTCACGGCTCTTTGGCCTCAGTCAGGGATGGGATATAGACCCCCCTCTATTTCTTTCATTTCCTGCTATGCTGAACACTAGTCTGAACACATCCAGTTTCTCTTCTGTATTTCATTGAGAGTACCTTGGGTTTAGGTTTTATGAACACACCTGTACCACATGTATTTCACTGTATTCAATAAAGAATCAGAAATAAAAAGCTCAGTAAAACTGTAGGAAAATTTCATAATTGTTTGGGATGCTTAAATAAATGCCTCTTGCAATGTAAGTAAAATATACTGAGGAAATTATGTACTATATTATTAATACTGAGGAAAAATAATTGGTATCTGAAATCCACCATTCCTTTCCTGAAAGCTGTTGTAAACTTTAACTGGCATCTACATGCTAGAAAGGAAAAACACCAGTTTCATTTGCGGGGGTACGATAGGGGTGGGGGTGTGTGTGGAATGTCACAGATTTAGCAGAAGGCTGTTAGAAATGGTTACTATGTCATCTCAGTTTCTGGAACCTTTTCTATTTTGCATTGAAAATTCAGAAAAAAATGTATTTCACTCTAAAACTAAAAGCAGGCATTGAATTTCCTGTTATCTGACCAGTGAATCACAGCTTTTAGTTGCAAAGAAAAGAAAAAACATCAGGTTTTCAAGAAGAGAGTCCTAACAACAAATAGGATATTTCTTAATGTGAATCACAGCCAGATTAGTCAGATTATGGACCTTTGCCATAGCATCCTGGTAAAGTACTTCCACTAGAAGGTTAATCCTAAATAGCCATAAAAACTGAACAAAAGATTTTCCTTGTCAGCCAAGAAAAATCTCTTTCAATATTTTATTACTGTCATTATTCTACTGTTATTTGCTTGCAGTCAATTCTTTTCTGTCCTTTGCGCTCCTTTTCAGACATGCTGTTATGTAAAGAGAAATAGGATATTGGAGGGTTTTTTTAAAGTTGATCAAATTTACTCAGGGCGAAGGACTATACCGATTAGAGAGAAAGAAATCTTCAGAACAAAACAGAATTTAAATAGTAATAATCCAGGGGCATATTACTTTTGAACAAAGTAGCACATTTTACAAATATGTAGAATGCCACATCAAAACAGCTTGTATAGCTAACAGTAAAACTAAGCTAGATACCTGAATATTGACTCCAATGTCATTATAAAAACAAACATTGGAAAAGAAAGAGTAAGGAAGACCTGCCAGATATATACCTGACAGCTGGACATGATCGGATAAGTAGTAGCCTGAGGCTCACCAGAGCCTACCAATCCTGATTTCCAGGTGGTTTTTTTCCCTGAATGTATGATTTTTCATCTCAGCTAATTACAGCAGCAGAAGTCCATGCTATACCAGACATTAAAGGATCCACACAGGAGAGATGTTTTCACTGAGAGGTAAATTTTCAAATATTCAATAAGGAGTAAGCTGTCAGGAGTTTCTCCTGTGATTCAACCATTGACAACAGATCTCCCCTGTGTGGTTCCTCTGATGTATAATAAGTGTTGAGCTCATCACACTGCATTATCCCTTGCAGTGGATATATTAATAAGGCCTCCAGTCTTTGCTTGATGTCTTACATTTTTGAAATTTGTAGAAATTTAACATCTCTGAAGCTCATCAGATTTTCCAGCAATCTCTGAGTTCAAAAGTTATCAGGAGGGATTAACAGACCTATAGTCACACAGACCTGTACATTAACTCACATATACCAAACAAGGCTGAGAAAAACCCCAAACCAAAAAACACACGTTTGAACCTTTCAGAATTCTTTGACTGTATAATTTTAGTGAGATCCTGTGAGCATAATTTAGGTAGACTTTCACTGTCTTGTCTAAGACTTGACAAGACTCCAGTCAGGAGTCTAAGAAATGAAGTAACCATGAATGGAAAGGCCAGGTATTGTTATGGATAAAAATCTACCTAGACAAACCAAAAAAAGAAAAGTTTCATTGTGAGAAATGATTAATAATTGTGTTTCATACAAGAACTGTCCCTGGAAAGCAAGTGAGCAATGAGATAAAAAATCTGTAAATTATACTGAATTATTTACACTAATCAAGACCAGAAAGAGCTGTGAAGAGCTCCAGAAAGCTGTAACCAGTTAGGATAATGGGCAACTTAACAAAGAGACAAAATGTGATATTACTTAAAGCAAGGTAGAGTGCATAAGAAAGAGAAAAGCAAATTCTTCTCAAAAATGCCAGTCATAAACCAAATAGTTGGGAGTATCAAATCAGAAACAGTCTAGAAGTCAGTATTTCCAACGTATCTGGGCTTTTGATTACTTTGCTTTTAAAAAGATGCTTCAAAATGAAAGAAGCTCAAGAAGGGTGAAAATATTGAAGCTATAGGGAAAGACAACATATGAAAGGAAGCTGAAAAGGTTAGGGTTCTTTGCTTTAGAAAAGAGATGCACAAGAGAAAACATGAGAAAAACTTACATAATCAATGACAGACAATGTGGAGTTAACATACTTATCTCCTTGTTCCATAGCACAAGAACATGGGACCATTGAGTTCAGTTCAAAGGCAGAAACTCGAAACTCTATCTGTACTTTTTCATATAAAATGTAGTTAAACGGTAACATTTCTGCTTTCAATAATGTCTTGAGGTTAAATTTAGAGAGATTCAAAGAGGAATTGAGTGTTTATATGATGATCAGGTGAGAGTCCCACAAATTAATGACAAGCAAAGTGTCAGAAGTTAAATTCTGCCTTATGCTTAAATCAGTCTCTGAAAATTAGAAAGCAGCAGGTAACCTATATAAGGTGGTAGATTATGCCATACATACACCAACTGCAGGTTGCTTAATTTGGTCCCTCAAGCTTCTTGGTCTTGCTCTTTCTAAACATAAAGTACTGTATAAAACGACCACTAGGCTAATCCAGTATGGCATTTAGTTTGCTTCTATGTTTCTGTGTAGTCTAATTGAATATGCAAGGTCTAATGTAAAACTACTTTATTTTTTGTGACATTGCATTATAGCTCAAATCAGAATGCAGCTCAAAGTGAATTAAAAAACGAACAAGAACTGAAGGTAGTTACAAATGCAATCAGAAGTACATGAACAACCACTTTATTTAACTAGGAAAAATCTAACGGATGCCTGAGCAAGCTTCCCAAAGGAACAAACAAGCAATTAAAAAGTCAAAATCACAAAAATGTCAGTGGTTATTTTGGCTTTCTTCCCCATCAGGAGCACTCATTAAATAAACATGAGTCTTCTTTTTATATTTCTGTGGTTTTGCCTTTTCCTTGAGCGCTTATTGCTCCTTTGGGTTTTTGGTTTTGTTTGATATTGCTTTCTCCTACATTTTATATTATAGGCTGGATATAAAGAATATAAATTGTAAACTAGTATTATCAGATGTTGGAATTAGAGTTGTGTGAAAAAGGTCCCAGGCCAGAGAACCTTATGAAAATGAGCTTATTGTCAATCACATAATTTTTTTTTTTACTAAGATAACAACAATAATAGTATAAGAATATCAGTCTGAGTTTTGAAAAGAACTTGGGTGACTGTTCTATTAAATTCATTACATATCAAGTTCTCAGTGTTGGTCTTATCAGTCTGCCCATTAATTCTAAGTAGTCCAGGAAGTTCCTGGGTCTAGAATTGATTCATTAAATAATAGGAACCACAACATGAGAAAGGTCATTGTTTTCCTGGAAATGACTGTGTCTCATACCACAGAAACACATGACACAGTAGAAAGAAATATTGTATTGGTCCATTTCACCTGCAAAAAAGCTAATTCCTAACAAAAAAATAGCATGAAGAAGTCTAATTCTTCACATTCACCAACAAATAGAACAAAATTCAGTAGCAGCTCTACAAAAGCTAACTATTGTATTACAAAGTTCTTTTATAAAAGTGGCAAAGCACATATGGTTTAAAATATAGTAAATACAGATACATAGTTTGATCTGAAGTCCAGAAATGGGAAGGTAATTAATTAGGTTTTGGAGTTTAGATAATCATTCATCACATACATTAAAAGACATGTGTTATCAATTACACGTATTATGGTATTAAAGCATAAATGTCTTAATTGATTCTGTATAAAAAGAATGTTAATGTAAATGTGAACCATCAAGGAATAGGGTTATTCTTAGTTACATTAAAGAAAATGTTACCAGTTTGGTTTGGGTTTTAGGAAAAGACTTGACATGAGTAAAGGTCCACCTGCATCATTATATAAGCTGATGATGGACTTTGGAGAAATTCTTGCTATTATTATCCAATATAATGTTCTTTCCATCTTTCTCTCCAAGACTTGGTGCAAACTATTGTCAAACAGAGAATATTGAAATGTATGAATTGCTAGAATCTGTTAGCTTTGGCAATTACTATGTTCCCTGTCATGGAATATTTGAAAATATCAATTTTACTAGAAAATCACTGATTTTTTCAATGTATAGTCAACCTGATTTTTTTCTGAATTCAGAAAACTTTTTAGTCATTAATTTAACATCTAAAATACTCTTAACTCTCCCATAAAATTCTGTTCATCTTAGAGCAGGACACCTGTTCCCATTCAAGATGCAGCAGAATATTTGGCAGGCAACTTGTATCAGTGATCTTTTAAAAACTGTCCTGTCACTCTCTCAGTAATGTTGCATCAGTCTGACAGTGTTGCCTCCTCTCTTTCGCTTTTTAGTTTCATTAACTCCTGGCAGTAGCCAAATTTGTTCATAAATGAAAATGAGAAAAGAAGACCTTGATGAGGTTCATTATCTCTGAAAGTGATAATTATGTTGTTATCAAAGGAGAAGATGTTGATGCAGCAATTTTTGATAGGTGGAGCCTCAAGCATAAAATTATATACCCAGTAACAAATGTCCATGGTGATAGCTTGGAACAAAGTCGAGTGTGAATAGCAGCATTTCTGAAAAGAAAAATTGTGAGGGAAGAGGCCCAGTAGAGGCATAAAGGGCAAAAAAAGAATACATAAAATAGGTTGGAAAGTTCGTTGGTTTCTGTTGGTAGTGTCATTGGAAACTAAAAGAAAACTCAGGTGTTGTCAAGACAAGATATTCATTAGAACAAATGCTAAAAACTGAAAATGAGATGAACTTCAGTGAGCTCAGAGTACTTTATGATGTCTGCAAAAGATATTGATTTTAGTCTCAGGAACAAGAAAGTACAGAAAAAAACCCACTTTATACTGAAACTGGTTAAATAAAATAAATTTATTTTAAAGAAAAAAAAATACTCTTGAGTCAGAAAGCTGTAATTAATCTGCCTCATCTTCTTGTGTAAGCCTGTCGAAATGTTGCCATTAGTGTAAAGGAGAGCAGGCAAAAATTATTATTTAAACCCCATTGAAGACATCTGGGCCTACTTTCTTCTTGAAAGACATTTTAATTTCCTTGCCCTAGCTTGTTGTCTAGGCTTTGTCAATAATTAATGGAAAAAAGTAAGCATCTCTGGAGGACAATTAACACCACCTGTATTAGGCCTCATCTTTGAGGGGAATTAATCAGTCCAGTCTGTGGTGGCACATTATAGTCTAACTCTTATAAAGACAGCCTAGATGTCTGGTTTAGACAGCACATAATTCTGTAATACTTAAAATTAATTTACATCATTATCACCCTTGAACTTGAACACATGGTTTGGCTGAAGTGATTTGAACCATATAATTAAATTCAAATATATTATAGGGGGTTTGCTCAATCAAAGCTTTGAGAAGTGAAACAAGACATGTTCATTTGCAGTATAGCACCACAAGTTTCGGTGAGGACTCTGCATAGATTACATAGCCAAATATTATATAGTATAGGAAGAAGCACTACGTAAAAATCTAAAATTAATAATTTTGGGGAAAGCTATCAGAATCTTTTGTCTCAGCACAGCCTCTCCTTTCACTCCCAGAACTATTTTATAGGCTGTGGTCTTATTCCTTGCCAATGAAAATATTCCCAGTGGACTTTCAAAGAGCTTGACTGCTTATACTAGTTTTAGATGTAAATCTGTTGAAGTCCGACAACTCTAGGGTTGAGTCTGGGTCTAGAATAAACACAGAAAGACCTCTGAGGACTATTCTGACCTGTAGTTTTTAAAAGAACTTGGACAGAAAGGACCAAGACTAAATGCATTAAGATAATGTATTAAGGAGTAACCTTGAATTAATTAATTCACAGAATATATAAACAAGGTAGAAATTATTTTGTGAGAAACATAATTTGATTTCAATTTCTTTTCCTTTGGAGATAATTTCTGTCCTTATTACAGGTATTCAAATACTGAATCAGAATCTGTAAGCTGAGTAAATTTCCTTTGAAAAATTTGACGCAGAAAATATAAATACTTGCCTTTTGCTTTCTTCAGTTTATTCCATTGTTTACTATAGAAATAGTGAAAGAGAAATATACATTGTATTTCACTTGTGATTGTGTTGTCTAAATGTCTCTGCTTAATACAAGAGCTCTAGTTACTCCTAAAATAGTTTTATCGGAACCTAATAACTGGGAGCCTAAAAGATATGATGTAATTATTCCCTGTAAAAATCTGAACCATTAAAATTTTCTCCATCCTACTGTATCTACTGTCTCTCACAATACTCTTTAAAGAATTTTTTTTAAGATACAATCTTCAGATGTGTCCCTGTATTTTAAGAGCTGAATGCATATTTTGAAAATTCCATAGATTTTAGAAAAGTGATATCCACATTTTATGTACATTTAGGAACACAGAGTGGCAAATGGAAGTCAAAGCCCTGGAAATCATTATCCTTTATGGATAAGCTTTAAAAAAAAAAAAATCACTAAGCACAATACTGAATGTTTAATGGTATAACTAGCTTTTAAAAATCTTACCTCAAGTTTCACTGAGAAATCTGCAGACAGCTGCTATGAAGAGAAGCAAAGAAAGAGGCAAAGACAGGACTCGTGGTTAAACTTTTTACATTTATTGTTCCTCTTCTCTTTCTTTTTTCTTTTTTTTTTTTTTTTTTGACATTTGCTGCTAGGTGCACAGTGCTGGTAAATGATGCCTGCTTTGTTGGTTATCTTTTTACCTCTAAAGTCTGCTTTTGCAAGCACGGTGCTAAGGTGTCATTCTTTAAATCGGTAACTGGCACTGTTTTATGAGTGTCTGACTGTCTCTACTGTGTAAAATTCTCCCCTGCAGTACAATTTTACAAACAAATTATGGTCACTATAATGAAACCAGAGAGACTGCAACTTCATGAACTTACTTTTCACCAGCTCAGAACAGACTCTGTTTCCATCTGGGGATTGAAGTGTCTGTAAATAAAAGGTAGTAAGACTAAAAAGTTGTAGAATTGTTGTTAACAACACTGTGTTTTTCTTTTTGTGAAATGCAAAAGGCATGTGCACATGAAACTCTGAATCTTTAATGAAGGCACAACACTTGCTATGTACTTGCTCATGGCCTGCCATGTTGGAGCATGAATTCTGTCTAGGGATGCTGTCTTTCAATAACATAAAAAAAATCTGAAAAAGAGGAACAAGAGAACAATAAATGGCTATGTAATAGTAATAAGTACCAAGCGTACACATGTAATGGCTGCAAATACCTAGTGGATGTTTGAGTTTACTCACATTATGGTTGCAAATATCTGGCAGATGCTTCTTCATGATCAGAACCAAATGATGAATAATGGTTTTAGCCTTAACAGTTTAACAACATAGCCAGAAAACAGGTTCACCTAGGGGAAACTGGGAGAAAAGACGTGACATTATATGAGCAGACTGTACTGAGGAAGAGCAGACTATAAAACTTCAACTGAGTAGCTCAGTCTGTTCTTTCCACACATAATAAATTCCACATTATGATCAAAAGGAGTAGAATAGTCCATGTCTTATACCAAAGATAAAGCTGGAATATTTGATGTGTTATTCCAAACTGTCAGTGACTTTCTTTAGACAGTAAGTCTATTTCTAATGTCCATCTTTTTTAAGAGGCTACTGCCCACCACAAAATATTGGCTTGGTTTATTTTTGTTATCTTATTAATTTGTATAATATTGCTTAGTTGGACTCCTCTGAATCTATATAAACTATTTTGAATGAACATGGGATATGAATAGCCTTTATTTTTAAAGCAAAATACAACAATCTGTTATTTGATAAAAGCAAAAGTATTTTTTTTCTTATATCAAGAAGTCTCTGTAAGTAGAACTAGTTGCAGAGGAAGGAATAGTGCTAAGTGACAATTTCTACTGATACTATGAAACCATAAATCAGGTAAAGAAACACCAAAAATTCCTTTGCAATTATATGCATAAATAATGATTAAAGCTGGTGTTGTTTCAATATCTGAAAAGGCAAACAGACTGGCCAATGTACTTATAAGCTGTACAGCTTGGGTGTCAATCCTGAGCAAGTAACAGAAGAGCCGATATGGTACTTGACTAATAGAAAATTAGAGGGAGGTAATGTAGTTAATGAGACAGATTTTTGGAAAATATATGCTGTCAAGCTAATCTAATATTCCTTTTTTTTCCCCCATAAGATTATACGCCAATTGATAAAAAGTAATTATTAGAATGGCATTTGTCTGTTTCTGCATGACATTTTGATTAAGCAAGTAGAATGATACAAAGTTAACATGATGTGCATTGACTAGATTGAAGCTGACTAACCGGCAGTCAAAACATAATGGTAATTGTCACCAAGGGGGTTGACTCCAGTTGGGTCTCACAAAGATTGATTCTCAGTCTCATTCTGTTTAGCATTTTAAGGGGGGGGGGGGGGGGGAGAAACACCCCAAGCCATAAAATCAGTACTGACAAAGTTAGTAGATGACAGAAAGATTGAAAGAATGTTAAAAAATGGGTATGATAGGTCACAGAGTATGAGCAAACAACATGTGCTTTAGTATAGCCAAATGAAACATTATATATATGCAAAAAAGTATATACCTCAAAATTAAAGGAGATTGTCTATGGAAGCCTGCTGTCTGTAGTGTCCAAAAAGTCAAATTAGATTATTATAGAAGTCTTTTATAATTTTTGAATGTATAAAAACAGACGGGGGTAGGCTAAAAAATTCAGATCATAGACTATCTGGAATAGCTCATTACTGTCCCACTGTGACAGAAGGTAAATTGGACTCACCTCTGCTCTTAAACCAGAATTATAATGGGGAGACTCACAGTAAGGAGTCCAATTCCACTAGGCTGTAGAGGAAAACATGGTTCAGAGAGCAGAAGAGGCTGCAGAAACTACAGGTCTTTAAGGGCTCTGATTTAATTTCTTCTCATCTTCATAACAACTCTGTGTCTTCCTCTCTCTCCTTTTTCCTGTCTCTTTATCTCATGTCCTTTCATTTTCCCTTATGTTTATCCAGTCTTAAAAACGGGGGGAGTCACCTGCTGTTTGATACCACCACTGTTTCCATTATTTTCATTCATTCTAATATTTTGCTCCTGATTCCCAGCCAAATGTCTCTGTTCACTGGTTTTGCATCTTTGGACAGGGACCACAAACTGTTCCATGACTGAACAACATCTAGCTCAGTCCTTAGTTCCTCTTTTGGTACTACAGGACTATAAAACAGTTTCTAACTGTAAAAGTATTGAAAGAAATTATACAACCTCTCATTCAATACTTTTTTTTTTTCCTGAGTGTGTTCAATTTCTATTGGATTTTCACAGAAAAACAGTTTTATTGAATTGTTTGACTCCTCCAAATACTACCATGTTTATCTGTGGCACTGTAATGAAGCTTCAAGCCCCTGCAGTGAAAAACAGCTCTACAGTATGGGAAACATCACTAATTTCTTTATGAGATGATTTTCCTAAACCTTCAGATGATGTCTGTTCCTTGAGCTCACACTGTATGCTTGTATATTCAAGGGGGTGATTGATTTAGTCCAAACTTAACCAGTTGTAATGATGCATTTGATCCTTCCAGCACCAGTTTTCAAATTCCACCCACATCTTTTCATCTTGAAGGTTTGTCAGTCATCAGCAAGGGTGATTGATTACTGGTTTTGCTGATACTTTACGGAATGTTTTCTCAGTGTAAACTTGCCCATAAGTGATTACTGCTGCTAAGATAATTTTTATCACCTAATCCAATAAGCAAAAATTGTTCTGTTGGAACCATCATATCCAGTAACCCCATGCAATTTGGAATTAACATTTAAGTTCATGTGTGGCATCCAACCTTTCCTGCAAGGGGGCTGTTTCATTGACTGGCCAACAGTAAAAAACCTCTCCACTTCTTAACTTATCCTTCACAATAAATTACCTCTGGCTGTGCCTTGGGAGACAGACCTGGACAAATGCAGGGAGACTGTCAAGTACTAAATGCCTGTCCAGAGGACTTATCCACACAGAGAAATTCAAGATACTAAATGTAGTCCATGCAGAGTAATTTTCTCAGATGACTTAATTTTCCTGCCAATTCCCATAGTTAAGTCAGCTTATAAAGCACAGAAACTTGCCTCTCCCATCTCTTCTGTCCTCCAGACAAGCCATACTAGATGTTAAGTTCTTCTGTATTTCTTTTACTGGCCGTACTCCTAACATATTAAGCAATTTGCAGGCATACAGATTTTTGATGCAAATTGCAAACTATTATGGAATGTATATGTTCCACTACCAAGCTAGCAGTAACACTAGTATAGTGTTTATGCAGCATTTGTTTTGTGTATTTATTTCATCTCCTTTACTCGAATGATGGTGTCCTCTATTTCCCTCACTACTAACATTTTTCTTCACTAATCCAGACTTCTCTTTTCCTTTGGGACTGAAGGGTTAATCTGCTTTCCTGTCTGGCCTGTATGTTTGCTCTAGGAGTTATCAAAAGGATTTGGAATGATGTGTGAAAATGAAGTCAAAGCACAAGGGCACATTGCCTGATAAGGTAATATTAAGAAGCAGTATAGAATTTACAGAATGGCTAAAAATATAGTTTGCCTATATTGAGATTGAGGAGTCAGCACAAGACAGTTAATTCGTGATAATTTTCTAACAGAGAATATATATTTAGGTGTCAGTGACTAGAAAATGCGGAAACTTCTGGCTCTCAAAAAAGAAACAGTATAGGAAAAAATGGAAACTTACAGAAAAGCTCTAATAAGGTAAAGAAAAGGAAATAGAGAGAGGGGAGCAAAAGTGAGACTTTTAATTTCCAAATTTTTTCAAACTATTTCATGTGCAAAGTTTTGGCAAAGCTAGCTACTCCTGTACAGGAGAAATTAACTAGACAAAACAGATGAAGAATAAGTGATAACTAATCAAGGACAAGAATCTATTCTGTCAAATATCAGAGGTCTGATCCTGTGTTAGCTTGCACCTTGACTCGTCTTTTTCTAATGAACACAAAGTGTATACAAGGTAGATATAAAATGCCATTCTGATGTGTAAGGCAATTCATGTGCTGTGTAGGACCTTTGCACTCTCCTGAGACTGAACAAGGTACAGGGCAGGAAGGAATGGGTGTCCACTAGGAGAGAGGGGTGGGAGGGTAGACTTGCGTTCCTGCTGAAAAAGCCCACCTCATTAGGTAAGCAGTCCACAGATACTCAGCAGAATCACTGTTCTGTGTAGCTTCTGTTTTGTTGTTTCTCTGGTCATGAGAATAAAAACTATAGAAGACATCCTTTGAAAATTCTGTCTGATAGAGACGAGGTAGATTTGAGGTGAAGAGTTACGTCACCTCCTGAGATTTTTGTCAACTGCTCAGCCGAAGAGGAACGAGAAATGTTAGTAGTCGCAAGGAGGACCTTTGTTGATAGTTAACGTATGAAAGAATGCAGACGTCAAACAGGCTACAACAACAATAAAAAAAGTAAAATCACTTTACTAGACAATTAATAGTATCATTTTCTACCAATTCCATGTTAATATGTATTTTCTCACAAAAATTGAAAGATATTAGTAATACTGGGAAAAAAGAAACAGGAACTTGAGCTTGGGCAGAAAGGTAAAAATTCCACAATATGAACTACTTGACTGCATGTGCTTTTACAGTTCTCGCTATATGTAGATTTTTGTGTCATATGTTGTTTATATTCTCAGATAAGATGATCATTCTAAACCCACTGTGGTGTTACTTGCCATCAGTCATATCACCGTCTTTGTTGGTCTAAACTTTCCTACAAGTTCAGTTATATTTTTTCAGATAAAAGATAAGTCCTGTACATTAGCCATTATGATCCTCTGAAACAGATTTTTTTTTTATCTGATTGTTCCCTCTAAATTTCAACATTAGTCACCCTATCTTATGATATTGCTTCTATCAGTCTCCACTGATCATGTTTTATTAACTTTAGATCTCTTACCTTTGTTTCCTTTTGGTCTGGAGTATATTAAACAACTTGCCAGTTACGGAAACTTCGAGTGCAGCTAGTTTTTAATAATTTTGATTTGTTGCAGGAAGCACAAAAGGCTGGAATCTCAGCAGGATTTAGTACATTTTGCTTTCCATAGTTCTATGAAATTAAATGGCAGTGTGCCAGTCTATCCTATGAGTTTCTACACATAAATATGGAAACAACCTACTTTTTTGCAGGATATATTTGAGGCTTTTGTACATATTACTAGTTGGTGGGATTATTTTTGCTGGGGAAAGTAAACTCTTCCACATACAACTCTAAGGGTTTGCAGTTGTGACAATGGGGAAAAAATGCAGTGAATTCCTCTTGGTAGGCAACAGAATGAAAACAAAGTCCATCTATAATTCAGAACTACTGTGTACCATATAAAAATAAAATCATAATAAAAAAATAATGATGTGATTCATGAAAGTCTGATTGCTTAAGAAATGTAATAATAAACATAATTCATTAGTGAGTTTCCAAGTAGGAGCTGAGGAAAGTCTCAAAGTAATTTCTTCATTAGAGTTTATTAGAAAATTGAACATGAATTCATGCATAATTAAGGTTGAATGAACAGCAAATACAAGGCACAGTATCCATAAGTACCTTGCTTAAGAACAACGAAGTCTGGCCAGGTGAATCCCACCTTCAGGATACTCATTTGTACTTTGCAGGACCATATAATGAGGTTAATGTGGTATTCAGTGTGCTTAATTAAAGGTAAGTTCCCAATGGTCAATTTCTTTAATTAAAAAAGTGGCCTAAATAGGCCACTATGCCACTGTTTATCGTTATGAATGTAATCAGTAGTGCAGTACAAATTGTATAGCACCTCACACAGCTGAAGACTACTATTTCACTTTAAGTGTTTGTCAGAATGATTCTTTATTATATGTAGCAAAATGGCAATGTTTGCTTTTTCAAGGACACAGGTTGTAGCAGAATTAATGAGGTGCAGGATCAGAAGTCTATAACTGAGGGCAACATCTGCTTCTTTTCTTGGCTGATGAGATCTGCTGCTTCTCGGTTGTTCAGGCAGCTGTGCTAAGCAAAGGTCCTTGTTTGGGGGGTTTGCTTTTTCATACAGGTTTCTGTAAGTTTACTTTTGGTTTCTGCCTTTACCTTTATTAGCAGATTCAACTACTGTAATCCCATATTACTATTTATCACACCATGTAACTCTAGGAGGACATTACATATGATGGTGTAATGGCAGAAATTTCTCTCAAAAGTGGTTACAGGGTAAGAACTTGCTCCTGCCCTCCTCCTCAGTGAACTGTATGGCCTTCCCAAAGCAAAGTCAACCAGACTTTAATGCCACACTGTAGCATCCAGCACCATCCTACATCCGAATTCTTACCTAGGCTATAAAACTGTGTGCTGCATTAAAAAAAAATAACTGAGTCACAAAACATTCCAGGCATAAGTGTTTTAATAGATGATGAATGAATTAATTCAGTTGCTAACTAACTTCAATAGAGCAATGAGTTTAGCATGTAAAGGATTGAATTTACAAAGCTACAGGCACAGAAATTACTTGCTCAAGTATTCACTGAGTTTAAAACATGAAACACTGTCAAGTACGGAACAAGAAATGGGAGAATTTAACAGTTTGCATATGTTGCAGATGCAAAGAGAAAAGCAAGCCGGATAAGCCCATTTCCTTACAGAAAGCAGAGAGGTGGGAGAGTGATATACAAAGAGTTTTTTTGGTGCCAATTTAAATTAATCCACAATTTAGACACTGCCATGGTAAGTCTGATATAAAGGCAAATTAACATTCATACACCCGTATATAAATCCTACAAATAAATATTTCTGTATCTAAAGGCAGTCCCTGGAATGGAGGATGCAGACCAACCGAAAAAAAACCCAGTACCATTTCTTTGGTGTTGGCATTTGATACTAGATTTCAAGTTATTAGGCTAATATATTTCACATGTACAATTCATCCTAAAATAGATGCAAGAATGAATTCCCAGTAAGGAAGCTGCTGTTAGCTGCAGTTGCTAGAACATGGAACCAATTCTGGTTTTTTTTACTGGCAAATAACAAAAGTAACTCACCCAAAAGCCTAACTAGAAAATAGGATGTTACTTTAATTCTGTACAGTGGGATATTTTTACACCTTTTCTCAGCAAACTTAAACACTGCCTTTTGAGTTGTGTGCCATGAAAACAAAGTATGAGATACCACTGTCTCGAGGTCAGTAGCAGTTTTGCCATTCCCATCAATGGCTCCAGTACTGTATGAGCAGTACGTGATAGCCTGATTTCAGAGATGGTAAGGGGATATGGCTTTTCCCATTGAACAGCATATAGGTGTGATGTCCGTCTTCCAGACAGGTACCTAAGGAGGTACTTCAGAAGTGCCTCTCTTTTGTAGTTTGGAACATCCTGTGTACTCTTGACCTGAAAATAATGAAATTTTTCTAGGCCTTGTATTCATTACTGTAAGTGAATGTAAACATAGAAATAGAAACTGGAAATACATTATTATTATTATATTAATAAGTAGCTATTTTTTATCATTGCTACCCATGGAAACCAAAAGGTAAATAAATTACTTCAAACCATGGCTTATTAACACTGCTAGCTCTTTCTATTAATATTCTTAAAGGTATCTGTAAAACTTATGAAAATTTCTGTTTCATTCTTAAAATGCCTCTGATTCACCCTCTGATTTTTTACATTACATAAACATCCCAAATGCAAACGGTCTAGCAATTACAGTAAATAAAAGTAAAAAATAATTTTTATTTATGCTCATGGTCTTTAAAATTACCTCATCATAGCCGATGTGCTGAATTTAAGCTTTCTGTTAAATATTCATACGATCACCACACTGGCAACTCTCCAAATTTCTTCTCCTCTGAGCTTTCGTTGCTTCTTATGGGTGCTTTTTTCATATTTGAGATTTTCATTTTTATTTAAAAAGTACTAAATCTCTAGGATTATAATTACGGTACTAAACCAAGTTTCTATTTTTAAAATAAAGGCAAAGTATCTGCTTTCAGAAAAATTATTATAACAAACTTTAGTACTTCTCTGTATCAACACTTAAAAATATTTTTCTTCTCACGCTGCAATATAATAATTGCGCTTCTGAGGCTTTTTTCATGACTGTTATGCCAAGGTACCATTAAAAGAGAACTTTTAGAATAATTTAACCTAATAATTTGCACCCATTTTTCCAGCACAAGAAATGAAAGGAACAAGAACATACTACTTAAAATAGACATTAAAGCTTAGTTAATGTAGATGTTTAAGCAAAGACAAATATGTTAGGGTGGAGGTTTTCTTCTAACTCTACCACTATCACCAACCCTACAACAACCCTACTACAGTCTCCTTTTTAAAAGGAGATTACTTTAATGCATCAATTTATTTTTGCTGAAGAATGTAATTTTTCACAAGAGTAAACCCTGTAACTTAGGTTGCTGGTTGTTCTGCTGTATCTGTTCTTGGAAATGCTAGGAAAAGCTTACTTTTTCCTTCCCCCTTATTTTAATAATCATCTAAAAAATAACCTTTGATGTTAAACTCTTCTTCCTGCGGAAAGCAAACAACATATATGAACATATTGTAAATGGTATCAGTACAGCAGGTATTTGCCTGTTGTAGTAATGGTTATCTTTTGTCCTTTTTGTTTTACTTTATTCCTTGCCTTCACTGCTAGTGATTTAGCATTTAACGAGACGAAAAGGTGAAAGAAGGGGCATGATCAAAATGTACGTGATAGAATTTGTGCGTCTGCTGTGTGAACCATTTATCCTAACACTGTCCTAGTCTCTTCTGATTGCATTCCTTCTTCTACTTTTTTACAAATGCAGAACTTAGTCCAAACACAACATTTGAGAACAAGAATGGGTTTAGAAAACTGTGGAATTGCATTGATCAGAACATGAAGAAAATCAGACTGCATAAAGTCTTAATCGGGCCTTGCCATCACATTCAACCACAGAAGAAAGTAAGTATCAATAGCAAAAGAACCACCAAAAAGAGAGAGTTAGAGAACTTTTACTAGTGTTACTTCAGATTACAGGCATAAGAAATCTGGCTGTTATCTGCTGGAGAAAACTTTGTCAGTCTCATGTGTGGTTTATGACAGTGTTTTTATGGGTTTAGGGGAAGAGTTAGAAGGAAGACTTTTGTAAAGACACTATGAAGCTTATGGATATCCTATATAAATATTAACTACTTAATTTAAATGTTGAGTATGCCACTTCATGTAAGGAACAGAAGTAGACTTCAGTGAGATAAAGATATGTAAAAACCTACAGCAGATTTAAGTTTCAGTCCGCACATACTTTTTGAAAAGACCTGAAAGACAAATGAGTTTTGATTTGTGCTTCAACAGAGAACTGCGGCTTAGGGCACAATCTAACATGCCTGCAACACAACTGGCTTTGATGTCCTGGCTAGCACTGCCAGATACCTTTCTGGTACAATTTGGGCTACTCAGCCACAAGTGAACTGAGCTGATAGACCAGTCTGGAGGAAGCTGCACTACTGCCCATGCTGTACATTACTTGAAATTAAAAAATGGCTCCAGCCTTCTTCTAGCTTGGTATTTTTCATGAGCACTAGACTAATTTACAAGATTGCTAGATAAGTAAGCAAGCTTGTCTGAATTATCATTTTTTTTCTGGAATACATCTATATTCTGTTGACACTGCAACCTGAGGTAAGATTATATATCTATCAGCATTTTTAATGCATGTTAGTCTGCTCAGAGAAGCACTGCTGCCTGAGTTTACATACTGTCACATTTTAATGCCCTAGCGACTGAAACAAAAGAAAATGTGATATAAGCCTTTTCCAAAATTATATTTGGGAAACAACCAATGTCATTTACAATCCAATAGAAACGTAACTATTTAATATATCAGTACATTCTGCTCTGCTCCAGTCCCTCTGCCTGAATATAATATCCCAAGCATATATCGCTTCTTTACTTATGCTAAGCACATAGAACTAAATCAGATTCCTGACTTTTGTTCTACACTTCTATGGCTTGAAATGAGATCCAGATGTTATTAAACTCTTCAATTTTGTTGTCTATCCTGTAAAGATATAACCTTTTCACGTGATGCTATGGATTGAAGATGCACTCAAAATTCTCATCATTCTTATCAGTCCAATACCATGACAGATTTGTTTTCAGAATCATCACCCTTCTTTCTAGGTGTCACCTTTAACACTGATTTAGACACAGCTATAATTCCTGAACTATAGATGAGTGAAAAAGAGGACTCTGACCTTGTTTTCTCTAGCTCCTGTCTCGTCTTACTGTTAGTGGTTCAGTTCTTTGTGGATACTTTCCACATACTCCCTTGTTTGCTTGCAGTGCTAAGGTGTGTAAAATGCTTTCTTCTTATGTCAAACTTTATTCATAATCAAATAGCATTTTTTGTTCATACTGTTGAAATACTTATGCAATCTCCCTCTGAGACATATTTGGAGAAATATTTGGGGAAATCTCTTCCCAATTTTTGAACCAGTTCATTAAATGGACAAGAAGCTCTGCAAAACATTGATTTTGAGCTGAATATAACCAAGCAGACTCTAGGGATCAAATTGTAAGAGCCATTTTCAGATTGCCTAAAAAGTAGAAGCAAAATTTCAACCAGATCCTAGGAATGGGACTCAGGATAAACACAGAATTAAGAGAAGGATGCTTAAATCAGCTTTATAGGAACTAGGAAATGATAGAAGGAATTCTCACTCCTTTCTTGGACTGTGGTATCTAACCAAAGCAGCAGTGAGGGATATTTGTGAAACTGGGGGCAGGACACTACAGGCCTGATGGCTGCAACGTTTTGGAAGGGTCAGGACTTCAAACCTTTTGTGTCTGAACCTTTACCCACCTCTGCAGACAGGAATACAAGTGCCTACAGAAACCTTGATGGTAAGGATGAAAGTACTCTGTGGTGATAGGACAATCCTGAATTCTGCTCCCTGCTTTCAGGATTCTTAAGGTTTTTGTCCTATAACAGTTTGATTTAAACTTTATCAATATGTCAGTAGCTGTGATCAGTCAAGTTTCTTTATACCTTGTGCCCTCTTCAAATATCAGGTGTCATTGCAGCAAATAGCAAACATTTAGTAGAGCGACAGAGAATAGATCATGAAACAACAGTTCTTTTATTGTGAGGTAGAAACAGTGGTGTAGCTAATGGTTGGATACACTGAAGACTTTTTTCACAAGAGCAATTTTTTTTATCTCAAGAGGGGAATATTGTTGATCGAACAGGATTAGTTCCATCTCAGCAATGTGCTTAGGTACCTGCTTAAATTCTAAGCACAACGTATATGTTATATCTTTTAAGAATGATTGATATTCAGGGTACTATATACTTATAAGTTGTTTTTTTAAATCCTTACAAAATGGTCAAAACACAAAAACTACTGAGATCGGTAGAAATGTAGAAAAACAGAACCGGGGGGTGAGGGCATGGAAATCATTCAAACAGCCTGCTGGGCATTCAGAATAGCCCCCTTGCTGTTCCCATATTACTCCTTCATGAAGTGACCCATTTTAAAAGCAATTAGGTTATGCTCCTGTTACTCTGACTAGGAATTTTCCAATTTATAATCTAAATGTGTTCACAGCCACTTTATACCCACTTCTTGTGTCAACACTTGTCCTTTAGCTTGAGGGTTTTTTTCCCCCCTCCCTACTGTTTTCTCTTTATTTATAGACAGTTTCCTCCATAACCTGCATTTGCTTGACTAAAACAAGCCATGCTCTTTTAGCCTTCCCTGTTAAAAGGTGTGCTCCATTTATTACTCAACCCAGAAGCAAATATTTCTCAATATTGATACTCTGTGACACCCAGGGGAAAAAATCACGAACCATAGAGCAGATTTCAGAAATATTCAAGTTGTTCCTTACATTCTCAGTATCTGACAGTTAGCAGAGCACTGTAATTTTCAGAGTAGGTTGTATCTCGGAAATAAAGTGGTACGGCGATAACAATGCACAACTGTTGGCTTTATTTAATAGCCAAGGACAGCTTTCATGGATCTTTATTGCTGCAATCAGAAATTACATTCTTGTTTCCAAAACTAATTGTCATCTTCCTTCCCTCCCCCTTTAATACATATTTCATTGATTTGAATTGCTTCTGATTTCTAGCCAACAGAATGGCTTTTACGATCCACAACTGAAAATAGAATGACATTGAATTTAACCTTCTAAATGTAATCCTTTTAAGTCTTGGTGGCTTATAATACAGCCATGTTGGTTTTAATGGCAGCTGTTTCCTTAGATTTACAGCTCAATTTTCACAAATACATGAAATACTTATTGTAGGTCTCAACCGACACGTGTTCAAGAACATTACAATAATGAATAAAGGCATTTTGGTAGTGTCACTAAACATATAATCAAACTCTCAAGGGTCTTGTGCCAAAGTGCTACATCATGGATTTTTTCCTTCTGGTATTAACTTTATTAGATGGTCTGTACAACCTGATTATTTGTCCTTTCTGGAACATTCACTTTTACCAACTGTCAAATAAAAGCTGCTAAAAGATGTATCTTGCAAAGGTTGTTTATGTAGACAGCCACATCTGCAGTATTAACTATATGTTGAGAATGGCTATCTGTCTGCTACAGATTTAGGGGAAGGGCAAGTTTCAGAAGACCTTGGCAAGTCTAAAGGCTAAAAATTAATGAGAGTTTTCATGCTTGATTTCCACAGTGTAAACTATCTTCTAGACTTTACTGTGACCTTAAATGCTATTAATCTTGTGAGAGATTATTAAATATTCTTAAATAATATCCACCATTCCATACAAAATCTTGAAAAAAAGATATAGCAATTTTATGTCAGAGAGATAGGAGGAAGCATATAATCTAAGGTCCCTTTCTGAGAAAAGGCTTTGTTCACTGTCTGAGTGCCAGGTTGCAGAGTGATTATGCCTTAAAATGTAGTGAGGAAACAATCAGCACTAAATCTGGCTCTCTGAGCTCACCTGCAAATCAGTTCTGTGCACACCTGTCTGCAATGAGGGGGGTGCCCAAAGTCTCCCAATGAGGGCTGTGCCTAAAGCCTCCCACAGCTTAAGTATCAGGGAAGAAGAGAGCTCCTCAGATGAACATGGGGGGAGTAAACAGCTTGATGGAGTGTGAGCTGGTTGCAAAGGTGCTTTACTGCGTGTAGGTATGTTGTGGGGCAGAGCTTGGGTGGAAAAATGATTGTATATAACCAGTGCTTATGTATGCAATGAAAGACCTCACTTGAGGTCTGTGCCTTTATATGCTGCAATATAGGACTAACTCATATCAGCTGTTGTGGTCTTGGATGAAGAATTGCCATACCCACAGCAAAGGGGGGAGAAGTCAATATAGGAAAAGCTGGACAAGGCATAAGTAAAAGTGTGCGGCATGTGCAAGGATCCAAAATATATTCCTTCAGCTCTGCTTTTATGAGTTACTGTGCTAACTCTACCTAGTTTTGAATATTCTCTCTGGAGTTGTGATTTACATCTGCTTTTTACATAATGCAGCTTGGACCCCATACAATGACCTGCACATGAAAGATGTTACTTGTCTGCCAAAGAATCCAATTTCCAAGTTTAGAATTCTTTCTTTGTGCTGTTAAAATCCAGTTGCACTCCCTTCTAGTTTGAATTGCATGTACTGAATATTGTATGGCTAGCCTCAGTTAGTTATTCTATTTAACTGTTTGTTTGTGTTTCTAGGATTTTTAAGTTAGTTCTCCAGTCTTGATTCTGATTTTATTAGTCATGTTAAATTGCTTAAGTCAAATAAGGGTTTATAATAAATAATTTAAAATCATGTGATACAGCTAAGTGAAGAAAGTGTGTAATGTCATTGTACACACAGACAACTATAGGCACATATTTATGATATAATAAATGTCCTTGGTAAAATTGTTTTCCTTAGTGTACAGTATTTTTTGCTATACAGAGAAGCACTTCTCTTCCCACAAGTGCTAAGCAAATATGTTTATACTTGTGTATCAAATTTCAGTTTGATTTTAAAAATGAAAATGACTAGTATATTCCAGCTGTTCCTGAAATCAATCTACTTTTCTTATTTTGAGTTTAATTTTCCTCAAAAAATCTGCATAGAATATGTAGTTGTATCTAAAAAGAGCATTCTTTATGTAGACGCCTCAGTAAATAATAATCAGCAAAGACTGAAAATGCTGCAATGAATTATATCTTCAGAAGAAAATGTTCTGGTCACATCACTGCATTTCATTTTATCTGATGCATTCACCCAGTTTAACAATAAGAACTATGATACTGTATATGAAACAGTCCATTTTTTTCTGAAAATAGATGGTTTGTATTAATGACAGGTAATAGCATAAATTGCTATACTAAAGGCATAATACATTTTATTTATGTCAATGCCAATTTTATAGCAACAGTCCAATGTATTATATGAAAATCACAACTGCAAAAAATACCCCAACATACAGACAAAACAAGTAAAAAAATTGGTTACTTAATTCAGTTTAAAGTAAACAAAACCTAAAAACTTAAAGGAAATGGAGAACAATTCTGGTGTAATATGCTCTCTCCTTCCTGACATTAGATCCTCTGACACTAGAATTTTACTTCAGTGGCTAACACCAGGTATGAGCTGTTAGTGTGGTGTACCACAGTATTGCTTTGCAAGAATGTTGAAAACCTAACTGCAGCATTTTCATTTCATTGAGGTATAGCTTTATTAATGCAGCCATTGTGGTGGCAGGTGTTACCATTGGTGACCTACACAAACATTCCTCCTCAAAACAGGTAGGTTTTTCAATGCTGCTCATTGGTTTGATCTTCAAATAGAAGCTCGAGTAGTTTAAAATTCTTATTCCTTCTTGAATAAAACTAGAATGAAGAGTAAAAAAAGATCATCCAAACAGAGCCCAGTTTTTCCTCTGTGTCAGCTTTAATGCAGTCAAACAGCTGCCATGCTAGCATCATGTTGCCTTACCTTTGAAATAAGTCAAATCCCCTACTTATAGTAGGAGACTCTTCAAGAAATGGTGAAGTTTCAGTCTAGGTTGTCCAGATTTTAGTATCAAACCAGAAGCAACAATTTTCACGCTTCTAAATTAGACACAGTTTCACAATGTGCCTTTCTGTGTTCCTTGTCTCGAAAGACTTTATTTAGAGCTGGAATACCTCTGGGACCCCATAATTCACTGTGAATACCATGAGCAACCCTTCATCTAGGGGAGCCAGGGCAAAGCTATAATGACTCTCGAGAAGAATAGTTCCATCAAATAAATAGCTCGCTAAGACTCGAACCTCTGTCTTGAGTATGTTTTTTGTGAACCTTAAAAATAAGTCACTTTATTTTTTTTAAAAAAAAAAGGTTTCTAAGATGCATGTCTATATCCTAACTAAAACAGTGTAAAAGACTGATCTAACAAAAATTGTTATTCATCCTCCATTTGTAATCAAGTTATAATAATATTTCTAATGGCTACTGTATTTAATCATGGTCATCTAGATCATAGCTGTATTTGAAATCCATACATGTACTCCAGACAAAATTAATTTAGTGGAGTTCTTCAGTTCTGTAATATTGCTTGGAGTAACAAGGCCTTTTCTTCCCTCACAACACAGCAGAAGCCATCATATACCTGGAACGCACTCAACACACTAGAATGCAGGATTTGTGTAAAGAATTTGTACAAAAGTGTGAAACCAGAACCAGATGTTTGTTATTTTAGCCACTGAACTTTCTCAGAAGACCTTGTACATTTTCTCCCATTAGGGAACATTCTGATACAAATGATGTCTTAGTGTTTTCATGTTCCAGAATAATCATGCAGTTCAAAACTTCATATGTAGCTGACACCCAACAGCACAGCTCTTTCTTATTTTTATGGTTTGCAACCTTAATTGCTACTATTGTATAAACAACAGTTTGAACCAAGACTACCTAACTGGGTGTAGCATTGAAACAGAACATGTGTCAGTCTCTGTGGAAGCAGGAAAACTAACAGTATCTGTTCTTTATCAATCAACCTAAATGAAAAAAATTAATATAAAATTTCTGATCTCTTTATTGCATGAAAAGAATAAAGCTAGAGTTATGTGGCACCTTTTCTTAATTTTCAGGTGGAGAGGACTGTCAAAGCTAACAAGGAATTCTAAAAGTTCTATATTTGTGTCAGAAATATTTCCCCAGAGATATAGCTTCAGTGACTGGTGAAACTAAGTATAATTAATTCTAGCGAGGCCTTTTTAAAATTTTTAAAATCAGAAGCAGTTGAAAGCTTTCTATTAAGAAGACAAGTTGGACCTTAATGAAATTATACACTACTAATAGTTTTAAAAGAAAGGCTAAATGTAATGGAAGAAGAGATATAATCCATGGTCAGTTTTTAAAGTAATAAAAGCAATTGGTTTCTCTGACTTGAAAGAAATAGCATGTTCTGTGCTCAATAATGCTAATCCTGGCAGTTGCTCCTGGCCATGTATCTCGTATAATTTTGAAAGGTACAAAGACATGAAAAACTTCTTATGAAACAGAACTCATGGATATTAAGATGACAGAGAGTGAAGTAACGAGTGCGGGCTTTGAAGAAAGCAAGGCAATTTTCAAAGCAACTAACTTTTGATTCTTTTTCTAGAGTTACTCTGTCAAAGATACTTAGCTCAGCTGTCATTTGTTCCTTACTAAAGCCATATGTTTAACAAATTAAATCGGCAGATCCATCTGTGTTATGGTGGTGAATAGCAGTGGTTAACTGTATACTCTGCATACAGATCATTCTGTTACAGGCAGACTCAATTTTGATAAAAAAAAAAAAAAAGCAGCAACCAGAACTGCCAGCTATAAATCACAGACATTTTCAGGTTTCTGATGCAGAAACAGAGAAGAATGAGATTATTTTTTTTCTTGCTTGCATAATTTGTTCAAAGCCAATATGAAAAATGTGGGTTTTTTTATGTAATTCCTTTAATATTTTCAAATTCAGAATAAGTCTGTTCCAGTATTTACAGTAGCTTTAGAAAAGCATACAGCTAGAATACAAGATATTATTCTATTCCATCATGCACAATAAGCTTTTATCTATTGAACAAATTTAGTTTTAAATACAAGCAGGTAATAAAGTTTCAGTAACATCCACTGCCTCATATCCCTATCTGAGTCATATCCAATAAGATATTTCAGCTTTGTAAATAAATACTTTAAGGTGTGTTACATGGGTTACATTTAGCAGAAGCTGAGCCTTTCTGCCTTAGCAAGTAGAGGGACAGAAACTGCAGCCATACTGATGCTAATCTAGTTTCAGTGAGGTATCATTTTCCAGGGGAAAGAATTGCTTGTTCTCACTTTCAAACAGCTTGGGCAGTGCCATTAAGGAGTCCCAGAGTTGCAAGCTCCTTTTTTAAAAGTAACCTTTCCATAACCAGCAGCCTCACCAGTATCATCACTTTCCTGTTTCTGGCATCATCCATTACACTGCACTAGGCAGGGATTCTCATTCCACTAACACATAGCTGGTTTATTTTGAACCAAATAACCACCTGTCTCTCATAACATCTTACTGAAACAGCAGTGTTTGAAGAGCCAAAAAAGATTATGTTTGAAAGCTGTCTGCTCTGCATTCTTTTGAGGACAACTGATCTCGCCTTCAGAGTGCATGCGTAACCAGACCTTGACTAGCAGCATGTAGGAGGAGGTGAATTCAGAGAAGCCAGATATCTCTCTAGATCCATGATAAGGGTGACTGAGCTAAAACACTGCCTGTCATTGACCTGTGGGATGAGTGGTGAAAGTTAAAAGTTTTGAATCAATGCCTTTCTGGATTCCTTGGCTGCTTCTTTTCTTTCCCCGGTCCACCCAAGTCCATCTTGGGGCCAGCACAGAAAACAGTTTTGTTTTCATGCAGACACAAAGTTGCTCTATTGAGAGTAAAGAACTCTTTAGAATTCCAACCCAGCCCAAGAGCATGAGCCATATACAGAGCTACCTTTTTGTAGCCATGCTGCAGACCTACCTTTACTTTAGGCCACTATCTCACCTTCACCCTGAACTAAGTAAAATATGTATCTTCACGCCAATAAAATTCTATGGAGGAGTTGCTTTAGTGTCATAAAATTAGTCTCAGATAAAAAATAATCCTTGATTTGCACAACAGATTAAGGATGAGGGTTGACTGCAACACTTACACCTCAAAAAGTATGTGTCAGTGAACAAATGCAAATGTTTCAGCTTTCTAGCAGCTTGTCAGCCATGCCTGAAATTATTTTGAATGGAGACATTTCCACAGCAGCTGACATAGGTATGAATCTTAGTATTGGAAGAATCGAGTGCTTTATGATTAAGTTGAATAGAAGTGCTGATGCACACCAAAATAAAAAAGTAAATAATATTCTGCGTAAAGTGCAGTTTTTCATCTGCTTCTGTATCAGTTATATGGAGAGTTGACATTTTTACAGTAATACTGCAGATGTATTTCTATCACCTTTAAGCAGAATCCAGGTGCAGCTCTGGGCAATGGAACAAGATTTCTGTTAGAAAAAGAAGCTGCTTTAAGAAGGGTAACTTTTTTTTGTTACATTATTAGCTTTTTTCCTGACTAATAAAAACATGGGTACTTTCATATAGGATATATATTCTGTGTGTGTCCACCACCACCAGATTTACTATAATCGGCCACATGAGAGAGGTAGTGAGGGAGATGTGCAAGAAATCCTGTCTGGGGGCATCCACCTCTGGGCTTGGGAGCTGTGTGTCCCAGCCTGGTGCCCAGTGATGACTGTGGCTGACCACAGTCCCTGTCAGCAGCCCTGCTCTGCTCACCCTGGCTGGACACTGGGGGCCAGGTCCTGCTGGGTGTCATTGCCTGCACCTCAGCCTTGTCTTCTGTCCCCTGTTCACCAGCTTCTTGGGGACCCCATTCCTGTTTGTCCTTGGCAGTCACCTCCCACCTCTTACTACTGGTTTTAGCAAGGGTTGGTGGTACAGCTCAAAGACCACAAGTGTTCTTAATGCGTATAATGTTCAAAAAATTCCTGAAAGATTTGTCCACCATCTCTTTGGCCAGCATAGGTTGCAAGCCTACAACTATCAAAGACAGTACTGAGCTGAGAGGTACTTGGTTGGATGCTGGTATGGAGGGACCTCTGTAGAATTTAAAAATGGGGTAGGAAAGAATAAAATGATAAATACTAAACATACTGTGGAAATCCTGGAAAAATGAGAGCACATCACTGCAAACAAAAGTAGTAGTTGCATAGTGGACTTAAGTCTAGAATACCATCAGCAATAGCTCTGAAATGTCTAATTTGAGGTGATCAGCTCTGCTGGGCTAGAAGAAACTGATGGAAAGCTAAAACCAAGTGCTGGAACAAGTAACACACAAAAAAAAGCCAGTGCCTTAAAGAAACAAATTTCCTATCTCCATTTTCTTTTCAACTTTATATCATGTGACATTCTGAGTCCATAAACTGATTTTCTTCTTACTAGTATGGAGAATGACATCTGCTTGTGTGCTGTAACAAAGAAGTAGATCTCGTTAAAAATAGCATAATGTACAGAAGAGGAAAATACTGGTTCATTTTAGTCTTTCATAGATAGGCTGTGTTCCACATTTATATATATACATATGTAAACTGTTCAATTACTGACTTCCTCTGCTCCTCAAGTGCATTGCAAATGGTCCACCATTCTGCTAGAAGATTAGAATATCTTGTCTCCTGAAATCATGGTAAGAGAGATCTTGAAAGTGCAGCAGAACTAGATGATAATCTCTGGCTCTTCACACACATGTAGGTCTACTTATCTCTTCTTCTCCTTTTTCCCTGAAAGAATTGCAGTAGGATTTCTAGACTAAGAGTAGAGGTCGTTAATAGTAGAGGATAGGTATTTAAAAAAAAAACCAACATTGCAGATTTTTTTTTTTTTCAATAGCACTCTAAGAGTTGTGTCAAATGAAGCTTATTTTCTCTTCTAGCTGTGTATGCATTCTTTTTGTCCTAGTGGTAATTTTAATTACAGTTAAGATACTATAAAAAGCTGATAACTCTCTAAACTGGACCAAAGCTGATTTTTCTCCTCCAATACAGGATTTGATAAAGAGTTTGATCTTATTTTCATTTTTCCCTTAAATGTGCTTATTTTTTCTTCTTTGTCACAGGTTTTAAGCTAACTGTTTCCCTTATAAGGGAATCCTTTCAAAAATCATTTGGGGTCAGAATGCATCCTGCCTGCATGTCTAGGAAACTTTGAAAAGGGTTCCTTCTTTCAGGTGTCCATTCCTACTACAATAGCTCTGTTGCTTGCATTGCCAAGGTTGCTGGCTATAGGGGCTGTTCCTATGGTATGAGCTGAGAAAACATTGACTCTCAAAGAATCTCCTCCTGAAAGATCAAAAGTAATTGTGCTTGTGATGACTATTTCTTCTGAAGTATCTGATTCACTGACTTGCTTACACAGTATTCCCAGTCATAACAAATTCTAGTGTAAAAATACCCCTCAGAACAGATTTCTTGACATTAATATACACTGTTTTAAAGTATTTTTTGTGTTGTTTCCATTAGCTTCTTTTTTTATTAGAAAGCTTTCCTAAAAGATAACGAGGTAAATCTAGTGTATTCGAAGTATGGCAAACTACCCCTACTTGCAAATGCAGAAACTCTCTACCCTTATATAAAGTAAATTAAAAGTTGTATCTGTTCTTATCTGTCAATGTTACTACACTCCTACTTCCTCTGCTTTGATATTTATGACAAGGTTCAATTTTTATTTTCCAACAAAGAACAAATGTTAATCACATCAAGAAAAATTAATGGAAACATTTTCAGAGGTGCTAATTAATTTGGCCTGATAAATTCCTGGCAGATGATGCCTCACAGCCTTGATTGTCCAAGGAGCTGGGCACCTGTTTCAACTCTGCATGACACCTGCAGCAGCAAAACCACAGAGTATCTATAAACCAGCCCAAGATCTCAGCCTGGGAGCTCACACAGATGATGGCATTTAGTATGGGTAAGTAATCCAGAACAGGGCAGTTTTAATTCTACTGAAAGGCTCAACATGGAACTCTAAATTTCCTTTTTCAACTAAGTATCCCTGCTTTGCAGCCATACTGAACCCTGGGGAATGCCTTCTGTATTCAGGAGTGAAAGCAAGCTGAGTCAAGATTTCAGCCTTTCAGTTTGGTATATTTAGAGTATATTTCTATTCATTAAGCCAGGCAGCAGGATAACTTTCTAACAATTATGAAAGATAGTATGCCTACTGCAGTAATACACCTGCTCCAGATCTGTCATGAATTATCTATCTTCACCATCTGAAATATCACTCCAGAGGATCATATGTCTTTAAAGTCCTGTTCCTAAACCAAAGTTTTCAGCATTACATTGACTCTTTTTATCATGTTATTTCCTTTCCTCTCACCTGCTTACTTCCTTTCAGCTTGAATTAAGAAATATATCTGTAGCTCATCAAGGAACAAAAATAGGCATGCTAGAGATAACAGTTTCTACAGTAAATTTTGAATTTGTTAGAAATTAGTTCTAGACAGGCCAGCTCATTTCTGCTTATCACATAGCATGAAGAGAAGTTTTAAAATGTAGTTGACTCTGGACAACATTAAAATGTTTTGCCAATGTGGAGAAGGAAAAACTGATGTAAAAAGGCTGTGAAGAAAAACTAGATAATCTGTCCGAAAATAATTCAGTCCATTTTACTGACTGATATCTACGGTACAATAGGCAAAAAAACACAAGATGTCACTGTAGACATTTCTCACCAACCTACATCTAAAGTGTTTCCAGATGTGTTCAACACGCTGTTCATCTGAGGGCACTTTGTCCTGCACGTTGTATGGCGTGCAGCCAACCCCAGCCAACAGTATCTGCTTCCAGTGTGTACCAAGCATACTCTGCAGAATGATAAGCTACCTGAATGTTCATATAGGGTAACATATTTCTGACATAGTCACTGATGACTACATGAACCAGTTTCCAAAGGAGGGGCTTCTGAAACAAGTAACTTAAATTTAATGCATTTGTTAGTGCTGTGCACTAAACACACTACCTTTTATTTGAATCCTAGGTGCTTTAAATGTATGGGGGTTTTGATTTTCCTTTTTTAAAATAGTACAGCAGGGAACTTATAGGTAATGGTATTCAAAATATACATGTTTTTCACTGTTTTTCATGTCAAACCAAATTACAATGTCATACCATGAGAGAATCTCTCAGTGGTCCCCACGTTGAGAGTCAGCTTTTTTTACAACTTGTCATTTCTGACTTACTGTGTTAGTCTAGTTTAGCAGTTGTCAAATCAGCATTTCAATATTTAAGCAATGCAGCTTTATAAATCATCATGCTAAATTTCTCATCTGTGCTTCATTCTATAATTTGAAAATCTCTTCTCCTGCCAAGTTTTTCTTAAGCACTATGAATGTACTGTAATAATAAACATCAGAAATAATTATATGGGTAGAGTTTGTCCTTTTGGGGGATTTATTTCCTTTACGCCAGGTAAGCATGAAGTATATTGTTATATTTGCTGGAAGAACTGATGTGGAAATTGTGCCTAAGTGGATAAATCAATGGATTGTTTGGGCAATAAAGCATAAGATATAGCATAACCAGTTGATAACTAATAATGTAGGTGCTAGCCAAGGGAATGTTTAGATGTGCTAGTGTACATGTCTAGTGACAGAGTTTTGACACATTTAAAATTATTTAATAGAGTGTGTTATCATTTCTGATACTATCAACTTCCATGTAGAACTAATGGAATTTTCAGTTTGCTGTACTATAATTTTAGCATCTTAAAATACTGAAGTGGTAAAGCCTTAGCCCTGCTTCGTATGTTATTGCTCTTACATAAGCTAGGTATTGGGGACTCTGGGAGAAGGAAGGCTTCCTCTGAAGCAGGAATAGCTATTTGCACCATTGCCTCTTGGACAGCGCTGCCTCTGCAAGCAGAATTTACCTCTGGCTTGTAATTACAGATAAGAAGCTGTGTGGAAAACTCACTGTAGCTTTACTTTGACCATCTTGCTAAGTTTCAATCCTTAATCCTTCCTTGGTGTGACTAGTACCTAGGATTTTGCATTTTTTTGGTCTCTTTAGCATTCTCCCATGGCATGGTTATTTATAACTTTCTTTAAAATTGGACTATACCATCTTGCTGTCCTACCATCAAAGTCCATTCTGATTCCTGGTTTAAAATGTCACAGTCTGGGGTTTTAAAGAGTCTTAGATAATTTTTCATGCTCATGAGGAATTTCTAGGGCTCGAAAATATTGAATGAAAATGCCAATATCTTACAAAGGAACTGGAAGAAGGTGGTTTGGATAGCATCTTTCAGCTGTCCCAGCATCGCAAGGTGGTTTTTTTTGAAAGGATGCTAACCCTCTATTGATACATACAATAGACATATTGATGGCATTTATAGAAAGATTCCACATCATCCCAACTGTATGTCTTTGGTTGTAATACTTTACAAAAAATTTTTAAGAATTAATGTAAAAGTTGTCATATTCTGATAAACTAGAAGTTCAGACACCCATTCTCAGTAAGCCACCAGGCACACTGTGTGCAGGGGCACAACAGAATGCAAAATAATTAATCTCCTGGATAAGAACTCATATGCAAAGGGTGCTGGAGAAACATGTGAACTCAGGATATGTGTGAACTCAGCTATACTATCAAGAATAATCTTTGGATTAAAGACAGTTAAGTGAAGAGTAAACATATCTGTAGTCTTAAACTGTTACTATTACACTGCTGAAACATTTGTCTAACTTTCACATGTGAACATGCTTTGTCCAGTTAATCTCATCTCTGCTTGGTGTGACAGAAACCTGATTTTTAAAATCATGTACTTCTAAATTGTTGCTCTGAATATTCTACAAAGCTGTTTATCCAATATTTGTGAATATTAAATTCTGCCAGCACTGAGTTCTGTTTAATAACAGTAATTTAATATTACTTGCAGAAAATGCATGGTGGGTGTTTTTTTTCTCAAAAACAGAGCAGCTTAAATGTTGTAAAACATTGCAACAGTGTAATAAGTGTAATGTAAGCAGCAAAGTTTTTTCTCCAAAATAAGTAGAAACTCATATACAGGATTGTTATTTAGCAGTAACTTGGATGGCATGGTATCAGTAAAAATGACAGATTATACTCTACTTCATAAAATCACAGAAATTCAGTTGGCTTTGGATTTGAACTGATGTAGATCAAAATAAAACTGCAACTCTTTCCAGGACAATTTTAATTCTATTCCACCCTTTTAAGGAAACGGTCTATGACTTCATAAAATAAATTCCTAAATTAAGTGAACATTTGTATTTTTTACAAAGATATTAATATAGCAACTTAAATCCTTAGGCAAAAGGAACACCACAGAGTTGTATTTTCATGCATACACAGACAGGCCTGTCTGGTGAAATAATCTCCAAAGCCTCTCTCTCTTAATACAAAGAAACAAAAAAGTTAAAAACCAAACCAACAAACAACCAAAAACCTGAACCAAAACAAAAAAACCCAAACATGATAGAGAAGATAAAATGCAGAGTCAGTAATTGAAGAATTTCAGAAGCTGTTGTAAGTCTTTACGTTTCACAACATTTTTCAGAAATTTTGATACTCTGAGAACTTCCATAGCGGGGGTGCTAGTTGCTCAACTTTTCCCTAAAAAGGAAAACGTGATGGCAATTCAGCTCTGACCTTCACATTTCAAATCTGAAATCCAAACTGAGCAATTGATGGAGGTTCCTTATGTGGCAATTTAGATGTCAATAGAAGCTCCTTAGCACTGAATACATTTGCGTACTGCTGATTATTCACATGCCAGGTACTGCATTACTGGGCTTCAGGAATAGAAGTGTCTTGAACTGGAAGGCAGTTAGTAAATTTTTAGCTTCAATTAATTATGTCAGTTTCTATATTGTAAATGTAGGATAAGCATGTTACCTCAAAAAATTAAGTAGTTAATGATAGTAAAATGCTACTTGAGAATGTTTCCAATAATACTACCATCTTTGTTCCCGTGACTGAGTTAGATGGCTGGTATTGTAGATTTAGTATGTAACTAGATTATTTTAGTAACATTCCACAATAGGTGGGATCCAGTTCTAGCTCTCTAGCCCTTTAGCTCATAACTGACATCCCAGGTTTTTGAAGGAGCTCGTGTTACATATTCGACCCAGATTATCGTTTTTTACATAAGCAAACTCAGATGATGTTTTTCTTTATGCAGATAACTGTTATTTTAGAACTCCTGATCAATCACTATCTCAGGATTACTACTGTTTGTTTTACTTGTTTAAGCAAGGGGGGGTTGGAGCATATGAATTGCTATGGTTACAGCATGAATGGTAGAGAACAATAGATAGCACTTGACAGCATTGCTTTGCAACCGTGTTTGAAATAGTGCAATGAATTAAAAAGCAAAAGCAAGAGAAAATGTTCTTTGGAACCTCTTTTGCTTCATTATTCCTTAAAACCTTCTGCATTCATTTATATTATGCGTGTACTTCATCAAAGGTTAATTTCTGATGTTCTGGCACATTTACAGGTCAGATAAATGAAATGAAATTCTGAAAAATATCAGCAAAATAATAAGGTATGGGAAAGGTTAAAAGATTCTCGCAGGTATGAATCTTTTTAGCACATACGAAAACAATGCCTAGACCTTTATCCCTATTTAATTTTAAGAAGGACTTTCGTGTTTGAAAACAAGTTGCTTCCAGTATAGATTTACTTTTTCAAGAGATTTAGAAAACAAATGTAAACTTATGTGACCTTTTCCATGACCATGACATGCTATTTTGAAAATAGCAGTATATCAATGAAATTATTCAATTTTACTGAATGTGATTTCTCCCAGCAAAGACAATTAGAGATCTGTGTGTGACCACAGGGCCATACTCTCATTGCAGTTACAGGGACAGGGTAGGATAGCTCACATGACTAGAATGCTGTCATGGGTGGCTATTTACTTTTTAGGAAAGACAGGCCAGCAAGGAGGGTTGGTGGACTTGCCTTTTATGTGAGGAAGCAACTGGAATGTATTGAGGTCTGCCTTGAGATGGATACAGAACAAGTTGGGAGCTTACAGGTAAAGATTAAGGGGCAGGACAACATGGGGGACACTGTTGTGGGTGTTTGCTATGGGCCACCTGATCAGGAAGAGGAAGCCCATGAGGTTTTCTACAGACAATTGGAGGTAGCCTCATGATCACAGGCCCCGGTTCTCATGGGGGACTTCTACCTCCCAGTTACCCGCTGGAGAAACAACACAGCTAGTCTCACACAGGTGAGGTAGTTCCTGCAGAGTGATATAACTTTTTGACACAGGTGGTGGAGAAGCCAACGAGACAAGGTGTGCTCCTGGACCTTCTATTCACAAACAAAGAAGGACTGGTTGGGGATGTGAAGGTTGGGGGCAGCCTTGGCTGCGGTGACCACAAGATGCTAGAGTTCAGGATCCTGCATGAAGGAAGCAGGGCAACATGCAGGATGGCAACCCTGAACTTCAGGAGAGCTAACTTACGACTCTTCAAGGACCTACTTGGAGAAAACCAATGGGTTAGGTCTCTAGAAGGTAGGGGGGTCCCAAGGGAGCTGGCAAATATTCAAGCATCACTCCTCCAAGCTCAAGATAGGTGCATCCCCATGAGTAAGAAATCAAGCAAAACAGGCAAGAGGCCTGCATGGAGGAGCAAGTTGCTTCTGGCAAAACTCCAACAGAAGAAGGAAGCTTACGGGATGTGGAAAAGGGACAGGCCACTTGGAAGGAATATAGGCATGTTACAGGGAAGCAACAAGGGAGGCTAAGGTCTCTTTGGAATAAAATCTGGTGGTGTTATTGCTAAGCTACTCTCCATCATCTTTGAAACGTCACAGAGAACAAGAGAGGTGCCTGAGGACTGGAGGAAACTCGGTGTCACTCCCAGTCTTCAAAAAGGGCAAGATGGAGGACCCAGGAAACTACAGGCTGGTCAGCCTCACCTTCAGGCCTGGAAAAGTGATGGAACAGGTCATCCTGGAAGTCATCTCAAAGCATGGGGAGGAAAAGAACGTTATCAGTAGTCAACATGGTTTCACCAAGGGGAAATCATGTCTGACCAACCTGATCACCTTCTATGATGGAATGACTGGCTGAGTAGAGAGGGAAGAGCAGCAAATGATGTCTACCTTGATCTCGGCAAGGCTTTTGACACTGTCTCCTACAACACCCTCATAGGTAAACCCAGAAAGTGTGGACTAGATGAGCTGACAGTGAGGTGGATTGAGAAGGGCTGAATGGCAGAGTTCAGAGGGTTGTGATCAGTGGGTCGAGGGAGGTGATCCTGCCCCTCTGCTTCACCCTGGTGAGGCCGCATCTGGAGTGCTGTGTCCAGTGCTGGGCTCCCTAGTTCAAGGGAGACAGGGAACTGCTGGAGAGGGTCCAGCGGAGGGCTGCAAAGATGGTTAGGGGACTGGACCATCTCCCTCATGAGGAAAGGCTGAGAGAGCTGAGCCTGCTTAGCTTGGAGAAGACTGAGAGGGGATCTTATCAGTGCATACAAATATATTAAAGGTGTGTGTCAAGAGGATGGGGCCAGTCTCTTTTCAGCATTGGCCAGCAACAGGACAAGGGGCACCAGGCACAAACCGCAGCACAAGGATTTCTATCTGAATATGGGGAAGAACTTCTTTACCTTGCAGGTGACAGAGCAGTGGGACAGGCTGTCCAGACAGGGTGTGGAATCTTCTCTGGAGATGTTCAAAACCTGCCTGAATGTGATTCTGTGCAACCTGTTCTAAGTGAACGTGCTTTAGGAGGCGGGTTGGACTAAATGATCTCCAGAGGTCCCTTCCAACCCTGACCATTCTGTGATTCTATGTTTAACAAAAGCCTGCTCCTACAGAAAATCAGAAAAATAAATGAAACACTTTTTGATCCATTTTGAGTGAATACAGTAGAAGTTATATAAAAATAGGGTCATTTTACTGGTGCATCTTTCTCACTAATAATTTTTCCATGTTTTAAACTCTAATGCTACACAAGTCTACAAAAGAATTTACTATTTGAAATGTCATTTAACACCAGGATTGGACTCTGAAGAAAGGAGGCAGAGCATTTTCATTATTTAAAAAATGCACTGTATACTTGGTCAGTCTAATTTTTCATTTTGTTTCTCCATTCTAAGTAGACTTACTTTTATTAACAATGTCCTTTCTTTGATTTAGAATCACAGAGTCATTTAGGTTGGAATAGACCTTTAAGATCAAGTCTAACTGTTAACCCCAGACTGCCAAGTCCATCACTAAACCCTGCCCCTAGGCATTGCATCTACATGTTTTTTAAACACTTCCAGGGATGGTGATTCCACCACTTCCCTGGGTAGGCTGTTCCACCTGCTTACCCTTCCAGTGCAGAAATTTTACGTAATATCCAGTCTAAACATCCCCTGATGGAACTTGAGGCCATTTCATCTTGTCCTGTCACTCGTTACTTGGGAGAAGAGACTGACACCCACTTGGATAGAACCTCTTTTCAGGGAGCTGTAGAGAGCACTAAGGTTCCCCTGAGTCTCCTCTTCTCCAGGCTAAACACCGCCAATTCCCTCAGCCATTCCTCATAAGACTTGTTCTCCAGACTCTTCACCAGCTTTGTTGCCCTTGTTTGGACATGCTCCAGCACCTCAATGTCTTTCTTGTCATAAGGGGCCCAAAACTGAACACAGTATTCGAGGTGTGAATACTACTACATTCATATTAGATTTGTTTATTAAAAAAGTGAAAATTCTGTGGGATTCCATCTGATCCGTGATCTTCCTTGAGGCTATTCTTTCAAAGACTTGTTTCCGTTCCCAAGACTTTCCATCACCCCAAGAGAGTACAAGCTTTAGTATATATGCAAATGGATAGGCCAAGTGTTTTATCACTAGCTTTGGCAATAAAACCAGCAAAGCCAATCTGATCGATTACCTATCTATATTGTGTATTAGTCTTATCATAACATACAACTATTGTCTGAACAAAAGAACTGTGGGAATTTGCCTCATACCTGAAAACAATAATGTAACTGTCCAGTGTGAAAAAAATGTGGCAAAATCATAGCAAGCGTGTGCTTGTAGGCAAGGCGCTGAGAGGTATGAGCTGCCTTTTTGGCCTGGCTGCATTGTTATCGCGGAGTTCACAACGGAGAAAATGGCCTTTGCTACCTAGCCTGACACTGAGAACTAGAGAAAGCTGAGACTCAGTAAGGATCTGTTCTTCATAATAGGCTCAGAAAAGATGAGGTCAGGCTGCAGAGTATGAACACAAAGCATTTAGGTGACCTTTTTTTTTCCTTTTTTTCCTGTTAACTAAATCTATTTCTTAAAATTAAGCCAACCTTTCACATCCCATGTTACTAATGATACACTGATTTCAGAGAAATTGTTGTATGGGAGCACATCCAGGATGGGTCCAGGCTACGCAGAGAGGAAAGGTTATGGACTCCTTCATCAGCTCAGCAGCTCCGGATTAGCCACCTGAACCATTTTTGCAAAGAGTGGGCAGAGTCTGAGATGGAAGGGGGACGATTATACAATAGAAGATTGCTTTAAAACCTTACTAAATATGTAAGTGACTGTTCTAGTCTAGCACTTCAATTTATTTGCTATTATAATGGAAGTTCAACAGTGATGAAAAAATCTCAACTGCTTGTATAATACTATCTGGGGTTTTACAGAAAATATGCAGTGTGTTAGGTGGCATGAAACTAAGTACATATCAAGTAAATCCACAATCCAAGCTGCAGTCCGAATCAGCGTTCTGGGAACTGAAATGGGGCTAAACATATAAGTTATTTTCATTGTTATTGCATGAACACAAATGTTGACAGATATTTTTCTAAGATGACCTGAAGATTCCTTTCTAAATGTTATTAAACTGAATATCACACTGCAAATCTTCCCAATTAATTTCCGATTGAGGAAATATGTTATTTGACCAAATATAACACTTTTCATTCTGTTTTCTGTCCCTGTGTTTTAATTCAATCAAAAGAAATTGTGGAACAGAATTCCAAGAAGTTTAAACATTTTAATTTGAAAAGGATAATTTAATTTGAAAATCAAGCATTTTGAGGTTCTCATTATTGTCCAACCATTTTTTTTCTTCAGCCAAAAGCTGCTCTTAAATTTTATAAATGGTTTAAGCTGTTCTTCTAAAAGGGCTTTTATTTTTGCAAACTTTGGTCACTTATGTCAGCAAACTGTATATTGCACACATATTAAAAGAAGAAGAACATTTGTAGTCCTGCTGAAAGAGAAAATGAAGGAACAGGCTTACCCTACATGCAGCCACTTTCAGACATGAAAGGAAGTGGCTGTGTGTCCTTCAGCTCCACCTGGCAGTCTCAGTGCAGGCGCCTATGGTCACAGAAATAACCCTGCCAACTCACAATGTTTTCTTGGAGCACTAATCCTTGCAGTCAATGGAATCTCAACTCCACCTTCTGCAAGAAGATAAATTTCCAGACATGATAATTGTAAGTAAGAGCTTGGAAACATGACTCAAACGCAGCATAAAATTCCAGAAACTAAAAGTGATTCCACAGCCCCAGGAGCATTATCCCGGATCACTGTGCTTTGAGGGGAAACAGCCCAGAAATTTCACTGTGTGAGTCCATCAATATTGCAGAGGGCAGGGCAGGTGAACAATACAGAACTGTTTGAATGGTTGAACATTACAGGAAATGTGGACCTTGAGGTGAAGGCAAAAAAGGTGGAATGTTGTAGTGCTTTATAGAAACAAGGGGTGGAGGAGATCCTACAGGCATAAGTATGATGTGCTCTGGGGTATTTGGATATTTTGAGAAGCTCCCAAGAAAGTTTTGCAGAAAAGCAGGAGGTTCTTTGCCATTGTGTTAGAGGCACTGTAGATATAAACTCTGTGAGAAGCAATACACACCAAAAGTCAAATTAAGTACATTGATGAGACGTCATTTTTGGGGGATGTATGTATGAGAGGCATGTTGTTATATATGGGAGGTAAGGCAACGTATGTCAAGCCATGCCACCCATGACTGTGTTGGCAAATGAAAGCATACTGCTTGGGGATTTTTGGTTTTGCTATTTTAGGTTTTAATCTTCTTAACTGAGACATAGCAACGGCTAGATGCAAAGTATTCCTCTGCATCTGATTGAAAGGATGGCATGTGAAAGGAATGCTGCAGATGGGTTTTGAGCACCACTTTTCTCTTACTTATGTAATTCATCCCAAAAATACGCTAGCAGAAAATGCAAGTGCTCTGGTGTGTTCTGACAGAACTGAGGTCACTATATATCAGTCATAAAATACTAATAAATGATACAACATATATGAGAAAAAAATTTGCATTTTTCAATGAAAAGATTTTATTTTTAAATGTTTTAAGAGCTTCTAAAATCCATTCTATAACACATAATATTTCAGAGTCAGGGAAGTCTGTTTTCTCTTTTATTATTCTTCTACCTCATCTACACAAAACTTCCCCTAGACTTCAGTCAGAAAACTTGTCCTAGTGGAGGAATTTACGTGAATTGCAACTAGGTTTGATTATTTTTAGATTTTGTATCATATAATGGTTCTCATTTGAGACTTTTCATTAAAGTTCATAGATGAAATCGATACAAATCAAATGATACCAAACAAGTTGTTCATTTCTTTAAAATGTGTGCATGGTGTTTAACTTAAATTAAAATTAAGTCTGGCAATTGAAAGCATTACCATTTTAATTAAAATGACTCTGTCAAGAGATTGAAAGGTTGAACCTCAAAAGGTTAGTGTTTGCAAACTATCAATCGCCAAGCTGGTAAAGTAAGAATGATAAGAATAACAAATGAGAAACAAGTAAGTCTAGAAATCTACTTGTACAATTATATAGTAATATCATGACATTTTTCAAATAGAAAGCTATTCTTAGGTCTTAAATGACATTAAGTTCAGGAAGTTTCAAACCACTTTAGAGGAGTTTGGTTTTAGGTTTAGGGTTGTTTGTTTGTTTGTTTGTTTGTTTTTCTTTTTAATAAACTGCTAGTGTGTAATGACAACTTTTGCATTAAAATAGCTTCTACACTTACTGAGAAACCTGAGAGTGTGTTGTCTTACACATTCCTCATCCTTATTATTCTGGCTTCAGAATATCCTGAGCTGAAGCAATCAAGGTCATGATCATGTGTTTGATGACACAGAAAATTGCATGTTTCTTTCATGAGATGATGGTTTTGGGGCTTTGTTTTGTTTTGTAGGGTAGATGTTGTGAAAAAGGACCTGAGGTTTACAGTTCACTTTACCAGTAATCTATAAGCTGTGTGACTTCTTTTTACTAAAATTTTGCCCTACGTGCTGTGAAATCGTAATTTCTGGATGTTTTTTAGTTTTCATTGGGCCCTAGCACATGGTTTACATATAAAATAATTATTTTCTCTTTCACCCTTCAGCAGGTAGTGACCAACAGAACTCAGCCACCTGGGACTTTTTCCATGACCTCTATTCCTCCTACTGTACAGTGTTTTGATTCTACTGCAGCGGTGTCAAAATGTATAGTTTTACAAATTGCTGCATGAATGTGCTGTACATCATATGGATCCAGTCGCTTCTAGATTCAACTGTTTGATAGTGCACAATTTTTGAAAGCTTCATAATTAGGAAAATTATTTCTATTGACTTTTGGTAAAAAAACCCCATGGAGTTTAAAACTGGTGTAGCATGGTAAAAAATTACTTTATAATAATACTTTATAACAATATAATAACTAGCAGTCATGGGAAAAGTGAAATCCACCTAAAGCCACTTATCTTTTCTTACAGCTTAAACTCAGTAGGATCTGTGTACCTAGGTCAGCCTGTTCCGTCTGGGGGGCTTTTGTGAAAGAACCCATAGCTCTTATAATTGACTTACTGTAGTTATTGCAATTCATAATTATTGCAGTTTTCTCTGACTATAGTCATATCTCAGTTGTTTCCTTGTACGGATTGGATTGTTTCTAAACATAAAACTTTTTATTTAAAAAGAAACCCAAAAGTATTTTTCCTTTAGGGTATGAAGAGTGCAGTGGTGAAAGAACAATGTTGTGGGAAAGAGTCACTTCTGGTCTAATGAATACAGAGGAGATATTTCTACCTCAGGAGGTGAGTGTGTGGTCATTATCAGTCACATAAAATATTTTAACTGCCCTCTGGAGTTGTGACTTCTGGGCTTTCATAAATCAGATGAGATACTGGTGGTCAAACAGACTTATTTATATTCCCTGAGTCAAAAGGACTGTTTTTCCACCATCATTTTCACCCTGCACTCATCATCTAGTTCTATTTTTAAATAACTTTAGAAGCTATTTTTCACTGCTGGCTGATTTCCAGCAAAGGAAAAGTGGTACCTGACTTCTATGCAGTGAAAAATGAGATCTTCCTAGTTTATCACTAACCTGACCTCCCATGAAATTCTACCATTTACCAATCAGTGGGACTTAGAAACCTAAATGCCTTTGAGTGTGGGTGAGCGTACACCTCCTGTATATGTACACAAGTGTTAATACCGAGAGCACTCGAGGAGATCCAGAAATTTAAGACTACCACCCTCCTTAGGAATAACCTCTCCTCCCACTCTTCAAAGAGCTTTTACATCCAAAAGATAGTTGAGCCCCTACTAGTGTTTTCTTTCTGTAATAACTTCTTGCTGAGCCTTAGGTTTTTCTTGTTGCTTTCTTCACATTTCAGAGAGATGCCAGGCTCCTGGGGAACTTGAAGATCAAATGAGTTTTATGCGCATAGTGCTAGGGCAAAGAAAGAGTCAAACTACAGATGGCACAGGCATGAAAATAAAAGAGAAAATCAGTCCCAGTGCTGCAAAAAGCCCAGTCCAGACAAGTTTAAAAAAAAAATAAAAATTATATATCAGTCCACCAAGAAATAGTTTACCATGCCAGGGAAACTGAATGTGGTAAAAGCATCTGATTCTGACTTGAACAGGATTGTCTTAGCCCTGATGTCTTTTCAGCTTCTAAAAATAAAAGTTGAAATAGCTGATTCTCATGTATCAAAAAAGATTGCAAATAATTATTTTTTAAAAAATATAAGGACTAGCAATATAGGCCAGAATCATGTCTTCTTCCTTTCTTAGGGATGATTTATGGTGAGACTATAGTTAAAAGTACAAACTTCCAAGCCAAATGTGTGCTAGTTTGGGAAAGCAGGATTTTATTTTGTTTAAATTCTGTTTAAAATCTGGCTAGTTTGTTTCATTATGAGTATTCATCAGATTATATGATTGGTTAGGAAACCCAACAAACATGGTATCAGAAGTGAAATTCTAGCACTCAGTTCAACACAGGACTTCATCACTTACTGTTGAAGAAGACATCTTTTTAAAATGCACTGTGAATAAAGCCAATTTCTAGAAGATGTAACAGAAGTTCTATATGCAAAAGAAAATAAAGCATATTAAAGAAGCAAGCTGTCTTTGTAATTAAGCCAGCCACCCAGAATCTGCCTTTTGACCCAATGACCAAGCCAATATTGCTTGTCAAAGAAAGAGGTGTGGTGGGTTGGTTTGACATCTCCTCTGTAAGTGCAATTTGGTTTCTCCTGATTTACCAAGCACAGAATACCTAAAGAGCACAAATAGGATTGTAAGGACAGATGACATGTACTCCCATGCATGAAACAGATATTAGGTTATAAGATGTGCAGTATTTCTGAAGGACAAAGAAACCAGATGTTGGCGTGTTACCTTGTAGTGGCATAAACATACCACAGCCTCACAAAAAGAACTGCTGCACGTCAGACATCTATTGAGTCTCAGACTCTGGGGATGCTACAAGCTGCTTCATTGCTTTGTCGCTCAACTACCATGTAAACTGGAACTTCTTTAAGAGCATCAAACATGTCTTCATCACAGGTAACAATAACGATAAGTAAAACCTAAGATTATGTAGCTGTGTGTGTCCTGCACTAAACAAAAATAAAATTCTAGGAAAGGAAGAACCGAAGGTATTGCTTGAATGGTAACTGGAATTAGAGTTTCTAATTTGTCCAGAAACTTCAGCCACCAGCTAACAATTTCTCCTGAGGTGTAAAATTTTTCCCTTTCAAACGTCCCCCCCAAAATACTTTACAAGATCCAGAGGAGGCTAGACAGACAAACTGCATTTTGAAATACAGACAGTTTTACAACACCAAGTCACTTTTAACAATCAAGTAGATCCATTAGGTATTGACAAATTTGTGTTTAGGCAGTGGATGGAATTCAATGTTTAACTAATGGAGGTTAATCAGTACAATCTCAGTTGAATCCTTCTCATACTAAAATAAGCAGGAGTTTACAATTAACTTCAGTAGATGTAGAAACCAACCCTTTCCCAGAATAAATAAAAAGCAGAGCTGATAGTAAGAACTTGGATTATCTGAACTTTAAGATAAATAATTGGTAGTTACTGTGGTATGTAATATTTTACTCTCAAGTTTAATGGTGTTTTTTTTCCATAAACTGTGGCTTCTAATCCTGTCTACCTGCAGAGTAACAATCGCCCCTTTTAATAAACACATCAAATTTGTCATCTTTACAAAGAGTCTTATGGAGTATATAACAATTTGCATCTATATATATATATATGTATATATATACATATATTTTTATGTATGAATTATCTACATATGTGCAACACAGACAAAATACACTTTACATCTTTTGAAACTTGCTTGTATATTTTGAATCTTCATTCCTCAGCCGACAAGTGAAAAAACTATTATTATATTCAATCTTGTGAAAAATGTTCTTCTAAAACTTAAATGGACACTCTAAACAGCCAGGCTAAATTTTTATGAAGAATCTAGTCACAGCGCAAATGTTTTCTATTTTCAAGTTTTACAAGCCACCCCTCTCCCAGGACGCTTCCTAATATACTAATTTATAATCCAAATGGTTTTTCCTACTGGATGGTTTTACCTAAGCTGTTTTTCTTATACCTGTGAGGTCAGAGAAGCCAATCTCATCAGTATTAAAGCTTGTCTAGAATTTTGACTGACTTTTCTTAAGTTCACTGCAGAGTGTCAAAACCTCAAAAGACTCTTTCCAGCTTCCCTGGGACTTGGTGGCTATATACTTAAATCCCCTTCCCCCACCTCTCCAAAAATTTGTAAATTTATAATGCTCTTTGGGCTCATATTTGGCCTTAGAATAATATAACTCTGGAATTATTTCATAACATATGGTTACTACACACTCTACATATCATAAATAATTTCATAAATAGCCAGCATATCACAGGGTAAAAGAAATAGGATATATTGAAATGCATGGAGGGAATGGTCAGTTGTGTGAGGGCCTTCAAATCCATATCCAGAGAGCATTATGCACTTGTTAAAATGAAGTCAGAAGAACACAAGCCACCTCTTTCTGCTGTGCACTACTCCAAATATAGTTCTTTGAGGAATGTTAGAATTGCTGAGACAGGTTGTGGAGGTGGTAAGATGGGTAGGTGGTAATACCAGATAAGACCTCAGGCAATCAAAGCAACACTCCTAATTTCACTAAATAATCCCTCTGTGACCTTTGGCAAGTTATTTAAGATACATTTTGCAAAAGCTCATAATGAATTCAGATGACAAAATCCCATTTATTTTCAGTGAAAATCAGTGTGCTAAATGTGCCCAAGTTGCTCACAGATATGGGACACGGTCTCTGAAATTGCTTAGGGAAATGAGTCACCAGGGAATTAGGATGGCAAACTTTTTAAAGAAACTGTTTGTAGAGTAGTGTTGAATGATGCTAACCTGTTCCACAAAGATACAGATGAAGAGCTTGAATGTTACAGTGGTTAGCAGCTTAGAAAGATATATGGATATACACACACAAAATGCATGTTTTCTATGTGACCTAGATGCACACTCTGCCTGACTTCTCTTGCTCAGGGTTAGAAAGCTCATCCTGCACAGCTGGAAATGCAGGAAGGTGATAGATCCCATCACTTCTGAAAATTACAGCCAGGTCATTTAAGTTACTTGAGAGAGTGCTGACTTCTTGCAAAATTAGGACTATTAATGCTTTATTTCAGATGACACAGAGGTATCACTGAGGAAAGTGAACAGCCTTTGCTTTGTTTTGTTTTCCTTAGAGAGCTCATTGTCTGGAAAAAAGCTGATTCTATAATTCAGTTGATTATCCCACTGATAATGAGGACAAGAAAGCACTGAAGATTTCTCATGTAGGACCGTTCCTTGTGATTAGCTTTTAATATTCCTAACCCAAAAGCAGCTCTCAGAGCCTAAGAGAAATCATAGTGTTTAATCATCCGGGACTGGGAAGGAGAATGCAGCCCTTGCTGGGTGACAGTGTTTAATCATCTGGGACTGGGAAGGAGAATGCAGCCCTTGCTGGGTGACAGGAAAGGGTAGCACAGAAATGTTCAGAGGCTGGTGATAAAGTAGAAATTATTTCATCTTGTTTTTTGCTCCTCTGAAGGAGCACAGATAAGTTCAATGCTACAAGAAATAGGAAATGCCCTCAGGCACTGAAGATCTCAAGAGTGCCTGTGTGTCTCTCTCTGCCTTTCTCTCACACCACTGAACAGAGTAGTTCTTTAAAAATCCCGTTCCAGACAAATAACTGAACTCATCCCATAGAGCCAGGAGAGAAATGAAACCACACTAATTCCAAGGATTAACTGTTGTGGATGGCTTTCACACACACTGGTCCAGCAGCTAATTATCAAAAGGCTGCATCATGTGCTTCTAAGGGTAACGGCTGGTATTTCTGATTCACAGTGTGGACAAAAAATCCCAGACAGAAGGCATCATTTTCCTGTCCCTCTTCTTCCTCTCCTCTCCAAAACCCCCATAAGTACATGCTCAAATATTTCTAAAAGAGGTAAGCGTTTTTTGGTCTGAGCCAATAATCCAGAAAAGTAGATGGCCCTTTGGAAACACGTTAATTAGAGAAGACTTCTTTATTCTTTTGATGGTGAGTCAGCAAACAGGAGTAAACAGAGGCTAACGAGGAATTCAGAGGTAAGCTGAGGCCATGCTCTTGGTGTTTATATTTCTGTTTTGACAATCTGTTCCCCTGCACATTTGCCCTCCTTTCAGGCTTCCTTGACCTTCCCCGGCCCAGATGGTGCTCCTTGCCATGGACCTGTGTGCCAGACCTGAGGGCACTCTCTCCATGTGGACCTGAGGTGGCTCAGCAAGGCACGACCTCTGAGAAAGAGAAATACCTTTACTGAGGGCATCTGGCAGGGTCTGCGTGTGAGCCACGCGCCCAGCTGTTCAGCACTATCCATCTGGCAGGGCTTTAGGGCTTACTCTGAAGCTGATTTTTAGAGACCTAGGGAAAATTAGTCTCGGCACCTGATGTGCCTGGAATTTTCAAGCATTTCCAGGGTTAAATAGAGGTTGGTTTAGAGGGATTTGGCTGTGTTCTTGTATACAGTCCTTTTGGATCTAATTTTGTATATGTAATTTATGTTTTGATAGGAACACAGGTGCTATTTGAGGCTTTGAATTCAGAAATTAAAGCGCACCTCAAGAGACATATATCCATGTAAATTGAAACTAATGAAGAGGTTCCTACAAAGCCTAGCAAAGCCAATCTATGCAGCTTCATAGATCTATGCAATAAAGGCATTCTATAAAATTGAGTTAAATGTATTAATGTAGTAGTGTGCTACTTTATTAAGTTAACATACTACAGCATGAAATGAACTTTATCCCTTTAGGAAAACAATTATTATTTAACGTAATACCATTTCCTGTGTGTTAGTACTGCAAAAACAAGGAACCATAGTCAAAATACAATTATCATCTCAGCAAGACAGCTCACAGATTCTTCTTATTTACTTACCCTGGCTTTGGGTTTTTTTCAGCCTTGGACTTGCTCAGTGTAAACAAACCAATATGATTTTCAGACAGTCATTTTCCTAAAACCATCTAAAAGAATAATACATTGCCCAGCAAATATGTAGATATGATTGTATTGAATGACATTTCTAATGGTTACTTACTCTAAGAAAACTGAAAATCAGCTGCTTTACAGTGTTTCTAATTTGCATTAGAATTTATTTTAAGCCAATTTCCTTTATTTCAAATGTAACTGAACATAAGGGGTACCCCACCATTTATTTGGGAGATAATTCATTAACTTCTGTGTCTCTAAAATGAATATTCACTTTACCACATTTACAAGCTGGTTTGGTTTAATACAGAATCATCACTGAGATCAACAGTTTCATTTATATATTGATCTGTAAGTGTGTTTATTTCTTGTACTCAGTTAAATGTGACACATAAAAGAAGCACGACTGGAAAGCAACAAATCATTATCTGTTACTAGTTCTCTATCAGATTAAGTTTTCCGTTTGAATGTTGTGGTTTAGTTTATATCAAAGGTAATAAGCTATGTGATCTGTTACGATGATTGGCCAGACAAAGAAAAAGATTTGTTTTCTCTGAGCTGGTACCAGAAGCTGCAGATGTCACAGAGAGAGAATATCTAATAGTTTTCCTTCTTTGAACATTACCTTTCCTGTTTGGCATATGTCACCCATTAGAAGCAAGCTTAGCAGGTTATAATGCCTAACCAGGTTATTCTTGTGACTTCTAAAAACACTAACTGCTGTAACAGATTTTGCAGTTTTCTACACCATACCACAAAATTTACTTTATGGATGCACAAATGTACATGATTAAATGTTAAGTATTAAAAGATTTAAAAGCAACCAAATAAAACTTTGCTTTCAAATGATGAAGTAAATATGATTAGAGGTCAAGATGAGCTAAGTGTTTTATACAAGGGACTATGATACATTTTCTTCACTGAATTAACTATCTCTTAACAATCTTCTTTACTACCATCTCTCAGCCAACCTCTTTTCTAATGTATTTATTTTTACAGTAGCACTGTAAAATGGACCACTCAGTGGATAAGGAATTGGCTGGATGGTTGCATTCAATGAGTCAGTGGCTCAATGGTGAAGTGGAGACCAGTGATGAGTGGTGTTCCTCAGGTTCCTCAGGTGCAACTGGTACTGTTCAACATCTTTGTTGGTGACATGGACAGTGGGGCTGAGTGCATCCTCAGCAAGCTTCCTGATGACACCAAGCTGTGTGGTGTGATCGGCACGCTGAAGGGAAGGGATGCTATCCAGAGGGACCTCAACAGGCTTGAGAGGTGGGCTACATGAACCTTGTGAAATTTAATAAGGCCAAGTGCATGGTCCTGGGTGTGGGTCAGGGCAATCCCAAGCACAAATACAGGCTGAGTGGTGAATGTATTGAGAGAGCCCTGAAGAGAAAGACTTAGGGGTGTTGGTTGACAAGAAGCTCAGCATGGCCTGACAGTGTACACTTGTAGCCCAGGAAGCCAATTGTATGCTGCATCAAAAGAGGTGTGACCACCAGGTCAAGAGGGGTTATTCTCTCCCTGTACTCTGCTCTTCTGAGATCCCGCTTGGAGTACTGCATTCAGCTTTGGGGCCCCCAGCATAAGAAGGGCATGCTCCCGTTGGAGCAAGTCCAGAGGGCCATGAAGATGATTAGAGGGCTGGAGCAGCTCTCCTATGGAGAAATCTGGGAGAGTTGGGGTTGTTCAGCCTGGAGAAGGCCCCAGGGAGACCTTATTGCAGCCTTCCAGCACCTCAAGAGGGCCTACAGGAAAGCTGGAGAGGGACTTTTGACAAGGGCATGTAGCGATAGGACAAGGGGTAATAGTTTTAAGCTGAAAGAGGGCAGATTTAGATTAGATATTAGAAAGAAATTCTTTACTGTGAGAGTGGTGGGACACTAGCACAGGTTTCCCAGAGCAGCTGTGGATGCCCCATCCCTGGCAGTGTTCAAGGCCAGGTTGGATGGGGCTTTGAGCAACCTGGTCTAATGGAAGGCATCCCTGCCTTTGGCAGAGGGGTTGGAACTAGATGATCTTTAAGGTCCCTTCCAACCCAAACCATTCTATGGTTCTATGAAAATAGAAGAGCATTATGTCCTTTTCAGAGATGCAGAACTACAGGACATACTTCTTAAATGTAGGCAGTTAGCAGAGATGTCTAAGTCAGGATTTCTAGATACGTCAGGACAGTTAGGAGCCCAGGCAGTTTCTAGAGTCAATGTATAACTTGCTCACATAAAATCTGAGTTAAATAAAATCTCTGATTATGTCTTTCTCTTGCATCTCAGGGCACTGAGTATTTCTGAAGAGAATATGAGCACATATGGAAAAAAAAACCAGTAAGAAATGGGTTGTTTATTTTTTTAAAGTGTTGATTAAATTATGTTTCTGTGTTGGGGTTTTCTTTTGTTGTTTTGGTTTGGTTTTTTCATGGTCTTCTGTGATACAGATGATCAAGGAAAAAACATTGACGTAAGATCAAAGTTATGCATCTGCTGCTGATGTTGCGAATGTTAAGCCTAGTAGGTGGATATGTGCAATGTAGCTATTAGCCTGAGCTGCACAGAGTTAAATAGTGGAGTCACTTATAGAAACTTGGAGGAATTCTATGAAAGAAAGGGGGTGGTCCCTGAGAGGGCTGTAGGAGGGGACTCTTTGACTATGACAAGGGTAGTCTATTGAAGGGACACTGGTTCCTTTAACAGGGAAGGTTGGTCATTTAGGGCCCACTTAGCCTGCAGTCAGGTGCACACTTCAATTACAAGACCTACTGGGAAAGAAACCGGTGATTATAAAAATCAGCAAGTGGCTCGGTTCTGACTGAGAGCTGTAGGATCCTGCAACAGGCCTGAAGCAGGGGGATTAAAAAGAAGACAGTGGGGAGTATATGTTTCTTCAATTTCCTTACCTGTGGTAGGCAGGGGAACAGTTTTGTTTTGATGTTTGCTCAAGTTTCATGCTGGAGAATAAATTGTATCCTGGAAAAGAACAGAGTCCCTCCTGCTCTGGGGAAGGCTAAGCAGGTCATCTTTAATGAAATCCTCCACTGACACTATGATTTAGCCGATAATATTATTTTAATGCCTCAAGTACTTCAAAGAATGATAAGATACTTTTTTTTTTTTTTTTTGGTGGCTGTTTTCCTCTTTTCTTTTTTTAACATACATTTGTTAAGTCCTTGTAATATCCTTCTGGGCTACATCCTGTCCTGAAAACTATCCTTTCATGCCACCTATAGCATAATGCACCTGTCAGAGGCTCCATATTACAAGTGCTGTGTGTTCTGGAGTATCATGAAGTTGCTTATCTGTACATTTATATCTCCATTGTCCCCCCAGGAGAGTGGTATTGCGACTTTCTCAGAGACAGCCCTGGGAAACTTGAGCATTTCTATGATATAAAAAGACGCTTACCTTTTTGCCCCTTCACCGCTCGATTTGAATTGTGCAAAAAGCATCTACTTCCTACAGGCTTTCAAATATATTGCTGCTCAATGATTTTAACATGCTTTTTCCAACAGGAAGAAACTATCAAGCGCATTTCCCAAACTATTTTATTTACAAGTTATTACTAATCTTTATTTTTTTAATAACTTTATAATTTAGTTTAATTCTAGAAAGCGTTAAAACCTGCTGCTCATGATGCAATTAGCACTTACTGGCATGCAGAACTGGGTAATATTTTGCTTAGTATACAGTGGTTTAGAATAAACAATAACAATGTGACTTTCAAATTCCTTAAGTATGTTGACAAAAACATATTTAGTCAGTGGGGCTGTCAGTGAACAGCACTTTTTGAAGAGCAGGCTATCCTGCTTATCACTGTTCATATTCAGAAACATGACAAATTAACAGACATTTTGATATACAGAACCAGATAGCAAATTAAAAAATATGCCCTAGGAGTTTCTGGCCCTAGTCTTCAGCTTTGGTCTTTAGAACACATCTTCTTCTCTAGGAGTCCACATCTTCTTCCTTCCAGAAAACTTAGTAAATGTAGAAGTCACTGCATGTAAACTAGGTGCATATGGTTTACCAAGTACTATCAGGGCATCAATCACTTTATGTATTAGTCACTACTAGGATAGTAGCTGAGGTACCACACTAATTTTGGATAGGCAGACACTTCTGTCATCTTAGTTAAGTCTTGAACAACTATATTTTCAGGTAAGTCAAAAAAAGTAAGGCACTAATTTCTGTATAGAGACAAACGATGGCAATGTACAGACGTACAAAACGATATTATGAAGACAGAAAGCTGTCAGTCTTGTTATTCAAAGGTTTTTTAAACATGAAAATTGTAACATCAAAACCTGCTGCTTAATCCTTTATTTTGTCAAAAGGAGGAATCACTATACCATCTTCTAGTGAAACCTTTATAAACTTGGGGTTCACACTTTCCTCATTCTGTCTAAATTTTCAGCTTGATTCCTACAAGCATCTATGCCTCTAAATACACTGTCCTTACTTTAAGAAGGACATGAGTAGACTGAAAGGCCTTGAGAGGCTAGGATGATCAAGATATTTAATCTCCTGTATAAGAATGGTCATGGAACTTCCCTAAATTAACTCCTGTCTGTATTTTCAGGAAAAAATAGTGCTTTATTTTAATATTGCAAATGATGGATGATCGTTGCTTTTGGGCCTATGGTTTGTTCTCTGTCATTTAGTGCAGAGTAACAATAATTAGCAATTATTGAGTAAATCTGGAGCTTCGAGGTAATTCCAAAAGCTGGCTCAATATCTGAAATATGACCTTTAGGGATTACTTATCAATCCTCATATTAAAACATAGAAAATAGTATGAAAGGAAAAGCTGGGATAAAACCTTTAAAAATAAAAATGGGAATTTTAATGCTTAAGAATATGCTTTAGTTTTGAATAGCAAAGTTCACTCTATGAAGTTTGCTGACTATTTATCAGTCAAATTTCCCCACTGTGAAGACGCACTGAGTTACATTTGGGAAACCTTTAGTCTGTTATCTGTGTAATGAAAAAGCAACATTGGTTTCACCTTCACACAACCTAAAAGTGAATGAACAGAATTTTCTCTACTTTTAAAAAATTCTCCTCCCTCTTAAATCAAGATCAGACCAAACAGGCAAAAATCCAAACCCACCAGTTTCTTATAAAAGACCTAATGAAATACTAACTACAGCAAAGGTGTGTTAAACAATTACTGTAATTATTTTCTGTGCATATGGGTACTTACCATTTGCCTTATCAGCTGAAATTTCCTTAGCCATCTGTCCACAGGAAAAGCATCTTAAAGGTTTTTCAAGGTCATGGGTAAGCATTAAATGCTGTTACAGTTTATATTTCATAGCTCTTTGTTTGTGACTACTGAACACATGATGCTGAAACCCAAGGTTTTTTATTTCTGCACAAATACTGATTTTGCTTCTATCTCCACTCTCAAATATATAAAGGCAGTGACAATCTCAAGTCAGTAGGCATCAGATTTAGCATCAAGCCACAGCCATATGAAAGCTAGCTAGCCCCATGCTGGGCCAAAACTAACCAACATGATATCTGGGATGGAAAAGTTGCAAGCAGGAGAGGTAAGCCCCATATTGCTGACAGAGTTGTCAGTAGAGTAAGGACATGGTCTACTGAGCCATGAAGAAAGAAGGCTTCTGGCAACTCTGTGTGTCAAAGTGCACTAAGGAGAACAGATGCACATATAGAGACCCGCCGGCAATACTGACACACAGCACCAGAGGCTTTCTCCCCTGTAAGAAGGAGCACAGAAAGAGGTCAAATAGTGTACTGTAACCGTAATAGCCTTGCAGTGGGTGGTTTGAATCTGCTCCATAAAATAATAAGAGGTTTTTGTGGAGCTGCAGTGCTTTTGAATGCAAAAGGCTAGGAGGAAACAATGGAACACTCTTCTCTGCATAACCCTGTGCAAAATCTCAACCTTAATTTGGAAGATCCTGAGCAACTTCAGTATCTGTAGTTTGCCCCAAGTAAATATTTCCAGTATGTTTGCAGTGTTGTAAAAATCCTGTTTGTTTAAAAATGTGAAACAGAAGATTTAGGAAGTGAAAATCAACAGGGAAATATAAGGAAGTGTTTTAGAAAATCTGAATAACTTTGAGTAATGCAGGTTTTAGTGCATTTTGTTCATTTAACTAAGAGTAACTCAATGTAATTGTAATTTTATAGCAAACAAGAAACGGGAAATTTAAAAATACTAAAGCTAAACACCTTAAGTTACATCAAACCAGTGAAAGATTAAACAACAAAACTAGAAAATCAAAATAATAATGTCTTGCAAGGCAGTTGGCTGCAACATTGCTAACTTATTATTCCAAGCGAACTATAGCTAATCATCATTTCATAATCCTAAACAAAAACTTGAAGGAAGTGGGTTTCAATGTAATTTCAAATTAAATACATATCTACATATTAGCAGTCTTCAGATTATATAAATTAATCCATTTTATCTTACATTTTCAATGGAGTAATTGCGTTCATTTACTGCATCTCAGCAGTACATCTGAGTAAAATGCTTGCAAAGGGTATTTCACTAAGTAATGGTACCTCAGTCATTTGCAGTCTTGTAAATATGCTCTTGGGCATCTCAGTAATAACTGGCTTTCATATGTTCTACAATGCTGACTATGCATTCATCTCAGAAATGAGTTTAAATAGAAATAGTTCCCTCCATAATACTTAAAGGAAAGAATGTAGCCTTCTTTAGTCACCATTGTGCTCAGATCCAGTTCACTATGAATGAAAACAGCATGAAATGGAGTGATGAGGATGAAGAATGGCTACTACAGTTTGTCATTTTGCACTAATGGATCTTTTGGGGTAAAATAAAAGAAGTTTATGGTTACACAGCATCTCCTCCTTTCCCTCAAGTGCGATCCAATCCTTAAAAGCCTTAAAAGCCAATTTTGTGATGACTTCTAGACCAAATAAAACCAGCTACTTCCCCTTCTAAGGGTTAATATTCTATTTTATTAACCTTTCTACAGATCTTTTGTGGTTTTAATATACAGGGAGAAAGAAATCAGAAAGATAAGGTACAGCAATGTATAAAAGATTATCAGTGGTCAGGAGAATGGATAGAAAGCAGAAGATACTCATATAGATGGGAGCTGTAGCCACTTAGCTGAAACTGATAGTGAAAGATTAATCCAGCTAAGGAAATTAGTTTTTGGTCAGTAAAAAGTAATTGAAATGCTATATATTAATGTCAGCAGTCTCAGTGGCAAAACTGAGGAATAAGAATTGTTAGGGCTGGACCTGAGAAATAATATTCTTCTTTCCAGCAGCCATGGCAGGAACACGGGTATGAAAAGATATGCATTGTTCAGGACAGACAGAAATAAAGACATAAGGTGATTGTATCTTAAGGATATGAAAAACTTCAGGAAATAAAAAGATATGAGATGCATAAAGTACAATCTTTTGGAGTCAAAAATCCTATGGGGAAGCATGATAAAAGATGAATTACAGGTAGGATACTGGGAGGTTTTGTGTCAGATATAGATAAGGATAGAGATCTCCATGGAGTTTCTAGAGGGAGAAATATTACCAAGAGTTACACATCTATGAGAACTTCAAAGCTACTGGAGGTAGACTGACAAATAAATGCAGCAAATATTCATAGGAACAGTTAATCCTGGAGATGGTAGTTGAGAGATTTTTTTATCAAGAACTTAGAATACAAAAGAGGAAATGCTATTTTAAGCTTAGGTTTGGTAAGTACTTAAGATACATCTGGTGTTAAGAACAACCAAAACCAGAAGATTAAATGGTAGATAAATAACTAAGGTACATAGTTTTGAAATGGCAGAAATAGAGGAAAAAAATGAAAAAAAAATTGGGCAAGATCAAGCAAACTGCTGAGGGACAGAAGTGTGACAGAAGCCATGAATTTATTTCAGTTGAAGGTACTATAAATACTCAGGATCCACATCTCAGAAAAAGACAGATAAATCCTTGGAGAAAAAAAGGCTACACTTACCAGCATGAACACCTTGAGATAGATATTCAAAATATATATAGCTACTGAAAGGAGTGGAAAAAAGGAGAGATGATCAGCAAAGAAAAGTATGTCAAACTAAAAGTCAAGAAATATAGGGAAGTATTAAAACAAAGAAAGTTTGCTCTTGGGGACAAAAGATGGAGGCGACTAAACAACGACAAAATGTGGGAAAAGAGTTAGCGCATGGTTCCCAATTTGAACTGATATTTAGCTTCAGTGTTCAAGTTACAAAGACACTATTGTTCATGAAAGCAAAACCAGAACAGGCATATGAATGAATATGGACATGGAGTTTACTCTTGCAAAGTATATGGTAGTTGAGAAGACTGGATAATCCTATCCCAGAAAAAATAGTACAAGGTACTGGGGGTGTCTTAGCAGATATATCCATATATATATCTGTGTGTGTGTGTGTGTGTGTGTGTGTGTGTGTGTGTGTGTAGATAGACAGATGGATATAGATATATAGATTTATAATTTTTTTACAGTTTATTGTCTGACTCATGACTAAACTACACTACTCATTTGAGGGTAGACATAGCCACAGAGAAGAAAAAATGTAGAGAAAATCCATATTAAGAAGGAGGGTAAAACATCCTTGGGATCTCCCATCGTGCATCCTTTCACAAGGATTATGCAAGGCTTTAAAAAAGGCTTGAAGAAGAATAAAATGAAACCTGGACACAAATGAAAAACTGAATAAAATGTAGCATACCTGTAAGAAATTAAGGTCATGCCCCACTAATTTAATAACTTCCTTTGATTTTTCTATAAGTAAATTCATTTGACTTATAGGAAATAATTGATGATGGTGAAAAGGGAACAGAGAAATTGGAAGATGGATGAAGAACTCACTATGCCTATCAAACACAACAAAGAGAGTTTATTTCCTGAAAGATTATTACTGGAGTTTCTATGAGATAAATTATAGACTCAATGTTTCTAAGTATTTTCATTGAGGATCTTAGCAGAGAAATGACAGAGTATGGATGAAGTCAGCTGATGTTTCAAAATCAGTAAATGTACTCAGCATTAAGAAGAAAAGATCTACTTCAAAAAAAGAAGTGCACCCTTGGTTAGAGTAAAGAAAATAAATAGGATATATTCACCTTTACAAAAGGCAAGTTCTGCACTTGGAGAAAAAACATACTTCATTTTACAGAGAAATTCACTTTCTGAAAGCAACTGAAGAGAAATATAAAGCCGTATTAATAGAGAGATGTCCATAGACTTAGACAAGAATTGCATAAGTATACAGATCTTGTAAAGGCTTAATGTCAAATATGCTCACTTCCAGTTGTTCAGTCTGTCAAAGATGCAACTAAGGGAGCAGAAAGCATACTAAAAAGAAGCCTAGAAAAGTTGGGGCTCAAGGCAAAAGTTGGAAGTAGACATAATTCTCTGTGAAATGCATAAAATTCATGAGCTGGTGAACACTTGTCTTACCAAGAATGCCAAAAATTCATAGAAGTTCTTGGGTTGTGTCTTGAGACTGAATCATAGTGCCTATCTCAATTCACGCAAGACACTTGAGTCCTTTCCATGTTATTAATGGCTACTATGCCAGCTTTTAGCTGACTTCATTGCAAACCAATTTCCTTCATGCTTAGTCTGAAGGAGATGGTCCAACTATGCATTTCGCATTGCAATCTGGAGATGAACAGCCCCTTCCATACCTTTGAGAAAATGGCTCTAGCTGTGTAGGTGAAGATTCATTCACAAGGTCTGTATTTGACCTTGTTGAAAACTGTTATTTTCTAAAAGCAGAACATTGCATTAAAACTTAGGCATAAACCATGTTTAAAATACAAAAAAATAATTTTTTTTCTTCTAAAGACAGTTAATCTCACTGATACACAGGAAATAAAGGAATGCATTCATTTTTGACGCTACGCATGTCAGTCCTCACATAACCCTGAGAAACCTTTTCTTCTGGGATCACAAAGTGTATGTGGCTGTTGCATTCTTGCTGCCAAAACCCCTGCTGCTTCCACTTAAGTAGAAAAGTTTTAGCAGTTGTCACTCTGTGCTATGAAATTTACATTGGTTTTGCCACATAACCTTTTTGTAGCTGGCAACTGTCTGATTGCTGCCTTTCAGGAGATAGTGGGTCAGTCTGACCTAATCAAATCATGTGCAGAACCAGAGTTCAAGATGGTTTGGGATTTATTCATCAGAAGAAAGCTTCAGCAATACTTAGTTCTGCTTCCATCAGTCAGATCTGCTTCTTTCACAAATAAAAATGAAGTTTCTGGAAGAGGCTTCAAATGTGGCAGGATGATGCTGTTAGAGAAGACACCCTTCATGGGAAGATTTCATTCATTAACTATAACAGCAAGGATTTTAATTGTTTAAATTTCCATCCAAAACATTTTATATTTGTCTTTGTGTTTTGTGTAAAAACAATAAATTAATCTGGAGATTTTTTTCTTCACTGAAATAGGTTAAAAGAATGGGGATAATTAGAAAAACACACATAAACTCTAAGTTGAGAAAGAAATTACTTTATTCCAAAGTAATCAAAAACTGCATAAGAAAGTGAGGTTGTAAAAGAGCCATTCTGGTTTTGCTCCCCGGTATCCTGAACTTGTGACTATAATTTTCATCAAATCAAAACAAAGTTTCCTCAACCTATCAAAAAACCATGGAATTAGACCTTCCTGCAAACCACCATGCCTTTTAATTCCCCTGAAACCCCAGACATTATTCCCAAAGGTCAGGCAGGTTAATGAAGTTGGAGTCCTCTAAAATGTGTTTGTGTATTGCTATCTAATTAAAAAATAATAGTAATAAGCAGAGGTGAACCAGGGATGTTGCATGTTCCCACTTGAGCCTGTCTCATGGGTTCACCCCAGCCAGCACTTAAGTACCACTCAGCCACTCTCTCACTCTCACTGCCCCGTGGGCTGAGACAAAAACAGTTTGATAATTGAAACAAAGTAATAATAATAATAATAACAACAACTACGATGACAATAATTCTAATGAAGAGGAGAGGAATAAAACGCAAGGAAAAAACCCCAAGTGATGCACAATACAATTACTCACCACCCACTGACCGATGCCCAGCCAGTCCCCCAGCAGCAATGCCAAGCCTCCTGCTACCTCCCCCCAGTTATACACTGATCACAATCTTCTGTGGCATGCAATATCCCTTTGGCCAGTTTGGGTCAGCTGTCCTGGCTGTGTCCCTCCCAACCTCTTGTGCCCCTCCAGCTTTCTCGCTGGCAGGGCACAAGAAGCTGAAAAGTCCTTGACTTAGTATAAACCCTAATTAGAAACAACCAAAAAAACATCAGTGTGTTACCAACATTATTTTCATCCTAAATCCAAAATACAGCACTCTACCAGCTGCTAGGAAGAAAATTAACTTAATTGCAGCTGAAACCAGGACAGCCTGTAAGATCCAATACAGTGATTCTCTATCCTGTTCTTTTACTTTCATTTCTAACCTGACCCCTACTTATGCCAGAGTTCAGAGAAAATATATTCATAGAAGAGTTAATAATGAGCATTTTGTTCTTCATCAACACCTTTCAATGGTAGTCTAAGAGCTGCAGAGAATGGATTTCAAAATAAATAAAAAATAAAATCCGAGACATTGTTCCCAAGTAGTTAAGCTGCTAGTGAAACAACTCTGTAGCTGAATACTCTCACTGTTTGAACGAGATAATTATAAAAAACAATTCAATCGTTTTAAATAGAGTAGTAAACAAAGCAAGCTGCAAAACCTGACTGTATCTTCCATTTCTCATTACATGTGATAGTCTAAAACTAATATTAATTACACCATTGTAATAATTATTTGACAGAAATTAAATAATTTCCTGTTTCTCCACATGTAGAGAGGTTAACATGAAAGCTGTCACAGAATGATTAGGCCAAGGTGGTAGTAGCCTGGGTTTCCACCTTATTACCCTGTCTGAAGGGCAGAAGTAGTTGAAATGAAGCCAGAAATTTTCTGGCTGTTTCAGGTAGCTTGTGTTTTTAATTTGAAATATTTTGTTTTATAAGTCAATCAAGGTCAGACAGCCCTGAGGACAGGGGCTGAAGCTCTGGCACTGGTCAGAGCATCATTCATCTTCCTCAGCTGGTTGTTCAGCCCACTGGCATACAATCTTACATGGAAAGCAATACCCATGCCTAACAGGAATGGACGGTAACTTATCTAAAGGATGTATCTATTGGGTCTGTATTATTATATTGCAGGTAAAGGGAGTTTCGCAATTGACAAAACAAAGTGAAGATTTGGTTCTATCTAAGTGAGATTACTTATGAGTGGGTTAAAGTAACTTCAGGTTTTAAAGCTACATCAGATATACTAAATACATCTTTTATTATTAGAGGTTGAAACTCATCCATGTATATCAAGCTAGCACAAAGTTTTTATACTACTGTCTATAGGTTACAGGTTCCACTGTGGGAAAATGTTACCTTATAATAATTTTAAAAGCTAGCTAGCTTGTTATAACCTTAATATCTTTGCTTCAAAGGAATAATCTCCCCTACTGAAAGAAGTCTTATTAACTCTAAAAAAAGAAGCTAGTGTAAAAAAAGAAGCTCTTGTACCTGTCAGAATGCGAAAGAAAATGTGATTTATTTTTCTGAACATGAACTCTTATACACACAACCGACATTCATGTATATCTAGTTCAGTCACTGTTCATTTAATTGTGTTCCTTTTCGTTACCCCTACTTAACCTATTGCATGTAGAAAGAAGGGTTAGGAAAGAGGAAAGACTTTCAGAAGCACAGACACTCCCACCAACATACACAGAAGGAACCCACCGGGTGCGGGTGACTCTTGCCCATGCTTCTGAAAATGCCCACCCTAGTTTTCAGGCTCTTTGGAATACAAACTTTTCTTTCCTAGTGTGTTCAGAAAACACTTGACATCATTATATATACCATTATGAAAACATCCATCATATACAGTTATTCCCTGAATGCTGCTTATTTTCTTCTGGCCAACCTGAAAAATACTTACAACTCCTTGCACTTGTACTTTGAGTATCCGTCACTTTAAATCTATTAATTTATATCTGACAAAGCTAAATGTGCTCTGCCTTTTTCATCTTTCCTTTAGCATATTCTTGTAGTCTTTCATGTTCCTCTCTGCGCTCTCTTAGATGTGTCAACGTTAGTGATCACAGAAAAAGGGAAGACTTCAAGATGATCTAATAGATAGCTCTTAAATCAGGAGCTGGTTTGACAAAGTAACACAAACTAACCTGCTCAGCCTGGTTCACTGTGCCCAGTAAGGCAAATGGTAGAAATCATCTAAAGAGACAGCTAGACATTTTTATGGTGAGAGAAAATTGAAGAAGACAGTGACATATCAGAGGGTAAGTGGAAAGATAAGCTTAAGAATCACAGACTCTTTGGGATAAGTTGGTTTTCCTTGTATAAACAATTCTTAAGCTTCTGTGACACCTCTTCAGCAGCTGATAATGCTCTATTTTACAGTCAGGTAAAAAGTTTACTAATAAAATAAAATTTGATTTTTTTAAAAAGCAGCACAGAATTGCTTCAGGAGTTCAGGGCAGGTTAAATGTGACACATCTGAGATTTAATATTTGAAAAACTAGCTTTTCTAGCCAGAGATATGGAAGATTTAATGTGTTTGATAAATCACTGTCATTGCTACAATGGGACTGACATAGCAGGTATAGTAATAGAAGCCCAAAGGAAACACAACATGTTGAAGATGAATGATATCAAACAATACCTTTAATGGAAAACAACTTGGACAGAAATGACGTGAGCTGCTATGGTTCTTTATCACAACATCTTTTAAAATGTTGCATTACTTCAACAGTAATTTTGAAATTGATGTGTTGGTGTATGAATATACTTCAAGAACTCAGAAATGTAAGTGGATCTGATATAACATATATGGCATACATTACTGACTATAACTTTATTTGCTCAAATCCATCCCAGAATAAAATATGTGAAAATAAAGTGGTGAAGGCTGGTTGAGTTCTAAACCCTGTACACACTGGGATATTTCTACTATATCCTTCAAGTTTTGAGCACAATACTGAAGAGTACAAACTAAAAACACTACAGACTATGAATGAATTTTTTGAAGCAGTTTCTCAGTTGAGCAATGTGACTGCATTTTACACAGACAAAGTTTAGCTACCAAAAAAAAAAACCCCAAACACCCCAAAACCAAAAAACAACCAGAATTTAGGGGAGGTATTTGCACCACTTTGAAAATTAGATTCTAAAAATGAAACCTTATAATCTTTGTCCAGACATTATCACTGATGTTTATGGTGTAATATGAGAAGTCACCCTGAATTTGGCAGTTATAAGTAGTAATTGTCTCTGTTCAGTTGGCATTGTGTAGCACCTTAGCATGGCATACACAGAAAAGCAATGACCTAGTCACTGATAAAAAGTATGCAACTGAAAGTTCATCTTGTGAAGTGTGATCTGCATTTCATTATCTTTTCTAATATACTCATTACATTTGTTTTGGAGAAAAAAAAATCACCACTTTATATTCAGCATGTTAGCCTCCGGGTGTAGCTGGACATGTTATATATGCATCACCATGATTATTTGGTTATCTTTAGGGGCTAGAAATGCTTTTAGGAGAGTGTCTTACTGCTGTTTCTGCTCCTGGGCTACATTGACATTCTGCCAAATATAAATATTAGTAATAATTGGATAGCAGTAGTGTACGATTCCAGTAGCATTCATCATATTGGACTACCTTTACTAAAATATTTTCAAGTTAAATACAGTGCAGCTTGGGGGGTTTGTGAAAAATAGGGCTTTTAGTGGGTGTGGTGGGTTGACTTGATCCAGCAGCTGAGCACCCACCCAACCACCCATTCACTTGCTGCTCAGCAGGATAGGGGAAAGAGCTGGAAGAGTAAAAGAGAGAAAAACTCATGAGTTGATATAGTTTAATACATGAAGAAAAGACACAAAAAAGTCCAGTGATACAAAGGCAACCACTCACTCGTCACAAGCAAAGCAGTGCCCTGCCACTCTCTGGACAATGGCCACCTTGAAAAGTCTGCCCCACAAGTTTTTATTAGGAGCATGAAGTTACATGACATAGCACATCCCTTTGGTCAATTCAGGTCAGCTGTCCTGGCTGTGCCTCCTCCCAACCTCTTGCTCACCCTCAGCCTACTTGCGGCAGGGGGAAGAGGGAAAAACAGAGAAAGCCTTGACTCTGTGAAAGTACTGTTCAGCAACAACTGAAACATCAGTGTGCTAAAACCACCATTTTAGTCACAAATCAGAAATACAGCACCATATGGGCTGCTGTAAAGAAAGTTAACTCCATCCCATCCACACCAAGCCCAGAGAGGAAAAGCATTATGGACTAAAAATTAATTTTAATCTTCATCGCTGCCTTCCAGGGAATTTTCTGTTATGGGGTATGATCCTGCTGTCATTTGAGTAAATGCAAGTAGACCTTAGACCAGAGTAAAAGTAGAGCTAGATATTCTTCTTTGTCCTGGAAGATTTAGCTACAATATTCAATTTGCACCTGATTAAATGTCTTTGAAGCCAAATAAAATATAAAAGTTAATTAAACTGGAAGGGTAGAATTTACAGAAAGCGTCTGGTGCAGTCTTCATACCTCTCTGAAATCCAAATTTAAGTCCAGGGATTTGGGACTTTTTGTCAGGACAATGTTTCGTTTTGACCATTCTATCCAAAGCTGGATATGATTTTTTTATCCTCCAGCACACCTAAACCTCTGCAATACAGATTCATATTGAAACAATATTATATGAGACTGGTATATAGCCATTCATTAGAATATTTCAATAAATGAGAATATAAATGATATATAAACCAAAACATCAGTGTTACCAACATTTTTCTCATCCTAAATCCAAAACACAGCACTGCACCAGCTATTAGGAAGAAAATTAACTCTGTCCCAGCTGAAACCAGGACAGTTAATAAAGTTAATGTATGTTCCATTCAAAATGTCAAACATCATAAACTCTGATGGCAGAAACAGTGTGTGTTTGGATCAAACAGTTAGTATTATGTAGCAGCTTAAAAAACTGATCGTATAATTATGGATTGCTAAGAAAAGGTTCTCTGAATATGTTAAATTTATGACTGCTGAAAAACATGAGCAATAAATCCCGCATCAGCTGCATAACTGCAGTAAGTAATGCCAAACTGGGAAACAACTTTACCTAATGGGAATGCAAACAAAAATTTCATTGGTCCAAGGGGATTCCTTATGTCATTAAATATGAAGTAGAGTTTGTATGCAACAAACTTCATCCCCAAACTGATAATAAGATTGGATCCACAGCAGAATTGCCTGCCCCAGCACTAGGTACATATGTAATCAATCTGTTTGTATTGTCACAAATGATGCATTAGATTACTCTCAATATTCATCACCAAAAATAAATCAGACAAACTCATGGTTGTATTAACGCTCATGTATTGACATAACTACGGTCTTTCAAAATTCACAAAGCTGATGTGTACAGGCAAATAGAAATAACTGTTTTTTGCACAGTCATCTATGATAAATTTCTATGATAAAAATTTATAACAGAATTTGAGCATCACGCTCTTTGCAAGCTGCTGTTATATTCCACTTATGTAGCTAGAATCATTGGCACTGTTAGTTGGCACTTGTTGGAAAGGCCACACTCTCAGTAACAGCATTCTTCTCTTTTGCAAAACTTTCTGATTGTTTTTTTCTTAGTTCAAGAGACATTTGTGTAATACAAGATTAAAAGGAGCATAAAGATCCTGAACCATCAGTATAGTATAGCTTATATAATTTGTTTTACTATCATGTTTTCCTGTTCTAGGATAACTGCCAATTAGCAGGAACAGTGATCCCTTGTGAAACTTACTGTCTCCATTACGTTCCTCTTCAAACAGGTAATGATCTTTTGTTAGGATTGGGACCTGTATTTACTCATACAGGCTGCAACTATAGGTAGATACTGCCACACAAGAGAAATGCCGGTGGCATTACTCATAGCGTGATAAGAAAGGAAGTCATAAATTAATTGAAATTCATCAAAGCATACTAGCTATTTTAGTTTCAACGGGAATTGCATATTGGTAGTCATTAGAAATACTTCTGTGACCTGGATAAACATAAAATGAATCATATCGTGCTACAAATGGCTGCATATTTGCTCCAGATTTTATCACAAAAAGTATTCTCACTAGTGCCTGTATGCTGTACTCAAGATCAAGATTAGTTCATCAAAAGAAAATGTAAATGAAGGCAGGATTAGAAATATGAGGCTTACTAGAAAATGAAGTGAGAAAGATTGGTGATACATAGCTTTATCAGAGCTGTTGCCAACATTTTTTACTAGACAGAACTTCAAACTGAAAAGCATTAAAAAATTTTAAATGGTTGGATTACAATTACTTTTAAATTCACAGTTTTTATTAAAGAAAAGCAATAAGCAAGCTGTGGTACTCTGCTTTCTTTAATGCCATCCTCTCTCATCACTACAAAGCACCTTATATTGGTGAGAAAAAAATATTTTTAAGTGACCCAAAGAAGTCATCCACCAGTAAGCATGAAAATATTAAATGCTGAATAATATTTCTTAAACCAACCCTTTTCTCTTTTATTGCATATACATTCTGTTTATATTCTTGTAATGATATGTAAGTATATATAAATGTATTTCTGAGAAAGTAAAAATATATATAAAAAAAATATTAACTCCTTCCCTTAATATATGAAAAGTGAACAGAATTTCAGCGTGTAAGAGAGAACAAAGATTGACAGTCCCCTGAAGGCATTTGATAAGATAAGAAATAACCTTAAGGCAATATTGTGACTTTTGCAACTACTGCTGCTTTGGAGATGTAGGGTAACGAAGTCCACTCCTTCAGTTTTTGCTGCCAGAGGCATTCTGCCCACAGAGGACAGAGCTTGTGTTTCACATTTCTTGCCTTTCATGGATAATGCTAGAACTAATACATATTTGCCATATTAAAGGAAATATCATATAAATCCCTGTAGCCTCACAATTATAAACTTTTTTAAATAGGAAAGAAATAATATCTTAATCACTTAAATGTTCAGACATAAGTCTGTCTCCAAAGTTTTTATAGGAAGGAGGATACCTTTGCCTGAAATTGCACTATACAGACTTGGGTAATCAGGTAAATGAGTTGTAAAACTGCCATTAAGAAAAGTAGAAAGTCTGACCAAGTAGATAATCTTTGAGAAAAATACAAAAAAAAATACTGTCTTACTAGAGAAATATTTCAAGGTTAGATCCCACAACACTTTCAAAGATAGCTCCTGCTGTAAGGCAGTTATGATCCTGGAACGTGACCAAATCTAACATTAAATACAATGAATATGGAAATTAAAATAGCTGAAATAAAATTTTGGGTTGTTCCTATTGCATTTGTCTCAAAGATGAGGAGTCAAATCATTTAAAATATAGAAGAAAATTGGGACTGAAATAAAAAAATCTGTAAGTTTGTAAAGTATAAAAGTTTGTTCTTATTCTGCTAGCAAAAGCATTCCAATACTTAGCATTTTCAGCTGAGCCCAAGATCATGGGGGAATTCACAGATAAGCATTATTCCCAGGGTTAAAAACATAGAATAACGCTGTGCCTGGAACACAGCATTAACCATTACAAGCTCCCTAGGCAAAATGCCCATGGATTTCTGAGACTATGACACGTGCTGCTGAAAGTGAGGAGACATTGCACTCTTTCTGTGCATCACTGTGAGCAAACTGCAGTGGGAAGCAGGCCCAGTGTTTTCAGAAAAAGTGTAATAAAAAAAGCATAACTCCATCTACAGTGCTTATTAGTCACTTGTCTCTGGTTTCCTGCTTGAAAATCACAACACTGTGTAGTTTAGGTGTAGTCTGCTAACTACATTTCTCTTTTAATCATTCTTCCAACACTTAAAATAATCCCAAATGAGATGAAGTGGGTCAATACATTCCCAAATATTCACTGAAGCAGGAAATGTAATCTCATGGAATACTGATTGTCTGCTCAAGAGACTCCTAAAAAAAGTGAATGTTGTGCATACTTGTTTAGGCTCAAAGACAATGAGACAAATTAAATTTGCTTTCATCTCACTCATCAGGATTTAATCTTTGGTTTTTATTGCTGGTGTGTACATGTGACAATAACAGGAATTATTTCTGCAGACACAGGTAAGCACTAGAACTAATATTCCAATAGTATTAGATTCATATAATATTACAGCCAAGGCATGAAGTTCTATTATTAGTTAGTTAAGTCACAGCCTAATGAATTTAACATACAGCAAACATCCTTTCAGGAAACCCAAGCAAATTTAAAGTTGTTAAAGTATACTGGTTACCTGGTTTGTCTAGATGAGAATACCAACTATGCAGCACTCTAAATTACTAGGAGTATTTGATTAGGCAATGATGATTTCAAATAATGAGTTTAAGTATTTGCCAGACAAGATCAGTAGTCCAAATTTGACTCAAACTGCTGGCTAAGTTGAACAGTAAAAAGCTGAGGAAACTTACTAAGCTTACTTTACACTGAAATAGAATTTCAGCCTAATGAGCAAGAAAGGATATTTTTCAGTTAGTGTCCAATTAGAAGCATAATCAAGAAATACAAGTTCTCTGTACTCTTTCCAAAGGCATCTACATTTACATCATAGTTGTGACCATATGTCTCTGTATCTATACATGACATGAGTGCTTGTGTGATGAGTTGTCAAACCAGAACAAATTGACTCATGTAATCCCAATACAGTTATTTCACAACCCAGGAACACCACTAGGGATTAAAGAAGAGAAGTCTGTTCATGTGAAACCCCTGAATACTTTCAGTGACAGTCTCTGTTCAGCTGGAGCAGCTTCTGTTTCTGCAAGGATTCTGTCGGTCTCCCTGTCTAATGGGTCCCCTGGATTTAAGCAGAGATTCCTGGTTGAGCATCCTTTAAACAAGTTACAAGAGCAAGCAAAACTGCTTCTGAATATATTCTGCTGTTGTTACTTCATCTATCTTCTACTTATGTGTTCCATCTGGACTCATATTTACAAGTATTTCAAGAATCACTTCCCCTTCCCTTTCCCTTCCTCCTTCCCCTTCCCTGCCTCCTCTCCCCTACCCTTCCCATTGGTTTTCTGAATTTTGCACAGCATTAAAAGGCATTTACATCTCCAAAGGACGCACACACACACACACACACACACACACACACACACACACACACAAGCTATGCATTTTGTTAAATCCAGGACACATCATAATCATGTCTTAGTTCCTGCAATCAAAAAGAAAATCAAACCCATAATTGGATAAAGATTCTGACAGTGTCAAATTTTTGACAGTTGGGACATTATTTTTCTCTGCTTCGTAATGTGAAGTGCTGCTTTCTCTGCACAGTGGTAAATTTAAAATTATCTCATTTGCTACAGTCTGTTTGAACTTTCATTTCTCACCTTTCCTGTCAATCAAAGAATGCAGAAAAGGAAATAACTTCTTGGTGATTGGACACATGGAGCTTTAATCACCTGTCAGCTGCTGTAAATCAGCAGAAAGAACAGCCAAAGACTTAGTTCAAAAACTATAACCAAAGTGTCTAAAACCAGTCAGGTTTCTCTGATTGCTGGATTGGAAAAAAAAAAAAAAAAAAAAAAAAAAGAAAAAAACCCAAGAAAAAAATATTGAAATTAAAGTACAGTGGGCATCCAAAGATGTTAAATACCTGAGGGAGAAGTTATAATGAACTGACAGTTAAAAGAATATGTATAACCTAATGGTTAATTAGACTTTGGAGAACATAAAGTGCTGAGGAATTTGGTTAAATGGAGAATATCATAAATTAACGTCTCTGCCCAGGGTTTTTGAACGTAGTAGATACAATCAGTCCCATAAGATGGATTCTCACACTGGATATCCTCTGAGGACACCCAAGGCTGGCCATCTCCTTCTTCCTACCACCAGAATTAAGAAAAACCCATTAACAGACACTGAACTAAAATAGGATTTGAGACAGGTGAGGCTTACTGTGTACTCATTGCTGTGAACTCTGTAAGTATCTTTCTCTTGAATTTAAAATGCTGTCAGAAGACTCGATGAAGGGGTGGTCACTGACTGTGTCTCACTGCTGATTTTCCTGGCTCTTTCTGGGTTTTGTCATCTTGGTCATTCCATCCTGGCTGCAATGTCATCCTGTGCTAACAAGAACAAGGTGAGTCAGGGAGCAGTTTTTTCTCTATGGCCAAGTGATGGACAGCAGTAGGTCATTTCATTTTGGCAGTTGCTTCCTCACTTCTCAGGGCCTTTCTTCTTCTCTCGCTTATCTAACATTTACTTTTCCTTCAGGTTCTATAAACGTTTGCTCAAACTATTGTTTACATCCATTTTTGTGCTAAGTGTTTACAAAGTCAGATTTGTTGCCTCTTTTCAGCTCGTAAAACATTGGTTTCATGGTTAAAGGAATTCAGATAGTTTTCCTAAAGGAGCTATAATTTTTTAAAGTTTTCCATTCACGACAGAAAATGAACTTCAAGTCAAAATGCAGTTTAATGAATACTGACAATGTGATTAAAACTTTTTCTATGATGGATAAATCCCAAGCAATTTGATGAGAAACCAACAAAGGTGGTTATGAATCCCAGCTCTTTTTTCTTTGCAGAATAAGAAGAATGCAAATTAATAGGCAGAGATAGTCATGAGCCAAACATCCCACTACATCGTCATCAGAGAAACTTATCTTCTTTCCTCAAGCATATTCGTATCTTTTTCCCCATTGCTTTACTGTTCCTCCATGGATCAGTGGAAATATTAGAACTGATTTCCCCTCCTAAGGCACTGAAAGAAGCAGTAATAAGAAGAAATTCCGATAATCTCAGTGATCAACAAACCTCCAAAAAATATGGGGGTATAGTTAAGATAAGGCTCAGCGCTCTCCTGTTTGGAAGATCCCAAGGCCCCTTACACATGATGCATGCGGGCGTTACTCTATCTGTCAAAGATGCGCAGAGACCTTCGGGATACAACAGTTGTTTAACAAGACAATACAGCAATGTTATGGGATGCAGACAAAGTAAGGCAGATGCAATGAGATCGGTGGGAATATTTACATGCTTAGAAAATAAACATCTCCAAAGTTGATGTTTAGTTTTAGAAGTTCAAAATGATTCATTGCATTACCCTTCTCCTTCTCAAAAAGTGATCTATGGTCTAGCCTATTTGTTGTTTTTAAATGCCTAGAAAATTGGGTGAGATGTGTGGCAGAACGTAGGAGAGGGTCATCGTATTTTTGCTATTTCAGAGCAATCAGGGTAGCAAATTCCAGGTCCCTGGAACTTTTTCTGCAAACATCTAGTCAGAAATACTTTCAAATATTTCAAAATGTGCTCACGCACCTCATGCACTGATTTCTGTGGTACCCTGAGGACAAGGGAGAAACATTACAGCTCTTTCCCCAGTAACTGCATGCACTTATACACTGCATGTCACCAATCCTGACTGGGTGAGACCACAATAGTAACAGGTAAAAATAAATGTGAAATAAAACACGAAGGACATTTTGTGGGGGGAAAAAACAATTCAGTAGTCAATGATGTTTCATTACGTTACTCGGGAAACGAGACTTACCAGGGCAAGGCAGAGAAGTTGTTGCTGTACAAACAGCAATCAGAGGGGGAAAAGATCAGAAAGCAAAGACTCCTGATAACAAATCTCTACCATATCAATCTCTACCGAACAATTATGCAGGTTATTGCTTTGGGAACATACTGATAAGATAATAAATGCAGACGCTATTCAAGATACTATCAACATAAACACAATTTTTTTAGAATCGGATTTTATGAATTTTTTAACTATTCAGGTTTTTCTATGAACTGATCAGCATTTTTGTTCAAAAGTAACATACAGAATGGAAGAAGGAAGATCATTCCCTACAGTAATATGGATTTTATAAATGTTTAGCTTAATTAACCAAAAAAGGTTATCAACAAGCATTTAAGGAAACATTTAAAAACACATAATCAAAATCCATTTACAATTTGCAGCTAATTTCCTTGAAATATTTACACAGTTTATAATCTGTTTTACTGTCAAATTTTGCAGCTATGAATTTTCTCCACAAAAGATTTATGTGTATTTGCAAATGGTGAAAAATTTTATCAATTGTACTACTCTTTTGCAGCTTATTAGACACAGCATCACTGAATTCAGTAGAAGATTTGGTACAATTCTAAAATATATTGATCAGACTCCCTGTTACTTATCTTTAATATGGAGGGGTTTCGGTTCCTTTGGTTTATTTTATTTCACTTAATTTCACTGTTCTTTTTTCTTTTCTTTCATTATATTATATTCTTTCTGTTTTATTTTATTGATTCAACTGATCAATAATTCCTGGTAGGCTCAGATTTTGGTATCTAAAAGCTTTCATTTTCCTTGATCGTATCACATCTTACCAATTAAATGGGCAAACCGCAATTGTGACTTGCATATTTCTCTAGAAGAGACAATGTGCCAATTTTCATTTGTTTTCTTAATGTACATAGAAAGAACTCAAATTTTTCTATTCCTTTAGACAACTTCAGGGCCTACTTTTCTCCAAACCTCTAGAATCAATGCTATTTGTAGGATGCCGTATGAGAAATGTGCCAAGTTTTCTAATGTTGTTTAATTAAAGTGAAATGCTTGGAGTTTAGTAAATAAGTACTCAAAGTAACGGCTCCATAGAGAATTTACTGTACTTTCTGATTCACAGGAGAGCAAGCTCCCCCGTTCTGGGTAGAGGCACTTGGGGCTGCCTCCAGAGGCAGGCAGTCCTGCAGGTAAGGAAGGGCTGAACTCGGGGAACACATGGTCACTCCTCCAGCAGCCCTCTAGCCAGAGGTGGTGTGGGCACTGTGTGCACAGCAGGTGTGCTCCATGAACCCCGAGTGGTCCTGTGCTCCCTCTTTCCCTTCACCCCTCTCTGTCTCAGCTGGGAAAGAGTGGTTGTTACTCTTTGATCACTGAGATGGGTCCAGATAATCACGTCTACAACTGGGGGAGGACAGAAAGCATGGGTGGGACAGGGGAGTGGGTACAAAATGGAGTGGAAACCCTGATTTGTGCTAGATCCCTGCAGGGACTCTGCAAAGGCTTTTGCAGGAGATAGGTCTCGTCTACCCGGGTGGCCCTGCAGAGAGCAACGTAACTGTAGGACATCACCTACTGGTTCAGCCCCCTTCAGCAATTGAACTCGCATTATTTTTATTTTATTTTTATTTTATTTTTATTTATTTATATTTTTATTCCCACAAAATTCCCAGTCCTTCTTTGCAACCAGAAAAAGGATGCAAGAGCTTAACATTCAAAGCTGTGAGGACAGTAGCATTCCTTAATGTTGTTAGTATTTTTTTCTTAATCCTTTCGTCTGTTACTGTAAAGGGAGAAGAAGGAAATGGATTCAGCCACAGTGATGTTCAATTGTGTAACTACATCTCTCACCCTGGCAGCTAGCACTAGTAGAACATACTTCATGAACAGTTACTTTGATGGACTGTACCCCTGTGACATTGGACAAGCGCAGTAATGGCACGCAGTAAGTCTATCAAATAGATTCACATTGAAAAAGCTGTGGACCTTGTCAGAGGGTGACCTATGTGTGATGGTATGACAATTAATTTTCTCTTCTGTGATTTTTTTTTTCCTTTTCATTAGCAAAGATTAGTCTTAATTAAACACAATTATTAGATCAAAGGGAATTAGATCAAAGAAGGAAAAAACCCAATACATTAATGATAAAGTATTTGGCATAATATTTTCCCAACAAGCCCATGAAAAGTGTTTTTAAACTGTACATTGGTAGCCAGAATCTGAAAAAAAAAGGAGCCTCCTGTTTATTTATAGCTAGAGTCCTGAAGACTACCTTTTTTTTTTGCCCCTGAGTGATATAAATGTTGCTTTTGGGACTGTCTCAGATAAAGGTTATTGACAATCTACCTGGATGTGGTGTCCAGCTTCAATAATAAATACAAAACAGTCTTGCCTTTGCTACAAATAAGCATCTCCAGTTTAGGAGGCAAGTGAATCTGAAGATGATTAAGTGGAAATCTGCTCAAAGTTTTAAGAAGGATTTGACAACAGAAGCAATTTTCCTTTGAGCTTGTATTCAGCTTTGAATCTCACTAGAACAGAGTTTTCATTTCACAGGCAGTCACTCACTGCACGCCCGAGCTTTAAAATTTAATGAATGCACCCTTTGCAGGAGACTCTGGCAATAGTTCAGATACATTAGTACATGCAGTGATTTCAATCAAAAAAAGAAAAAGGAAGTGCAAGTGACATTTTTCATTGTTATAATCATATGGATATTTTAAAAGCTTCTGTGTTTTGAATTCTAGAACTGTTCCCTCTTTGGAAAAAAACTGAACCACAAAAATAATAATATGAGCCAATAAGATATATCTATTCCTAATTATACTGATTATATTATATTAATTAATATGCATATTTTAGATTAACTATTTCCAGTTTAAAATAGCCAACGCCAAATTTCATTTAGCTACTCTAAAAGATAGCCACAACTCACATACATTAACAATTTCAGCTGGCGTTAGGATTTCAGTTAATATTTATACATTGCACCAACAGGATTTACAAATGTGCCATGGCAAGAGCAGGGTTAACCTCAGGAACAGAGCAGGGCTGAAGGAAACTAGCTCAGCTGCTGGGAATAAAGGAGCAGGAGGAGGCAGCTGAAGCTTTGTAGAGAGTGAGGAAGCCTCAGGGATGTGAAGGGTGTTGATTTCATAAGTACTAGTGGTGTGTGACTGGTGTTAGGAACCTGCCCTCTGTGTTAGAGGAGCTTTTTTGGAGGGCAGAGGCTCTTGCAGGTACAGCTGTGGGATTTCAGCCCAGGGCTGGGACTGTGCTGGTGTGTCACTTTGTGAAAATTACAGGTATATGAACATGCAGGTAAACTTCACCTGTAACTTCAACTTCCTTTATCAAAGCATTCATTGCATGTCCTGTGGACTTGAGGCTTTTTTGTGTTGTGCTAGGAACTGATAGGAAGAAATGCAAGTTTCCTTTATGAGAACTGTTGTGTGTGATGTGTGAAGCCATTTCAAGTGCTGTGTCTATCTAAGATTCCTGATTTTCTAGAGTTGATCAGAGATAGCTGAAATTGAGTTGTTTCCATCTTCTCTTTGAAGTTAGGATGCCAAAGGCCTTGCAGTTTTTAAAGACTGAGTTTTGTTAAGGTTATCTGAATAAGAATGCAGAGCTGCTATGTAAAATGGAACAAAATATGAGTTATTTAACCTGAGGTTATCTTGCCCACTGTATCCTTGTACAATGGGTGGGGTTTTGGGGGGGGGGGGGGGGGGGGGGAGTTGTTTGTTTGGGGTTTTTTTTTGCCTTAGGTCCTAGTAAACTACGTGTGCTTCTTGGACAGGATGGTTTCTATCATATTTGAGTTTTAGGTGTGGATCTCCTCTCCTCTACTTCTTAAGAGTGCCTTAAACCTCAGTCCATGCTGTAGATACTACACCTGCTTAGTCTATCCCCCGCCTGCTGTCCAGCCCTGTGCTCGAAGAAGCCTGTGCCAGCAAAGAGGTGCAGCACCCTCAGGGACTATGCCATGCCCTTTGCTCCTGGGGTTGTGTCTGACTGGGAGCAAAGCTGCCTTTGTATCTGTGCTCACCTTGAACAAAATCATAGGATTATTATTAAATTGAGCAAAAAACATGTACCTTCCATCACAATATCCACGACAGCTACATATAGATGGGGAGGGAAAACCAGTATATAGGCACACTGGTTATTTATTTATTTATTTATTTTGATAAACTGATTTTTATTTATCTGTTTTCTAGTTCCCTTTATCATTGTCTGGAGCTCACATCTGCTTGGAAATAATGGAAACTCATAACGTGCATCTATAACTGGAAATGTTTATGTTGTTCCATGTTGCCTGTTCTCTGTTGCTTTTATAGCCCTGGCTTACTGTGTTGAAAGTAATAACTGAAACAATAGTTACAGGAACCATAACTTGTAAACACAAAGTTGCTCTTTACTATGAGGTTTCCAAGCGTGATTTCTTTATCATAAATACTATGCAATCTTGTCCTTGCATGTCATTTTTGATTAGGACTTTGAAGATGATACTGATAATTAGCGTAAATATGTGCCCACTGGTAGCATAAGTGAAGAACTCAGCCCAGCAGTCTCCTAAACTGAAAAAAAAATGGTAACAAATCAATTATTCCTAAGTAGGAAGACAAATACTTTACATAAGAAAAGATTCATGTAAAAAGTGATTGTTGCTTTTATAAGCCAGGCTTTCATTATTATGTATCTCATAAAGCTGTAAACTTAATTACATAGAAGGCTACATGTCAGATCTGCAAGCCGAATTATCCCTGTATCCTACAGTAGTTTTGTGAAGCTCAGGTCACCTGCAGCATCCTCCCTGTACAGAGTATGGGCTGAATGAGCTCTTCCCAGCTGTTTCCTGTAATCGGTATTATGCAAACAAAATCTTTGTGTTCTGCCTTCTAAAAAATACTGCAGGTGGGTTCTTTGTGCAGGCTGTAACAGTAGGCACTGAATGTCAGCAGTTCCTTACAACAAACATGATTTTCTGCTTTTAGTTTTGTTATTTAGGAGTAGACTTTTCAGTTACCTGAATAACATATACTGCTGACTGCAACTAATACATAACTTTAAATTAAGGATTACTAGCATATAACATACCTGAATGCAAATAATGTTTATGGGGAGAATGAGGCCTGATTCTATTATTTCTTCACAATACAAATATTCATTTGGGAAGTATGGCAAGTGTGGACACCAGGAAAGTTTGCATTAATATATTTGTTGGTAAACTGCAGCTCGTATGTGATGTGTATCAAGAGTACATTTTGTAGCTGTAATTTATCTAGCAATCCACTGACATAATATTATAAATCTATATATTGAGCAGTACTCTTGCTTTTGGACTTCTGACACTCCTGGGAATACTGGTGCTTGCTTTACCCTATCTGCAAATCATGCTGAAAGCTAGTCAGTATCAAATTCATCTTCATTTATCTCTATTATCTTGCCCTTTTTTTGTCTTTATTAAGGCATGACACAACTAGAGCACCCTTTGATGCTGATTTATTAGTGTCACAAAAATTGTGACCTCCAAAAAGGAAATCCCCTCCCTCAAAAAGATGATAAATATCTACTTAAGCCTGTCATGACACTAGACGTTCATGTTTTCCTGAAAAGAATCAGGTAGAAGAGTTGTTTGAAGGAAGAGTAACCCAGAAAGCACAACCAATCGAAACCAAACCCTCTTAATGTACTTCTTTGGGTATCCCTCAGTGTGAATGGCACTTGAAACTACTAATCCACTTCAGAAAGAAAAGTGATGATACTTGTGTGATAATAACAATCGAGAGTCTCTTAAAGCAACAGTAAACTTGAAGGGTTTTTAAATATGCATAAGACTTGGCAAGAAAGGAAGCTGAAAAAAGACCATGAAATGTGGGTTTTAAGCAGAAGACATGTTTAATATGGGATACTGGACACCTTGACTTACTGTGCACTGGTTATGTGTTATGCCTTTCTTATACTATACACCATTGTTGAAGAGCTCTTAGTTATCAAAATATTTCTTCAGGTTTTATGCAACTTAATAATAAACAGAGACCCCAGAGGCACTAAAATGTGCCTGAATACACAGGGAAAGAGGTGCAGGTTATTTGGGGTTGCTTTGTGAAAGCAAATTCAGGTGAGTAAGTTTCTAGAAAAATAAATCTGAATCTTAATTAATACCTCAATAGTTCCTGGGTTGTATCAGCTGATTGGCCTGTTGATGATGATTAATATGTCCCTGAAGAGCATGAGTTGTAGCATCTGTAGTGTGGGGGGTTTGGTGGTTTTTTTGGTTTGGTGTTTTTTGGTTTTTTTTATTGTCTGGTTTGTTGGTTTTAGTGTGTGTTTGGTGTGGGTTTTTTTTAATGGATATGTACCTTTAGAATGTGAGTAACCATGACTTGTCTGTCAGAGGACACTGATGTCTTGAGCATCCCTGAGAAACCATGGAAATTGGAGATTTCAGATTTCTCCTAGCAGGGGTCTCTGTGGGGGCAGGTCTTGGGACCTTATGACCTTTGAAAAATTAAGTATGTAGCCACTTAAGACTAATTTCCTTGACCCCTTAAGAATTGCCTCCTCTGGTGACAGTTTAAAACGTGAAAAATCCTGTATCTAGAGCTGGCATGGCTAGATTTTTCAGTGTTGTCTGTCTCCCTTAATTATAAATGATAGTGACACCATTTGCTGTCACGATGCACTGGCATGAATGCTTTCACTGTTTTTATTCTGCGAACTAAAATGCAAGCTTAGGATTTGCTGTGATGTGTGTGCCTGTGGCTTAGACGCTTCTTTTTTTGTGGAACCTGTCTGGGGAGGGAGCTATATGCCCAGCAGGAAACCTTGTCTTCCTTTAAGGAAATTCCCCTGGGACAGCTCCTACCTGAGAACTGGCCACTGCTGAGCTAAGGCTTTTGATAGATGTGATTACCAAAAGGGGTGTAGGATGAAGTTGTACCATTACTGTCATCAATTTCTTAACTTGCACCATTTCAAATGCTCATTAAAATTCTCCGAACTTACCCTCATAGCTCACTTATTTAGGAATTTTTGTAAGTTTGACATCAGCCTACAATGGCTTCAGGATAGAGGCAGCATTATAAAGCCAATGAATGGTGACTGTATCCTGCTCTCACCGAACAAGGACTGCTGGAGAAATGCTTACTCTGCTCTTTATACATGTTCTCTGTATTCAAGTATTTGCAGCATGATATGTTAACTTAAGTCTTTAGGTGCCAGTTATTGCAGTGTTTGCAAACTGTTTATTCTTGCAAAGCTGTATCTGTTGTTCTGCTGTGCTTTCAGCCTGTCGTCCTGTGGGAATGCCTCTGCACCATACAGCAGAGGCTGATATTTAGCTTTGTTTCCTCTTATGGTTTTATAATATGCAAACTCTGAAAAAGAAAAGACCATTCTGCTTCAAAGGGCAGGTCCATGGGGCCAGCCAAGCCCTCCTCTGAGAGATGGTCACCTTAGGAGGAGAGCAGCAGGGAGGGTGGATAGGCTGTTTGGGTCAGGCAGCCCTGGGAAATGCAGTGTGTGAGGGCAGGGAGCTTTGGCCTGGGGCTGGACACCTCTGGCGTTAATGAAATTCTTTGAGAAAAGTCACAGCATAATCCAGTCCAGCTGTCTGGCTCTGGCTGAAAAGTGGTGAGTCAGAAATGCAAGAACAGAGCCTGGAGAAAACAGAGCATCTGAGCAGCAATTAGCTGATGAAGATTTTAATTGCCATGGTAGCAGGGCCATTAACCTGCCATGACCCTATCCATGAGGGAGGTGGGGCAAAGAATTGGTTAAAAATAGTTGAGAAGAGTGAATAATTATAGAAAAGGAAGGGCTAAAGGCTGTTCCACACCAGGTACAATTATTCCTAGCTCCAAATACATTGACTAGGGAGGGCTTTCTATTGACACAGATGGCCAGCCAAATCCAGCCTCAGTACTGAGGTGATTTATTACTTGCCATCAGTTGTGCTGGTGCTAGATAGCCCACTCGAGGGCAAAAACTGGCTAAAGCTTTCTCCAATACTATCAATAGCTTTCACTAGCTTTGACCAATGATAAGATTTTTTTCAGATGAGTAAGTGGTTCTGCTCACCTTCATTCTGCAAAATTATTCCATTGCTAGTGAAAATACATACTATTACAAAACAAACTAAAACTGAATAGGACTCTATCAGGTCTTTAAACACATTGTATGTAAAGCTTCCTGTTCTCTGTCCTTAAAGTCAGAGAAAGAAACTCCTACACCAAGTGCTACCGGAGGGGAAACAAACTGTGTGTGCTGCAGCCTAGAAAAACTATTTTCCACTGTTTTTGCCTGAAGTGCTCCTCAGTAATGACTTACCTTAAGGCTTCTTTTCTCTCTAGAGTAAGGCTCCTAAAGCAAAAATATAACCATTAGAAGATAAAACAAAGCTTTCCAACTTAGGAACTTTTGAGGTTTCTTCATTACTGTTTATACTTGGAAAGCATTTTTAAAATGCAAGGCAGAAAGGCTAAATACAAACTAGATAAATTTTCCCTATTTAATTGCAGTGGCTTTAGAGGGACCAACACACAGCCTGGTGTTAGGAAAATTACTAATCTCAAATAAAATCTACTGACCTGTGTTAATGCATGAGACAAACCTTCCTTGAAAATACGGAAAGATGCTTCTTGCAGTATCATACGCTTATTGTGATGCACAAAGAAATAAATTTGGGTTTGCTTATTCATTTTAATGATATCTGGCATAATAGTATAGCTAACTGGGGTGAATGGAGGACGTAGACTTTAAATTTCTAGCACTGGTAACATAAAAATAAAAAACATTCTGTAAAGGTTTGTTCCCCTGAAGATACTGTTTTTATATGACAGTGCCAGAGAAAGAAAAGAGTTGTGTTGTTTGACCTAACCTTTTTTTATGGATGGTGTTGTGTTCGGTTTGCCACATAGCAGGCAATGAACTCTGAACTTGTGTAGCTCTTCATGTACCATGCATCCATACCTCAGAGGAGAACATACAGTACTCCTGGTCATATATGAACTGTACATAGGTGGATGTCTGCTCTTGGATTCGAGGCATTCCAACAGGAAGTTGTCAGAGCTCCAAAAGTTTTTCATTAAGAACTCCTAATGAGGCACTCGTGTGTGTGTGTGTGTGTCTGGGATAGATAGATGTAGGAATGAAATTCCTATAGGACAGAAAATGTAGGGGAGGAAAAATACCCAAAGTCTCAACAAGTGTATAAAATCTTCAACTCCTATTAGAACATCCAAGAATATTATGTTTTTCTCACAGGCAAAAATGATAGGCTATTTTTCTCTTGAATACATTTATTCAGTGCTACCAAACATAAAGAACACAATCATACTCAGTTGTTCATGCATTACAAAGAATTGCAAGAATAACTGTTAAAGTTTCTAACTTGGTCTAAAGGAATCTTACACAAACTCATGATGCCATTCTTAAAAGGTTTATGACTCTGCCTGACCAGACACCTGCATCCATGTGGAGGTCTGTTCTAGATCCTTAACAGGATACTGAGCCTTGTTAATGTCACCTAAAACATTGTGAGGAGAGTTTTATTTAGGTGTTCTGAAGAGTGTCTGGAGCAGAGGTTGATTTGAAACAGAACGGTGATTTTTTTTTTTTTTTTTCTCTTTCTTTGCTCCTATAAATTTTTATGCTTTGATCCTCATGTATGGATTTCATATTTTACAAGTTTTTAGATGTCCACTGCTGCAAACATGAACTAGAGGGAAATGCCATCAAGGTTTTAGTACGACACTCCTGCTCCTTTAGAATCTGGGTACTTTAAAAGAGATATTGTTTGCTTCTCTCTACCTTATCTGCACTCTTCACAAATACCTTAAGGGCAGGTATCAAGAGGATGGGCCCAGGCTCTTCTCAGTAGTGCCCAGTGACAGGACAAGGGGCAACGGGCACAGAGTGAAACACAAGAAGTTACATCAGAATATGGGGAAGAACTTTACTTTGAGGGTGACAGAGAACTGGCACAGGCTGCCCAGAGAGGGTGTGGAGTCTCCTCTGGAGACATTCAAAACCCACCTGGACGTGACTCTGTGCAACCTGCTGTAGGTGAACCTGCATTAGCAGGGGGTTGGACTAGATGATCTCCGGAGGTCCCTGCCAAACCTGACCAGTCTGTGATTCAAATTTATAACTTATTTAATTTTCACCCAAATGGGCCCTTTAATGACAACACATGTTGTCCAATTACATCAGCATCTAGGTAAAGCAACTAACAGAGTACAACAAAACAAATGTAGGAGATTTTGTCAAGCACAGCTGGATCTGTGTAAAAGCCTTAAGGCCTGTGATACAGAAAAAGGACACAAGGAAGGAGCTGCTGGTACATGAGGATGGAAGCAAATGGAGGTAATGGTTTTGAAGATGCTTGCTAAAGCCTATAGAAAAATATCTAAAGCTGGGGGTGGGGAGGAAGCATATGTGCTAGGTAGCGTACAGCAGAGAAGTCGTAAGAAATGGAGGACTCCATATTGCCTGTTGCGTGCAGACTTGCAGTTCTCATCTGTGTTACAGCTGTGCTGTTTCTCCCTGCTTCAATTTGTTCTTTAAATTAAACTTCAATCTGTCCCTATACTACTGTGAATGCTATAGTTAAGGCAATAAATTTGTAGCACTGGAAGTGATCACCTATAAAATACGACAGGAACTGAGTTTTCAGCTCCTTACAAATGTAACAGGAAGGAAAGACATCTTAAAACAAATAGCAATGCCCTTAGCACTTCATAAAATGTGCATTAGCATCAAAAAAGGATCCCAAGGTTTCTGATGCATCACACGTGATGGAAATGTCTTTAAGTTGTTAATGACACATTTCTGTATATATTTTAAAATGTGGTTGTATGTGTTCTTATCGCACAGCATTTGAGACCTAAATACATCACTCTGTATTTGTGTTCTGCTAAATTTTGTACTTTTTTACATACAGGGTTTGCCTGACCACACATCTTGGGACTGGGGTCTTTTGAAATGCTTCTTATCCTCCTGACCTCTGCCAATACCTGTGTCTGCCCCTTCCTTGATTGCTGGTGCCTTCCAGGCCCGGTTTCTTGTGCTGTCAAGAGAACAAAAGTTGCAGTAGATCATACAGGTCATCTTAACATCACCTTCTTCCGTCTTCACAGCTCTTAATGAGCTTACAAAATGCCTTAGGAGGTCAGACCAAGTCTGTCTAGCTCGGTGTTCTGGCTGATTGGAGATACTAGAGAGAATGTGGTTCGTTTCCCTCATACTCTCTTCAGCATCCAGAATTACTGTATTAAGGATGGTAACCGGTGCATACTTGCTTCACTTTTAGACTTTTTTTGTGAAACTCTGGCCATGAATTTTCTGACTGTATTCTGAACCTGCTGATATTATCTAGCTCCACAACCTCCTGTGGCAGAGTTTGAAAAAGTAGTATGGATGTACTTCCTTTTAAATAAGCTGCATGTTGGTTCTAGTGTTGTAGAATTTGGTGAATGTTTTGTATTCGGCTTATCTAATACATTTATAAAATCATAAGCCACAATCATACTCCCTCTTCGGCTTTTTTTTTTTTTTTTTAAAGGTGAAGAGTTCCAGTCCTCTGTGTCCCTTCATAAGGAGCGATCAGGATCAGGGATCTCCCTGATCAATTCCCAGTGTCTTTTCCTTGAAATGCCCTGTGTCTTTGACATGTGTAGATCAGAACTACATGCAGCACTCACCCAGCAGAGTGCATAGAGATTTTTGTGTAGTTAGTGCTGTCCTCTGTCTTGCTATCCATAGCCCTACTGACACCAAACATCTCTTTGGCTGCCAGTGCACACTGACAATTCCATTAAAATGTGTTCAGTTATGACTCTCCGGTCTCTCTTTTGAGTTTTAGCTGAATAAGGCATGATTTATTTTTCTCTAGATGCACTGGTGCTCTCACCTGCCATCTTTTTACCCATTCATTGAGTTGTGTGAAGTTCTTGTGGACTTTTCTCCCCATGAGCACAGCACTATGAGCTTATCTATAGTGCAAGCTGCACTGCGTATGCCCTTCTATACAGGTCACTGATGATGTATTCAAGTGGTGCCAGCACCAGTCCTTGGGAAGGTCCCACTGCTGACTTTTCTGTCATGAGAAGTGACCACTAAGTCCTATCTTTTGCTTGATATCTTTTAATTGGTTTTCAAGTCATGAAAAGGACATCTCCCACAACTGCAGATTACATTCTTTAATAAAGCCTTGCCAAAGGATTTTTATCCGTATGCTTTTCTCACAGTATTTTAGCCCTTTACATGATTCATGAACTTAAATTCTCCTTTACGCAAGTTCTACACCTTTCTCAGCTGACTATATTTACCCTTGCTCTCAGTAAACTTACTCTTAATTGCAGACTCAACCATCCTATCAGGACTGGAAATTGTTCATTGGTCTGTATCTCAGCCTTCCCTCTAGACTCTCCTTTTTATAGGCGACAGCTGTGTTGGCAATCTGTCAGTCCTCTGACACAGAGGCAACCTGTAATGATAGGTGAAGGCACCTTGCTTAGCAGTGCTGCAACCTCGCATCTCCTTTCCTTCAGAGCTCTTCATAAATGCCATTTGGTCCTGAGATCTTACCAGTATCTAGCTTGTCTTTTTAAAGCAATTACACAGAAGATGCTAGACCACATTGATCTAGATCTGGCCTAGCTGCTACAGAGAATTTGGCTTCTTCTCAGTATTTATCAATGTGTGACCCTTCTTAAATCTTTGTCATCAGCTCGCAGTAATTCCCTGCCTGGTCTCCTGCTTTTGATGTATTTAAAGAATTCTGTGCTACCACTGTGAGCATCAGCTTCAGATTGCTTTTTCAGACCTGTTATGTTTACAGTTGACCTGTGAGGTGCTGTGAGTTTTCCTGTTTCCCTTGCCAGGGGGAACTCCCTCTGAGTAACTTTCTTATTGAGCCTTGTTGAGCCATGTAAGCATTTTTTAATTTCTTTTTGAGTTGTGGCACATATTTTACTTGGGCTTCTAATACAGTACTTAACAGCCTCCAGGTTGGTTGTAGGCATCTTGCTAGTTGGACTGTTCCTTTTTTTTTTTTTTTTTTTTTTTGTTTTGCCGTTATACCTCCACTGCTCCAACTTATTAGTTCAGATTTCAGTTTGACTGTCCTCTCTTGCAACAGTACTAACCCTACTGCACTGTGGTTGCTGTTGCAGAGTAGCTCTCACATGAATACCTCTTATTCTACTACCCACGCTACTCAAGGTGCTGCTTTTGATTTGGTTATTATTTGAGAACTACTAGTTGTTCCAGGAGGCAGTAATGTATCACCGGAATGCTTTATCTCATCACAAGTTGAAAAACTTATTAGAATGTGGCCTTGATCTCTTACTATTACTACCTGTCTGAAAGTTGCAGTTTCTCTAGTATTGCTTCCTGATCACTACTGTCATCTTGATCAGGGGTCAGGTCAGTAGCACAGTTTTAATTCTTTTTTTAGAATTAATTATTATTTTTTTATTAGATCAGTACAGACTTCCAACCACAGAGACCTACTGCTACATTTCTTTTTTTTTTCCTGTAAGATGTGCATGCTGTTGCACTCTATGTAATATTTTGCATATGGTGCCACTTTGTCACCTGCATATCCTGCTGTGCCATTCAAGTCAGGAGCCTGGAAACAGTGTCCTACTGAGGAGCTTTTTTTCCCCACCAGGGCTCTGAATGCCTGTTACACCAGGGCTGGTGTTCAATACCACACATTCTAATTCCTCCATCCATTGCTCGAGCTTCTAGCACTGACTTAAAGCTCTTGCAAATTTTGCTCTAGCTTTGCTATACTGGCATATATCAGTCAACTGGCTTTGTGGGCAGCCTGACTTGCCTTCTGTACAGATCTGCCTTCTGTGCTGCAACCCCCTTTACAGTCTGTATTGGTCTCTGAACCAGGTGTTTTGAGTTGATGTCAAGTTTTCTCCTAGCTTCTAGTCTAAATGCTGCTCCTACAGCCTTGCAGCACCTCCACACCAGCAGTCTTACTCTGTTTTTCTGTAAGGTATAACCTGTCCTTCCTGGGTTTTCTTGTCCTAAAACATTTCCCAATTCTTAATATACTGGTATTTTCTGGAGAAGGAACAGCTAGAACATTAGATGAAATTAATTTTGTAAAGCCTAGTCAAACTTATCCTCCTATTTAGAGGCATTTCTATATAATGAATGAAGAAATTCCAACTTTATTTCATTTCTGGAATGCTAGTGATGGTGAACCTGGTACTTGGAGAAGGACCAGTAGAGAGAAAAAGAAGCAGCAGGACTGAGGCAGGGTAGCATGTGACTCTTCTTGTATCCTGAGCCACAGAGAATATGCTATGTAGGCATACACAAAGGTTTATGAGCAAATTATATAATATGAGATGTGATCAGCTACAAAAATGGTATTTTTAAATTGTGTTACAAAATCCTACATAAGTTTTTCACAAAGCTGGGTGAACACAGAAAACTAGCAACTGCTAACTGTTCCAATAGACTCGTCTGTATTGCCTTATAAACATAGTTTAGGATAATAGTCCTTCTGCTGCTATTTTAGAGAAAAAAAAAGCATGTTGTGGATTACAAAATACTGTTGTCCCCCATCCTCCCATTTTGCCACCACGGAGTCAGCTTAAAAGGATCTGAGTTCTGACTGATCTAAGCCTTCTTGTCTCCAAGATTCCACAAACCGTTTTGAATTTCCTCCTTTGGCATGAGAGAGAGATGAACTGGCAGTGTATGTACTCTGAATACTGCTGAGCCAGGACAAGATGAAATCCAGGATGAAAATATATAGAATAAAATTTTATATTAATGGTTTAGCATGTCTGAGGTGATCAGCAACTATATATACGTATACTGTTTCGAGGCAAAGTGATGGCAAGGTGCATTAAATTACAGTTTCCACCCTGCAGATTTTCCTAAGAGTAGTTAAAGAACCAATGATACTTTGTTCAGTTCTAAAAGATATCTCAAAACCTTATAACAAGCTTTAGGTGAAAAATCTTAGCAATACCCTTTGGATTCATGTACAAAAGTTAACGAGGAAGCCTTAAACAGAAGCCCAAAAAGTTAATGAGGAAGCCTTAAACAGAAGCCCATTATAATGAAATTTATTTAAATTCTTGAGTACACTATATTCATAACTTTTTAGCGCTTCCCAACGAGATGCTTACTATATGTTTCTATAAATTACATATTCATTGCATAGAACTGCACTCATTTCTCTATCAGCATACTATATAAATTATCACAAAAACAGATGAACCAACAAAAGATTCTTGAATACATGTAACATTGGTGGGAAGATAGTATCAGTTATAGCTTATCTTCATGGTAAGCAGCTCTAAATGAATCCCTCTTGAATTCATTTAATTAAGAAGCTGAAAAGAAAAAAAAAAACATGATTAAATGCTGAAAAATGCATACAGAGTATAGCATCGCAATTATTTGAAAACAATAAACAAGGACTTCAAAACATTCATTTGAAAAGTCATTTGACATTTGTGTAATAATTTTTAAGTTTTTATATCCCATTTAGTAATTACTAAGCAAGCATGAAAGTTATCAAATAAAACCTGAGTGACTGAAACTTAAATTTGCCTATTTAAAAAATTAAAAAGCAAAATGCACTTCAATCATCTGTTCTCTTTAATCAAGTTCTGCATCTGCTCGTACTGCTTAAAGTGAGAACTATCTCTCTCAGGAGACATTTCAGATTTATTGAAAATGTATTTCTTTTACTGTTGAAGTGGTCCCAGAGGGGGGAGGGTAGAGGATGTGGCAAGGCTCTGTAGGGTTGCAGTCTTCCAAACTCTTAATATTTTAATAAATTAAGAAGTCTCAGTTGATACTGCTGTTCCTTTACCCCTGGAACGCAACGCTGTATTTTTTAAAAAGTAGATATATATTGTGTGCCACAGCTTTCTAAGTACCTTAACAAAGAAGTGTTATCTCATAAATCAGGAGATGGGAACACAGAGAGACTTATGCACAACTATAGACCAAGTTAACTGTCCAAATGCAAAAGCAACCAACTACTGAATGGAGGGGGGTTTTCTGCACTGCCTCTAGCTTCACATGGAAGGAAGAACTTTCATCTTCTTACAGGTATGCAGTGTACTCTAGCATGCACTTGTAGTAATTCCATCACTTTTCTATTAATGACATAATTAATTAATCATTACAAAATACAAGTACAAGTACCATAAGCTTAAAAGACTGTATCAGTATAAAGATGTTCCCTGCTGCAAAAAGCTGACAAGCTCATTAGGCAAGACATACAAACCATGGCAAAACAGATGGCAACTGGCTGGATGCTGGAGGGTGATTATTGAAAGGGAAAAGCTAGGATAGATGTATAACACCACGTATAGGGAAGGAACAGAGAGGAGAAGAGAGAGGAATACTGGTAGCAAAGTTTGGGGGAAGAGTGGTAATGGCTGGCGATTACAATAATCAGGCAGGTAGCATTGATAGGCTCAGGAGGGGTGAATGATTGAATGATAAAACTGTGAGGAAATACAAAGTGGGCAGTGTTATTTTGGATAAACATGCTACTACTGTAGCTATTGTTCCTCACTTTCTGCCTACAAGTGAACTGCATCTTTAGCAGCTGAGACATGATACAGAATATGGATAAGGTAAACACTGGAAGTTATAGACAAGTTATAAAACAAGCTTAAGAGGCTAGATAAACAAAGAAGAAAAAAGCCTCAAAAAGCCCAAACACCATAAAAATCATAAACTAGAGAGCAGCCAAAAAAGAAAGGGGGTGAGGAGCTGGGCAGCGGTTCTGAAAAATCTAGAATACCAAGTTGGACATCTGTTGGGGTAGGTTTGCAGAAATTAAAAAGAAACCATGTCACCTTATGCAAAGCAGGGGAAAGCAGAACAGGAAAGGATGGCCAAACTGACATTACCTAGCTGGAAATGGGTAGCATAGGTAGGAGTAAATGGTAAACTGTAAGCCTTACAAGAAAGCTATAAACATAAAAAGAGGCATTCTTAATGGCAGAAGTCACAGAATGAAGGTCCTACTCCTAGGAAAGCATGCAAACTGCCACAGGAAGACACGCACCCTTAAGAGATCTGTTATGGGGCCAGACACCTGAAATTCAGATCTCCCATTCTTTAGAGCACTAGAAACCAGCACAGAACAGGGACGCTTCACAAAGAGGAATGTAGAAGTCTGTGGATACCTATGAATTCAGTGTGCTGTTGGATGGCTCAGATGAACAGAGGAGACAGAGCTGTTTTGATTTCCATTTCAATGGGCAGCTTCTCTGCTGAAGAACACTGTCTCTAGTCGTGTTAAGAGATGTACTATAGAAAATGCTAAATGGAAGATGCTTTATTTTGAAAACTCTATATTATTGTTTTCCTGTCTTTTAAAATAATCCAGATTTCTGCTGTTTTAAAGAAAGTAGCCTGTTGAGCACTATAGACCTGAATGTGAATTTTATCAGAAGTAGATTTACCAGTTCATAAACTTAAGGTGAATCAATTTAATTATGCATGAATTCAACACAGAACATCTGAATAGTTGTTAGTAGTGCTCACATTTATCAATAAATTTGATTTTATATGTCTGCAAATACTATTTGTTCTACTTACCAATATTTTATATTTCCAATAAAGAACTATTTCATTTTATTTACTTGCATTTAAATCGCTCAATATTATATAGGATTTCTTTACTGAAACGAATTTAATTATAATGAGGGTAGATATTTCTTATATGGTGTATATAGTTAATGCCAGGAATTTTGAGGCTCTGGGGCATCTTGCAATTTGTCTGTTCTTCTTGCATTCATTGACAAAGTTTTTCTCTAATCAATGAATGAATACTTCATGTCTGACTTAACAGCTATGGGTTTTTTTCAAGAAAATAAGGCATCTTTTATTTATCATACTTTCTTGAAGATTAGTTCATTTTCCCTGCTAGTCAATACAGGATATGTATCTTCCATTCCACCAATGCATAGTTCAGAAGGCTGGTTATAACTACAGTATATAGTAGGTATAACTACAAACTCTTCACGTTACTTTTTTCCATAATACCTAAATGCAATAGCTATAAAGAAGAATCTGACAACAAAGCACTCAACTGCAGGTACCAAAAAAATCCTTTTAAAAGCTACTTAATGCAAGCTAGTTAATGAAAACTTATATAAAAACTTCGAATTTTTAGCTGCTCAAATAATTTAAATTCATATTAAAACAACTGCAAATGATAAAACATAGATTTGAAAGCACAATTGGATGTGTCAATGATAACAAAACTGTGCTAAAAGTTTTACCCAGAAAATAAAGCAGAAAAAACCAACAGAGATCAGTTAATGCTTCAGCCAAAGCTGCTAAAAAAAAATATATATATAGCTGAGAAACTTTTTTTAGTATCAGTAAACAGTGGGCAAGACTTTTCTCTGTCTGTCCTCTTGAAGAAACCAGTGTTACAAATATTTACATTCCTAACATTCCCAGTAATACAATGCTGTGCTAGTGTACTGATGTCTTCTGTTTTGTTCTTACCATCCTCCCTCATTCTTTTTAATAATCTGTGTACTTTTTGGACTGAAACTTTCTAAAGTGAGGTTTCCAGAGAGATCTCCAACCTCTTTCCTGAACAGCAAAGCTAACTTAAGAGTTCATGCTTTGGCTTATAGCTGAGAATAGTATCCATGTCATTCCCATCTGTATTAGTTGACAGAGTTCTGTGTTGATATAATGAAATTTTATTGCTCAATCACTTGAGTGCTACTTAACATATACCTTATTCAGTTTAAATATTGGGCTGAGGAAGCTTCCAAAAAAGATTTTCTTGGACATATCAACACTCTTGCCTTGTACAGAAAGCATAATGAAAGGCAAAATGTTTAATAGTGTGTGTGTATATATATATATAAAATTTATTGCATTATCTTTCAACAGTTAATGACAGCAATTAAAATGAAAGTTTTAGCAAAATGAAACAATTCATCTAGTTCCCTTAAAAAAAAGTGGATTAGTAGAGGCATGAAAATGCCCTGCCGTGGTAAAAATGTCTATAGCAGAGAGATTTGTTACATGCTAGCTCATCCATCATGACAGTGCTGCCTCAGTAGGTAACCTTTGTGATGACCTCCATTTTGCATCACCTTTCCCATTCCAACGCTTTATTGTATCTTACAATAAAATAAAAGGGTATTTTACCAGCTTATTAAACTTTTTTTTTTTCCCCTAACCCCAGACTTCAAGAAGAAAATTCTGTGGAAGAAGAATTAAAAACTTAATTGCAAAATGTCTGAAGTGGATGAAAAAACGTAAACAAAAGGTTAGTGTCCCTTCCTACATACATGCTCTCTAAAGAGCATACTTACAGACCTGTGCTCTTACCTAGCACTCCTCTGGAAACCCTTCTGTGTCACAGAAATTAACAATGACAATGGCAGGGTCAAAAAAATAACAGCATTCCCAGTACTTTTATCTATGCACATTAGAAAAGGAAATTACAGTCTTTCTCCAGTTTTTGACTCCTGCTTTATGTTTATTCACCTCTGTTTTGATTTATCTTTGCTACATAGAGGTCACTGGAGGGAAAGAGGGTGTATGGCAGGTTCTGTTACTGTTTCACTTATTAGGGATGCATGCTGCTACACAGAGGGCTTATTTGGTTGTTCAATGCCAGAGAACAGAAACAATTTAGTATATTTGACTTTTAAAAAAATAATTATGACAGTGAAATTGATGCTTGAGATTGTGCATATAGCATTAAAACAATTTCAGTTTTCTTTAATTGTTGCTTTAGGCACACCAACATAAACATTCTTTTTTTTTTTTTCTGACAGATCATTAGTATGGTTTTTTTTTTAGTATTGTTAAAGGCAAAGATTTACTAGCCTGAGGACAATTTATCACATAGACTTTGACTGGTTGTAGGCTTCACCTTGAAACTATCAGTCTATGACAGTTTCAAAGACAAAGATAGTACAAAAGACAGACTTATTTCATATCTTAAGCTATGAACGTGGAATTCCTTGGAGGATCCTAAGGAAATCAGATAAAAAGATTAATGTATATCAAAATATATGACTAAAATTAAAATTCAGGATATTAAATTAAAGGGGGAAAGAGAAAATTACAGAACTTACACACTTGGTTCTCCTTAGTGTTTTCCATGTTCACTTTGTTAAATTTTTTAAGAAATATGCACATAAACCAAAGAGGCTTCTCTTAAGAAACACTATAGCATTGTCATGAAGATGACACGGTTGAGATCACTGAAGTGTCAAAGAATCAATAGTATGTTTGTTTAAAAGAATGCAACAAAAAATGGGGTCAGAGCTACCCAGGAGACCAACAGAAACGTGAAAGTTTGAACACTGGAAAGGAACAGGAAAGTAAATTACACGTCTGGGAAACTAGGAAGTAAAATTTAATAATAGCAAAGCAAATGGAACAGTTCTGGTGGTGATTTCCTGTAATTCTACATTGAATGAGGATTGAATGATTAATTTATTCCCATGAAAACGTGAAGAATCTACAACAGTCCAAGTATACCTGCAAGATCTTGCTTATTTCTGCAGCAGCAGTAACATTATAAAAAAATCAAAGAAACCTATATAACACTTAGCCAGCTATTAAATGATTCTCATGTATTTCTGCATCCACAGGGTTCATTCTTTTATTAATTTACTTGATGAGTCTTACTGATTAGTAAGTTGTGATATTGAATCTACTTAGCTCCTTAAGACAGAATTTAGTTTATGTATCTAATAATTCCTTCATAGTATCAACATGATGCAGCACTATCTCATTTTAACAGGACTGTGAAGAATCATTCTTTTCAGCACTAACCTGGATTTCTTTTATTTCTTTCTTCACCAGCTTTAACATACTAATAGGTGCACTTCTTTTCCACATGCATTGCATATCAAACTAAATTTCTTGCAATTAAACTTCAATAGAATTCAGAAGTTCCTTTTCCCCCCTGCCCTAAATTCTTGGTCCTTTATTCTTAGCTTGGACACTGAGGACCACAAAATCTACAAATTTTGTATATAATAATAATCCAACTTCTGATAGACTCTCCAAAGAAAAAATATCTGATATATTACTAAATACAGGTTCAATTGTGTGTGTGGGAATAAAAAAAAATAATAAATCCATCCCACCTAGAATTTACAGCAAACAGGTTAGCAAGAAGAGAGGGAAACACCCTACATAAATTAAGATTCTTAAAGCTCATTATATATATATATCTATAATTCTATATAAATCATTAAAGTATGTGATACTACAATATAGGTAGTAGACCTGAGCAATTAGGTCTGCAGTAACATCAATGGTATTGTGTAACAGAGTAGGTATCACACAGCAGTCAAAAAACCTTAGTGCAAACATTCACAAAAGCCAGGCAAGATCTGGAAATTGGCAGTCATATAAGCCTGTTGTTAACAGGTGATGAGAACATTGCTAAGATGAAAGAACTGAAAACGGAAGCAGTACAACTGTCAGGCTTTCTTTAGTAGCTGTTAAATTGCATGGCATGGAACAACTACTTTTTCCTTTTGGAAAACTTGTTATGAGAAGATGCAAGTGAGCTCAGGCCATGCGTTGACATTCTTTGGCAGTGCTTCTCGAGTGAGCTTGCAATCTGCAGCTCAAGCTTGTAATTCCTTCTTCTGTTAAGTTTAACACTTAAGCACTTAATGGGAAGTAAGAATACTCACACTTAGGAAAACCAGATCCTGTCTTTCACCCTAAGTTACTTGAGCTAGAAGGTAGTCTCCAGAGAGGATGCTGAGAGGCCATACAGACAGGCCAGATGGCAAACTACTAACTCCATACTGATGAAATCTTGCAATATGATATTATTTGGCCCTTTGAAAACCTGTTTCCTTAGCAGAAATGAGTAAAAAGCAGCAGCACACCTACTGTGCATATTGCAAGGTGAAGAGTTTCCTTGTCTTGAGTATATTATTAAAGGCTAAATCTAACCTGAGCTGATCTAAACTAAATGTCAATTAATCAGCATAAAGAGACCAAGCTCAGTAAGCAAGAAAATAGTTCTAAAGTCTCACAGCAAAAAGTAATAGCAAAAAATGTATGTATTAACTCAAATGTTAGATCGAAGTTGGTGTTGCAAGGCTGAACCCTTACTAGTGGAACATAGCACAGAATATAAAGCTGTCTGCTGCACTATTCACAACACCTAGTCATGGAAAAGAACAGTAAGAAGGATCTGAGAAAAACTATACAAGAATTCCTCATATGATTCTTTAACAGTGGCTGTAAAAACAATAGAACTGTTAACATTAATAGATACAGTTCTTTTGTTCTCACTCCAAAATAGAGCTTTATGAATCTATTGTACTGATGTTTCCCTTACATATATATTAGTTGACATTTCATGGTGCCAGATACTGTATCTACCTTGCAACACAGGTGTCATTCACTTACACTTCACTATATGGTAATCGGAAGATAGACTAATATTCTGTGAAGGATTAGTCTACTGGTTTACAGAAACCAGCCTCACTGGAGATAAGGAAAATTTCACCTTTTCAAATGTACTGTGGCCAACCAGAGGGGAGAAAACAGCATTCATGCATATTATCTCTGTTGTAAAGGCTAGCATAGCCTGTTAAGACTATGTCAACTGTATACATGTATATACATATTTATATACCTGTATACATATACAGATCTCTACGGGAAAATAGTTAACAAGAAGCAAAGACTGAAGCAATGGGAAGAACAAGGGACAGGACAAGAGGAAACAGCCTTAAGTTACACCAGGGGAGGTTTAGATTGGATATTAGGGAAAAAAAAAATCATGGAAAGGGTGGTGAAGCATCAGAACAGGCTGCCCAGGGAGGTGATGGAATCACCATCCCTGTAGGTATTTTAAAAACGCATAGATGCAGTGCTCAGGGCACACTTTAGTGATGGACTTGGCAGTCCTGGGTTAACAGTTGGACTTGATGATCTCAAGGTCTTTTCCAGCTTAATGATTCTATGATTCAAATAGGATCAAAAGTCAATGGAACAAAATTGCTAATCCTGGAAAACAGAACAACAGAAAAAGTAGTCTTCCTCATTAAAAATATTTAGCCATTCTACAAACCAAAGCTTTGGGAGAGAAAAATCAACAGGTCTCTTTTTTGTTCCACAAACCTGACAACTGGGGAAATGTCACTGTATTCCTTTTACCTCAGTAGCCTTGTCCATCATCACTATAGCACTGAAGATTTGCTTAATTGCACCTTTTCTTTTCCTCTAGCTAGGCTTTTTCATGTACATCTAAAAATGGTACCAGGATCACAAGAAAATGCTATGGGCCATCTGTTCCTGACAGGCTACTAAAAAGTGTGTAACAGATCAGCAAGAAGATGTGAATCAGAAGGCTAGACTGCCCCTTGAAGGTGACCTCCCAGCTGAAAGCATCCACCTACAAAAGACAAGAACTGTATTTTTTTTACTATCTTTCTACTTTTTGCATTTGTCAGACAAATTATAACTGTTTAATTGACATCTGTACCTATAACTAAGAAAGACTATAACCCTTTCTTTTCTTTCTGGTATAGCTGACAAAAGAAGAGGTATATATACTTTTAGTGATAAATCACAGCTTACTGTACTGGTTTGTGGTTTTGTGCCTTTTCTTATGTACACCTTAGTTACAAAGACACACAAATCAATATCTGATAAAGGTTTATAAACTCAAGCACATGTTTTCTTTTGACTTTTTCATGAGGCACTTCATATGAAACATGTCAGCTGGTTTCAGCTAGGATAGAGTTAATTTTCTTCTTAGTAGCTGCTACAGTGCTGCGTTTTGGATTTAGTATGAGAATAACGTTGATAACACACTGATGGTTTAGTTGTTGCTGAGTAGAGCTTGCTCTAAATGAAGGACTTTTCAACTTTCACATCCTCTGCCAGCGAGGAGATGAATGAGAAGCTGGGCTGGAGCAGAGCCAGGACAGCTGACCTGAACTAGCCAGAGGGATATTCCATACTGTAGAACGCCACGCTCAGTATATAAACTGGGGGAGCTGGCTGGGGGCCACTGATCCACTGATCGCTGCTGGGGGACTGGCTGGGCATTGGTCAGTGGGTGGTGAGCAGTTGTGTTGTCCATCACTTGTTTGTTCTTTTTCCCTTGGGTTTTATTTCTCTGTCTCCCTCTCCTCTTCAGTAAAATTATTTTTGTTGTTATCATTTAAAAAAAAATCAATTATTAAACTGTTCTTATTTCAACCCATGGGTCATACCTTTTTTCTGATTCTCCTGCCCATCCCACCAGGGGATGGGGGGAGTGAGTGAGCAGCTGCATGGTACTTAGTTGCTGGCTGGGGTTAAACCATGACAATATGCTCAGACCCATTTAACTGTTCTGCATTAACAGCTAAGTTAACAACATTAGCTTTCCCGCCCTTTTTGGTTTGCTTAAATTAGTCACCTTTCTTCCTGCTTCTTCCATTTCCCATAGACTTCGTGATAAAAATTAAAGATTGTTTACCTGGAAGCTGTTCTTAAACTTATACAAATCTATTAAAATGTATAAGATGAAATTTTAATGAGAGATTACCTGTATGGGTAGCCATGGTATTTGGAGCGAAATATCGACAACAGGAAGCTGAAGAAGAAGACCACCAGCCCCAGGCCTACCAGACATATTACTGGAAAGAACATAACTTTACTAGCACACAAAAGACTTAAACCTGGAATCTCTACAAGGCATATTATTCATGTCAATCATTTCTGGAATATTTTGACACAGTTAAATACAAAAATGTTACTGTCTTGACTACTGATGCCCACTATCTTCTGACAAGATTTCAAACACATATGGAAATAATATTTATGGTTATTAAGAAAAAATAATTTGTCAGAGTGACAGATACATTTTCCAGAAAAAAAAAAAAAAAAGGTAGAAATTATCAAATTAAATGTATGTGGATGCAAACACCTTGCTGCTGATAATGGGTTTAATAACCCTGTAAATTATACATATCAAGCCATTTTATTTCAGGTATTTGGGTGTTCTTTTTGGAAAACAAATTACATTTAGAAAAATATCCCTTCACTAATGGAATCATGTTCTCTCTAGTCAACCATCTAAGGCTGAAGTGACAGCAAAGACAGTTAATAATTCATTTTTCCAGTTCTTACTGGTTAAAACATTTCACTGTTGTAATTTCCAAGGCTGGTAGTCAAATCCCTTTTTACTCTTAACTTGATAGCAATGTAAATCTTTAGGTTTTGAAGATAAATAACAATGATGAGACTTTTTGATATGATCTAGATGGAAGCACTTTGAGCCTTTTCAGACAGACAATGAATCAGCAAGTAAATGCTTAAATTAACAAATAAAATTGGGAACACCAGTTGTCTATGTGATAATAGCATAAAACCTTTTTGATCATGATAGCTTGCTCGATTGCATGTGGAAAAAAAAAGGCAACATGTTACAAGCTGATGTGTATAATTGAGATGCGGCTCATCCACATTAGATAACGTTTTGGTTCTAGTGAGCTACTGTGATTTTAAAAGCTTCTCTTATTATACTATTCCTACTTTAGCCAAACCTTTGTTATTTAATTGTATATTCATGCTTCAAAAGTGTACTGGCTTTGAGTGAAGTATGAGCAACCATGAAGCTGGGGAAATTGACAATGATGCATTTTTTCATTAAAACTGACCATGTGGAAATTGACATATGTCAATTGAAATAAAAAAAAATCTGCAGTCATTTTGAGAAAACTAGCCATGTACAAATCTTACAAAGACACATAATTATGAAGAAATCACCATTCACAAATATGATTTCAAATGGATGAATACATTGTGAAGTATGAACAGGGCAGGTCAGGTACGTGAAAAGCATTGACATAATGGCCACAAGCAGAAGAGAGTCTGACAGAGCAGCCCACTCTTATTTTGCTGTGTCCACATTCACAGATCCAGATCTCAATTGTGATCTATGATCAGATTCCAATTAAACTCACACCACTGTCTCTTTTGACATCAGTATTAAGGCTAGATACTGTAAAAGATATTCAGAATTAAATTATATGTCTACAGCTCATTGAAGATGATCCTCAAATCACTACAGATGAGAGATCTCTACTCAACATTCAACTAGTTATTACAAAGAATTCTAAAATGCTTTTATAGAAAATAGTTGGCCAGCCTTATCTGCAATACTGTGTGTTACATAGAATAAGCTAAAGAACTGATACAGAAAGAAAGGGGAAGCAGCATAGGAAGTCTGGTATCTTCGAACGCTTTTCAACACCTTATACCAGAAAAAGAATAAGTGGCAAGAGAAATGAAAAAAACATGAGTAGAAAGGCTGATGGGCATATTTGTTTCAACCTATACCACAGTCAGCAGAACTCTGATGTAACAGTTAAGAAGTTTAAATCTGGATAAAATACCTTCATGTTGTGTGTTTATGCAATTAATTGCCAAAATATCTTGCAAATATTTGAAATGACAACAACATTCAGAAAAAGATAAAACTGGCACTTCAGGCTAAAAATCTTTTAGACATTACAGATTAGGTTATGTTCTGTACTACATCTACTGTTGGGCTTTCACCTTCCCCTGAAGATGTGACACTAGTAAAAGTACCAAGTAAAAGAATTTTCATACTCTTTTGGATGTTGTCATCTTTAGCATCTTAAATGCCTAAATTAATTTGAAACTGGTTTTTATGTTGCTAATTTTCAGTATAATTCAAGAGCTCCGTAGCGACTACTTTATATACTACTCTACATAGTAGAGATAGTGTCAAGCTGTACCTTGACCACATATGCTTAAAACATTTTTTTTACTGTTACAACTTCATGTGAATGTAGATTTTTCAACTGAATTGTTATACTCTTCTCCACCCCACAAAAGGTAAACATTGGTTTAAGGTACAGACTGTCTGAAAACTTAATCAGATGTTAATTTTTAATTTCTCAATGTCTTCTAATTGTCTAAATATTGTCTTAGTTGTACTAAAGAACTTACTTCTTCTTTTTCCCACATCCCCTTTGGAGGTAGCAGCTTCATTTAGGAGTACCATTCCCATGGTGATAGCAGCATCTGTATCGCCATTGTCAAGGAAAACAGATGTGTGGATACCTCAGAAAGCCACAAAGGTACATCTACAAGTTAAAGCTTTCAGGTTCATCAAATGAAAGAAAGTATTTATATATAAAACTGCATATTGCAATCTGTACTGTACCAATATACTCACCTGTGGCAAAAAAATTATGCAGTGAGATTTCCCTTTGTGCAGTCTAGATAAAAAAGGAAAGAAGCTTTAAAGGACAAGTCATCAAGTAGGACAAACAGATTTTGACAGTTGTGAAACAGCTATTCCCCAGTATCTTGCAATTTTTTGTATATGGTAGTAAAGGACTTTTAAAAATGAAAATTGTAAGAACTAGAAATCATTCAGTGTTATTGCACACAATTCATTGGTTATTTGATGCAAACTGAAGCAGTTAAGACTGCTTTATCTTCCTCTGCTTCTGCATAAGACATTAGCTCCCTCTTTAGTGTCATATTGCTTAATAATTTAGCAGGGAAACATCTCAGAGGCAAAGTCCTCAGTCACTTTCAGTGCTTTACTGTCTCATTATAACTGTTACAAATGTGAGCAAGTGCAAATAGTAAAACAATTTAACTAATTTAGCAGGATCTTAAACCATTCACTTAATTGTTTATTATAAACTGTATAAACAGAAAGGAGTGGTTACTACTGTGCCTAACATCTGTTCTGAAGAGGCAGCATGCCTGAATGCCACACTGAAGGAGTGCATCATGGGAGCTATGTCACACAATTTCAGGGAATATGAACTTCACCAGAGTTAACTGATTCTTGAATAAGACTGGATTTTTAAGCATTACTTACCCCAGGGCTAGGTAGCAGGATGACTACCAACTTTAAGAACAATAAAAGGTTTCTATTTACGCACATATATAACTCGTGGGAGACACCTCAAACATGCTACTTCCATAAACAACATCTGCATCTCGTAGCATTATACTTCCACTAATCCTACAAATGTTTGTATTAACATTTTTCACGTAAGAAATGCTCAAAATCAAACCATGTTCAAAGACTTCTGAAATTTCAGTTATGCAATTTCAATTAAGCTGAGTCTGAGCAAAAGGATTTACGAGTGTCAATGATAACATCATCACACTTCATCACAGACTGGCAGCCTGATTCAGGTTCGAGACTTCCAAATTTCATATCTATGGAATGAGAAAAGTCAAATGAAGAATAACAGGATTAAAAATAGCAAACACCAACAGTGAAAGGATGTAGATGCCAATAGGCAACGTCAGGGAAATAGAAGTTTTGACACCACCTCTTCAGTAAAGACATCTACCTACAATCCTAAATTAGACACTAATTAGCAACACACTAGTAGCCCAAATTACTTTCTGAAATGCAAACAGTATAATGCATAGGGTAACTCTTACAAACAAGTGATTACGTTACTAGGCTAACTCTTATGAATAAATGGTTATATTCAAATTTTCCAGAAGCTTATTACTAGACATGACAAAATATTTAAAAAATAAAAAAAATGTTTGCATATTATTGTGAAAGAAAAAAACAGCCCTAGAATCCATGAGACTATGCAAATTGGAAGGGAAGGCAAAAATTACTTTCTAAAAATTTTGCCTGTTAAGATTCAGATCCATGAGCATAAGACTGGAAATCTGTGCTAATGTTTCCAGTAGGAAAAAGGAATTCAAAAGAATGTAATGAGAATCATTCAATTCTCTGCTTTCAAAAGTTACGAAAGCATAAAAATTAATTAATTGAGGAAGGTGCAACAAAAAGGGCTGAGAAAAAACAAAATCCACATGTATTTCTACCCTGTTAAGAAAGCCCCTAATGTAACATTATCTAATAACTTTACCAGTCCCTCACTTATAGTAGTGTTTTTGTTCTTGGTTCTACCGTGTCATGGAAAAAACCAGCCTCAAGATATGGGGGTAACTCACCAGATCCTCTCAGGGAAGTGCTACTTTCTGCAAAGGTTTTGGACTGCTTTGTAAATGGAATTGATTTGCTTGATTATCTCGTGCAGTATTGCACATAATGTGGTCGTTTGCTATCTCCCTTACCTAGTTGTTTCTCAGAAACCAACCAACCAACCAACCACACACTAAAAAGCTGTTTGGCAGACAACCATTCTGTTCCTCAGTTCCTATTTTCTTACCGGACCATGAGTTTAATTCACTTTTCTTCCCATCAAGAATAACAGTATCACAAAATTAACTATTTGCTCTGCAACTGAGAATTTCAGATCTGTAACCAGCTGAACTGTTCTGTTCTTTTTCCCCTCTCTTTTCCAGTCTCACATCATTACCCCTAAAGCTTCCCTCACATTGTCACTATTATTGCTTCAGTTGTTGCTTTCTAACTTTAGTCATCACTGTTGAGCTTTCACCCTTGCTAGGTGCCTTTTAGCTTCAACGATATCAGCTTCATAACTTCACACTCTAACACTCAGCGTGTCACTTGCCTCAGCTCTGTCTTGTTCAAGTAAAAAATCAGTCTTGCCGAGTTGTGATTTAAATGCAATAATTAGCTTTTTACCACAGAATACATAGCTTAATAAGCTGCTATTATTTGCTCCCGTTTCTAACATATGTTATGTTTTTACATTATTTTAATATTCTACAAAAAAAAGCAATGGTCTGAAAATAATCTTTTACAGTATCAGATTTCTCTAGCAGTGCAGAATGTAAAATTTTAGCAAGTGGTTACTTGGACAATTTTCCATCTGCCAAAAGTGTGGTGATATCAAATAATGTACTTATTTTCTAATTCCTCTTTTATCTCCCTCACTATGCATTACAAAACTATTCTGAAAAGATATGGGAGTGTGGCACTCAGATAAACCATGGCTAACAAATGTTTTAAATTTCAGATGGTCATGTTTTCTGATAAATGTATCCCTCTGTAGCATTATTTTTGTCTGTGCATATCCAGTTATAGTTATATGTCTGCTCAAATTTGGAATAATTTTACTTTTACATATTAAACTTCTGCTGCTCCTTTTCCCAGCTGGTACATGCTTTTCATAGAAATTGACAACATATATTATTCAGTTAGTGTTTTTGAAAAGGTTCTGAATGTTTTGATACAAGAACAACAACAGTTTTAAAGTAGGATGAAAGAGAGATTGATCATCAAAATTCATAAGATTATTCAGAAAATGATCAGCAGTTACAGAGCATAATATTTAGTCCTGCAAAAATCAAGATGTCTGATCGGAAGTATTAAAAAAACACAAGAAGAGACGCAAACCCAAAACAAAACAAAACAGATTGGGTCAATAAATTCCAGAATGACAGATACCCTACAAAATGAAAATTACTAGTAGGTTACTGTACTTTAATAGAAAATTTAATCATTGTTAATTCCAGCTAGAATGCCCCAAAGGAAGTAAACCTGATAGTTCATAAGTTTATTAATGTGATATATAATTAATATCTTAACTTCACAAATTTAATTCTAATTTTCTAATTTCTAAAAAAAAAATATAATTGGTAGTGGGTGGGGAATTAAAAAAGGAAAGAAAACAAGTTGAGTAACACTTGGTTACTTTTGTGAAAAAGGTTGGTGGTCTCATTCATATTCTGGTGGATTTCTTCCAAGAGTACAAAACCCAGCATTAGCATTATATCCATAAAGAAACAACTATCTTTCAGTTGCTGATCACAGCTTTTTAATAACACATGAACAAGAAAAACTAGAGAAGAAAATATGCATCCACTTGAGTCTGTGCTCAGTTTACTATTAACTAAAATGGGGACAGATTATCACACAAACTTTTAAAACTTCTTGTTCACTTTCCCATACATGGAACAAAGAAAAGCACATACCTTTTTTGTGAAGGAGTAATATGATCAACAGGAAAATCTATGGTGTTTTTCTTCTCTCCTTTTACTTGTTTTTATGCTTGGGGGAGGTGGGGGGGCTAGGGGGTGATGATTAGAACATGAGAAGTTCTTTGCTGGCCCCTTGGGGCATACTTTGCTAACTGAGAGAGACATTAATCTTAACTTTTTCCTACTAATTCTTAAACCTGTAAAATACCTGCTATAATTTCAGAAATGTTGACCACATTACAGGTTCTTTATCTGAACCATTTCATGAGGATTTAACTTTCAACTTAAATTAGAAAAAATCCAAGCATAACATGCATTCTAGTCATTCTATTTAGGAAATATTCTTCAACGACTTGAAGTTCATGAAAACAAGGTATTAACCACTTTTCCCAGCTCGAGAATCTAATTTTTTATCATAGGCTGAAAAAAACTAATGAAGACAAAAAGTATGGTTCTGCAATGAAACAGGTCTCATGGTTTCTTTCAAGACACTGTTGCTTTAGTTCAATGAGCAATGAGGTAACAATGAGCAATAATTTGAATATTCCACTTACACTATTCAATGTGTAATAACTCTCAATTAGACCATAACTATCCCAGTGGATTATTCAACAGGCCTTAAGGGCTGAGGAAGGAGGCACATTTAAGATACAAATCTCATGTCTCATCTCAGTGAAGAAGGATGACTCATAACTCAGAAGTTGAAAAACTGGAGGATAATCTGAAAATTATTTATTTGAATATAATTTTAATTCAATTATGATTGTACAAAATCAAGGTGTAGTTCAGTATTTTGTAATGGCCTGAAATCTAGTTGTACTGATAGTCACAATAATGCTGAAAATTGTTTCACCTTAAAACCTTCAGGCTTCAGGTACACCAAATGGCTTCTCAAGAATTTAGGAATTATTACACGAGTCTTGGCACTGGAGTTCCCCTCAACTCCCTGAAATATGCAATTCACAACAATAAAGTAGCTGCAAGTTTGCATTTCAACCTTTTAAATGTCAACCAAACTACACTTTGCTTTTTGATGCTTTTTCATCAATTTAACGGAGCGGATAATCAATTTGATACTAATATAGAATCTCCTATAGTGAAATATTTTATTATTAATTTGATTAGTTTCATCTCCAATTTAATGAGACTGTCTTTCTAATCCACAAATAATCTGATGGAACCATCCCTCTTGTGATGCTCTTAAGATACCTGAGAATGGAAAGGCCATATACTTCAGGAGAAGAGAAAGATTCTGGAATCCATTTTAATTCAACTGCAATGAAGTAGCATCCAGATACCTGACTACATTTGTGCTAAATCACTAATCAAACATTCAGGGGTTTCAGCCTGATTTACATCCTAATTGTTCACATGGGTATCATCTTTTAACGACTAACTCTGGGGAGATGACTCTATACATTTATTATTTATGACCTTTTTGGTTTTGTAAATGACATCTGATGGAGTTTCAGGGTTAGTCCTGTCCATCTCGCAAATTCTTACAGTGTGGTTTACCACTATACAAAATAAATAGTTTTTTCTAACCTTATTTACATTATTATTTGTCTCTACAAGTTTTATGGCCTAGAGACATATAAATCACAGAAGTATACACATCTCCATAATGGGTAGATGTGTAACAGTACTTTAGTTTCCTTAACGTTAAACGTATCAGATTAAAACAACTGAATGCATCTTTAATAGCTTCATTTCTTAACATTTAAACACAGATACATTGCCTAAAACAAGCTCTACTTGAGCTATTTATAAGTATTTATGACACTATATAATTTTCTCCCACTATTCTAATACTGTATTCCAAACATCTACCTTATTTTCAAGCACTTTATTTAAGATACTGGACTTCGTGTGTTGTCTCATCTGTTTCTTAGTACACACTTGATTGTTCACCATGTGTGTACAGCATCTCTCTTGCTTTCTCTAAGCACCCATACATTTTTTAAAGAATATCATGCATTCTTTTTCTATATCATAAATCATGATCAATATGACTCTAGGCTGGCATTACACTTTCTTTTATTTTAAAGAGCTGGGCAGTATCTTAATAGACAGTTTATTCTTAGCTGAATGTACTTGAGGACTGTTCAGTTTAGTAAAAGCTCTCTGTGGATCCAGAAAGTAAAACATTCAACTCTGGACTATGTTTCTGCATCTTTCAGCCACTCAAAAAATATATTTCTTAACAATTAAAAAAAACATTAAAATTATTAATTGATGCCTAAAGAAACCCTAAAAAAATGCTGTTGTCTTCAGCCTGTGGTCAGTGAATGCCTCTAGGTCTGGGGATTTGCAAAAATCAAATACAATGGGGCAGTTGCCAGAGCAGCTGACAGCTAAATTTGCTTTGTGGCAGTCTGTACTTCCATTGGAAAATTTGGGAGCCAGAAACTGAAAATGGTTGAAAATCACTTAACTACAGTGTTGGTGATTTCATACAGAAGACACACGCCATATCTGAAGCTAGTTCACCAAATCCAGTACCATGCAATTAGCTGATGAAAGAGGATTATGTTGTAGGCTACGTTGACAAATGCCCGGCTGTAAATTTAAGGTCTCTGCATATCTCTCTGACATCTAAGAAACTTTAGTATCTTTCTTAAAAGGTCATATTATGAATTATTTTAAGGTCAGGCAGTAGAAGAATGAGGTAATGGAAGTAAATTTCTTGAGATGTCTAGCTATCATTTCCTTATGCTTTCTTACACTTAGGAAAGTCAGGCAGCCACTAGAAGAGCCAGAAGAGCCTACAAGGTTAACAGACAGTAATAGCGGATAGTACAAGTAAAGAATAGAAACCATGCACTGTATTTTGCTGCTTTAGATGTTGATTTCATAGTTAATTAAGAAGCAGACTTAAATATGCTATAATTTTGTGCTTTTAGTTCTATCTTTTTCCACTGTGGTGTTCTTCCATTTTTTCTTATCCTTAAGATCAAGCATACTAAAACCTTATCTCACTGCTTTAGTCATCACCATCATTCACTTTTACATAAGCTTAGGGGAACACAATTTGATTCCATTATGCAGGACTGATAGAGTCTTAGTCCTGAGAACTAAGTGAGTATTGTTCTACTGACTTTGACTCAAAATTTCAGGTTCTTATGCTCAGTGATTTTGCACGAGCCCTACTGACACACAGAAAGACGTCTCTCATTTAAATTCATTCTGTGGTTAAATTTCCTTACACCAAAGAAGCACTTAATACACTCATTTAAATTCACTCTGTAGGACAGGAAATGTCTTTCATAATAGGTGTAATTTTAATGTTACAGAAAGGATTTGTCTTTTTCTTTGTAACCAATCAAATTTCTTTTTCCTTCTCAATCAACATCTCCTATCCACCTACACAGCTGTCACATTAAACTCCACCTTGGGAATTCAAATTAAAAAACTGAAAAGACATTTCTATTTTTACTTGGCTGCATGTGTTTTATCAGCACCAAAGTTAACTAAGTTTAATAGTAATAATGAAAAAAATTATCAGGTTAATAGTAACAGCTAATTCCTATAATAATGGTTTAGATTTACCTCCTGTATAACAAATAGTTTATTTAATAACTGAAACTCTTTTCATAGTGAAAATATTTACTGTAACTTTTAAGCTTACTTTGTATAATAAAGATTCACTGTTACTGCAAAAGAAAAAAAAAAAGACACATTACATTCAAATCAGTTTTGTTTCTCCAGGGAATGACATGAAAACTTGATGAAGATGGACATTCGTTAGAAGTAATGATGAGTGTTTACCAAAGGAAGAAATGAAATAATTGAAGAAATCTTTCAACTTCAGCACAGCCTATATAACCTTACTATCCTTTATCTTTCTCACTGTATTTTGAAACCCAGAGCCATATTTACAGCTGAACACCGCATGCCTCCAATGGCTGCTTGGTTTACAACAGTCAATGTAGTCTATCTGAATTCAGCTATAGTTAATTATAACACTAATACTCACAGGGCAGTTTACTTCACATTGTTCCTCTTAGAAAATGACAGCTCTTAATTTCACAGTTATCTCTCTTCTACCTCTATGTCTTCTTAATAACTCTATCCTCCCTAGCTCTAGCAGCAGTAGTACAATACCCTTGACTTTAGTTCCTGTTCCTTATTTCTCCAACAGTGTTGAACTACCCTACATTTTTTTCCTTCATTTCTTTTCTTTTTTTTTTTTTTAATACCTGATCATTTCTGCTGACTTCTATCATCTATGACCCCATTTCTGTCAGGAAAGGGTTGCACTAATAGACACCAGCAGCTTGGAACATCTTTTGCATGAGGAAAGGGTAGAATTTTTCGACTTGGAAAGAGAAATCTACATTGCAAAATCTACATAGCCCCAAATAGAAGGAAAAAGGGAAAGAAAAAAAAGAAACAAAAAAAAACCCCAAAACAAAACCAAAAGAAAGGATTATTTCCCTATTATGCTGTTTCCCATGACTTTATGTTTATGCAATAAATCACACAACAGTTATTGTGCAAATCATAGGTTAAAAAACATCCTAAAAGAGTCATTGCTGTATACTACATGAAGTTAACACTGAAAAGTCATTGTTAAAGAATGTTGTGCCATAATTAAAAAAGAAATAAGAATGTATTCATCAGTGGCTAGGAGCTATAATATTCTGTGTGTTAGATCTGGCTCAAAAATCCCCAAATCACTGATTAGGGTTGGATGTTTTGTTTTGCACAATCCTTCTCAATCTTCTTAACAGTCATTGCTGCATTTATACTTATGGAAGTAAACTGTGATGATAACTTGAGAAGATGCTAAAATTCATTGTTAAATCATAAGGTGTTTAGATACATGCTCTTCTTATGTGGAATTAGGTATCTAGCCAACAAATAGATTGTCTTATCAGGATTACTTATATGAACAAAGCTATTCATCTGTGTAAATTATGCAGTCCTAGGGTCCTCAGAGAAACCAAAACTCTTCAGAAGCAAAACCCCTGGCATTACAGGCTGCACAATGTCTAGCATATTGATAGCCCCACATAAGTTACTGTTTTCACATCCATTTAACAAAAAAAGATTTTTGTTCTGTTTAAATAAAATCTATGCCATGATCTTCTTTTAAATAATTTTTGTTTGTGCTGTCTGCCCTATTTATTCTACAGCAGTTACATGTCCATTTCCATAACAACCATTTCTACTTCACAGGAAAGTCTCAATATTGCTATAATTCTACCCAACCTTCCAAATTATGTGTGTAAATTACGCAGTTGCTTGAAGCAGTGATCACCAGGCTGATGTGAGGATAAATACCATTATATATTACATAAAAATTCCTTCTCAATTGCAAATGATAACAAGGTCCTGTTGCTCCTGGGAAGGAAATCAAAGTTGGTCAATTTCAAAGAAAACTGAAAGAAGATATTTAAAAGACCAGCATATTTTAATGGATGATTAAATGCAGCCTCAAATTAAATTTGTACTTAACTATTACTCAGTTTTACCTCTTCTCTGGAAATAAATATTAAATTATTCTCTCTGTGAAAAAAAAAAAAAAAAAAATTACCTGCCAATCTATGGCTAGAAATGAGTTGTAAAGTAGTATGAATAAAAGCAAACCTTGCTTTCTGTTTTCTTCCTAGGCAATAAAAAAGCAAAACATAACGGATCTCATTATTCTACCTCATAGAATGTTGTGTTCTTTTTTTGAATGAAAACATTACTGAAGACTCCGCTAATTCTACAAGGCTGGCAAAAAACCCAAAGGGAAGCCAAAACCTTGTGACAGACAAGACTGTTATACACAACAGCACAAGCCATGAATTGCAGCTTGGGAGCTTCAGACCAGATGTTTAGGAACAACTTCTGTAACTGCCCAGAGAGGTTATGCAATCCCAATCCTTGGAGCTTTTAAAAACACAGGCTAGACATGGAAGAACAGATGCAGTCTGATGATAATCCTGCTTTAAGAGGAAGATTAGAGTATGTGATCTTCAGAGGTTCTTTCAAGAAACATTGATATGGTTTCCATGATTACTTCTTGAAGTTAACTCTCCAAGACAAGAGAAAGGGGACCAAAATAGCAACAAAACTGAGTAACAGTCATGTTGTCAGCGTATCATAAACCCCTCAAAGTTTCAGAGTAGTAATAGCCTGAAAGTCACTAAAGTGTAGAATATAACAAGCACCATCATATCCCACAATGTTCTTTAACTGTTCTTTGCTACATGCACACCCACAAGGACTTTTACTAGTTCAGGCCCAGTTTTAGATGCCAGCTCCATGTATTTGCTCTGTATATGACATAACAGCCTGCTCCTGAGTGCCTTCTGAGTGACTGAGCTGGCATCGGGGTGTGTGCAGCAAAGTTTAGCAACTCTGGATCACCTTGAGCATGGGCAACTAGTACTTTGTACTGCATTCCTACTAATGGGAAAATTGCATTGGAATGCCAAGCCAACTCTGTGGATTTCGATATATTACAGCTTAAATAGATGAAATCTCTGCCTTGGCAGGATGGAGCTAAACTGTTCTGGACTAAAATGTTCCTGGAACAAGTATAAAGGCAGTGATGTCATGCTGTGCTGGGGTTTGACTGGCCTCGACTCTGCACTCGGCAAGCCCGGTGTCTCCATCCTCTGGACCACACAACCATTCCACCTCAAACAATGAAAGAAATCAAGAGGAAAGTTAAACCAGGGAAGAAGGGAGGGGTGGGGGGAAGGCGTTTTAAGATTTAGTTTTTATTTCTTATTATCCTACTCAGATTTTGATGGGTAATAAATTAAACTAATTTCCCCAAGTCGAATCTGGTTTGCCTGTGGTGGTAATTGGTGAATGATCTCTCCCTGACCTTATCTCAACCCACGAGCTTTTTGTTGTATTTTCTCTCCCCTGTCCTGCTGAGGAGGGGACTGATAGAGCAGCTTTGGTTGGCACCTTGCGTGCAGCCAAGGTCAACCCACCTGTTTTTAAAAGCCTACTCAAATTTTTATCACTATTCTGTAGCCTGGAAAGCAGCAAGATCTATGTTGAAATATGGTGATTTTTTTTTTTCCTTCAATTTCTTAAAGGAACCTTCACCTATGGTCTAAGATACTGTGGACATGGTAATATGGCCCCCATCTGTCACCTCTAAGGAGCCTCAGAATGAATCAGAACCTGCTTTGGGAATTTGGAAATGAAAGAATGCCTCCTTGTTCTGAGGAGCTTGCTTACTGTAAGGTTTTAATGTCTTTTAGAAACTGTTAAGTGTGACCCATTTCAGCTAGTCTGATTTGTTGTTAAATGCAGTATCAGTATTTCAGCTGTTAGAAAACATATCAGAAATAAAGTATAAAAATAACAATACTTTTTAAAGAATTGTTTTACTGATGTAACATTTTATGTGCTGTATTATTACAGTGATTTCCATAGTGTTACTACTAAGACATAGTAACCATCCGTTAGGACTAAAACTACTTGTTTAAAATATTATAAACTTTTTGGACATACACCTAGTATGTAATCAGGAACATCATATAGATTTTACTGAATTTAATTTTGCTTTATAATATAATGGAAACTGAATATCTGACACCTTCACAAGTCTTTACCCATGTCCTAATTATGTAGCTACAACTCTAGAAAAACATCAGATCTTTATATGGAAATCATCTAGCAGACTGGTTAGAAACACTATCTAAAAGGAAGCATAGAAATGCAATGGAAATTTATATTTTCTCATCACAAGTATTAAAAATTCACTTTCTAGAGAAACATAATATTGCATTTCAACATTTAGCAAGAAGTGACAAACTTGTCCTTACTACTACAAAATAAAAAGAAGCAACCAAATGAAGCATGTACATTCCCAGCATAGTAATGTCTTGGTTTAAAATTCAATGCAACTTTTAAACCTTAAAGGATAAATTGAATATACTACTGTTTAACTATCTGGCATGCTTTTTTCCTAATGCCCACATTTTCTATCAACGTTCCCTGAATAAACAAATGATGAAAAAACAACAAAGCAGCTGATAATTACTGCCAACACTGAAAGGATAAAGAAATATTAATTCTTTCATGCATAACTGTTAAAATCTGTCAAGATTTCATGTCACTTATGAAATTTGTGTGTAACCAAAAACTCAGCTCAGCAGTACTGAGCCATGAAATGAAACCTCAGAGAATTCTTTTTGCAAGTGGCAATGAGCAACCTCACTGAAAGGATTCTTTCAGCCAGCTGCTTTAATATAGTTAGCCAACTTCCCAGTTTAAAGACAGTCTCTGCCAATGAAAAGAAACCACTTTCATGCCTGAGTCAGACAACCAAAATATGTAATGAACAAAGGATTTATTTATTTTTAATCTTTTTTTGGGGGGTTACCTTTCCCATTCTTAAACAGCCCACAGGATTTGTTTGTTTTAGATAACAGATTTGTTTAAATTGTGGCAGTTCAGAAAAAAAGCAAAAAAATTGAAAAATAAATTGCAGCTATAGAAAAGAAAGCATAAAGATGATACTAATAAGATGCATACTATTATACAAGAAACTTTTAATCTGAAAGGTAATAGTTGTCTCTGTGTACTTTTATAAAAAAAACTAGCAAATAAATTAATAATCTCTGAGTTCTGACTTGGCAGTTTTCAGGTAAAGCTATTTATCATTAATTCTCTCCTCCCAAGAAAAGGAAATTTAGAAATAACAAAAAAAGAAAAATGCTTTCAAAACGTTAACACATACAATATGCTTTTGATACAACATTAATTAGGGTATAATATAAAATCTGGAGAATGGACAGAATCACAGAATGCTTGAGATTGGAAGGGACTTCTTGAGACCATGTAATCCAACCCTTTGATTGAGCAACCTGCTAGAACAGGTTGCCCAGAACCATATCCAGTTGGGTTTTGAATATCTCCACAGGTGGAGACTCTACAGCCATTCTGGGCAACCTGTTCCAGAGTTTGACCACCCTCACAATAAGAAGTGTCCTTTTGTCTTCAGATTGAATGTCCTGTTTTTCAATTTGGGCCCATTTATACTGTTAGAGAGCACTACTAAGAAAGTTTGTCTCCTGCTTCTTCATTTCCTCTCATCAGGTATCTATACACATTGATAAGGCCCCCCTGAAAGCTTCTCCAGGTTAAACAGCTCCAGCCCTCTCAGACTTTCCTCACAGGAGAGATGCTCCAGTCCCTCAGTCATCTATGTGGTCCTTTGCCGGACTTGCTCAAGTAAGTCTGCATCTCTCCTGTACTGGGAGATGCAGAACTGGACACAGTATTCCAGTTCAATTGTGAATATTGCATTTACTTTGCAAAATATGATCATAACTTTGAAATCAAATCAGTAATGCCTACTTGTGGAGCAAATAAGGTTTCGCAGGTAGCAATATTGATGCCAGGCAAATCAATGAAATGAAGCAAAAAGATTTAATGACCGTGTTCTCTTTGGACAGTAAATGCCAAAGATGCAGTTAGACAGGGAAGCCAGAAGGGCAGGATTTAAGCCAACATAATTTCAGGGGGAGAACAAAGAGCAGCTACGATCATCAAACTCTGAGATCTAGCAATTACTTCAAATTGGGAAATGTTATTTTCTTCCTCTCATTCTCCTTAGAAGAAGGTATTTATGATGGAATGACTGTATTTTAATAGAGGTTAATGGTGACTAGAGTTTTCACTCAATGAACAAAGTTGATGAGAAGCAGGGTTTAAAGAAACCAAGATAGCATATGAATTTTTTCTTACAAATTATTACGATAGATTTAAAAAATAATTGAACTCACTCTGACTCAGTAAGAATGAAAGAGTAAAAGTCAGTCCTATAGTCTTACTGTGAAGAGACAATGTCAGGACAAATGGGATTGAGTCATTTGTCCCAAGAAGTAGTAGTAAACTGTTTAGATTAGGTGGGAAAAATAAAACCAAACCAAAGACCACTGGAGGACAAATCATCTTCATGCATGATTAGGCAACAGCAATACGCTTTCCTTGTCAGTTAAAACAAATAAAATAATTTTTAACATTATTTTTTTAACTTCTATAACAAAGACTGAAAAGAGAAGCAAATTTGTTTCTGCGACTAAAAAGATAACACTGAAAGGAAAAAACATTAAGATTAGTAACCAGACATGAGTAACAAAGGAGATAAGGTACATATTAGTGAAAAGCAATACCAGCTTTACTTGGCAGTGAACAGCAAAAATATTTAATATTTATTTAAATATATGGTAAGTAAGCCAAAATACAATACCTGCTCAAAAGTTCAATTGTATTCACTGTCAGAGCAATTTTATTCAACAGCACACTGTGCCTCAGCTTGCTTTTTTTTCTGTACAACACCAGTTTGAAGGATACTCAGCAGAAGAATAATATGTGATTCTGCAACAAACTGAGCCTGACTGCTTCCATGTATGTAACTCTGTAAAACAAAAATGAAAACCAAACTCCTTTAAAACAAAGAAATCAATTGAAAATGGTACAATTGAATATGTAAAAATGAAAATAAACCCCGCTTTGCAGAAAAACAGACAGCAACAGCAACAAGTTAACAGCATAGTTTATGCATGTATGTTTAGTAAAAAGGAGTGCTAAAACTACCATATTTAGGCAAAGCACATACACACAATGAATGTAAAGTTTCATACATAAGTGCATTACGCTGGGCTCTTTTTCACACTGCTGCTAGCGTGGAATAAAGAACACACATCTATTTGCTGGAGAGATACAATTTTTGAGAAGGGAGGCGATGAAATCAAGGACATGCCTCAGCAAGATTTTTCACAAAAGTGAAAAACAAACCTTCCTTTTAAAAAATCATTTCACTTTAGTCTTACACAGATTGAGTGAAGTTTTTCATACAAAATAGATTCCATCTTTCTCCAAGAAGGTACAATTGTGTCCATAAAAAAATCCTAATTCATAACATTTCTTGTTCATATAGAATTGTAGTAAATTCAATAACAGATGTTATATACTAAACGCAAACCTAACAGTCTGCTCTGTTTTTCCCCAAAATAATTGTTAATGGGCTCATTCTGTACATTTACTATTAAGAACATATATTATTCAGAAGTTGTTAGTGTGTATTATTAAGTAGCTACAACAGCAAAAAAGGAGATAAATTTTGGACTGCAAACATACACAAAATAAGGGAGAGTATCTTCTACTACATCAATTACAAACATCAAGTATAGCTTGTCATACTATTCAATATGAAATTAAATATATCCATGTTCTCAAACTATTATTTGTATGTATTCTTCTTAGGAATAGACAATTTTTTTACCCCAATTAAATAGAAAGAAAAGTGCTCACTCCTATTAAGATAATGAAAAAGGAGACTTTTTGCCCTCCTTATGGATTCAGAGGATTGTTAGTTTGTTTTTTAAATCATATTATTTGCTTTAATTCACTTTACTCTGATTAATTCTGTCTGAATACCATCCTTGTAAAGATTCAGAACAATTCAGATTTTAAATATTCCAATGCTTCAGCATACAAAAGAATGCCTTCAACCACATTGGTTAAATTCTGGCTGATGCACTGTCAAAACATGCAGTTAATAAGACATCATAACATTTTTTACTCAGTAGATGGTTATCTATTGTTTTCAAAGTTCAGTTATATTATGTTCATTCAAATAACCAATTCAAAGCCAAGCCAGGCAAAAACTTCATGTATCCAGAGATTCTATTCCTCAAAGATGACATCTTTTTTTCTTTAACAAGATAAAAACCACTGATCTCATAAGACTATCTCATTGCAGTATGGTATGACAATAAGTCGATGTGTATTTTTTGAATTTTTGCAGGGCTTTTTATAAATCTCACTAAGGGTATATATATATATATATACACACACACAGAGAGAGACAATTATATATAAAACAAAGGAAATAGGAATATTTTACATTAACAAAAATTAATGACAAAGTTAAAATGCTTAATAGCTTGTGTACTCTGACTCAGTTGTGACCACAGTCCTGCAAATAGTGACCCTCTGTCATTATTTCTCAAGCAGCTGAAGATAAATACGCACAAACATATGTAGGCATACATACACTCTTGCAGGATCTGGATTCAAGTATGCCTAACAAATAATAAACAACTATTGCTTCTTACAATCATAGCACCAAGTTTATAGTCTAAAGCTTGAAATTATTTCAATATATACTGTATATATTAATACAATGTGAACTGAAATAAAAGCTGAGACTTTAAGCAGAAAAGTCTAACGCGATCTAGTAGAATGATTTAGTTATTAAATACCTATATGCATTTATACATAATCACTGCTACTCTTCCTCTACACAGATGCTAAATAGTATAAAAATGCACACTGGGTACTAAAGAAATACACTCCATGTTGAAAAGACAACATTACTATCACATTATTAATAAAACTGGTTGTCATATGATTCCTAAAACTATAAATGCCTTCTGTATTTGAAAAACATTTAGATGAGAGATATCATTTTTATTGATATGCTTTATATTTTGTTAAAGTAAATTATTTTTCTCTTTCTCTTTCTCTCTCTATTATACACTTTAATTCACTGTAACACCACTGAAGGAACAGAACCCAAGGTATGTACATAAACACATACACATGCAGAGACTATACAGATCAATCATTCCTTTCCTCAAATTAGTTTACTGACTTTAAATAGGCTATCTTTCATCCTAATAGGGAGGAACAGTCTCACCTTCAAAAAGAGTAACTTTTATGCTACTGCTTCTGATGACATAAATCTGTTCCACACTGGGGAAGGACCACATTTTAGGTACCAGTCTTCACCACCCAGCATAGCAACTTTATTTAAAAATACTACTTAAGTTTGTGTGTCTTCTGGTTTCACTTGTGAATGTCAAATAAATACAAAGAATCTTCTTAATGGAACAAGACAGTTTCATAACTATCTAGCTGTCAAGCCCATACATTAATGATGCTTTTAAAATGCCAGCAAATATGCTCTCAACAGCGAAAACTTCAAGCATGATATTTCATCAGTTATTCACACTTGAAAAACTGATTGAAAAATTTGCTTTCAATCTGAGGATCATCAAAGTTTGCAGCAGGTAAACCCAGTTTGCAATGTTGTACGTGTAGACTACTTACAATGCAAAGGTGAAACACCACAAAGACTAAAGGCTGTAAAGACTAATTAGATCATTAATTTTTTAAAAATCATATTTTGCTTAAAAAAGCTTAAGTCTCGTCAACCTGAGAAGGCACATTTTTATGTTACAGCAGTAATATGGTGATTTGATCTAAAGTAATAGCAGGGTTGGTATCACAATGATGTAACAAGGATACAGCCATTAGAAAGATTCTCAATCAGAAATCTTTGAATGCCTGTTCACTGAATTCCCAAAATCATTAGGTTTATTGCATGATGTAAAATATGCATGTTTGTCTCAGGATTTTTTCATTTGAGCCTTTTCCAGGAGCTGTTTGAGAAGCTTTCACAGTATGAAACGCACCACCAGACCAGTCTCTCAAAAGGTCAAGTCCTTATGAAAACAAAACCATGAAAACAGAGATATTCTAATTATCACTATTAACTAGTGGACAGATAAGGGTCCTAGATACCACCTGACACTCATTATAAAGAAAAAAACATGGACTAGATACAGTTCATTTGCAAACACTGAAACTTGAACAAACAAAAACCAAACTGAAACCTGAAACAAACAAAACCTGCCCAGAAGACCTGAATCAGAGAATGTAATTTGAAAACTAGTTGATGAATATGAATTACTGGCTAAACATCTCATAGGGATTAATGTTGTAACTATATTTCTTTAAACTTGAGTCGCTAAAGGCATAGCCTTGCTTGCAAGGAAGTGGATCTTCTTTCATTTAGCTCTGGAAACATTATGTGTGTATCAAGAAGCTAGTAAGAGACAAATGTTACCTGCTGCTCTGTCCCCAGAGAGGGAACAGGAATGGGTAAAAGTAAAGTGAGTAGCCACCTTAAACACAAAACTCAAGCTTCATCGTTATTTGAGAGGGCAAGAGATCTTGAGCTAACTTAGAGAGAGAATGTGCTAGTTGAAAGCCAGTTAGTTAAAATGTTAAATAAGGCAGAAGTTTACTGTCCAGTATTGACTAAAAAACAAAACAAAAACAAACAAAAAAACCCAAAAAAACCCGACCAACAGAAAAACCAACAACAAACAAAAACCCCAAGCGACTCAACTCATTTTAACTGTTAACTTTGTTCTATTATAAATGTCCTCTGTTAGATTATTCCCTAAAGTTACCCAGTGATAAAGCTAACTGCATGTGATCAACAGGTTCCTTAAATGGCTTCCCCAAGACACTGTTCTCCAAATGCTCAAAACAATGGTACATCTCCTCTACAGCTGTGGGTCAGTCAGAGTGATGGTACTTTAGAAGTAAAGACACTGAAAGACTGTTCCAGTGCCAAAGGATAACCAAAATAATTTGCATTTGACAATATAATGTGAATCACCTGTACTTATGACAGTAGCTCACCCCATTTCTAATGATGAATGCATCTTAACCACTTCACAAAGGAATTACAGGATGTGATTTTTCCACAATGAACTGTCAGACCTATGCTCTAAAAAACAGACAAAAATTAGAGTAGAAGTTTTCAGAAGACAGAAGACCAGTACTTAATGTAAAAATGATGGAAAATAGCTTTTCTTGAGGGGACAACGGTGAGAACTGTGTGGCATTTGTCCTTGTGTCTTTCCCTACAGGCACATGACAACAGTGTGAAGCCACTTGAAGCACAGATTATATTTGTATGGATACATATTTATGCAAATGTACCTACACACCCCAGTTCTGTACACTGCAATGGCCACTGATTCATTAAATTTTGAAATTCATGGCCATCTTTGACTCAGACTTACCTTAAATGGAATACATTTAAAGACAGGGGGGTTTAAAGTATTTAGACAAATTAGCTATTCAACAGTTTTCAACCAGTTTCCTCCACACATTTTTGTGGTTCCACAGCAATTTTTAATTGGATTAAGTTCTTGAAATTATATCCATATTACCAAAAGAATGGATCTGGTCACGTGAGGTTTCTCAATTTTCATACTTCTTTCCTTATATAAGAAGATTGCTGAACGACCTACATGCCAGGCACATATTCTCACAAAATTTTATTTGAAGTGACAAACTATTAAGACATGAGAAGTAAGATTTCTGGTTTTGCTATCTCTTCTGGTTTTTTTACACTGAATCTATTTAATATTTGGAAGCTCTGTGAAGTCTATCTGGCTGCAAGCGCTCTAGGCAAATACTTCAAATAAATTAATGAATAAACTCAGTATTTCTCTTTCATTTTACAGACATCAGGAGGGAGGACCATGTAAGATGCAAAGCTAAAGTCTGTCAGAAGCGATGCAGCCACAGTTTGAGCAGAACAGCTGTACAGCCACACAAATATCACAGCCACGTAACAGATGCAACAGCAAGTGCCACACTGGTAGGACTAATGGGGGAACCAAAGCGCGAGTGACTGACTTTGAACAGTGGGTTCTTTTCCAGCTTTTAACATTCTCCTATCTCAGGTCTGATTCCACAGAAGGAATTTGAATTGCTAACAGAAATAAACATTTCCCCAAATCAGGCCATTTTCTTTGGCAGTGACAAATGATTGTTCAATGCACGTACACTTCTACAAAGCTGTGTTAAATATTTATCTACTATTCCTAAACTCATTACATATGTACTGTTATTGAGCTGCAGATGGTACATATATATAATCCCTCACTAAGACAGTCAATGATAACAACAATGCAATATACTTTTAAATTTCCCTAAATACAGCATATGCTTGTGATTTCCCTTCAAGAGTGATAGTTGGAACATTTTGGTAAAATAATTGAGTGAAATCTGTGCTCGCTCCTTCCTTTCTGTTAATGCAATGTAAATAAACCAGAAACAAAGTAAGTGGGAATAAGGCCTCTGTGAGTTGTACGTTAATCCTGAAGGCAATGCAATTAACTTGTGGAGTACCTAACATCAAAACTGAAACATGGTTTCAGGTGCTCCAGTAATCTTTCCTAAAATAAACATAACATTTTTCTATGAGTATGTACATAAAAGATTCTAGAGTGGAGTGAACTGATCAAACTAATACCATAACATACAAAGCTACTTCATGAAGTACTATAATTTTGGGTATCTGAGAAAGTAACTTGCCCTGAGTTTACAAGACATGATGCACATCTAATACAAAAGTTTCTTGGAAACCAATCAAAACCAGACAATTTTGATAATAATTATCCTTCTTAATAATAAGTTGAATTTGGATTGCGTGTAGAAAATAACCTCTAGATGGAGACTGTCTCCTGGAGGAGACAACAGGCCAAATTAATGCTAATATATGTGGAAAGAGATGAAGCAACAAACCAGTTAGTGGTGTCCAAAGAGAGAGAGTTATGAGTTACAAATTCCACACCAACAGGACAGCTGCTATTAATTTGTTTTCCTTTCTACATTAACATTCAGGGTGAAATACATCAGAGAGAGGAACATTACAGAAGGCCATGGATTACTTAATTATGATTAAGCCTTCAACATGGCCTATTTCAATTAAAGTCCATCGATTTTGCCAAAAACATACATTAGCTATAAGAAGTTGTTCTTTTCTCATAATTTAGAGGGGGGAATAAAGAACCCCACAACATTCTTTATCTCATCAGAGGTTTATGTTTTCCAAGTCCAGGAGTAGCATGGCTTTCAGCAGTATTTAAATGATTGAAAGGCAAAAGTTCTAAAACATTCTCTCACAATTTATATACCTTAACATTATAAGTGGGAATGCAGAAATGTGTTAAATGTTATGGAAAACAAATCGTTCATTCAGCAAAGCAAGCACTTCGAGACCAAACATCAAGATACATTAAATTCATGTTTTATTGTGTGTTTTCATGATCATAACCAGATTTCTCCAGATAGGTGTTCTTCCACATTGACTATGTAACATTTCAAAAGTGGCACCCTGCCCAGCAAGATTAAGAATAAAATCTTACGCAGCTGAAAAACCCTAGCTTTCTGACTCTTTTACTGCAGCTACCCATTTAAATATTGTTTTCTAAAACTGGCAAAGTTTCACATAGCTTCACTTGAAGCATGCCGTCCGAATATGCTTGTTTTATTACTACATAGCAGTATCTGCTCAGTTCATATGGGCAGAACAGCATTTTAACTTGCTTAAGAACCCAATAGGGGATTTCATATGAAGTTATTAGCCTAGGCAGGTCTGTGAAAATCTGAAAATAGAAACATAATGTAATTCCCTGTTTTTTTCCATCACAGAAGACAGCACTATTTGCTGACACTAGTACATGAACATGACCTATTTCCTCTGTAGCAGCCAGCCCTCTGAAAGCCCTTATCACGACTACTGATGTAAAAAACCATGAGACGATGCTCTTTTGGGCCTAAGTTGTTCACTCACATGTGTGAGAATAGCTACCAACACAGAACATGTATTAGCGTTTGATCACCATTTGCCAAAATAATTTTCAGCCTTTTTTTTGGACAGAGGGATGTAATGTGGGTATGAGTTCATTTTAAGGAACATAACGCTGAAACGAAGTACATAAATATATGAAGTAATGTCTCAAAAACTAAAGAAATACAGAAAAGTCTTGCCTCCAGTTCATTTACTAAACAGCTCAGAAACCTCTGACTGTTCTAATCACATATTAATGTCCAAGAGTTCAGATAATATCCAAGTGTTTAATAGGGCAATCACTTTTATTGCAGATACCCAGTTATAAAATGGCATATCTGCAAATGATGCTTAACTGCTTCAAAGTATAATGTAGTATTAAACCAAAAATAAATCTAAACTCACTTACTTCTAACAGAAATCCTGAATTAATGAATTTGTTTCTAGCAAAACGAAGACCACATATGACTATAGCAGGAAATGCGCAGCCAGAATTTGAAGCAGTAGTTTTTTCATGGATTTTCATTTTTTTAAACAACGAAACAGGAACATTTTAGTTTAACACTAACCCACTTGAACCACTTTCTTTTAGAGAGTTAGTAGCTCTATGAGCATCTCCAACTCAAATATAAGCCAACAGAATGCCACTCTTGAAAATTTCATTTATTATATTCCTAGCTAATAGTCTGTCTAAGCAATGTCTCCACATGAAATTCAATCCAGCTCAGTTACAGGCCACAAGACAAGGACTAAGAAAACAGCCAAGCTGCACACACCAACACCACCAAATGGCGAGGAATAAACAGAATTACTAAAGGTGGTAACTACACACTTCTAGTGGTTTTGTTCAGCTTACACTCAAGTGCTTCACCTAAAAGTAGTAGGATAATCTAGAAAACCAACATGGGACCTCACAAATAAACCTCCATGTATTTATACCCGTTTCAGCATCCCTGGTATAGCAATGCAGGTGTTCAGACTTCCGCTTGATGACCATAAAACATATCAGCCACATTTGATGGGAGAGTTTAATAGCTACAGATAAATTTTTACCCTGTTAAATATATTTTTGATGTTTTATTTTAAAAAAAACCATATATAATACAGTTACACACAACGATTTCATACAGCCTCCTTAATTCACTCATATATTAATTCAATGAATATGAGTTACATTTTCCATGCCTGAGTTCATTGCTGTGTTCACCATTGCCCCAAACCAAAACAGATTCCAAAGACAGCAACGAGTTTTCACAGGACTGGCTGGTTGAAACAGGCTGTGCTGGCTGCCTTCCACAAAGTCCATCTGGCACCAAGCACAGAATATGATCTGGGTTCCCAGCCCTACAGCAAAGTGGAGAAACGCTGCCTACTTTTGCAGGCTAGCTGGCTGGAAAGGGTAGTTGGTATAATTTAAGATAGTATACAAATCCTAGTTTATGCTGCTGTTTGGGCTGTCTAGGCAGCTTTTATAGCTATGCTGCATTATTTAGGGTGTCTAGAAGTGCTATCAAAGGAATTAGTAGAAATGATCTTACAAATTCAGAAACTGTGAATGCTCTGCTCAGCTATATAGAGGCTTTGACACAACTCGCTGAACAAGAATTTATTCTGACGGACTTCTCCCCCATTTAGCAATTAATAAATAATAAGACAAAAGATACAGCAATCCTTTGATGAGTCATTTCTTTGTGAGTTTCAGAAAAAAACCCAGAACTTAACCTCTCATTAGGAATAAAACATTGCTACTCTTACAGCACTGAATTCCCAACTTACCTTAATAGATTGGCATGCAACAAATTACTTCCCTCTGAGTGGGCATTACAACACACAGTACCCACGTGAGAGACTTTAACAGAGATGATGGCAAGATTTCCAGGATCTCTGAAAGAGCATTCTGGTAGTTTTGGGAAGTTTACGTGACATAGCTTAGCTAGCTGCCTAAGGAAAGGAAATTTTTGCAACTGTGATGCTATGTTTTAACAATGTGATTACTTTTTCATCAGCTTAAGAAAGATGGCCAAAAAAAATCTCAAGAGATAACTGACATTCCTACACATTTCATTACAACTGGACAACTAAGCCAGTGATTCTAATGAAAGAAGAGCTGCAATTAAAGTTCAACTGTTAATAGTTGTTTTGGAGTACAGACTGCTTGCTTAAAACCTGGAAGCCAAACTATAATACTTCTTCTAATTAGGAAACAAAAGAGATTTTGAGATGTTTATCATGAACAGCATTCCCCTAAAATTACAAGCATGCTGTTAATAAGAACTATTCTCTGAACTCAAAAATATTCATGTAATTTTTGCCCTCATTCCCATGGGAAATATGGCACAGTATGCAATATATCTCCTTGGTCATTTAGCTTCTGCATTCTTTTTTTTCCTTAAAAAAAATAGTCAAAGGTAAAATATGCATCTAGATGTTACCATATACCTATAATTACTTTTGATATAGGGATTAGGTGGCACTGATGACACAATTCCAGACAATCATATAAGACTGGTAAGACCATGGTTAAATAACTACACTTTTCCCATTGGCAAGTTCTAGAGTGGGAACTCTTCTTCCCCACCCCACCTCCTGAACCCTTTTATCCAACACAGTGCAGAAGCATGATGATTTTCACACCGTTAGTGTGCTGAGAAAGATGGGTCATGGTGTACACAGGACAGCTAGTGTATAGTAGCCCATAAGTTTTCCTTATAAATTATAGAGGTGGAAGAGCTGAAATAGCCATTCAGCTGAGCTCATTTGGTTGCTGCTAGTTAAATTATGGTTTAGAATCTAAGACTAGTGAAGTTGCACATGATTCTAGTTATCCAGAAAATATCTATAGCTTTAAGTTTCTCTTTTCCTGGGTCTGTAGTAATATTGTCTTTGGACAAAGAAATTAAAGCCATTTTTTCCATATAGCTTTTACCTTTGGGTAATATTTATGAACTCAAAGATGCTTTTAATTTCTTAGCTATGACCTGTGATATTTTCTCTGTCAAAATTTCACAGTGTTCTTTGAATTGGCTTCCAAGTGAGGCAAAAAAAGGTAGTTTGACCTGAATGTTGAAGTGCTGGAAGCAGAAGTGAAGAAAGAGAGGCTTCACTATGAAACTGACTCCAAAATAAACTTTGCTGAATTCAAACAGCTGAAAAATGCCAGAAAAGTCTGCTTTATAGCAGAAGCAAGGGGAGGTGTAAATCCCAATTACCTCAAAGCCACAATCCAGTTAACAACAATAGAGGAATGCGAGAATAATCACATGATGTCTGATGTAGATACCTACCCCAAGCAAATTGGATACTGCCCTTAATTCTGCTACACAGAGTTCAGAGATATGTATTATTTGAGCTACAGGTTTCACAATGACCACAGACTGCAAGTTCCATAGTAAAGTCAAGTCGGTTTTTTGGATTTGCAGTAGCAGACAAACTGGTCAAGTATAGAGGAAATATTTGTGTATTTGGAATGCTGCTTTTAAAATGCTATTTAACTAGGAAGGTGAGATACTAGGCAGGCATGATCAGGCATGCAAAATTGAGTATGAAAAATTAGTCAATATGATATGCCAGAGAGGAAAACCATGCTAGTCTTTCTTGACAAAGTAATTTTTAGCACCATCTAAAGCATAGCATGTACATTATTTTATCAAGCTTAACACATATTTTTAAATAAAGGTATCTGAGTGAACACTGTATAAACCAACAGATTAATGAATTTAAAAGTTATTTTCTTGAGTACAGCTGTGGATCTCTGATGTCTTTACAAATTACAGCTTTTGTAAACTCTGGATTATTCTTGGAAAGTATATTGGCAGCTAATTGTCAAAACTGGACCACAAGAGAATGAAGCTAGAGCTACCATTAAGGGACAAGAGTCATTTGTAGTAACATATTTTATTTCAGCTATTTATATTTCAGGATATTTTTTATAAAAACTAAAAGAAAATTATACTTGTTTGAAATACATAACTGTTTCAACTCTTTCAAAAAAATCTTGTCAACAAAATTTTATAACCAATTTTTTTCCTACATAGCATATTGCACATACAGTCACATATACACATGTCCTGACATTTTATATCCTTTATATCCTTTGGGATTTTGTCACGATGTGACAGTGAGCCAGAATAACACCTTAAAAACTGAATAGTCTTTATTAAAAGCAGTATTATGTACCAAACTATGCAAGTATATAAAGTATATAAAGTATCAACCTCTCAGTCAGAGAGAAGTATATTTTCATTGCAGCAAGAGTTTTATTATTCTGTTCAGACTCAGGTGTAATGCCATCTGATGCTGTTCTAATAAGATATCATTTCAATGATCTAAAGCTTTAAATACTGATATTTTAAGTTCATTATTTACTATCATTCCACAGCAGTACATATTAACATTACTTTTGGGATAAAGAGAACATCTCATCAATTTTTTAGGAAAACAGAATTCAGGCTGGCACACATTACTTAAGGGAAACTTATGTACACTCCTACTTTAATTCTTCTTTTTCCAAAACCTTTTCTTTGTATTTAATATCTCTTCTCCTCATTCCTCTGCAAACTAATATAGTAACTTTCTTTATGAATGAAAAATCAAATCTACTCCAGAATTTTCTCAATGGAAAAGAGGTATATGCTTGTTATCTTCTTCCCAGTACAATCACTCTCATTTGGTCTTTGTTTCTGCTAATTAACAATTAAGATTACAAAGAAGCAATCTTTTGGAGAAAGGGACTAAGGAAAAGGACAGTCCTAACATGATTGAACAAAAAATTCAAAACAGAACTGAATGCATAGAAAAAAAGCATCAAAACTAAATTCTTAGTAAGTTTTCCTGTACTGTTTTTAATCTTCATATCAATATTCTAGAATAAGCCTATATGACACAGGAACTAAGCAAAATGAAGCCTTTAGCAGGACAAACTGAGAACAAAGGAATCATACCATGTTTAGAATATATAATTTGAAAGCAGGCACACTTGACAAATAGGAATTTATTTCACAATAAGAAATGCTTTGAATCCATGATTTATGAAGGCAGCTATGGGAGTCACTTATTTAAATTCATTGTTTAATGCACTGGCAGATGCTTCCTAATTATTAGAATATAAGAGTGAGAACACTTTTTCAAAGGATGTGCTATGCCATTAAACATCTTGTACTTCAGCAACTATCAAATTTGTGATGATGTATTTTCTAAAGTTCTGTTTAGGATGGCAGGCATTAACTTAATATACCATAAAAGACAGTGGCTAAAAATTTTATGTTATGACACAAAACCTCAGACCTATTTGCTGTGCTATCATTAGCAAGTGTTCCAACCTGCAGTGAATGCAGATCAAATGCTGCTGTTTGCAAGACCAGTTGCATTTCAAGTTCCTTCCGTCAGCTGCCTCCAAAAAACCCCACCCAAATAGCGAAGAAGCAAAAAGTTCCAGGATTGCAAGAAACAACACAAGTCTTATAAACATTCAGAATAATCATTATATTCAGGCTTATATAGAAATATTTAAAATGCTAGCTTTAATAAAGAAGTCATAAAAATAAATACCTAGAAGATAAAGCAATAGAACATAGGATGCCCATGTATTTGGGACAGGGAAACCTGGGCATTATCTGAGGCCAAATGAAAAATTCTCTTAAAATGTAGTAAATGCTTGTTCATGTGAGACTTTGACACTGTATGCAAGGAAGTTAAAAGGATATTACAAGTACAGAATTGTGAAACTGCAGTATGTTTTCAGGTCAGAAAGGAGTACATAAGCTTAGAAATATTCTATAAATACCAGAAGTTAAAGCTGTTCTAAGCCCAATTAATGTGCCCAAATTCATAAAATAACAAAGTTGTACTTCCAAGACACATTCAGTGTTTTGAAATACAAACAAACAATAAACAGGCCACTGTGTACAAATAAGCTTTTAGGTCAAAGGCAAAGGCCATATAATGAATTTCATTAACAAAGTGTACTGAAACACAATGTAGATATTTGAAAAAGCAGATAAAATACCTCATGATAAATTATTCTCCTTTCTCTGTGGTAAGTAACAGAGAAGAAAAAAACCTTTCATTTAGTAGGTCACAGCTTTGCAGAAATGAGGGCAGTTTGCAAATAAGTACTATTAAATTGGGCAAAGTTGTTGAAAGCAAAAACTGTAGATGGTTCACTTTTTAGAATAGTGTTTTATTTTAACTAGAAAAAGATACAATACTGATGTCAACAACAAATTTTATATAATAGTATTCATATGTTCCATGTGAGAGCACTATGATGCCTGAAAGAGGTAGATGAGAACATACTAAGAAGAAAATGGAAAGAGAAATGTCAACATCCCATCAAAGAAAGTCACTGCGAATAGGCAGAAAAGACAGGACAAGGCTGAACAAACACAAGAAAAATGCAGAAGTTAAATTGCTCATAAGAATTTCTGAAAAGCTGATATACCATGAAGAAGACAGCAACAAAGTAAGTAAATCAGTGAGATGTTTAAGATTTTGAGGGCTCTTACAGGTTAAACTGCAAATTACCACTTGCGAGGGGTGGAGCAGACACAGACAGACATGGGTTAGAATGGAAATCACACTGTAGGAAACCACTCAAAGAAGAATCACACACAGTATTGATTAAGCAGGTGAAAGACTACCATAGTGAAACAGAAACATAAATGAAATATAAATTAGAGCACATACAAAACTGTTCTCCCAATTAAAGGAAGAACAAAAAAGTTCCAGGTTCGAAAAAATATTTCTATGGATGTCCTCAGGCTGAATAGCCGTGAAAAGATACTTTCAGTTTGTGCAGCATAGATATCGAGAAAACTGACATGACTCCCAAGACCAGCAGGCAGTGAAATTAATTTACAAAGCATGGAATATTACTTTGGTGCTTTGCATTTAGTGCTTTATGTTGAACGTGGTTCTGAAAAAGAATTTATGAAACAATAAAACCAGAAATTTTAATTGAACAGTAAGACTAAGAAAATCGGAGGGGGCCAAAGATGTAGCAAGCCTCAGGGGCATAACAAAAACAACCCAAAAACATTGTACAAGAATCAAAAAACTCTTTGTGCTTCACTAAGGCCATTTAATTTAGTGAACACTTAGCAATGGTCAACAAGAGATTTCTACATTTCAATATATTATATTGAACCATGCCATAACATTAAATAGTCTGCTGCAAAGTTGCCAACAAAAGTTACAGATATAAAAACAGCTGACTGATCCACTGTCTAGGAAGGCGCAAAACAAAGTTAGTATCATTATCTTACCTGCAAAATGCTGTAACATAGGTGGAAAAGGAAAGCCTGGGAGGCTTTAAGAGACAACAATTTTATCAACAGTTGTAAGTATGCATAAAGTGTATGGGTTACTTCATCACATGAGGAACTGCAAGAATAGGTCAATAGCTTTTGTGCACAAGGAAGAAAAAAATTATATCTTCAGACAAAAATAACCACACACACACACAAAAAAAAAAAAAAAAAAAAAGGTAAGAATTGAAGATTCTAAATGAAGGAGAAAAACTGAACAAGTTAAGGACTGTATGTCACCTAGTAAATTAACATAAAACAATTTAATTAGATTAAAATTATTTTAAAAAATAAAATAAATTATTAAATTAAAATTAATGCACAAGAACAGCCTGACAAACTGATCAAAGATCTGGAAGCACTGTCAGACAGATCCGTGTTCAAGCAGATTTTTAAATATGTTCTAGTGCCATTGTGTCATTTTTTAGGTGGCTTAAATACTTCCAAGCTTAGCATTCAGATACCTAAATGCATCACAGTACCAGATAACTGAATGCTTTGAGAGCAAAAAATTGTTTGCTTACTCACTGAGTTCCTTAATTTTATTCCTACTATACATAAATTTGGACATTGCACGTAAATACATAGCATTTCAGAAATATTTTTCATTGATAGTTTTATCACAACAGAATTTTGAGACAGCATGCCAAATCTGATTAAGATTTAAGGTTTTGTAACACATAGTATTTTCATAATTCAGAGTACTTGCAGCCCACTGAAACCAAGCAAAAACTTCCAGTTTTGCCTTTTAGATGTGTGCTGGAGTGAAACTTATTCACTAGCTGAGGCTGAATCAGGGTCTGACAGGCAGAACACTGCCTTAACCTGCTGTATTTCTCTGAATTTAATTAATTCACTAATTTACTGCAGACTGAGACAAGCAAGTTCTACTATGGTCTTTCTTGTCTTCTTGAAATAAATTACAACACAACTCCAAACAGCAATTCCAAGAAACCTCAGCGTTTTTTTCAGTTTTCAGAACTCATCCATACAGGCAAGTTAATCTCTAACTTAAAAACATAAACATGCAATCTGAAGACTTGTTTGTCCACACATCCCACCACTTTAGTACAAAGCGTTGTTCCTAGTGTTGGAGGAGCAGCTGTCGGCTTCATAATGAACTTTGCCCCTTTTCACATCTCTGGAATGTCAAGATTCCCTTCAGTTCTTATAGACTAATTAGGCAATCATGTTAATACAACAGATGATTTCTCAAAGTATCTTTTCTTTTTAAAAAATAGAAAAAAGAAAATAGTTGTCACCACACACCTATTTGTCTAGTTTACACACAGTATGAAGCTCTAGTTAAAAAATCTCACAATGACTTTGACCTAAGCATACATCCAGTCCCACGGTATTCATAGAAGAGCACAGTGGTTTCTCCTCTGCACCTGAAATAATTTGGGTGAAATGCTGATTCAAAAGAAGTCAATAAAAATTTTGCTATTGATTTCAACAGAGCCAATATTTCATTCTTTTGGTTTTCTGGTGATAGTATTTCAGAACATCAATATTTATGAAGATATATAGTCTACAGCAAGAACATAATTGCTTAGAACAAACTATAAAGTAAAACCATTTACTCTATATCAAAGAATTTCAATCTAATGCATTTACTTCTACATAACATTTAGCTGCAAAAGAGTCAACTGGCTGCCATAAGAAAGAAAGCAAGCTTTCAATACAAAAGGAAGGCTTCTACAAATAACCTCAGGTATGAGATTCAGCAGGTAAACTGTCATGCATGTTTTTGGAGGTTAAAAATGCCTCTCCCCCAAGTTTCTTGTAAACTGACCTGGAGAGTGAATTATTTAGTGAACCAAAATACGGCTAACACTAAAGGCTTGAACAAGAAAAATCTAGGGAACATTTCATGACATCCTCAGAGCAATGCTCCATATTCAGACCAGTATCCCATATTTAGTATTTGAAGTTTCTCTGAGGTGAGCTCTTTTCTCTGCCACTTACCAGAAAGATTTTGTATTTTCTTTTTTCATCACAAGGCAACTACTCTTTGCTTACTCCAAATGGCAACTGTGGTCAAAATTTATTAAATTGATTACTGCTGATGAAAAAGTCTTTGTCTTTAATTAGGAATTGTTTAACTTGGACAGAGAGCTCAGGGAGCTCACAGACAACTTTAATGAGTAGGTGGTGTTGGTCCTGAGCCCCCTGAACAAGCAAGATATGAGCAGGAACATCCAGACAATAAATATGGTGTGCAGCTGTGTCATGACAGTAACTCTACCACGCTCAGGCGTCTTTCCAATGTCCCTGGCATGTGTGAACCTTACGAGTCATGAGATAGTGCATACCTGCACCTAGCCTGAACTTAAAAGTTTACATACGCTATGTAAACTACTTTTGTTTTTAGCCGAGTATAAAAGCAGGCAAGCTCTGGGACTGGGCCAAAAGCCTCACCTATGGGTGGATGCACCACACAGGAATTTTCCCAATTACAGAGAAACCCCTGGTGCTGTCTGCAATGGTGTTTTCCAGCCACAGTGTGGGTTTGGCTGATGTTAAGGTGGTAATTGGTGATGTATCTTTTTCTTAGCCTCTGCAACACTTTGTAGTAATGATCTGATGCTTTTCTATTGCTCTTTTATCATATTGCACATAACTGCTACTGCTTCCTTTTATCATATTGCATTCTATTTTCCTTTATTGTATTGTAATATAATAAACTGCATTTATTATTGTATTTGATTTGCAATTAATTTTTGCTTGGTATCCAGTCAATCAGCAAAACAACAACTAACAGATGAAGCACTGACTTTTACTGCACTCTATCTCAACAAGGAACTGTGATGGCTAGAAGCTACTGTATGTATTGTATGTATGTGCTCAATCTTCTCAAAGATTATGAAGTGGATTTGATCACATATCAAGACAAGAACAGACACAGTCCTTTAAGTACTACCTCTACTATCTCTCAACTTCTGTTACTAGGAGGTAAATTTCTCCAAATTCAATCTAAGCATCCTTAACATGTCCTAAAACTCCTTCAAGTAATAGGGAATGCAGCATCTGCCTTGAGAAAATAACTTACTCCAAAATTTAAGTTATTTTCAACACTAGGAAGCACATTTTTATCTCTGCCTAAGCAGTTTAAGAGCCCTCTAGTGAACATCTTTCCTTTTTTACAAGTATCTGTCTCCAGTGATCCATATTCCCTCAAAATCTAATCTGAACAGCTGGCATGCATTGCAACTGTGTGTGTTAGCAGGACTACGTACTGCTCCCTGCCAGTCCACATCTCATTTTCCCTTTCTTTTTAAATCTGCATAACTCCAAAGGATGTGAATTGGTATATACACCATGTGAATGATGAAGGTATTCCAGTGTGAGACAAAGGCAGCTCTAGTATGACCGCACAAAAGACTCTTCAATCTTACAATAAAACACTAAGAAACCACTAGTTATTTTTTAACAACCAACTACTGAAAATCTTCATTCTTGTGACAATACTTGTACCATTTTCACATCTCTTGAAGTACAAACACTTGAACCATTTGCTGTCAGATTTTATTCCATTATTTTATTAAATGCTGTAGACAAAGGAATAACTTGGCACTTAATAGTCTTCACATACTCCAAGATAGATACTGTTAATGACATTACAGTTTAGACTGAGGTTATGATCTAGAATGGTCCCTTTAAGTCTCTACCCTAGATACTGCCTCCCAAGAGATACTACCAGGTTTTAGGCAGACTACCTTGAAACTATCATCTTGAAGGGGTTTTAATAGCTACAAATTTGTACAGTAGCTTTTTGAAAGCTGTAAACTTTTAATACATGCAATAACCTGCAGCAAAGAGTTCCACACTGTCTAACATGTAGAAACATCTGAAAATGCCACCTTCAAATCTGAGTAAACTGAAAATTATTCCCTCCACACTTTACTCAATGTCAGTCATTATTTAATGCACCTCACTCAAATCAGCCTATCATCCCTTCTAAAGAGGCACTTCCATACATTAGCTCACCCTGTCTCATCACCAGAGCTTTTCCCAGACTGTATTTAAGCTGTGCATAAAACACAGAATGTACAGCATTGAAAGTGTTTTTCTCTTCTAATGAAAGAGCAAACTTTAGAATTGTCCACAGAGTATTTAGAAGTTGTTTTGATTATGCTACACCCTAACCAAAAGATCTTAGTCCCCAACAGAAATAGCCTGCTAAGAGCCAATCATTTTACAGACACTTTATAGGGAAAATGTATGATCTCCTTTTTCATTCACAAAACTTCACAGCTATTTTCAACAGAGCAATACAATGGCAGATAACACTCTTGCACAGTTCTTCTGCACAGAACTCCACCTATACTTCTTTGCAGCCGGCCCTTCTTTTTATTCTTCCAAATAACTTAAGGCCAACAGCAAACTTTCAAGCTCTTGGAAAGGGATGGACAGTAAATAGCAAAGGTTGTAACATAAATCCTTATGAGACAGCACTGATTGCCTTTCACCTTGAAAAGTACTAATTGACACCTATCAGTTCCTTATTCATTCATGAGAACTCAGACCTCATTCTGTAAGTTCTTCAAACCTATTTGATGACAAAACTTCCATCAGTTCAATTCAACTGTTAGCAGTAGCCCTCTCATTCCTGTTGATGCTTTCAAGGAACTTGAGTAGATACATGAGGCATGCTGCTCTCTCTAATGTGTCACAATTATTCATGTATCTATTCTGCTCAGTTCACACAGTTATATCCAGATCAGGGATTCCAGAAGCATGTTTTTGCCTGCTTATTACACACCTCCCACACTGTGCTCTCACTTTGTGTACATCTATGAAGCTCCCTACAACCCAGTAAATGCACACACAAGTAAAAACATCCCACACACCCATGTTTGAATCCCTACTTATTGCATATGCATTGCATATACTATTAGTCTACTAGCTAGACACGGGCTATGTCCAGTATCTGAGCAAGAGGCTGCTTTGTCAAGCCCAAGCAGTGTCATATTGCCACTTCAAGCAGTGGGAAAGCTAGTTGTTACTGCTGCTCTGTTCTCCCTCCAAGGTCCTTCCCCCATTGGTACAAATTCTCATTCTTTCTTCACACATATTTTCAAGGTGATTTTTTTTTTTAATTTCAAAAGTCTCTTTGTAATTCCCTAGTTACTGTTTAATCCATCTGATGGTTACTACCCTCTTTAACAAAGCATTAGGTTAAATACCTTCTCCCTTAGTTCTGGTATTCCATTCACACACACATATTCCTATCTTAACAGCTGTTATCTAGATTATCCTGTTTAGTGTGAGCCTTGCAAGCACCCCCACACCTTCTTTAAAAACTGACATCACATTAACCACATTCCCAGTCCTCCAGTACCAACACTACTTCTCATTGTATTTGAAATTCTTTAATGACACAGAACATTAATGTCTAGATTGCTAGGAAACTCTGGTCACCCAAAAGTCTTCCTTATTGATCTCTTCCTGTTAAAAACCTTTTAAGTAGTGAGCAAGTTTTTAATTCATTCAACGTGTGCCTTGTCCATTCCGTACAATGTAACTTCAAGAAGTATGATGCAATACTTAAACTCTTGCAACAAGCTTTAGGTTGACTCGCTATTCTCTTGGCAACATGCAGTTGTAGCACCTTAAATCCCTTGATCCTTTGTCTCCCCCTTTTAAAAGCTCCCACTGTTCGCTGCCTTTCAGCGTAAATTAAACAATATTCCACTCTTAGTCAATTCAATATAAATGAAGTACTCACTACATATCTCTGATGTATCGCTTATGTTCTTCAAACTGCTTCCAAAGACAACAGGGTATCTTTAAGAATTAAAGATTTTATTTATATTTTATTGAGTGTATCATAAGGAAACATATAACCTATGAAATGTAATTGCTAGCACAAAAGTTTTTAGGTAACACAGGACAGAGTCAAGAATGTTTTTCCCCTCTTACACAACTTCCCTTTAGCTTGTACCATTTTTCAAGAAGGCCCAGATCCATCAAAAAGAAGTGGTTGTATACAGCCCACATCCTAAGAAAACAAGCTGACTAGAATCTGGTTTTGTTGTAGATCTTTGTTAAAGAAAGATATGAAAGAGGCACATCATTGTTTTACTGAAGAGTAACTACATACTGTGCTAACTATAGCTACAAGAACATTCCTGGTGTTGTTTCCAAATAAACAAAAAACTCATTCCCACTAAAAAAATCCAGACCTGGAACTAAGCTGACAGAACCCTGAGCTTTCAAGACTCTTACCAGCTTTCCAGAACATGAGAAAAAAAAATGTAGTAAACAAAAAAGCTTTAGACCTCATAGCTCTCAGGTGTAATGTAATAATTCATTCCTTATTAAGAAAATATGTATTTCAGTATTTTTTTTTCAATTTTTTCAATAATATCTTCATATAACTGGTAAACAGTTGCATATATATGAACGTTGACTCTTTCTATATTTTCAAAATATGTAGCAGTAGTTCAGATACAGCCTTAAGCAATAAGTCATTGTAGTGTGTAAAGAGATGAAAAGAACCAAAGAAAAACTAATATACTGATACAAAGTTACTCTGGATAAGAATTATAGTAATGAAGAAGTAGTGTGTCAGCAGCAACACCATAAAGATTAATGATGAAAAGATTGAAATAAAGGCACTCTGCACTCCCCCCAAAATATCACAATTTAAGATGCAAAAGTAACGGATAGATGTTAGTGCCAATAATGGCCATTAAGCCAGAAGAATATTGTAAAACATATCCTTATATAAGGATACATAAATATAAATGCACACACACACCTTTGCACATACATGTGAAAGTTTTTATAGCTATTCTATTCTTCTTAGCTAATTCATTAACCACCTTAAGAAATGCTTCACTTTAGTCATCAGGTGGATTTTTTTCACCCTCATATCCACTCCTACCACCCAGTTATATATTTCTGGAACTAAAGATAAAGAATGAACAACCAAAATATGTATTACAAGCTAAAGAAAAGTATCTTTAAAATGACAAATTACTCTGGAAATTAAAAAAATATTAATATCTAGATAGTAGTCATAAGACAAATACTTTATAGCAAGTTTTCAAGTAAATTTAGGTTTAATTCTATTGTCATAGTCACAGATTAATGATCAAATATAAATTCTTATTCTTTTTGCCTGCTGTGTGACAGCTTCAAATAATCCTTGGATAGAGGTGACTAGTTTTGTGCAACATCACTGACTTAATATTGGTGTTTGACTTAATAACAGTATTGATACAAGCTTTTTATGTTAAATGTAAAAATGTCACACATTAGGAGAGCCAAAGCCATCGTATTTAACAAGACCATCTACAATCAAGAACCAAGAAGGCTATTCATTTCCCCATGTTGAATGACGTGACTTTTTTGCAATGTTTGCTATAATATACTTGCTAGTGCCATTCTTTAATCTACGGCATTGAACTCCATGTCCCACTTTCAGAAAAGTCTGACTAGAACCACTGAAAAATGATGCTATGCTTCTGGAGGGAGGTCATTCCAGATATTTCAGTATATTTCTGTCTCATCCTCATAGTAATTGAAGATTCACAAGACAGGTTCCTTGATTTTTATTTACAATGTCCTTCAAAACAGGTAAACTAAGCTAGTTAACAAAAAGTTAAGAACAACTTCAAATATGGATGTCAATTGTTTAGCTATCTTGAAGACACAGTGTTTTGATTTTAAAAAGTTAATCCATGATATCATAAGTAAAAATGTTACCAGTAAACCTTTGCTTTTCTTGGGGCGTTTTGAATAAAGTTCCTTTACTACCTTACATACCTGGAACTTTGAAGATCGTCTAGTATACATGTAGAAAAAAAAAATAATTACTTTGCACAGCAGAAAAGCTGAATGGAACCACTAATATCTGAATTACTCTCTGGTAGTCAACAGTCTTTGGACACTTTCTCAAAGAAGTTTGTATATGATCATGACACAGCTAGGAAGAAAAGCTGGATAATAAGTAGAATATTTTTCATTAGTCTTGCTTCTCTATTTTCATTTAATTGATTCTTAATTTCCTTTTTACATTCTGGATCCTTTCAGAACTACAAAAACTACTAGGATTCAACCTGCTAGGGTATGCACAGAAATGTGAAAGTATGTATTTGAAAACAATACTGGTTTAGGTATTGATTTTAACTTCTATTTTTAACTTTTTAGTTCAATGAGTAACCCCATCAGCAACAAGAAAATTGAGAAAGAACTCACTTAGCCACTGCCTCAACTACTTTTGCTTTCCTGAAAACATGTACATTTGGCAGAAGAGATAATGCAACTAAGAACAACAAAACAGAAACAAGACAAAATTTAGCCTTAATTTTGTAAGATGTATACTATAGCCTGACCTTTCATGCATTATAAAATATATATTATCAACTATTTAACTTCCTAAAATCACTAATACTCTTGACACAGAAGTTTTCCACTGACAGAGCTCTTCATACAACATCCAAAGTTTTGATCTAAAGGCCACCATATGAATTCATTTGGAGTCTTATTGTCAAATGAAATGTACTTGCTATCAGCCTCTTGAGTGATGCTAAGAGGGAAACACAGCTAACTTTATAAGGTATGATATTAACCAACAATTAGTTCCAACAATCAAAAAATATGGACTATTTTTTGTGATACTAAAAAAAAAGTCTAGCTTTCAGAAGAGCTACAATTCTGCCTACATAGTATTCTCCAGGCACTTAGCATATTTGATGACTTCTGGATTTTAATTGTCATGATGATGGTATTGGATACTAAGGGCTATTGTTCATATATTTGAAATATTTGAGATTGCTGATGAAACCCTATGCCCTGACACACTTTTCAATCTTTATTTGCTAATCTGTATATTATAAGAATAGGGATGAGAATTCCACTCAAGTAAAACATAAAAATTACTTCAGAATATCTAAATGCAGTCATGATTCATAAGACTATCTACACCTAGTCATGACGATAACAACATTCTTGCAGAAATTATCTTGAATAATTAATTGACACATTGCTAACAATGGCCTACAAGTCCATGGAAATGAAAAGCAATCCTTTATAGCTCTGTACAGTCCACTAGCAGCGGTTAAGCCATTGATTCATTTCAGTGTAAATACTAACAGATTTGAAGGGGGCCAGGCCATATGTAAAATTTTAGCTCAATAGCTTTATAATGCAAAATTTGCACAATACTTTTGAATGCTTTGAGATTTTGTGAATTAGCTAGCCCAATTACAAAATAAAAGAAATAAAAGTAACAAGCCCATGAACAGCAGTTCAAACCAATTCACAGACTAAGCAGTTGAAACACAGGGCGTCAATGCCTTATCAAAAAAAAGCATAAAAAATCATACTACAGTGATGACAAATAGCTTGTAATGGTATTTGTATATTAGACAGTGAGCTACCTTTTATTCTGTATGTTTGCATTCCAGTGCTAAACTTTAAAGTCCCAACTGGCTGACAATTCAACATACATCCCAGAAACACATATTTAATGTCAATTTCCTAAAAAGAAGGTTAGAAATGCATTTGAAAATTACTTTTTTTTTTTCCAGAAAATGATCATAAATCTCTGAAATAGACCAGAGCAGAATTCCATACTGCATCAGGACTGAGAGAAACACCCAGAATTTAGTTTAACAGTCTGACATATTTATCATTATACTAAAATCTAAACTGTATTAAAAACTGCATTTCAGTACATGCAATGAGAAATTGGCTACACTATAAAAACACTGATAATAGTGTTATCTCTTCTGTTCCAGCGAATATAACCTCAAAGAGGAAGCTTCCTCTATTGACAATTCAAAGCCTTCTTGACTATTCACATTATGACTCTGACACTTGCATGACTGATAAGAGACAAAGTCAGAAAAAGTTTGAAGGTTACTCTTTTGTCTCCCTTGAAACTGGTATTTTTAATACCATCTAGCAACCCTTTTCTGACAAACTTTCTGTTGAGAAATGGGTAGATATTAAAATGCAATGTCTGTATGGTTGAAAGTGTTCTCCTCCCTATTTTTAGCTTACCAAATTAAAATAAAATCATCAGGAATAATGGAACTGACCTTTAAAATGAAAAGAGGAAGTACTGCCATTAGGAAAAGTATCTATACACACCAAGGTATATGTTAGTTCTGTTAAAAGATTGAGCTTTTCTAATTGTTTATATCTAGAATCTAAATATCAACTTGAATATGTATTTTTACTAAAATTTAAATCAAGAGTTATAGAGAATTATAAAAATATTAAAGGACTGAATATTTTGTTTGAAAGCCATAAATATGGGGAAACAAAAATATTTCTCTAGTATGACCTGTTAAATGCAGGAAAATTATATTCATAGCATACTAAGAAAATTATCCTCATAGCATATGAAAAATAAATATATGACAGAAGGGCCAGAATTCACCCACTGTAATACTTCTTAAAAATATGATAGAAATTCCATATTGAAATGTACAAAGAACACTATGTTTTAAAATTCTTATTATCACACATTAATAGAATTTAGTTACTAAGTTACTTTCAAAATTTCTCAGTTGAGAAAATGTTGATTTGATAATTAACCAAAAATTGTATCAGCCTTATCTGCACAAGACCTAAGGTTAAGTAAAGATGTAAAATGGAAGAATTCATTATAATTTCTCTGAATTTGTTGGCTGTTACAGACCCACCCCCATGACACATTATTTAGAATCTCTTCTCAACACCAAAATTGTTTTAGACATTTGGAATGAAAAAAAACAAAACAAAACAAAACCCACAAACATTTTACCCTTTGGTAGTCATATTTTCTAAACATTCATTCAATAAGGCATTTCCAATGTCAGTAGAAAATTACAAGATTGAAGAGGAAAGATCTTCAACTTAAGTAGACTTTTCAGAATACATATTTTCTCATCTGACATACAGTCTACCAAAGCCTTAAAAGTATGAAAGGAAAGCAGGCAGCAAAGCTTTTAAGTCAAGATTCGGAAGAGCCTACTGAAGTTGAGTCTTTTCAGGAAACAGAGAAAAGACCAGTACAGAGCTACTAAGGTAGCAACAGACATGACCCAAAGCTCTTTCTGCACATTCATTTGATGATCCATTACCAGAATGCGTCTGGTAAAATGTAAGACACGCCTCCTAGGAACAGGGATATCAGATGCAAATCTGTGATTGAAACGTCTTCATGGAAGCAGAGCCTCCAGCTCAACATTATCCTTCGCATCAGAACAAATTTCAAAATGTGACTGGAAGAATACCACCATTACTGATGTAAAGATGCTTATGTTGAACTGCTGAGGGCTCAAATGCTATGTTTATATTAGCAAGTAGCGCCTATTAATTCTCCAAACTTTATATCCAGATTATATACTTCTCAAGTGGTTCTACTTCACACTAGTTCCTCTTTGATCCCATGGACTGAATGAACCAGTAGCAGGCTGGAAGTGTAGCGGCTGAACTGGAGTCCACCTTCTGACTTCACTTCATGCAAAAGGCTCATAGCCCATGTGCTTTGTGTAATGTGAACCAAAGTACAGAAGGTGGGAAATAAAGGTGGCACGGGCTTCAAATGAGCACCTCTTACCTGAACCAAGCACAGATGCAGGTGAATCCACAGAAAAATGGAAATGAATACAAACTGAGCTTCAGCAGAACTTTTCAGGCTTTGGAGGAAGAGAACAAAGTTAAGAGAAAACCTGGGCCCCACTAATGGAGAAGAATACTAAAGAGCTGAAGAACTGAAAAACATTCCAAAAAAGAACTCTTCATGGTATACTGGAGAGTAATTTTCTAGATAGAATTGAATCAGATACCACTAAAAGCAGACCTGAATGATTGGTATGTGACATCTGGAAGATTCTATCCTCAGTTGCCCACTGTTTCAACAAGAAGCAATAATGTTTTTAGGGCATTTTTTCATAGAAGAAAGGGCACTGTAAAGACACAGGAAGTATAAAATAATTTCAGATAATACGACCTGAGTTGCTTCAGTAAATTAAACTGAAAGATGAATGGTAACACATTTAAAACTTTCAATTTAAGATTTTTACATTTCAAAAGATTTCAACTGAAATGAAAATTAATGAGGGAAGCCATCTACACTAGAAAAATTCAGTGAATTGCATGTTTCAGAGACTAGCAGTTTAAATAATTTTGAATCTGTATCCCACACATGTTAAAAATAAATTGATGACCTTCCAGGGAAGGATTCCAGACCTAATTAATAATCACAAATGGAATACAATGAACACCCAGAACTTAGAAAGAATAGTAAGAGACTGACTAGCAAATACATTTCCCTTTTAAAAGATCAAGAAGCTTAGCAATAAAATGAAAGTTGTCAGGAGGTAATCTGAGGTGGCCTCATAAATGAAATGAAAACAGATAGCTCATATTTCAGCCATTAAAACAGAGAACAAGTGAATAAGTTAATATGCAGTAAAGGGTGATAATGACTCGATTTCTGAATTCTGTTTTCAGCAATGTTTATAATGAATAAAAGGAATACAAGGGTCCACAGCTGACAGAATGCATCTATACCACAAAAAGCTGAAGTAAAACTCAAAAAGCGGGATTCCAAAACTAGTACATAAATCTTAAAGCCTAGTAGCAATTTTATTTTTTTATGTCTATATTGTAGCCAAGTCTATCTGAGCATGTTAGAGTAAATCTATAGAACAACATTCATGGAAACTAAACACATTCTGGAATACAGGAAGTTAGATTTCAATAACATGAAATGCTTCTGAATAAATTTTGAAATAAAGAACAATTAAAACACATGAAGGACAATTAAACATATGAAAAATAAGATGAAATAAAGCACATTTATTACAAAGAGATAGATACCAGATTCATCAGGCACAATCTCTTTCTTAAGGTAATTAATCCTCTTGACAAAGAAAACATGCTACTGTTTCTCTGGACTTTGGCAATTCATTCTGTTACACGTAAAGCTGGAGAAAAATGACTCTGGAAAAACACTATAAGCAGGCTGAATAACTGGCTCAATGGGAGACAGAATAAGCTGTTTAAAAACACATAAAGAAACTCTAGATCTGGGGACTAATTTATTAAGTTTCAAGCTGATGACTAGGAGTGCAAAAATAGGTACTAATGAATTCAGCTGCTGCCAGAAGGGAACAGAGGAAAAAACTACCACTACATTACATGGGAAGAAATGAAGGTTATAAGCCTCAGAAGTCAGAAGGATTTCCACAAATAATGTTCTCATTATCTGAAAAGAACTCAGCTAGGAAAAAGCTATCCACTATATAAGTATGGGCTGAATATGATTAATTAATGTGATCTGCCTATTAAAAAATAAAGTCAAAATCAAGTTACAAAGTATTGCATCTGCAATCCACCCAACAATTAAGAGAAGTTTCATTTGAATACACAAGGTGGTACAACAGCACTGTAAAACAAATCAGGGAGCAAATCTCAATTAAAGTCAAAGATTTTTTATAAGATGCACTTGCCCATGACTGGGAAATGTACAAGGGCCCTCCCACTATGTCTTACTCACGCACTGTGAATTAAGCGTTAAAGTTATTTGCTGGATCAGAGCTATAGGAAATTGTGTAGATGGTCAAATGCAGAAAAAAAACCCAAAAACCCCAAAACTGGAAAAAAATAAGGGGGAAAGGAAAAAGAAAAAAATCTCAAATCAGTATTATGCATTTTGACAGGACTTGTTAACTTGGGAGTATATTTACGTTAATAACCCAAACTTACAGTGCTCTGACTCTCAAAGGGAGTAAGTTCCACCAAAAAGAGGCTCATTCTAAAGATATTAAATAGATCAGCAGATGTGTATTTGTCACTTATACCAGTAAAATCCAGGATTCTGCTGAAAGTTGTTTCTGGTTTGTTTGATTTTTTGTTTTGCTTTGGTTTTTTTTCCTGTTGCCCTCTTCCTTTTCAAATTGCTGTTGTGTGATTACTATTTCAGTTGTGCTGTCTATTTTCAGGATTCATTCTACCTTGTGCTATACCTGCTATCTTTTTTGGAAGGTATGTTCTTCAATTTATACAGAAAATAATCCTCTGAGTAACAGTGGTTTGAATGTCTCTCTAATCTTTTTCTTCCAGAATTTTTCCCTCAGCTTTTAAGAGGCTGGTTTGGAGGTGTTTCAATTGCTTGTTCTTCACTAAATGAAGCATTCCAATATTTTAGTAGAATTAGGGAAATAGAAGAAACAAGCCAGAAGAAATACAAATTAAAGTCTGTGTACTGTGTTTGTTTTTCCAGGTACTCAAGGTCTGCAAATCATTTGTACGCCTGAATTTAAGGGATGAGAGGGATATAGTGGAAAGATGACAGCAGCTAACACATTATGGCCCTTCTGTGAGCACTGTCTAAAGCGGCGTATACATTCACATCATGTCCTTGTGGTTCTGTATTTTCCAGAGATAAGTAATAATAATGCAAGTGATCAATTATTGGGATATTAAATGACTAACAGCATGAATTTAATTCAATTTGGTTCTTAAATAGATTCTTAAAATCCATTCTTAAACTGTGCAGCTGATCCAATACTTGCATTTCCACACTGTATCATGCTTCTCGTGAAATGCACATTCAGTATGTAAAGTAGCTAACACTGACAAAACTCTCTCTGATTCTTCAGTGCTACACAGAAAGGCTGCAAGTACTACTATGCCCAAATATTTCTACAGACTCCAGAGCTCAATTTTAAGGTTTTATTTTTACGCATAAAGAATTTTAGTGGCAGTACGCCTACTTGTATTCTAAAGACAATCTATGTCTTTTTTTCCCCCCATTTCCAGCATTAATGTCTTAAATGACAGCACTGGACAAGATCAGATGGCGTTTATTCACTCATTATACCAATAACTGAAGTGTTTCCTGTCTACAGACAAATAAAACAACAATTGAAAAAACAATTTTCAGTTTAGTTCTACAACTCTGGTATTTAGCCACAGAAAAGACTATGGAACGATTATCTGACAAGGATTACTCAGTCTGATTAATATGAACTACAGAATTATGAATGTTCAAAAGGCACATGAATATAATTTTTGCTTGGAAATATTTTTTTAAATATTGATTACATTTTAAAAATTCATAGACCAAATTCTTCTTTCATTCCATTGACCTATATCAGAAGTGTGAAAGGCTGGTAAATTCAGGCAACTTCCTTCTTAAATGATAACACTATTTTGTCTTCATGTGGAGCATTCTGCTATGTTAAGTGACCTGAGAACCTGTGAACATGAAGGTTATTTCCCTGTTTTGTTTATCGCTCAAAACCTAGATTTGCAAGAACTTCAGTAAAGAATTCTCTTTAATTTGCACTGTTCTTAAAGTGCTTCAGCCTCTAACAGCTTTCATATAAATATTATCAATAGACTTTTAAGGGGACCAGTGAGAAATGCCTCCTTTTTTCAGTACAAACATGTACACAAGAACTACCATCTATTTCTAATAAATGAGAAAGTTTAATTCTTTAAGTACTGAATACTAAGAAAATGTGAGGTACATTAAATCTGCTCCTCAACCCACTTCTTTGAATCACATTAGCTTGATGCAAGATGCCTTTAAAACATGTAAAGGTCAGATCAATCTCAATTGTGTTATGCAGAAGCAAACTCTCCTAAGAAGGGCTCTAGACCAACTTTTCTAACCAATACACATGGCAGTTCTGCAATGGCTTTTTAAGTGGCAGACAGGAGTGTGCTTGTCTAAAGGGTAGCGCAAAATGAAAATAATTCCTTTTTCTAAAGTTTGTGTGAAGTCTACTCCTGTTGTGAACTTGTTTCTCAACAATGTGGACATAGAGTTTGAATCCTGACCAGCAATCTGGATAGAAGTTAAATCCTCTGCTCCTCAAGCTCCAAGGAAGATGGAGCAGTTGGAAAATAGCAATTCACTTTCAAACATTTTTGGTGACTTTTTTCATACATATAGCTTACCACATACACAGCCACCACAAGGCAATTAACTTAGCAATGGCTGCTTTGACATATATGCATAGATAATGTAACAGCCATGTAAGCTATCCTTGTAAGCAAAATCTAATTGAACTAATATAAAAATAATTAAATAAATTGAACTTTTCACCAAGATCCTAAATTCTAAGACTAGAGTTTGCACAGTAGAGTATATTCTAGAAAATCCCAATAGTTTAGTTTGAGTTTGTCCTTTGGTAATAACAGAACAGCAGAAAGCTTTAACTTTACACACATGTTGTATAGCATTTGTGATGCCATAAGCATTACAGCTTCCGTAAGTGTAATCCTTGAAATAGCTTTTTTATTTTCAAGATACATTGCAATGAGTAGAACTAAGAAGATGAAAGTATATACATACATTCAAATTCTTTTATATTTACAACCATTGTAATAAACAGAAGTAAAATACCATCCATTGCAAATTACATAAATAAACTGTATAAATTAATCTCAGAGATGCAAAAATTCAGGAAACCAGATCCTTAATTTATTTGAAGATTTTAATTGTTTGTTCTAAAGCTAGACCAAATTTCATTTCTGCTACTGCAACATTAATGTACTAAAAGACAAATGAATATATACATGTTCCTGGGATATAATTTTCAAAGGTGCCTTCAATAGCTCTACTGTTATAAAAATCAGTAGTAATTTTACCACTGACTTGAACAAAACAAAAAACCCTGTAGAAACCCCCCTGCCCCCCACAAAACCAAACCTGTTTAACCCAATAGTCAACCCTTGCGTTTACCAGAGCATCTATTGTCACATCCTGCTCAAAGTACAATCTTCCCAACTACCACTGTATTCTATTTTCATTTTTGTATAGAAATAGGTTTTGCCTATCCGAGCACACTATCAGAAGCAAAACCTCTTTTTTTTGAGGTAAAAGTTCCTCTTTTACCTGAGTTCAGACAGGCAGTAGAGAAAAAAAGGCTCAAGAATAGGACGCTAAGTCTCAAAATGAATGGTATGAAGAACGATACTGGCATAATCATTAAACTTGTGAATGTCCATAATTCTTCAAAACAATTTCTAAAGAAAATAATTAAAACAGGTATGTGTGCTTGTCCTCACTATATTATCTACAAGATCTGGGTCTCAACATATGTTTTAAAAAAAATGTTATTAATGATTCAAAGAACAGAAAACCAAAATACAGATATCCTGCCATTTTTTGTCCAGGAGCAATGAGAAATATCTGATATTTAAAAGGTGGAATGTATAGGACTACTCTGCTGCTTTTTAGAGGCTTAGAAGAACAATCTGCATTTACAATAATACTTTTTAGTTTACCTTTTAATTTAGTCCTTAGGTCTTATTCTATTGCTTCTTCCTTCAGGAACAGTCAGTAAACAGGAAAGGTTAGCCAATGAAAGGGATTAGTGTTGGTAACAGAGCTAGATGAAAAAAAGTGTCAGAATAATTGTTGTTTCCATGAAAGCATGCAAAAATCATTTTATATTTATCAAAATTTCAACTAGCAAATTAACTGTTGCCTTGCAGATTTTTTTTTAAAAAAAAGTATTAAAAGTTCTTTATGTTCAATAAATAATAACCACCATAAAAAGAATAACTACCATAAAAAGAATCATCACCATAAAAAGGTATCTCTCTGAACCAGAGATTATGGGTGCATTAGTCCATGAAGGACTGTCTGAAGTGCGCTGCTTCATTTACATTAACACACTCAAATGCACGTTCCTTCTCTTGACATTGTTCACAGACATAAAAGAAATCTAATCTGTTACGTTGAAATGACAGCATTAGCACTTACTAGCAAAACTGTATGGTGAGGGTGAGGCAAGAGCTCTCCAATGGAAAAATGGACCAGGTCTCTAACTCTACATGGCTCTGCAGGATAAAAAATATTTTGATACTTGCTTAGTAATTCACAAGACAATTCCCAACTGCCGAAGTTTTACTTCAGCAAGAGGAACATCTGCACCCTTGTACTACAGATCATCTTTCTGCAGGGAACAGGAAGATTCACAAAATAATCCAGCTAAAGCAATGAAAGACTGTGTTGTGCAATAGGAAAAACATGGCAGAGTTTTTTCCTCTCTCCTTGCTTCTCCACCCTCTCAAAATTGTTGAAAATTTACAAGATTTTAGAAGAAAACAGCTGTTTAATACCTACAGGAAGAATGTCTGCACAGCTGTATTCAGAGAACAGAATCTATACAGCAAAAAATCTCTACGACTACTGCAGGCTTTCTTGTTTCCAGTGTGGATACTGTAGTGATAACATAATAGTACTAGTACCACTAGCAGAGGTATGCTGTCAGGATCTCTGGAGAGGTATACTGCTGGGCTAAGTCAGTGTTCGATTCTAGTTAAGAAGTTAGCTAAATCTGGTTTTACTGAAGAGAAGGATAAAATTTACCTTGACTGTTCCTGAGGAATTAAAAAAAAAGAAAAAAAAAAGAAAAGGTAAAATTAAAGGAATGATATGGATAGTCAAACACTGGAACAGGTTGGGAAATCTGTAATCATGGAGATATTAAAAACTTGCTTAGACAAAGTCCTGAGCAACCTGACCAGTTTTGAACAAGCAACTGGACTAGACAATGCTCAGAGGTACCTTGCAATCAAAATTATTGTATTAGAGAAGGCTCTTACTTTTGAACATCTACACAACAAGTAAAGTCCAGGAAGACAGAAAAACTAGATTCCTACTTGACACTCAAGCTGGGTTTAAGGAAATGTCTGTTTTTTTCTAGTAGTAACAGAACAACATGAACAGGTTTTTTCCCTTGTGTCATTCTGTTTTTCTGTCTTAAAAAAAAATAAAAAATCTGTATTTTATTATCATTCTATCTTCAAATACTTTATAACTTCACATATTTGAGTTCTTCCTGACTTCTGACATAAAAAGAGCTGTTCTTTACAAAACAATTATTTCAAATGAAACTAAATCGCTTCTAGGAGCCCATCTACACTTAGCAAAAGGTGGGTGGGGGGAGTGGAGGCGTGTTTGTTAGTTGGAAGTGGTATCAGTCAATTAAAACTGGATTTCTGTTGTTACAAGCAGCAATTAAAATTAACTTTTTTATTATTATTTTATTGGATTTTATCATGATAAACTAATTGCTGCCTGATTACTTGTCTAGAATCCAGTTTTACTTGATGGGAACATGCTCCATCTTTACTCACCCAAAACGGCAGTACTTGCAATACAATGGTACTATATGAATTTTTACACATGCTTCAAGAATTGACCATTTTAAGAGTTTAGAGATTCTAATGCCTTATTCTGAGCAACCCTTCTGTCACAATCATTTTCTGACCTCCTATTTTTTCCACTATAAAAAAGGGTACCAGATACTGTGTAAGGTTTCCCCCTTTTCTAATAGCAAGGTAGGAATGTGTTATACAGGAAGGCATTGAAATGCCAGCTACAATCATCCTTGCCAACTCAAAAATTAGGACAGTTGTCTTACAGTTTTCCAAAGACCAGTTTAGACATGATTTGCCCATTTGTTAATGTGCTGACCTGTTAACAGAATTAAGATTGTTTTATAGTAGCTCAACATCTTACGCTGCCAATTGTTGCTTTTAGACTAAATCAATACAGAAGCTTAAATTAAAGGCTTAAGAAACCCTTTACTAGGTTTAGCTTCTGAGTGGACTCACTGTTTTGATAACCACAGGAAAGCCATTTCATTAAATACACTCATAAATAACCTTAAATAACCTACTTCTCATTTCTATCAAGCATATTGACCCAAATAATTGGCTATTCCAATAAAACATTAAGCATTTTCAATAGCACTATGGTTGTGATTATTGTCAACTGATGCACCAAAATATTGCTGTGGTCTAAGTGACACCAATCTGGATATCATGTTAGATATTGACATAATAACCTATATGAACTTTTTTTTTATCCAAAACAAGACAAATATATCATAACATATGACACAGTAAAGTGACTTTTCTATATATTGAAACTGCTACCAAGCAATATGGCCCCTTTCAGAAAAGTCATGCATTATAAATACAATCTTGGTGACTGTACTTTAAAAACACGCTTCCAGAGAGATTGAAGGCAAAAGGACAATGTATTTACTGTCACCTAATGATCTTGAAAGGGAGAGTCATTCGTTAAAGCTGTTCCAGGAATCATTTCCATTTATTTTAATTAGACTTATATGAAAAAATCATGTCAGAAAACACAGAAGCATATCATTTAATAAATGACATTTTGCCCTGCTTAGCAGTAGAAGACAAATGTGAATTAAGAATCTCAATATTCTAAGCATAATTTTTTTACAGAGTACCTTAATGATATTAACAGTCAAATATATTTCTCATTTAGCTTCAGAAACATACAGATTAGTACGTACATATCAATAAGACCATTAAAAAAATTGTATTTTAGAGACTGCTCCTGAAAGATCAGTGGTTGTAAAACTGAAAGGTACGTAGAAAAAAGGAAAACTGAATAAACTCCACAACTGATCAAATATTTATATTTGATCTGATATTACAAGGTGTTCTATCTAAAAGATCTGCTAATCAGATATAAATTACTTCCTAAGGACATAATTTATGTTACCTTTAAGCAATTTTAACAATTTAAAATATAAGATGTAAAAAAAAAATCTGATTACTATAGTGGCAATTAATACCATTATCCACCTCACAAAGCATCTGCTTACCTACTACCTGACAATAAAAATATTGTATTTTCCTCTTCACACAAAAACTTTCCCAACTCCCAATAATTTCTTCTTGGAGAAGGAAAAAAAAATACAAGGTTTCAAAACCATCTTAATTAAATATTTTAGATCAAGCTTGTCCTTTGTCCTGTTCTCATTTACAGCAAACTTTCAACCATTTTAAAGATGCAATCTTGAGCATAATGCACAATAAAAATGTTAGAATTTGTACAAAAAAAAAAAAAAAAAAAAAGCTGCTAATCCCTGGATAGATAAATGCTTTCTTAGCCATTGCTGCTATTTGTTTAAAAGCTGATGAAAAGCTAATGAGAATTCTTTGCTATTAGGTCAATTATACAGCAAGAGAACTACCTCTGCAGAAGGCTCAAAAATACATAATTGCTTTCTCCAGGTCTCTATTTGTCTCACTACCAGCTCTATACAAATCAAGCTCTTAATAAAAACTAGAAGTCTCCCAAGAATGCTTATATAAAGACACCAATGGGATGTTTAATTTTCACTCGCAATCCTGGTAAAATAGGTACAGATTTTAGTGTCACGCAGCCAGTAAAGGCCTAAAATCATTAGGCAGAAGATGGACAACTTCAGAAATACAAAAGATAAACAATGTGTCAAGACAGAAGACTGGCACCAGCTTCATCAACCTAAACTGGAACTGAAATAAAGAACAGCAGTAATGTGTGACTCTGCTTCCTACATAAAAACTTGGTACTGCTTTCATGTGGACACAAAACCTGAAATTAGCTGATGGCAATGGGGAATAAAGGAAATAACTGCAACAACCTCGGTAGGAGAGCACATCAACTTCACAGAACAGACCCACCAGAACTACAAAGATATGGTTTAAAAGCTCCATTCAAAGAATACAATCATGGACTTGAAGCAGTTTACGTAATCAAGGAAATAATCATAAATGCAGTGCACTAGCCAAACATTTTAAGAACCAGTAATGTTATTTGCACAAGATAATGGCAACCAGTATATTGTGTTGTTTTAAGGGAAGCAAACAAGTGTCTTTTCATCTTGTGAAAAAAAATATAGGAATTTAAGGAAAAGAAATGAAGTGTCATCTAAAATTATGACAAGAACAGAGCAAATAATAGAAGATACCTGAGGCAAGGAACAGTTTATAAAGACAGAATGTTATCACTTTCAAAGTCTGGTGGCGTATCAGGCTCTATAGCTAGTAGAGAACTGAACCACTAATTCCTATGAAATAAGAAAAGCTAAGAATTAGTACATATGAATGTACTAATGTTACAACGTAACAATAAAACAATTAAGCTTTGTGAGCTATTTTATGCCTCCTCTTAAAAACAGAATTTTGCATGGCAAAACTAGTAACAAAGTTTCAGAGTATTACATGCAAGTAATCCTTGTACAAGATTGGCATGTAAATTCAGAATTGGTACTATATCTTAGACATTGGAAAGAAAGTGAGGAGTTAAATTTCATCCAGATGTAAAGACAGCAGTTGCTGACAATGCAAAATGGTGTTACAGTGAAATATCATGGTTGAATAACTCTCACAGAAGTGTTAGATAAGCACTTTTATGACTTCAAATTCAAGGGAACATAGATAAGTGATAGAAAAACACAACAGGGAAATGCTCAGTAGTGTTATTTGGAAAAAAACCCACAACCAAAGCCACAATGTAAAAAAGGTAAAGGTTTATAGAATACTTATTAAGCTTCTAGCACTGGTAAAAATCAGAGCTTTGAGTTACAGCTATACTGGTCAGTGATACCTTAAATAAATCAGGAACTTGGTGATCCTGCACCTATACTTTTTTTTAATTCTTAGAATCTGACTGGTTTTACTTACTGACATAGACATAGCTCCAAGGAGGTGAAAGTACTGATGCATATGAACAAGGAAGGAAAGTGGGTCAGAGGCACAAAATAACTTACCTGAAGTCATATAATGGAGCAAAACCAGAAAAGAACATATGTTGACTAATACAGTAGGTTAGTATCTAGAACTTAAAACCATCTTTATCATTATTTTCATTATTTAGTTGTGTATGATAACACTCCCAAACTAGTAGCTTTTCAGAGACTCAGATAGGATTCGAGTTCACACTCTGAAAACTGAGACAAGATGGCACAAATTCAGGAAGTATTAAAAGGATATTTTAAAATTATTTCATGTAGGGTATGCTTCAGAAACCAGTCTTTAAGAAGGGCAAGATATATAAAACAGGATATGGTAAAAACTAATATGTCACAAACTGTGATTTTCCTATGCAGTATTTCTCCTTTCTGTTGTTCCGTAGGAAAGCATCATAAATTTAATACTGCAAGGCAGCAATGAAAAACTCTAAATTTTTATAAACACAATGTTTTACGGAGATTATTTATTACACTATCAATTCTACTTCCACATAACAAAGTTGACAGATGGAATCATGTCATTTTATGACAGCAATATGCTGCAACATTCCTGATAAAAAGCAGATCAGTAATGAAATTCGAACCGTCATTTTTGGCTACTCCAATTAAGACACAACACAAAGGGAGCTCCAAATTATTTTTTGAAGACATACATCAGTCTCCTTTAACTAGTAACGGCCAAAGATGAATACCGCCTGACAGGCCACTAGTTACAAAAAAGCCCCCTGACCACTAAAGTTCACTGCAAGTTTCATAGATTCCATCCCAACAACTTGCTTAAAAAGTGGTAAATAACAAAGAGTGGTAGACACTAGCCAAGGTCCTCTTTACCTTGTGAATTCAGGGGAGACAGATAATGACAAAATAGCCAAGAGCTAATTTGAACAATGTGCCCTTCCAACTCAAGCCAAGTTTGAAAGAAACCAATTTCAGCAGTAAGTATGCAAATATGACTATGAGTCAATTTTCTTACTCCGCACATAGCAGACACCCAGGGCCTGTTGAGCAATCCTGCATGGCAGTGGGATGCAAGACAGGATGTCCCCTTGAGTAGGGACGCCTCTCGAGGTTACTCCTCAAGGCTGAGAGATTCCTTGCCACAAAAGATTCTCAATAAGTGATTAATTAGCATGCTAAACTGAAATCTTAGCTAAGTGGTATAAAGGACTGATTGTGCACATACAACCCTTAAGATATAAACTGTTGACCAAGCCTGAGACTAAGGCTGGATCTAGCGGCACCTAAACTCCCCTATGAGAAGGAGTTTAGAATGCAAGGACACCCTTCCTGAACCTCGTGACTCAATGGGAGGGTCTCCCTGGCAGTTTGGTCTTAACCCTGACCTCTGTGCAGTAAACAATTAAGTGTACCTTTCCATCGAATCTTGTTAAACCACTGTCACATTTACTATCAAACTCTGTTAAATCGCTGTTTTATACCAATAAACATATTGTTGCTTCCCTTTTATGAGTGAAGTGCACCACTCTATGTGCAACAGCTTCTCAGGACACAAAGAGAGTTTCTCCTTCTGAACTCTGATGAACATTTGCTAACTGGCGAGCAGGAAAGAACAAGTAAGAGAATTCCTTCAAAGTCAACAGTAGCAGGATGTAACAATAATTTTGGTTTTAGTCAACTAGTGGTAACTTCTTAGTAAAGCTGATAAAGAATTTAAATTGAAGTAAAGAGATATAGAAAAAAAAAGCATTCCATGAAGTTCTGTGGAAGAGTTACAGGCGTGACGAAAAATGGTACAAAGCACATCAAAATATTTGCCAACTCCTTTTCCAACTAAAATGCTCAAGAAAGAGGAAGATAAGAGGTTACAAATCTCAAAGGTTTGTGTAAATGGAGCTTGAAAAGAAGGAAAAATAAACATGCTTTTCACTTTGTAGAAACATGCTCCCTCACAAAAAGACACAATATCCATTTACCTTTGGGGAGTGGAAACTGTGTGGTGTGGAGCATTTTATAACACATTCACTACAGCCGGATAGAGAAAATGTTGAAAAACGGCCACCCATGTCATTGCTCAAATCAAAGATTATGGCACTTTCCTAACATTTGAAGTTCCAAAACAGATTCTGCTTGCAAAGGGAGATTTAAGATTCTGACAGACCGACACAATGCTATGGAACTTCAATTATTTTAAATTGTAGATTCACTGCAGGAAGTGACTAGCTAGATAATAATTCCCCTCCAAATAAAATTAAAAGCAGCAACTCACCACTTGTCCATTCTGAGGATTTTTATGTGCATATGGGGGTCCACGGATGTGATTCCACATCTGACCAGATGTCATAGCAAATACAACACACTAGAAAAAAACAGAAAAAAAATATACTCATTTATTTACCCAGACAAATTGAATAGAAAAGCATTCAGCTGGTGATGCTCATTTTAGATAAGCAGTTGTTTACCTAATCAAATAGAGTATCTACCTCTATTTGATTTTTAGGATAGGGTTTTCACATGTGTTGCTTTCAAAATTCTTAATGACTTCTGCTAGAAAATGAGTTAGCTCAAGACAGAGATTTTCAAAATTTCATTTGAAATAATCCTGTCTTTATGTGCATTTGGAATTGCCACATTTACACATCTATATAGCAAAAAGTGCTCACAGATGTAGGTGTTAACTGAAATGTTCTGCAAACTAGTGTTCAAGATTTATACAACCTTTCATGAAATGATTTCTGCCTCTATTCCAATACAAATGTTTAGCTTAACTGTTTGCTCTCAGGTGGATGAAATTATATATAAAAACATAAGAAAAAATTCAGTCATAAAAAAAGAGTCTGTTCCATTTAATGAAATTCTCATTGTATGTCCTGTATGACTGTGATTGATTCTAGCTATGACAAGTAACAATGGTTGAGTTGGGGAAAAGAGAAATTCCCTATGGAAAGAAGCGTGAAGTTAGGTTAGGGATGTATGACAACTGTAAAAATTGACATTAATTCTTGTAGAAAGTCATACTGTAGAATCTACATGACATCATAGTCCTAGCAAGAGTCATTATGACTACCTTAAAGAGGAAAATATAGTATCTTTTTATTACCAAATTAGAAAAGCCAAAATGGGAAACACTGATTATCTAAGTGTCTTCTGACTTATCAGTACAGATAATGCTTACAAAAGCTCCAAGATAATTTAATTATAGTTTTTACACGTATGCTGATTTTTACTTTACATCAATATTCCCACCAGCACAGTATAGCCATAGTGACTTAAGCAGATGGACCACAAATATAAAAAATCATACCATGATGGTTAACTAAACCAGGGTTTACTTAAAAACCTGTAGTTTTCTTTAAAGAATGCTTAGTAACATTCATGAAACAAATGTAAGCTAGTGTAGCTCTGTATTCCCCATAAACGCAGCATCGTCACCTCTAGCAATATGATTTGAACAAACTTTGCAAGGCCTTAGGATTGAGTCTTGTCAGGCTTTATCTACACCTGTCTTGGCTTTCCCAGATGTTTGTTGTTTTTTCTTAATTTGTTTAGCTGAAACAGCAGGTTTTTTTTCTAAAGACCAGGTCACTATGGCTAGTTTACATTACTTTTGCTTATTTTTGTATGGCATATTAGTATTTTTTTTCTATTCTACTAAGGATGAAACAATTATGACCAACATACTCATGTGGCGTAGGCATGGGATGACAGCAGAGACAATAAAAGTGGAAACACAGGATGCCGTGTACCAGTATGGAATGATAAGAAAGGGGGCACAGGATTACACTAGAGACCCCAAGCCTATAAATATTACTCCAATGCTGAATTAGGCAACAGATACAGGAACTGGTCAAAACCAGTTTTAGAGTAACAAAGAGAACAAAGGACAAGCATCCAATGTAAGACAATCCCCATTTTCCCAGTAAAATCTGATGTAAAATGTAGTTGCAGATCAGTGAAGGAAGCACAAAGTGTAAAAGTAGCTCCAAATGGACCATAGAGCAAGGAGGAAGAAAGCAGCAGCAGCATACTCCTCCCAGCAAAGAATCTGGAACAACTCACCATAGCATCCCCTCCCCACACCGAAGCCAACGAATAATAGCAAGATCCAGAGAGAAACAGTGGAAGAGTAACTGTGACATCAGAGAAAGGCAAAGGTACTAGAAAGTGTGTGCATAAGAATATTAATCATGGTGTTACTATTAAGACTTTTTGGCCTTATAATAGAAAGGAAAAGACAATTATGAAAAAAAATTACATTTTCCTATCGGGTTTAATAATAATTCTTCATTGCAGTGTTAAGATTTCATTACACGTACCTTTAAATATAAGATGTATTTCATTTTACCCTTAACAAGATTTGCAATGCAACAATAATGCAATTAATATGTCAGATGAAAGCATACTGGCAGTGATTACTAGGAAATGGATTATGTTTTAATTAATAATATGCAAAGAAATGAAGAGCGTATATGCTTACATTACTAGAAAAGGGTAACAGTTATTTCTACACCTTGCAGATTGTTTTAGCAGATAAATTTATACTGCAATTTTGGTGATGAATCACACAGGAGATCGCTTATGTGAAAGTAAAAAAGTGTAGAAACTGAAAACATGGGTAACAAAAGAGAGATGAAAGAGAATTCTGAAAGCCAAATGTTAGCTGAAAAGTAACACATTAAAAGAACAGATACATAGAGTACACAAACTGTGGCTCTCAAAGTGAGTTTTCCATGAGAGGTCATTTTACTCATTCTTAAATTACTGTATATAATTTACATTCTCTAGGGTCAAATTTGCATCCATACAGAAAGATGAAAAATCCTACCCCAGTTTATATACAGTCATATACTTTAAAACAGATAAATCTCTCAAATTACTTAAGATCTTTAATGCTTGCCAATACAAATACACTGTCTCACAACATAGTAGCGTCTAACAAAAAATATCTAGAAGACACAACAGTAGGGAGAAACAAAAATTCCAAGTATTAGTATTATTGAAAAGGAAAGACTTAACAATATGTTTGCTTATCCTGAAGTCATCTTTCATTTCATACTTTTTCAGTTCAGACTGTTAAGTGTCTGAGAAAACTAATATAATTCACCAAATCCTGGATCTGCCATGAATTCCTTTCACCATGCACCTCTTTACCGTGTATTTCAAAATGACCTTTTCAGGAGCCAAAAAACATTCTCCAGCTTCTCCCTTGTCCTCTTCCACTCTTCAACTACTTAAAGTATCCTAAGAAGAGAGCATTTCCTTCATATCCCTTAATGAAGCATTTGTTATGCTACAGATAGCACTTGACATTCAAGCTCATTTTGCTGTGTTCTGTTCTATTGCAATCATCTGGGTAAAAAAAGCATTGGAAACAACAGACTTCTACTGTTTGTAAAATACTCCTGAAATACACACCCTTATTTGTAGAACAGATGCATGTATCTATGAGACATGACACATCACACTGATACACAAGGGTTGCCATTCCAAACCCCATAGTTTCCATAGGATCCCACGCTTTGGGATCCAAAATTTCTGAAACACCTTGTTCACTCTGTTACTGTAAGCTGCTGTTTCCCAGGATAAAACTTCACCAAATTCATTCTTACAAATAAGCAACTTGTGACACGTGATTAATGACTTCATTTTTACCTTATGGGTTTATATTGCATTTATTTCAATGGAACAATTCATATGCAGAGAAAGGGCCCCATTCTGCAGGGGTTTTGGATCATCTCAAAGTACAAAGGGTGAAAACTGTAGAACAGGAAAAGATTCAAGCTGAGGTGTTTTTCTCTGAGCACTTAGAAAGACTTTGAACTCCACTTATCCAGAGTTGAGTCTGTACTTCAGTAGCTGTACAGAGAAGAGTACCACGGATACCCCTTTCATCCCCCTGCTCCTTGTCATGCTCCAAGAACAACGCTTTAGCTGCTGCATGCTACCTGAATTATCAGGGGAGTTCAGGGTTTAGCTATTTTAGGAGCTTCCAGATTTAGTTATCTTACTCTGCATCCAAATGATAAAAGTATACAAAGTAAACCTCCATTATTGGCTGGTGTAGTATGGAGAGGGAAGGAACAACGATTTGCTACAACATCTTACAGTTCCAGGACCAAATGTCCACAGGATGTCTGTAGTAGCAATGAAGTTAACCCCTACTACCAGTCTAGGTGAGTACACTGTATGCATAGACAGTACTACACAATGTCCTTGTTAACTAATTGCAAGTGGTACTTTCTTCATGGTTTCACAGTGCATGATTTCAGCTTTAGTTTCACCAAGAGGGAAACGGCTTTGAGCTCACCTGTGTGTACCACAAGGCTCCTAAGAACAGATGCAGGGTAAGTAAGTATCAAGAGTCCCACCAGAACACTGAATTGCTAGCAAGACACAACTTTACAGGTACATGGGCAGAATGTCTCAACTGTTCTTGGTTTTGCAAGCTTTGTCAAATGATTTGGATTTAATACATAACTTTCTCAAAATTATAAGTTTTGTTTAATACTATCTGCCAGTTTAATAAACAAAATTACTACAGGCTTAAAAAGCCATTTGATATGCATTTTTAAGTGAAGCTTCTTACTGGCAGATACTATACGAAGCAGATCATTAGACTTTTCTCTGCAAGTTTAGAACTCAGAACACAGCAAATACTTTGTAACAAGAAAAAAATTTAAATTCTACATTCATATATTCATATAAATTCAAGCATGGTTTCAAAAAAAGGAGAGAATCAGAGAGCCAGTTTTGTACTTAATTTCTATACTGTTTTGTAAATATGTTTCAGCCATTTCACAATTATTGTTTTAAAGAAATTTAATCCTATTTATCAAGTTTAACTTTGCTTTTGTACTCAATGAAGGCTACAGAGCTGCAAGATCTGTACTCAATTTCTGAATGACAGTCTGTCACTTACTGGAGTTCTAAGGGATATACAATTCAAGGACAGTATGACACAGAAGCAAAGAGAATGGGCTCCTGTATCTTTAAAAGGCACTATGCATCTCTAAAACCTCTAACTATGGAAAGAAAAGGAAATTAATAACCTGCATTTACTGCTGTTCTCTTGAGATGCCTATCTACTCACGTAGAGTCTGACATTTTCTAGGTGTATCGTTGAGTAAAACACATTACTTTTTATATCCTCATTCCCACCAGGGGTTAAAGAAGCCACTAGTAGCCATGATACCCTTCAAGCTCTTTTGGAGCAGTAACTGATGATGAATGTACTGTATAGCATAGGTACTGTGGAGTGTATCAGCACAGAACACATTTCTCATAACCATTAACTGTTATGACAACAGTAAACACATGCTTTATCTCCTCATTCAAGTGACTTGACATATTTTGCCCAATAGAGTCAACTCCTAGGCAGCAGCCTTCTAATCTGAGCAGACTTTGCCTCCCCAGATTGTGCAGTTATACAGGCAAATCTGAAATATACACATAAAATAAAACTGAAAATTACATGCAGAAACCCACAGTCGCAGCCTGGTAAAGAAAATGCTTTAAAAAGCCCCCTAGTAGTCCACACTCTAGCCAACCAACCAAACTCTCAGCAACACTACTCTTGTCTAAAACGTAGCAGTTCCTTATCTAAAATGTTAGAAATTTGCCCAGTTTATACCATCTGACCTTTTATTCTCCCTGCTTAAGAAATGAACAGTCTTGACAAGAATCTGAATTGCTTCACGTTATCAGTATAAAAGGACAGGACTCTGCAAATATCTAAGGACTGGAGTCCTTCCTCATCTTTGTGTCAGCATGTCAGAGGGAAAAATATCCAGATGAACAGTAGGATTTGAATTAAAGTCTAAAATAATCTAGGGGATAGATTTTGGATGTGATCTCAAAAGACATCTTTTGGGATATTATGTACCGTGACTCAGTTGTCCTAGTTTACCATTCTAAAACTCTTCTGGGTAATGCTGTAAGCAAAAATGCCTAAGGCATACAAGATACTACCAAAGTCTGCATGCAGTGCTTCAACAAGGGGATAAAACTAATAGCATTGCTGTTGAACAATTAACGTTGAGGACAAAACAAATTCAATAGTCTTGTGTGAAATGGCATTAGAATCAATGTGTGAGATGAAAGCTCTGGTGTTGCTACTGAAAGTCTATCCAAACCATTAGATGGATCACTAAAAATTGCATTCCTAAATATTCTCCTAAAACAGTGCTGGTAACATTATCTATGAGACACAGCTTTTTGGTATCAATATATATTTATATAATATATATTTTTATATATATTTTTTTTCAACATTTCTGGGATCCTCTGTTCTTCTGCTGCTAAAAACAGCAGAGGCACTTCATGCTGAAAATCTTTTTCTAATTTTTAGGAAGAGATCATTCAACCAGGCAGAGCGGCACTTTCCATTTTTCATTTAAATAAAAAGAATACAACATTTGGGAGCATAGAATCATAGAATCACTTAGGTTGGAAGAGATCTTTGAGATCATCGTAAAGGCTCTTCAAAGCAAACTAAGAAGCTCTAAAAAGCAAGGAAAACAAAATAAGAGATTTGTCTTTGTAATGAAACAGTTTTCAGTTACTGAATTCCAGGATATCTATGAAAGAATTTCAGTTGAAATTAAAAATTCTATTTTTCATATGGTTAATAAATGCTGGCTTTCTAGCAGTACATCTCCTCAAAAAGCACTAAAACCTAAAGCTACAGCTTTTAGAACAAAGCTCCTGTGCTTTCTCAGTTCTGCAACATCTATAAAAAGAACTGCCAATAAGGAACAAAATAATTGCAATACCCCTGTCAAAAACATGGGCTTCCTGTAGTTTTTATGCATCTTGCCAGGCTCTCCCTGTTTAATTTTTTTTCTAAAGTTCAAAAAGAAAAAAATATTCATGAAGAATATAATCCTTTAAAATTAAGTATTTATTAGTTATTTATATCCTTCATAAAAGCATTTTGTTAGGCATGACTCTCTCCCCTTAACCAGACACCATCTTCTCCATTTTTGCTTCTAATGAGCTTTTATGAAAAGTGTAGCTTTAAGTTTCACTGGTAGAAAAAAGCACCATGTAAGAGAATCATAACTACACAACACCTTAGAATGAATATATGAACAACTGTCCATTTTCTTCTATGGATCCTGACACATTCTAGTCATGTTTCAGAACCGAGGTGATCTGTACAAAAGTCTGCAATCTGGAGTCCCTGCTGATTTCACCAAAAAGAACTTACATTAACTTGTATGTCTGTGTGGGTCGGAATAAAACCAAAAGGACTTCTAGTAACTGCATGAGCTCTGCTAAAACATCATTTTGCAGTATGGGGCTTTGACAACATTGTGAAGGCAAAAGAACAGTAATGACTAAAAAAGGGAAGCCTTGGGTCAACGGCATGATTAATTGCTATATACTTTCAGACATAAGACCTTTCACAAAAACATCCTCTAAATGCTATTCAAGTTTAAACTAAACAGAATTTTACAGGAAATAGTATTAGCTACAACAATAAATGGCATTAATGCCATTTTAATTTCTTTCAACTGTTATTGCTTGTCAATAAAATCAGCAGGGTGACAACTACTGAATGGTATTAATACGATCTCTTTAAATATTTGATCACATTTGGACTTTGACCCTGTCCACAGGGGTTCAGTTGAATGTGATTACAAGTTTTCTACTTTCAATTTACAGTTACGTTCAGATGTAAAATATTCAGCTGCTGCTAAGGAGAACAGCAAGTATTTTAAGAAAGAATTGATGTGCTAATTTTCTTAATTAAATTAGGAAGTTAATTACATGTCTTTCAACTATTTACTGAATGAAGATTGTAATAGAATGATTCTTGATTTGAAGAACTGATTTTTAACCTCTGCAAGACAAACAACACAATTCCCCAAAACATTCAAACATTAAACTTTTGATAAGAAACCCTGAGGTATGAAATTGGAATAAAATTGCTGTCTCCAGAGAAACAGTGCATGGTTAAGCAATGGAAGTACCACTGATTACATATCTTTATTTGATTTTTGACACAAACATCTATTTTGGTGTGCTAACTATTGTTTTACTCAGATGATCTCTGAAGATTAGGTGTCCAAAAAAAAAAGTTAGACTGATACATACTAAATTTGAGCTTTCTGGTGGTAGTATATCTTTGAAAAGTATTATCATTGGGAAATACTGGTAATCTAGAAAAATATATGGATCTAAATATGACAGACTTACTTTGGAAGAGAACTGTCAAAACTGTGCTAGAGCTCAGGATATTCCAAATGACATACTACAACAAAGAAGGCATTCTGTCCTGACTCTCTAGATCAAAAGGAAACATCATTCTACTCAAAATCTAGTCCACTTCATTCCTTCTTCAATATATGGGATAGATTAACAAACTGCTTAAACAAAGAATGTATGCCATGTTACACTAGCAGGAAATGCTGTGATGGCATATGAGAGAAAACAGCACTATCAGTAGCCATTATTCCAAGATTAATGCCAAATATTAAAGACATCTGAACAAAGAGCTTGCTTTAAGATCTTGTTAATCGTTTAGATATAAATATTAATTGAAACCAAACAGGTACTAGGTAACTCCATCTTTGAATTGATGTAATGAAGACTGCCAATGGGCCCATCAGCTGAGAGTATCACAAAAGAAGGTATCTTCTCATATTGTTGAATCGGAGCAGAACAGCAAACCATCAATATGACATAGCTTTGAAAATGCAAAAACAGTTATAGGATATACCCGTAACCTACTTTTAACAGAGCTAAAATACACAGACTCATAGAATAGCCCAGGTTGGAAGGGACCTCAAAAGACCGTCTGGTCCAAGCTTTCATGGGAAAGGGAGTCTAGATCAGAAATAATATATGAATGCTGCTGCACAAGTAAACTCATATTCCTTCTACAATCCTAGCCATGTGCTTTCAAGAAAGGTTAATTCACACTGAGGCAAGTTGAGAACAAATTTTTAAAATGATGAAGTGAATAAATAACCATTTACATGGAAAAAAAGAAAAGCTTGGCTTATGTTGTACAAAATACATGAACAAATTTTTTAAAAGTACTGTACTCAATATATTGCTAATATAGAAGGAATGAGCTCCATTAAGCTGTAAAATGCTGGATTGAACCTGATAATCCTAGACACTATTCTAGTGTTGATAACCATGTTCCTGGCTTCGGGTCCCTGAAAATTAAGCCTTAGATGCTGCTCTGCAGATTTTTCCTCTTCTGTCAGTCACAATGAAGGCAGAGTAATGAGTACTTATTGATACACCTTAACTGTCATCTACCATCCTTGCATGCTACTTCCAATCTAAAACAGGCAGCTGACTATGCTGCACAGTCCACCTTTTTCATCAGTCTGCTCACAGTTATTTGAAAACTATGTTACAAATAAACACACTGCAATACACTATTAAGCATGTTAAACCTTAAATTGCTATTTATGGCCTTGAGGGTTTAGTTGACTAATATTTCAAACAGACTGTTGGCTAGTTCTAGCTTTTCCTCAGTTAACGCTATAAGATTGTCCTATTCTCATTTAGGTTAACAGTGGCATGTTAAGGTCAGTACTACTGAAACCAGTTTTGGAAAGAATTCCACCTTTTTCTTTTTTTCTTAGTTCTTTTATTGTTTTCTTACAAACATATAAAAGCCTTTGTTACTTTTCTTAAACTTTCATTACTCTAAAGTGATACAGTCTTGCTATTAATATCCACACTAAACCAACCATAACATTACTGTTTTACAAAAAAAAAGAGCAAGTTGGATGATAGCAGTGCAGCTGTCACAGAATTTGCTGATTTTCAGTAAATCACTCATAGTAACTGATATTCACTGTCTATAAGAATTAGCCCCAAAATCTAGATTACAAATCTTTGTCTGATAGTACCATTCTGAACAACGTATTAATGCAATGGCTTTAAATTTACTGTGCAAGTAATGAAGACACACATGCTATGATAAGAAACTAATAAAATGCATTAGTAATGGAAATCTGCATACCAGAGCTGCCATGGCCCAGCCAGTTTTGTTGTAGATGAATTCTAAGTTATTTCTCCGCAGGTATAACAAGCCACCAACAAGAGATACCAGCAGAGCCAATGCAATTGTACCAGAATAGTTAGGAGGCCTGAACACTCTAATCTGGAAAAGATAAATACAAATACAGATCACAATAAATGCATACATACAGATCATATTCCAAACAAACAAACAGAGAGCATCTGAAATCTGGTTTCAGGGTCAGAAAAACTAATCCCTAAAGGGATACTTAAACAAGAAAAAAAATTACTTGTTTTAATAATCACATAATACGAAAAAAGTTTTAGGCATTGTTTTGAACTGTTCAACATTATTTCTTCAACAGATTTGCTGTTTGTGTCTGAATTACTTATTAATAACTAATCATCACAATGTCACTGCTTGCTTTCATCCAGAGTAAGACTATACAGAATTTAACAAAGTAAGAATGGAATATATTCTGCACACTGCAGAAGTTACCACAAGTACCATGGCTGTATTTTTTTTTCCTCGCATTCTAGAACCTGCACTTGAGGAAAACTGGTATTGAAGACTGAATCTGTCATCAACCTGTCTCAGACTACAAAGATACATTTGGCTTCAATTTTAAAACTGTCGAAAGACTTACATGAACATCTGTTCTGTCAGCTATCCATTTAGCTAGCTGCTCAGCTGCAAATCCGATTCTCTGCAGGTCAAATGTGTCAGCTCTCTTGGGTTTACCTTTTGGAGGAAAATGCATGAAAGTCGGAGCAGAGTTCATATTCAGCTACAAAACGAGGAAAAATAGCAGAAAAAAAAATTAGTAACTCTATCCTCAAAAATGTTTCCCTTTAATGTATAAGACAACACAAGTCTAATTAGCGTGAAAAATATAATTTGTCTCCATACATTATTCTCATATGCATCCTTCATGCATAGTTCTACAAAAAGAGTGTTCAGAATACTCCCTCCAGTAGATTCCTTGGGATATTTAATTATTCAGAGTATTGCACCCATAAGCTTCTCTGAGTAAGAGCATCTTATGCTTTAAAGTTCTCACACAATATAAGAACTTTCCTGTAATTAGTGAAACAGACTCCCCACCCATCCAATCTCTTGAAGCATATTAGGTTCTAATTCTAGGGTAGGAAAATAGCTTGACATTATTTCTTTAGCCTAGCTCTCACCAATCCAAAGTTAACTAAACTATTCATCTAGTCTTTTACTGCCTTCAAAACAGACTACCCACTAGTGACTAGCCTTTTCTGAATCCAGAAAGGCTGAGATAACTTGCCCTAGAAATTATATGACTGTAAATCCATGTGTTGATGTCACTGAAACTATTCACTATATATAAAAAAAACTCAAAAGGTGAAAAGCAAATAGATTTACATTTACCACTTTAAAATATATTTGCATTTCAACTTTGCAAGGCGGTATCTAACCTATGAAACATAATTTTTCTATATAAAATTCTTCCATATTCAGTCCATCTCAGAAACAGTGCAATAAAACACTTGAAAAAATGAAAATTAACATAAAAAAAATCGGGGAAATATTTAAAGATGGTGCCATGTGGAGATCTTCAAATAACAAAGGCAGAGTAAACTTGTCTGTTTCATTCTTGCAAAAGGGGTTTTCATCACATTACCAAAACATAATATATAATCAAGTACAGAACTGAATTTATCAATTGAAATTACCAGCTATCGTAGTATTTTCCATCTAAGCCAAAAATAGCCCTCTTCTTTAATTAATTGAATTGGAAATAAGAAATATTCTGAGACAGGCTATATTCACAACAAATGTTTTGAAATAGTTTAATGAAACATTTCACAAGGTAGAGAAACATTCTGAGACAGAGAAACATTCTGACATTGTATACAGTTTGGGGGCAGTTGGTCTACAACTGCTTTATTATTTGTCTATAAACAGAGTAAAAACTGAAAAATTGAAATCACATTACTTATGGGAGGTTTTTTTGCTATGACATCAGTTACTACATGATTTGTTCACACACATAAACATCAGGTAAGAGCTGCATTTCCCCCAAATGCATCTTAAAATAGTCATTAGTGTCACGTAGTCTTAACACTGTATTTCTCAAAGACAGCCAAAACCTTACATATTTTATCTAATTTGGTCTAAACTTTACAAGACTTAAATGCACGCCACCTGAAGTAAACTCCATTTGTGCCCTTTTACACCAGGAATAATATGTATTGGTTGGCTTAAGTCAAGATCTAACAACATATTTTGTATTATTGTAACCATGTAGGGTAACATAATATGATTTTGAAGTTTATTTGAACTAAAATTTTTAGAGCAAAGTCTTAAGACGTTAATAACTATTCTTTACAATGTATTCTTAATAATAGATTTTAAGATGTCAATTGGAAGCAAAAATATTTACTAAACAGAACAATTGAACTTTTAAAATTAAGTATTTAAAAAGAAATATTAGGACTATAATTAAATTATTAATATTAATTAATTTCAAATATTAAAAAAATTAACCTTTTCCCCTCAGAAATTCAAATCACACCAAAGGTGGTTAAAAATACAGAGAACTTCAAAACTTGTCACTCCACTTAATCTACATTTTCACATTCAATCAACAGATACATAACAGAGAAAGGTATGTCAGTATTTAGTATCACTTTTCAAGGGACTTGTCTTGCCTTGACTACAACTTGACTGCAATTTAACAGGGGGCCTTAGATTGTTCTCCAGCCGTTGGTATTTTTACTCTTCATAGCCAATATATAAAATCTAAATCAATCTCTTCTCTCTTCCCTGAAGAACTTCCAGACTAATACAAATATTACTGGATTTGAAGAATATTGTATTACATAAAAGCAACTAAAAGCCTCTTCTAGTTAAGAGCTTTTTTCCCCTAAAGGTAAAATAAAGGAAATCTGTAAAGCCAAATGTTAGTTGCATTGCACTTAATTCTAAAAAATCACATTAACAATGGGTTGAAAAAATCTTGCATACATATAATGTAATCTATAAACAAATATTATAATTTACACTTGGAAAATACCAGAAGTGGCTACTGGTATGATCTGTCTTCTCTAATGCCATAGAAAGTGTTTTTAACCACAAAGAATCTGTAAAGAAAACAAAGTAGTACACACCTACACACAGAATATAATTTGTCTTGTATCAAATGGCAAATCAACATGTAGTTCTAAAAAATAAGAATGTTTAGGGTATCCAGCATTTACCTGTTGAAAAACATCTGCCCCTTCATCATAATCCACTATTGTGAAAAACAGTTTGTTTGAAAAAGCAGATGAATAGCGCCATGAATTAGCCAGTACTTGATATTCTTCATTAGCTTGCCTGTAAAAGAAAGAAACAAACATACATCCATGTGGCATTTGCTGGCAAAAAAAGATTCTATAACCAGCTGCAAGGGTTATATGAATTACATTTGCAGTTATCATTCTCAATACCTATACTATCAATTAAAAAAAGAGTTTCAGCTAGTTATGCAACTCTTTGCTTTAAACTTGCCTTCTCCAGAATTAGAAATTCATTAAGTCAAAATATACATCCCAAGATGATGATAACAAAAAGCATTGTTTTAAAAGTCTCAGAAAACAGAAATACCCTGAGTGGCAAGCATCATGCAAACCTGCTAACATATCCTTGCAAGGAGATGCTTACGTGACCAATGAGTTTGATATTAGGATTTATTTGTTGGAAACAGCTGCACATAAGGAATTCTGAAACTAGTGGACAAATAACTCAGAAACATGGAAGTAGTAATCTTCATAAAATAGGAAAGCCATAGAAACTGCTAAACACTGGGGAAATGATAGTGCCTAAATGAACAGAACAGTTCTAAGTAGCATAATACAGTCAAGATTATTTCTTATTTTAAAAATAATTTGTTTTAAAAGTGATAAAGGATAATTCTGCACAACATATAAGGTTAAATAATCTTTTCTATCATCACTAGAAAATCATATTGCTACTATTCAAATTTGTCAGAAAGTTTCCTCTCATGGCTGTATATTCAGGTGAGGGGTTTTTGGTTGGGTGGGTTTTGTTTGTTCATCCATTCATTTTAAAAGAAAAAAAGAAAACAACAACAAAAAATACAACAAACTAAAAATCTTTGCCCTGTTTGCACTCAGAGGAAAGGAAAAGAAGTAATTACAGCAGAATTCTGGGACCCTTACAGGCAGAGACAGTCTCTAAACACAGTCACAGAACCACAAAACCACAGGTTCTTCCACAGGACAAATATATATGTCAATGAATAAATCAGGGGGGAACAAACAACAACAAAACCCCAAAGCAAACCAAAAAGAAAAACAACAAACCAAATCTGAAAGGATCCTTGCAGTACTTTCGGCTTTACACAGGCTGCTTTGCTCATTATTTCCATATTACTAATTAATCACATCTGCTGTAGAGTCCAAACCAAGGTTCTACCACCTGGCAACTTATCTTTGCATGTGGTAAGATGCAGAAGTAGCATAAATAAATGTATTCTGCAGGTTTTCTTAAAACAGTGTTTCTGTGAAACCAGGTCCATGTGTTTGATGGTGCAGAATGTTGTTTATTTAAAGGCTGTAGATGCAAAAATCTGTTTGTTGCAAGAGAAACTCTGCACTAACCACATATAATACATAATGTATTTTGAGAAAGCAGAGGGGGAAGACGATGATAGGACCGCAAACGTCATAAGACCTCCATTTCCTCATAACTGCGATCAGCCTTAGGCACGAAATATATTACCTACAACCCCAGAGTTGTATTGTATCAAGGAACATACTGTACGTGAAAAAAAATCAGTACAAAAAAAGGTTAAAATTAAATTTTACTATTTTACCCCCCCAAAGAATAAACATTATGAAGCACAACAAAACTCAGCTTTCACCCTTATTATCTGAACTAGTCAAATTTGCTACTTAAGACATAAAGGGCAAAGCTTGCAATTAAGAAAAAAGTTATTTAGGCATTAGTTTGGTTATTTCTAGAAACGGATACCATCAAGCAGACTAACATATTCACTGTCATCCTGAAGAGGGCAGTCAGACAACATCAAAGGCATTCTAAAATTTTAAGTAATATCTGTAGGGCACTGTTCTGTTAAACCTGCTATATTAAAGCTGAACCATTTTTATTATAAGAACAAGATAAAAATCACTTCATCTTGATGCAATCATTCTTCTTAGCCTACCTTTCATTTGTGATGAAACACTATTTCTGGGAAATTTAGATACTCCAGTTATGCCCCCACTATTTGAGGGAAGACTCTTGCTCCCATTGATCTCCATGTATTTTGCATCCTCGAACTATTTTGAGTGAATATAATAGTAGAAAATATAGTTCAGAAAGTATCATTTTGCAAAAAATTTTCTCAGATTTTCTATAACAGATTCAAAGCATAATCTCATCCTCACACTGAAGATATCAAAGCACTGTGTAAGATACCCTCATAGCAGCTCTTGAGGGGTGTTGAGACACAAGAGTGAATCAAGGAGGGGCAGGAATACAAAGTTACAGGATTACCACATACAGCACTGAAGAACATCCTACAGTCCACTATGGAATTTCCAACGGATACAACCCTAATACAATCACGTAACTTTTTGTAGCTCTAGTTACTTCTTTTCAGGTACAATAATAGTAAAAAGCATAAGCACCCGGTTGAAGAAATTTCAGCCTCCAATTAACATCAGGCAATAGAAACTCTGACACTTCTTACCTACCTATCATTAGTTAATATCGATTCTATCAGTTTGTTTCTATGAAGTAATGATAATTATATGAAATCATTGTAATAATTATATGAAGCACTATAAAGGCATATGGCAGAACTACACTTGGTATGAAAACCAGAATAACAATGTTAGCACTGCTTCTGTTAGTTTGAAAGGATTTTTTGATAAATGGAGAAGATTTAAATGTTGTTTAAATCTTAAATGACTGCTGCTACAGTCACCTCTTAAGAATTTCATCATAACAGCAACACAGGAACTAGTAACAAGAGTAATATTAACCAACTACTAGAAAATAGTGGTCAGATCAGAAGGCAATGCTACTTACCTAGAAAATTCAACATGCTGAAAAGTAAACTGCTAAGAAAGTGTTCTACAAAAACGTCTTCCATTACACAAGATGTGCTCATGAATATTAAAGGTTTTATTTAAAAAGATTAATTATGTGGGTGTCTATGGCAGATAATCAGATTTGTATAGCTTGAGCTATATTAAATTAGATTAATTTTATTCTACTAGTCCAATTATAGTAAGGAAAACACAAATAGAGTATTAGGAAAAGAATAAAAGAGACTGTGGAATTATTTGCCAAAAAAAGCTGTAAAGCATTATTTTCTGGCACGTTATGGACTGCACAAAACACTTACAATTGTACAATTGGCAAAGAATTCACTACCAGGTCACCTACCCATTCTTATCCATCTGTTTAAAGTAAACCGTGATCATTGCTGCAGTTTACTTCCAAAACAACTATTTGGAACAGTTTTCCCAAAATGAAGAGAAGAAAGGGCTAAGTGCATATTTTGATTTCTCAGTATTGAGAAGCTACTAAATTCGGAATACTTGTTTGCTTTTATTTTTGTTTAGCATGACTTAATGTCATGATGAAAAGAATCTAGAAATGTGTCCAGAAAATTCACCACACATGACAAAATGAAGACAGTACGGACACTAGTTGAAAACTACACTGTTTATGCAATCTAGATATCTACAATAGGAGAAAGCAATTATGCAATCTAGATAACTACAATAGGAGAAAGCAATCTAAAATCCATGCTATTCTATTTACAGCATCCCAGGAAACTTCCAATATTTTGCAGATGAAAAGAAGCTACGAGATCATATTTTGTAGAAGTTGCAAAGTAAAAAATAAAAAAAAAAATATTGGGACCACAGGGTTTGGTTTAACCTCAGCCAGTAACTAAATACCACACAGCCGCTCACTCACTCCTCCATCACCCAGAATCAGAAAAGAATGTAAAACTCAAAGGTTGAGATAAGAACAATTCAATAATTTAATCGAAATAAAATAAAATAAAAACAATAATAATAACAACACACTTATCATGAAAATGAGGGAGAAGGAAAGAGGAATGAGATCCAAAGAGAAAGGAGAAAAGAAAACCAGTGATGCACAACACAGCTGCGCTCACCACCCGTGGACTGATGCCCAGCCAGTCCCGGAGCAGCAACCCTTGGCCTTGGCCAACCCCCCATTTTATATACAGAGTATGACATCCCATGGTATGGAATACCTCTTTGGCTAGCTCAGGTCAGCTGTCCTGGCTGTGTCCCTTCCCAATTTCTTGTGCCCCTCCAGCCTCCTCACAAGGCTGAGAAACTGAAAAGTCCTTGACTTAGTACATCACCTAGCACACTGATGGTTTTAGTTGCTGCTATCAGCATTGTTCTCACACGAAATCCAAAGCACAGCATCCACCAGCTACTAAGAAGAAAATTAAGTCTAGCCCAGCCAAAACCAGGAGAGGAGTCTCTTATGATCCAAGTGTAAAATTACTGCCTTGTAAAACAGACCTCATCAATACCTCTATCAAGATCCTGAAGTGCACTGAAAAAGCAATTGCAGAACTTTCAACAGTTCTTTCCACATTTCCTCATTTCCTGTTCCTTCTTTGAACAAAAGTTCAAAAGATAATTCCCTCTCAGTACAGTTAAGAGACCCGTCAATGATTTTCTCACTACCTGCTCTTGATCAATCAGCAAAAAGCCGAAAGGCAGAGGATCCTGTTTCTTCCTTCTGATGACACCTCCTTGACTGTCAGAATTCTTTTTGCTGTTGACCTACTCTTTGATCAGCTGCTTGAAAAGAGTTTTCTCAGATATTTTGTTGAACAAGGAAAATGACAGAATTCCTCTCTCGATTAAAAAATCCTCCTCTTGGAGGTCTCATTGATAGGGTAGATGTTAATAAAATTATGTGGAATCTCTTCTCTCATATATTTTGTCATTTCCTTCCACACATTGTGAGTCAACAGCAGAAGGCAGCTACACTCATAGCCCTTTATGAAATACATACTACATTAAGCTCAAAAATACACAAATTATATGTTGAATTATTACTTACCTTTTATATAATCCTGTAAAGAAATATAGGAGGGACAGCTTAAGCAGTTGACTTTGAGCTCATTCTGCAGCAGGCTTTCTGCAGTAACTACAAGCTTGTTCCATTAAAACCATTAACTTCTGACAGAATTCATCCTTGTCACTCAAAGAAACAAAAGTCTTTAGAAAACATGTGCCACACATGCAAAAATGACCTCTCTCCCTCACGTCCTACATATATATTTTATGTATATACTTTATATGTATATTAACACACACATATGTATTTACAGACAGACACACAACTTCAGCTAATGTGAGTAATCAGTGCTACTTTCAATATAATGAAACTTCTGACACTTTTAAAAATGCAATAGTCTGGTCCAACATGAGGGTGAAGAAAATTACAGGCTATACAAACTCCTCTGCATTACCAGCCATCTCTAACTTCTTCTTCATAAATACTGTCTTTGCAAAACTGTGTTTTCCAAGAATCTGGAAGCAGGTTTGTTACTTCCACAATAAAGTACTATTAAAAATCATTCAGGACTGAAACAACATAGTTTTCAGTTTGTGCAGTTTACAAGTTTGTCTCCACAAATGGTCACCTGCCATTTCCATAGTCGACCTGATCATTTATGATGCTAATTCTAGGTTTTAATCTTGATTTGCAATGATTCAAACAGGCTCAGCTACATCTTTAAAAGAAACATTTGGGAATTCAGAGGTATAAACAAGCATATTAGAAACTATGCAAAACAAAATCCATTTGTTTCTGGTAGCTTGAAGTTCAGAGAGATGTACTTGTCTAATTTACATGTTTTTATCATTATCTCATAAGAAACTAGTGGCACAGGTCAAAATAAACCCTATTCACTGAAACTCAGTATCTAGCCTCTGACACTGCTTTGGTCTTTTCAAGGAACACTAAGGAAAAAAACAATCAAACAAAATATACATTTTTTTGTTGACAGGCTTCAACTCTAGGGGGAAAAAAAGAGACTCAAGTGACCAGTTTAATTTCTCTGACCCAGATATCCCTTCCTAAATGAAAACACCCCAGCAATGAATTTGAAAAATGAACCAGACAATAATGTGAACTGTTTGACAATAAAGAAGATATTTCTGATAAGCATCTGTATGCAAAGCAGAAATGGTTGCTTCCACCAGTGAGAAGAGAGAGAAGCAGTGCTTAGAAAGTAAAATAACAGATCTCATATAATTTGCTTACACACTGATTAGATGGTACAGCAACAAACAAAAAAAAATGAGTTAATGATAACAAAGAAGGATGCGGAGAACAGTCAGTACGGTGAAGGTTTCAGCAGGCTAGAGCTAAAGCCCATGTGCAGCTGAAAATCAAAGCACTAATACTCAATCAAGTAGAATGGGGAGGGTCGTTGAAGTCTGGTTGGTAAAATGGTGCCGATGCCTTTGGGAAAAATGTAGTGATAATAAAATGGGAGAACAGACTGCCAGAGGTAAGAAGATGAGAAGCAGAGAAGTTGGAAGAGAATTTCACCCAAAAATGGATTCAAGTCAGGCTAGTAGTTAATGTTTTCCTACATGCAATAGAATGTACCGGCTGAGAAACAGCCTCTTCATCTGTGTGAAGATGCTGTTGTCAGTGACTGTTTTTTTGTTCTCCTTCTTACATACAGAAATAATTTTTTCCAATAGTGTGACTGATGTGGATAACAGAGAGAAACTATCTAGTTGAGTGAATACCTAAGCACAAAGGGAAAAGGGAAGCTGGTCTTATTCTGAGGAGCCACTGTTTAGAGTTAGATTATTTCTCACTGTTCATCTACCCCCCTAAAAATCCAAACTGATTCATCATCTCAGTGCATCAAAGGCCCCTTCGGTATCCGTTTCCAGTGTGCTGTTGCAGAGTGTATACATGTTAGCACTATTCTTGGTCTAAAGCCAATCAAGGCTAACTATGTCTCCAAATGCACGTGGAAAAAACCCCACAACTTCAACTGTTAGAAACACATTCCACCTCACCAATGACTTCACATTCAAGAGCACGTAAGATATCTGATCTGTTATGGTTAATTCACCTCCCAATACCAATTATGTCTATTTAACCTAAACAAGTGTCAACAGGAAAACTGACATTTATGCTACCACTTACACAGCTATTAAGACATCATATGGCTTCCAATAGCTTTTTGGACCAGAAAAGTGAAACTTCCTTGTCCAGAAAGCTAGACGGAAATGTTGTATTCCAAATTCTGCTTTAGGATAAAGACAGAATTTCTTTGAAAAAACTCTAGAGGCATGACTAGAGGCACGACTAGAGGCACTACTAACATGTAACAGAAGCCTTCATGTGTTAGGACTGGATTGATTCAGATAGCCTACAGATGTATTTTCCAGTCTACAGTTTGTGAAAAAATTTCATTAAGATGAATATAGAAACAATCTCTGTCTCAAAGATAACAAACTGGTAGTTGTCTTTTAGAAACACTTACTTATAAATCAACCTAATTGGTTTTGGGCATAGAATAAATTCCAGTCAGTAATGTAGACATAAGATTCTAACTTTTAAAAGTATATATTAAAAAGGGACGTCAAAAATTAGAAGCAAATCAAGCAAAATTAAGTAAAGGGAAAGCATTAAATACAACAATATGATGTATAACAGGAACAAACAAGCCTAGCACTGGATGAACACGGAAGTTTCAAAATATTGGCAAACAAAGCATTCAAAAAGTTTTTCTAATTTATGTTTCTCAAGATGATAGGTAAGATCATGTATCCACCTCCTGCAATGACAAAGAAACTCTTCTCATTCCACTGGAAAAAAGATCGTATGTTGAATAACTTTTGCTAGAAGTACCTATAAAAACACACAATATGCTTTGGTTTTACTGAAAAAAGATCAGCTCCTTTGGATGAAAAGATATATTTTACATACAAAAGTTTCATATGGAGTCCCAGGGACTTCTTTGTATGTAGCACTTTAAGAATAAGTTGGTATTATTTCCATATACTTTCACAAATCATAGCTGTTAAGTGATTTATGTGATTGATGTTACAATATCCTCCTTGGTGTGCATAGAAAAGCCTTGGATTCTCTGAGACAGATTTGGTCAGCTTTCCACACGTATGTCCTTGCTATATGGATAGGAAAGACTTTTAAGACTTGGCTAAGATAACCTCAGCCAAGTTTCATCCAAAATTTGGAACTTCTCCAGCATTAAAAGGACGGGGGTGGGGGCAAAATATCTTTCATTCATACCTTCTAAAAAATACCCAAACTACAGCACTTTTGAGCCATGGACAGGCACAATAGTCCTTAATCTGGTAGAGAATTTGGATCTCTAGACTCTGCATTCACTTTCAAGAGTGCTAAAAGTGACATTAACTTTCTGAATGTAAGAAGCTACCTCTCTTCGTTGGTACAATCATTCAAAACACTGCCAGAAAAGTCATACTGATTTTATTATAAGCAGGGGCTCATTTTTACAATAAACATTCTAAATATAATGAAATCCAAAATCAGATACAAAATTAATGTAATTTATTTTAACAAGAGAGGGCACACATGATCTGTTCTGGCCTCAGATGTGTAAATCTGCAATGGCCTGCTCTAATGACAATCAGCTTTCACTGCTCTTCTCCAGAAGTGGACCACTTTTCCAACCATTGTTCCTCATCCTGTTATTTATCTTCTTTTGTATAATGATGTGTTTTTCATGCTTAGTATTTGATGTAGCTCTATGCAACAGCAGCACACAAACTTATTTTGTTTTCCCTTTTGAAAATACTGCATCCTGTTCTTTATAAACTGGACATTTAGAAGAGATAAGATACTGAAATGTCAAATCTAGTCAACAAAGGGAAAAGACAACACCATTTTTTTTAGATAATCCTGTGGTGTATAAACTAAGCAGGCTCAGTTTTTAGGGGAAAAAATAAGTAGTGATTTTTGTGACAGTTATTCAAAGTCAAAGATTTCAGTCTAAGTGCTTTTTGCTATTTGAAATACGATTTTTTTTTCCATGCAATTTTCTGAAAATATTTTGATGAGTAACAGTTTTCTTAAATCTTGGACAAAAGCATCCTCAGAGAACATTACAGATTAAGTTAAAAATCCACTTTTCCTTTAGGCAAATTGGCTAGTGAAAAGCTAACTATAAAGTAATGCATGCATTTCAGTTCTGTATATCCTTTCAGTGCTCCTGTCCATTAATTGGCCATTGATTTGAAAATGTCGATTTTCCTGATAATGGTTTTATGGGCAATATGATCAACATCATTAAACTCATTTTGTTTCACATGAAATAATGGATCACAACTTCACATTTATTTAAACAAACCCAACTGATAGTAGTATGTTGATTTTTTCCCTTCATTTTATGCTTAAAGATTTTGAGTTGTTTCTGTACATGAATGGCTAGCCTGGCATATTACAGGACAAAGACTATAAGCTGTTTTTCAATACAGGAAACAATAAATAGTTGTAAGCAAAATTAACTTCCTTAAAAAATATACATTTGTACGAAAATATTAACTCCCTTAATAATGGCAATATATATGTTGTTTTCAGATGTTCCACAAAAGAGCTGTATATAACACAGGCAAAGAATTTGTGATGGCCATTATAACAATGAATACACTGGCCCTTATATAGCTGAACTTAGTGCATCTGCTGTACTTTTATCTACTGGGTAGGAAAATAAGGAATGATTCAAAACAATATGGTAAACTTTCAACTCCTATTTCATCTCCAAAAGTTAACCTCTAGCAACACAAAGAAGAAATAACAGCAACAAAGTGCTGCAAGTTTTAAAGAAAAAAATCCTTTGACTTAAGGATGTTTGAAACTATCTGTACCTAGTCTTTCACAGTTCAGATGTAGAGGGGTGAACTCTTGGGAATGCAATTTATATACTTGCTTTCAAAACTGACCAGCTGACTTCAATGACTTAAAATTAATCTACTTAAAAAATGTAATAAAGCCTGTATATGAATACAGGTACACAAGTTAGTTTCTATTGTAAATGTCACATTCCAACACCTAAGAAATGTAACAAGCCGCTATATATCCCAACTTCAAAGTGCACCTATTTTAAACCAGGAAATGACATTTCTTCATATAAAGCTTATGTATTACATAGCTCTATGAAGTGTTTTGCTGCCTATTTAAATACTGTTTAGAACTCCCTGCAGAATAATCAAATCTATTACTAAACACAATTTCTAATGCAAATGCATATTTTGACTGAAGAAGGTTTTATTAATGCACTTTCTGATTTACTAAGGTAATTCAGTTCATGACTACCTTTCAGTCCCTTGGCCCAATTTCCATGTCTATAACAGTCAATTTTGGATTAACTTATTGAGCTAGGAACTTACAGAGAAAGACCTTGAACTTAGAATACCAGAGCCACTTTAATACATATTCTAAAAGGAGCCACCAAAACATAACAAAGTGCAGTGCCAGACAGTATTCCACAATAAGCATGTCCTCACAGAAAAAATATGCTTGCATGTAGGAACTATCTAAAGCTGTGAAATTACAGGGTAATTCACTTCTTTATCAGAACCTTGGACATCTCTTAAATGAAGAAATCAGTGAAATGTCATATTATTAAATGGTAACGAATCACTTCTGACACAAAACGTCTTTGGAAAGATCAGGGTCAACTGATAACAAAATACAGCAGATTTCTTAAAGAGAAAGTCTACCTCAGTTGTGTATATTTTATTCAACTGTAATTTAATAAAAACCCAAACTAGGAAGACTAAAATTTGACATATAGATTAAAAGGCAGTTGAAGAGACACTGTGACCAAACACATGAGCCTGTTAAATAGTAAGCATCTATCCCACGCAAAGACCAATCCTACTCAGTGTACTGCACATTGATTAAAATGTACACTTGAAAACTGTGGTGAGGAAGGTGAAAAAGATCACTAAGGTATAGATTACCTGCAGACAGAGCACTGCCGCTGCGGCTGGAGAGCAGTGAACATCACTATCACAGAATAGTTACGAGGTGGAGCCTTCACAAATCTTCGGAATTTGTCTCCATTCATGCGGATGACCGAGCGCCTTGAGCTCCACTCCATCAGCTGTTCCACCTTCTCAGCCAAAAGATTCTGTAATTGAGGACAAGGATGAACACTGTTTAAGCTTAAACTTCAAGGACTTCGTACACATATTCTGCCTTTGCATGCACACAGCACCTATGGACTTAAGCAGATTGGGGGCACCTCCATATAGCTTATAGCACAATTTAGTCTTCTATGTAGACAAGTAGATTTTAAGTACTTAAAAAAAAAAAATAACCCAAAGCGGTCTTAGAAAGGATACATATAATGAAATAAACAGGTTGCTACCAAAGGCAAATGAGTGGGGTAAGGCTGATTATCTAAATACAAGATAAAAGTACAGCAATCATTTAACTTTCAGTAAAATTTGAAAATTTTAGAAAATGCAGCGTTATATTTATTCTGTTAGTAAAAATCATAGCAGTATACTAACAGTCACTCAGATATTAAGACCAAAGAAAAACATAGCTACAAAGAAAAATAGTTATTACCTTCACAATTTCCTTACAAATATGTATCATATTGAATTTAAATTAATGTAAGTTTTGTATTTTGCTACAGACCAGAGTGCACTGTCTTATGAACCCATCTAGGCACTTTCCATTATGAGATCAACACTTTTAGTTGCTTTCAAGGTTGAGATGCCCAAAATATTTTGACTGAAGTATATAAGAAAGACCAAAAATTCCTTGTGTGTGGCTTTTCTTTTGCATGAAAGCATTCCAACATATGAAGCATTTAGAATCAGGCTATGAGACATATTAGCAGATGGCCCTCAAGTTAAATACATTAACTAACATTCCTATGAAAATCTATTTAGTTTGGGTTGTTTGTTTTTTTTTTATCAAGTAAGCCTGACGTCACACATGCTCAGCAGAGACTTTTTAGTCTCCTGAGTTATGTAGGTTCAGTGAAGTTGCTGAGTGCTGAGAGAAGGTGGGAAGGACAGAAAGGGGGACAGACAGAAACGGAGACAGAAAGTGAAGAGGAAGCACCAAACAAAAGAGAAACTAAGTTCAGAAAACAGGAAGGTGTGAGAACTCTTACAAAATACACGAGTTAGTGAAAGGGTATACAAACTGATGAGGGTCTGCTGTGGAAGAGAAGAATAAACCATCTTAACAAAATATAATGAAATGGGAAAGCTCTGAGAAAAAGGGATCAAGACACATAAGGTGAGGATAAAATTCAGATACTGTGCAGGAACCACTGAGCAAGGAGACAAGGTAGCTTTTCTAGGAGTTTGGGTTTTTTAAAGAAAAAAAAATGTAACATTTTGACAAATCAGTAAGGCTATAAATAAGAGTAAAGATAGGTATGTGAAGGGAAAGGAGGAATGAAATAGAAGGATAAAGGAAAATTCCATTTTGCCTGTCAGATCTTCCATCTTAAAAATTAGCAGATGACGTCCCTTGGATCTCCTAATAAGGCACAGCTCATCGTCATAAGTTCTGAGTCAAGAAGAAGCTTTGATCAGTGTAAATCATGAACAGTTCTGAAACAGCCACATTTCACATCTATTTGACCGTATAAAGCCTTTAAATAATAACAAAAAAACCCTTTTAGGTTTTCATTACTATTCTAAGAATTTAGCTGAGATTTGCAATCACGAAAGTAAAGAAGAGACTACAATTCTGTCTGTCAAGAGAATACCAATGAATCAATCAATACAGCTTTTCTTCTGCAAAAAGCCCTATTTTTTGGTAGTTTTACTTTAAAAAAGATATTTTGTAAGTTCTGTTCTTTAAAACAAACCATAAAGCAGATCACATAAAAATGAAACCTATGCATTTGTAAAATTTCCTTGGATTAGCAGTACCTGGATTAAATCTTTCTGTTCATTTCAAAAGATTCACTAGTTTTGCAAGAGGCACTCCACCTGGTAATGCATAATAAAACATAAGGGGCCAAAAAGTGATGCGTATTCATATTTCCAAAAGCTTTAATAGCTGAAGCAAAAAGATAAAACAAAGAAAACTGATAAAGATACATTAATTTTAAATTAGCACAGGAAGGATGCACAACATCCTACTTGGTACAAAAGACCAAAGACTTTTCAGAATAGGTCTTATGCAGAGAAAAGAAACAGAAACCTATGAAGTATTGTTAAGGGTGCTAAAGCAAAAGCATGATCCTGACAGAAAAAAAAACGGGGGGGGGGGGGGGGGGGGGGAACCCAGCTCTATTACTGCTATATAATTTGTTTCTACAAAATCATCAGTGATACCAGAAGAGTCTTACTCAGAGAAGTCCTACACAAAGTTTTACTTGGAAGATGTGGCCAATAAATAATTGTCTTGATTCCTTCAGATTCAACCATGTATAACATCACCTTCACATAGCTCTTGTGCAATATGGTGAGATTCACCATAATGTTCTCAACCACTTGTATGTTTTGTTTTGCTTTTTCTAAATGCACTAGGTAACAAGCAAGTAACTAACCTAACATGTTTACTAAGGTAACTAAGTAACATGTTTACTTAGGTAACTAAGTAGTACTTCAGGAGTATAAAGTCACTAGGTACAATTTTATTACCTGCTTTGCTGGATTCTTAAGAATGTACTTTTTTCAAATAGAAAGTTATCATTGAGTAGCTTGATGAATGAAACATTCTGCTATAGGCCAGATTTCTCTTCGGTAACTGGCTGCACTTAGATATCCTACTACTTTTTAGTCCACTTTATTCCAGAAAGTCTCCTTTTGCAAAGTAATTGATAGAAGAGATCTTGGGACTGACAGCTCTAGAATTTGCAATGAAGTCTGTGGAACAGCCTATATTTTATGGCTTTCTGATTCATAACACTTTACAGATAGATGAAGATCTGATATTGTTTTGTTGTAAACATTCATACAATGTATGCTGCCGAGTAATTTATCAACCTTTTCCTCATCTCACTTAATAATGAAGTTCAAGAAATAAATCTAATGTTAAATGACTTTCCATTTTAGATATGCATTTTGCTTTAAAGCTGAATATCTATGTTCAGGAAATATGGAAAATTTCAACATTCCAACTGCCTACTTCAGCTTTGGGTCAAAAAGGCAATCATTTTTCATACAAAAAAGAAAAACAGATTGCTGAATACAAGGTGTGACTATGAGCTCTACCTCCAGTCAAAAACTTTCTCCCACGTAAAAGAACAGTGTTGAAAAGTGAAAAAAACAAATTGACAGAAAACATTTAGAAACAAAAGGCAGAATTTTCCCTATTATCCTGATGGAATAATAATGAAAATAATAATCTATTAACACCTAGGAAAAGACAATGATATATCCCAAATTATTCTTGCCGTGAAGGTACTGAAACTGAATGTGTCCTCCAGTACTTTTCTTTTACCATTTACCATCAAACTGTATAAATCATACATAAAACTGCCAAAGTGAATCTCCATTAGGATTCTAGACATTTACAAAATTTTATTAACTGGCCTCTTTCCACCCCCTGGGGAAACTTCTGCCAGAGAAAAGCTGGAAATAGGAGAGGATGACTAAATCAGACCCACTGGACAAAACACATCTTGTGATGACTGAGACACATGAACAACTGGTACTCACATCCAGAAAATGAGAAACTATCTCATTTTTGCCCTACACTGCTAAACTTCTGCTCCTTTCCACAGTCTAAACAGTTTAAAGACCCTACATTTATTTAAACTCATTTATTTACAGAACTCCTCTGAACATTCACTAGCTTTATGCTGGTAACTCAATGGGACTGTTTTAATTTAAACAGTGAAAAAAACTCAAACCCACAAGCATAAATCTGAGAAGGGAAATTCTACCTTTCAGAGTAAAGTTCAAGTTTTCTTGGTGCAAATAACTATAAAAGGGTCAACAGACAACAGTCTACTGATAAAAGCATAAGGAACATTTAAATCAATGGGTGAAGAGGCAGCCATGTGCCATTTATTTATTCCCATTTCCTGATGCTTACAAGCAAGATAAAAGAACATTTATGATATACATGTGGAAACAACACGAAAGCTAATTTCTGTAAACCAATCAGAACTACATTAGTACTTGCTGTTCCTGCATTATTTTGTTACAAGTGAAAATACATGGCGCGAGCATTTTTTCAAAAATAAATAACGCCTAAAAATGTAACTGAGAAAATCCAGAATGCAGAAATTTTCTGATGCAACAAGGAAAACAGTTATTTAGGACAGGGATTTCTCCATAAAGAGATCACCTATGAAAATTATTTTTGTTACTGGAGTAGGGGCAGAATCCTTGGCATTTTGACCTCAATCCCGCTAAGCCCCACTGAAATAAGCTGCTTGGGACAGCAATTCTAAATAATCTTGCTTTTTTTCATATGGCTAGCAAAAGATTTTTCCATTTGCAGTCGTCCATATCATGAAACGAGAACAAAGCTAAAGAATACAGTTAAAAGCCTATCTATTACACATCTCAGTTTCTAGTGATGTGTTAAAACAACTGTGCCACCTGTCAAAAATGCAGACAAATTGTGACAAGTTATGAAACAGAAGATGCTGGCAGGCCCACCTTCTGGCATCTCTACCTGAAGCAATTCCCTATCAGGGATTGCTTCCCAGTGATCCCCCATATCTCCTCTCTGCTGCTTAACCCAATAGAGCTTGGCATCTACAAGCGTTCCCTTTCATGCTCTGTGACTAGCAGATTAGCTACTCAAAGCACAGCTTTATTTATTCAGCCTCCCAAGACACTGTGCCTACAAGACAAAGCATAAACAACAATAACAACCACCCTGTATACACACGTTTTGCCTCACTTGACTTAATTTTCCTTGGCCAGATTTTCAAAATTTCTTTTGACCCAAATAAAACCATATCTCTCTGGAGAAAAGAAAATCAAAACCCAAGAACCAGAACACCACCCAGATTTTCCTAAATGGTCCTTGCTCTGCTATTCAACGGATGACACTGAAAATTTCAAGAAAATCTCTTATTTTTAAAACAAACAAAAAAACCCTAAGATTGAAATACTTGTTGATTCACATTTGTTGATCTGAAAAATATACATAACAGCAAAATAGCTGGAGTATGGCAAAGGGAAGTTTCTCCTTGATTCTCACAGAAGTTTTATCAGTTGTCTTTATCATATATACATATTTCTGATGGGTTTACATTATTGAAAATTTAGTTTGAATTAAGTTTCTTTAGACCTCCTTTCATTTACTTTACCTTCAGTCAGAAAAACATCACACGGGTAACTTAAGCCCTAGGTTTCAGAAGAAGTTTCAGCTCTTTCTGATGTAAGATGGTACCTCCTGAATGCTGCTAGACGTGAACATGGAAGATCTCAGCTCTAGAAGGTAGAGTCAAGATCCATAAGAAGAGATACCAGTACTAGGAAACGTCCTCAAAAAAATTAGGCAGGGACTCAATCTACTGGTGACTCCTAGTAAGGCTGAGGCATTGGTTGTTACCAAGCCATTCCCCTTTCCTGATGAAAAATTCAAATTCAGTCCAGTAGTTCAAGTTTCTCAGTTTCTGTAGTAAAGAAATAAAGCAAGGAAATAAATTTCTAATTAATGACTTGATCCTACATTTGCTACTGGAGATAAATTAACTACAGATTTTGTTGAATATTTCTTAAATTATGATGTTGCAAAGGAAAAAAAATGAGGCGGCCTGACTTCCATGTTTGCTGTATGTGTATCTTACCAAAACCATCTAATGTAGACTGAATGATCACTCTTGAGATAAAGACTCTGCTTTGTTCACTTAGGTGCATCAAGTCCTCAAGAAATGTTAGCTTTGTAGGTAATTATTTCAGGACAAAACTCAATGTAAAAAAATCCACAAGGTTGCACCGATAAGGCATGTAAAGTATCTCATAAATATCTCAATCTGATGTATGTAGCTTAAATTCCAATTGAACAGTCACTTTTTTAGTCTTTAAACTAATAATACTAGTAAAGAGAAACTACTTTTCAGCAGTATGCTGTAGAAATAGTAGTTACCTCCTCTAAAAATATGTTTGATGAGCATTCACTGTAATTATTAACTCAATTACATTAATGGCAGAAAGACAGTGGAATTAACATTCAAAGTGTTGTTACAGCCTATTTAAATTTAGTCATTCATTCCTCTGTTGTCCCTTGTTCATCTGATGCCTGCATATAAATGTAATTCACACTATCAATATATCAGTATTCTTGAACATATCCAAAAATAGTTTTATCATTCATAAATCTTGACAAACAATACTTGCATGTACTCAGGTACGTTTACATAATATCCCTACACACTAAAAAGGGAGAAGATAGATGACTACTTTTCTGCACAAGCCTTCTACACAAGACCTCACATGGTTCATGGACTTGAAGGTGCTAAAGAAGAGTAATTTCTTTGATCTGCCTAGATCTTCACTCTTCCCTCCAACACCTCCTAGGTTATTGTGGAACCTGGCAAAAAATTAAAACATATTTTACTTAGAAGAGGAGTACACTTTATATAAAAGACATGCAGCGTCAGTAGCTTTATCCAAAATATTTATTCCCTATTTTGAACTTCTCTATAAATCAAGAACAAAAACCATGGGTCATGTCAAACTAATGAACTTTGTTAAATGTCATTTCTTGATTCACAAGAAACTCTATGTCTAATGGAGAACTGCAGGATTAAGTATCTGGATATTCCAGTCAGAAACATACTTTTCTACAGCAGAAATTAATATTTACATCAGATTCCGTAGGCATCAGAAGTACAATACAATCTGTTCTGTAAAGTCGTAAGGCCACAAACTAATTCTACGGAGAACAGCTGCATCAGTACTGCAAAAGTTTCCTTTCCTGTCCTCATCTCCTCTTCAACTTTCCATAATCTTTCAAAGGCTGTTTTTTAATAAAATTAAAAAAAGAAAACAAAACCAAAACCCACAAAAAATCCCTAGCGTAAGTTAACGTAAATATCACTAACCACTTATATATATATATATGTGTGTGTATATATATATATGTGTGTGTATAGATATATATGTGTGTGTGTGTGTATATATATATATTTATATAAATCTCTTAGGATACTTTATTCCCTTTCAGATTATTTACATATTTACAGGAATTGAGAAGTTACATAATCGAGGAGCCATGTAAGCTGGCACACTGTGACTGACTTGATATTACGCTCCATTGACTTGAGGTTACTTAGCTGTGACTGAGGATTTGCTTCTTGGAATCAGACACTGATTTTCATCTTTATGCAAAATAGCCTACATTTTTTGGTATTAAGCCTAAAAATGTCCTTTTAAGGCCGAGTAAACAAATGAACAGAGAACTAAAAGTAATGAGGTGTTTTGTATTTTTTTTTTTATTTTATCCCATAAGTGGCTCTATTAGCAATTTAAGAAAAATCTGGGTGATTTCCTATTATACCGAGCTGTCATTTTGTGATCACACAAGAAAGTTATAACAGTAATATTTTTGTCACTGTAGAAAACATAAGATAGAAAGTAACCCTCATAATGGTTTACATGGATGTATTTTGTCCTCAATTTCAATGGAGTACAATCCAAAATCGGCAATTTCTTTCAAAATATAAAAAAATCATCTTTTTTGTAATTAATACTTTTCAAAATTTTCAAAGTTTGTCACAGATTTTATTTTTTAATGAAGGTACATATCCATAAAGTTCACCTAATTTAAATAAAATCTGTCAAGTCAACAATATGAATTACAGAGTAGCATTCTAGTATTGTGAACAAGCACACAGTTCACTTCAGGAAAGAGAATCCCTACTGTACTGCATCAAATAAATGCAAGTTAAACTACCTGAGTTTATATAAATAAGCCTAGGTAAGACACCTTATACAGCTATAGGCTTTTCCTATACTGTCGGTTTTGGGGGATTTTTTAATGTATGTAAGTATGGAAGTAATTAAAAACATAATGAGAAATATCAAAAGGATGAATTATGAAGTAGAGGAAATATGCTACAACAAAAGCATCAGCTAAACCTCAAAGTACATTTTGCTTAGGTCACCTTTACACTGAAAGGATATTGGTCTCAGGAGAGCATAATATAGGACAACCAGGATGATTCCAAGAGTACTTGTCATACAGCAAGGCTTAAAAAGTTCCATTTATCCTCAGTGGAAAACATTTCAGGGTTGTGATAAGGGTGACCTAGCAAAAATATTGCAGAAGTTCTTGATTAAAAGATGGGGGGAAAATCCTTAGCAATATATTAAAATGATCCCCCAAAAAGTTAAAAAGCATACATAATTCTGCACAGGTATTTAAATTCAATAAAATTATCAACCTTCCAATTTTTAATGTCTGTCTATTTTTTTCCAGGATTCAGAACCTTCATGTTCCTGGGAACTGGATATGACCATACCTTTTAGAGTGCTAAGTTTATGATTTTTAAACAGATACTTCAAGTTAATTCTACGCACAATTAGTATTGCACAAATAAAAACTCTATAAATCCAGGAACACATCTCACAGCTACAGATTATCAAGGCATGTGTGTCATTAATATACTAATTCAGCATGCCATTTTCAAATATTTCTGAGTTTTAGATAAGACTAAACTTAGCTTAGCCTTTTAAACTAATTGCTATTATATTGCCATTCTAAATTTCAGGAATTCTTCCACACATTCCCCAAGATTTTTTTATTAGCTTGCTGCAATACTCATCTCACAGCATTCAGCAGCCTGTCTGAATTTACAGTGGAGAATTAACTACTGAAAGCCATTCAAGAACTATTATACACTTCGTGTACCCTTCCCTTGTTACAAAGAATATTGACTTCTTGGACACTTTATTAACATTATGCTTATTTTTAAAAATAAAGTAACTTTTGATCCTATTCTTTTCACTTAACCTCTTTAGTGTTTGCTGAAATCAGCAGGCAGCCTTATTTAAACTACCTAGATCCTTTGAAGAAATGACATTTCTCTACTAAAAAGCAAAGGCTCAATAGTACAAAAAGACACAAGCCATTTCTCTTTTTCCATGCCAAATGTCATTTTTCTGTTACTTCCTAAGGCTAGAGTCCAAAGTGTCTTTGAAAACATAAAAGCGAGGTCTCTCTTTCTTGAGTTATATTCTTATTTGACTACTCTCAAGCACTATTTGTGAAGATAAGTTGAACATTTCTCCAAACAGTGATGTATAACCAACTGTTCCCTGTCAATTTTATTGCAAATTATTTTGTTTAGATAAGTCTCTTTAAAATAAAGAGATCTATTTAAAAAAAATAGTTCTACAGGGCAAGCTATAAGAACCCAGTAATCCAGGATCAGGCTGCTTAAATTGTTTTGTACATATCATAGTATGTAGCTCAAGTATTTTATATAGAACGAGATGCTGCCCAGGGACAAATGCAAATAACTTACATAATATGATCCTTTAAAAAAACACAAACAAACAAACAAACAAAACCCTTCTTCAGAAGACTTTGTCCTGTAATAATTTCTGTATCCATAAGAGAAAGACTGGAAGAAAATAAAACAAAGTCAACATTAACTTGAATTTGTTGTTTCTTTATGATACAATACAGGCAAACAGAATACTAACGTCAAGTCTGAACATGAAGAAAAGAGTCTGCCTTTCTTATCTAGTATGGTTGTAGGTTCCATTTACAACTCTAGAGAAATTTCAGAGATTCACAGAATGGCTAAGGTTGAAAGGGAGCTCTGGAAGTCAACTAGTCCAAGCTCCCTGCTCAAGCTGGACCACCTAGAGCTGGTAGTCCAGGACAGTTTTTTAGAACTTCCAAGGAGAGAGACTCCACAACCTGTCCGGGCAAGCCTTGACAGTGCTCAGCCATCTTCATAGTGAAAAAGTGTTTCCTGACATTCAGATGAAACCTCCTGTGTTTCAGTTTGTGCCCACTGACTCTGGTCCTGTCAGTGTGCACCAATGAAAAGAGTCTGGCTCTGTCTTTACACTTTACCCATCAGGTATTTATATAAATTACTAAGATCCCTCCTGACCCTTCTCTAGGTCAAACAGTCCCTGCTCCCTCAGCCTTTCCTGAGAACATTTCCAATTTCAGAGCATTAGATGAAATGCATGATATTTAAAGGATGTGCAGGACAAGACATCACTTTACTGAACAGTTGTTCACCCTGTTTTTTGTTCTTCATTGAGTACAAAGCAAGTTCTACTCTATAGAGCAAGTAGAATCTATAGGAAAGGTGACTCAAATAAGCATAGACACCAACAAAATTGCCTTTTTGTTGAAAGTGTATTTGCTCCCTATTTCATGATAAAATAATTCAGAAATCTACATTACTGGAAAGCCCCTTCCTTTCTTACACAGTGCTTTTAAATTAGCATACTGCCACTCCTCTTTCCTCTCCCACCCCTTGCTTACACATTCCTCTGCATGTTTATGAAACAAGATTTTGTGTTCAAAGTTGATATAGCAACGATGATGGTAACACCACACAGAGGTAAATCACTTTGGAAATTAATTTTAAAGAATAAAAAAATTAGAAATTTTAGGGGGAAAAAAAAGGTTCCTTTGCCTTTGTTGGAATGCTGGAAGCAAATCACAGTTTTAAACAGGGCAAAAAGGCAAAGGAGCAACAACAGTTCAGGGTATTACCAGATTTTCTCTCAAAAAATTTGAAAAACTTAAATGGCATCCAGATTTCACTCTCTGCAAACAGGGATCCTAGAGAGACATTCTACAAAGCCATTGATAGCTGAGCTCTCTTCACTGTGAAATCACCACACAGACACTAATCTGTCAAAGCCCTGAAGTACTGTGCTACCACTGAAGAATTACCCAGCGATCAAGCCAGACAACGAAACCATGGGTAATGTTAAAAAATAACTTTCTTTCTCTTCAGTTTTCAAAGTTATTTCAAACACCAGGTTAAAATGCAGATGCTGTATTTATCAGTCACTGAAAGTACGGAAGGATGACTAAACTGCTACAAAGAAAACAAGTTTTATTTTAAAAAGAAGCTTATGAACTGCTAGCTATGGAAAAAGTATCAAGAGTTAACAGTGAATTAGATTATAAAGGAAGACTGGGAAGGGGCAGGAGCATGTCCTGTTAGAAGAAAAAGTACTAAGAACAAATTAATTCAATAAACATTTAAAATTTAATATAAATAGTAAATACAATACAAATCAGAGATGCTTTGGATATCTAAATGAGTGAAAACATGCCAGTATGAAAAGGAATAAAAGGGCAGAAATGGCATTGTTAAAAGGGCATGTAAACACTGTTTGGTCATCAGAAATACAACTGCTTGAACAGGAAAACAATGAGACCTCAGTCAAATATACTGAAATAATTTTGACAGATCCCCCTAAGAATATGAAATGAAAAAAATATTTTTTTAAATTGTTCCATCAAGAAATATAACAGTACTTTACCTTACTTTGCTACTATATAACAGACAGTTAAAATGAGGGTATATAACATAAAATAATTTTAGAGGAATCAAAGTGACTTTTACCTAAATCAACAAATCAGCAGAGTTCTTATTCATGCAGTGCTCCAGACAAGCACAGAATGACCAGTTAGTTTTATCTAGAGGCCACATAAAGCATCTAGTTGAAAAACATTCTGGGTATGGGTATGACTACTCTGGCTACCTCATCTCCCAAAATTCAGAACAACAACAACAAAAAAACTCACATAGGCAGATGTAATAGGTTTGCCTCTTTGGTAATACCAAGAGGATTCTCAAGTACCTATTCCATACCGGCACCTTTACGATTAATAAGAAAGGTTACCTTGTTGATCAGTGCACTGAGAAACTAAAAAACAGAATTAAATTTCTCATCTGCTTCTTCACAGCAACTGAATAATAAACAAATTCAAAGACTAATGTCAGAGGAAAGATGTGGTGGTGATAAGCAATAAACAATTTCTACCCTGTGACAAGCCAATCAGGTACTTTCTGACATAAGAAATGCACCAACTAGTCTACGTTCAAATCAAGAATTTCAAAGATTACAGTTGAAAAGCTGCAGGCAAAACAGTTATCAATCTTTAGAGTGGAAAAACTTACTATTATTACCAAAGACAGTGAAACATCTTCTAACTACCTACCACAGATACAAGTTGTATTTCTTCCTTAAAATTCCAGGTGTTCATGTTTTACCCATAAACCCAAGCACCCATAGGATTAAACCTCCAATGTACAAACATGGTAGAAAAGAAATAAATATTATGTAAAATAGCATTACTATTCTCACTACATAAAAATGATAGCTCTTATATCTGCTAAGTCTGGAGTTATCAGGGTTAAAAATAACTGCAGATTTTCCAGAAAAAAATACTAGATTATTCTTCCACTAAAGAGGTAAATGCCAATTTCAAGAGTTAAACAAGTCAAGATTAAATTCTGTAACAGATCCTTTACAGACCACTGATTATTCTGCCTCTAAAGTTACGGAAAACAGAAAGAACACTCGTACTTTTGAAGCATAGGGAGTTTAGAGAGAATAAAGGGAGAGAAAAAAAATTACTTGGCAGTTTGTTTTTTTCTGGTTGACTTTAAGGAGTTTGTTGATGTAGAATAATGAAAAATATAAAAGGAGAAAGAAAGCATGACTATAAAATTTGACATTCCACAGATCTATCCTAGAGATTTGCTTTGAAAGTAATTAGAAGGATAATTCTGCAAAGCACTTTCCCTAATTGTTTTTGTGGGGTTTTTTTCAGCTGAAGAGACATCACTGTTCCTGATTACCTAAATGCACTCAGATATATTCTGAAGTCCTCTGTAGATCCCAAGTCCATCGTTGTAAGGACATAACAGAAACTGCACCAGCTCAGGCCAAAACTCAGCCTAGTCCACATCCAACCTGCGACTCCTACAAAACACTGCAGGAACTGAGTGAACACATTATATATCCTAGTGTATAGTCTCCAAGCCCTCACCATTTGCATCTCAGGGACACTTTGAGGTAGAAAAGACTATCTTTGTATTTAAAAGAACTCCAAAAAGGATAAACACTGAAAAATTATTTAAGTCAAAGGCTGCACTATCTTTAAAGAACACATCCATTCATAGGTGAATAAAATTTATGCAGCTTCTTGTCCTGTCTTGGTTCGCAGCTAGCTGAAAAGATATACTATAGCTAATTTAACCTATTATCTCACACTTAAATATTCCAGCTTTGAAATCTGCATTCTTAAAGGTCAAGATTAGCACACTAGTTAACCATGCCACCTTCCAGCACTGCACTTTGAATTCCTATTCAACCTAGTCTTTAAAAATCAGCACGTGGGGGGTGGGGAATGCACCTTAGAAACCTTATTTTATAGCCTGTGGAATCTGCAGAAAGAGTTTCCCTACAAAAAGTTTGCCTTTATGAGTGAGAAGGCCTTCAGTACTGCACTTTCTCCCATGTGACCCTAAGCCATTTCCCTAGTTCCCTATAAATGCTACAACATTTACTCTAATAATGAGCTAGCAAAGTTAGCTAGCCAATACATCCAGACAGAAAATGAAAACAAATGATTTTACTTAAAAGATAGGATACTTTGCCATTATTAATTTTTACACTATCATTTTTTGGACAATGGTCTAAGCTAGAACAGTCATACTTTCCTATTGGAAGGGAAACCCATGAAAACTGAAGCAGTAACTGACCAAAAAGCACAGAACAGTTCTGATTTATTCATTTGTCAATTTAAATTTACAAACTCATATACAAATATGACCTAAGAGGTGAGTTAACTAACCAGTCAAAACTTTGATAAGGTTATGCTACTTTAGGGAGCAGGAGGGAAGTAAGAGGGTGATACTTTTGGTAGATTACCAAGAAGTGTTCTTGAGAGGAAGATATTAGAGAGGCCTAAAAAAAAATAAATATAAAAAAATAAAGGATCTGATATATAAATGCAAAGCTCGTCAATGTGTTTAGCAAGCCAATTGGTGAATATTCATTGAACATGCAAGAACAAACAATAAATCACTTTATTACTTGGGAATATGCCAACCAGGAACATGCACATTGGTCACATCACTTTAAATATAGGAGATATGCATCACTGAAACTTCTTACATTCTTAAAAAGATGTCCGAGAAAAAGTAGATACCATTTATCAGCTCACTCCAACTTTAGTCTGCCACAATTTGCACTCCATGTTGTTCAAAGGAGTCAGGGTTTCATATTTCATGAACTGGACACTAAAAAACTTTACATTTCCTACAGAATCACTCTATTCATTGTGCCAGAATTTCCTTCCCCTTTTGGAAGGGTGGGGGGGGGAGGTAGGAGCGGGTGGGGAGAAAGATCAATATTAGCACTATGTATGTGCATATGCCTAAATAAATTTCTTGACTTACATTTACACAATTTTTTCCCGATCTATATTTAGAAGAAAACAATTATGGAAAAAACCCTCTCATTCTGACAAGCCTAGAGATGAAATGTAAAGTAACAGGAATTACATTCAGATTTAAGAAATCCATTGCAGACTCTTCAACTCCTCCCCACACATTTTCAGCAAAATAATACATCAGTGACCACAGGGAGGGGAAAGCATCACCAGAAATTAGATGCAATTACTGTCCTAATCCCTACAGACACAAAGACGGAGAATACACTTTATCTCCATTTGACAGAAACCTATCCTTTTACAAGAACACCACATGATTTGCTATAAGCTTTTAGGTCTGAATCACATTTAAAAATAAGTACATGAGGCATTACTGTCCAATTTACTTTCCCAGTACATAAGTACTTATCTCCTTCTCCAAGAATGTAGTTCAACTCAATTGAATTTACTTTGCCAAACAATACAATTATAATAATGAATGCATTTATAAAATGTATAAAATTATGAAATTAATATAGGACACAAAAAATATTAAAAAATTAACATAATGTACTTAAATATTCTGGCACTATATATACACATGGATTTACATATGCAGGATTGAAACTGCATGTATATTAATCAACCATACAAATAGGTTGCTTTATACACATAATCCAAATAGAATTCTGACTTGACTGAAATAATCTGATTGCCTGGTATATTGTTAGTTTGGCTCATAGGGTTTGGCCAAATATCCATTAATTTAATGTTTTGTGGTAAAAGGTGAGAAAAGACACTTACTATTTTGCTGAAAAAATATAGCTTTTCCAAAAACTATGCAAACATATGGCTCAAAAGATAAATAAGAGCACAGAAATACGAGTATTTAAAGATCTCATAATATAGAACAGACAGGGCTTGTGGGCCAGATGGCTTTTTACCAGCATTTTGTAAAAGGGGGTGGGTAGTATGACTAAGTCATTTTGCATATACACAGTTCTGTCTCCAGGATAAGTTACCAGAAACTGTAACACTAAAATAAAACTTCCTATTTATACAAAAACAAAAACCCTGTTTGAGGCACATAACAGTTTCAACTTGAAAAAATACAGTTAACACAAGAGGAAAATTTACTCTGCTGCTATTTCTAAATGGCATTTAAACAGACTGGCAGGGAGAAGTAACAAATGCAAATAAACCAGCGTTCAGACAATTAAAATGCAAAACTCAGTGAAGGCAAGAAATATCAGGAAAGGGTATATTTTAAAAAGATTAACACCAGGACCTATGTACTAGAGGCATGGCAATGCCTTCACAGAGGCTGCGGGTTTTGAAGGAGAGCTGTGTTGCAGAGAATTCAGCTCCTGAATCAACTGTAGAAACCACTTAGAGCAAGCTTCATTAACTGTTGATCTTTCCTCATAGTCCATACTACCTTCAGCAGCTCCTTTTTTCTCTTTTCCCCTTTACCATCAATCATTGACCTGAGAGTACCCAGTTTTCCCATGGAAACGAATGAGAAGAGAGGAAAGGGCTACCAACTTACTATCAGCAGATCAGGCCACTGGAATTTTAAGTGGAGCACAGAGATGAAAAAGAAAGATCTGAAAGCCATGGAATTTCTTCTTCTAAGAAGAGGAGATCCAGAAGATATTTGAAAAGTAACACACAATCAACAACAATAGAGGGAGGAAAGCAGACCCGGAAAATGGTTGAGAGAGTATAAGCATAAAGGATGCAAGCTTCTGCCATACCCACAGCATAGGGTTGTATAGTAAATTTTAATATGTGATATAAAGCTTAAAGAAGCAAGAAGTTATGTTCAAGGCCTTAAATAAAAGCCTGTAAAAGAATCTGCGGCAGCTGTGTTGAACTCACAATTGAACACACCTTTTAAGCTGTAGAACAATATATTTCTTCTCCAATATTACCTTGATAAAAAATTTATAGACCAAATAATATCGTTCAGGGTACAAGTATAATATTGTTTGTTTCATTTATGCTCTTAATTAATTTTGTGCTTGGAATTATTATTTCAGTATTGCTCTTATTTATATAACCAGACCACTGAGAAATCCTAGTCAAGGAGCAGAATTTAATTGTGTGAGGTACTGGAGAAGCACACAACAAAGGACAGTTCTTGCCCCCAGGAGTTTGGAAGCTACTCAAGGAAGATAAAACAGATCTCATTTGCTCATTTATGTATGTCTGCACAGAGAATACAAGAGAGCAAGATCATGGGTTAACATGGTCCACAGTTCCTTTTCCTCATTTCTTGTCTACCCAATGTCAAGGTTTTAGAACCTTGAAGCAAAACAGACTTCAAGAGGTATTTAAATGAACAGGACTTTTTGCAGTGCTTTGTGAGGTGCTTGTTCAATAGAAAACATTAGCAAATTTCATTCAGATATACTTGTTTTTAAGATATAAATGAATGGACAACAAAGACAGACACTGCACAATAATGAAGAGTAGGAAGCTGGCAAAAAAGAGTTGTTAACACACAAAAAAGAAAGTAAAATATCTTCTGTAACCTTTGCTTAGTATCCATAGTTGCATAAGTAAATGGTATGCCATTTATCACAAATATTGAAGGACCAGGGCTAGAATACAAACAGGAGACAGATGTGGTAAGTAAAATGCTGTCATTTTTGTAAGTTTTCAAAGCAGCCATTGCTTTAATATTCATTAATTGTAGAGACCCTTTCTTTTATCCCTAAAGCCCTAATTATTGTGAACCCATACTGTCATCTATGTTTTTTTGCAAGACTGCATCCTCTCTGTTTTTAGAAAACTTAATTAAATCTTTAATAAGCCAGTATAAATGTAAAGGATGTGGAACACAAAATATCACCTTATGCATATTTATTAAATTTCTGCAAACCCTAAAGCATTTCTCCCCAAATTAATGGTATGGAAAAAATTTATTTCAGTTTACCTGGCAATTTCTTTTCTTGTAATAATTCCATCTGTTTGTTCTCATGACAGGAACCTTACTACTAAATACGATTAGGATATAGTCTCCAGAACTTGGTATTATCCCTACAACCTAAACCACATCTGATCACTTCCTCGGGTAATTGATTAAAATAGTACTGTTCTAATCATTGTATGAAATTAAGTGTGAAACCTAACCACCCTCAAACACTAGCATATAAAGTAGCCTAAGACCATTGACAAAGTTAGCAATGACATTCAAGTGGTGTTACTACCACAGAAATACGAGATCTTGGGTTAAAACATGATAAAGTGCAATTTCTACGACTACTTAATCCAATACATTTACTTCAGGTAATTCATTAGACCTCTTTTAACAAGAAAAGATCTTAAGATAGATATGATAGATCACTGAACTGAACACTGATGGTTCCATATATACAAGTAAACTTGTCCTAACAACAAATTTTATTTTCATATAATACTAACAAATCCAAGTCATCCAGGGGTCAGAGGATGAGGGAGGAGCAGAGAGGACAAACCAATGCTGAAATGTTCTAAAGAAGTGAAAAACTGCACTGGTTTTGTAGAAATTACATTAACTGGGGGAAAAAAAAAAAGAAATCTTAATTGCAACTCTGAGGCTTGTGATGAAAACCCTATAAATGAGTAAGTAGACATCAGGACACTGTTTATTTCCTCAGGTTGTGGAAAATTCAACAGCTATGAAGCCACGACTTGCATTAGTCATCTGATATAACTTTGAGATCTACAAATGCCATTTGGAATGTCAGCACTTAATTTCAGTGGCAAGTACTCTGATAAATACATTCAGCTAGTATTCTAACAAACTGTATCCAACCAACTTTCAAATACCCAAACCCCAATGATTAACAAGATAGCAGTATATCTTGTTTGTCACTCTGCAATGCAGTTATGCTTTGTTGATACAAGTATATGGCATACAGAATGAGAACACAACATACAAAATGAACTGCAACACAAAAATCATTTACAGAAACTGGGTTGATTATAGGCAGTTTTCATAGCTTAAAGCCAAAAAGCAGCATTACAATCGCTAAATCTAAATGACAAAAAATACCAAATAAATTAAAACCCCAAGAAAATTAACCAGAAATTAATGAAGTATCTTACAACAAAATTGCACCTAATCTCTTACCTCACTTTGCCTAAGCTTTAGCTTTCAGCTGTCAAACAAAACATATAATTTTCTGATAGATGAGAGATGGCTTTCTTAACAAACTTTCTTCATATAAATAGTTTTAGATTGTGGTCAAGGCCATCCTTAATGTTTAGTTTTAGCCAACAACTGAATTCAAGTCTTCCCCTTCCAGGCAGATTACAAATAGTTTTTGTAATTTCCCTAAATGTTTCATTATTTGTCAAACATTTTCTTCAGCACTGCTATCAGAACTGGCTATAATACTCTATCAACGGTCTAATCCATGGCAGTACTATGTGCACATGCAATAATGTAATCAGCTAATTATTTCCTCAATTGTTTATTCAGAGATCACACTCACCTTCTGCACAACAGCTTAAAATCAGTATTCTCTTTCAAATGGCTGCCATTATTACCGCCCCCCCCCCCCCCTTCAGTCACCACAGTATTCCAGGACCGTCTTGTAAAAGTGACCTTCACACTTGTCCCCAGACACACAGACCAATCAGGCAGGTGAATTCAACATACAGAACTACTGCCCCATTAGGTTTTAATCACATGAAATAACCCATGTCATATATAAACCTACTTGTCGCTCTCCAAATGACTGATGGAAGACGACCAATATATCAGACTGAAAAAAAGACATCTAAAATCACCTCATTCGAAACAGTCATGTGAAATTAGCATTTCTTTGACTCAGTGAGCCTACCACTTACCACAGTACCATCCTAACAAGATGTAATGTAGATTCAATTACAATTCTTTTAAAAACTCCTAAGTTCTTGATACTTATTGCTTACACAACTTTAACCATGACTGCCATGAACTTTGAGGTGGACCTTCTTGTTTGTACTGTTCTTGGTGTTTCTTTCGATCTGTTGTCATGGTAGCAATTTTATACATGGAATGATAGTTTCTGTTATAGGCCTCAGTCAGCATCTTTCTTTTGGAGGTGTAAGACCTGTTCCATATGTTTTTTTTCTATTCCAAGCTTTCATCTTAAATAAAAACACAATAGAGGGCTATTTCTTCAAAATAATTCAAAAAAAGTTCATTTTTGTTACTAAGTCAAATTGTTACATTATGACTTGGGAACCAAGACAAGGTTCTCCCATTCAAAACATAAAACCATATTTTGTGTAGTTGTTAATGCAAACTGCTGTTATGTGATGATAGATTTAGTTCAATTTTTCGAGAAAAATTGTTGATATACTTCAAAAGCAGTCAAAAAAAAAAAAGGTTTTATACCAGGTTGCCCTCCACCACAAGTTCATTCCACATTCAAACGGACTATCATTGAAAGTAACTACCTTGTGCCCTCACACAGGCCATACTAAACACTAAAGTGAACTGTCACTAGTTCTTTAAAACCCAAAAAATTTGGTATGCAATAAATACAGGCAAAAAAAAGATCATCTTGCTGCTTGATCAAGAAAATGTCTTCATTGTTTTTGTGTTTTGATTTGTTTTGTTTATAAAGCTTCAGAACAGATGGCAGGTGATTACCTTGTGACAACTGTCATCTCTTTACCAATTAACCATATTAAGCTTAAATTTCCCTCCTGCATATATTTAAATCTCTCTTATTATGCACTTTCTGTTACAGTTCATTCATGCTTACCTATTAAATTATGCAGTTGTGCACTTAACAGCTTTTGGGGAGAAGAAAAAATAAGGTCGTATTTCTCAAAAAAAGATGTTCTTTTCCTGGAAATTTGGTCCAGGTAGATGGAGGAATTTTCACATTTGTTTACATTTTTGACCTTTCAGAACTACTACAGACAACCAGGAATCCCAGGTACATTCACTGAGCATACACAGATCCAATGTAATGTTCATATATCCATCGATTATATGTTCAGTACAGAATTTCTAATGAGTAACTAACTGCACTATGATACTGCATCTAGAAAGTGCATTTTTATACAATTACAAAAATGTCAAATGAAGACTGTCTCTTCTCAGTTTACAAGTAAATGAAAAGTCCATGCAAAATTAAGAAGTGTATTGCAGATAATTTGTTCAGGGAATGCAGTGATCAGGATTTTCATCATTAGAGCACATCTGCTAATTAGTTTTAAATCAGCTGTTGGAGTACTAATGTTTTGATGGATACAAACTGAAGTGCTCTACACAGAGATACACTTCACAGGACTACATATTATCAAGTATTATATATCCTGTCTCCTTACATTCTTATCTAATTATTTTTACCCCATGGCCACATCAATCCAGGACTCCAGGACCATCTTATAAAAGTCTTCAAAAAGATGCCCAAGAGCCATGTAAGCAGAAATGGTCAACTGCAGAAACAGGAAAAATAAGCATAAGTTTACTGTTATGGTCTTTGGTCTTTGTAGTGTTGTGTTTCATACAAAGTCCAAGAATCTGTGTTATCCAACTAGTCAAAAATATATTTTTTTTGGATCTCATACTTGCTACAGAAAATCTTGAACCTAGAGAACTAAAACCACAGATGATACAAACTTAAAGGAGTAGTTTATACACCAGATGATTGTGCTGCCCCCTGGAAGAACTTGAAGAGGCTGGAAAAATGGGCTGACAGAAATCTCATGTTCAGCAAAGGGAAATGCACACTTCTAAATCTGGGAGGAAAAGCCCCATGCACTAGCACACCCTAGGGGACCACCGGTTGGAAAGAAAAGGATCCGGGGGGTCCTGGTGGACAACAAATTGAACTGAGCCAGCAATGAATCCTTGCAGCAAAGCAGCACCCTGTGCTGCGCTGCAGTAGGGACAGTATCATGAGCAGGCTGATGGAGGGCTTTACTCCTTAGGAAAAAAAAAAAAAAAAAGTCAATATATCAGAATATATCATGCTTTTCAAATGCATAACGTTTTTATTCAGTTATTCTCATCAAACTTTTTGTGGTAATGACTTTTATCATTTTTTACTTTTTATCATTAATGACAATTTTTTTATCATTAATATGATAAAATTACTTTTATCATTATTTATTTTAATCACAATAAAGTTGTGAGGATTAATTTTAGTCCTATAGTTGCAATGATGAAAAATAAGACCCATGCTATCTGTAATACTTCTAAGCCAAAATCTTCCTCTTTGCACAAAGTACCCATTATTGAAAATAAGTATAAGTAGCTCAGTCTTTCCTTAAGAATCAAGACTATACTATTTATTATATTATCATGGTAAGAAATGTGGTAGGAAGGGATCTCCAGAGATCATCCTGTTTAACCTCCTCCTTAAATAATGGGTAACTTCAGGAGTTACAATGGGTTGGCTGAGGGGCCTTGTCCATTAGCATTTTGGAAGTCTTCAGGAATGGAGATTCTGCAACCTCTCTGGGCATCCTTTTCCTTTTTTTTTTTTTTTTTTTTTTTGCCTTCTATGTCCAGTGAAAATTTCCTTCTTGTGGCCCTCTTTTCACTATGCAAACTACTAGATTACAGGTATGTCCATACCTCATGTTTCTTGGGAATATGTTAAGAAAAAAAAAAACAACAAAACAAAACCAAAAAAAAGAACAGCTCTGATCTTTCACCAATTGAGAAACTGCATGACTTGCAAGACAGTTATCCATAGGAGGGAAGGATCCTTGCTCAGAGCATGTACAGTATAAAACTGGCAGTCTAACATGCCATATCAGCTCTATGTCAGTCTATTGCATAGAAAAGAACCAAACATACCTTTATCACAACAGTAAAATGCAATACAGTTTTGCAATTTTCAATCTCGTTCAAGACAAAAGGGTAGTGCCAAATTCAAAGACCACAAATTTACACTCAGCTCAATCTTACTTATTTACTCCCAGTCCCAGAAAGCTGAAAGACTTTGCTCACAGTCTAAGAACATCATCAATAAAAGGTCCAAATATCAACCCAATTATCCTGAAAGAAATATACCCTTCAGCAAGAGAATGGGCTCTTTTGCATCTTAAGTAGAGAGGACAGTATTTTGGTAGAGTGTTGGTGCACTGTAGAGTGGAAAAAGGAGAACGTCACTCTTAAGAATGCTGACCCTCTGTGAAGCATATATTTTCTGTGAAGAATATATTTCCATACAACACTGATCAAGACATGAAAGCAAGTATTCTAAAGAATTGAACAAACCCCCTTGACAGAAGTGGTAAAGTAATTGTTGTAATCAAACTGGTGCATGGTAAAACACAAGTCTGAGTCCACACTGGTATGGCAGTTTCATTTCATTCAGTACACAGGGTTAAGCAAGGGGGGCGGGGGGGGGGGGGGGGGGGGGCGCCGCGGAGAGGAATGGAAAAAAAAAAAATCTATTTCAGGCCAGAACAGGTTCTTGCAAAAGAACAACTCGGCTATGGAGCAAGGTAGCTATAAGGTATTGAAGGTATTTTGAACACTACTAACTCTATTCAGTAAATTCTGAGGGATGTTTACTGGACAATCCTACCCTAGATGGTAGGAGAAAAGAAAAACACTGACTTTCTTGTCAAAGACAAAGAGTAGCAAAATGGCGTGAACCATAAGACTTGCCTGAGCTCCTCAGCCAAGTTTGTAAGATTTGAAATTCAGTTTCTTCATCTTAGCATCTGAGGAGATGCTGAATGAACATGAAAACTAAACAAACAATTTCATGCATGGTTTCACCAATCTCTGGATTAAGAAGAATACATTCTTGCAACAGAAGGCATACAACAGCAGAATTTATATCTGATAAGACACTTTCAGTTTGGGGCCAAGTCTATTGTCTCCAGATACAGTTGTAACTACAGAACCAGATTCCTTAACAGCCTCATTCTGTAAATCATAGAAAGAGAGGTGCAAGATCTAGGATTGCTGAATTAATTTATCATGATCGAGCACTCCTCATAGAGATCCATTAGTGGGAAAACATGAGACTCAAGAGAACCAGAGCTGAAAACAGCTAAAGGGTGGAAGATTATGGGTTAGTGAGGGGGTAATGCTTCCCCTCCCTAGGCATCCACTTGCAGATGCTGTTTGAGTAAAACATATTGGGAATAGGTGAACTCAGCCTGAAGAAGTTAAGACTTCTTACCCATCTTTTACTGGATCTTAGCTGATTTAATGTTATAAAACATTCAAAGCACAAGGTAGTTTTTCACCACTGCTCAGGAAGGAAGGAAAAGAAAAAAAATTCTTCTGATTATTATAATATGGTGCACCATTTGCTGTTCTGGAAAGAGATATCACCTGAACCATTTTTACTTAACAGAAAAGCAACAGGACAAAAATCACTTCCATGAGGGCTCCCATCAATAGATGGATAACGCAAGAGGTAACGATTAGAGCTTAATGAATGAGAATCATCCCTTTTACAGATTAGTGCAGAGTGTCATCGTGATGAGATCAGAATCCATTACTAGCCTTGTGTGTATCAGGGAATTGCAGTAAGGACTGGAGAGGGGAAAATAAAAGCATCTAACAGAACACATTCATTTTGATAGTATTTCACACCATGTCATCCCAGTTATTTTTCTTCTCAAAACGTAGCAAAGAAAAAAATTTTACAGACCTAATTCATGCAGCCTATTTTGAATTCTCAGGGAAGAAATACAAACCCAAGACCTATGAGTCACAATGAAGACCTTCAAGCCAAAACCAGGGAACCTAATAAATCTCAAAGGCAAAAGGAGGTCACAGAGAAACAGGATTGTGTTGAATCTCTGAGAACTTCTTCACTTTATGTCATGATTAGAAAAGCCAGGTCCAACAGAACTAATAAAACATTTTATCTTTCAGATTAACATTGCATTGTGTATCTGTAAAACTAAAACCCATTAGCATCTTACAGTTAGAAATAGCAAGTGGTACTTGAAGGGTTTATTCTTGTTCTTACTTTTCAGTGTTTAGAAACACTAGGTGAGCACATCACACTAAGTATATGCTAGAAGTCAGATTAGTATTACCAGCAATTTTCACAGAGATAACCTGAATCACACCAGATAATAACTGGAAAGCAGATTTAGGTATTTCTTTCTGCAGTGTAAACTACAAGCTAGCTTTCTAAGACAGTAATTTGATCAACCTAGAAGCAAATGGATGTTTTCATTTTAGGGAAGGTTGACTCCTTAAAAGCCAATAAATAAATAAATAAATGATCATTACATTTCTGCTTTACATGCAAAGGGTATGGACTTAGAAGGAAAGTTGATGTGAGGCAGAAACAAATAACTGAATTAAGAACCAACACAACATTCAATGTCAGCTCAGCAATGGGGAGGAACTCAAATAGTGGCAGACATCTGCTGATGGAAACCAGGAGGAAGAATGACAATACTATGAGCTAGTCTCTCTTAAACGCTGTAAAGTGAGCCCATTTGGGTCCTGACTCACAGGATATATTTGCATACACACCTGCACTAATATGCACATGGTCTCTGATTTTAGAATAGATCATACAAATCATAGGGTGGGAGAAAAGATGAGTACTGAATAATGAAATCAAACCCTTGATTCCTTTCCACATTTGTCTCCAGATACCATAATGATTACAACGTGCCCTCCTTCCCCACCCCAAACAAATCCAGAGGGATGATACTGGGATTTTGGTCTAAAGAAAAAAAGAAAAAAAAAATTCAAATAGAGATCTCCTCAGATAGGATGAGTCAAATTTTTATGTTATTTCATTCAGTTCTCTCCTTAAAGGAGAACAAAATGTGACAGTCTATCTAAGAACGGATATAAAACAGATTGTGGGAATGACTTTTAAAATCCATCTGTACATACCAAGAAAAGCAATGTATCAAAAAGAAGGAAAAAAGAAAACAAGACCAAAATTTTTGAGAAAATGTTGAAAATACTCCAGAAAAACACAGAAAAGATGAAACTAAAGGCTATAAGAAAAAACATCTAGATAATCATAAAAATGTGACACTAAGCAAGAAGTACTATGATGAAAAACAATATGAAGGAAAAACATAACATGAAGAAAAAAGTAGAATTGTTGGGAGTCACAACATGAAGAAACAGAATGGAAGAAAAATAATGAACTCTAACACTAAAGGGAATAGAAATACAACATAACACAGGAATTGAATGGAAGCAGTCTGAAATTTGACTTTGAACAGACCTAGAGAAAAATTTTTGGCAGAAAACACACGAGTAACTTTCCCCAGGGCAGCCACAAATATTCCAGGATGGAGTTTGCTCCCTGAGTTGAGCAGACATCAAGGGTCCATGAAAATATTCCATTTCTAGAGTAAACAAAAAAGCTAAGATAGTCACAAAAACTGAGAAGAACTAAATGGCAAGAAGCAATCCAGACAAAAAAACAACCACCAGCTGGGATACAGGAAGGAAATAAGCAGACTTTTTGGCTAAGTAGAATATGAATGTAGTCACAGGAAGACAAAAGTAACTCTTTCTGTGATGACTTGAGACTGCAGATGGTGACTCCGCATTTTATAAAAACTCAGAAGGTTTGGAAAACAAGTTATACTTTGAAAAAAGAAAACCAGAGAAAAAAGACAATGGAAAATTGTACTAGAAGAGCTGAAAGTTATTTCTAGAAATGTCAAAAATCTGCAAAACCACTATCAGATGAAAAAATAAGGTTGTAAGAAACTGACCTGCTGTTACGCTTTTCCTTTATTTACAGGTTTTATATACAAATATCGAAGGACAACATGGATATTAAACTTCTCCCCAAGGGAATTACACAGAAAGGGATAACAAGAATAAAAGGAAGATAGCCAACAAAAACCGTCCAAACAATGAAAAGATAAAATACTTTTCTGATCTGAAGTAATTTAAAGCCAACGCAACAAGCTACAGCTATTACAGAATAACTGCATTCCCTACCATAAATTTAGGAAAGAATTCATTCTGAGTACATAGGGGAATCTCAAGAAGTCATAGGTCAGAATGACTACTATATATATATGAAGAAGAGTATCTGCTGAGATGGCAAATTTATTTAAAAGATCTAAATATTACCCAGAGGATGAACTAACCTGAACTTGGAAATGCCATTCTGTATCATAGAAACATATCTAAGATGCACTCATTACATACCTCCAGTTCCACTTAAGTTACTTTAGTTACCACAGGAGTAACCTACTGATCAGACTGTTCCTCAGTTTGTTTATTAAGAATGTGCATGCAATAATTGAGACAATGCAAGGATGTGTAGCGGGTAAGAGAAAATCAGAGCAAAAATACTCCAACACACACACTCATTTTATCCAGGCCTCCTTGGGAACCCTCACTAAAAAACGTTGCTTTTCACTGTGTGTCTGTATCATACCACTGCAAATAAGGCACACCTCTCCCTATCAAACACCAGTGTTATGTGGGTAACCACTAGGCCATTTCTCTCTGGATGACACAGACATACTACTGAGCGCTGTTCTCCGTGGTCTGAATTTCCCCTTTCTACATAGTAACTAAAAAATATACAAGAACTCTTTTTCAAAAATTAAACCAAGAGAAAAGGGTTAAGAAACTAAAACATTCACACATTTTTAACAGGAGAAAAGGATGACTAGAGAGACTAAAGCAAGGAAAAGACAAGGATATACCTGGAGTGCAAAAGAAGCCAACCTGAAATATGAGGGAGGTGGTAAATGATTAATTTCCATTTCATATATACCTTGTAAAAGACTTATTTTGTGGAAAATACTAAGTATAATTTAGCTGACTGAGCCAAATATGGCGGACACTCTAGGAGACACCAAGCTGGGGAGGCCATAAAGAATTTTTCTTTTAATTTAGATAGTTGTTCTCAGAAGTCTAAAACTGAAGCACAGGATTAATTTTCCTTGAAAACAGGATTATTTACATAAACCAGTAAGAGCATACTAGTTTTTTCAGCTGTTATTGAAAGAACATTATACTAGATTGTTCCAGGTAGGTATATGTCTACTGCACATAACTAAGATATATACTATTGTCATACACCCAAAAAATAATACCACTTTGTGCTACAGCATTTGGTAAGTTTAGGCTAAATTGTTTCAAGTATTTTTAACGTGGTACAGCATACCTTTCATGTGACAACACATGCATTCCAGCAGTACAAAAACATCTTGACCACAGTCACAGGAACTGCAGAAAGGCTAACAGAGATAGCTCCAGTGGAACCATATGGATTATTTCTAACAGGTCAGATTCAGCCTGCAAAACAGTATGTTTAACTCTGTCCATACCATCAAAAGACCATTTCAGCAGCTAGTAACCTTAATGTAAAAGTGATGCTGCTTTTCCCTGAGAAAATGCTAAGAATAAAAGGTAGCCTGCATAGCTGTATGATGCTTTAGGTCTGTTCGCACAGCACAATTTTTGACAACTTTAATGGTTTCTACTTATTTACTGTCACCAAATTGAACAGAGTATTAGAGATGATGATCTGGACCAACCCATTTATTTTTTGATGCATGAATTTAGAGAATTAATAAGTAGCTCTTTGGAAAACATAATACATAGCGTCCTGTTAATAACAAACAGCTAAAGCTATATGTATTGTCATTAGTTTTACAATACACAATTTCCAGTAGAAATTGCTTATAACTTCATGAAAAATTTGACTTCAAAAGTTTCCTACAAGAGGTCAGAAGTGATCTGCTAATGCAATTTGTGGCTCCACAATTTTTAAAGAATTAGAAGCCTTTACCTAAATTATCAAATTGTATAATTTTTACAAATTGTTGATTTTAAGTTTTGCATTGTAATTTTATAGTCCTTATACTGCTGCAGCAAAAATTTACACATCTTCCCATCAGTCTGTAAGCATGCAAGACTGAACACTTTAAATACATTTTTCAGGGTTAAATATACATAGCCCATGCACCCAAACAGCTGAACCTGAAAGAATTAACTCTCTAACCTTGGTGCACACGCTACATGTAAAGGGTCTTTTAAAACAATGGTCATATTTTTATGGAGAAAGAAATTCAGAGGAGGAATTATTTCCACTGTAGTTGGGTGTAATCTGGCTACCTGCCCCTCAGCAAGGGCACCTCCAAGACACAGACACAGTTGCTCAGCATGTGGAGTTTTACCAGGGAAAGAGGCAAACCCACAACCAGGACTGCACAGTAGTAAGTTAAATAATATGCATCTGGCATGTATCAAAAACTCCAAATGGAAACGCAGAGGAAAAAGAAGCAACAGCAGCCCTTGACCTGAGAAATAAACACTGAGATATTTGGAAAATTTTTCCACCTTATTTTGGAATCAGTTTGCTGAAATTCTCAGCCAACTCAATAGAGCTATGAATACTAAAACATTTACAAAAGGAAATTTGAAACAGTCTAGCATATAACTTCTAATAACATAAACTCAAAGGTGCACTTTTGTTTAAGAGGGTATACATTGAGCATACATCTGAGAATCTTTTTGTGCAATATTAACTCATAGCTATCCACCCTCCAACAGTAGTTTTTGAGACAGAACTGTAATAGATGCATTCCCAAAAATATGCATCTGTGAAGCACAGAAACCTTCTCTGTCTGTGACACAGATTACAGGTCAGAATGACTTTTTGCTATTGCTTATGACTGTTTATGTGACTACCTTATAACTTCTGGAGGCATGCTATATACAGCAGTTATTTTTACTGACACAAGACTTGACATCTATCCCAAACTTGAAAATAATGGAAAGAAAGAAAAATATAGGCAATATGGACTGGAAGAGAGCCCACATATCTTTCTGTTCATCTGATTTATGCTCATAAGGATCTGTGCAAATGTAACATCCTCTTGTGAACATAAAGACACAAAAACCCACTGCTATTCATTTAAATAAAAATTCAGTACTGGCATGTAGCAGTATTTCTAACTGATGAAGAATTTCATAAAAATCTACACCTGCAGGCGAGTTAGATAAAAGTTATTCCTGGCATTACATCAAACTTTTCAAACATGCTGAGACACACTAATTATAATATTTGTATTTTATACCATGAATTATAGTAACAGTAGTATTAACCTTTACTTGAGAAATTAATTACTTTACAGGAAAATAAACTCATGTAATTAGAAAATATGATGCCACTGACCAAGTGGAAGTAAGTTTGGCTGTTACTATATCTTCACTTTCTAAAACCTCTAGAAATGAGGTACACCCTGCAGCAACAGCTGATATAAATGCCTGCCTTATACAAGGGCAAACATGGTATACTTTCCATCAATACTGCTATGTAACAAAGGGGAAAATGTACCTTATGTTGACAATGGACATTTATGCATATGGGACAGCTGCCACTTTGGATATCACTCAAATCCACAATTAAAAGCTCAACCCTTACCACTTTTTGATAATCAGATGGTTCTAATCTTGAAATCTGATCTATCTACATCTATAAATTGTGTTAAAAGCATCAACCAATGAACTGTTCCCAAAATCATGTGACAAAAATAAAAAAATCATGCTCTTTTATCTTGCAGTGATTGAATACTACAACATCAAATCATAGTTCTAACTCCATAACCGAGAAATCTTGAATGTCTTGTCAGTATGGATACCCTGGATCAAAAAACCTCCTGTGTTAGAGGCTACTGAGCAACACAAGTTGTAACTAGCCACTTCTACATAGCCCAGTCTCCAGAGGAAGTTAAACATTTCTATGAAGTTACATTTTCCCCTTTATTTTTATCTTTGCTATCAACAAGAGAATATTGATATTCAGGAAGCCTAGATTCTATTCCTAGCTCTGAGGAATAATAATGTTTAGAAAGGAGGTAGTAAATTAGTTTGGTCACTTTGAAAGGCAGAATGAGATAATGGGCAAGATTTGGACAGCCAATCAGTTTTCAGTCCCACAACAGCATTTATTCATTTTTTTAATGCAGAAAATATAGTGCTTCCTACTTTTCAAGCATCATTTTAATTTTCTTGTTCACATCTCTGGCAGTGGCCCTCTAGACAAGACAGATAGTTGGTAGAAATAGAATTATTTTCCTCCTTTTTCATCCATACACTTATAAGGAAGATAACCATATTTGACCCATGGCAGATGTGTAGTCAAAATCCAACAGGCTTATCTTGGTACATGAACTCTCCATTATGGCAAAAAAAAACCCTGTAGTCTACTTCACATAATTGAACTGGCTAATCAAAGATGATATACTATGTAGCTGTCCTGGTTTTGGCTGTGAAACGAGTTCATCTTCTCAGTAGCTAGTTCAGTACTGTTTTTTGGATTTGGTGTGAGAACAATGTTGGTAACTGATAACATCAGTTGCTAGATATATCTAGTTGTTGCTAGATAACGCTTATTAAAAGACAAGGACTTTTCAATTTCTCACACCCTGCCAGCAAGAAGGCTGGAGGGGCATGAGAAATTGGGACACAGCCAGGGCAGCTGACCTGACCTAGCCGAAGGGATATTCCATACTAAAGAACATCAGAACTGGGGGAGTTGGCTGGAGTCTGCCAATTGCTGCTGGGGGACTGGCTCAGCCTTGGTCAGCAGGTGGTGAGCAACTGTATTGTGAATCTCTTGGGGGTTTTGCCTCCTTCCCTCTGGATGTTATTCCTCTCCCCTTCTCCCTCCTTTTCATTACAATTTTTATTGCCATTATCATTAGTTTTATTTTACTTTATTTCAATTATTAAATTGTTCTTATATCAATGCTCAAGTTTCACCTTTCTCCCAGTTCTGCTCCACGCCCTTCGAGGCTGGGGGGAGTGAGTGAGTGGCTGTGTGGTACTTCATTGGTGGCTGGGGTTAAACCACGACGGTAGTCCAGATTCCAGTATGCTACATGTAAACTATGTTATAAAAGACAATGAGCACTATGGCTAGAGTTGGGTAGAAACAGCAAATAAGCATCCTTACATCAATCTTCTCAAGACTGTATGAAAGATTCTGATACTGTTAAAGTTTACATTCAACACATTATTTTTTCCACTTCAAACAGATGAGCAGGAAAAAAAAAAACAACACCCCAAACACGTGTCAAAACTGAACTCCAACAAAGTCATAAATGATATGCAAGCAAGATCTGACTCAAAAATTTTGTTTAATCATCCTGTACCTTCAGTTTTAAATGCATTAAATTTACATTAAATCCATACAAAAGATGATCTTAAAAGGCACGTGGGAGAAAGTGTGTAATTATAACGTGTTGTTGGCTTGCTGAACATGCACAGTGAAGAGTTTGAAGTGGGGTGCTGGAAAAAAGCTCAGGACCAGATGGTCTCCTCTAGTATTTGTTCACAGTGATTCCATATCCATCCAAGAGCAGCAAGGGTAAATGAGAGAAATTCACTTTAATAGAACTGTTGCCAAAAAGAGGCCTTTCCAAAAAGGGCTGCAACTCTTTTACTGAGCTCTTATTTTCTCTTACCTTTTTTCATGAAGGTTATCTACATCAATTGAACCCAGGTCTTTGTTTTAGTAATGTGAAGACTACAATTTTCATTAAAAAGGAAAGAAAGAGGACATAATACTTCTCATTCATCCTCCTCTATTAAAAGAGCTGCAGAATATTACTAAAGGAATCTACACTACCAGCAGGTCCTTGCCGTCCTGGAAACTGGTTTTAAAGTTCTTATCTTCCTTCAATTTATTAGTTCACTTTTCTTCACAACCCAAGTGGTATACAGAAGTGATGAAAGAAATCACTTATTCTTTGGACTGCTGTTTTAAGTATTTTGAAGCAACTGTTATTACATTATGTATGTAATATTACACATTCATTCATAAACCAGCCCTCCGTCTGGATGGATTCTTGTTCCTACATTTCCTTAAAAGGTAATTTTTAACACTGCACAACAAAAGTCATTGATAAAAGTGCCAGAAATTATAAGGAGAAAAAAAAACCAAAATAAACTAGACCTTCAGGCTTTTCTTTTTAAATATGTTACTATTAAAAAAAAAAAAAAAAAAAATATCACAGATAGTGCTTCAAAAGACCTAAGGGGAATTTGGTTTTGTTTGACCATGTGCACCCCAGTATATTTAGTGGATTATTATTGTACATTCAATGTCCATTGCTTTCATGAAATTTCATAACATACATAAAATGTCATATTACAGATTGACAAAACCTGTCATGCACACTTCCAGCACTTTTTTTTTTTCAAAATTAACTAAATTTGACACTTATTGCATGACACTAAGAAAGGCATTAAAATATCAAAATCATTCACATTAGACAGCTGACATGGCCAAAAGGTGGGCTTTTCAAGTAGATTTTTTTTTCTTTTCTAAACTGATGGCTTCTAAAGCTTCTGAGCTTACAGAAGAATTACATAGCCACAGAGCAAATATTAAAAAACTGTTACTTTTTCCAAAAAGAATTTGTGCTGAAAACAAAAAAACATCAGTTTATCTGTTTAACACATCCTTTTTTTGACTATTAAAAGGAAAAAGCAGGAACAAAGGGAAGTACCAAACTTTCAATTTTATAAAACGGACAAGTAACAAAAGAAGTCTGGGCAGAGTTATGGAGAAAGCCAATTACAACATCTAACAACTGAATTCAAATAACTCTCCAGATGATGCTTTAACATTAGGGGCAGTCTTAACAATGACTCTTGAGTAGAGAAGGTAAGATACCAAATTTCCTTCTTTTACAAGGGTATTAGAAAGTAGTACCTTGTTTCATTACTTCACTTGAAATTAGCAAAAGCTCACTCTGGTTTCAAGGTCAAACTGTTCCCACAATGAAGAAATTAATTGTGAACCTTCATTTTTTCCCTCCAAATATCTGTCAACCTGCCTTTTGAACAGATTTGCATTTTAAGGGCATTAACATTATCTATCAAAAATAGTCACAAATATCTACAGCACTTTACATGAGTAACAATAGCAACATGATCTAGTCAACTTAATGGACAGCCTACTATAAAACAAGAAAAAAAGGTTCCAGAGCAGAGGATTTCTCTGCATGACTTGCCACCAAAAAAAAACCAAAAACAAAAAAACACTCTTTTCTTCTGTTATAAATGAGAAATTGTAATACAGAAGGATTCAGATAACACAACTACCTAGTCATAAAAGATTGGATGCAAGTTCAGACAGTTGATTATGCCTCCTTTTATCATATGTAAAGCAATCCTCTTTCTTATTTTTTCTTTTGGTAAAACATTTCACTAAAAAGATTCCACAAGCAAATAAAACAAAGTTAGAAATACTAAGCAATAAAGAAAGTTTTGAAAGCATCAAAATTAATTAAGCTTAAACTCCACATTTAAAAATTAGGCAATTTGTATATTGTACCCACTATCCCTGTATTAATGTATGTTTCGGAGTAGTATGCCTCCTAATATTTTTTTTAACTTCTTTTGATCATGACTCATTCATCGTAAGAAATATCATCTATACTCACATTATTTCACTGTCATTTTATTACTAATAGTTACTCATACATTCTTCACCATCTCTGACATTTTATCTCCATTGTTTTATTGTATTATTCCACACTTTTATTGGTCACTTTATGGTCAGAGTTTCCTAGAAATTTCTGTTTCTTGGGAGGAAAAAGCCAGACAAAATTACAACAGAACCAGTAAATTTAGCATTCTTCTTCTCTGCAACTAGTACTTCAACGTTTTCAAAAAGTTAAACCTTTTACAAATCTTTCCTTTTTCCTCTGTCAGCCACCCAGATTAAGTTGTTGCATACTTGGAATTATCCCTACTTTAAGGGACAGAATTATTACACAGTTCTTTGAACAGGAGATTCTCTCATTGGAATACTACCTCCCCTGGTAAGTATGAGACAAAGGACAAGCATGGTGCTAAATTCATGAATGGATTCTGTGGTTCAATGGGAGGTAGACAATCTCTAGTGACAGATGAAGCCCTTAATCCTTTTAACATAAAATAATTACTTTGTAGTTTCAGATCTACTTCTGAGTACTTTAAGGAAAGACTGTTCATAGATACCAGCATATAATTTTGATCTAAGTAGAAAAAAAAAGTGCAATTAATATGATTAAAGCAGAAGTTCATTGTTGAATGTTAAATCAACACCGTACCGAGTGGTCAGGAAGCTTTAATGCAAAACCTAAGGGTTTAAATGTGGTAAGAAACTGCTGCTTAAACACCCATACTCAGCATTAATTACTGTGATGAATATTAAAAATTCAAGTCCCTTATAGTGGATAACTCAATAACTCACACTGAGGAAACTGGAAGTGGAATTAATGTCTACATTAGAAAAATAAACTTTTGTTGTGATTACCAAAATAACATTGCATTCTTTTAAAAACATGGACATATCATGAAGTCTTATTTTTACCTTCTGAAATTAACTTCCATTTGATAAATCTGAAATCAAATTTCTAACATTTTATGCATCTTTTATTCTTAGAAAAAGTGACTGTAGATCTAATAACAAAAAACAGCTGAAAGCTGGAAGTATCTCTTAGCTAATTTTTAAAGCACACTCCCTTAACTCTTTGTAGACTCAACATTCACTGTAAAGGCCTGAGTGAAAACCTGTTTGTTTCCTGCAGAACATTTTTACCATCAAAACAGTTCATTAAATTCAGGAAAAGTTCCATCTTCACTTCTTAGGAGGAGTACAGGCTTCAAATTATTTCAGAAGACAAAGCTGCTGCATCAGCTAATGAACCTGTAATTTTCTCCCTCACAGCCAAGCAAGCACGAGTTCTGCATGACAGCACAATGCATTCATTGCTCGAAAAACTGATGTTGCTATAACTGACCAGCTTCACCTAGATTTTTGAATCACTTAAGATACATGCCAATAGACTAATACACTAACACAGCTGTAATTTTACCTCTTGAACGCAGTGGGACAAGAAAAAAAATAAGTTCTACTTTCTATGAAACTACATGTTATCTGAATATGCAATATATACTTGGACTTAGGATCTCTCCAACATAGCTCACTTGAGGGTCTTGTAAAATGAGCATGCATAAGGCATGAGCATATTTATCCTCAATTTATGAAGAGGCTGAGGATGGAAATATCATTCAGTTCTCACACAGATGGAACCATTTCCATTAGTATCACTACTGATGGCACTATAAGGTTGCTGAACCACTAATAACTATCTCAACTAAAAGTCTAGAGCGGAATGATTTCAGATCTCATTGTTTCCTGGTGTAGCCCACTTACTAATATATTTTGTTAAGTATAAACCAGTTTGCACTAAAAGAAACTTATCAGCTTTAGTGCCTTTCCCCCATCTAGCACTCCATTAAACCCAAATCAAATATGGGGACATATGACCACCTATAAACTAAATCAAACACCACTACAACCTTGCGCTATGCTCTTTTTCGCCTGTTATCTGTAGATGTCACATGGTACTTAGCTTAACTAAGCCACACAGAAGCAGTTAAATAAGGAATTTGGATCTAGAGCAAACAGGAACTGAGACTACAGTCAGCAATTCCAGATTTGCTTCTTAATTCCAGAACAAGCTTCTTCCACCTGCCACCAGCTACTTACAACCCAGATTTTGTGTAATCTCCCCCTCCTCCACATTTTTGTAACATACAAACAGCCTAGAACAGCAAAAGCAAAATGTCGACTTGAGTACATTTATGTTCCCAGCAGTCTCCATTACTTTTAAATATTCAAGGGCTGGCACTTCAGAGCACTGGGCATAATGCACTCTACGCTTACTTCCTTCAGCCACTTGCACTGACAAAGGCAGTTACAAATGAGAAGGTGATAGCAGCTTAAATGGAGAAAAGCGAGTGTAGAGAGGTTATCCTGAAAACCCATCTCTACTTAAAAGTAACCTTGATTTCTTTCATTGCCCTCTGTGTGTTCCCCAACTTAGAGGTTTGGCAGGCTGCACTCAGTCCAGATGGCAGACAAGTAAACCTACTTGAACAGATTGTATTACAATATTTTACACTAAACAGTTATTGGATTAAACATATAAATAGCTGTGGGAACCCAGGACTTCCCTCTTTAAAATGATCATTCAGCTAGAAAATTATCTTCCCTCGCCTCTTGTCGCTCCTCTGTGGCCCAGTGAATCCCCCAACCTTCTCTGAAGCTCTGTGCCTGTGCAAGAGGACAGCTTGGCTAGGTCGATACCAGCGAGCAGTGCAATACAAACAAATGGGCCTGCCGAACAAAACAGCTACTGCTGAAACCTTGATACCCACGACCTACAGGACTTTGCTTCAAACTAATTCTAAACTAGTTCCAAGGACTTAATGTAGATTAGCAATTGGAGTGCATTACCTGCATTTCTGGAGTGCATGCTTCAGTTTAATTTCAGTAATAGAATCCAGCTCACACAAGAGACCATTTCAGAGGGCGAGCAAAGCATTGCAGGGGGAAAACAACCAATACACTTCAGAGCAGGAGCTCGCTTTTTGAATTAAAGTAATAATGCAGACCACCTTAACAGGATCCAAGCACCCAGAGGAGCAGACAGACACGTGCCTAGGGTACTTTAAGTGAAACAGGATATCATTTCCCATAAATCATGTGAATATCAACTGCTCCCACTATGTCAGTTTTCCAGACATGCTCTAATCACAACGCTACTGTATAAAAGGTTGAGACGTCAAATTTCATTGACAAATTAAATCCTATTGTGAATGTCACAAGTTCACAGCACACAATGGCTTAAGAATGCCTAGTTTCATTCACAGGATGAGCTAGAACACAAGATGCTAAATTAGATGAGGATTATCCTTCCATATGTACAAAAGCAGAACTTCAAGTGCCTATTACTTTTAAAGAAACTGAATAAAAGTTAGCAGCCTCCAGAACCAATACGCAATTACATGAGACCGTTTCAGATGAAAACTGCTCTGAAAGCTACATTCTCCATGAGGTCTAGTTAGAGCACTTTGATCTTTTACAGAACCTAGGTTTAGAGTTACAGGAAGAGAAAAACTCGCACCTGTCAACGCAAAGGTAAATGTTATTTCATATAGACCAAGGTAAACCTGTGTGTGTCTGTACGCCTGTGTGTGCACGTGTGCTATTTCATATAGACCAGGGCAAACCTCTGTGTGTGTGTGTGTAAAACTATCTGTACTGACTGATTTATCCAGCTTAGAGGAAACAAATAGAAAAATGAGAAAGCCTGTCATGCATTTTAAGTGGAAAATTATTAGCAATGCCCCAAAACATAAAGCATAAGAGAACTGGAAAATAATTACAATATCTGGAGCCTGTCCAGCGGATATTAATAATGCTTCATCTTAGTTTCTAAACAAACAGCCCACTGAAGAAGGTAGTGCAGTGCTATCAATAAACAGAGATTTGAAGAAAAGTTATAAAGATAGTCAAGAGCTTCTATCCACACCTAGCTCAGAAGAGAAAGTGTCTCACAACAGAAGGAAAATATTTACATAGTAACTTCAATATTAATGCACCATTCCTGTTAATTTCTGCCTTACCCACTCAAAGCACTGTCACATTGTCAATAACTGAATCCATCTATTGTGGACAAGAAAAAGTCATAACAGTCTTACATCTTGAATTTGGATTAAGCTTCCTAAGACTGATGTCGTCCTTGAAATTCCAATGAAATTCCGGCCATTCACTTTCTACTTCAGTTAGAAGCTTGGTAGAAATCAGGCATAGAATTGGATGATGAAAAAGCTTCCAGTTAAATGCACTGAAGCTGAGCAATCATATGGTTACCAAGAGTACAAACCACAACCTAAATATTTCTAACTGTGATGCAAAAATAATATATAATTCAGACAACTTAGCACTACCAGTTTCTATCCTCTAACAGATTTCTAAAGATTTAAGGACTCTTACTTTGAACAGATTTGCTCATTGAACTTGGCTTCTCTTAAATCTTAATAGCTAAACCTCATAAACTTTTTTACTGTTTTTTAAAGCAAGGTCATTTCACATTTCCTTACAGAAAGAATACTGTTAGAATGATTTCCTGAATGAAATAAACAAATATTGCCATCTGCATGTGATAACAATTACTGTTGAACTATAATAAAAGGACTTATCTAAATAGCATGACCAAATATTCCTGCTGGACCAAAACAATATTTGTTTGGATGATCAAAAGTTGTCTTTTTAGAAACATGTGTATCTTATTGTGTGCTTTTAATATCTTTACATGCAATTTGTGTGGCATCATATTTCACAGGCATTTTGCTTCAAATTCAAATCAACTGCTTATAGAAAAAAATAAGTTGATCAGATTCAACACTCCTACCTGATCAGCCACCCATTGAGTAAGTCACATTTCAGCATGAGATAAATTAGAAGAATTTAGGACTTGCTGAGAGAACATACAGGAGAAGTCTGGCTACTAATGAAATTATATGTGTCATTAACAGCAATTCCATTTAAGGCATATGGCTGGTAGATGATAAGAAGAAATCTTATCAGCTTCATTCATCTCCTACTAAAGACTTATCCACTTCAAACTGATTTTTGCAATACTCAACTGCCAGATTCATAGATAGGCTGCAAGCCTTCTTACAGTATAATGGCAACATAAATGGTTTGATGAAAATCCATTTTTTGGAAATGAGGTCAGAAAGGTACAAGCATAAGAGCAAATAAACAGTTTCACTTCTTCATACTTCTACAGTAAAGCACTGCATTTAGTGTCATATCAACCTATTTATATATCCCATTAATTGTTATTGTAGTATAAAAAAATCTTCTAGGACTATCTCAAAAATGTAAGGCAAGGTAGCATCTCAAAAAGACTATGTAGAAAAAGCTAGAATAAACAAAAAAAAAAATGGCAATTCATACCCCTCCTCTTATTTTCAAGACAGCTTTTAATAGTTGTTTTCCCTTACATACTTTTTCTCTCATCCAGCCCAAGAATAATAATTAAAAAAAATCCAGCAGCAAGTTGCATTTGTTTGCCAAAACACACTGGTCAGGGAAACACCTGACGGGATTTCCATTTAAGTCACCAGGATGTGTAACATTACACTGGACATGAGGTTTGCATGTTTAACTAACTTGTTTTTCGCTGGCTAGATCCATAGATGGAAGGCAATCAAGTTAATTAACCACAGGCATCTGCAACATGTATAATTCTACTTCATATCCAACTACCAAGTTGCATAGCCCACACGTATAAAAAATACTCACACAGCAGCAAAGGAGGAAGAAGAATTCTCAGTGTTGTCTAGGCCTCTGAACATGCCCTACACTTATACACACCAGACTTTGCAGTGAGATCAAGTTATGGTCCCACTAAAGAGATTGATAAAGTAGGTAGCAAGTGTATTAATCCCGCTGGGCATCTGATTTTAAGCACAATCTGAAAATACCTAATTCATACCCAAAACCATCTCAGTAAAAGGCATCACAGAGGATTTACTTTAAAAGCATGCTTGAAAACAAAACCCACTTATGTCTGTGTAAATTTGTGCACTGTTCTAAATTTTAGTGTTTGACCAAGTAAGGAGAAGTGGATTCAATATGATCTTCACCAACATGGAAGTATTTAAGTCCTACATCTCAGGAGAAACCCCTGAAATCATATCCTGTAAACCACAATCAATAGGCATGCTTGCACCATCTTACATGATCTGAACAGAAACCAGAGTACATACCACCTTCACTATAAATACATCACCATGTGGACAGAAAAAAAAAAAAAAAGAAAGCAATACTCTGAGTGATCACATTCTTATTTTGCTTTTTTGTTTTATTATTTTTAAGGACCACATACATAATCCTTGTTGAAGAATTAGTATGCAGTCATCACCAGCATCCCCTGCTCCTGTAGCTGAAGTCTGCACAATACTTTACCAGGACATCATCTATGTTAGCAAATCATACCAAATCCTGGACAGCGGACTTACAGATCTGACTTCAGCACCCAAACTCTAGGGAAGGGCAAGCTTTCAGAAACATTCTTTTGTATTTCTTATTCCCTAGTTCAAGATCACTGACTGTGCAGAGCACTGGTACTGCCACTTATGATGAGGTGCCCTCAGGCTTCTATAGTAAGTTGCTCTACGATTGCATCACCTACTTGTAAGTTGAATTCCTGCCTTTGGACAAACACCTAAACATATGCTGGTACAGCTAATCTATTCCTTCACTGTAGCCCCAGCCCTGCAACTTCCAGGGTATCTAGAAAAGTATTACCTCTATCAATCAAAACAAATTTATACTTGTACTCAAATACCTTCTTTATACTGTTAGATAACCTTAAAATACAAGAGTAGAGAAAGGAGCTGTATTTCAAAGCATCCTGTCTGCTCAGTTTTACCATCCCCCACATTAATCTCCCTTGAAGAATCTGAGTCTCTAGTTAAGTCTTTTATAGAAAGATGCAGATTCACATTAAAATACTTTAATAGGATTTTTTAAAAAGTATTGTTTCATATTTTTCGTATATCAGTACCCCAGTAAATTTAGTAATTATGGATTAAATGCAATTTAGATATTCTAGTTTACGATCAAAAGTAGAGGAGGGTCATAAGGAGTTGATGATAACTAAGAGAAAGAAAAGAACATGTTTTAAGTAGTAATTTGAACAACTGAAGTGAAAGCAGCTACAACTACTAAGAAAAGTTTAAGCAGCACCAACCAAAAATTTACCTCTCATACTTTATTGCGAAAAACCCCGTATTGTTCAGCATAGTGCAGAAAAAACACTGCAATATAAATATAACAATTTTTCTAAACAATCACACTCTTGGAGGACAGTGCAGTTTTGAGGTAAAGGCTTAACTTTAGATTTAGAATGCACCTCTGCCACTGACAAGGTCTAAGAAACAAAATACATGAAAAAGTTTGAACGTGTAACCAGCAGGACCTGATAACATGCAGTATCAAGGGAATTAGGTAACTAAGTAGCTGAACAACTGTTAATTATTTTCACGAGTCATGAAAAACAGGCTAAGTATCAATGGATCATAAAATAATAAAGTTTACAAAAACATTTAGTAGAAGTTGTAAAATAAAAACCTTACATATTAGCATTTTTTTTACTATGTTACCTACACTTCTGCTCCACAAAAATCTCTATTGAAAAGACATTTACATGGCTCAGACAAACATACGTACCAAAATCTAGAGAATTTAAACAGAAATGTAAAATCACAGGATTCGGAACTAGATCCTGTCAATAGTTGGCCTGTGTAAGGCAAGTAGATAAGGAAAATAATTGAACACGTTAATTTTGTAGAAGTATAGCAGACAGCAATAGTAATATGAGATTATTTACAAACCAGACTAAAAGCAGAGCAGAAAATAGTTCTTATCTTTCAAGCAGCAGATGCTATAGCCTATAACCTTGAGCAACTCTGAGTTCAAAATGCCATTCCACAAAGGGACTGCACAACTGTAATCACCACTTATGTTATGAACTTGATACACAAATGTTTCATGAAAAACAGCCCAACTCTGCTAAACTTAACAAACAGTATGTCTGAAATGCAAAAATAAGTGCTTTAGGTTCTGAAGAAAAGAACAAGAAAAAGTAATGGAATGGCATAATTAGGCTAAGGACTGCAATGGCTTAAGAAGATGAAGAACTTGGGGTATTCCAAAATGGTATTATCAGATACAATCATCAGAAGAAAATAAAATCCTACCATCAAATCCCATTAAGTGGGAGAAAAAGCACCCCAAAGAAACAACAGAAGTCCTGCCACGACATTAGCAATCATGAAGAAGAATGATGTCATGAATAAGCCTGCACTGGCAAGGGTGCCAATATTTTCTACCTCCAGTTTGGGGATTATTTTCTGTCATTAAAATATTGCCAGTTTATTTTAATTGTCATAAACTAAGTACTCCATTCAATGCCAGTATCAACTTGCTTATCTATCTTAGAATGTGAAGGACTTGTGATAATAGCATATAAAACCATGAGGGTTTTTTATATGAAATGCAACTTTAAGGATCACTGTAACATATCTTTCATTTTTTTTCCATGGCAATCCCTCATTATTGAAAGTTCTAATAAAAGAATCATTACTACATTTGATATATGCTCAAAAGATTAAAGAAGATACTCTTTTTATATATATTATAGTATCTCATAGCACTAGATGAAAAGCAACTATACTTTTCAGTATAACAATACTTTCAGATTTATTAGAGCAAGAGGAAGAGGCCTAAAACAAATTCCAGGTGAAGTTCCTTTTCCAGTTCTGATCACTACCTTAGCCAATACAATGTGAGACCTTCAAAACAAAAATGGAGAGAATAAATCTGAAGATCCAGAACAACGAAAACCTTCAATGCTTTCCCACTTTGTGCTGACTAATTTTTCCAGAGCACTTAGAACTCAAGCAGATACAATCTGCATTTTCCATGCGGTTGCACAGGATGTGCTGTATAAACAGTTATAGAACAGAACTGGAGAAAAGATCAATTACGCCACTGATCTCTCTTATGACAGCAAGGATGCCAAATGGAGACACCTGGGACAGAAAAGTTTAAGTAATCCAATTACAAAAGCTGCTGTAAGTACCCTTTATTTCACTTACTGTACGCAATCACTGAAGACATCAAGGTTTTCTATACAGATTTTTTTAAAATAAGAATTGCTAGTTAATCTTGTCAAGTTTCTCCAAAACTTTAGTTTATTAGGAATAAAAAAGGAAGGGATGTAGAGGTTTCTGCTGCTTGTAAAAATCGGCAGAACATAAAGAATTCTTCAACTGCTTTTTTCCCATTCTTTTTAGGACAGAGTAGAGAAAAACATTTAGAAATGCATTTAAAGAATTTCACATTTTCAGGCATGACTTATCACTGTTATTTCACTTCAAACCCAGGACAGCTATTTAAAAGCTTTGAGCATTGATTGAAAAAAGTTCTCGCTCTACTGCAACAGTAGATAAAATGGCAAATTACACAAATGGATATAAACCCTGCACTTACAAAATATCTTTAAAATTACTTGAAGCCAAGTCTATACTCAGGACTGAGTTTCCCTTCACATATTCAACCTCTGACAAATCTCAATTTTTAATAAATTTTTTGAAGAGAAGTTTATACTTGGTATAACGGCCATTTTCCTGCATGCTGTTTCAAAAGCAAAAACACGCAGCGCTCCACAGTCTGGAGACCAAACCCAAAATTCTAATGATCACAATATCAAAAAGGCTTTATATTCAAGTTTAACATTAAAGAGAATTTCAACAGATGAAGAAAAGAAACTTAAGTTTTGATTATCACTTTTGTTGAAATAGTATCAGTGAACTGAGAGATCAAGAATCTCTCTTATACTACATTTGCCATTGAATCTACGCTGAACAGTCTTTATTCATCATACATCTTGTTTCTTCTTTGCTTTTTCTCCACTTGCTCTACCATGTTTCTCATCATTTCTTTCTTTCATTTAAATATGCAGGCAGAACATTCATCAGAAGGAAAGAATACTATAGATCATCGAAAACAGCATCAGAAGACAGAAGAAGAAACTAAGTAATGCCTTCTCCATTTTTAATGCCTTTTCCATTTTGGAGCAAGAGACACCAAGGGCAGCAGGCTTTGCTGCACATTTTGTGGACCCTAGCTCCGAAAGGGTAAGAATTGTTACATTTCTGGTGAAACACTACCATGGATTAGACTAGGAAAGGAATTCTAAAGCAAAAGGTACCATTCTGGATGCAAGGGAAGGAAAACATAATAATCATCAGTAACCTTAAAAAAACAAGATGGGCTTAATATGTAAATGCAAAGGGAAACAAGAACACATGGTGCAGAAACATGAAGATACTGCCAATCTATCCCAGTTAATTTCACATAACACTGAAGAAAACATGTTCAGGACTGAAGATTCTCAGGAAAATTACCACATTTAATACTCAAAGCCTTAGAGAAATACAGAGTCACTTCTATTTATAAGAAAAAAATTAACCCTGGAAAAACTCAAATGCTACACCTTAATGGAGAAGACCATGCATCAAAGAATCATCTGTTCTTTACAGTCATGATGAGGACAAGAAATAATAGGCTCAAAAATGTGGGGACTGAACACACAGAAATTTACGTTAGATATTTGGGAAAAAAATCTTTTTAACAATAAAACACAATAATAGGTTACCTAAGGAAGTTGTAAAGTCACCACCACTGAAGGCTTCTAAGGTCACATCAAACAGACATTTGTCAGGAACAATAAAAGCATGGCTGAGCTTTGGGATAAAGGATCAATTAGACCATCCTTTCAACTACCTTCTACTATTTCTCATGGCTGCAGTAATTTCTACAGCCGGTTTGCGAAAGGGTGAGACACACAGGGAGGAACAGTAAAAGAGATACAAGCCTTGAAACACTTCAAAAATACTCAGGGCAAACTATGACACTACAGAAGAGTAAGATAACTAAAACATTGTTATGTGTCATCAGCATCTTTTTGAGTAAATTTAAGCTCAACAAAATACTTCCGCTTGAATGAAGCTGGTATGTTCCTCTACATGGATAGCTTCCCTGTGTCAGATTTAGCAGTAATGGCAAGTCTACAGAAAAATAGCTACAGTTGCATATCAGTGGTTTAAACTAAGCTTCTGAATCATCACTTGAAAGCTCAAAAATAAATTCTACCCTCTATGAGAAATGCTTTTCATATTGCAAAACCAATATTCTCCTTCTAAATGTTTCAGTCAAAAAAAAATTATCTTATTTATCTATATAAATATAAATTGCCCATGTGAAGCAATTTATAATAAAAAGCTGTTGGCATATTTCAAAGTGTAATATTCTCATTCTGATTCCTTTCAATTTTTAATAGTTTTACTTACTTAGAATTTGTATAAGGTACATAAAAAACATCAAAAGGATTGGGAACATGCCTTACAAAAAAAATTCATGTATGTTAATACAACTATATTCTCTCAGACACTGTGGAAACAGTCTATTATTTTCTCCCATCATGAATATAGTTTCCAAGAGAAGAGTCCTGCTTCAGTCACTTGCTGCTATTTCTATAACCAAGAACTATTTTTTTCCCCAGCTTCAATTTATAGAAAGGTACTGCTCAGCAGCAGAATTAAAATCATAAAAACAGTCTTTCCCAGTCTACTTAGCCCTTAAGTCTGAGCCATGGGAGAAAGTTGACATTACTTTTCATCTAATTTCCAAATTGTTACATTTTATCTGTGGTCATTTTAAGACAGTCCAATGTTTTCTATTTATCTCCTCAGCGTGAAGGCTGTCATGAGTGTTCACAGTACAGAAAAGTGAAGAGCAGGACTAAAGAGAAGCAATAGGAATGTTTGCATGTTTATATATTTATGTGGCCATTCTAGAAATAGTTTCCATGACACCAGATGACTAATTATCAACTAATGCAAATCCATTCCAAATAAATATTTATTTTATTTTTTATAAATCTAATCAAATTTAAGATGGGCCTCAGCAATTTTCAGTAATATGCCAGAGGGGAAAGTTTATTTAGTTATCATTAAGAATATTTCACTGTATAGGACAACGTATTTTAGAAATTTAAGAACATACATACCTTCCACTCTAAATACAGTTCTAACATAGTATTGCATAATCAACACAGAAAGTTCACCAAATGTTCTCTAGTTTCCCCATCCATCTTCCTCCCCTAACAGTAAGTCCTTCAAAAATATCTAATACATTTCTATCTTCCAGGCTCATACAACTGATCCAGACAGCTCTAATCACTCAGACTTTACGCATACTTTTCTGTATAGTCAATGCTTTGAAAGAAAAAAAAAAAAAATTGTCTTCAACAAGGATACTTTCCTTGCTTAAGCTCCAATTCCAATACCTCAAGTTCCTCTTATTTTCAACTACTTTTCAAGCACTTAAGTTTTTTCCAAAAAAGCTGATTGGGAAAAAAGTTTACTTTCTCTAATTCTTTACCTCTCTTTCCAGACAATCACCCCAACAAAGGCAAACACAAAGCAAGCAGGAAAGAGGAAACTGAGATGTGACTTCTTTTTATGTCACGAGATATATCTTAATCCTACTACATTAACTTCCCTCCTGCAGCACTCACTTTGAAACAATTCATTGTATGTTCACTTTACACATTTATCTTCCATCATTTTTGCCTTTTACCACTGTACTTCTGGACAGTATTGTGAACAGGAACCTCCCATAGCACAAGATCCTGCGCTCTTTCAATTCATATAATTTTCCTCAGAACAGTTTTAAAATGTTATTTTCAAACTGTTTAGTGTAAGAAAGTTCAAGTTTTGTATTTCGTATACGGATGTCTTTATCCCATATTCATTGGGCAAACTACCACAGCTTTCAACATGAGGTTAGTAGGACAAGAAAAGGAGCCAGATTTACCTGTAACATATATAACATATTCAGAGCAAAACATGTACAAAGTACAAAACCCTGAAAACCACTAAGTTACACTTCCTTTATACTCCATTTCAAGTGAAGCAAGCACTTACAATGTTGCACTAGTTTGTGTAAACATTCAGTTATAGATACAAAGTATTTATATAAAGCCAGGGTATTGCCTGTAGGAGCAGTATTTAGTCCATGGCATTAACAGAGAAAGACTAAACAGGAAAGAAAAATGGCAGTAAAAAGATGCAGAAGACTGAGAACTGTTAGTTAATTTAATCAGTTAATAACTTAAAGGGGGGGGAACCCAACCTGAAAAACAAGTTTACAGAGGAGAAATAGTGGCTTGAACTGGCTGGTATTTGAATATCAAATAACTGGGCAAAAATACTCATTTCAATCCTGTTGTGTACCACCTCTGCTGTAGGATTGGGAAACTTTATAGAAATTAATTGTAGAGTTGCATTTTAATTTGCCATTATTTACATGTTAGGAAAGGACTCCATCTAAAAAGAGATTATTTCAGCTATCTTGGTGGCACAGCTGGGCACTCCACATGAAAGTGTCAAAAGAAGTCACAATGCCAGCACACATCACAACAAGTCAGTCAAGACTGTCAAACATTAGTAAGTTAAAGATTTGAAAACAAGTCAATAATAGCAGCAGAAGAGCAACACATTACCACCTACTTTTTCCAGAAAGAGGGAAAAAGACAATGCCTAGAGTGAAGGTGTTTGGTTTTTACGTTGATGCCCAAGGGATTTATCTCAACAATCAGCTTATTACTTAACTTGTTAAGACCACAAAGTCAGACCACTATTTAGATAATTAAAGATTTTACATACTAACATTGGTCTTTTGGAATCACAGAATATCCCGAGCTGGAAGTAATTCATGAGGATCATCAAGTCCAACTCCTGAGCCCACACAGGGCAACCTAAAAGTGAAACCATATACCCGGGAGTTGTCCAACATTTCTTTGAACACCGACAGGTTTGGGGCTGTGACCACTTCCCTGAGGAGCTTGTTGCAGTGCTTGGCGCCCTCTCTGCGAAGAACCTTTTCCCGATACCCAATCCCGACTTCCCTGAGACAGCTTTAAGCCAAATATTCCCTTGCGTCCTTCCACGGGACACCAAAGGAAAGACATCGGGACCTCCCTCTCTGTACCCCCTTTACTTCTTTGGCCTATAAGCCTTCGTAACCTACATAGTTCTTTAAAGAAAAACACATTTTTCAACCATCCTTCTCTTTGAGCAGATAGTTCAAGGAGAGGATCTGTTGGCAAAATTGCTCTTTCCCTCTCCTCCACCAGCACAAAGCACAAGTCCTCTAGCAAGGTTAACTCTAGATACATGTAAAAATATAAGGAAAAAGAAATTACAGTTTGGTCAAAAGTTATCCCCTTCCCTAAACGAAGTTACAGAGGAACCGTACGAAGGCTGTGCTGGCAGGTATGGGGCCTGCCCTGGAACCGAGGGCGAGCAGAGGGGGCCGGCCCAGTAAGCTCCAGTAGCACAGGAAGGTGAAATAGACGAATATTTACATTGCACATTTCCCTGTTTAAGCAAAACAGTCAATGAAGACGGGAGCGTTGCTACGACACCTGAATGAAACCTGCTCCTTCCCCCACGCCTCCCTTAGGCAGGGGCCCCACCTGCCGCCACCGCCTCGGCGCCGTGCGGTAACTGGGCGGGTTCAGCGGCGCTCTCCCGCTGGCCGGCCGCAGGTCAGCGCCCCTCGCCCGCGGCCGGCTGCCGAGGCGCCCGCGGCCCAGCGCCTTCACTCGCTCACCGCCAGGGAGCTGACGGTCCACGGAGCGGCGGGCGCCCATCGCGCCGGGGACCGCGAACACGGCGCTACCGCCGAGGGCGGCGCTGGGTCCCGGCTGCCCCGCAGCCCCCGCCGGCAGCCGGCCATCTTCCGCGGGGCAGGGTGCGCGGCTGCCCGGCGCCCTGCGGGCGCCCCCCTGAGGGCTGGGGAGGTAGAGGAGCCGGCGGGGCAGGAGGCGGGCGGCCGCGGCCGGGGCAGTGCGGGGAGGCGGGGCGGAGGGCGGCGGGTGCAGCGCGGCGGGGCAGCCCCAGCCGCTCGGCCGGGCGCGACGGCGAAAGAAGAGAACATCTCTACCTCCTTCTTTTTTTGTCCTCCCCCGAGCTGGCCGCAGAGGAGGAGCAGCAGCAGCAGGAGGAGGAGGAAGCCGCTCCCGGCCGGCAGATGCATCATCATCAGCCGCCGCCGCGCCCCGGTGCCCAGCGCCATGTTCCCCCCGCCGCCCGGCCGCTCGCCTCCGCCGGCGGGCACCTGCGGCACCGCTGCCCACCTCCTCCCCGCTGATTGGGCGGTGGCGCCGGCCAATGGCAGCGCCCCGGGGCGCGGTGGCTCCTGGGAAATGCAGTTCTCCCGCTCGCCTCGCCGCGTGCCCGCGGGGACGGCTCGACGCCATTGCGACGGCGGCCGCGGGCCTCGCCCGGGGGTGGTGGGTGAGGCAGGCCTCGGTGCTGGGTACCTGGCAGGCGATCAGCCCCTCAGCCCTACGTGCAGGTGATGTGAGATGGAGGCTTGCGGTCGGCTTTGTCAGGGGCAGTGCGTTGTACCAAGGTTGTGGCCCCAGAGGTGGTGGGGGTCCCCAAGAGGTGGTGCCCACCTGGGGTTACAGTGAGCAGCTCTACCTGGTGCTCCACATTCCCCACCACAGCTACCTGAAGAACAATGTGCAATTGTAAATCAAGACTGTAAAAAGAAATGAAAATTAACGACCCTTTTTTTCTACACGTTCGCATGCATACGCTTGTCAGATTTCACTATACACACAGAAAGCCTCTGCAGAAAATAATGCTAAATGTAATCACTAATACTATTCATTTGTGAATTTAATTCCCAGAGCATTAACCACGCAGCTTTAATTTGGTACTATCATTCATGATACAGTCTTCAGTGATTGCGTATTTATTCCACGAAAGTACACATTGCGGTGCACAGGCTAGGTAATGTTAAATTAATGAGCGTATACTTAATTTTTTCTTCTTTTTTTCCCCTAGAATTCCAAATACCTTATGCTACATTAGTTATTTACTCACATCTGGGCTGCAGACTCAGAAGTTAGAACTATTCATTTCTTCAGAGATTTTGCTGTATCACTCGGAAAAGTTATGACAAATTCTAGACTCAAAGCATCAGAATAAAATAGAAAGCTGAGGCACTGAGAGGGTGTTCAAAATCACCTGTTGTATTTTGGGCACAGAATTTTTAGATAGCATTTTTATGATAATATCAGTACTAATTTGATATTGCTGCTGACATCTTACCACTAAGCATTTAAAAAACGTGAAACAGGCCATTATGTTCCCTTAAGTTACACTTGCAATGTGCCTTTCAGAAGTTACTTCTATCCATAGGAATTGTAGATCATGTTCATATAATCTACCAGATACTTAAGACTGATCCAAGTGTCTTAAGTGCAAGAGAGTTCAGACCCTCTGTTATACATACCCATCAAATTCTGACTGTCAATGGACAATAATAATCATGAAATAGAAAGACAGAAAGCAGAAGGAAGTGGAAAAGAGGACAGGACACAGGAAGAGGGTCATATGGAGAAGTGAAGTGAATGCAGGAGGTTTAGATGTTGAGAAGCTTTGTTTTTTCCTTATCTGTTCCATGGTCTTGGAGTTCCAGTGTCTTCTGGAGCATGTAGACCTATCCACCCCAACATGAGCTAGGTAAGAAAGGGAGGAAATCATCTTTTCTGTCTTCTTTTGTAAACTAAGGAGGGAGACATCCTATTTCAGCTATGGAAACCCTTGTGCTGCCATTAATCTCTGAGTTTCCATTAACGTCAGATAGGCGGAGTGTTTTTTCAGATAAGAATAGGGCTTTTAATTGAACTTGCCTTTTTATCACCTAGAAAACACCCTATCTGTTCTAAAACATCCACTTACAAATATTCTAATACACACTTCTAGAATGTGGCTAAAAAGGAACAGCAGGAACAACTTACCAGGAAGCAAGACAAAGCCATTTACTTGAGAAGCATACAGTTCCAAGATAGCCTTTCTCTTATTTTATTTGTATTAGTACAGATGCTTCAACGTGACTGTGACAAAAAGTGGCTCAGTATTCCCACTATCAGTACGCCTATACTATGCTAGCCACTACTAAGTAATTTCTGTCATTAACTATATAATAAGCTAAGTGACCTAGTGAACATAGCGTGAACATAGTATTGCAGGCCACCCATGGTATCTGCCTCCCTGCTCCTCTCCAAAAATGAGGACAATGATAGTAAGTGGTTAGAAAAAGAATAAAATAAAAAGAGCTGTCATTATTGTGGATTGCAGAGTTTTCTAACACAGATCTTTGCTCTGTAGAGACGGGATATACCTATGAATCAGAGTGGTGTGCTTTAAAAAAGACCTTTTTCCCTCCTCTTCATTTAGGAGCTAAGAATTTAATAGAAACTTTCCACTGGAACAAGAGAGGCATATCTTAATTAATGTGCAAAAGAAATAACATTTAATTAAAAAATCTCAGGCCACTCTTGCTGAATCCAAGGTGATTTCATTGGAACCTTGTTTGTAAAACTGTTGGTCCCTTGAGCCTACAAAACCATGGACCTTTCATGTTTTCACTGCATGAAAAGAGCATTAAAAATACTGAGAATGTGGAAACCACTGAATTCTTCTTTCCCTGAAAAGACTAAGAAATTTCTTTGGCACAGTGCAGCTCTGTCAAAATCCTTACATTTATTTTGAATCAAAAGTCTCCATTTTTGGGCACCTGAAGCCCTGACCCCAAGCAGGAAACAGCAACATGGACAGCTTTACTTCTTTTCTGATCAGATTTCTAACCAGTTTCATAGAAATCAAAACTTTCATAGCCCATTTTTTATTATTATTATTATTTTTTCCCTAGCTCACTGGATAAAGACTTCACACAGCTGATGCAATAACTGGGATGTATTATACAACAAGTGACCCAGTGAAACTGCAATGGTAAAGTATTTTCCTATGTATTTTGTACTCTGAGGCTATCTGAAGTCTGTGCTGATAGAACTAGCCTCATAGGTACTATATACAGGCATAGATAGCTTAATCATGACGTATATGAATATGAACCTGATAAGGAATGCCTGAAGTGAAAGGAAAACATCCCTTCCTTCTTTCCTCAAGGAATGACAGAGGAAGGAGTTTAAGCCTGGAAAAGAAGTGCAGTGCTGGAGAAGGAGAGATTAATGGGAAGGTTTATATGAAATCTGATTGTTTGACATTTGTTGTGTTACTGTTATCAAGAGTTATCTCTGTTGAGTTAGTTCTGTCATAAAATTATGAAGAGAGTTTGTATTTGTAATAGTGTGCATATATCTGGCCCAAATACCTATGTAAATGTGCCAGACTTTAGAAAAATAGAACATTTTTTGGTACTAGGATCCAAATGCAGTTCCCTAGAAGAAAAAACAAAAAAAATGAACTGTTTAAAAGCATTTTAGTAACACTCTAAGAATTATTCTTATCTTGCATACATACCTGCTTACCTTTTTTTTTCTTGTAATGAGGTTATTCTTTGTATGTTATTTAATTTGTATTCATGAGTGAGAAAAACCATCTCTCATAGAACCAAAAGGTTTAATATAATTATCCAAAGGTTTATAGGTGGAACTTTTTAAGTAATCCCCTTAAATTTAAACCTGATCTTTGTTATAGACAGTCAAATCCTGACAGAAGAATTATATGAGTTAGACAGCCATATCCAGCCATATGAAGGAAAAAAAAAAAAAAAGTTACTGCTCTGGTTGTAAGTTATCATCTGCTACTTTGAATTGCCATTAGTTTTCTTTAGGATATTTTTCTTTGACTTTTTTTTCTATTGGAAAAAAATTCCACAACCCCCCAATATTTTCTGCAGGAGTAGAGCGTTACATCCTTTAAAACTGCACATCCATTCAGCAGTGTGGTTTTGGTTTTTATCAAGGCCATAACTGGAATGTTTAATTATGATAGCAGCCTATGAGAGAAAGGTCAATGAGGCTTGTATGCTACAGCTTCTTCGAAAAAGGAATTGCATTTGTTAAGTACAATTCAATATTGAACTGACCTGAAATGAAGAAATTTGGTCATTTTATTAAGCTATGATGAAACATCTTACCTCGGGGAATGCTAATGTGTTTCCTTTAAATAATGGTGCTAAAATATTTTGATGTTTCTTCATTAAAATTTCAAGGATGTGAAAATAGGAGAATTTCACTGCGATTTGGGATCAAAATAAATAATGCGTTAGAACTTTCTGCAAGAAATTCAGACTTCTGTTCTAATTCCTGCATCTGAAATTTTTAGAGGTAATTGGCTTGGAAAGCAATCCATATTAGTATAATCCTGTTCTTGACATGAGTATGATGTGTAGGTTGTGATAAAAAGTGTCAAAGGCAGTAGCAAGGGTTACTTTCAAGAGAAAAGATTACAAACCTGGGGACAAACATAGTTTCTTAAGGACAATCTTTTACTACTTTTATATTGGATATTTAACAGTCACAGGTCAGAATTTACAAACTTTAATGTTGAAAGATGAATTTACTCCTACAATCAAATGGAAAGATATCTTCTTTTCTGGCTTTCAGCCATCAGCCTTCAGGGAGCTCTTTTTCATTCATGCCCCATTGATCTCTCTGCAACCAATGAGCCACATCACGTTCAAGTGAGATCTGAAGGGTGGTGTACTGAGTTATATTTTTTCTTTCTCTCGTTAAAGATGAAGCATACAAAACAAAACTTAAGGGTTGCTGGGAGATGCTGCCTTCCATAGATAGAAGTTGCCATTAATCAATTTGTTGGTAATAGGACAGTTACCTCTTACAGATGTGATTTTCAAGATACTGAGCCTCTTGGGGTCTGTCATCGCACATTTGTCTGCCATTCAAAAAAGATCTGCTCATGGTGTATAGCTGGCAGTAGTATAACAGTTGCTGATTCCTGTTCTGGACCTTGTTTACTCTCAGTAAAGAAGATAAAACTACCTAGCTACCTGTCAGCCATCCAAGCTTACCAGTTTACAGAATTAACATTACATTCTCTTTTTTTGTTGTCATTTTTGGGTTTTTTTGGTTAGGTTTGGTTTGGTTTGGTTTGGTTGTTGGTGGGGTTTGGTTGTTGGTGTTGGTGGGGTTTTTTTTTCGTAAACAGAAGAAAGACAATAGTGGGCCAGGCTGGTGACACAGAAAAAATGCCTTCTTAAATTGAAACCACACTAACATTTTTTTTCATAATCTTTCCTTCCTGAACAAGGCACCGATCCTGTCCTTGGGAATACAGCTATATACTTGCAATAAAGCATGCTGTGTTTGCTGTTGTGCATAAATTTTATTAGCATGCTTTATACCCCTGATATAAAAGATAAGTGCTATGAAAACAGATTGATTAAAAACCTCATACCATCTTCACTTTGGTATTTTTCATTACATTTAATTTTAGTAAATTTCTTATTTATGTATACGATTCAAGTGATGTAATTTTTTCTGTTGTCCTATTTCACTGACTACAATTAAAATTTCAAGAAATATTCTACAAAAAATTACTAGATGGAATTGAACTACAGAAAAAAAAATGTCCATGTACATTAACACAATGTTTAAAATTCTTTTGGTTTGCAAACTTTCCTTTTCATTTGTTCATAAATTAATTTCATATTATTATGATGAATGCATTGCATGTTATCTTAGATACACAGACTCACAGGGTAGAATAATCCATACATTCAGGAAAACTAAAATAGCAATCTAAGCATAACCAAGAATTTTTTTAGTACCTATTGTATTTAAAGATATGTGTATACGTAGATTATATATATGTCTATATCAGCAACAGGTGTTCTTTATATTTGAGAGCAGGACCAAAGCTCAGATTGCACTGTGGATTTGTCTAATTTTGCACCCATATTGATAAAACACAATCAGATATGGTTAGGGATCCTGACCCTTGTTAACAACTCCCAGGCTGTTGCAGTACAGCTGTAGCATAGGGAGATGGGTGTATAAGCAACGAGGAGAGGACATTTAGACTTCCTGGGACTGTTCAAACTGTCAGACACTAAGAAACACTGTGCAAGTATCTCTTGGGACTCCAAACGAAACGTTTCATAAAGAAATGGAGGAGGCTGGAAAAAATGTGACAGGCAGGTAAATAACACGTAGTGCTGATAAGTTAGTACATGCAATAAAAATTTGTAGGCAAACAGCTTTTATCTATTGAGACAGCTTCAGTGCAGTGTGCTTATCTTTTTTCTGGGCATATATGTACTTAAAGACTAAATTAGGAAAACAATTTTTTATTATGGATAAATGTATAATTGGGTCTTTGCCTTCATAGTTGTATTTTGACTGGATTTGGATTTAGTTTTCTTAGCTTTGTTAAAAACCTTCTTTTGCTTTGGTTGTTTAACATGTTTTTGGCTAATCCTATTCTAAAAGTTACTTTATCTGTAAGTACTGGTGCATCATCTATAACAAAGAAATATTTTCAACCTTGAAAAAAAGTTGCAGACATACATCAACAATATCCAATTGTGACAATCTTGGGTTGGGAATGTGAAAACCAAAACATTTAGAAAAAATGTTTCAGTTCCACAATGAAAAGCAAAATTATATGCTATGCAAATAACTAATATGGTTTTTAGCTACTCTGTAACAACTTCAAATTCATATAAATTTTAAATTAATTGAAAATTTACATTTTATTTTGTCTTTGAGGAGTTTGCATATTCAGTAGCTTAAATAGGTTGGAAGGATGGTGAAAGCTATATACTTAACCTTTGGATTAACTGTCGTTCTTGCTCATGAACATCTGGGCTGAAAAGCTTCTTAAAATTTTCCATTGTTGGCAAATAAAACTTAAAAACTATTCCAATGGACACCTGTAATTTTTAAAAGTGTCACCATAACCCATTTGCCTCTCAACAGCTATGTTACTTTGTATGAAAACACCATTTTTGGCATTTGATTATAAAAAAGGATGTGAAATTGCTCATACATTTTAATACTTACTCTAAAATCAAGACCAAAGTCAATGTTTTACATGAATCATAGAACATCTTGAGTTGGAAGGGACCCATGAAGCTCTTCAATTCCAACTCCTGACTCAACAGGGGGCCCTAAATGTTAAATCATGTATCTAAGAGCATTGTCCAAATGCTTCTTGAACACCAACAGGCATGACATGAATGTCAAGGTGATCCCTGCCAGGGATGTAGGGTGGATTCATGTCACCTAACTCTGTATAAGTTAAATTTTTCTAAACTAATCAAAGATACCAACTATTGTAGATAACATTTTGAGGGGGGTCAGATGAATCACTCTTTGAGAGTGCTTATTTTCATTGACACTATATGCAGCGTAATTAAGAGTAGACTTAAAACTGTTGGTTGGTAGAAGTTGGGACAAATGAGCGTCATTCATGGAAACATAATAGATAAATGTAACACTTTGGGTGAATTAATGGGAAGTGGTCTGCATTTTGAAGTACAGTCACTGCAATTACTTCCGTGACAACCCTGAACCTTGCATTTCCCAATGGTTCCCTAGAATAGGAGCTTTTTCTTGCCATAGTAAATCTGTAGTTGGTATAGGACCTATGAGGAACACAGGAATATATTGAGGGACAGAGTGTTCAAAAATTCTAAAAAATTATTGTATTGAAAAAAACATTTCAATTACTATCTTTATAACTGTCATGCTGGAAGATAATTTAGGGATGTGCCACAGCACACCAAACTCACAGCTCCTTTTTTACTATATCTTGAGGACCATCAAAATTAAGGACATGTGAAATACTTACTAGTCTTAGGTATGAATATTTCATTAGCAAATGAAAAGAGAGGAGTATGAAAAAATCCCAAGTCAAGCAGCACAGGTGGTTCTTTCAGTAACAGTATCTTTTACATGTCTCCCTATGGAAAGGTTCAAATAAAAATGACACTTCTGAGAATGCTAGTTATTTCTTCTCTAGGAAAGTTAAGAGAAACATACATTATTTCTGCATCAATAATGAGTCTTTTTATTGCACAGACTAAGGTTTGATTTGTTCCAATAATAATTCATTTAAGAGAGTATTGAAATGCTGTTTTACTTGAAGATATTAAATATTTCTGTTAAAAACTATCTCAGAGTGTGTACTTTTCATAGAAGACCGAATTAATGTTTGATTAGTCAAAAGAATATAATTCAAGGAGTGCTGCATATTGCTTAATTTATTGTTGATAGTCAAAACAATTTTTAATCTATAAAGGTGATAAGATCAGATGAAACTAAAAATAAGTGTTTAGTCTCTTTAAATAAACCATTACAGAGTTTGCTTCAATAGCAACATTTCAGTCATAAATAATCTCTTAAAGAATGATATTAACATGGAATTAATGTTCATTCACCTAAGCATACTCTTATTCTTAGGTGAATGATGATAGCACAAAATTTTAATTGCCCCTTTTTAGTACTCATCACTTTCAGGCTTTTTTGTGTGAGTATAAAAGATCAAATTTTCTCTAGAGAGTATGTGGTGGATGAAAATATGATAAAGGGCCCTAGACTCAGTTTGTGAGAGATAGCTAGACCATGGATGGATAGGCAATGTATGAACCTCTTTTAAGATCCTAGAAAAAACCCCAGAGTTCTTCAAAGAGCAAGCTGTCTTCTGCTCTATAAGAAACTCCTCTGTGCTGTTTATTGTTCTAACCAAAACAATAAGTTTAGTTAAAACAATAAGTTCCAGCTTTCAATAGCTCTCCCTGTGGTCTAGAAAATTCAAATGGTTCTAGCAAGACAAAATCAAAATATGGTAAATTAGGGTAATGTGTATCTCTTCAGCATAACAAAAATAGGCATGTCTATTGAAGCTTTTTGCATATGACATATTCAGAGGAAAAGGATTTTGTAAGTTTAACTATCTTAAATATTTTACTTAATAAAGTAAGCAACAACATAAATATGTAAATTATGGTATTCATCAAGCATATGAGGATAATTTTAAACATCTGATAAGTGAAGGTAATGGAAACATTTTAACGACCTAAAATAATCACAGTAAAATATTATCATTTTCTTAATGACTTCTTTTGCATCCCTATGGATATTTATTCCTCACAGAAAGCAATTCTAACTTACTGTGGGTAGAAAATGACACTGAATTTCCTAGGCTTCTAGCTATTATTACTTTAAATACTAATGTTCCTGAAATATCATGCATTTTAAACTATTGATATGTCTCCTACTTTGTATTTAATATGGAAGAGATTTTTGCTGACACCTATTTATTTCATTAAAACTCATCAATTTTGCTGGAGACAGGCCTTAGTGACCCTCTTGAAATTTTGCCTTCAGGAGAGGTTCTCCAAATGGGATGACTAGTAGATGATACTATTGGGATGGCAGCTTAGTTTACAGGCTATGAATATCTCCCAGCAGCACTTCATTTTTATCATTCTGAAATCGTTTCAGTGTTAATTGGATGTTGCAAGCTATTTAATGCTCATACTAAGAAAAAGAGGTTATCTCCACTGAACAAGTTTTTCAAGCTATCACAAGGCAGTCTTCTCTCCTACCTATAGATAAAATTTTAACATTTAATTTACATGTATTTTAAAGCTTACCTATATTGCTGTATTAGAGGGAATAGAGGGAATACGGTATCAGAAGCCTAGTGGGCAGTGAGAAGAATCTGCCTTCACTCTAATTCCCCTTCTAGTCTGTGAAGTCATGGGACTGATAGACAACTTTTTCACTACATCCTTCTGTTTCCCTAATATGGTTTCAGATGATGTCTTAAAGAAAAAAGAAATTATAGTACCTGTAAGAACTGTCAATCTGCATCTTGTGAACTTCATAAACTTAATTACTACTGCCCCCCTGTCACAAATGAGTGGTTTTGGTTAAATTGCTTAAAGAATAACTATCAAATGTATGAGCAAAATGGTTTTAACATGAGTTTATGGGAGTGAGACTTCACAAAGTTCAATGGCAAGGTTCACTCATTAATTATTACATGGTTAGAACACACAAAGAAAAACCAAAACCAAAATAATTTATACAGGGATCAAAGTTGTAAAGGAGACACTAGCACTGAGTCATGAGGAGTGAACAGCCTTGCTTTCTAAAACTCTGGCAGAGTTTAGGTGCAGCTAAATTCAGTTTTAGGCTCAGAGTGGTCAACAGTTTATGTCTAATGCAAAAGATATAAAGAGTAGGACAAAAGGAGACTCTCCCATTGAGTCACCAGGTTCAGAATGGATGCCCTTGCTTTCTAAACTCTAGAGTTTAGGGGCAGCTAGATCCAATTCTAGTCTCAGACTTCAACAACAGATTATATCTAGGGGATTATTCACAGTTTAAGGTTGATCACAAAATTTTAGCAGCATCTAATCATCAATTAAATTAACATTTACAAAGTGATTCAATAGGATTTAGTTCAATTATAACAATGATTTCACTACGGGTCTGAAATGATAACACATACTGTATTAGAGATGTTGAGGTATCTAAATCAATTCATACACACGCATGCACACAAACACAAAGTAATAGATGTATAAGAGATACCTGTACAAATGTACAGCCTACTAAAAGTTCTCCTTGAGTTCAGTGAAATAGTCACATCGAATACCTTTACATTTCTCCATGAGTGAAGGGTTGAGTCTTGAGAAGCAGAGGTATGAGCCCAGGCTCTGTCATCAGCTGTTGGCAGCAGTTCCCCTAGTATCACAAACTTGAGAGTTGTGAGCCCTGAGCAGTATCCCACTCAGGGAGGTGGTGGTTGCAGCCTGCTGCATTCTAGGAGAGCTCAAAGGGTCTCACTTAGGACCACCGTTTATAGGGTAAGAGATGATTGGCTTTAGTCATTCATCAAATTCCATCCTAGCCCTTCTCCAGGTCGGTGTTTTTTGGTTACAATGGTACTGTTCCGCTTGGGCTATGGTTTGGATCAGGAGTGTCCCAAGAGGATGCCTGATTATCTTTTTCATTTCCACCTTTGCCAGGCAACAGGGGTTCCTGGTATGGGCAGTACCACTCCCCACCTTAGTCATGCAAAAGTTGTTGGACTTGTTTTGTTTCACTCATATTGTAGTCATAATTTCTTAAAATTTGCCTCAGTTTACAAATCTTTTTAGATATGTTTGTTCACTACATATTGCTTACAAGTTTCTTGCCAAGCAGTTGAAGTTTATATGTACTGTTGTATAGATGGAATCCAGAGGACAGAATCTGTGATACAACAAATTTTATCCAGATGCTCTAAAGCAAACAGAACTACAGGAAGGAACAACTACTGTTCCTTCCTTTTCCAAAACTCAGTCAATCAAAGAATAATAGAATCATTTAGGTTAGAAAAGACTCTTAAGATCATCGAGTCCAACCATAAACCTAACAATGCCAAGTCCATCACTAAACCATGTCCATAAGCACCACATCTACACATCTTTTAAATACCTCCAGGGATGGTGGCTCAGCCACATCCCTGGGCAGCTTGTTCCAGTGCTTGACAACCCTTTTGGTGAAGAAATTTTTCCAAATATCCAATTCAAACCTCCCCAGGTGCAACTTAAGGCCATTTCCTCTTGTCCTATTGCTTGTTATCTGCGAGAAGAGACTGATACCCCCCTTGCTGCAACCTGCTGTTAGGTAGATGTAGAGAGTGATAAAATAGAAAGACCTGCCATGATTTGGGTATGATCACCAGTCCTACAGAATCAATATGCTTAAGTTCTTGAGATCTTTGTTCATGATAAAAATTAGCACACACAAGAGTAATATGTTTCATATCTACCATTTACACTGTGATGATTTTTTAATTGATATCAATAGGTAAAATTACTTGAATGAAACAATTATTCCCAAGAACATATGCCTGGTACCAAAATAACTATATTCTTTATTTCTGCTTATATATAACTTAGTATATGATTTTCATAGGTACTTAACATCTAAAAAGAGTATAAGAAGAATATGCTAACTGTGCAGAAAAGGTGTGTTGGGATTAAAACCCAAAAAAGGCATTATACTTTAAATGGTCATAGGCTTCAAATCAGCTTTTATATCTGAAGTTTTAAAGGTGGACTGAAAGTAATAAAATATAATCAGTATTCTCACAATCAAGTATCCTTCATCATTCTTTAACAATTTAATTAAAAGATGGACTATGAATCTTATGTCAGCAAATGAATGTATCACCATACACTGTGAAGCAAATTAATCAGCAAAAATACAGCACTACAGAATAGTGTTGCAATAACCTTTTGCTGTATAAACAAGGACTCTGACTTAATTTTTAAGCAAACAACTCACTTCATTTCTTGACTGGTCTTAGAGGTAACTGTCATGTCATGCTTGTGTTATCATGGCAAATGAAAAAGAATTACATTCTTTAATAAAGTCTTTAATGGGAATCGTAGATTGAATCATCTTTCCCAATTAGGGGGTATTCAAAAAAATATGAAATGCGAGTGCTCTTCAGCTTTGTATTAGTATGCTGGTGTAGTCACAATTTAGGGTTATATAAGCATGAAAAGGATAGAACCTCTTGAAAAATTAATCCCAGCAGTCTAATTAATACAATGATAAAAAATTATCTTTTCCCTCAATAATATATTTCCTAGTACACATCAAAATATAAGAAGTGTAACTTCTAAATAGTCCAATAAACTAATCTGCTGTCTGTGTTACTACCTCCAGTGTCATGAGGTATATTCATATTTTTTGACCTTTTTGGTCATTTTTCTTTGAAAAAACACCTGTAAGAGCCAAGTCAGCATTGTGTTGAAAGAACGTATCTGCACTGCAAGTGTAAAACATCTGAACGCTTGTGGTGGATTCACCCTGGCTGGACAGCAGGTGCCCACCAAAGCTGCTTTATCACTACCCTCCTCAACTGAACAGGGGAGAGAAAATATAATGAAGGGCTCGTGGGTCAAAATACGGACAGGGAAAGATCATTCACCAATTACCATCATGGGCAAAACAGACTCAACTTGAGGAAATTAATTTAGCTTACTACTAATCAAATCACAATAGGATATTGAGAAATTAAACCAAATCTTAACACATCTTCCCCACAACCCTTCTTCCCGGGCTTAACTACTCCAGTTTCTCTGCCTCCTCCCCAACAGCAGCACAGGGACACGAGGAATGGGGCTGCGATCAGTCCATCACATGCTGTCTCTGCTGCTCCTTCCCTTTCAGGGGAGGGTCCTCATGCCCTGCCCCTGCTCCATCGTGGGGTCCCTCCCAAGGGAGACAGTCCTCCATTAACTTCTCCAGCGTGATTCTTTCCCATGGGCTGCAGTTATTCACAAACTGCTCCAGCGTGGGTCCCCCATGGGGTCATAAGTCCTGCCAGCAAATATGCTCCAGCCCACACTAGAGTTCCTCTCTCCATGGGTCCACAGGGTCTGACAGGAGCCTGATCCAGTGCCAGCTTCCCATGGGGTCACAGCCTCCTTCAGGCATCCACCTGCTCTACTGAGGTGTCCTCCATGGGCTGCAGGTGGATATCTGCTCCACCATTAACCTCCATGGGCTGCAGGGGCACAGCCTGCCTTGCTGTGGTCCTCGCCACGGGCTGCAGGGGAATCTGCTGTAGCACCCAGAGCACCTCCTGCCCCTCCTTCTGCACTGACCTGGGTGTCTGCAGAGTGGCTGCTCTCACGTTTTCTCACTCCTCTCCTCTGACTGCAGTTACAAAGGCTTTTTTCCCCCTTCTGAAACATGTCACCACAGCAGTACTACCACCATCACTGATGGCTTGGCCTTGGTCAGTGGCAGGTCCATCTTTGAGCCGGCTGGCATCTGCTCTATTACACACAGGGGAAGCTTCTAGCAGCTTCTCACAGAAGCCACCCCTGTAGTCCCCCCACTACTAAAACCTTGCCATGCAAACTCAGTAAAGTGCTGCTTTTCTGTGCATTGGATCTAAGCACAGTGGCGCAAGTGGTGTGAGAACACATGAGCTAATTTGGCTTTACAGCTATTAGCTGTGGGTGCTATAGGGTCTCAGTGCCGTGCTGGCCTGGAGGAGCTTCCACACGTCAGAGGATTTTGAAAGAAAATATTTGGATATATGTCTGCTCTGCAGTCAGTGCAATGAAGTAAGAAAACTGCATAACAGGAGCATACTAAATTGATACATTCAGGACTTGTGATAGTGACAGCAAAAGTGAATGGTTGTATGTCTTTGTTGTAGTTGCATGGAAGGAGGCATTTTTTCCCTCTAGATAAATTTAATGGAAGAAAAGTTTGTTCAGACTGTTACATTCCTTAGAAAACGACAGTGTTTCTGCTAGTACCACTTACAGTTTAATTTATGAAGAGTTACAATTCAGGAGTGTTATAAGGTACGACCTCTGCCTCCACCATTGTTACTGCTGTAGCATAACTAATTGCAGCTACCAGTTTATATCTGACAGGCCAGCACATACGGCTGTGGATGCAGCCACAGATAAAAATGAACATTCAGAAATCATGAATGACCCGAAAATTATGTATTAATGAGATAAATAACTAGACAAACTGAAGTAACTTGGGGGAAGGAAGAAAACATAAAAAGACCTCATGGCAATGTTACAACAGTACCCATTCTGTTATCATTTCATTATGTAATGGGCATCAAAGGCAATGCTGGCCAGCTTGTCTATGTCGTAGTCCACCTAGCACTTGAACATAATAAACTTCATGTTAGGTCATGACCTAAGTTGTTATTTTCTTCAAGCAGTCTGCCAAATGTTCCACCAACAGCCTCACTGTTCTACTGCAGTGCAGTGAGACTTTAGCTAATAGTTTATCTTGAAAGGTACTTCTCCCTAAATAGCTGTCTGTGATATCAATGTCCAGTTGGCCTTTGGAGCCTTGAGAAGCCAGTAGAGAATTCTGACCTTGTGCTGGGCTCATGAGAATAGATCAGTCTCATCATTTAGACCTGACACTTCCTAAGAGTGAAATTCCTGTGACTTGGCAAGTCCCCTGAAATCACTGACAATATCTGGAATGCTCAGATGTAGAAGCTAAGTAAGTTTATTATAGTCAAAAACCAAGCTTGTGAAATCAAATATTATGTTTGGAAAGAGATGCAGTAAAGTAAAACAGGAAATAAATGATTGGTTTGATTTCTGGTTTCCTCTCTTCTGTTACCAGACTCTGATGCCATGCTAACTCCCAAGACAATTCCTCCAGCCTGTCAGAGCTGGGTTACAATCCCATAGGTCATGCATCCAAGTTTGCCTTCACAAAGGTATTGATGATTGGGTTGTTATTGTTCTTAGTATGATTTCTGTTGCACATAAAGTCATTTAAAGGCTTATGATAACTTCTAGTCCTAATGACCAATCCAGCCTCTTCAGCCTTGTGTCCTGTGCTGTGGTGTTCTGCCTGACATGGACTCATATCCCATGAGATACCTTTGAATGTAAGTTCCAGCTAAGTGGAGTTCACTTAGTCTTAATACATTTGTTTGCAGTCAGGTGTGTCAAACAAATGTAAATATGCCCTTTTTTTGGCAGCCAATTAGAAAAAGTAATATCTTCTCTGGCTGCATTTATTTAAATGGGGGGGGGGGGGGATATTTTAATATGTAGCTTAGAATCATTCATTACATAAATTCACAAATGAGAATAATGACTGTTTAATAGTTTTTGTTAGAAATTCAATGTGACTAAGCAATAATGCTCTGTTAAAAATTGGTAAATCCACAATATAGGTAAAACAGAACTATGGAATAAGGGAGATTTCTCATATTTGGTTATAAAAGTTTTATAAAAGTTTGGGGTTTTGACCGTTTTGGAGAGTATTCTAAACTAGAAATAGAAAGTACAGTACTGAAGAGGTGCTCAAAAAGGACAGAATGGAGCTTAAAGAGTTTCAACAGAACAGGAACCAGGATGATCAACTACATGAAACAACTTCAGTACAGGGAGCTGAGCTTCTTCACCTGCAGGAGAATCATGGAAAAAGCAAGTTGGCAGTGACCGTCTCTCCTTATAAACTGAATTTTGACTGTGGCAATCTCAGGGAAAGCAGAAATACCATTTGTTGTCCACTTTTATACTTTTCCCTGATCATTTACTGCTGCTCACTGTTCTAGATCAGGTATCAGGCTACATGCTCCGAGTACAGCCTTTCTCATGTTCTATGGCCCCATGCTAAATATATCATGATAAAAATGTGCATAATTTATGTTACGGAGTAGGTGACTGGGAGTTATGTTGCCGGAATTCTCAGAAACAAAATAGACATTTGAGAAAAATGGATTTTATCTGGCTTTAAGATTTATATAGTCTTTGTGGTGTTCCTAATAAAACAGAGGTCTTATTGTCACAGTCACTGGGGAGGTAAGGATAGGAGACAGAAATCCTGGATATCTTTGAGCACTCCTGGTTTAGCTATGCAACGTAGAGCTGCTTTAGTTTGTAAATGTTGGATTGCAAACCAAATAATCTGAGTGCGTGGCTGAAGTGGTCACATCTCTTTTTCTGGATGCACAAATGGCTATAGTACAATGAGGGTGGCAGATCTGTGCCTCCCAAAGACCCCAGGGAAAGGAAGATTCTCAAGCCCAGCCCTACTTACCTTACAGTACTATGTCTAGAATTGCAAAAGTCAGATGAAGGAATGCCTGTAATTTTGCTGCAATCCTTTCACAAGCACTAAAGCAAGCTTCTCAAAAATCTTACGCTAGAATTAGAGCTGAGAGTTAATTTTAAAAATCATAAACATATGGTTTGTCTGTTCCCAGATGAAAAGATAAATCAGAAAAAAAAAACTTAGTTGGCTTGCAAGCCATTTAAACATCACTTTATATAAAATATCTTCAATCTATTTTAAGTTCTATGGGGAGGATCCTTCAGCTAATTATTTTAAAAATACATATACACACAAACTTAAGTACTAAGAGCAAAGAGATTCAGCTCTGGATTAGGGAATGCAAATCAGCTCTCAGAATACAAGCAGCAAAGCTAACAAGAGATTAGCATAGAAGATGCAAAGCTAACAGGGGATTAGCTTTCAGAAGAGCTTACCAGTTTATCATTATGAACAGAAAATATAATATAAAAAAGGAAAGAAGAACAAAAATAACCATGAGGGAAAATATACTAAAACTACTGAACTGTAGCTGCAGTGAGTATATTGCACTGTATTTCTAAGCACAGGGCTGAACATGGACTTCATACCAAACCTGCCTTACACTGAAGTGAGTGCAAGCCGAAGGTAAAGCAAGGTGTTTTAAATTAATTTCAAAGCCTCACTCACATTATTCAGTAGTTGAGCTTCAAACATGCTTCCATCCAGAGTTAGATGGAGTCCCACAGTAAATAGGTAAAATGGGTTTGCCTTAGAAATCGTAACAGTTGGGCACAGATCCTGGCCACTTGGCTGATACTACTTAGGTTCCCAAATCCCCCCAACATACATATATATATATATGACGAGCACAAACCTAAATGACCCATCAGTCAAAAGAAAGGTGTAATCTTTTTACCATACAGTTGAGAGGTACTAAGGACAAGAAGTTAGAAGGTTTGTAATATAAATAAAATGTTAAAACATTGATTCCTAGGGAACATTAGAAGTTAAACAAGTGCAAGAACTTGTTCTGAAATGTGGAAACTAGCACACAAAGTTTATTTGGTCTGCAGACAGTAGAATTGCATTGGTTGTTATTTCACATATACCTTTTAAGTTTTTTTTTAATCTATTCATAGTATAATTATATCTCACTTTTAAAAAACCCAAGGTCAGTGTTCTAAACTGTACCATGTATCTGCATGGGAAATTTGAAAAGACTGAGAAAGCTGAATTCAGTTCAGAGGTGTCCTCACCCTAAATCGTTAAGAAGGTTTTTTTGTAACTTGAATGCTCCAGCTCCAAGTTCTGCTTCACTGGGAAGGAGCATTTCCTTTTCTTTACCTCTGCTCTGTAGAGTCAGTAGCAGATACCTTTGTGTTAAGAAGCTTGGAACAGATTGTTCTTGTGATTATCCAACATACCCGACCTAACCTCATACTGTCACCTGCACTGGTTTTATTTCAAAATATTGGTTTGACCTGCATTTTAAAGTTTTAGCTGTCAGTAATTACATACTAGTTTCCATTCCAGAAGTAATAGGAAAGTTACAACACATAAGGGATCCAAAAGATAATTGCAGTGAACTTCAGGTCCTTTCCCAACAAGCAACAAAACTGCAGTCCCTTAGAAAGTTAAACATTAGAAGAAATAAGCTCCATATACTGGCAAATGCATCAGGAAACCTTCCATTGATAAACCTGGGAGTACAGATAAAGCATAATAAAAGTATTATGAAAGTCACACTTCGTTACAACCTGCCACTACCATAGTTATACATCATATGTATTAATTTCTGTCCATCTAAAACAATTATTTTGTCCTTAACTGTATAAAGAGTTAACACACTTACTTGATGTTCTTGTTGCCCTAGTGAAAGGCACTTAAATTTTTAACCATTTTAATTTTTTTAAATTTCAAGGTCTTTATCCCAGTCGCCTTTAGATTGTGGACAATGCAAATTGAGTACCGTGCTGTATGACACTTTACTAAACTTCAGGTACACATTTCTGATGATCTGGACTAAACTTATTGAGAAACATTTGCTCTTCACAAATATTTCAATGAATCATACCTGTCACAGATTAATTAGTAGCATCCCAAAAGAATACTGAAGTAAATCTGTGCACCTAATTCTCCACCGACAGCACCTTGCAAAGACTTTTAAACCAATGCGAAGAGCAAATACTTTACTGTCCCTGTTTAGCAGGCTGTTACATTGCCTTTGGACAGGTGTAACTTAAAATTATCCACACACATTTATCTGGGATGCTAGATTAATTACATTTTCCAATTTAATTATGCTGACATAATATCTGTGACAGACATATTGCACATTATTCCACTTTTGAGTCAGTCAGTCTCAAACGATTCATTCTTGAAGCCCCATCATTATTATGCCTGCATTAAACTGAAGAGTGCATTTCTGATGGTGTCACACCTGAATGGTGCAGGTTAAGGAGGACGTGGTACTGTTTGCCAATCTATCTTCCCTCCATTGCTGTAGATAACTAATCTTCAAGACAAGTGTGCCTGCATATTTTACTCTGATTTCTGTGCTGATTACTACTGAAACACAGAATAATACCTGCTACTTTTGAACTGCAGCACTACCTTTAAAACTTAAAAATCTAATCTTTAAATCAAAAGAAATTACGTTAATTTTCCTACGGAACCCGTAGAAGTAGGTGTCCTGTCCTTATGGCAGTTCCGTGGGATGTAAGCATGTTAATCTTGTAGGCTTTACTGACAGTCTTTTAAGAGTCTGGCAAAACAATTTCATGCTGACAGCAGTTAAGCCTCCCATACAGAGATCACCTGTTTCTATTTAACTGCAATGTCACTGCTACAGTTATAACCCTCTACCACAACAGCCACGGAATATGGTAGTAGGCAATAACAGAAAAGAGCAGAATTGCTGAAGAGAAATCTGAAGACTTGGCTTTTTAATTCCCTTAACATATGATAAGTGAAGAATTCAGAGTCTGTTTTCAGAGTTTGAAGTCTATATGCTGCTGGATAGTTTTGGCTTAAATAAAGCTGTGGCTACGTTGTATGCTAAGCTCTGTTGAGCATTCAAATTTGTTTTCCTCCCGCATCTTTTCTTTCCCTGTGCCCACCTCTCCTGAAAGGGAAAGTCAATAATGTTACCCACTGTATGTTCTGGAAAATCCTTCCACCTACAATATTGGTAATGTACTCAATTCTTTTATTGTTAAAAAGGCAAGAAGCTCTTGCCTGTTGTGGGTTGCCCCGAAAAAAACTCTATATATAGTTTCTGCTTGAACCTTGGGGTTCAGCTGGTTACTTGAGACTCATTCTCAGGCAAGAAGAAGGGCACCTAAGAATTTTACTACTTTTGATAAGTTACTTTGAAATTGTCCTGGTTTCAGCTGGAGTAGAATTTTCTTCTTAGTAGCTGGCACAGTGCTACATTTTGGATTTAGTATGAGAATAACGTTGATAACACACTGATGGTTTAGTTGTTGCTGAGTAGAGCTTGCTCTAAATGAAGGACTTTTCAACTTTCACATCCTCTGCCAGCGAGGAGATGAGTGAGAAGCTGGGCTGGAGCAGAGCCAGGACAGCTGACCTGAACTAGCCAGAGGGATATTCCATACTGTAGAACGCCATGTTCAGTATATAAACTGGGGGAGCTGGCTGGGGGCCACTGATCGCTGCTGGGGGACTGGCTGGGCATTGGTCAGTGGGTGGTGAGCAGTTGTGTTGTCCATCACTTGTTTGTTCTTTTTCCCTTGGGTTTTATTTCTCTCTCTCCCTCTCCTCTTCATTGCAATTGTTAATTTTATTTTTTTTTTTACTTAATTTCAATTACTATATTGTCTTATCTCAAACCAAGGGGTTTACCTTTTTTCTGATCCTCCTCCCCATCCCACCAGGGGGGTGGGAGGGGTGGGGGGTGGGGAGCGGCATGGGGGGCAGTGAGCAAGGTGCTGCATGGTACTTAGTTGCTGGCTGGTGTTAAACCATGACAGATACATCACTTTACCAAGTTTTAGTGACTTCCTGCAATACATACAGCTGGGTAGCCAGATTTAGAAACAGCCTTTAAGAGTGTTGCTCTTAAACGCTAGTTTGTGGAGCTAGGCAAAATACTGACCTTAAAGCCTTTATCAGATTTGCATGCTGTAATTTTTTTTCTTTACACAGGGAGTAATATTCTTCTAGTCTTAAATTATTTTCGAGTTAGTTTGAAGTAAAAATTCTGACCATTAACAAGTCAAATTTATATGTAAGAACAGAAGAGTACATCTCTGTTTTCCTCTGTAGCAGCAACTCAGACAATACATGTATCTGCACAAAGTCAACATTTTTAGATGTTCAAAATGCTGGGTACAGAAAACCCCTACATGATCTCAGTTGACTAGCTACACATAGCGCATTTAGGAATTACTTTTACTATGCTCTAATTTATTCTTACAGGTGATTAAAGTTGAGCAATTATACATTGTGGGTTTTCCCATAAATTACAACTTATTTTAAGTGTTAGATTGTCATCTGTATATGATACTGGCTAAATTACTTGCAACAAATCTAGCACAAGTTCTTAACCTGTAGACCTCTGAGATCAGGCTTACAGTTACTCAAAAGTTTTGCTCTGGAAGATTTTTTCCTCACCTACTTTTGTTTAGCTTTCAGCTCCTGATTGATATGTCTAGATTTTCTCTCTGGTTGTTGATTTCTTGTTTTCAGAAACCAAAGTTCACTTAGCTGGCTTAGGATATTGTATGGGATCAAGTAAATAGCAAATTTTTATGGCCTCTGTAAATTTGTTCCTGAACTTTTATTTAGGTTACTAATAATGGGTAATATGGTGGCCAGAACTGCTTGAACAGACTTTTTCATTCCAGTGGAATGATGATCATCCATTTTGATTTTTGCCAGTTACTTTGGGGTTTTTTTTCTGTGATAGGTGTTGTATATCAGCTGATTACTACTGTCACTCTCCAGTAAGGTCAGCTGCTTTGCCCTCTCCTTTCTTAAAGGAGGTTGCTTGGTAAAACTTACAGTGAGGAATAATTGCTGTTCTGGCTTTCTGTGACATTTTGAAGTGCAAATAGTGACACATTATGCCACCTAGTGTAACTTTACTATTAACAACTGCACAACACTCAGGTTAACGCTATGTCTATGACCAACATGCATAGCAGTAGTTGACACAGTTTGAGTCAACGTGTACAGGAGTGTGCATTCTGGTGTTATACCTTGGGTTCTGGTGCTGCTCCTTGGTAACGTTAGGCAAGGACCATTTCCACTGATTTATCTCCACCACCCTACTATGTCAGTCACTCAGATGCTATGCAGAACTAGTTTCTTTTGTCAAATCAAGGTCTCTGGCAGATCCTCCTTGAACATTTCATCCACTCCAACCTGTAGGACTCATGGTAGAAGTATCTCAATCTATTTCATGTTAGCACTACTTTCAAGAGAAGTAACACATCATTACAAGATCAGCTATTTATCAGTTCTTTGCTGGCCATCTTATTTGGCCAGGTAATTCTGCAGGATTTCCCATACTATGGGAGAAACAATGCCTCCCGCTGATTTTTCATGTGATGCACATACTTCCAGGATTGTTCACCAGCAGTGGCACAGCCTGAGCTCACTGGAGCAAGTACGTGACACTGTTGCAGGTACATGAGGCAGTGCAGGCACTTCAGCTCACTGGTGCCACTGACAGCTTTTCACAAGACCACTATCACCTTCACTTCTTTTGGGACATTATGAGGTATCTCGTTACTCAAAAATACCACATTGGCAAGGCAACATATTTGAGCTGTGTACTTATTACCATCCACATGAACATATATCTTAATTTACCCTTGCATCATACAGTGCGGTTTTGCTGTTTCATTCCTTATGTGACACTTGAACAGAATTTGGGACAAACTGAGATACCAATGGTGCAAGATGCCTTTTCTACAGACTTTCTATGTAGTTTCTTGCTATGCAATCTAAATGTGGCAGACTTCTGGAAACAATAGTATGCATGAGGTTTTTCTTTTAGTATTTCCCTACTTGTACGCTTGTTTCTATTTGCAAACCCAGTGTTATTTTGGTATATTTTTATTTGAATATTCAACATTAAAAATGAAAAAAATAGGGAAGTACAGCGAGCTACTTTCAAAATCTGTCTGGCTACCTCTTGAATGGATGTTTGTGGTGATACAGATGCACACATGCTATGCTTGCACATTGGTTTTGTTTGTATTTTCCCTGTTATTTTCTTCTGACTGAAATTCTCTGTTAAATATTACAATATATAGCATAATACAAGAGAAACAAAGCATCGTTAAGTGTTTTTTACTATGCTCAGGAAATGTAGATGAGAGTGTAAAAAAGAAAAAATAGGCAATTTTCATCCCAAAGCTCCACATTAAAAAATTGGGATGACAACCATAAAATCATAAATGTCCTAGTGAAATTGAGGCAGGTGGCAATGACAGCTGTTTCAAAATTCATCAAAATCTTCAGGGTTTTTGAATTATATGAGATATAATATACTCACATGGATAATATTCAGCTTTTGATGAGAGTACTGTTTTGGTGAATAAAGGTAACTGGAAATTTAATGAACTTGATCTTTTGACACGTTTTTTCATACAACAACAGGTTTTTTAATAAGTTAACATTAAGTAGCTTCAATAAAGTAGATCTAGAACAGCTACTTGTCATATATCAGAATATCTTTTTACATAGAATCATCAAATCAGGATGCTTCTAACAGGGCTCTGCAAAGAGCAGCTGAATGCTGCTATTAAACATTTCTATTGCTGTTCTAGATAAAGTCCTTAGACACACTGCTGCCAACCTGGAGACTGGTGATAATAACAAAACAGTCTTGTTGGATCACACAGCAGGCTGAAGATATTCAAGAAACAATGCTTTATACATCTATAAAGATGAATTGCAGTCCTTGGTCATGGACAGGGGAATCCTGAAAGGGATGTGTAAGAGAAAACCAGTTTACTGTAACCTCAGTGTAATCTGATCCTTGACTGTAAACAAAGAAGTGGGGACTTAATCTGTCAGGGTGATGTTGCTGACTGCAGTGTTGGAATACTACATATTCTACTGCTGTTCACATTTAACAAATCGAGCAGGCAGAGAAAAGAACGAAAAACCACTGAGTGCAGAGAAAATGCCTTAGAGGAAGAGACTTAAAAACTTAATCTGTTTAGCATGTCAAAAAGAAGATTGAAAGGTGACTTAACACAATGCATAAGTATTTCCTTGAGAAGCGACTACCTGGTGTTAAAGGTCTTTTTACCTCAGCAAAGAAAAGATTTAATAAACCATAATAACTAGAAGCCAGACACAGTCAAGCAGAAAAGGGACGCACATTTTTAAAAAGGTTGGTTGTGCACCGATTCAAATGGACAGAAAGAGACAGTCTGCTGTTGATCTTTCTGTCTCTCTAAAATAAGTTGGCATCAACTGGCTGAAATTCAATGGCAGATATCATACATAAGGTCAGAGTAGATGATCTAATGCTCACTTCTGGCCTTAAATGCAAGTGAAAAATACCTTCCCCCCAAACCCCTATGAATATTAAGCATCAGAACTACAAAACTAAATGGAATCTGTGTTCACTAGTGTGTTTCAGGGTGGATGCTAATAATTAGTTTCATTAGTAGATGCTAATAATATGCATTTATTCGTTGAGTGGTGAACCCTACAATCAGGAGTCTGAGTAGAATATTACGGCAAAGCTACTTAATTCATGTAATATAATCAACTCAAACAATCATATATAAATTAAGTTAGACTCTTGATGTGGTGAGGACAGAATCTGAGGTGCAATAGCCCAGTGCAGTAAAATGTACTTCTGCTTCTGTATCATCAAGATCAAGTCACTTGTATCCTTCATTAAATTAGCAAGCAGATAACCAGTAGATGAGTTTTCACCACACATTGTGTTGTCTAGTAATACAATTGCTCCTACTTTTTGTGCAGATCCCACTGGCTAGAGCACAAATTTAAACTTTCTTCAGCAGAAGAATCCAATTTGTATAAAGGGTGAAGTACTTTCAAAGGGAACTCCATGAAGCTACTTGAAAGCCCAGGAATACTTAACAAATCTTGAGTGACTACGCTGCAATACACATACCTGCATCAGGAGTCTGGTGTTCAGCAATGCCTGGCTCCCACCTAACCCACCATATTATGTACTCTCCCACCATATAACAGCATGGCAAACTTATCAATGGTAATTGATCAAAACTGTCCAAAACTTTGGATCAAAAGCTATAAATTACTTTCATTTCTTATTCCTTTAGGAAAGTAACTCGGTGCTGTTCGTTTGCCTCTAATTTTCATTTGTATATTAAAACACAAGAATTAATACAATTACTTGGGTGATTTAGCCATATAAAACAGAAGAAAATCAATGTTCTTAACAAAACTATTTTTTTTAGTAGACAGTAAAACCTTAACTGGGTATTTTACCTTATAATACCCTATAATAATAGTACAGGTAGTACTAGAAAAGAATACCTGGAAATGTTTGCCAATCATAAGGAAGTTGAGAGGAATTTAATTTTAATTTTGATTCATGCAAAATTATCTTCACCTCATTTACATATAATTCTTAAAGATTGAAAGTTAATTCTATGAACAGACAAATGCATTATATTTTGCAGATAAAAGAATGAAGGCAACAAATCAGCAAAAGTCAAAATTCATATAGTAATATTTTTCTCTGTAGCCAAATCTAAAAACATAGGTAGTAATAAGTCCCAATATCTAGGAAAGGCTGTTTCATTTATAGATTTGTTGAAGCTTCCAGACACATAATAATAGCTTGCTAGTGGTTATAATAGAAATTAAACCTTGTGAAATCAACAGAATTTTTTTTTTTGGCAGTTATTTATTGCTACATCAGAGTAATCCTGAATGAATAATAGAACTGGTAACAGCCTAGTTAAGAACAAGTCCTGTACTGAAAAATGAAATTCAAAAATTTGCAACATTAATATCTCCAAAACAAAACATGAATGTAGGACCTTAGTATTCCTCATTAGGGTTGTATTTTACATAATGTCTGGAAAGGAATTAAGTTTCTTTTAATAACTTATGAACATATCATTGAAATATTTGTTGTGTCTGAATTAAAAGTACAAATGGACAGTTTTTAGATAAACTAATTAAAAGTACACACAATAAAAGATTATTCCTATATCTGTATAGTGAGGTACAGAAATCTCAATTTCAGAAGCAAGGGCTAGACTTCATAGGTAGATTTTGATAAGCAGCTCTATAATGAGAATTAAAGGGTTCATAATCAATATCTAAATTGGATGTTAATGACTAAGCTTAAAGACTTCACAGTTCAGAAACTGATGCAGGGAATTTGCCCTTGGGAATAAGTTGAGACATTGTTTAGTTTGTTTCTAGAGGTAATTACTATTAACTTAGGGTTTTTCTCAGTAATGCCTCAAGGGCAAATGAGTAAATCAAGTGTGTTTTGATAATTTGCATATAAGGTACCTTCTTAATTATATTTAGCCATAAAGCCAAGACACTTGAATGCTGCTTGGGTAATTGATCTCCAAAGTGCATCACCTGTGTTCTCTTCTCTACATATTTCAAGTTGACGGAGATGGCTTAGGAGAAGTATTCTTCCTCTTCCACTACCCTTTTGGGTAGTCTTACACTCATAGAAATGTAGCAAAGGAGAAATGCCTGTGTTCCACCAAGTCCAAAGGCTGCAATTATGCAATGTCCTTGTGTAAGCCTCACAGGCTCTGGATGAAGACAGTAAGTTGATTGCCCTCTCTCTTTGCATAAATGTACATCATTTCTGGCCACAGTATAGCCCCTTGTGAGGTAATATAGATCTGTTTTGCAAGAAAACTATCCTTCCTGGCTTAGCAGCATCTTTGAAGGTACTTGCCGGTGGCAAAAGAAGTTGTAGCTATTAAAGAATGATCACAATGATCACTTCAGTTACCATGAGCGTGTTGGGACCCTAGCAAGCTTGATCTGATCTTTTTTCTGAATTGTGAAGCCTTCAATGTAAAGTCATATAACCTCTATTTCTCCATTAACTAAGATACTGCTGACTCAAGACTGTACAGCATCTCTGCCTGTGAAACAAAGCATGCAGGCTGTCATGGTTCAATCATTGGCCTGTTATAAGAGTCAAAATGGGAATCACTTGGGCCTTATTTCCTCCAGTAAAACCAACGGACTGACCTCTTGAATGCACTTTCCAAAAGGCACATGTGAAATGCAGCTGAATCAAGAAAAATCTTCACTTCTATGAACTATCGCCAAAGACATCTAAAAGATGCAGCTTTTGTTTTAGAGTAGTTGAATGCTGTCCTCTTACTGCCCAACCTTTAATACTACATTGAATTTTCCCTTTATGGAGATATAATAGAAATAATAGTTTACATTTTGAGGTAACTCTAGCCTAATAAAAATTTAGTAGTCTGTATGTAATTAAGTCAGTCTTTGTGTAGCTCCTTTCTTTTATGGTTACTATGGAAGATACTGTAATTGGCTCATAAGAAAAAGAAAAGTTCTTACACAGATCAGTGATAGAAAAAGTAGTGTTTTCAGTGGTTTACTGTTGTTCACACAACTACTTTACTAATTTTCTAAAATACCTGCTACTAAAGAAAAAATATTTTTTTAGCTTACATCAGAAAAGATGACAGTCGCAACCCTTTTATATGAAGTTATATTCAACTAGTTTAGGTTGTGAGTTTATATGTTCTCTAGCCTGTATACTGAAGGCAGACACATGCCATAACATCAACTAAAGAACTTGTTAAGCAATGGACACCTAGAGTACTAAGGCCACAGTGTAATAGCTCATGTTGTAGATGAAGTGTAGTTTAGTAATCTGTAGCATAAAAAAAAAAAAAAAAAAAAAAAAAGAGGGGGGTGGGAGGAACCCTCCAAAAATCAACGAAAACAAACCTGATCATTGCATCCAGAGATGGGCCTTTCAACTCGAGTGTCTCTATTCCCTTGCACTTCTGTTTCAGAGATAGTGTAGGCAGAGATGTCTGTCTTCATCTGCTGGCTCATACACCCAGGGTAGGGAAACTTCAAAAGCTAGGCAAGCTTGTGAGCAACTAATGCTCATTATGAGTGCCAACATGTGGAAATAGTATCAAGTGCTTTAAATCACAGCCTTGAATGCTGTGTACTAATACTTTGCTTGCTTGTTGATAAGATTCCATAAATCTTTTAATTTAACTGCTAGGGTGAAAATGTATTGAACTTCCATGTTCTTTAAACTATCTTCCCACAAGACTTTGCACAGACTATAGGTATTAATGGCAAGACACAAAAGTACACAAATGTCTCCACATTTGAGGTCAGGACATAAATGCCCACTGAGTAACATTTTTGATAACTCAAAGGAAGCCCTGAGCGTGGGTGGGTGGAAAGCTCTTTCTTTACAAGCGTACGGGATAGGTTGCCAGTCTGCTGTGCACTGTCTTCTGTTACATACTGTTGCCCAAGAAACACTTTATATTCTTGAAATAATATAAGAGCTTTCCTGTAGATGATAAAGCCTCAGTCCCAAACAGGTATTTACCTGCTTCACCTAACTTTTATAGCAAGTTTCAACTCTTTTCCAGTGACAAGTAATTCCTTGTAGAATTGACCCTGTCTCTAGTTTTTACATTTCTAGATAAACATTAATTCAAGCAAAGGTTTCTCTGCGCTCAGTCCTATGATACAGTGGTGCTACCAAGAAAAGGTTTCTGTATATGGAATCTTGCTTCTGTTATACACAGAAATACAAACTGTGACCGTTTCATGTCAACAACCCTAGTAACATTTTTCCCCAGGTATCTAATAATACAAAATACATAATTTAAAACTGGAAGTATAATACAACTTATTTTCTACTTTAAATAGATGATTATATTATTAAAAATTAAATACTTTCTTTTTTAAAGCCATCCACAGTGCTGTTCCTATTCAATGCTGCTGTTGTCATGGTTTCACTAACTGTACTGTTATGGTTAACAGTGGTAGGCAGCTCAGCACCACAGAGCTGTTTTCTTAACTGGCCGTGTATTCTATAAAGGAGTAATTAATTAAATAATGACTGATTTCTTCTTTTATATAATAAATTTATTTTTATATATAAATGAGTATATTTATATATATTATCTGTGTAATAACTATATCTTCTGAACAAGAGGACTCATAGTGCCAAACTTTAATCCCAAAAACGTGTCTTAAATATGCTTCACTTTTGTTAATACATTGCATTTCTTTTATTCTTTATTTCCCCCCACAAAAATACTTGCCAGAATAATATTCATTTTTTTGGTACAGTTAACCCTAGCATTATAATTTACAGGGGGAAATAACACTATTTTAAAATTGGGTTTATTGTCCACATAATCTTTTTTTTGGAATATATACCAGCTAATTTTCAAGGAAAGACTGCTTTATTTCTTGCTGGGGCTCTTCTGAGCAGGGGTATATACACAGGTGCTATTTAGCATGCATGCAGTGAGCCTTATACCTTCTGGAAGAGTCAGACCGGCTAGGCATGAACTGCAAATGTATGGAGAATATATATATACACCATGCACCCTGAGGAAGTTAAATCATTTGTGTAACACATGTACAGCTGGCCATGTCACAACATTGGCCCTACTGTAGATGCACTGTATGGTTGAACTGGTTATACTCCACGGACATGACCACGGGTCTGCAAATCTCAGTGAGACAAGGATGTAGTGGAAAAAAACATGTGTCAGTGCTTCATGTTCCCTCCTTGACTCAAACTGAAATTGAAAGTTCGGGTGCCAAGTCTGAATGATAAAATCCAAAGAAATCTCATTTCCAGATTTAATTCATTTCTGTAATGACTGAGTCTCACCTCTAGTAATGCAGCTTCCACCTAAAAAAGACATAAAGCAAAATCAGATTGCTAGGAAAATGTCATGTCCTTAGCACAAAAAGGATCACTGTTAATGTCACCTATATTGTCTGGCCAGGGCTGCTATAAACTTGAACATCTTTAGAGCCACACAGCTTTACAAGGTACTCTTTCTCTGTGCAGTTATAAACCCAAGACTGCTTCTAAGTATGATCTTCAGCTTCTGTAGATTACATTTACATGCTTCCAACTTTCAGGAAAAAAAGAATTCAGCAACAGATCAGGATAAGCAGCACTGGAACTGAGGGAGAAATAGCATCTCCTGGATGTAAATGATGAGCTGAAAACTGCCTGAGTTCTCAGCAAAAATGTGAACAAGGTGGAGATCTAGAGGAACTAAGCTGCTAGTAAAATAATTTTATTTGTCCTCCTTAGAAAGAACGGTCACAGAAAGCTTTGATGTTGTTCAGCCTTCATGAGCTGGAAAGCTTTCCTAGGTAACAGGTCTTTGATGCTTCATCTGCAAAGCCTTAAGCAACAGCTGTAAGAATGTGGAGTAAAATACAAAGGTTATGGACTTTTGAGCAGATCAATATATGCAAATTAGACCTTGTTATCAGACAAATATCTACTGTGTCACTTAGTACAATGTGTATTCTTGGCTGGCCTATATAAAACTCGGAAATGACTACACACAACCTCCACCTGACTAATTTTAAATGAAAATTCCACACTATATTTGAAAGTCTGTAAGAGAAATAAGAGTTTGATCTGCACTTTATGTGAACTGGAAAGCAGTGGATTTATATGAAGGAAAGCTATCAGTTTAAATCTGCTCAAGGTAAAGCAACATTTACAGCTAACTAAAGTGCAACCTGCAAGAACTGCACCTGTATCAGCAGAAGTTTAGAAATAACAGTTGCTAAGGCTTTCTCTGAATGAGGGTTAATGCAGACACATTGCCATACCTGTCAGATCATTACATATAAGCAATGAAACTTTCTTCCTGACTCTCTGGAAAAATCCAGTCCTGTAAATAGCTTCTCTAACAGACAGAAACCTCAATTTGAAGATGCAGGGTTTGTGGAAACAATATGGCTTAAGGAGTTCCTGCCTTGGCAAGTCGTGACAGTTCACTGTCCCCTTTGTTCATCTGTGTGCTGGATTCCCCCGTGGACTGATGGCAGTTTGAAACAAACATAAGCATACATAGAGAATAAGGGAGGGATGAAGAGAGACCAGTATTTAAAGAGTATTTTGGTCCAGATTGGACATGGCTATGCAATCATTTGGTTTGACACAGCTGACAACCCGGCAAGTTGCAGGAGCAATAACAAGAGCAGGTATGGTGAGGGAGTGGAGGCTGACAGGAGCTCCTGAAGTCAACATTGCCACCAAAGCCCTTCACCAAAAATGAAAGCATTACTTTCATATCACAAGGCATAAATGACAAAATGAAAATCAAGTTTTATGGCTCAACAGAAATCTTCCTAGCACCTAAAGATAAGAGAATAAGGATAGAAGGAAGGATAAATAAAACTGCATTAACAGTACTTAATTTTAAAGTTAACTAAAATAAAAATAACTTCATCTTGTCATTCAAAATCAGCCATGCTCCAATTACAAGACAATGAAAAGTTAATAAAGGAAATGCTTTATTTACCAGAATGTGTAATTAATCCACTGTAGAATCTACATATCTTTTTGTAAATGTATGGATTCTATAGGCAAGTTCAGAATTCACCATAAAATCTTCCACAGTTACATTAGGGAAAAATAAACTAATCTGTTGACATTTTCATGCTTCAGGACATGTATGTCTACTAACTGGGGGGAATTGAAAAGAAACTTCTAAAAGTAGGTTACCACATTGTTCTTGCATTTTCCTCTGCCTTACACTGCTCATTGTCAGGCAGAATATATTGGATTAGCATTCTATGTTCTCATCTACAGCATATCTGTGATTTCTACTGAATGGAAACAGACTGGCCTGATTTTGTATTATGGGTACAACATTGATAATAACTAATGGTGATTCTCCTAGTCTATGTGATAAAAGACCAAACATTATAGCAGTAGGCACAGAAAAATATCTCCAGTGTCACACAACACTTCACATGCTGTGGTATTCAGTTTAAGAATGTTTTGGTTGTCTTCAGGGGCTGAAGTTGCGGCTGAGTTCAGCTCCAGCTGAAGATGCTGTGAGTTTTTTCAATTAATTAAGCATGAGCTTAACCTGCTCTAAACCAACTCATATTTCATACAATGATTTTGTATACAGCTTCCTGTATGCCTTATTTTGGTTGTAGCACATATGGATCTACTTACCTCTAAAGTACATTGAAAAAGACTATTTAAAAGTGCATGAAAATTTGTGCAAGTCAGACTGTTGCCCATTTAGGATTGTAATTAAGTAGAGGTAAACATTGTTGCAGCAAAAGTCTCTATAATGGCATTTTCCTATAGGTTTTCCTAAGAACACTGCTATGATTTCTACCACCAGTGTTGTAGGCTACTTGTCTTGAAGAAAACCTAGCAACCCTGAGTTACTACTTTACAGAAGTGTGTTTAAAACCTGATATAAACAAACAAAAAAAAAAGCCAGGCAATAAAGAGCCATCATTGGAAAGGAGTAAGTTTCTTGTAAAGTACTAAAACTAAATTAGGGACATAAACCAAGTGTGTGAACAAAAAATCAGAATTTGGAGGAAAATATGCTGAACAATAAAGGGGATGTACAAACTAAAACATTCTAAACAATCAACAAGAAATGAAGTCTTTATTTCAGTACAAGATATATTGAATGTACTGTCAGACAATATCACTTGGTCATAGACTCAGGCAAATTGTGTCTAATGAATTGCCTTGTAGGCACTGAAGTCACCTGCCAGGTGAAGGGCCTCACGCAACTCAAATCTTACTGGTTTAGGGACTGTCTAACAAATGTTTCAGCTGGTACTTTGCAGAGATGTGGTTACATGCCAGCATATGGACATAAAAACTCATGGGTGTACATAGATATGCAGGTATGTTATGTCAGTAAATTAATTGTTTTTTTTCTTCTCTGCTACTGAAATTCCCTACAATTCCAAGAGACAGCTAAAAAAAGAAAAACAAAAAAACCCACCAACATTTTCTATGCAGACAGTTTACAGGCAGAAAAGCTTTACTTTTTATGGTATCTGCGATGTGAAAATTAAATAACTAAAATACTTTGAGAAGATTTTATCGGATTTCATGAAGTCTGTCATCCCACCCCCACCCCCCACCCGCACCCTGTGATGTGCATTGAACTTCTTTCAGGAATTTCAGGACTGCTGAGTGATGTCATTTTCCTTAGTAAAATTAGCTGGAGGGGCTTTGAAATTGTATGGCTTTTACTTCTGCAGCATAAGAAATCAAAACCATGCAGTATTCCCGGTCTTTGGCAGGAATTCCCAGAAGAAGGAATTAGTTTTTGCTGAACCACAAAAGTGCTTAGGGTTGTGGGGAGAAAGACACAGGGAGCATCAAACCAAGGTTTGTTTCTGAAAACACTAAGACATATTTGATGTTTCATACTTTGAAAAGAAGCTTAGCTTTGCTGAAGACTGAAGCTGCAATGAAGGGTGACAACTTGTTCAGAGGTGCGTTGAACAGAGCTTTAGCACTAATTACAGCAAAGGCCAGACAAAGACCCAGGCACTAACATTTCTGCTAAAGAGGCACAGCAGGAACTAAAGATGAGCTAGTTTTGAAATAAAATTGATTACTAGAGCAAAGAATTTAGTCTTCTTGTTATGTAGTTTCTGTTGTTCTTTTTGTTAGGGTTTTGGCTTTTTTTTTTTTTTTTTTTTTAGCTGTACTGATGGCTTGAATGCCTTTCAGTATTTCTGTGGTAATTTCGAGTAATATATCCAGTAAATTATTGGAAAGGACAATGAACAAAGTCTGTAAATTGAGTTGCAATACATATAAGCTATTCATTCAATTAAGATTATTTTTTTCCTTTTCCAACTTCTGTTGATTTTTGCTTTGAGTGTTAGAATAGTTAGTATAATTTTGTAAGAAAAATTATGCCAAAGATATAAGAATGAAGTCTTTCAAAATGAAGGTAACAAATGAGAACTTCCTTGAATAATTGATTTGGACATATAAAACTTGACAAGTCACAGAGGAGAGAATTGCATAGGAAAAAAATATTTGGAAATATTAGAATTAGTTACTTCAGTAACTAGGAATTAGAAGGGGCCTTCGTGATCTAGTCCTGAAATACAACAGCTCAGTATAGCATGGAGTTCTTTCCTTAGACCGACTGCACTACCTGTAACAGAATCTTTCTTGACTCCTTATCCTGCAGTTGGTAGCCTCAATCGTTCAGACCATCACTCCTGCCGTACTTAAACCTTCTAATTTCTAGATGAATTTTGTTGTGACCTGTTTAAACTCCATTCTCCGCTAGCACTGTCATTTAGTTCAAACAGTTTTCTCTCCCAGTTGTGTATCCTGCCCCTGATTTATTTATGGAGAGAAATCTTATCCCCTCAGATGTTGTTTCATTGAACTGAGTAGACGCCTAGTTCTCCCCTCCATTGCTACTGGAAATGCCCATTCCAATGTATCAGGTAGCCACATCTTCCTCTCGCCCTCCCTCTTTCAACATGGCCATATGCCAGCAGCAACATGTGCCTCCTGTGCCTGTCTAATACATCAGACTCGCTGAACCACCGCTCAACCATTTCTACACCACAGTTATTTCTCTTTAACAAGATAGAGATTAAAGCAGGAGTTATTAATGTGTGAGAGCTACCTTGTGTGTTGCAACACTGACTTCTATCAATCTTTGAGCGCATTCAGTAAGGTATCTTCTCTCTTTTCTGCACTGACACAGATACAAGGATGGGCAGCATCCAGCCCCCCTTGCATTCTAACCTCCCCAGGTGTGGCTGGCTAAGTTGTGCAATATAATAAAACTCAGTAACAGCAGACTGTTAGTAAGTAAGGTATTCTTTATTGCAACACTGGGGTAGCACTGGGGATAACTGCACCATAAGTGCTCAAACAATCTGGCAAACTTTTAGAGACTATATACCATAATCACAAGATTTCCGAGAACTCATTTACATATACATGAGATTTCCTGGAACTCATTAATATATGCAAACGTCTGGTACACATGCGCAGTGGTCTTCCCTGGTGGTTTTTGTGTGGTCGTCAGGGTCTTCAGCTGAAGGCTTGTAGTCTTTTTCACTATGCCCATTGATTGACCTTTTACTTCTGAGCAAACTCAGTTCTGGGATCAGTAGACTATATCCTTTGAGGCTGTTGTTGCCATGCTCCAGTAACTTTCTTATATCTGTGGCTTTCTGTATCCCTTCTCTAGACTGAGTTGTCTACCAGATTATTCCTCCCCCCTTATTTTACACCCATCCCTTATTTTACAACCATCTGGATCCTCTTTTGTTGACCTAAGTATCTAAGGTACTCACCACACCTTCCTTGGTTTCAGGGCCTTAATCCTTTCAACACCATTTCCCTTCTTAGTGATACCTGCAAATTTCAGGAATCTTCCAACTTTCTTGTGAGGATTGTTTAAAAAAAAGCCAAACCGTTCATTCAGATCTTTGTTTTAGCTATGGATGTAGTCACGTGGTAAACACTGACCTACTAGAAATTCTTGCTACAAAATCAGATACTTCAGTTGTTCATTACTGTGGTGTGTTTTTTTCACTGATTTTCCTAGTAAGAATTTATTGGTTCCTCAAAATATCAGTGTATTAAACTCTTACAGAATGATTTTTATTTGAACTGGCAATGGAAATGTCTCTACCCTCATTTCTAATAGTCTGGTTTTCCAATTTATTCACTGTTTTCCCCTCTTAGGAAAAGCAGAGGTTAAGGTTTCATTTTGTCTTTTGGACTGTATCAGTATCATCTGAACTGCTAATCATCACTCTTTCCTTACTCTGTTTTTATTTGTGTAGTTTGTTTTTTGTATGTAGAGTGTTTAATGTTTACTATTGGTTTTAATATTGTACGATCAAACTTGGTGCCCCTTTAGACTATATTTATTTTACTCCTGCAGTTCTTGATCTCTAACATCCAGCTTTTTCAAAATCAAGGCTTTTGTCTCACTTTTTCTAAATTCATCCTTTAATCCTAATATGCCTTGTAAAGGAATTTTTAATCTATTTAAATTTCTGATAAAATTTTTACCTTGCTTAGAAATCAAATTTCTTTGATTTTGAGAAATTCTGAGCCTCTTCTAAATTCAAGGCCTTAAGCTCTTACTTCAGCTAATTTTACTAACAGTTTCTCTTCACTGATCAAAATTGAGCTTCTGAAATTCACAAATTTACCACAGAACCTTATCAATTTTCTATTTAACAGAAATAAAGTTATGATTGTTGATAACACTTTTCCCAACCCCCCTCTCACTCCCATGGCCACCATTTTGATCACATTTTAATGTCTTACTGAAATAACTTCTGGCATCACTTTTTGTTAGTGATTAGCTGTTGAAAAACTTTGTCAGCTATGAGATTCCACAATATACAGACCTTTAACTACATTGTTAGGTCTATCATTAGCAAATTAAGGTATTTAATAATGACAAGATCTTATATACTGATTCTCGTGCTTTATTTCTGCATCATTTTTTCCTACCCAAATCTGATCCAGGGAATCTATTACAGTACTATCCCAATACAATCTAGTTTATTAACCTTCCTCAAAATGAATTTTGTCTTGCAGCAGATTTTAGTCTATTCCTGGCTATTTCTCCTTGTTTCTTAGCATCTGATATAGCACCACATATAGCGGTATTCATCATATTTACTTTTACATCTGTCTTTCCTGAAGGATTTGTGCCTGTCAGTAGCTGTACTCTGCCATGATTGCCATGTTAATAACTGCTTTCAGGTTCTACTCTAGTAATTCTGGTAGCACCATTTGATGTCTGGGGTCCTGAACTGAGCACAGGCCTTTCAGCTACTGGTTGCTTGTTTTTTGTCCCATCCAAGCTTTTCACTATTTACATTACTTTCCTGCAAATCTCACCTGTAACTATATAACTTTCTGATATCTGATACTGTTATACTCACTGCCATACCCTCATTTATCAGTGTTTCTCTGTATGATTTACAGTCATGTGTAAAGCTACATACATATCTCTCAAAAATGTTCATTTTTTAAAAAGTTTTTCTTGCCAGTTCAGACTAACCTCAGTCCAAACAATGTTATTTCCCTAGGCTGTGAGATAACTAATACTTTCTCTATCCACGCTTCCAAGTGCTCAAACTTTCTTCAGCCTCCCTTGAAGATTTATTAGTGTTTGAGCAGTTTGTTCATCTTCCTTGTTGTGTTTCTCTTTCCTCCCACAGGTCAAAAAAATTTTCACTGAAAATAAAAAAGTTTCGATTGCTTTAACTCTCTCCCCTGCCAGCCCCAATGGACTTTTTCAATCTGTTCAGGGAAGTCCTAAATAGCATTATTTTCTGAAATTTGCCGGATGATCTTTGGCATATTGAAATGCATCCTTTTTAGCCTCAGGTACATATCTTGTAACAAAAATTCTGGTGCTATATTTTGTGTCTGTTCGTGGCATTCAAGCTGGTGATAAACAGACCTATCTTTCGGCAGGAGTCTAGAAATCTCTCTCCCTTTCTCTGTTGTGATCAAAGAGAGGGAGTTTCTCTCCAGCTCTGAGCTGATGCCTTACAATGCAAAGCCTTCCACTGGCAGAAAGACAGCCAAACTAACCCCTGGTGGAACGAGGTGTACTCTTCTCTCACTAGGCACAAGTCCCTTTCATATTCCCTCTTTGAGCTTCCAAATTCATCTCACAAGAGACCAAAGCTCATTAAAGCAGATGAGAAACTTTGTAATATTTTAAATAAGGGATCAAGTCTACAACATCTGTAGTGCTTCTAATTTAGTGTTTTCATGTAAATGTACATAGCTTTACAGTGTATTCTCTTCCAATTCCTTTTAATGTTCTTTCATTGTGAGAGAAGGTCTGACTATATAATTTATGTCTCCATTTTCTTCCTTATTCAGTATACTTCTTACATGCCCTTTTATTCATCTCTTGTCTAAAGTAACTTATCCTATGAAATAAATTTTAAAACAAAATACAAAAGCCCATACATTTCTTTTCAGCTATCATGTTAGTCACAGGATGAAAGTAAAGCTGATGAAAGCATCTAACAGACATTTCTAACAGCTGTTATGACTGGCAGAGACATACGAATTGTTCACTGCATCCCTAATCTTTCTTTTTTTCCTCCAGATTTATCTAGCTTGATTACTAATTTTCAGTTACTAATGTCATCCTAGAATAATCAGTTCCTGAACGATCAAATACTTCAATCATACACAGGAACGACACAGATTTCTCATCTGGCCATTACAAGTTTATAGACTGCAACTACCGGATTTTCTCTTTTGGCTTGCTGCTACAAAAACAACAACAAAAAATTTTCACACTCTAAGACTTGCAAGGTATCCAGAAATTTTATATACATACATATATATATATATATATATATATAAACCACAGAGACCAATGGTTAAGCAGTAACTAATCAACACACAGTATATCAAGCAAAGAGCCTCAGACTTCACATTAAGTTAGAAGTTTCAGAGGGAGCTCTGTAACTGGAGTCAACCTAGGATAAAAAGCTCAGTAGCATTCAACAGACATAAATTTCTCTCCTGACTCTTTCCCAAATTGAGTTATCTTAAAGGGATTATAATGAGGAACTATCCTAGCACCAAAGATGCAAACAAAATGTTCTTTCTAAGAAGTCACAGAGCCGTTACTGAAGATGGTGCCAGATGCAATCTTTGATGGGGTATAAAATTCTTGTTAGTGAAACTACCCAGATACATATAATCTAAGAATTTATCCCTGAAAACACAAACTTATCCCACCTAAACTCTGCTCTCATTCTGATCACTGCCCTTTGCATCCTGCCTGTTGACCTCAGGTATTTTTTGTCTAAAGGAACAGAATCAGCATATTTTCTTGCCATCCTTGCCATACTCCAAATTGGAAGGTATAGAATATAGAAACTTGATTTAAGCCAAAATGTTCAGCTGTTCACATCGCTAAGTAACTGACATATCACTTCATCAATTAAAGCAAAGCTAAAGGCAGATTTATTTATTAAAAAAACCCAAAAAACCAAACACACACACACAGAAAAAAACCCAACCACAAACTACTTCAGCCAATGTTTCTGAATTTTAGCAGGGGACCAAGATTTTAAAGATTCTTGAAAAAATTAAGGGTGTTTTCTCAAAGAAACAGTTGCAAATGATGCCTGTTAAGCCCAGCAGCTGTGTTAGGGAGCTTACACTTCGACACAGCGCCTGAGGCAAGTCAGTGTCCTGAGATGGGATATAGCTACCCAGCAAGCTGAGCAGGAAGCCACTGAGTTAATAGGAAATACTGAGTACATGAACTGTTGTTCAAATTCCCTCAGGCATCTAATTTCAGAGCACTAAGGCAACCCTCTATCCATCACCCAAAATAATCCCCTAAAAAAGATGTCCTTACCCTTCCTCCCCCTGTCCACCACAGACTTGACCAGGGTGTTGTTTTTCCTTTTCACCTCCATTTCCCCAATGCCTGTGTCTGGAGAAGCTTCTGCTTCCCCTTCTAACAGCCTTTGGGAATCTTTCAGGGTGCAGAGAGAAAAAAAAAAAAAAACCAACGTGCTGGCTTTCAAGTCCTCACCACCTTTTCTTAGTTCTTTTCCAACAGGGGGCAATGTGCTGTTTTTTTTCAGCCGTTAGGAGCTGTCAGTGGCTGTGATCTTTTGTCTCCAGCCTCAAGTCAGTAAATCACTAGGCATCTCTGCTGATGGTATGCTGATGAGCTTGATGCTCCTACTTAGTGGCTTCTGTCTCCTTATCTCAGTGTCTAATGGCTCCAACTTGTTCTTCATTTTCTTGCCATTATCTCTTACTGGCTTCAACCTTTTGCTTGGTTCAATCTGTCCCTCACTTTCTTCTGGGTGTCTCCTTTGCTGTTTGTTTTAAACTATCTTGTTTTTCTGGTCTAGATGTATTGGAAGCTGAATGTAGATGTATGGTAATATTTCGGACCTTCTGACAAAGATGCTATTAACCCATGACAATTTTATTTTTCTACCCTTCCCTCACTGCTTCCACACCCAGACCCTCCCGTTCAGATCTCAGCCTTTTGAACTTTCTCTGTCTTTTTTTCTTGTGTGGAGGGAACAGGCATTTGAGAATTTTTATTACACTATTCAAAACGTTAATTATTTAAAAGCAGCACAACTTGGTTAAATTAAAAAGTTTTAGCTTATTTAATAAAATTTTCGAATGTACTGACACATCAAATGTTTACACTAAACTTTTAGTTTAGAAAACTTGATACTCAGCATATTACTGTGAATAGAACTCCTTTTCATCCCCCAAGGGATGAAGGATCGATCTGATATCCTTCGGGCTTTTAATGAAACTCAGATATTATTTTGGGGTTTTGCTGGCTTTCTTTCTGTGTCTGTTGATTCAGCAGAGTCCAGTTTACAGTGTGGAACTTCAACAAGATCAGCTGTAAGTATGAAACACAGAACTAATAGTAGATGGTTTGGGCAAAATTTCTTCTGCTTATTCTTTCTGTGTGTATCCTTCACCTTTTTCCTGCCTCATGCTTTTATGCTCAAAAGCTATACTAAATTCCCCATAACTCCTGACTTACATTATCACAGCATTACTCATTTAGAAATAAGAGCAAGGCTGCAAGACTGCAAAACTCATTGCAGAAGGAGCACCAGACAGGATACATTTTTTCTGTGTCTCTGAACTTAGCCCAGATCTAATCAGTACTACCAACTACTATCACAAAAGAACAGCAGCAATAGCAACATACAAGGGAATAAGACAGAGAGATATTTTTACACATACTTTTGGGTTTTGTTCTTAATGTTAAGAAGATCAAGCTGCTTTACCAAATTCTACTCTTTGAATAGATAGGTTCCTGTGTTAACTATATATTGCATTTTTACCAAATAGACTTTAAAGATTAGTGTTTTGTGCATACTGATAGTTTCCTTTGCATATGCTATATAAATATCAAAAGTTATTATAACATGCACATCTATAAGACTAATGCAACTCTGCAGAAATAATATAAACTGGAGGCATGCTTATCACTAAGCAAGGTTTAAAAGTGATCTTAGGTGGTTTAAGATTTGAGTCACTGGCTCTCAAATGTCCCAAATACCATTGTCTTTGCCCACATAGCCTTCCATGATAAGTGGTTTATCTAACAATTTTTATTTTGAACCTCACCTTTTCTAAAGCAGAGGAATTTCAGTTCTCTTAAAAGCTTTGATTCCATGTCCAGCCATTCAGTTCACCTGTTTACAAATGAGCCTATCGTGTTAAGACTGCATTTACAGACAACTTGGCAAACACTGTCCACTAGTACTGTAATTCAGCTTTAGATGTGTATTTTCCTTCCTTAAGGAAATGTTTAAAGAAAGTGGTTTGCTACATTTCTTAAACAAGAGTAACTTTCAGTGCAACACCAAGAATTGTTGTTATGGACCTGATCCTAAAAACACTCATACAAATACTGATTTACGTGTCTGACTAAGGTGAGTCTTCTCTCTTAAAAGCTCATGGGGTGGGTTCCTATGGTAATTCTCAGGGAAAGGCATGACTACATCTCAACACTTGCAGGATGCTAGGTATCTTCAGCACACACTGTTCTTGGAAGAACCAGTCATTTACTCAAATTCAACATGAGATGCTAAGTAAACAAAGAAAACATTTTTGGATTGGTGTCTCTACCAGAATTTTTCCAAATTACTCTGGGCAGACATTTGAAATAAATGGGTAAACTGTTATATTTCGTTTCAGTAAGTAAATGCTTCCAGGAAGCATTGGGCATATTGAGATTGCCTTGCACAGATGGTCTGTTCATGCACAGTAATTGGAAACTTTTGGGATATGTCAGATTTATTGTGCATACAATCATAAGAAAATAAACCTAGAAGGAACCTGGGGACATTATCTAGCCTAGTGTCCTCTCTAAACCAGGATCTCTCTCCTGACATGTGCTTGTTTAAACTTGTCATTAAGTATTTCTAGTGGTGAAGACTCCAATCTCCCTAAGCCATCCATTTCAGTGCTTGCAGTTCTTACATATATGAAAGCATAGCCATATCTGACTGGAAACCTTCTGCTGGCATTTAAGGCAAAATTCCTTTTCATACTGTGTACCACAGACATGGAGAACAGTTCATTCTCTCCCTCTCTGGTAGCCTTTAAATGCTGGAAAATGTTTTAATCCCTTCTCAGTTTGTAGGTGCCTATCATATCACCACAGCTTATTCTTAACGCAGTCAGCTGCAGGGTTCAGACTGCCTGTCTCACTGCACATGTGCGGTGCATCAGTGTTTCATTCCACCCTTCTGAACACTGCGGATCTGCTATAACCAGACCCAGCTACTCTCCTGCAGTGCCACAGTCAGTGTGAGAGCTCTCAAAAGCATCCCTCTGTATGGTATATGTGCCCTTGGACTGAACCACACGTGCAGGATTTCCTGGGTGCATAGAAGTTACCTGAGGACACTGAGCTGAAATACATCTGGAAATCCCAAACAAATTCTTCAAGGTCATCCAAAGCATCCTGCATGGGAAAAACTGCTTGGGAGAGCCCAGATGTGTGGCAGTTCAGTGGGGTAGCAGGCTAACACTGGCTTTTTAAAGTTCTAGTTGTTTAAGCATGCAGACGTAAATCTACAAAACACAACAGTAAACTTTCTGGTGGTAATCAGCTGCCTCATTTGCAGTGCTCCACTATCAGAACCAAGCCAAAGTTAGCAAAAGAAAATGTCTCTGTGTAGATTATACTGTAGAGAAATGATAGCTTGAAAATATAGTCTTAGGAATACGTTTGCAGCCTTGCCAGTAACAGTTAATTAATGCACTCACTAAGGATCTATATTCAACCTCTGGAAATTCTAGGATTAGCATCTATATGGGTTTTATCTCTTTTATCTCAAGAGTGAAACTCCTCCTTTCCCATGTGCTTCTTGCCCAGTAAGGGGAGATTTAAATGAAACTTCTTTGCAGTAGTAAGATAGAAGAATGAAACTCATTAAATTATGTTCATGTGCTAACAAACACTGTGGTAGTTATCAGTAACATGGATTCTTGCAACCCACTGCCATTTCCCAGTATTTCAAGGGGAAAGAGAGTAAGCAGGAGTTTTAACTTTGAGAAACAGGCATAGGCAATTAACTGATGCCACATCAGTTCAGGATCAATGCATTACGGAGGGCATTGACAACTAAATGGAGGACAGTGGTTTAAAATAATTTTTTAAAAAAAGGAGGAAGTTTCTTTTCAATTAGGATATAATTTTTTTTCAGAATAGTTATGTTTACATGGGAAACTTTTGAGAGGAAATGATATTCCATTTCAGCAGAGAAAAGTATATTTGGAATTACTAGAATCTGGAGCATATGGAAATGAAGCTTCCCAAGCAGACAGCTGAAAATGGCACATTCAGAGAGCAGCAGAGATCTATACGGGATGGATAGCTGCCAGGCTCTTGGGAATGTTTCAAGGCTATCACTGTAGCCCCAAAAAAAGCCTGTCAAAATTTGCTGAAACTATGGGATATGAAAGAAACAAAATATTATGAAATAGCATACTAAACAACTTGTTTCATTAAAGTAAAATTTCTCCAAGATTCACTGTTTTCCTATATTAAGGTTATTCTTTCTTAAAAGTTCTAGTTTTATGAGACAGAAATAAATAGTAGAAATGTGATGTGTTCTTGGCAATCAATGAGCTGTATCATCACTAAACATGTGTCTAGCACTAAAATTACGCAATGAGATATAAAAGAGTTACCTAAGGTCCCTGGCTAAGTACCACAAAAATCAGTGAAGGAAGATCTATATATAGATATCCATTTGACACCTAGTAAAAGTATGCTAGCAGAAAAAAATCACTTTGAAATGGCAAGTGAGGCATTGGAGTTTCTTGGCTAATGCGTGTCCTCTTCCTTATTTACCCACTCCCTTACTGTTCTCCAAACTCTCTCTCCTCCAGTCCTTCCATATACCACTTTTAATGCCTTCAGTGTTGCAAGGTTGTTAACAGCCATTTTATACAAATCTCCATCTTGGGACTCGTTTTAGCATAACATTTAGTGTTTACTTAATTCTTTCTCAGGCCACCCACGTTAAAATCAATAAAACATCAAATATAACTCATCTAATATTCAGTGCAATATGATACGAAAAAACTGTCTTCATCTGTATTCGGGAGGTTTCAGGTCAGACTTTGTTCCTCACTGAACAGTTTTAATTTATTTCTATCTATCCAGTATAAATAAAGATAGTGTCATCTCCAGGTTTTATTTGGTACTAGTTGGGTACACCAGAGTATTTGATAAAATTGGAGGATATGGTTGTCAATAGTTGGTTTGTGTCACAGCTTGGCCAAGTTCTGTGACCGGCGGGTGTTTGACGGGCAGGAGAGCCCTGCAGCTGTGAGTGCAGCAGCAGCATAGTGCAGACTGCCCCACGTTTTGCAAGGGACGCCACCATCACTTTCTCACACACAATGACAACAGTGTCTTCTAATTCATTGGGAGGTCCTAGCCATATAGGTCCACTTGGAATGTCTGAAAGAAGTGATATCATGGCACAGCTCTTTCTCAATAAAAAGCAGAAATATACTGAAAATAGAAGGGCGAAGCCAAAGGCTGGGATATGCCATTTCACATCACTTTCAGCATCAACTGTGGTATTGGAGTCCTTCAGAGTGGTGGCGGGCTTTAGTTCCATTTATTATCTGCCATTTCCCAAAACAGATGGCAACAATAGCTCTTTCAGTCTATTGAGTGACTCCAGCTGAGAGAGGGAAGAGGGAAAAGGGAGACAGATTCTGGGAACAGCGAGGAACTGAATCTCTGCAAAGGAGTCTGGTGAGGGAAATGGTGCTTGGCAGTGGAAGACAGTCCAATCATTGTTCCTGCACAGCAAAGAGACTTTCAGGAAGGGAACTGATGTTCACAGATTTCATAGCACAATAGTATTATGTGGTTGTTCCTACAGAGAGATGGAAGTCCCTGAAGGAAATGTAGAACAATTTTTTCTCTCCTCTGCTGACTTACATCAAAAAAAGGAAAAGCCCTCAGCATTTTAACTCCTTGTCACTATCTTAACACTACTGACTCTCAACCAGTTCTTAGCACAGCACAAGTAATATATTTCTATATAACTGTCTGTGCCCCCACACCCACCCAGCCTTGGTATTCAGGAAGAGCAAGAATGCAGATTTTCCCTTCAAGGACTGTGTTCTTAAACATGAACACATTTTTTAAATCCAAAGCTAACTGTTTCTAGTGAGAACAGAGTTATGAATATAGACCCAAATCCTATCCTTTGTAAAGTCATTCACATCATTGGGATTTTATACATGTTGCAAAAGATAATTATGTCCACAGTTTGCTTATGTCTGTCCAGCATATCTATGTCATTGCCCTGCGATAAAGACTAGTAGGATAAAGTGGAGATCAAATACTAAACTTTCAGAACACTTCCTGGAAAGCTGGATATTCAAATAATGTTCTTGAGAAAGTCTTTCGGCATATAATTTATCTGCATCTTTGGAATTATTGTTCTTAATTATATTTTTTAAGCATAGCTGTGGACTGAGTATTGCCACCAGGGCTATTAAGACAGAATTCTGTACAACACCAAAATGTCTGTTCTTTAGACCCATACACAAATTCTTTTGTGGTCTCCATCAGTAATACTTGATCTTATTTAATTGCTGCTGGTGAGTGTTAGAAGTCCTAAATACCTATAAGAAAGAAACTGTAGTAAGTTACTTAAAAACACAGATGAACCAAACTGGCCAAAGGGATATTCCATACCACAGAACATGAAGCTAAGTATATGAACTGTGGGGAGTTCACTGCGGGTGTGGGATCACTGCTTGGGGATTGGCTGGATATCCATCAGTGGGTCATAAGCAATTATATTGTGCATCACTTGGTTTTTTTCTTGAGTTTTATTTCTCCTTTTATCTCCCCTTTCATTCCAATTATTGTTAGCGGTATTATATTGTACTTTCTTTCAATTATTAAAGTGTTCTTATTTTAGCCCATAGGCTTTACATTTTTTCTGATTCTCCTCCCCATCCCACCAGGGGAGGTGGGGAGTGAGTGACTGACAGCATGGTACTTAGTTGCTTGCTGAGGTTAAACTATTATAGTGCATTTTGGTACCCTACATGGGGCATGAAGGGCTGAAATAATGACAGACCAGAGTGTATTAAAACAAAATTGTTGTAAGAATTTATTGTAGTGGTTTAATAGTCACTGGTCACAATGTTGATTTGTTTGCTCTGAGTTGTTGTGCTTCTCTTCGGGGTTGCATTATGTAGCACATTACTTGCAGTACGTGTTCATTCTTTTGGTATTTATCACCCTTGGGGCCTGGGCGGAGGTTCTTATTTTGTTGTACTTTGTAACATTGGCTTCTGATATTATAGAATTACTGGTTGTGAAATTAATCTGGTATGTGTACACAGCATGGCCATCACCTCTGTATTTTGGGGGTCATCTAATGGGAACTATTAATAATTACACCTTTTGCCTTTTCTCCTTGGAGACCCAACCTATGATGGAGAGACCCTCCCACATCTTCCCTTTCCCCAGCAGTTTAATTACAGTGGTGTTTGAGAACTTTGAAAATTTTGAGTATCCCTGGGATGTGGAAACCAGCATGATCCTATTGCTAGGAATGCTGAATGTGTTCCAGGTCTTGATTAAGGTTAAACAGCTAAGAATACCACCCAGAGATCTGCCCAAAGTTGGACAGTTATGAGTGGCAGGGTTTATGGGATATTATGGGCAAGTACCTAGGACACTGGGTACATGAACTGTTTCGAAACTTCACCTCTGAATAAGTGCAGAATCCGGAAAAAATAATACTTTATTTGGAAAAAGTACACTGTCACCCTGGCAGTTCCAGAGAGGCACAAATCACTGCAACATGCTGGGGCCTGGCCCATGCCTACTGAGCCCTGTTCAACACTAATAAGTATCCTCCAGTGGAAAAGAAGCTCTCTGGATCTGACGGCAAAGTGACAGGCACTGTGGCTACTCCAGCCCCCATGACAGACACTGCAGGTGAAGCAGAGAACCAACCCCTGCCAGTATCAGTCATGCCTATACACGAGAAGGAATGGACGTGAAAGTCATGTCATTACTAAAGGAGGACAAAGCAGGGCCATGGCAGGAACAGGAGGAAGAGGCAGAACAAGAAGTAACCACTCAATCCTTATACGTGAGTGAGCTGTGGGATATGCAAAACTATTGTCACCATCGTCCAGGTCTGCACATTATCACCTGGCTGCTCTGGTACTGGGATAGCAGAGCCAATAGTTTGGACGTAGAGAGTAGGGAAGCCAAGCAGCTGGGAGCACTTTCTAGGGAGGGGGGTATTGACAGGGCAGTTGGAAAAGGGACAGAAGTCCTCAGCCTTTGGAGGCGACTCCTGTCAAGCGTGACTCTGTCAAGGTGTCCCTTCAAGAAGGATAATACATGTTGCCCAGGGAAGTAGAATGCAGTAGAGGGAAGTATCCAGTACCTGAGAGAATTAGCTGTGCTAGAGATGATTTATTGTGAACCAAACAATGCACAGTTACTTACAGATCCAGACAAAGTCCAGTGCACATGACCCATGTGATGAGAATGTGAACAGAGAGCACCAGCGTCACATGCCAACTCAGTTGGTGGTAATGAGCTGGAGAGATGAAGCAGCACTGCCCGTGGATGAAGTGGTTCACCAGCTCTGGGAATATGAAGACAATCTCTCTTCCTGTCTCATCTCAGCTGTGGAGAAACTGGCCCATCCAAAGAGGATAGATCCCACTCCGCACCTGTACAGACCCGCATCTCAGCTACTACCAGCATCCTTTTGCTCAAGAGAGAGGACATAAGAGGTACACACTATGGGATACCCTGTGGTTTTACCCACAGGACCATGGAGAGGACATGAGGAAGTGGGATGGAAAACTTATCTTGACCCTAGAGATATGGGCATATGAATTGCAAGGAAAAACAATCACAAATGGGGGTTCTTCCAGGAAAACTGCTGCTCCAGCGGGCAGTTTCGACAGAGTCAAAGGGCTGATCTTAGACTCCTGATCCTATGGAAAGCAGTTGTAATCCATTTTTACAAGTAGTAAGTGGAGAATCCTATGATCGGGACTAGAGGGGTCCTGCCTCCAGCCTGGTGTAGGAGAAGGACAACTGGGTTTACTGGACTGTGTGGATCAGATGGCCGGGCACGCCAGACCCACAGGAGTATAAGGCTCTGGTAGACACCGGTGCACAGTGTCACCTAATGCCATCAAGCTATACGGGGCAGAACCCATCCGTATATCGGGAGCAGCAGACAGATCCCAACAGGCTGAAATAAGCCTGAAGGGGAAGTGACCGGCCCAGAGGCTCCATGCGCCCTTGGCATAGACTAGCTCAGGAGAGGGTACTTCAGGGACCCAGAAGGGTACTGGTGGGTTTTTGGTATAGCTGCCTTGGAGATGGAGGAAATTAAGCAGTTTTCTACCTTGCCCAGTCTCTAGGAGGACCCTTCTGTTCCGAGGTTGCTGAAGGTTGAAGAACAGGTGCCAATCAGCAGCACAGCGGTGGCAACACCGCACCAACTGAGGCTCTTAGATTCCCATGCGTAAGCTGCTTCATCGACTGGAGAGCCAAGAAGTGATCAGCAAGACCCCCTCACCCTTTAATAGCTATATATGGTAAATCTGAATGTCTAATGGAGAGACCAACTCTTTTTATTGCCTCCCTTTTCATTAAAATTATTAGTATTATATTTTACTTTATTTCAATTATTAAACTGTTCTTATCTCAACCCACAAATTTTACCTTTTTTTGATTCTTCTCCCCATTCCATCAGGGCAGAGGGAATGATCAAATGGCTGTGTGGTACTTTGTTGCTGGCTGGGGTTAAACAAAGACACAGTGAATAATCAAAGAAAATTGATTCAATAAGGTAAGACCTTCAATAACAGATATTTGAGTTCAAGTCTTCCTGCTGAAAGCTATTCCCTCTTCAACATTTTGCTTAAATACATTTGACATGAAAATAATCTTTGATCCTTTCAGAGTCAAGATAGAAAGCTTGTATTTATAGAAGTTATCTATACTTCATTTTACCAGCCAAAACAGATCAAGCGTATTGTCACTGATCATATCGATCAGCTCAATGAGTTATTTCTTTAGAGTATCACCAAACAGCAGGATTCTTCAAAATCAGAATAAGATCATGCCTTTGTTTCAGGTTTCCCCTTGTGTCTGTCACTCATCAGGTTGCAGCACCTTTAGCTATAGATGTATCTCAGCAGTTCCTTAAACCCAATTTAAAGTCTGGAAGGACTGCAGGCTCACAGAGCCAGGTGTAAACAAGCCTTTCATCCTAGAGTTTTCTGAAAGTCTCTAGTCTTCTGAAGACTGGGCTTCTTTCATCCTTCCTTCATCTGCTCTTGGGCTCTACTTTCTCATTTTGCTCTTGAAGTATTAGGGAATACCCCAAAAGTCCTGTTAGTTTTTCCATTTCCAAAATCCCCAATCCTATAATTTTATTCCTGAACCTAAACTCTTCTGTTTCTTTATTTTGTGTGTCCATCTCCCCCTAGTTCTAAGGATTTTCCTACCCAACTTTAGCCTTATAAGATTATTATTTTCCTTTCCAAGCCTCAGTTTCTAACAAAACCTTCACCTATTACTCTTCCACTTTTGTGTAGAGGAATGAAGCTGGGTTAATTAATATTGATAACATACAGCTGTGGGCTGTCTTCAGGGGCGGTGGGTTGGCTGATGTAGAAAAGGTGCAGCTGTGGCTGGTTCTGTTAAGAGGTTGGGCAGCCAAGGAAGAGAGGTGAGTAAGAGGCAGAGAGAATGCAAGCCCTGGATGAGGAGAGACTAGGAGAAGGCAGCAGAGGGACTAGTATAAAGAATATCTTGGTATGAGATGATAAAAGACCTTGTTGCAGCTTGATAGTTTTGAGAGTGCTGTGACACTTTTGCACTTTTCTTTTGGGATGTCTATTATTTCTCAAGGTTATTTCCTAGAGTTACCAGTAAACCTTTCTGCCTTGAACAGTAAGTGAAAAATCAACAGAAGAACATGGAGTCAAGTTCTTACGGTGCCACTCTACAATAAGATAGCAAAAAATTGCCTGTTTGAGGGATTAGAAAGTCTCAGTAAAGGGAGGAAAAAAGTGAAAGTTCTGGAGAAAATAGAAAGCTCCAAGAGTGTTAGGACGTGAGTATCGGTATGATGCAAAAGAATAATTTTTAAGCATGAACTTTTGGTGATTTAGTTAGTATCTTCCTCTTGATGCACAGAAATTATTAATTCTTGTGTCTAAGTAATATTAGAAGGTTAGATTACCTATTAATTAGGCAATTAGAATTCAAAGCATAGATAAATATTCAGTGATTTTTGAAAATGAAAGGAAGAACATTAGTTATTACTAGTTCCACCTGTCAAATCTTATTCACTTTGATATTAGGAGGAGGGAGTTTGCTAGAATAATAGAAAACATCCTGTAAGTTTTATGAAGCATCCCACAGAAATAATTAATGAATTTCTTTCCTGCTGTATGCTTGTTGAGCTATATAGAATGGGTCAAACTGAATATTGTCTGTCCCATTCAATAATTATTTTTCACCACATTCCCATTATTCTGATAATCTGAATCTTTCTGATAAACAAACAACACTTAACCAGCACCAGTACTACTTAATAAAACCGACAGGTGGTGAACTTGTCATTTTAGCCAATATGCATGTGTTAAAATGAGAAACACCTATCAAAGAAGAGATGAGGTTATAGACATCATTAATCCAAGCTTTATACTGTTGAAAGGCATGCATCTAGAAAGCCTTAGGGCTTTTTTATTTAAAGGAAAATTTAGAGAAATAGAGCATGATAGTACATAATCTTCAATGTGCATATACAGCAATATGCAAGCAAACAGTGGGTGGCCTACTGAAGAGTAAGAGAGGCACAGATGAATGAAAAAAACCATCAGCAGCTGTAGCAATGTGGTTTCAGCTGAGTGAGTATAGGCTAATACTGCAACGGCTTGCTCAGCTTGCTTTCTGCAGTTTTAATGATGACTGATCCCTACAGTTTCTTATACCAGAAGCAAAATTCAGCTGAAGCATAACACAAGGATGTTTGCACAGACTATACATAGCTTGTTCAGATTTCTGCTTCCCTTTGATTTTTCATGCCTGTTTACTGGTGGTATAAGTAGCTGATTATATGATCTTACTTAGACTTTAATAAACTTATTGTTAGATGACAACTCTAACAGACAGAAGGTGCTTCCTGGATCTGAGCATCTTTTCCACTTAAAAGAAGATGACTTGGAAGAATAGAAACATTTAAGTTGATAAGTAGCTAAACAATTTCCACCCAGCATAACAAGGAAGGAAAGAGCTTCTAAACTTTACTGAATACTTATTACTGCAGTCATTATTATAAACCACAAATCAGATGTTACAATTAAAAGCCTATCAATGGTTAATCTTCTAATACTGACAGAAAGCTCGTTTCCTTTGGGATATGTGTTATAGCACTAATATCAGTGTTTAAAGGTTTCATAGACAAGTTTGTTTCTATTCAGGTATTACCATTGCATCGACAAAAGGCATATTCTGAAGTGCCTTTAAGCATTTAGGTATGTAATTATGACAAAGGCTAACGGATAAATCCTTTATCTCTTATGTCTATATATAGCCCTTAGAGGCCTATGTAGTTATGTAGACCCATATATATGCCTATAAAATTTAAATGTTGTGCATTGACCTTCATGGTATCTCCTTTGACTAATTATAGTAAGAATATTGCTCCATGCTATTGTGTTGTATAATGATTAAATAAAGACAACAAAGAGGTTACTGAAATCCCACTTCTTAGAGGCTAGTGTTCATAATTCTCCATCTCACAGCATACCTTACGTACACTAAATACTTTATTTGTTGACATGTTACTTACATCCTGGCACTCAAAAGAGCTTCTGCATTAAGTTGTACAACAGAACTAAAGCTTTAGTGCTTTCGTAGTCATTTTGCATCTTAGTAGTCTCACAAATGATTCATTAGGCGCTGTAATGACTACTTTTTATACACATCTGAAACACACACTTATGGGGAAACTGGTAGGGAACATCCAAAGTTGAGTTGCTCCTCAACAGAGGACAAGCCAGGAGCTGAGGATGATGGCCAGGTAGGCTCACTACAAGCAACCCAGTCTTTAAGCACTTAAGAAAAGCAGAGGAAGTCCTACAGCAGTCATTGAAGTTAACCACAGCTCAGGGACTGCTGGAAAAGCCTGCAGCAACAAGGCAGGTCTGAGGTCAAGCCAGGAAGTCAGATCAGCAAGCCAAGGTGATGTAAAGCAGGGATTAGCAATGTGGAAGGCTAGGCACATATGTACTGAGAAGGCGACAAATAAGAAAGAAAAGCCATGGTAGGACTTTGCACGTAACTCCCAAGCCAATGAGAAGAGGCTGTGTGAATGCAGGCTCCCACAACTCTTCTGCATGCCATGCCATGCCATAGCTGTTGCCACAGGTGCCTGGTGCAGGGCGGTAGGGCTGCGGCGTGCCAGAGAGGACCTTCAGGAAAGACGCCTCAGTTCCCTGTGGGGAGAGCAGAGGTGGCAGCATCCGTCAGTGCACTCAGAAGGCTTCTCAGGGAGAGCTGCAAGCTGAATACACTTCTTTTTCCATACACTTCTTTTTCCACACACTTCTCCTCTGGTTGCGGTGAGTGTGATTGGCTCTATAGGACCATTCGTTTGTGAATACTTGTCTGAGTATATTTCTAAGTTACTTCTATGCAGTGTCTTTGAGCTTGCAGTTCAACTGCCAGTTCTCAATATTATAATTCTTTTTTTATGTTCAGCAAGTTTGCCTTCTCTTCTTTGATTCTGTTATTGTCTGTAATTCGCTGTTTCTGCATGGCATTTGTATCAATAAGTACAAATGTTTCTGTAAAATAAAATTGATTTCCAGGAAATGGAAGAGTTCTGTTTATTCAACACTCCCAAACTTACACCTTCAAAAATTATGTTCTCCTAAAAATAATAACATATGGAAACCCTTTTTTATTTCATTTTAAACACTTGGGGTTTAGATTTACAAGGTCTCTGCAGTGTGATCTTTGCAGCCATCAATAGAAGCTGATAGAATGCATTTTCTGGTTGGTTGTTTTTTTTTTAAGTGCATGCTAAAAGTGTTAGAACATCATTGAAATCCACAGTGCAGGTCTCTACGAAAAGATACAGCAACTGCATCAAAACTTCCCTGCGGTGCTGTCATGGGAGTTTTGTACAAAAAATGTTAATAACTTCACAAATATTTTCTCTAGGTAACTTTGAAGTGAAATATTCCAGCAATGTGTGATAGCAAAGCATTAGCCATATACTGCAGGAGCCATTTTTCCTTTTTAGGCCTGATTCAGCAGATAAGTGTCCCTTCATTTCCAGTCTTCCAGCATCTTTGAGAAAGCTCACCTTGATAATGAAAAAAAGTATCTTAGATTTACAGCATAGTTTCTTATTTAATGACAGTACAGCAGTCTTTTCATTCTTTTCTATGTGAGTTTCTGAAATACTCTTCAGACATATTTCAGAGGGGCTAGAAAATACAATCAGGCTATTATTCACCATTTCTTAGAAACAGCAAGTTTTATTCCACTATTCCATCTAGCCAGCCAATTTTGAAGCGATGATGTAATAGTTTGGGAGGTGTGGATTTTGAGATGTGAGCTGGGTTCATGCTACATACATTATTTAACTTAAGCTGGAACACAATGAGCATGAGACAATAGAGCTGTCCTTATTTCCTGAGTTGTAGAACAGTCCTGACTTCTGTCAGTGTAACAGCAGCATGATAGGAGTTTTTTTTTATGATCAGTGACTCTGTATCATATTTGCTTAGGTTCTAGGAAAAAATGAAAATACTCCCAGCTGCAGCCCTGCATGCTCAGCCCAAGATTTCAGAAATGATATATCCTTTCAGGCTGTCATATATTTACTGACATAAAGAGAATCTACAAGGCCAAAGTCTCTCTTTGCATGTGCTGTTCTATCCATTAGGCTTCAGAAGTGTAATTGAAGGTAGAATCTGACATGATTAATGGAATTTAGTTAACACTTCTGGTGAAAGGACCAAAACACCATTTGGGATTACTCAGCTCTTAAGCAGCATGGAGAAGTTAGATAGCTAATTAAAAGCTTTTCAATGATTACTTCTATAGCAGAAACACCTGAACCTGGAGGAGTTTTACAAATGACTCAGATCATGAACAGTTATGGAATATAGTAAAAGGCAAATTATGGGAGATGCCACAGTTAGTCATTACAGCCTTATACAGAGAATGCTGCAGCCTAATTACATTAGTTCCGGAACCTTACCAGCATATCTGATTTCTGTATTGATTTCAAGAAGCTAAATGTAATATCTGGTTCAGATGTACATCCAATACCTCAGATTAATGAAATGCTACAGAGCTTGGGTGATGGCCAATATGTAACTTGACTTACCAAGTGATATTTGCAAATGCTTTTGGCTTCCCAGATTCCAGGAGCCAACTGTCTTTTTCTATATTCTGTGAGGCATGCTAGTTTTAGCAGCCCATTTAATTTATATTAAGCTCCAGCAGTGTTTCCAAGACTAATGGAGAAAATAATTTATCTTAACAAGAGATGCACACCTTGATGCAGTGATTTATATCACTCGCTTATCTTGATATAGGTGGAACACCTACAGAAGGTGAAGGTGGCCCTGGAACCTTTTAGGATGCTCGTGTTTGTCTGATAGCCTGGCTAAATGAAAAAATGGGTGCTGTCTTGGTTTCAGCTGGGACAGAATTAATTTTCTTCTTAGTAGCTGGCACAGTGCTACATTTTGGATTTAGTATGAGAATAACGTTGATAACACACTGATGGTTTAGTTGTTGCTGAGTAGGGCTTGCTCTAAATGAAGGACTTTTCAACTTTCACATCCTCTGCCAGCGAGGAGATGAATGAGAAGCTGGGCTGGAGCAGAGCCAGGACAGCTGACCCGAACTAGCCAGAGGGATATTCCATACTGTAGAACGCCATGTTCAGTATATAAACTGGGGGAGCTGGCTGGGGGCCACTGATCGCTGCTGGGGGACTGGCTGGGCATTGGTCAGTGGGTGGTGAGCAGTTGTTGTCCATCACTTGTTTGTTCTTTTTCCCTTGGGTTTTATTGCTCTCTATCTCTTCATTATGATTGTTATTATTGCTACTACTATTATTATATTTTACTTCATTTCAATCATTAAATTGTTCTTATCTCAGCCCTTGAGTTTTACCTTTTTCTGATTCTCCTCCCCATCCTAAGGGTCAAGTCGGGGAGCAAGCGAGTGGCTGCATGGTACTTTGCTGCCAGCTGGGGTTAAACCATGACAGGTGAGCTGAGATTAAATACCAGGATTAATTTTAAAGGGAAAGAATAAGGCTCTGTACTGCGTTTAGCTGGGAAGGAATAAGTTTTCCTTATAGCTGCCCCTATGGTGCTGTGTTTTGGATTTGTGGCTAAACCAGTGTTGATAACACACCAGTGTTTGGGCTGTTGCTAAACAATGTTTGGACAGCTTCACAGCTTCCTTTGTTTCACACTCTGCTCCCCCCCACCCACCCCCAACCCACCGCCCCCCAGTAGTGAGCAGGCTGAGGGCTGAGCAAGGAGTTTGAAAGGGACACAACTGGGACACACCCAGGTTGGCCAAAGAAATATGTAACATCATGTTCGATGATAAAATCTGGGGGGAGGGTATGTGGGGGGAGGTAGCTGTTGCTTGGAGGCTGGCTGGGAAACAGTCTGCTTGTGGGAGATGGTGAGTGAATGCCTTTCTATCACTTGTTTTGTGTATTTTTTTCTTTCTCTTTCCTTCACTTATTAAACTGTCTTTACCTTGACCATGAATTTTTCTCATTTTTGCTCTGGCTGTTCTCTCCCCTGCCCTGTCGTAGGGGGGAGAATGAGAGCAGCTGTGTGGTGCACAGTCACTAGCCAGGGTCAGCCCATCAGGCTGCTGAAGAAAGGGCTGCTGTGAAATGTCCTATTATTAACAGTAAGCAAAAGATAATTCTTCTTTTGGCTTTATCTGAATATTGATAAGTTAACAGATGGCTTTTTACCTTAGTAGGTTTGTTATAGAACAATGCATTCTGTAAGGCACAGTCATAGGCAACTTGTGTGAGTGCCATAAATGAGACAACATGCATCTTTTGCAATCCCTGGTTTTGTATGTGAAGACTTTCACTGGAGACTCAGTTAAGGGCTCCAGTGATCCAAAGATTCATTCCTTGATCTTATTTCTCTCTCTTCCATGGAAGAACAGTTAGATAGTGATATAAAGTGACTGTTTACCCAAAGGACAATTAAGATCTTAAATACCACCTGCTTGCAGTCTGTTCTTTAAGTGACTGATGCTTACCTATTAAAATAGTTGCTGTTTATAAATGAGAGAAATGCCATATTGACTGTGTCATACCTACAGGTAAGAGCCTAGCACAGAGACATTGAAACACAGAGACATTGTCACATTATGACATTAATTGGGACCACATACATAATTTAGACTTTTTCTTAATGTACAATATACAGTAAAAGAACCTATGCAGGACATCCTGGTTTACAGGTTGTACAAGGGAGAAGAAATGCAGCCTTTCCTTCTGCCTTGTGGTCCTCAATCATCCTGTCATGTCTTCTGGAGTCCTAAGCCCATGTCTGCTCCAGCCTGTGACTGTCTGCTTGAGTATTTTTAAGATGAAGCTTTTGGAATAACTGAATGTTTCAGTCAAGAAAAAACAAACAAACAAAACCACCCAAAACATCCTGTGGCTGCAGATGAGTTCCTAGATGTGACTATTACTTCTATACAGTAGTCATGTCAGAGGAGGTAGAAACAATCCAATGCAAATCAGAGCCAGTAACGATATGTGACATAGCAAAGCAGCATGTGGATTTTACCAGGTCAGGACCAGACATAGTTTAGATGCATAAGTCCACAGTAACATGGAAGATCATTTCATGCATTCTTTTAAACAAAACACCAGTTGTTTAATTGCATTAGTGCAGGGTCAAGTCACAGCTACCATTGCTTTCATAAGCCCAAAATGAGGTTGCATTAGATTCTAGTGTCTCTGAGGTCACATGGATTCTAGCATGTAACTCTGCCAGACTTTGCAATGGATGTTGAGTCTCCCTCAGACTTTTGAACACAGCCAATTTGTTCAGGGTTGACTCAGCTCTACACTGCACTTAAGAAATCCCTTTCTTTTTCTATCTGCAGTTTCATTAGCAGTGACTGCCGCTGTTTTCACATGCATAAATGCATAGATATTTTTTTTTTTTTTTTTAGGATAGCTCAGAACTAAACAGGCAACAAAAATATGCATATTGAGTTCTTCTGTGGGCAATCTCTTGGGACCACACATAAATTGCACTGAGTTGGAGCATGCAAAGGAAAGAAGCTGTACACAGCAGACTAGGAAATAGGATGGAGGGAGGCAGTTTTTAAAGTTGGCATCAGCTCCCTCATTAAATTCTCTGCTTTCACTGAAATCAGTTCTATTTGAGGTAGTTTAGCAACATACATAAGTAGTGACCACAGAATAGGCACTCTGCTTGAAATCCACTTCCTTGTGTCCTCTGCAGGAAATCATTATAGGAGTACAGCCCCACATATGTATATATATATGTATATATGACCTAAAAATACCTTTTAATCTTGATTTATGTGTATAAACTATGGGGCAGATCATGTTCCCTATCACTGCTTTTGCTATGGGACCAATGTTTAGACATTAATGTCTAAGTTGGTGTTACACATAACCGTGAGAGGTCAAATGAGCTCCAAGCAGTCTGATGCCATTTAGTTCCTGAATGTGAAAGGGCGGAGAACAGAGTGAATGTAGCTCTCCCTACTGGAGAGACAACAGAGAGGCAATGATTGACCCAACTGAGTCTGCCTCCAGCTTTTAGAAAGAAAACAATAATTTACTGCAACAACTCTATCCACAAGTTACTTAGAGAAATAATTCCTACCTCCTTGAACTGCAACTTTGGAATTGACTCTAGCATGAACCAGACAAAGCCATTATTGCAATATGACCATTAAAGTTTCATAGGATTTTTCTGTAAGGATAAATAATATTATTTTGATTTGGGAATTCCAATGAGATACCCCCTTTGTTTGCCCTGCCCCAACTTTTTCCACTCCTCCTCCTTTTGCATTAATTCTTTTCACTCCACAATGATTATGAAATACCGCACTTGGTCATGATCTATTTGTCCTTGAACACACTATCTTAGTCCTTTTTTTGGTAAAAAATACACATTTGCTTTAAGTCCAAAGATAATAGTAATGAAGGTGTTTTGAAAGATCTTTGGTCAGATGCTCAACAGTTTCACATATGGTAGGCATAATACATTACATTCAATGTGACTGTGAGAAGTAAATAAACTAAGCAATTTCACATAATTTCATTCCTGAAAGAAACTTTGACCTTGATATTCCTTGTTATGTATATAAATAAAAATAAATGAAGATGCTTTGTGCTGAGCTGACTAGAAGGTTCTAGAATAGCAATGAAGCTGTACATTGAATCAAGGTGTCCCATAAACTTTTAATTTCCTTGAAAAAACAGTAATTTATTTCACGGTAATCTCCTTTTTGCTGAACAAGTGGTTGCATATTCTCAGTTGCAAAGTAAACCAGCTGGAGATTTAATGTAAAGAGTAACTCAGCACTGCAAAATACTGTGTATGCAAAGAGATTTGCAGTTTTAATTCAGAGGTCAAAAGGCATGTTGCTTCTAAATGATACTGGAGAAATAGCTTGGAATGATGCCCCTTCCTTAATTCTGAGCAGTAAAGAACAGACAAATTAAAATGTCGCTATACTGATGTGAAAACTTTTCTATGATAAGACACTTGAGCCAACAATCAACTTATCAAATACCACACGTGACAGTTGATTTACAGTTCTTGATGGGAAGACTAGTGCTAATTTTCAGCACTCAACATTATCAGTGAGGCAGTGCTGGAATTCAGTGCTCACTTTTATATCACACTGGCATTTAAAAACTAAAAAATCCTGAACTGGGGTAGATATGGCACCCTAGTTTAGACAGCAAAAGCTATTTTTGTTGGAAGAAATTGGGTTTACTCATTACAGGCACTGATATTTGTAGTTTTACTTAGCAAAATGCTGTGAATAACTTTATATCAGAATATTTCTCTGTCAGTTGTTTAAGCTATTTGAGACTGAAGGAAATAGATAACTATGAATTAAAAAAAGAACAGCTTTCTCCACAGCACAAGATGATGATGAAACAAATAATGGTATTTCACTAATCCTCCTGCAAGCCTATAAATTCTGGAGATATGTATGCTGAGCAGATTCCTTTGTTTAGCTATGAGTTTAATAAGCTCTTTACTTAATAACAGTTGATTTGGAATGCAAGTATATTTGGAGTATAAAATCCAAGAGTGATGTCTTAGTCAATATTTTCATTGGCTAAAATATTACCAGCTGATTCATAGCTTTATCTTCTACTTCTCAGGATAAACTTGTTCTCAGAAGACAGCCTGAATATTCAGACAGCAGGATAAAAATACTGTTGTCAGATGATGAATTTCTGTATTGCTAAGCTTTCTTAAGTGCTATATTGTACTAAAAAGCAGTTGAAGCTCCCACACACTTTCACCACTACAAACACTCATCTTGAGACTGGCTTTATCAATTGAAATCCAAATAATGAAAGCTAAAATTTGGTGCATTTTTTCCTCTGCAAATATGGGTGTTCCTTCAGGACATTGTCTCATTTCTCTCAGCAGCTTATAGGCATCTAAAAGCTCTTTCAAATTTGCTTTAAAAATGTCTGTTCCTACTGATATCTATCTTCAAACTCTATTTACTTTAAAGAGCTAAGGATTTTCTCTCACACTGAATTTATTTGAACTCATAGACTTCAGCATTAATACTTCAGTACTTCTGCACAAGGACACCACACTTTGAAGCCCAGTTTTTAGGAATTCACGTTTCAGCACATTTCTTTCCTATATTTTAAAATATTTTCCCTATATAATCTAGTGTTTTAAAGCAAAAAGTCTCAATTTCAGTCTCACAGCTTGCAATACCAATGAATGTACATGCAACCACATCAGTACACAGAAGTAATCTGATGCACTTTTCTGTGTCTGGATTCAGAAGGCAAGTATGTGGATGGCATGAGAGAAATGGGAAAAAATTTACTCTCTGATGTCCCAATAATAGCCTGTCAATGCACCTTTTCTTAGGATATTGTCAGCTTGCTAATAGATAGATTCACTGTCCTCTTAGCAAAGCACTATTCATTACCTTTCAGTATCCAAATTGTCTTGAATTGTCTAGGAAAAAAATGTGTCTGTAAGTACATGCATCATGTGCTTACACTATTTAGGATTAGCTAAAATCAGGAGGAATGTCTGGCATTTATTTAACGAAAACAACCTCTTCTGCAACGTGGGATTCTTGTAGGAATATTCTAATCTCTGAATCTCCATGTGTCACTTTTATTTTTTCTCTTATTCTTGCAGATAGGATTAGAGGTGTTTTTCCACTGGATTGAATTGCAAATCAGAGTCCTAAATATATTTATAGAGGTGTGCTAGTTACAAATTCAAATTTATCTTTTCCGAGACAGAGGGATACTTGGGTCTGGAGAACTTGGGAGATGATGTGGTTGTTTGCTGCCTGGCTGTTTATATTACAGGTAGATATATCAAGAATCAACTTAAAGTTATACAGATCAAGACTAGTAACAACACACAGGAACAGTATAATTAATTTCTGAAATATTTTACCTATAGTGGATATGTATTCTCAACTCCATGAAGAATTTAAGTCAAGACAATTGCCTGTTTTTCTAAACTGTATTAGCTCATCCAGATGAAGTTTTTGAGAAAACAAATGACTCCCTGAAATTCTACAGTCTTCGCCAACTGAGAATGTTCTTACTGACCTCCACTAGCTATAAAATCTATGGGTGAATTTAGAAAATTACCTTTCTCTAGAAATGACATTGTTTTCTTCTATTTGATGTGGAGCTGATCTTCATAAAAGCAATAATGGTCCTCACCTGAGACTTTTAGTTCAGTATTTTTAATGTGCTTTGGAGGACTATGACCAAGAAGATAGAAATAGCTGGAGGGCCACCTATCTTCTGTTGTGACTGTGTCCTTGCAGGCTTTTTGCTCTCACATGACACCAGCTGACAGGCAGCTCCTATTCTGTCTTTCCTCCCACATATGAGTATTTCTGTTGGCAGATTAGCCAATTTGCTGGCAGAGTAAAAGAGAATAGCATGCATATAAGACTGGTAAAGTGAACATAAATAATTTCTGCTGAAGACAATATTTGAATTGATTCTACCACAATTTGGAATTAACAAAATTCCTTAGATACTACTCTCTGGAAACTGCTGGCAATTGCTGACTTTAACAGCAATCCAAGCACCTGCAATTAGGTCAGCTATTTGCAGATTGCCCCCAGGGAACTGTGGCCAGCCAGGTGTTCCACTGCTAACCACTCCGAAAAAAGTGTATCTGTGCTATATGTTGCTGTATCATTTTTCCTCTACTTTTGTCATCCAGTCTACGTTTTATCAGGATAGTTTTCTGCCTAGCTAGATGCTAATGTAGACTTTGGTTCAATCCCTCAGCTGATCTATATCTGTGGGAAAGACAGAAACAACTATGCTGTCAAAGGCAGAAAGTATCTTAACTGTGCTCATACACAGTAACCAGCAGACACGCTCCAGTGTTAGGGGTATAAATGTCACCCTACATCTGCAGACTACCCATTAGATTTCTTCAGTATATAGGTTAATGTAGAATACATTTCTAAAATTATGGTGGTGGTGTGAGGAAATACCATTGCTGGTAAACGCAATTACTAAAGTGTATTTTCCGTTAATTAATGTTCTCTTTCATTGAGGTCTATTGTCTACTTAAATACACTTTAATGTAGTTTTTTCTTAGGGACAATGTTGGCTTAACTTAGCAGGTGACTACCATTCTCTGACATTTAAATAAAGTGACACAGTCTTCTAGGACTCTGTTTCAAATCTATGCTTAGCAAAACATTGTTTGAGGACCTTCTTATTCTCCATTTTCAAAGACTTTTTTGATCTTTCTCAAACTCTAAAGCCCTTATGAACCCATTAGATGCATGCTTTAGTTTCTAAATGTGTGTAGCTAGATTATTTTCTTAGTAAAAAATATAAAACTTTGAAATGAAAAAATAATTTCTCCAGTACTAATCACTTTGTCTTGCTTCATAATATTTGATATGCAAATATTTTTACTTATTTTTCCACATTTTGTTCTTTCTTTTTCAGTCTGTAATTTAAAATGGTCTATCAGTTTGGTTTATTCAGATTATTTTTTATATGATGAATTATACATTTTCCAACAATGTCCTGATGGAATACAGATGAAAAGTTAGGAGTCAGAGGTTAATGCTATACAAATCAGGAATCTTCAAAGCTGGGTTTTTAGTTCATCTCTTCCTCTATTTTGATCAGAACATTTTACTTATTTATTTATTTATTATATATATATATATATTTTTTTTTTTTTTTAAGATGGCCTAATTGGGACATTCCTAAAAAGCAAGAAGAGTATTAGTTGGGCTCCCATTATGAGAATATAGTAATTTGACAGAAGAACATTGAAAGGAGCAAGTGCAAATAATCAAACAAGGAATCTACAATGAACTTTTGGAGCTTCAAAAAAATCCATTCACATTCTCTTTTATTTTCTCATGTTGTATCTTCTTTCAGGGAAAGCAGCTTGGAAATATTCAGGCAGGAGCATTAGCAAGGAAATGAAATTGTGGATGGGCAACAATAAAGCTAGTTACCTCCTCTGCTCATCACCTTCTAACTACAATAAGAACTGCTTTAGGCAAGAGAGATGCACCATTAAGCAAGATAAAACACGTGAAAAAAATATCTATTAGATTTCTAAGTATATTTTCTACTGACTGGGACTGAAGGCCATTTTACTTGCTCATGGACTAACATGCAATCAATATTAATTATCACAGAATGAGTGAATAACATTCTTGTAATAAGATCTGCATAGGATAATGAACTGAAGGAACATAAAAGCATTCTTTCAATATAGTGAACTCATATGTGACATCAGAATTAAAATAAAAATGATAGTTACCAGAAAGCTAGAGACTTTTGACTAGACTTTACTTTCATCTTTTTTTCTGTCTGCAAAGTTAGGTACAACATGCTACCTAGTTATCTCAGAGAATAATAATGAGACTCTGAAGTTTTTCAGTAAGACTGTATTCAGATAGAAGAAGTCCAGCTCACTTTTTAGTGCTAATTCCTTATACAGAACCAAGAACCTCAGTGTTTTACAATGTGGCATTATCAGCTGTTTAATCAATATGCTCTGCCAGAGTATGCTGTCATAAAAGGCATTCTAAAATAAAATGAAATGTCCTTCACTATGCATTGTTAATCTCTATAGTCTGATCGTTTTCATCAGTTGTTATGCACTGCCTAGCTATAATGATAATCCATTTTACTAGGTAACAAAATAGATTTGGTGGGAGGTGGAAAAAAGGAAATGGAAGAACTTAAACACTCAAATTATTTTCCTTCATTTAAAATTAAACAAGCGCTGATTAAACAATTAACAAACGTGAGACAATTGAAAATTCATCACTTTTGAGCTTAATCCTTTCTGTTGATAGGACTCTCCTTTTTGCAGGACAGTAAACTTCAGGAGACAATGTTTCTGTCACACAGAAGGGATGAGAATGTGATGGAGATAAAACTGTTTATATTGGTCCAGACTACAAAATTGTGGAATGAATTGTGTTACCTTTGTGCACAGAATATCCCTGCTCAGCACAAATATGGTCTGGCTGGGCAGTGTGCAGTAGTGAGTCAAGAGGTCTAGACTGTTCACACATCCTACAAAAAGTACCTAATGCAGCAGCCAGAAATATCTTCCTAAGCTTAGAATACTTTATCTCAGACTCTAAATTGTTCAGAAGATTCAGCTACACCACTCTAAATCAGATTTTTATATCGGTACTTTTATAGATTAATTCCATATTGCACTTGCAGCAAAATTGACACAGTGCCACAATTCTGAAACATTTAGGTGGGACGAATGTGCATTACTGAATATGAATGCTAATAACTGGTTCATAATCTGGCCAAATAATGGAATAAGATTCTGCTAAATCACAGTGTAATGGCCCAAATCCTGCTTTTACGGAAGCCACTATTTTAAAAGCCAGCATGTGCCATACGATGTTAGAGATGATATCACAGTTATCTGCTCCTCCAGAAAACAACTATCTGCTCAATTTATAGAATGTCTTGAAGTCATCAGATGAATCAAAGGAAAGAATTATGAAGTATTTTCAAGCAATGCACCATCTCCTCACCACTAGTGATTTTTATTCATTTTCCTTTTTAAAGTATTGTTCCAATTTCATTTTTCAGATGCTTATAACTGGATTTTACATTTCTCTTTATTTAATGAAAAGAAGAAAAAGATGTACCTAATATTTCTTTGTAGAAAATATTCTGAATGCAATTTTCATCTCTCTTCCAGGGTAGCTCTTTTATTCCTGAATAGCTTTTAAGGGAAGCTTCCAGTCAGGCTATATTTTTAGTTCTAGTTTGTATCTTGCACTGTCTGTCTTGACTGGTAAAATTGTGGATTCTTTTACCTATCTAGTTTATCAGACTAAGGGATGTTGACCCCTCAAGCCATAAATGTAATAGTGTGGGTCTGACTGTTCTTCTGGATCATGGATTCATAGGACAGTACCTAGCTTGTATTTTTACTTTGACAGAGCCTCTTCTCTCATTTCTGTCAGTCTTCAGAGACTTATTCAGCACCGGAATTTTATTCTGTAGATACTACAGAGAGATATATAGTTCCTTTAGGATCAAACCCTGCAAGGTATTCCACTCATATTAAAATCTTTGGAGACCAATGCTACTTAGTATGCAGAAAGACCAGACCATTCAGCTTCCCAAGTAAGTATTTATAATAGAGTTGGTCAGAAATTGGAATACTTCCATGGAAACATGGTCTTGGCAAAACTACAACTTTTGACAGCAGACTGGTCAATATCTTTCTCTAGCTCTAATGTGTAGCTTCCATCAAAAAACAGAATCATTATTTGTCTCAGGAAGAATGTACATTTGACAGGGACATCAGTTAAAGGTTGAGTATTCCTTGTTCAAAAAAATATTCTCGTTGTTATGCTTGCAATTACTCTTACCTATTCATTGTTGTGATGTTGTTAATATTAAAAGAATAACATTAATGTTGTTAACATTAAAATAATATTTAGACTCACTCTTTCCACAAATTTTGCCTCATGACAACGTGTTGTCAGTAGAGGGAAAAAAAAGAAAAGGTCTGTTTTCTATTTTATATAGTCCTTTAATACTCTGTTTCTAGACAAATTTATCCTAACAGGACTTCTGTCACTATTGCAAGCTTTTTGTCCAAAAAGACATTGGAAAACAAAGACTACTAATGTAGTCTAGGTATTCTAAGGTATGGTGCCTACTGCAGTTCTTCACTGAATGAGCTGGAAATTATGCAACTTCAGATTTTATCTTAGTCTAGTAAAAATAAAAATTACTCTGTATATTAATATTGACCTCAAAAGGGAAAATTTGGAGAAATTAAAGGAATTAGGAATGACATTATTTGGGCTGTAGAGCTTAGAGACCTCAGCATGAAAGCTTTAAAGGCACAGAGATTTTCTGGAAACTGTGTTTCAAATAAAGGAGAAGAAACACTTATTAAAAAAGACTCCAGACCTAATTTATTGAAAGGTTTATTAGGAATTGCAGTGATGATACAAAATAAAAAAGGTGGGTTGTCAAAGATAGGAAATGCAGAGCTTAAAAAGAAACTCCAAAAAGCAATTTGATCTTAAAAATAATAAACAAACCAATAATAAAAAATGCAACTGTTTAAGCAAAAATAAGACTAAGAAAAGAAGAAATATCTTCACTATGAACTTAGGAAAATTAAATTTTACAGGCAAATGAAGTTTTTCTGAAAAGATAAATATTTTATCTCAGCTTTTGGTAAGGAATATGCTATTATGAAAAACAGAGAAAGCCTGATGGCTAGAAGTAACTAAAAGTTACAGTCAAGTGGAAGGAAACCTCAGTATTTAGTGCAGTCTGTGCTGAGTGTGAGAGGGCGAAAAAAATGTCCATCTTCAAATTCTGTCAGCATTAATGAAGACTGTCATAATTTAAAGGTATATAAGCTAATGGAAAAAGTAATAAAATGCAACGTGTTTACCAGCAGTGAATAATGATGGACAAGTGTGTTGTCTTTTTGAAGAAATAACTGATTGTATATTTAATATGTGTGAAGAAGGCATACATATTTGCATGGGAAATTACTGGCTGACTTCAGAAGTGCAGACTATAAACTGCAGCTCTGGACAGGATACAGAATGAGGACTTTAGACATGAATATGGGATGTATGAAAAGGGGAAACATCAGGCTACAGGGAACTGTGTTGTGTAGTTATACAAGGACTGGTTCTGGAACAGATCTTAATAACACTGTTAGTTGCTTTTTTCAGAAATTTGCTGGTGACTAAGTTGACAGACATCATCAATACGCTGGAGAATTGGAGTGTTCTGAAGGAAAAACTAGAACTTAGCTATAGTCAAAGTTATTGTGACTTGGCAGATAACAGTTTTGCTATTGGCTGCTAATAGTGAGTGCCCATCACCTGGAAACAACAGGGCAGGAGAAAAAAACCATGCTTCTGGCAGCATGAAACCAGTTTTATAGGTCTTGTTTACAGGATGACTAGTCTGTATCAAAGTAACACATCATGAAGAGGGTGTAGAGACTATAAAGAGTAATATAATTCTCTTAGATATTACAAAACTTTACTGTTATTGTACAAGGAAACTGCTGAAACTCCATCTGGAATATCATATATAAATCTGGTCACCTTTATTCAAGAAAGACAAATTTGTACTGGAACAGCTGCTGAGAAGGACTATTGAAATGCTGAAGGGAGAACTAAGCTTGTTTAGCCTAGCAAAATATAGAGGTTATAAGGGCATTGCATTGTTCTTAGTAAATCTATAGGAAATAGAAATACTTGGCCAGAAAAGTAATATATAAAATCCTAAAACATTTTTTGAAAGGACAGATCTATTTTGACGAATGAAGAGTTACTTTGAAAAAGACTTTTGACCATGAGATTGTCAAAATCCCAGAAGCAGCTATGCAGGAGGCCACTCCCTATTCATAAGCAAATTCAGAACCATAATAGCTGCCATTCAGGCATGCTATCCAGACTGTTGCACAGCTTTCAGTTTTACTTCACAAAAAGAACACCTCCTAAATGTGGGTACTGTAAAATATTATATAAAAATCCTGTACTTCAGATGCAACACCTTTTGTTTTCCCATGTGTGTCAGAAGTGGAACCATTAAGCAGAACAAGGATACCATTAAAGTTTCTTCATGAGGATGTGGCTAATTGTTTTTAGTTCGGGGAGTTAGGAACATTTATCTGCTTGATATTTTGGAACTTCCTCACCAACATAAATCCCCTTACAGTATCTTCTATCACATGTCCAACATAAAAAGTCAGTTTACTGTTTCTCTCTTCCTGGGACTCATGGCGGCGAGGATGTGGAAGGGACTGGAACTAGGACTGAGCACCCAGTCCCTAGAGCAATGTATGCCATTTTGTAAAAGCTACTTCTGTCCCTGGGCGCTGCAGTTTGGACCACAGCAGAGAGCAAAAGTGCCATGACAGAGACTCTGATAGCTGCATTCATCAGCTATGCCCAGTGTATTCTGCTGAGGAGAAATAAGTATTGTGCCTTACTTACTGAAGTCAATATATTTGACTAAGTCCTGAGTCAAAACTGAGACATATTTCAGTAGTTCACTCTTTCCTGAAGTAGGAAAGCTGTAATAATTATGAATATCGTTGCTGGAAAATTTTATTCACTCACCCTTAAGCTGCACAGTTCATACAGCATTCATTCCAATAATCTTGTAATTCTGCCCTTATAAATAGTATTCATTACATCTCCCTGGGTTTCATACAAGGAGTGTCTGAAAAACACATGAAGAATATAATTTAATTACAGAAACATAAAAGATGTTAAGGGTGATAAATGTATTTTATGACCTTTAAAATGAAGCAAGACAATACTAATATCATTTCTGCTTTGGCAAGCCTTGGTGAATGTCTTGAGTTTCAGAAAAAGTACCCTATTTTAATAGAAACTGATTCTTATTCCACATTCATAGGAAATGGCTTTGCTGGTGCTGTGAATGATATATCAGTTTCACAGTCACCACTGTGAAAGGTGCTCAGGTAAACTTTCTCCAGGTCCTGTCATACAAAATTGTATTAGGGTAGACAGAAATTACTCATTTAATGACAGACTAAAACTCAATCACGTAATTCCAGAATGTATTGTAAGTACTAGGGGTGTTTGAAACCAAAAGGAATTTCAAATAAAATGTGCTAGCAGTAGGTAATACTGCTAATAACTATGCACGATATTTTATATGTTAATATTGAATTGGACACATTCTTTCTTACATACAGTTATTTAAAATTTGACCATCAGTATGAGTTATTACAAAAATAATCTCTGTCAATGGCAAAGATCATCAGGCTGGATGACTGAGAATGTAAACCAAAGGACATATTGATATTTCCTTACATTCCAGGAGATTATATATTTATTTTACTTCCTTATTTTTTTTATTTCCAGAATACACTGCATTAATTTATTAACAGAAAATGGAACCCCAGTACAAAGACCTAAATAGTGTGTGGATTTACATTGTTTGAACATAAATCTTGAACTGGCTCTATGGTAACTGGCTTAGAATTACTCTGGATTTATATCAGAAAAGAAAATCTGGTGCAGAAATTTTTCCATTTTTAGATGGTAGTTCTAATGTTAGTATACCAATGCTTAAGTAATGTATAAGCATTATTTCTCATATATTTTTGACTGCTTACTCTGTTTTGACTTGTGTTATTTCCACTTCGGAAATATCAATGGCTAGAGTTTTAAAAAACATTTCAACAGTTGTTTTTATTTTCCACAGTGAGGCCATTTTTTTTAATTGATCTGATTGCTTTAGTTCAGACATCATATGTCACATCCAGGGAAGTAAAAATCCCTTGTGATATTCTATACTGGCTTAATTTAGCACTTGAAAAGTTTTAAGTTTCCCATCTGTTGAGCTTTAGAAAATATATCTTTGTAACAATATATTTCTGCAGATGTTAAAATTGTAACTGTGATAATTTTTAGCTGGGAATGTCAGAATACAGATATCCGGTATGTTCCACAAGTAACAAACAATACCAATTTGTCTTTTTTCACCCCCCAATTCCTTTTTCAGGCCCAAGGCAAAGGATGCTGTCCACTACTGAAAGGAGATTAAATACTGATAGAACTATTGCTTAGCTGTTATTGCCTAGTTGGATGACAAAGACCGGAAGAGAAAGATCATGGTGGGGGTTCCTAGTGTGGCCAGGGATCGTATAATCTGTAATTAATTTCTTTTTCCTGTCTTTACTGGAAGCCACATCAAGGCCATCAGCCATCAAATGAATGTAACAATTTATACTGCTTAGAAAAGGAAATACCCAAACGCCTTACATAACACACTGAAGAACTGCTGCCATCCAACTTCATTTTGACCACTGCATGTATGGAATTTTGGTTGTCGTGGCAGTTATTTTATTTTCTAAATAAAAGTTGATCTCCTCTTTTGCATATATTATGCCTGAGACAATCCAAATTGGCTTTGCCATGCAAGTCTGTGTTTACATCCTTCTTTCTGCAGACAGAAAACCATGTGTTGATCACTTTTATTATCTCTTTTTTGGTATGGCACAAGTGTATTTTCGCTCTGTGTCTAAGCACTTCACTCATGAGCTTTCTGAAGCTGTGCTACAGCGCTTAATTCTGCTCATAACCTACTTCCAGGCTTTAAGATATACTGGTAAATTGATTTTCACGCTGTCAGCTGAAGATCTTTCCCTGATATCTCCTTCTATGTCATGGCAACAATACTTCTGTCTCATACTAGCTACTGTTCTTGGCAATACTTACCATCCCCATAGGAAGTAAAATTTCATTTACCTTATCCATGGGATCTGGATGTATGTCAGTCATACTTGGGTTTTAACTATAAAGAGCAAGGCATTTTACCATCTCTGCAAAATGAAGAGATATTCAGCTTGAATAAATATCAAAATATCCTAAGGTCTGGAATATCGCTTCACACAAATAAACATTTGAATGTTTGATTACATACTAAATACAGTAATCACTGAGGACAGTGTGAAAAATATGATTTTTACTCTATAACCAATCCTGTGTAACTGTACACTCTAATGGAACTAATTACCAATAGAAAAAATATTTCTGAGAGAGTTACAGAGAAGGGTATGTTTTATCTATATACAATCTAACTTTACAATACCCAATATATGCTGTACCTACCCTAACACTATACATGTAGTATTAGAGAGAGGGGATTTCTACATTATCTCTGTCTAAATAAGCTTTGATTCATTCAGATCCACTGAGGCTTACTTATTCACACTTTCAAGCAAGATTAAAGTTTCCTCTCCAGTGCCAGGACTAGGCTGTTGGGTATCTCTTCCTCACCTCTACCCTGGAACTTGGTTCTCTTTCCTTTTGCTGTATAACAAGTTGAAATGATAAACAATTTCACCTATGCAAAAGGCATTCTTGAGCATCTGCATCTTCCTTTCACACTACACAGCCTTCTCCCCTGACGTCTGTGCAAATGATTTCCTGTCAAAGGGTAGGAGGGACTCTTTATTGGCTGTTAGCGCTGTACTGTGACTTCAGCTGTGAATGTGTCTGCAGAAAGATTTGGTCAAACGCTGCTCTTGCTTACACTGCAAATACTCTGGAGTCACAGCACTGGAAAAAAAAAAAAAAAGCCTAATTACATTGCTCTATCCTTTTCTACTGCATTCAGGGTGATGGTGAAGTTGACCCCCTTCCTAGATTCTCCGCAAACTCTTGAAAGCCTGTTCACGTTCAGCTTGAACAAATATTTCTTGGAGCTTAATAACAGAGTTAATACTTTTTGGAAGAAATATGACCAAAATAGCCAAGTATCTATCTGAGGGTAGTGAATAGGAAGAAGAGGAATACCACTCTGGGTCAAAGCTAAAAAGCTTTAGGGAAATCTTTATAACCAAAGTTTAAAAAAAATACCTTTCTTTATAACCAAAGTTTAAAAAAAATACCTTTTGATCCCAAATGGGGCAGAATAGTAGAGAAAGTCACAAGGAAATGTAAGAAATAAATTCATGCAGAACAGCAGCAGCTCAAAATGGAAGATAACAAGGTAATAGACTATCTTTCCAACTCGCAGGATATTAAGACTGAAATAAGCACAAAACATGAAACAATAGATTTGGACACCTACTTAGATGTGTAGTAGTAGTAGTAGTCTCCCCATTTTCCGTGTTTTGAAGATGTCAGGGCTACTTCCGCTCTAGACGAGTTAGAATACTGTGAATTAGCAGGTGTTTGTTGGGTTATGTTTTTCCCCTGCCATTTGCTGTCCTTGAGTTTCACACGTATCTTTGTTGTTGGTACATCATTTTCTTCTCATCTTCTCAACATCTTGCTGTTGATCGAAAAATGTACATGCTTTGAATGTGTATGAATGTGTGATAGCTAACACTATGGCCATCTAACTGAGACACTTGGGTACTAGTAGTATAACAATAGGGAAGGAAATAAAGTGATCTGCATACAAATTATTTCCTGAACTATAGGTACATTAAACTGCAAAATTTTAACTGCAAGGCCTCTCTTAGCTATGAGTGAAATATTAGCTTTCAAAATGGAGAATTCATTTATAGGCAGGATTTTTACTTTTATGAACTTTTTAAAGTATGGAACTAAACACAGGGCTCAGGTTCAGATGAGAATTTTTCCTGGGGTACAGTAGCTATATGCAGATAGACATATATCAAAAAATACCTGGTTTAGTCTGGATTTACTGGATTTACTTACTGCAGTTATTCCAAAGTGTATAACAAACCCTACTCTTATTTTTAATAACTAGTTTTGGTCAGTCCCTAATGTTGTTAGTACAGCTCATTAATATCAGCTCTCCTGCACCCTCTTCTGCTTTCAGAATTAATTAAGCTAGTGACACATTAACTGGAAAGAAGAGGCCATAGCTTTATTTATGCAGAAAACAATAAAACCATAAATCAAGAGGACTAATCCTAATGTTTTAGGATTGACCTTAGGAAGGGATACTTTTCCAAATGACAACAGCATCTGTTCAAATGGAAAAAAAAAAAACATATCAAGTCAAAGGAACATATCCACTCCTCCCTAAAATACCATGGAAATATTACTAATTTCTTACTGCACCCTGCCCTCATCAAGAACCCCCTTTGGCACCCATCATCCAATCCATTGTACCATTAGCAGTACATTTTCTTTTTACTGTGTATTTTTTCATCCACCAAAAATCTTAGAATCATAATTTGAACATAAATATATGTAATATAATATTTCTGGCTACTCAGCCCCCTGAGCTGGAAGACAGGGATGATGAGCAGCATGAAGTCCCCACAGTCCAGGAGGAAAGAGTCAGTGACCTGCTGCTCCACTTGGACATGCACAGGTGTATAGGGCCAGATGAGATCCACTCAAGGGTACTAAGGGAGCTGGCCGAACAGCTCACCAAACCACTCTCCATCATTTATCAGCAGTCCTGGCTAACTGGGGAGGTCCCAGAGGACTGGAGTTTAGCCAATGTGATGCCCATCTACAAGAAGGGCAGGAAGGAGGATCAGGAAACTACAGGCCTGTCAGCCTGACCTTGGTGCAGGGAAGGTTACGGAGCAGATCATCCTGAGCATCATCACATGGCTCGTGCAGAACAACCAGGGGATCAGGCCCAGCCAGCATGGGTTTTTGAAAGGCAGGTCCTGCATGACTAACCTGATGACCCACCTAGTGAATGAAGGAAAGGCTGTGGATGTTGTTACCTGGACCTTAGTAAAGCTTTTGATACCACCTCCAACAGCTTTCTCCTGGCTGATCATGGCTTGGACAGGTATACTTTAAACTGGGTAAAAAGCTGGCTGGACGTCTGAGCCCAAAGCATGGTAGTAAATGGTGTTACCTTCAGCTGGTGGCTGGTCAGACATGGTGTTCCCCAGGGCTCAATATTGGGGCCAGTTGTGTTTAATATCTTTATTGATGATCTGGATGAGGGGATTGAGTGCACCCTCAGTCAGTCTGCAGGTGACACCAAGATGTGGGGGGAGTGTTGATTTGCTTACAGGCAGGAGGGCTCTGCAGAGGGATCTGGACAGGCTGGACGGATGGGCTGAGGCCAGCTGTATGAAATTCAACAACCTGGGTCACAACAATCCCAAGTAAACACTACAGGCTTGGAGTAGAGCGGCTGGAAAGCTGTCTGAAGGAAAAGGAACCTGGGGAGTGCTGGTTAACGGCTGGCTGAACATGAGCCCAGGTGGTCAAGAAGGCCAACAGCACCCTGGCTTGTATCTGAAACAGTGTGGCCAGCAGGACAAGGGAAGTAATTGTCCCTCTGTACTTGACACTGGTGAGGCCGCACCTCGAATACTGTGTTTGGTTTTGGGCCCCTCAGTTCAAGAGGGATGTTAAGGAGCTGGAGCGTGTCCAGAGACGGGCAACAAAGCTGGGGAAGGGTCTGGAGCAGAAGTCTTATAAGGAGCAGCTGAGGGAACTGGGGGTGTTTAGTCTGGAGAGGAGGAGACTCCGAGGCATGTTATTGCTCTCTACCACCCCTGAAAGGAGGTTGTAGGCAGGTGGGGGTAGGTCTCTTCTCCCAGATAACTGGCAACAGAACAAGGGGAAACTGCCTGAAATTATGACAGGGAAGGTTTAGATTGTATATTAGGAAAAACTTTTTCACTGAAAGGTTGGTCAAGCATTGCAGCAGGCTTCCCAGGGAGGTGGTGGAACTACCAGCCCTGGAGAATTTAAAGAACAAGTAGATGCAGTGTTTGAAGTCATGGTTTAGTGATGGACTTGGCAGTCTGGGGTTAATGGTGGGACTCAATGATCTCAAAGGTCTTTTCCAACCTAAATGATGCTATGATTCTATGATAACCCTTAGTTTCATGATTTCCTATTACATAACTCTGATTTTACAGAGGGGAAATACATTTTTGAGTTGAAATTATATTTAATGTAAAGAAAAGTGTAGAAACATTCATGGGCTGGTTCTATTTGAAAGTATGAGTAAAGGTAATTTTATTTAATATGTATGCAGCTCCACCATTAACACAATGTCATTACTAACAAGAGCTGGAAGTAGCAGTCATATCTGCACAGATTTTTGGTTTTGTTTGTAGCTTTTTATTTAATAAAATATCAGGAGACAGCTTTGTGGGATCAGTGTTTATCATTTTGGTGTACTCTACATGAAGTGGGAACTGCAAGTACTTGACAAATGGATTGATAAATTACCTACAAACCTCAGGCTAACTCTGTAATCTTTCCTAAATGGTAAATTATAGCTCTTCCCACTTCTAGTCCTCCCAACATGTATCTCCCAAAGTAAAAACCAAATTAAAGTAAGTAAATAAAATAACGAGCCTCAATACATCATACTGGATCAACTATTTGTGTTTGATTTCTCTTCACATATGTTCCAGTAGTTCTGTAACAATGCATACTTCTACTGCCGTAAAAACTGACTGATTTTCCTTTCCTATTTGTACCTGTAAAGCACAACTGCATGTGGAACATCATTGTATCTTTCTTCAGGACCTTTTGTAATCTAGGAACACCTAGCTCTTTCAGCTCTGTATGCAACATAATATTTTCTAAAACTCTTAGCTTTCTGGTCTGTTCTGTTGTGGATCCTTTCCGTTTTGTTTTGTTTTGTTTTGTTTTGTTTGTCTGTTTGCTTGTTTCCTAGTATCTTCCAAACAAAACTGGATACATTAGTCCAAGCCAAAGTCTCACCAGTGCCAAGTACAAAGCACCTTTTAGGCAGGGACATACAGTAGTCAATAATGTAGGGAGTAGGGAAGATGGCATAAAACCCCAAATTGCTTAGAAAAGGAGTTTTAAAGAAACAGTTCTGATTCAATAGACTTGGACTGTGTTTCCAGGAATAAAGAATTTTGTCAACCTTTTTCTTTTTCTTTCTTTTTTTTTTTAATAAAGGAAATATTAACTCTTTGAAATGCAGACTTTTATATTGTTGGAAATGCTAGCACTGCGTTTTACAACAGCTAGGGTAGAAATTTAAAATTTCATTTAGAGAATCTGTTTCAGAACCCTCATATTATATCTAGGAGAAGATGGACTTTATTTCCCTGTCTAATATTAGAAGTAGTGGGAAAAACTTTCAAGAAAAAAACCACAAAAAGCTGAAGTCAGCATCCCCCCAAATTCCTAGTCAAACAGGGAGCTAAACAACAAAATGTTTCTTCAGAATGTGAAACCTGCATATAATAGTAAAAAAGAAAAATCACAGATCAATATAAAAAGCTAGTTGACAGTATGCAAGCAGAATATTTGTGTAGATGAAGCCTTCATTTGGATAGACTCAGATCTTCCTCAGTGCATCAAAGAAAGGTGGAAAAGATAAGCAATTATTCCATGCACCTGGACCACTTTTGGTATCTCTAGGAGCAGCTATAATATTAATACACTTAATCTGCTGATGAACAGAAAGGGAGGGCTGGTTTCAGTGCCACAGTGCTCCCTCAGCCCCCTAAACACTGGCCACTGCTTCCTCAGGAAGGGAATGCCACATTGTGCATAGGTCAGCATGCACACATTTTGGGAAGGAAACAAAGAAAGGAAAGAAAAAGCAGAGGCAACAAAAAATGGGTATGACAATAGAAATGCATGGATTTTTTTTTATAGCATATTGTGAAAACATCATCTAAGTTCTGAGAAGCTCCAAACCTGCAACTGGCTCAGGCAAGCAAAAAGGCAATGGCTTATAAAGGAAATATCCTGACAAATTATTTTTCTTGAAGTACAGCATAATTAAGTGGAAGTGGTAGCTGTCCCGTCATTTAAGATATTTTGAACAAGACAATAAAATTTTAGACTGATCTACAAAATAAACCTTGACTACATATCATGGACTAAAATATACAGATCATGATCTGAAATACTTAACAACTTTTTTCTTACATCTAGGCTCCAAGATTTAATGCTGCTGGTACAGTTTTAAAGGCCACATGCATTAATTTTTTGTGGCACATGCAGGGAAAGTTTTTGTATTCAGGTAAGTTTATTTCTTCACATACAAACCCCATTAATACTTATTCAACTCATTTTATTGCAGATTCCACAGATTTTGTATTGAAATCAAATGGATCAGACATGATTTCAAAGGCCTTTTCCAACCTATATAATTCTATGATTCTATAATTCTATAATTATGATAACTGATGTGGTATTTCCCTGGTAATATCTTTAAAGTTTAGCCTTCTGAATTATATACTCATATAAATAATTATATATTTATACATGAACACTACCACGGAATTAACTTAAAACAGCTACAGGAGGTAGATACACTAGATATTTGCAGATAGGCATGGAAAAAGACAGTTTTTTTCTGCAGCTGTTAAAACAGGTAGCAGCATGTATCAGGGAGAAATGTTTGTGAGGACTGACATTTTATTGGATTTTAATTCAATTATCAGTGATAAAAAAGGGAGGGACACCTTCCCCAGCCACTACCACATGCCCAGCTGCAGGCTGGGAGCAGGAAACACCTGTGTGACGCCTGGACACTATGCTGAGGATGCGTCCATTAGCACACGACTGGAGGTGGCTTTCCATTGCATGTCATGCGGTGCTGCATGGCTCCAGTTCATCCTGTGCAGCTGCAGGGTTCTGAGCCTCAGCCCTGCTGAGACATCATCTCCTGGGAGGGAAGGCGGGGGAGTGTCAGAGGATCCCTGTGGTCTAAGCACAGCATGAAGAGGGTTGGGAGGTCCCTGAGCTTTTGCCAGCCTTTCCTCCCTGAGGCCAAGGACCAGGATGCAATTATCCCTTTCCTAGGGTCACTTGACTTTTCAGACTTATTTCCACATGCAACCCACATCTACTGTCCTCCATTATCCCTCAGGAGGAACAAGCTTTCTGGTTTGTAATTAAAACACTTCAGATGCTGTGTTAGACCGATGCTAACCAACCCTTGGAACTGACTTTGCTCATAGGCTCTGAATACACCGCTGATTGCTATTTAAAGTAATAATTCAAGAGATCCTTCTTCCCACAAGCTCGCATGTCTTTGTAGATCTGTGAGATCTGATTACGTTCAGTGTGGCTGCTTGTGATCTGTCTTTTGTGATTTTGTTTTGGTGAGGAGTTAGACTACCCCTCACCTCTTTCCCACTACACAGCCCTCTCCTCTCCCCCTCGACCCCACATCACCTGCCCAGTGTACAAGCACCTGGATTTCTAATCAGGACTGGGCTCCTCCTCAGTTTCTCAGTTTCTGAAAGTAACGGTAATATCCACAGAATACACTGGGAAAAAAATACCAAGCAGATGTGACATTTTGGACTCTTCATTAGCAGAAAGTATTTGGGAAAGCTACTGTCATGGTTACCAAGCTAAGAGACATCTTTCAGGACCACTTCTTTGCAGGGTCTCACTGAGGGCACCCACTCAGGTGTGTGACTTTCAGCAGAGTATGTCGCAGTAATATCATTCAGACCAAGGCCCGAGTTACCTTTGGGTACAAATTTGAATTAATACGGGAGGGTTAAGGTTTCCCTCAAGGACTTCCTTTTGGCAGCCTGTGGCAAAAGTTGATTGAAGCAACTAATAGAGCTTTTTCCAAATACATCATGTTCTGCTCATTCCTCAAAGGTATGAAACATTTAGGATAAAGAGGGCTGATTGCTGATGCACCAGTATTATTTAGACATATTTATGCTGCTGCCAGCCTAGCCAGCTCCCACTTTGACAGACCCATCCTAAAGTGTTTATAGATTTCACCCCTCTTGGAGCTTTTCACCATCTTCTTCCTCTTTAGTAAAAGTAAAAGGGTTTAGATTGTGCCTGCTTCCTTGTGTGTCCTTTAATATAGCCTTGAGACTAATAAAATGGAGATGCAACAAATAATAAGTACTTTCTTGTCTCGCCTTTATGATGACACATTAACTTGCTGCTGCTTTGACTGGATCTACTTAGGCAGCGTGCCACCTCCAAAAAGCTACTAGGATTTTAAAGCTCAGAATCCTGGCTTTACTTCAGAAAAAACTGAAATGTGTTAAAAAAATCCTTTAAATCCGAAAATTGTGTAATCAGTTACATGAGACAGAATGAAAGGCATCAAAAACACACTCCCTGAAGGACAGCCCCTTTCTTCCAGGCTTTCCCTCACCCTGGCAGCCCTTCAGGGATGTCCGATGCTGTGGGCATCCAGTCTGCATGTGTCTCCATACCATGTTGTCTGCTTCCTGGAATATCATTTTATTTCCCCCCTGTCATATCCTGGAGTTGCCTTTGTGTCACTCTTTACACCTCTTATGGCTTTCCCAGTATTTGCAGTGCCCACACTCCCCTGTGAGATCCATCTTGCCCTGGGGAAGCTTCCCCTCCTGGCACACTCACCTAGCACCCGCAGCGTGCCAGGGCAGGGGATGGGACAAGTGAATTACAACATGCAAATTCCATTTGATTTCAGAGACTTACACCTAATCCAAGCATTCCTTACTTAAAGGAATCTGGCACAGCAAAATGCAGCAAACGGGAAAAGCAAATGCCATCTATCATGGTCCTAAAAAAGAGAAAAAATACATTTGAGTTTATACATATAGATGTTTATGTACATATATATGCATCTGTACATATATCTTGGACACACACAAAACTAGATATATTTATATATGTAGAAATTCAGAAGTGAGAAGAAAAGATAATAACTGTAGATGGGATGAAATATTATTGTGACATGGAGCGCAATAATTTTATTTCTATTTTGAAAATAATAAATTATAAAAGAGCCTGTCTAAACACCATTCACAGAACTGAAGGATATACATGGTGAAGTTGATGGCAACTCTTCTCTTGCATACTCCAATACCTGTGATTTGTACACCCTCCCCCCTCCCCCCCGCCCATACCTACCCCCCGTGGTGCCTGACCCAAATTCAGAGTTGTCCTCTGACTTGGCAGTTTCCGTCTACCTCCAGAGTGTGCTAAGTGCCATACAATAAAATATTCTGAGTAAGCTAGTTTCAGTTTCGCCTGGTGATGCTTTTCTACTTAAATATTCAGTGGCTGGGAAAGACCACTGCACAACATGTTTATTTTGGGGCATATTTAATTGAAATTCTTGTTCTAAGTATAATTTTTCATGTCTCAGATAAGATCACCAGGCTGGAAGGTATTCAAAAGGCAGCATTTGCTCAGTATCTGCGGTTAATGCAGGCCACTGGGCTCAGAAGGCAAAGTCTGTCAGACCTGGGGGAATGACTGAAACACCCTTAAAGCCGTCAGCTTCTAGAGCCAGTTTTCTTGATATATATCCAATACTTAAAGGGTCACAGTCAAGGGGAGATACTGAGTGTAACCCACCCCGAAATACATCACAGTATTGTGGGAAAGAGTCCTTGCTACAATACGGAATTAATCCCTTTCAAGCAGGGGAGAAAATTGATTTTGTGCCTCCATCAACCGAGATGAATGCCCTAACCACTAGGTGGGAAGAGAAAGAAAGAGAATCTGTATCACTTTCTTCCAAGTTTTATTAATATATTCTTTCCTACATTTTTTTACAGAAGAAACTTTTGAGTAGTTTTAGGGCAAATGGACTATTTTTAAAGAATTATTTTATCAAGAAGGAAAACATTTCCTGTATTACTCCAAGGTTCCTACACTGAATATAAGCAGTTATCAGATTTCATCCTGACAAGGATTTCCATCCATTCTTAAATTGTACAAAAACAGAGCACCCGAGGCTGACTTTTTTGTCAGATGCTTACTCTGTCTTTCAGTTTTGTTAACACAGTCTTTTAACTATTCAGGCAGCCTACAGCAATATGCAGTTGGAATATGGTAAATAATATAAGATTCACAAAGTAAGTTAACACAGTAATTTCAGGTAATTTCAGCTGTAACAAATAATGCTACTTTATTAAGTAGTAATCCATAAACCTACAGTTATGTATTAATACACTAAACGGTTTTGTATAGAATTTATATTACAACGAAACCTTTGAGTTTCTTGCTGTCTAATATCAAGTAATAATAGAATGAGAGCAAACCACATTTTTAAAACTTAATTTGAAGTTATGCTTTAACGGTAATTAGAGTTCTAGAAAACTTCTCAGAAGTTTAATATTCTACATGCCTCAAGTTTCCAAGTAACTTCTGGCACTCACAATTACACATACACCCTCCCACTCACCACTTCAGATCAGCTCATTATGAATGATAACTCCTCATTGAGACATACTGGGTAGGAGACAGACAGTGGAGGACTAATATTTATGAACAGGCAAAGCTTCATTTAAATGAATGAAACTACAATATTTACAGCAGCTAACCATCTGGCCTTCATGTTTCAACTTCTTCAAGTTATGTGTTCTAACAAAAATGAGCTTTTTAAAATGCGTCCTCTTTGTTAAATATATTTGCTGGTTTGTTTGAGTACAGATTCTTGTAAAGCAAGTTTTGCTAACTAAAAAAAAGCTGAACAAATTTCAGTCAATCAGCCAACCAAAATTTTTCAGCTTAATCTAAGCATAAGATGTTTGAGCCCAAAAGGAGAAGACTGGAGCATTATAATAGTGGGCAGGGAGCTGTAAGGCTGCAACTTAGTTGTCACTAACAATAGCTTTTACTTGTGGACAAAACAGCAATAATAGTAAATTTAATTTCTAAAGTGCCCTTTCCAGAGTCCCAGGGAATTTTGCATCCCAAGCAAGTAAAAGCAACACAGAAAATAGATCTTTCAAATTCTGCTTTAAAAAACTAAATCCACAACCAGTTTTCCAAATATAAATAGGAATTTCATTACACTGTGAAAACACACACTAAATGCTCAGACACCCACAGTCTTTAAACTATATTTAGGACAAAACTATGAATCAGAATATTCTGACCTAAAAATTATACCAATAGGAAAAGGAAGAAAGGAAAAATTGAAGAACTAGGACTCAATATTGCCAGAGGCCTTATAAATTAGGAAAAATACTTTTAAGCCATTAATATATTCAAAAGAATAAGGAAACCATTAATGAATTTTTATGTTTTCATGCATTTTTCTTATATCTATAATTCTGAAGAAAAACAGTTAACTCAATAAAACAATATACTGGAATATTTATATTTATATTCATTTATATTTAGCATCGAGATAGTTAATATCCCACAGGACAACAAAACAGAAAAAAAAAAAGTTTTACTTGTGGTTCTAAAGGTCACAGAGGTATATTCTTTTCTATAATGAGAAAAGACCATGGACTTCTTGTGCTGCATCTGCATGCAGATTTCCATACTGAAAGGATTAAATTTGTTCCTTGCTCTGTGGAAGAAACAAGATTGGTATGCTGTAAAGAAGGACGTAAGAATGTTACTCCAGCACTCCATAAGAAAGCTATCACCAAAAAAACTATTTTGGCTGGATGATAACACTTTCGACCATGCTTTGTTATTATTAGCATTTCACAAATCCACATTAGCCCAACATGATGTATGTGTTGCTACAATTTTTGCATGGGATGTGTTTGTCTTTGGATGCATCAGAAAGAGTAGACAAAGGCCCTTTCCCAAAAATAGGTATTGAAATTAGGTAACAATATTTATTGATTTGTTTTTTTATTCTTTTTCTTTAAGATGATCTATATTACATGGGTAAGGAAGGCAGTAGAGAATGTATCATTCCACCAAAGAGAAGATATATCAGTGGAAGAGCCTATTACTTGCTATGAAACTTTAGATTAATTGTATGCGTTCATAAAGATAAATCGTTAAACTGGAATGATCTTAAGATTGAATTGGAAATTGACATTTTCAAATGTGATGATCTTAAGTAGATTGTCTGTTATGTTAATGAGGCACACACACACACATATATATATATATGTATATATATATATATATATATGTATGTTATAATTACATTAATCAAACAGGCAAAATACAAAGCCTCCAGCCCAGCTCAGTGTCCAAGAAAAAAGAAAGTATTCTCCTTCTGGGTGTGCAGTCAATTACCAATGATAATTACAAAGGGAGAGATGCTTCATCATTAATGAAACAAGGGAATGAAATAAAACGCTAAAGCCAAATGCCAAGGGTAAGGTCAACATCAATTCACAGTAGTGCATTACCACATTAAACTATGTCATGTCTGTACTGCTTTAGAGCAGACTACAGCAGTTTTTCTATAATAAACAAGGCAAAGTTTCAGCCACGTTTTAATCCAGGCTCCTGAACCTTCAGTGTAATGCCACATTCACTTACCACTTTAACCTGCTACAGTAATTTCTTTACATCTCCCCATTTCTTTATTGTTGAGAAATATATCCAATGTTCAACTGTCATTGCGTGAAAAACTGTATATACATCTTTCCTTTTGTTTCATTTAAAGCTTCTGCGGACACTCCCAGCATTTTTTGTTAATGAGCTAACTGAATATTTTTCTGCAGTTGTCCTCAACTTCTAGATCACAGAATGGTTTGGAAGGGACCTCAAAGATCATCTAGTCCCAACCCCCCTGCCATGGGCAAGGACACCTTCCACTAGACCAGGTTGCTCAAAGCCCCATCCAGCCTGGCCTGGAACACTGCCAGGGATGGGGCATCCACATCTTCTCTGGGCAACCTGTTCCAGTGCCTCACCACCCTCACAATAAGGAATTTCTTCCTAATATATAATCTAAATCTACCCTCTTCCAGTTTAGTTATTACCCCTCATCCTATCACTACCTGCCCTTGTAAAAAGTCCCTCTCCAGCAGTCTTGTAGGCCCCCTTGAGGTACTGGAAATCTGCAATAAGGTCTCCCTGGAGCCTTCTCTTCTGCAGGCTGAACAACCCAAACTATCCCTGTGTTTCTTCATAGGAGAGCTGCTCCAGCCCTCTGACCATCTTCGTGGCCCTCCTCTGGACTCAGTCTAACAGGTCTATGTCCTTCTTGTGTTGTGGGCCTCACAGCTGGACACAGTACTCCAGTTGGAGTCTCACGGGAGTGAAGCAGAGGGGCAGAATCACCTCCTTCGACCTGCTGGTCATGGTTCTTTTGATACACTTGAGGATATGGTTGGCTTTCTAGACTTCAAGCACATGCTGCTGGGCTATGTTGAGCTTTTCATCCACCAACACTCTCCAGTCTTTCTCCTCAGGGCTGCTCCAAATCCCTTCTCTGCCCAGCCTGTATTGATAGTGGGGTTTGCCCCAACCCATATGCAGGACCTTGCATTTGTGCTTGTTGAACTTCATGAAGTTTTCAAGGGCCCACCTTCACAGCCTGTCATAATGTCCCTCTGGATGGCATCCCTTTCCTGCAATGTGTTGACCATACCACACAGCTTGGTGTCATCAGCAAACTTGTTGAGGGTGCACTCAATCCCTGACAAAGATGTTAAACAGCACTGGTCCCAGTACCAACCCATGAGGAACACCACTCGTCTGGTCTCCACTTGGACATTGAGCCATTGACCACAACTCTTCGAGTGTGACCATCCAGCCAATTCCTTATCCATCAAGTGGTCAATCCGTTAAACCCAATGTCCACTGCAGACCACACTTGAAACCAGCTGTCTAACTCCTTCTCAGCCTCCCTGCTGTTATGCAGCACTTTCACTGCCTCCTGCAGCTCAGCCATCTGCTGCAAGAGCCCCTCCACCTGGGAACACCTTTTGCAGGCAGGTCTGCTGCCTGTCCCTGCCCCAGGAGAAAGGTCTAGGCACTTCCTGTAGTCAAATTTACCAAGAGCTATCTACAACTCTTTTAGTGTGACCATCCAGCCAATTCCTTATCCATTGAGTGGTCTGTCTGTCAAATCCATGTTTCTCCAGATGAGAAACAGTTTTACTTGCTCATGACATTTGAAATGTAAGGTTTGAAGTGCTCTTATAGCTGCTCAGGCAGAAAACTTAGGGTGTGGGTGGTTAACAGAAAAGCTGCAAAGTGGTACCAACTGGGTTAATGAATATAAAAGTAATTGTTGCCCTTTGAGTCTGCATTTCAGTAAGGCACAGTGAGAAAAGGTCTATCAATTTTCTTTGACTAAGAACCTGCCTGACAGATAGAAAGCCACGTGCTCTAAGGAGTTGAGCCTTACCGGGTGTTGCCACATAGTCTCCATGACAAAGCACAAGGGATACATCCTGATGTTACAGCCCCTCACTTGGAACTCTTTGTCTGGGCATCTTTAGGCAGGTGCAAAGAGGCTCTGCAAGTGGGGTATACACAACTTTAAAACATAAAGGAGTTTTAGGGAGCTGTTTGGCCAAGCACTGTCATGTCCACCTCCCCTGATACAGCATACCAAGACCATACAGCACAGCACAAAAATGCCAGAAAGGGGATCTCCAGAGGAGAAGTTAGCTTCTGTAGCTATGTGGGACTGATCCTGGATGTTGCTGAGCTGTTGTCTCCCATCAACTGACAGTACTGACAACTTGACCTAATGACCTCCAGCAGAACTAACTAGCCTCCCTGTTTTCCGTTTGGGCTTTATACCATTCCTTGCTGATGTTTTTCCTCCTGATTTATTAATGATCCTGTTTCAGCAGTCCTACTTCTGTAACTTTTACCTTTTTCTGTCTCCACAGGCTGTCTCATGGCTCTTTCTCTGCAGTGTGAGTCAAGGTAACACAGCTAAGCCACATCAGGGCTGGACCTGGGTCCTTCACATCCACACAACTAAACCCCTGGGAGTGGGGGAGCTCATGGCTGGTATTTCAAGGAGAGGGTTTCATCAGAGATCCTTGAGAATATCTGCAGGCATAGACCTGGCATGGAAGCTGCAGGTTTGTAAACCTCAGCAACAGTGACCTGTATTCTTTACTGCTATATACTTGTACTTTGATCTAGTACCTACTTGTTTATGTATATACAGGCATTTTTTTTATTAATTAGCCCCATAATAACTCTGTTTCTCACACATATATACAAAAGGACCAGTTGCAGCAACTGAGGTCATGAATGCAGCTAGAACAGATTGCACAGCATCTGCACGCTTTATCCCTAAAGTTATTTCTTGTTGTTAAATAATTGTTATCCTAAAACCTGCTAGTCTTCTATGAAAAATAACAAAACTGTTGACTTTCATGACTCAAAACCATTTTTCTTAGTGTTCCAGAAGAAAAGCATTGTAAGCTGAAAATTGAACTGATTATCCAATTAATAATGAAAAAGCAATCATTAATTTCGAAACCTTGCTTATGAGAATAAATTAAAAAATAAATAGCGTATATATTTTTAAAAATTTGACTAGAACCTTCTTTTTTATGAAAGTCAACTCAGTTGCTTTTCAAAGCAACCTGTTTCACAAATCATGCCTAAATACAGTAAGAAATACTTGTCTCCAAAGATAAAGTCAGAAATGGCAGAAGTAGCAAAACCTCCACTGTATTGTACTGTGTTAATGGTGATTTTCATTTTCCAAAGCAACACAGAAATTTGTTTCTACATCTACATCTTCACCTTAACAATGGGCAATATGTCCACTGACCTTTTTTTGTAGTTCTCTGCCTGCAGTCGTGGAGCAGAGATCGCATTGTATGGCATTGTGTTTCACAGGGTGGTTAAGGTTGGCTGCCAAAAAAAAAAAAAATTCTAAACCATATTACAATCATTTATTTTAAGACATGAGAAATACCAGTTTATATAAGATTAAGCTTTCTGAAACAGTACAACAAAGCTCATGAGGTGAATAACGGGTAGTTTTATGTCAGTAATGGCACTACTCCATGAAATGCTGAACTCATGTACAAAATGTTCTCCACATGCCTCATTGATATAGACCGTTTGATTGTAAATGTGCTCTCTGGTATTAATCAGGAGGTTGTTGATATTACCGTGTGTTGTCACTAGGCATTTCCAGTAGGTAAGCAATATAATAGGGAAATTTTTTACATAGATATGCCAATAAATGTGCATTAGTCATATCCACATGCAGTGAAAGACTGCAATAAATACAGCACGGCAAAATTCATCTGGCAACATCACAGAAATCATAGTGGTTTCATATATAGCCTCCAATGGTTTGCTACATAGTCTTAAGATAAAATTTGCACTAGACCTCTTGCTTTCTGTTATCCTCAGGTGTTATGGTAGAGTACAGAAGTGTGTGTTAGTAGCTCCAGGTTTCCCATATAGTCATACATCCTAAACTGAAGATTTCCTAGAGCTTGCTCCATTTTTCTTGGCTGACTGTTTTCTTTTACCAGTGACTTCATTTAATGGGGGATTTTGATTTGTGCCAGCTAGAAAGAGACAACAGGTATGTCACAGAAATGAAGCACAAGAGCTAGGATTTGGTTTATATTTTAAACAAAAGGTAAATGTTTTGGCATTGCATGAATAATGTGAATTATTTGCTTGCAAAGTATAAGGTTATAAGAAAAAGAATATAAAAAGATCCTCCACAGAAACACAGAGCACAGCAGTAAAAGGAACTTTCTGTTTTATCTTGCTATTACTATAACACAATCTTATTCCTGTGTTTATTATGGTCTACCTCAAAGCTTGTTAAGTGGCTGTCTCCACTCCACTCTTACTTAAACCTGTTTTGGAACATCACTGCACTGAAAAGAGGTAACTTTTTTCCCCCTTAATTTAAATAAACCAAAGTTATTTTTTGCCACACCTTTATCTACCTTTTCTTGTTTTGAATTTGCTCCTTTGAATTTTAAATAGTCTTCCCCGCAACTGGTGTGTAGTCCTTGGGACATTCAGTTTTCACCTTCAATTTTTCATTTTGCTAGATTAAATAAACCAGCTTCTCTGTTTACTCTCACAGAAGTCCACCAGTTCTCTAGTTCTCCTATTGCTCCATCTCTGTACCAAAATGCGCTGGAATTCCCTCTTGCACATTATCTTGGAACTGTGTAAAGAAGTTTAGATGAAAATGTTATTAAACACTTATCATAATACTCCCCCATCACTAGTAAAAACAGATATTTTTGCTGTTGGCTTCTCTCAGAATCTGTCTTCCACTGGCCACTGGCCATTTTGGCTCCCTGGCTGTTACTGGCACTGCAGAGACTCCTTCTTCAGTGAACACAATTGACTGCTTAGAAGCTATTTCTAACATCAGTCCAGAGATGACACTCATTTAACCTTGTCCAGCCACAAAGCCTGGTCAAATACCAAAGCTGTCACTCAGTGTTTTTTATCCCACAGTCTGGCAAATAACGAGCATAACACAGTGTAGCAGTGATTAAACAGCACGCAGGAGGTTTCAGCAGCTGGAAACCAGTGACTGCAAGTGATGACTGTCCTTTATATCTATATGTTTTTCTATTTGATACTGTCTTCTGACATGCATCTATCATGCATTTTAATATGTATTTAGATTAGCCAAACACTAAGCATGTTTTCAAGGTCAGATGCCAAATATTTAACTCTTTGCATGCTATATTGGGCCATTTCCTGATCTGCTCATCCTCCCTGCATGATATTACCTCTGTCTTACATAGATCCTCATTAGTCATTCAATGGTCACAGACATCCCTCTCTTTAGCATATAGATATTTGCACATCTGCAACTGTTTTTAATGGTTTTTTAGGCCTTTCACAGCTGCATAAAAATGGTAATTTATGTGTCATGTATACATATATAATACACACATATATACACTGAAATGAAAAATACGCTATGAACTCTCCAAATGATGAACTGAAGCTTACAGAGTAAATTCAGAGTAGTTCCTGTGCGTTTAGCTGGTTAAAACTTTGTCTGATTTATATTTTGCTCTCAGGATCATCTGTTATTTTCTGTCCCACGTCTTGGAATTCATCTACACAATAGCCATGTGGCTTCATGTAATCAACAGATTTACCCTCAGTCTTTCTTTCTGTGCCAAGATTCTCAGTGCAAGATAGACCTTTGTAGCCCAATAATTGTCTTTTCAATATAGTCCATTATCTCACCTTTACTTACTTGCTTTTCTCCCCTAAGTTACCACATTAATCCTAATCGAACTAGTAGTCTTCTGTGTGGTACCATATCAAAACCTTTACTCAGTGGTTATTGAAAGACAGAAAAGTCTCTCATTATCTTGAAACATTAATCGTTCTCTCAAAGCCAAAGATTACTGTCTCTGACATGAACTATCTTTGATAAACCTACATTACAGGTTTTTTTACTTCCATGTTGAAATCTTGTTCAGTAGCACTGCATGCAGGATCTGACTGTTATCTTCTTTCCCATATCCTTCACCATATGTAAGGACCACATTTACTACTTTGCAGTCAGGCAGTCTCAAGAACAATTAAAATATTGCCTTTCAAACTTTCCTTTTTAATGTTAAACACTTCAGTTGCCTGTAATAAGTAGTCTATTCTTGTTAGTTTGAGTGATAAAGCTGTGAGGACTTTTGTCCAAACTCAACACTGTTTCCTTCCATTTATATTGACAATTCCCATCAGTGGCTATTGGATAAAGAAACTTTCATCTACGTATAAACACAATGGTCACTAAACCTCCTGCAGTTCCTACTAATATCACTGTAGAACCTTTCATTATTCATCTCCAAAGTGACTTTAGCCCAAACAGATCTTAAACTGTCTGTGTTAAGAGAAGGCTCAGGAGGACCTCATCACAGTATGCCAGTACATCAGTGACAGCTACAAAGAGGCCAGAGTCTCTCTTTTCATAAGGAGCCACGTGGAAAGGACAAGGGGCAACAGGTACAAGTTGCACTAGGAGAGGTTTCATCTTAAGATTTGTTTCATAAGAAAGATTTGTTTTTTATAGTGAGAACAATTAATCACTGAAACGACTTCCCCAAGGATGTGGTGGAGTTCCTGTCACAGGAGGTTTTCAAAGTGTGATCGGGCAGGGTGCTAGATCACCTAATTTAGCCTTTCTTTCCCATGAAAGGTTGCATGGGAGACCTCTTTTGAAGTTTCTTCCAACCTGAGCTGTTCTATGATTCTATGATTCTGTTACACTTCTAGAATCTTTTATATTGTTACCATGCAATAGGACACTACCAATTTTACCTTTTTATAAATAAATATATGTATCTATGTATATTCCCTATTTTTTAAAATTTTATTTGCAATATCCTTTCATCATGTCTTTGGTGTCCACATCACTATAACAGGTCTTGCATATCACTTCCATTTTCTTTCTTGGAATTCCTCAGTGTACCCTAATTTTCTTTCTTTTCCTTATCTTGGTCATTACAGCCAAAGACCATTACAGCCAAAGACCATTACAGCCAAAGACCATTACAACCAAAAATATATCTCATCTCATTCTCTGTATTTTTTAGTAAATATTGTTCTTTCATGCCAGATTCAGTCATGAATGACTAATACGTCAGGTAGAATCAATCCATCAAAAAAGCTTCCTTTGTTGCATCAGTGGTCCCAGTAGTCGTACATTCCTTACAATACTAATACTTGAACTTGCCACTCTCCAATCGATTTGGAAAGGACTTGGAAAAATGTTACTGCATATCACCTAAGTTGTCTCTTTTTTACTATCTGCAGACACTGGGTGTATGCATTTTTTTCCTGAAATTTAATTTACCCCAGCATAAAGAGTGATCAGTGATTTCTCCCATGCTCCAGTCAAGGTCCCTTCTCAGCTTCTGTGCTACACCTAAATAGTTACTCCTGCATCCTTCTGCCCTTTGTATCCTCTTTAGATTGTCTGTTGTTATTAATAAAGGATCTTGCAATATGTGGCACTGGCTATGTTTAGTAGATGCCTACAGATCTTGTAATCTAGAATCTGAATTGCATCCCTTCCTTCCTCTTCTCCTTTGTCATGTCTGAAACTTACTAGTGTCTCTAGTTGAATCTCTAGTCATTGGATCCTCTCTTCCATAAGACTGATCATGTTATATTTTCTATATAATTGGCTTTCACTCCTTTTTATCAGATAACCATTTTACTTTCTTTCTATCTCTTCTTAATTTACTTGGGGTTTTTTTTCAGCCTTTCTGTTGCACTCTTTTCACATGATCTTCTACTTCTCTAGTCTTTCTTGTTTGTCTTTTTCAGAAAATGCTGATTTTGTGGCTACTGAGTTCAAGAATACATCCAGTCTCTACTCTGTGTCCCTTCCCCATCTTATCCTATTAAAAGCAAGTGAAGCTTTCAGTCAACATCTCAAAGACCAGCAGATGAAAGCCAGACCACCATGAAGACTGCTGTGGGACATCCAATGTCCCTCACTATACCACTCATTTCTGGTCAACTGAGATGTCTCTTCCATCTCAGCAATGCAAATATAGTAGTGAAGCTTGCAATACATCAAACTGACACTTTTGCATTCATCTTTAAACAGGAAGCAACTCCTGACATTATTATAATTTTGAATGCAGTTATATACATAATGCCCCAACCAATCTCTGTCCTGAATGCTTCTATTTATTTCAAAAAGTACTTATTTCAAAAAGAACATTTTTAATCTCAGTCATGTAAAAATATTAAGCCAAGTTCTGAAAATGAATAATTTGAATAGTAGATTTGTGAGAAAGACTAATTTTTTTTCTTTTTTAGAGCAAATAGGATCACATCTTTTATTTCACCTCTTTATTCACCTTAGAAACTTGTTATATAATGCAAACTTCTAATTTAATTTTATATGATCCCAGAAGCTAAATATCTCAGAGAAGGTTTAAGGTGGTTGGAATGTGTGATACTAAGGTATTGGTATCAGCTACCCCTTAGCTCTTTTTTTTTTGCTGGAAGAGTGAAGCATCACACAATAATCTACTAGGTCTCCTTACAAGACTAACCTCTAGGAAGGAAATAAAAGAAAAAAAAAAAAAAAGAAAAAAATCCAAGAGCTAATAAAGGTTTGGTTAATTCAGTTTTCATTTCTGTGAAGTCTCTGTGACTTCATAGGACTAAAGAGAGTGGAAATAACATTTTGAATGCAAAAACATAAATAGGGGCTTCATAGCTCTTAAATGTCATCCCTGAAGGATAAGGCTATTAGAGGGAGAGCAGAAAAATCTTGTTAATTTTATGGAAAGGTAATGATTTGCTTTCAATCTCTGCTTTCAACTTAGGCTAGTCTGCATTTCCAAATTTATATTTTGCATGGGAAAGAACTGCAAGCTGACACTTTAAAATGTGAACAGTAAATTATCAGGTTGAAACGGATCAACCTCTTAATTCTGTGAGCATTTCTTTGTGTAGACCAGTGAGAACTTGAAAAACTACTATGTATTACTTCACAAACCATCCTTTAAAAGGCATTTTTGTTTGAACTGTTAACATTATTTCTACTAAGCAAAAAGGTAGAACAATAATTTTTATTCTGCTTTGCAAGCAAAGATGTTTTTCAGGCTTCCTGAAAATATGTTTACCAGATTCATGTTGTTAAATATCAAAGGTCAAAAGTTTTCATTTAATGTTGTTGTAATGGATGTTCTTATTTGAATTCTAATTACACTATAAAAGTCTTGAACAATATAGCTGATGCTGTGTTTACTTTTTGTAACACATGTGCTCATCCATTTTCATTATCTTCTAGTCAAGGTCTCTGTTCCCCTTTAGCAGACATCAACAACATTTAAAAAAACCCTGATTTTGAGTCAACTATTTCACTTTGTCGTAACTGATTCTCTGTAGTATAAAAATGGAACAGAAACTACCTTGTACTCTATATCACCTGGATGAGTTGTCATATTTGCCTGTGCTGTTTAAAATTTTCCGTTTCCACTACTGAAGAATCAATGTATTAAGTACAGTGATGTACCATACACTAGACGGGTATATAAAGTCAAAACAGTGTGTGCACCTTCAAAATTCTATTGTTATAACTGAATATAATTTTAATATTTGTCCTAAAAAATTCTCAATTCCTTTACACATACTCTAAGTTCTGCAGTAAATTTATTAACAGTATTTAAAATAATCTGTACTTTCAAGGACTTTGATATACTCTTCTTTTAAAAAAAGATGAAAGTCAATTTATTATATATCAGAAGAGAAAAATCTCCTGGCTGTAGCCAGAGCTCAGGGGAAGCATGCTCTATGCAAAATTTTCCCATAAACAGACTTGTGGAAAAGTTTTGTTCCTGAGACATTTAGAATTTGATTCTTATTAAATTTTAATAGAGCCATGCTTAATATCAAAAGTGATCTCCAGGCAAGTAGTCTAATAATATAACAACCATGAGTATCTAGAAATGCTATATATAATAAAACAAGTGCATGACATAGGTATCTGTTGTGGTTTGAGCCCAGCCAGCAGCTAAGTACCATGCACCTGCTTGCTCACTGCCTACACCCTGATGGGATTGGGAGGAGAATCGGCAAAAAGAGAAACCCCATGAGTTGAGATAAGAAAAGTTTAATAATTGAAATAAAATAAAATATACTACTACTACTACTACTTAAAAGGGAGATAACAAAAAAAGAGAGAAATAAAACTCAAGAAAACCAAGTGATACACAATATAATTGCTCACCGATGCATCCAGGCCCCCAGCAGTGACTGGCCCCTCCTGGCCAAGTCTCCCCACTTTATATACCAAGCATGGCGTTCTATGGTATCTTTGGGTATTTTGCGTCGGCTGTCCTGGTTCTGCTCCTTCCCAACATCTTGTGCACCTTGTCACTGGCAGAGCATCGGAAACTGAGAAGTCCTTGTCTTTGTCTAAGAACTGTTTAGCAACAACTGAAATATCAGTGTGTTACCAACATTATTCTCATCCTAAACCCAAAACACAGCACTGTCCCAACTACTAGAAAGAAAATTAACTCTATCCGAGCCAAACCCAGGAGAGTATCAAGACTAAGGGAATGAAAGTAATACATGTAATTATTTTAAATTGATTATTTTAAACAGACAGTAATTAAAGAAAGAACCAAAATGCACTTATGTACAGTTTAGCCAAACAGTAATTTATTCCCTGTAGACCAAATCTGTTATAAATATTAATTTTTTTCTGTTCTTGTAAAGAAAATACAAACAAATTTTCATATTTGTCACTACGAAGTTAAAAGATATGGCAATAGCACATTCCATAGAGTGATATCATGGTAAAAAAACTGAAGAGGGATCTTGCTTAAGATTGTATTTCTTTACATGAAATTATTGTCAGAAGACCCAGGGGAGGGCTCAGTTGCAGTTGTTTTCTTTGAAGCCCTGGTGAGGGGTGAGGCAATGCTCAGGCCAGCAGGGAGTAAGAAGACTTTTTTTTTTTTTTTTTGGCGCAATCCTTCTTAAGAATTTCAGCCTGACATCCAGCAATGTTTTACAAGTCCTGTCTCAGCACATTTTGCATCTTACCAAAACTCCTGCCTTTAGTATAGGTTTGTCTGTTCTGTTATGCATAAACAAAACAGTGAGGTAGGTAGACTTCAGTGGCTACCTAATCTGTTAGCTTTGCTAAAAAAAAAGCAGAGGAAAATGCAGACATAATCAGGTGATTTTCCTTTGCAGGGTTCTTTTGCAAAACTTATTTTCAAAAGGGGAAAATTTACCACATTTTAATCAGATAGATCTTCTTTAGATTTAAGCAGCCAAAAATAGCAAATGCCATAGGTTAACCTTATACTTTATATTCCAGCTCTGGTGTAGTTCATTAACAAATCTGCTGGAGGGAACGATATGCATCTACTAGGAAGCTTCTTTTCTAAGGTGATTTTCCCGGCTTTCTCCCAGCACTGTTAATAGGAGTTACCATCTAACTTACCTTACCATTTAAGTTATTGACCTGCTGTTATTCTCTGCCAGAGCTTCTTAATAATTTCTGTTCAAATGGAAAATGAAAAGCAAGAGGAAATGAAATACTGATATACAGCTTTTTTTCTTATAATGAAAAATGAGATCATAAACTCAAGATGATATAATATATGCAGTACCTAAATCATTATCTAAATAAAAATACCAAAGCTTGACAGTCTGTTAAAAATGCCAGAGTAACCCAAATCAGCTAGAACTTGACTACTAGGAACGAATCATGGGGGTGCATATTTTCTAAGGAACTAGAAATTACTCATTTTGCATATAGATTGACTCCTGAAATCCAAGCATACAGAGATGGATTTTGTTATTGGCCTAATCTTACTGGCGAAACAGGTAAAGGTATTTATTATGATGTGTCAGCTGAAGAAACAAAAACCCAGCATCAGTATGTGGCATGCATATTTGTAACTAAATGGAAGATGTCAGAACACCTGAGTTTAATGATAAAGAAATTGACACCTGTATTTGTGGTATGTATAAAATTAATTGAGCTAGGATAATATTTGAATTTCCAAAGTCAAAGAATTATTGCTGCATTTTATTTACTGGGAGTAGTGAATATTTCTAACAAAGTTGAAACAGTCTGCAAGTTCTGTTTATAATTAAATAGGAACAAAAATTACATACACAGTTTTAAGTAGCTTTTGGTCTACCACAAAAGCAACAACATAAACCAACAGCCAGTTTGAATGTCTGAAAAGGAACGGAAAAGGAAGTAGTATTTTGAAAGTGTGGGAAAATGGGTAAAGTAGGTGAACACTCACCAAATTTTTAAAAAGTCAAAATATTTTAAAGGAGGTACAAAACCCAGAAAAAATTACCTAGTCTCAATGACAACCTTCAATAAAGAACATGTTTATTTGGAAGCAAACACCAATGCTAGCTCAGCAGCAAAAACAGTTCTAGCTACAACAGCTCAGCCAGGTACAGACAAAATGTTTATAGACATTACAAGAGGGAAAAATATCAGTGGGCTAAGTTTAAACTAGAGACTGATATATATAAATCAGTGTAATATCCGTAAGGGCACACGAACAATTACTGCTCTGAAAACTCTTCACATTTGCCCCAAGAAGACTGCTTGGTCACAGAGCAGGGAGGCTACGCTGAGGGCAAAAGGTAGGAATAATGATCACAGATCACACAGAAGGTCTATTTCACACTGCAAACTCAGAAATACCCCAGGGCTTCATCCAAAAATGTGCTTGGCTCTTTCATTAATTAAATTAATAGCAACATAGTAAGCATTCCAAGTCTACCAATACACAGCAGGTGATATACTCAAGGGCAATGCAGATGTACCTTATGGTAAGGGCACTGTTCTGCTGAATATAAATCTCAGACGTGTACAACTATAAATCTTTCAGTAAGTAATCCCCCTCTCCTCCCTCATGCATTGTTTTTACATGGGTATTTCATAGAGGAAAAAAAAATAGGAAAAGCTGTGAAACAAATGATAGAAAAGCAAAACCTCCTACAGGAAAGCTGATGCTGCATGAAATCAGCAGTGTCAATGAGTGTACAATGAAACCAGACCATTAGCAGAGGATGTAATGAATTAAACCAAATGACATTTAATTTTTCAGTGTATAGACCCTAGAATATAAACTTGACACCAACTATGAAAATCAGAGATTCACTGTAAAGAACTGTCAGTATACATATAGAAAGAATTGGGGGATATTGATCTTCAGTACTGTAGATACAGATTTCTGCATCAATGTGAAAGAATATGATATTCTGGACCATAGCATGTTGTAAATCTAATGGGACAGAGAAGATGCATTAAATCCAGCCAGATACAGCATCACAGCTACAGAGATTCAATATCCTATTGTCCTGGTTTCAGATGGGATGGAGCTAATTATCTTCTTAGGAGCTAGTGCGGTGCTGTGTTTTGGCTTTGATGTGAGACTTTTCAGTTCCTCAGGCCTTGCTAGCTAAAAGGCTGGAGAGGCACAAGTAATTGGGAGGGAACACATCCAGGGAAGCTGATCTGAACTTGCCAAAGAGGTATTCCATACCATGGGATGTCATGTCTGGTATATATACCTGGGGGGTTGGCGGGGATGGGCAGATCGTTGCTCTGGGACTGGCTGGGCATCAGTCACGGGTGGTGAGCAGTTGTGTTATGCACCGCGTGTTCCTTTCTTCCTTTCCCTCTGGAATTTATTCTTTCCCTTCCCCTTTTCATTATAACTGTTATTGTCATTATTGTTATTACTGTTCTTTCATTTTTATTCCGGTTCAACTATTAAATTGTCCTTATCTCAACCCCCAAGTTTTACACTCTTTTCCAGCTCTCCTCCCCATCCCTCGGGGTGATGGGGGAGCAAGTGAACGGCAGCGTGGTACTTCATTACCAGCTGGGGTTAAACCACGACACCTCTTTATGTTGCTTCATTAGAAAATATCAAACTACTTTTGTAGCGATAGGTAAGGGGTAATCAGGAATGAGGTTCTATTACCTCAGGTACAGGACCTGAGGTCCTATATGCATGTACCCAGAAACAGTGTGTTTGTGTTGTTTCATTCTATAATTGTACTTGCATGTATGAAGTCTTATATCTGAAGGAGAGATCCATCTGTTTGGGTTTCTGAAATGATTAAATTATGTCTCCTGTATTACCTTTTTAGCATCTCTGTAGCATAAACTCTTAGCATCATTGTTGCTACCATTATGAGCTGTTTGGATGTCATGCAAATATTCTCTTTCTAGTTATACAGGGTGTACACTTTTAAAAAAATCTCATTTGATTAATTTTGTCATAACCAACCTTTGACAAGGGCAGGCAAAGAATTGCTGGAACCTCTGTGAACTAATTTTCTCTCAGTAGTTTGTTACCTTCCAATCTTCTCACTCCATGTGCTATAACCTGTGCATACATATAGTTGTTTTCATAAAGAAAATATTTTTTCTTTGTATTCAAGACCTGTTGCATAGTAATATTCATTTAAAGCCAGAATTTTTTCATGTCCTTGGTTCTAATCCAACAGACAGTGGAGAATGATTGTGTGAACATTTCTTGCTGAAAACTCTTGAAACATACTCAGGAAAAAAAAAATCCTTCATTTACAAACTTACATTCAGAACAATGCTTCAATTGCCTCAGTTCCAAATGCAGGTTCATACTTTCACGAATGATTTATCCTGGTTTTCACTAAGCTATATGATGAACAGTATCAGGGGAAAATAATTTCATAACAAACAATCATAAATTCTATTTTTCATACTGTTTGATCAACTTGGTCTCTTCTCCAATAAAGTTACATTTCAATCTTAAATTACATTTGTTGCAGAGAGAAGATAGGTGGCGATTAGCTATATAATTCCCATTCTGATATTAACTAAAAAAGCACATACAGATATAAACTTTTCCTCTGCTTTTCAGTATCTTTATATGTGAACATACACCACCAAACTAAAAATCCCTTCCAATTCCCTCCACAAAAAACATAAGCTATGTTTTATGAAAAAGGATGTACACTGATTACTTTCATATAGAATTCTGCTTTAGAAATGATGGAAGCCTTGTACAAATTCAAAAAAGTAATGTTAGCGTAAATCCTCACTACATAGCAAAGAACCCCAAAACACCCACAAGCAAACCTTAAAATATATATATACTGAGCATATTGACAATATTCACCAGAATAAAACCTATGTACATATGTATATATATTATTCATTCTGCTAGTTGTTCTGCTCAGGAACTTCTGAAAATGCTTTCTGTGAGGGCATGATGCCAATTCAATAGTGCCATTCCCAAATGGGTGAAATATTAATTGTTGCAATTTCCAGAGAGGGAACCTGAACTCTTTTTTTTTTTTTTTTTTAAGGATCACTTCTAGGCATACTTTAGGTGCCTTATTGTCTGAATCTGTTGCAACAGTAAGGTAGAAAGTTGGAGGGATAAGATCAGCACATGCTTCTTCCCCTTGGCTTACAAACATTGTGCCATTTGGTTTCTGACTTCTTAAATGAAAGGTGGAAACTGTCCCATAAAATCCTAGGGATTCGATTTCTCAGACAGGTTCCTTTCTTAAGGAGGAGATAGAAGGGTAACTATTATAGCATAGCTAAAATTCTTGAAAGGGCCTGAAGAGAAAATCTACCACACTGTAGTATTAAAATATGAAAAATAGTATATTAGAAGCTGCATACACTTTGACATCTTTGACTTATGTTATTGATGGATCTTATTGTTGTGGTGAGAGAACTTCTTTTCATTGTGATCGTAATATGTGAGCTACATACACTGCTGTGTATGCAGTGCTGCAGTTTCTTTGCTGACAGCATTGGTCTATGACCTGGCTGGCCCATAAAACCACTTTTTAAAATTCAGATGGTTCAGAGCCACTGTCCACAGTCAGATACAGACAGTCTGAGGAGGAATGAAGAAGTGTGACAGCCAGGACTAGTGAGAAGTGTGACAGCCAGGACTAGTGAGACACATGCACCATCTCCACGGCTGGGGAGTGGGCTAGATTATACTAACATGTGCATGAGGCAAGAACATTACATGGTGGCACTATGCCGACTCCTTTGAGGTGCTTGCAGTTGAGAATAAATTAGAGTAACTCTGAGCTGTTGAAGCCATTTTTATGACTTAAATTGTCTGTAGCAAACTCTGGAATAGTATGACTATAAATGGGCTACCATCTTCCACACTGCAGCAGAATGGACATTTCACTCAGGTGAAGGGCTGGCTTCTGTTTTAAATGAAATCTGTGATGCATATTGGTCACAATTTCTATCTGCTCTGCTTGTTTACTTCCGTATATTTTACCTCAACACAGTTAAAAAAATTACTGAATCATATTCTACCCATCATGATACCTATCTCCTCTCACAGCATTTTTCACAGAAATTATTCCCTGCATTGTACAGGACGAGATGCACTTCATTCTCTGAGAAGCTGGTCTTGAAATCACTAAAGGGAACAGTTTCACAAGCTTTACCATGTTCTTCACAGCTGTCAGTAATTTCAGAACGCCTCCAGCTCTTTAACTGTTTCATTTATAACTACAGCAAATGTCAATAAAATTAATATGAATGGCAGAACATTTTTTTTAAAAAAAAACATTTAAAATTTTAGCAAAGAGCAGTGTTCACAGAAGTGCCTCACTGGGATTTTTATTCACATAAAATTACGTTGTGGTTTTTGTGTTATACAAGGCCACTGTATTGCCTGAAATTAGGTCCCACCTGCATGGCTGATTCATCCAAGAAGTCAGCCAGGCCCTTGCACACACTTTTTAAAACATTGTCTTCGCTTTTCAGTGCCAAGCTTGAGAGATGCACTGAGCTAATCAAGAAAGGAACAAGATCACCAAGTAAATTAGTCTTTGGGAATTAATAATCTCTCACATAATGACTTTTTATAGGGTATGTAGTACATCCCACTTATCTATGTGCCGTTCCATAAGGACCTTAATGGATCATCAGGTTAAAGCTGTTTCCCTTAAAATAGGATTTAAAATTTTTAAGACCTTGAGGCTATGTTTGCTTGCTTTGTTTATCCTGTTATGTAACTGTCAGGGCTGGAAACTTTTTGTAGGAAAAAAGAAGTTCCAATAACGGTCCAACATGATGGAACCTATCGACAGTGCCAAATGGAACACAGACAGCAGCAATGGCTTAGGGTCGTTGTTTCCATTCCAAATGCAGTTTCATCTACTGAAGGTGGTATTTCATATGAGATTTTTTTTTTAGGAATTCCATAAAAAGGAGTACCATGCTAGAACAGGCAAGCACCAGCTAATACAAGACTGATGCTCATGGTCCCATCAACAATTTATTGAACAGTGATGTAAATTTGAGTCATTTAATCAGGCTACTTAGGGCTAAAGATGCAATGTCATCCTTCACACAAAGATAAGACATAGAACAAAATGAAATTCTAACGCCTTATAAGAAATTGGTTTTGATTTTCTGAGTGTATTCCAGTGAGAAGGGCACAGGCAAGTTTTATATCTTTCCTGAAGGTATTCAGGGAACAACATGTATTCTAAACATAACCAACCCAACAACCCAAACTGTAATTGCTCTTTGCTATGTGGTGACTTCTACTCTCTGTCTCAGGCATCCATTGCTTTCAAAAGAATATTTATATCTTTATCAGTGAAGCCTATGAGAGTTATGGTCTAGATGCCAGATTTCAAAATACAGCTCTTGCCATCTAATAGGAAAGGTAATGCTTTTTCTCACTTACTTTGCAATGCAAGCCAAATTGTTTTAAAGTGAGCTCTAAAACTAAGCACATAAAAGCAGCCCTTGCAGACAATAAAGCCTACATGATGAACGTTTATTCCCAGTGCTACTAATGATGAAGTTTCTTGGCTTGAATGATAAGTGGGTTTGGTATCTATCACCAAAATGTCAGCAGCTTAGAGGGCAGACTTTTTTGCTGTAAGGACAGGAGTTTCTGAAGACCTTCACTCATTACTTACTGCTTGTGTGAAAGGTTAAATACTGTTATGGACAGTTGTTCTTTGTTCTGAGTTAATCAAAGTAATGGTTGACATCAATGCACACTTGAAGTAAAGCTTACATGAACTGTGGCAAGCAGTTAACAGAATGAAGAGGGTATAATGGGCTGATGGTGTTGGAACAATCACTATGGGGACGTGAAGCTCATATTAAGAGTAGTTGACTCTTCAGAAATAATACGTTTTTTGCAACGGTTTTAGTTTTTCTGTGTAATACACAGGACACTAAATTTAGAGGAATCTAAGAATATCTGAGTATTTTAAGAAAGCTTATCTGATTGAGATTTTATAGCTGATTCCAGAAACGGTGTAAATCTGTACTGCTGTTATTGCTCCTTTAAGATAGGAAGTATTTCCAGCATCCAAGAGTTTGGTTCACCAGATCTGAGGTATTAGTAAACAGAAGGACACAATAGAAGTTAAGGAAATATAGCTAGAGGAGAAAAGCGTATTGTATAATCTGACCATACTGCACTACAAATGAAGGCACTGACTCATCATTTTGTTAATTACTGCTGTAACATCATGCTAAATGAATCGGGTTTGGGATCACTTGTGGAAAAAACAAATGGGAATTTACAGCAACTTAAAAAAGTAATGGTGAGAGGTTTTGTATAAAAACATATATATACTCAGCAGGAAAGATCTACTATTGGGACTTCCTTTTTCATAGGAAAATGGCAGAGCATATAAACATCATATTTCTTTACATTTAGGCATTTAGTTTTAATGAAATTTAGCAATATTATATAAAGGTCTATTTTGAATAGCACTGGAGACACCACAATCTATCAACTTTTCAGCTGATACAAATCGGTATAACACTAAACTTTAGTAGAGTGACATGGCTTCTTACTGGCGATGTGTCTTTCCAGCATGTAAATATCTATGGATAAAGGCAAGAATGTGATTCCAGTCAAAAAGATGGAGATATTCCAGACTTTCATTACTTCCATAGAGTAATGGGCCTCACTGTGATTTCTGTAAATAGTTTCAGGTTATAGTTTTTCATGGATAGCAATAATACTTGAATTCTGATTTTCTTACATTTTGACACTACAGAACTACTGTCTTTGTTGGTTCATATAAATGGTAAGAATGAAATTAACTTCACTTCTTTTCCATGGCAGGAAGGAGACCAAAGAATCTTGTACATTGCTTTGACATATGTAGAGACCATTTACAAGACGGCTTTTACACCTTCTTTGTGGTGTAGCCTCTACCAAAGTAAAATCTGCAGTTTCCTTGGAAACAAAATTTCATGCCATTCAAGACTTTGAAGTTAAAAAGGATTCTTATTCTTTTCTTAGTCATGCTGCATTTTGGTTCTGAAGTCAAACATGACTCTTTGATATGACATGAAAAGTCCAAATAGAACAGAAAGCTCGATAATGAAAATGATAGCTGATGTCTGTGAGGAATCTGAATTAAAAGAAGCTTCATGAAATTGCAATTATTTTTTTACGTTGTATGCTTCATTTTCTGTACCTTGAATTCTATAATTGATGGACAAATGATATGGACTAGAGCACAGAAGCACATGCTTCATATTCTGTCCCTACCAGATATTTCACATGTGACTTGAGTAAATCACCTTTTTTCTCACCAGAACTTTTGAATTATTTTAACCAAAATCTGCTATTTGGAGGAGGCTGCATGCTTTAAAATTTTCAGAAACATCAAAATAGCTTATGCTCACAATTCTGAAACCTTTTTGATGACAATAAGAGAAAGTAAAGTCTACTGTCCCTAATCCATTAAAATGTAAATTCCATTTATATAACACATAATTTCCTGGAAATTATTGGAACCTCTTTCTTTGAGCACTTTTTTAATCCTATAAGGCATTGTATAGCATCTTGGTGTAGATTGCTTTCAACTGCTTTCCACCAATGCCATTCCATCTTACATGGAATAGTTATATATGCATTGAAAAAGAGAGATGATAACTCTAGTAATGACTAGAAACAGCAGAGTTCTATATTTTAGATATTTATATAAAGTAGAACTGAAGTCAACAGAAAAAATGAAAATTATCTCATTTCATTCTTTCTCAATGTACATAAGAATACTGTGATTAGGAATTTGACTGGTCAGATGGAGCTAAGATAAAGAAAGTTAATTCTAAGAGAGCTCTATAACTAAGATGAAGGGTAGAATGGAGGATGACATTTTCCTTAGAAATGGAAAGATGTCCTGTAAATGTAGGGCTTTCTTTCCATAGAAATGGAATGATGTCCTGTAAATGTAGGGCTTTCTTTCCATGGTTTCCATGGTTTTCCTCAAAAAAAAAAAAAGATTATTTTTTTATGTTGAATGAAATATAAATCTCAATATAAAAGGAATACTTTGAATTTTTTGACCAAAAAAAAGTTTGTTTTCAGTCAGTGCAAATGTGGGTTTTTTTCCCTTCAGTCCTCCCCCAGAAAATATAATTCACATATCTCCTGAGTCTGTCCCTCAACTTCTCATCTTTAATATGTAGTTAATAATGCTTCCTTTCTTCTGCTGTTTGCCTATCTATTCTATTTCCAAGAGCGGAAGCTATTTCTCATTTAATTAGAGGAATTTATAGCACTCTAGTCTCAGAGAGGGCAACTAGACACTATTGTAACATAAATAATGAAAGTATATCTATGAATAGTGGATTCACACAGAAATTTCACTGGGACAGTTGGTAACACACAGCAACACATTTAAAAGCACCGAAAGCATTGAAATGGTGAGACTGTTGGTATGCAGTGTGATTCATGTATGGTTATGTCTGGTTTTAGTTGCTCTTCCAAGTTATTAAAACTTTGCGGGGGGGGGGGGGGGGGGGGGGGGGGGGCGGGGGAGGGTAGGTGTTGGAAGATAATGCCTTAGAAACTACTGCAGAGCATTGTCTTGGTGGGGGAGTGTTACAGCCAGGACAATAGTTCGTGATTATGAATAATAAGGCAAGAATCTAAACTTGATTTTTTACTAATGACCTGTTTTCCTTTATAATTAGTTCACAAGAATGCTCAGTCATAGGGATTTCTTTTTTTCATAATTTTCTGTATTACTGTTGGCTGTTGTGTCTGTTAATCATTTAACTGTTACCTTTAATAAAGATTTACTCCATCAGCACCATCATTAATCATGGTGTATTCCAGGAGAGACATAATCAGCAAAACCTTAAAATACAGCTCATCTCACACCTGTCAGGACGTGCATAGGGACAGCAATTACTTCAGTTTTTTGAGTTTATTTGGAAGTTGTTCTATACCCATTTTCCAGCAATTTCTGAGACTTCATAGGCCTCTTGAAAATAAGCATATATTCAGAGGCATTAATGAAATGTATGTAAATTTTTTGGTTGGAATTCAGTGCATTAAGTACATCAGAGAGGAAATGGAAACGCAACAATTCATATTTTACCTATGCTAAATTGAACTTAGAACATGAATCCTTGACTCAACTTTATGAATTATGTTGTAGTACTAAACCTGAATACACAGTATTATTTTTTAACAACTCAGCACATCAGGTTCTGAAGTTTAAGTTCCTGTGGCATTAGTGGATACAAGGCAATAACCATGTGCATGCACTCACACAGGCGCACAAGTCCAGACTTGTTCTCTGCAGATACATACCGCCAAACTGCAGACCTCTATTCTTAAATACACATGTGAAGCAGCTGGCTCTGTTAATGCCATAAATGAGCAAGGAAAGATCTTCTAGCAGAACTCAGGAAGTAAATGCAAAACTTAATGGATTACATTAACAATGATAAAACATTAACATTAACAAGATAAAGTTGTGAATATGTTTCTTAAAGGCTAAGCAGAAATAGATAGCCATAACAGAATAATTACAGTGTGGGTTGATAACTGCCTTGATTTAATATCCAGCATTTAACATTAAAAAGATGGAACTATTCAAGAATTATACAGAATTATACAAAGGAATTTAAATGAACATTCAAAATAAGAAACTGCAATTTCTGCTATGGTCTGCGCATGAATTTACTGACCAAACACCTAGTACATATCTTGAAAGACTCTAAACATTCAGATTGCATTCAAGTCTTCAGTCATTCACTATCTTTATAAAAATCTTCAACCTCAGAAGCTGAAAGTTATAAGACTTTCCTGAAAGTCTGAAAGTTATCAGACTTTCCTGGTGGATGGGTAAAATACTCTGTTTCATTGCAGCTACAGCCTTTTATAACAGCGTCACAAATCATGTAGTTTTTATCTAACAAAGATTCCTAAATAAGGGGTCTGGGTTTGTATCTCATCAGAAAGCTTTCCTGGTAGCCACTAGCAGGTACCTCTTCTTGTTTTCTTTTCAGTACTAAACACCAAAGCAGCTTGTCTATCTTTTATGGAAGTTATTGCTTTGTAATATGCACATAAAGAAAAACGGGCGCTTTCCCCCCTGATATATTAAGATTTCCCAGTGTTGTAAAGTTGAGTTTATTACTTTCCTACAGAAGCATGTTGGGTTTCACAACCATTCACTTCTATGTGTTCTCATCAAGGGCTACAAGAAAAGCCTCTATAGATGCATCAGTGATAAAAGGACGACTAGGGAAAACATGGGCCCTCTGGAAGGAAATGGGAGACCTGGTTACCCAGGACATGGAGAAGGCTGAGGTACTCAGTTGTCACTGGCAAGTGCTCAGCCATACAGCCTGAGTTGCAGAAGGCAAAAACAGGGACTGGGAGAATGCACAACCGTATGGTGTAGGAGAAGATCAGGCTGGAGACCATCTATGGAACCTGAATATGCACAAGTCTGTGGGACCCGATGACATGAATCCACAGGTCCTGAGGGAACTGGCAGATTAAGTGGCTAAGCCACTATCCATCATATTTGATGTGGCAATCTGGTGAAGTTCCTACTGTCTGGAAAAGGGAAAACATAACCCTCACTTTTAAAAAGGGAAATAAACAAAAACTGGGGAATTACAGGCAGGTCAGTGTCACCTCAGTGCCTGGCAAGATCATGGAGCAGATCCTCCTGGAAACTATGCTAAGGCACATGGAAAATAAGGAGGTGATTGGTGACAGTCAACATGGCTTCACTACGGGAAAGCCATGGCTGACAAGTTTGGTGGCCTTCTGTGACAGCGTTACAGCATTGGTGGATGAGGGAGCAGCAACAGATATCTACTTGGACTAGTGCAAAACATTTGATGCTGTCTTATGCAACCTATGGAGGACAGGGAAAAGTACAATATACTACTAATTCAGCTGTTCAAGACCACTTGCAAAGACCTGACAGTGGTCCACGGCCCTGTTACATTTACAAGGGCAAATTTAGTTTCAAGGTTAACTCTAGCAGTGTTCTAAGGTGCAATAAACTGGGAAACAGCAATGTGGAAGTACAACCCTAAAAAAATAGAAACCAAATCCCCAGTTAAAGAACAGCAAAAAACCCCCCAAACTCAAACCAAATATGTAGAATGGGAACAAGAAATTGTTAATGAATATACAAGCAAGTAAAAATCAACAGATATTAAAAATGGGACACGGCTAAAACTCTAAATAGTCTGTATTTACATTACTTTATCTGTCCTTTACATTAAAAAAGATCAATTAGTAAGTATTTGTTCTAAATGCTAATGACAATGAAGTAAAAGATATTAGCTTAATATTTGGAACTATTTTATTGGAACATTACCAGATGTTTCTTCTTCTGCAGGTACAGGAAGAATACATTCTTCTGTTCAGTTTCCAACTAATTCAGTTCAATAATAACTTCATTCAAAACTGGAAAATCAAATAACAGCAGAAAAAGGAAGAAAAGCTTTTTTTCTCTGTTTCAGTCTGAGAATATAATAAGGTATGTGGTAGTGAGATCCCAGAGACTTCTGAAACCTTGAAGAAACTGGCAGTGACATTTGCTTTAAATTGTTTGAATCAATTCTCTGTGTCTATGTCTGTGGTCAAAATATAATTTGACATGGTGTTGGGAATGTATTCCTACCAGATGTCAGCTTCCTTGTGATTTTTCACTGGATGACTCGATGGCAGTTTGGGGTGCTTCAGGGTCTCTTGAGTCCATGCTTACCCTGTGACTGAGTTTTGAGACCCTGGGTCTGATTTTACACTTGAATGGCAAATCTTTGCCTGTATATCTGGTGAAAAAACATATAGGAAGCAGCAACAGCAGGGATTTCCTGGACAAGAAGGGCTGCCAGATTATGTTTCTTGGCCTCCAACCAGCACTGGCAGGCTGTTGAACACTATTTTATCAGGTAACAATTATTCACTGATATCAAGCCCATGATGGCTTTTTCCATCTCATCTCTTTTACAGGATGGAAAAGCAGAGATAAGAACAGTAGTTGCCTCAGGTTTAGAAAATAAATCTGTCCACACCACCACAGCAGCTTCTGAGAGCTCTTTGTTCATCTGAGACACTAAAGCATCAGGAGGCTGGGTAGTACTGTTTTTGAAGTACTTAACAGTAGGAAAAAAAAGAAGGAAATGAAAGGAATCCCATCCTTCCTGAGGTCTTTCTGAGTCTTTCCAATCTTCCTGAGTCAGAAAGATTACCAGGAAGTTTTGCAGCTGGATTCCTGGTAGCCAAAGGAAAGGAAGCATCAGGAGTGATTTCACTTGTGGCAGTCCATTTCTTTGATGACAAATTATAAATACTGTTTGCCACTTTGCATGGAAAAGCTCATGACAATAGTGATGATATAGGAATGAGAGCTTCTCCATGTAGTGCAACACCATCTACTACTCTTCTGGAGCTATGACAGCACTGTGTATACATAAGTGTGCATTCTCAAGCTGCACTCAGCTTTCTCTGTACTGGAATGAGTGACACTGTGTTACTCATGTGAGCAGGGTGTGGCAAAAGACTTCTCCTAGACCAGTCATGGCACAGGTGAGAAAATGAGACTGTGTCTTATCCTCGCTGACCAGTTTCATAATTGTTCTGTAGGAAGATCAGATTGTCCATATACCTTCTTAATATCTGCTCAGCCTATTACCTATGTGTGCCTGTGTGAACTTACTGATGTAGAATGCCTGTTATCACTGTTTGTACAGAAAAGGCATCACATAAAAAATGGAATTATGCCTGATCACTATTTCCTACTTCATTTAATTGTGAGGCTGTTTATCCTGCAGGTTTGCAGTGCATGGGAGTAGGAATGACCAGCCCTTTGTCAGCACTTCTTGTATCTCTGCAGCACGACTCCTCCTGATGAATATGTCTTTTTTATAGAATTATTTGAGAGCAATTTCTAATACCTTTAATAGTGATAAGGTGCCTAGATACAAGTTGTCTAAAAATACCTATGATGGTCTGATAAAGTGATAAGGCACAAAGAGTGAAGTCATGAAGAAAGAACTGAAACACAAAGTAAAAAATTTGGAAAGTGCTAAAGCAAATCAAGTATTTCAGAACTGCAGCATGATATAAGAAGCTTGAGGAAAAATCCAGAAAATACATGGAAAAATGAAGAAAACTTATTGAAAGAACAACATTTTGTTAAATAGTTAAGAGCTTGGAATATAAATAGAGAGATGTGGGAAAGTGGTAAAAAATTAAATAGCTGGATGTACACTTTAAATGCAGTACGGAGAGGCTAAAACCACAACTATCATTTTGTAGCTCTGTTGTCTTCAGCAATGTTTAACTCTTCACTGAAATATAGGCCAGAACTGGTTGTTTTCTGGAACTTTTGCATTCCTGCATTTGACATGCTGATGGTTATGGTTGTTATATTCTTCAAAGACTGAATATCATGTATTCTTTTTGCTCAATAAAGAAGTAATACCAAGAAGCAGCAAAAAATTGTGTATCACTTAGATTATTTTAATCTTCTTTAAAAGAGGAGCCATTAGTAGATCAACTGGCATTTTCCATAAAATTTATGGTACCTTGTTGCACTTTATATTAAATATAAGTTTCTATCAGAAGATAAATTATACAGTTTACATAGATAAAGTCTTCTGATCTGTAGTCAACACCGATTTGCTAGTCTTCATATTGAGAGCACAACATATGCTGTATGTTATTCACACTCTTCAGAGCTTAAAATGAATGGTTTTATCACAATAATTTTTAGAATGCTCAGGAGCTTGCCAGTAAATAGCCTGTCTGTGATCTCTACAGCTGGTGGAACATCCCTTTGGTTAACAGCTGACTGCTTCTTATTTGCTTGTGGTATGGGTTGGCAGACCCATCTCTATTAGCAGGCAAATCGCTTAAATGTTGCTTTGCTCACTTATTAGTTCTACATAGTGGTCTTTAAGACCACATTTATAACCTTCCTTCTTAACTCTGTATATGACTGAATGTCTGTTTTCATTGCACTGCAAACTCCAGAAAAATCCCTGTCCCCTTCCACTCTTTCCTTTTCCTTCGGGTTGTAAAAAGTCAAAAACTACCATGTAAAGGGCATGAGCTGCGGTTTGTCAGTTTAGCTGAGGGAAAAGACAATGAGGAAGATAAATATACCATTTTGTCTTCTACTTAGGGTTGTTCAAGGATAACAAGAAAAGAAAACAAACAGTTCCTCAATGGAAGAAAGTGTGCATAATCGCTGAAAATCCAGGTCATCTGCTGATGATAAGAAGCCTTCAGACAACTTGGCAGCATTTAACTAGAATTCCAACTTTACAGCATTTAACCAGAAATATTTTCCTTTCTTAAAATCATTGCAGATAAGTAAGGACAAGGAGCCTTCAGAATGTAATAAAATACGGAAAATATGCTTTTAGAAGATAAATAGAATAGGTAAGTGTAATTACATCTATTTATATTAAGAAGCTTACAGGATTACTTCAAATCCCTGTATATAATGAACTTACTAGGGGTCTTGGAAGTTTCTAAAGCATTTATGGACAGATTATAAGGAAGCATTTCTTTAAATTGGGATGCATTTGTAAGCTAACGTGGGAAGCCCACTCTGCTGGCAGATGTTTAGGGTGAGACTCTGTTCACTGTACAGTTAGCCACCTTTTGAGAGTGAAAACCTGCACCTGTGATTTACCTTCTACAAGCTGGTGCATGTTTCAGGATCCTCCACAGAAACTGAAGTTGGTAATGAGCTGTAAAGGTTTCTCCTAGTGGGACACTGATAGCCAATGAACTTTAATGATTGCTTGTGTGTTAAAACTAGAGGGGTATACGAACTCACAGAAAAAACTGAAATTACTTATCAAGACTTTTGTAGCTAAAAGACCTCCTACTCATGGGTGATAGACCTGATTATGCCTTGTTTCATAGCTTTAAATTTTTCTGTCTTTAATGATGAGCTGATTATCATTCCACTGACTCTGACAAAGCCACCATTTTTCAAAGTAAAATTCCATGCTAGATGTGGAGGAAAAAAGCAAACATTTAGAGAAGACTGTTAACAAAATGAATTTGCACACGAATTTTGAGAACATGATTCTTACTTTGAGTTCTAGTTTAATTTAGCATCACTACACTTCAACAGAAGTTTAAGCACATCTTAATCAGACCTGAGAAATGCACAATTATTTTTTAAATACTATGTACAGGATATTATGCCTGGTAGACTGATGGAAAACCTATGATGTGTGTAAGTATAAATAAATATATGTATATACACATCTACACAGAAATATGTGCATGCCTGGAGGTATTTCAAAGATGTGCAGATGTGCCACTTAGGGACATGGTTTAGTGTTGGACTTGGTGCTGTTAGGTTTACAATTGGACTCGATGCTCTTAAAGATCTTTTCCTACCTAAATGATTCTATGATTCAAAGATATTCAGATGACACCACTGAGGGGATACCCACTGATGCACTTGTGTGCAGGACTGCCATCCAGATGGACCCAGACAGGCTGGAGGAGTGGGCCAGCAGGACCCTTACAAAATTCAGCCAGGGCAAAGGCCAAATCCTGCACCTGTAAAGAAACAACCCCCTGCAACGATACAGCCTGGGGACTGCTGCGTGGAGCAGCTCCGTGGAAGAGGACGTGGGGGTGCTGGTGGGCAGCACCTGGGCAGCTGAGAGGGCCACCAGCCTCCTGGGCTGCATTAGCAGAGGTACAGCCAGTCAGTGAAGGAAAGGAATTATCCCCCTCTATGCAGCACTAAGATCACATCCAGAACATTGCCCCCAGCTTTAAGCTTTAGCCCCCGCCCCCCCCCCCCCCCCCCCCCCCCCCCGCGTACAACAAAGATGCAAGTCTAGGGGAGAGTGACCAAGCTGACAGGGACTGGATCGCTCATCCTCTGAGCAGAGGCTGCATGACTAGGGCTTGTTCAGCATGGAGAAGTTTTTACTGTGTGGGACCTAACCACAGCCCCCCAGAAACTTCGGGAAGGTCATTGAGAAGATGCAGCCAGGGTCTTCATGGTGGTGCATGGATGAAAGACAATCGGTATAAACTGAGAGGTTCAAACTGGCTGTAAAGAGGAATGTTTTCCCCAGGAGGAAAGTCTGTCAGGTCACTTAGAGAGGTTGGGCAGGCTCTGTTCTTGGACACCTTCAAGACCAGACTGGGTAAAGCCCTGAGCCACCTGGACTGATGGCACAGCTAGCCCTGCTTCCTTAGCAGGAGGTTGGACTAAAGGCTTTCACAAGGCTCTACCCACCTGAGTTATGCTATGGTACTATAATATACTATATATTTAAGCTATATATCTATATGTATATTGATTCCAGATATGGTAGAGAAACTAGTAGACTAGACCTAGACTAGACGGGAGGTAGTAGAATATAATAAATTCTGTATAGAATTTAATTGCAGGGACAATGTAGGAAATGTTCTTAGGCTGTGCTGCTTTCCCTAGATCAGAGTTTCTACAGGTACCTGAGCTTGAGAGTAATTTTATATACTCAAATCATTTACTGAAATCAATAGGACTTCTTCTCAAAAAATGAAACTAGGCCCCTGAGGGCATACAGCTAGGCTGAGATCCTTTTGTGTGCTTCATTACACAGAAACTATTTCTGAGAATAAGAACAGCAGGATGGAGTTCAATGTTTGCATGCTGAAGAACTGAGAAAAAATACTAATAAGCACAATGAAGAGTGATTGCTTCATCAAATGGAAAGATTTTAAGTGTATTCAGAATACACTTAAATACAGAATTTTTGTACTCTGACTGGAATGTTTATCAAGATGCACAGGACAAAAGGGTTTTGTGGGTCACTGAATGTTCTGGGGTGGATAGCTGTCTTACCATTCTTTTTCACAAGCTGATAAAAAAAAACATCTTCAGAGTGTTGTATTTGGAATTTTACATATGGAATTTAAAAATATCTGTGATAGAAAATCAAAATTTATTTGCTGCATAAGCAAAAGATAATTTTCATTTTCTTCCAAGAACAACATCAATAAATAGGCAACCAAGCAATACTTAGTAGGAAATGGCATAATTTTTAAATATCCACCCAGATATAAATAGGATAAATTAAGCATTCTCAGTTCTCATATTTCAGCAGTTCACTTAAACATCATTAACAGGTCCAATCGTTTAAAAATTTACTTAAATAGGAAAAGAAACCCTCCAGCTAATTTTCTGAGGCAAAATGCTGTTCTCTTCACCTCTGCATTTTACTTTTAATTGCTTTTCTATGATCTAGTTTATACTCATTACTTTTTGTGTCCAATGGCTGAAATACTGGAGCTAGCCAGAAGGTGGCTGCAAGAAGTATTTAAATATAGCTATGTGTGTAAAATCAATTTATTGATGGAAGGTATTTTAAAACAAGAAGAAGTAGAGTTTATATTATAATCAGATTTAGGGGGAAAAAAACTCCCTCTTGTCAAATGTATTTATATAACTACAGATTCAGTCTTATGACAACAGGACAAAGCCTTACTAATGGGACTAGTGCTGCAGTATTTAACTGGGATTACTGAGAACTGACACGAGCAAGAACCTGATGGATTATGCCTTTGCTTTGTGAAAATAAAAAGGTTTCTTATACATCATAGATTTTTGTAATGAAAATACAGAAAATATTTATTCAGAAATGAAGTTATCACAATCTAGCTTGTACCCATCTTATTGATTTAAAAATAATCTAATATATACATTGTTAAAGGCAAACAAAACTTCCTAGAAGGAACAGTCTATATTAGATGGTGCCTCATAAAGGCAGTGCCTTCTTCATTACATCTAAAATGACATTAAAGTAAATACTAACACCATATTTGGTCAGAAATTGATCTTAGAAGTCTGGTCCTGCTCTGTGGTCTCTGTGGTTCAAAGAACATATTTAACCTTGGAAATATGAGCATATGTATCATTTTCAGAAATTTTCATATTTTTTTAAAGACTTCTTCCATTAAAGGTAGTTTTGGAATGTAACCTAGACTTTTTTGTGTTATTCCTATTAGATTGTGTTAAACAGCATAAACTTTAAGGATTCTTTTGCTCTGATTTATTTTTTTTTCATGTGGCTTGTTCCCTGTTATATTATACTTGGGCTCTGTTCCACAAACACACTCATAGTTTGTTCATTTAACTGATCTTGAACTGAAGAGTAGACCCAGCGTAGATAGTGTTTCTTCCACTCCACAAAACTTTGAAAAATTGGAAATTTAAAAAAATATTAATCTCATTGCTCTGTTTTTTTCAAGCAAACAAGAGGTCTATCAGAGACCACATATAAAAGCAGAAAAGGAAAAGGGTGAGGCAGAAAGGCAGGATCCTGCAAAGCCAGTAATTTCATGCTTGAAGAAGACACCAAGAACAGGAAGAATCAACCGTCTTTACTATTATGGCAAGCATGGATTGTCTGTCTTGGTATAGTCGGAGCTTGTTTTCCCACAAGAAGGGTGAAACCTGCACTGCAAGGTTACCAAGCAGGAAGCACTTCCCCTGCACTTTGGGTGAGGCACGTGGCAGAGGAGCAGAGCAGCTCCAGCTGAGCCAGCATTTAACGCATAACACCAAGAACTTCAGTTCTATACCAAGAATCTGTCAAAGCTGACACAAACGGGCACGCTGAACAAATATTTTCTGATAGTTTTGTATAAACGCGTGCTTTCTGCTGGTCAGTGGTAAAGGTTTATATCTGCACCATTACAGCACTGATCATGCTGCTGCTAAAACAAATGTCCACGAGGCATATTCACAAGAGTAAGACTGTCCTTTGGAACTTCATCACATGTATGGGGTTTTTGTCTGACAACCTTTACTCTGATGTGCTTATTTTATCTGTCTATAGATCATGTCAGAGAAAAAGCAAGTTAGCAGTGACCACTGGCTATGATGTAGCTACAATACACGAATATAGCCAAATGTAATGATATATAAGCATCATGCCATACCAGTACTGATTCTCAACAATGGTAGCCTTAATCTACTAATAGTCTCAGCACATCCACTGAGCCACTGTGTACAATATATCTTTTCAGTCAGAAGCAATGTTCCATGGATGTTTTCTGTTCCTCTATTGAGAAGGAAGATGCAATGTCAGTGTTTTAGGAGTTTCCCATGGATAATTTCTGTCTCAGGTTCCGCTGATGTAGAGAACCCATCCACTTCCACATCATTCTTCCTATAAAGTATTTCTTAGGTTGCCTACCTTTGAGGTTTTACTGGACACACATGATGACTTTTCTGCCAGTGAAACCTAGCTACAAGTGGAATTTTAATGTGGGTGTAAAATAATGGATGCTGGCACCTCCAAAATTCAGGTTTATTTGAAATAATATTCCTTTCCCCAGAGTCGCTTAAGAATACCACCAAATGCTTGAAAAATACAAGGTAATAATAAGTCACTTATCTGACATGCTGTAGTACACAGCATAAGGCAAAAGACCACTCTCCCTTGACAGGTGTAAAATAGCTGCCTGTAGCCCAATTGGTTAGCTAATGCTTAAGATATGTTTCAAATCAGAGGATAAACTGATTTATACAGTCAGGAACATATTTTGGGTGACTACATAACTTTTTCCTTTCTATTTTTTTTTTTTTAATATTTCCTATGTCCCTGGACTGAGATGGAATAAACAACAAAAGGCAGTTTTCATTCTTCAGAAGTTCGCACTGTCTTTCTAGCCAGGTATCTGCCAAAATGTAGCTTTCCTCATTGTTTCCTCTTTCAACTAAACTCACTATTTCTCTTTTCAATCCTTTACTCTTAAGGCTTTCCATACAGCTTGGCAATTCCTTTGCCATAACATTTGTTATCTGTTCCAGAAATAGCTTCACTTTTCCCTGAGTTCTTGTTCCAGCCTCTTTATGAAGACCAGTGCCTCTATCAGTATCTTCTATTCTTTCAGCTGCCTCCATATAGGAAGACATTTAATTATTCCTTCATTTAACCTGAAAGAGTTGATCTAGCACACTATCATCTTCAGTGAAGTGTGAATGCTGATAGATTAAATACATTATTAGCAACCAACAAATACCACCAAACATAATGAGAGAACAGTACTGTGAGCTCCATTTTTGAAACAGAAAGCAGAATAAAATACTTGGTTTCTTATTATTTTTTAGCCCTCATAACAGAAACTGTAGGTAAAATACTGGCGTTTTGGTATAATTGGTAAAATGGGTACTTTTTATATTATAACAATGTAAATAAATAGCAGCATACAAACTCTACCCAGATTCTAAGATATCAGTAGCCACCTAGTCCCAATGGCCAAGTATCACTTTAAATAACTCATGAAATAACTAGGGGATTGATGACATTATCCAAATGTGCTTTCGCACCAGTAATAATTCAGCAATTTAACAGGGAGAGAAAAGAGGAGATGAGAAAATAAAACATGAAAAATCATTTTCTCCTAGGAAGCCTGTTTTTTTTTTTACTCTTGAGGTCACAGGGTAAGGTGTTTCTGTTTCTGAATGAATGTATGAGGATCTATTCATATGACAAGGTTGTTACTGGTAGACAAGGTTAGATGTTCACTGTGTGTCAGATAACTGGTTCACGGCAACTTCTTTGTGCTTAATAATAGGTGTCAGTTCTTGAGAAATTAGTCCTCTTTGTCTTTCACATGAATGATACCCACATATGTGCTCTCAGCATACCACCGATGATTGGAACCTCACACAGGGTGGCATCCACTGACCATACAGTACAGATTCAGTCAGGAGATCATCAGAGTTCTAGCTGTCAGTGTTGGCATACAAAATATATTTCTGGGAAAAGTTTTTTCAAAAAACTTGCTGTAACTACACATTGCAGCATAGTAGGACATGAAGAACATGATTATTAATATGCATAAAATGCCTGTAGGTACAGTTCACACAATTTGATTGTCAAAGCCTGTGTCAACACAATGGATCATTTACTTGGCTCTCCAGAATGAGTGTGAAGTGTTTAGAGCAGTTATATCTTCCAGAGAATGCAACAATGGTCTTAGATTTTTCCAGGGTACAGGTAATTCTCTATAGTTATTTGAAATTTTTTGTTCTCATAATTTTTTTCTGACAAGAATATCCTTTAAATTGTTTTTTAATGTTAAGAATGTACTTTGCTTTTCAGCTAAACATTTTGGTATTGTATGTGAAAATTCATAACAAAATGGTATTATGAAATGTGACATTTTGGAAGTGTTTTATTGGAATCAGTTTTTAGAAACAAAACATTTTGCTGTCTTCAGTAAACTCCTTCTAGCATAATCTTTTTGGTATGTCAGCATTGTCATATTTCAAAATAAATAAAGTCTTTCCAAAGACTAAGAACACTTTATGGGGCATGAACCCTATTTTTTCACACAGCTTGATCTTTTCTCTTTAGAGATCTTCATGACAAGCAATTCCTCCTGAAAGTTTTCTATCTTTTTCTTCCCTGTCCCTGTGTTTCTCCATCAATCAGTAGTTTGTTACAGTTATGGCCAGAACTGTTGCTCTATGTTCTGATCATAAAACCTCTAACCTCTGCAAAAGTCTGAAAAATCAGTCTTTTACAGAAGTAAGAAGACTGAGAATCCTGAAATATACCATTTTATACATACAAGTAATTTTGTGCTTTTAGTTATTGCCGTCATAGTAGATTAGTTTACTTATCTCAGTAAAGTTGCATGTATTTATATTTCCAGGACATTACTTGTTGCACAGATAAAAAGTCCAAGCTTGTAACTGAGAAATGAGAACAGGAGATGTTTTGATGGTGTTTATAAAGTTTGTAACTTGCCATTGCATTGAATTGACTTACTTTATATATTTTCTGTATCTTTATGTACATAAATTGTGTAATTTTATATTTTTCATAATTGCATTTGTGTAGGAGTGTACTGAAAAAATGCTTAAAAAGATGCAGAAAAAAAACCCTACCAAAAACAAACCACCACCACTTCCACCAAAAATCTCACTACCAAGAGAAAAAAAATCTGTCCCTCTCAGGATTTACATCCATGGGAGTTTAACCAGCCTTCACCACTTAGCAAAGTAAATGAAAGGCTCTATTTAGTCACTTCAGAGGAAATTAAGTTGTTATTTGAGTTAATATACTACATAATATGGAGCGGAATGAAGGCAGTGGGTTGATTATCATTGATAACATGCAGCTGTGGCCTTGCCTCAGCGGCAGTGGGTTGATTGACATGGATGATGTGCAGGTGTAGCTCATTCCACCAAGTAGTTAAATAGCACTGAGACTTGTGGGGGAGGAGTAGTGTGCTTTGTCTTCTGAAGGAAAGAGCAAGAGCATGGATAGTAGAATCTGATCAACTCTAAAAGCCTTGTTGCAGCCTACTAGTTGGTTTGTGCTGCCACAATTGGTGCCTTGTGTGAGGCTAGCTGAGTTGGACTCTGACTACAACAACTGGTGCCCGATGTAGCTGAGACAAGCAGGAGAACCTGCAATCCATAACAGGCGCTGTGAGAGGTGAGCTGTTGACAACTAATTGATATGGGTGTATTGTCATATTTGTTGTCCATCCTAACTCAAATGGCAACTTTTGGTGCTCAATGTAGATTGGGACTAATTGATATGGGTGCAGAAGAAGAAAATTCTATGTTAATGATGCTTATATTTGAAAAAAAACAAAACACCATGAAGTGTAACAAGAAGGCAGTAAGAACTTTGCTAGGATGGAGCAAAGTAAATGATGTGCTAGTTATGCTGAAAAATGTCTCCAGCATTCAGATGTGGCAAAATGCTAGAAAACTACTTTTTGAGGCTGCCTCGAGGTGGGATAAAACTGCAACAACATCACTAACAACATGGAGATTAGTCTTAGACTTACTAGAACAATTAAAGGTGGACAGGGAGACAAATTCTATATTTAAAAATGCTTATGGGTATATTTGAAAAGAGGTGTAAAATATGATAAAATGGCAATAAGAATTCTGCTAGTGTGATGTAAAAAGTATGATTTGCTAGTTACAGTGGAAAAGGTTTTCAGCGTTCAGACATGGCAAAGTATTGGAAAGGTACTTCTTAAGGCTGGCTCGAGGGGAGACAAAAATGCTGCAGCCTTATTAACAACATGGAGATTGATCATCCATTCACTAGGACAATCAGAAGTGGACAGAGAGACAAACCCTATATTAACAATGCTAATCAACCCACTGCCTTCATTCCTCTACAGTAATATATTTCTAACCTAAAAATAGTAAATGCTTAGGCTGTAAGTCTGTCCTAGTCAGGATTTAACGTTATTTGGAATAGAAAGAGGATGTTATTTAAAGAACTATCAGGGCTCAATGAAAACTGAGATATATTATTTTTAGATTGACATGTAAGCACAATCTATTATTGAAAGCAACACAAGTTAGATATCTTATGATTATACTGTATGAAAGTTTTTTTAAAAAACATAGGTTACCCTTTAGTTCAATCGGCAATAAGGTATTGTTATTAAACACTGAAAGAAATACATTGCTCGTATCAAAATAAGGGTTGTAAGACACAGAAGATTCTTATCAGTATACCTATAGGCATATTATTGGCATAGGGTATATTATCAAAGTAAAGGAGTATTTGGAAGAAAAACTGACAAAAAATTATATTTAGTGAAATTTAGATCTCTTCAGTGTTGACTGTGCTGCTTTGAATAATTGCAGAAATGTATTAATTTTGTTGGTTACAGTTTAAAGCCATGTTGTCATAATTCTTTTACTATTTCTTGTCTTCTAATTGACTTTATATTATCATGTCATTCTGTTCAGGTTGTTTAAAAATGCAAGAGCTTAGTAGCCAGCCTGTTTTAACTTAATCTTAATGGATTCTAGGTTGTTCACTTAAAGAGCAAACAAAGTAAAAGCAAAGTTTATTTCTTTTCCTCAGCTGAAAAATATTGGTGTATTTCCTTGTCTATATAAACTGAAGGAAGTTATAGTTTCTTAGAAATATTGACTATTTACATAGAGATCCCCGTCTTTGAACCCTTATGGTCACAAATGGCAAATGGAGACCTCAATGTGAACTACAGACCAAACTCACCTCCATAAAACCATGTCACTTGTTGCACTATTTAGGGAAGGTAAGACAGGAAGAAGTATTTTACTGGTTATAATAATTTGCCTGAAAATGTTCACTTCACTGAAGCGAGCAATAAGACAATAGTCTTAAAGCAATATACACTATTACCATGCTAGCACAAAAGACTTCAGAAGCCTCCCCTAACATTTAACATTGTAACATGTCTTTCTGGAAAAAAAAAAAAAATTGTGACAGTGACGTTTGAGTATATGTTGTATGTTGAAAACCAAAATAATTCACTTAAGTTCTCTGAAATAGTGCTTTGTGGAGGAGTTGCATGTGACTGTACTGATAGAGCAGTACATCAGTATGTACTGTCACCTACTCGCTTTAAATCTGATGCTCCAGTCAAATGATGAGTAAAAAAAGCAAATGACAAAAAAACCCCAACTAAAACCTAAAAGCAAAACTAAAAAAACTCCATCTGCAATTAGCAAGGAAGAGAAGATAACCCCTCTCCAAACTTCTGCAAGTCTTCCCACCTGGTCTGAGTGAGGACTGTGAGGAGGTACAGCTTTCCAGGATATTCTAGGTGATGCTGATATGAAAAGCTCTGAGAGAAAATTAAATAGATTAGAAAAGCCTGCTTGTTTGCTCTTTGTGGTCTCATTGTTCAAATTAATTGAACATTCTTGCAAATGAAGGAGTGCTATCCTTGGATATAAAGTAGGTTCTATCTTCATTCCTTTCACTGCAATCTCATTGACACATGCTGGGTATCTGTGTCTGGAAAGGGCAAAGTCAGTGACCCATACGCCTTAGTAAATGAAGTTCAAGCTTTCTATTGCATTCCTAAAAATTAATGTGTTTCAGCCCTGACCTTCATTGCTTGGTCTGATCCCAGCCCTGAGCCTTTTCTAACCAAAGACTTCCAGTCGTAAATAATGTGCTACATTTTGTAGTGGTTCTTCACTGTGAAAGGAATATCACGTAGAAATTGAATGAGATCACTGGCTGCATTTCTACTTGTGGCTGACAAAAACATAGCTGTCATATCTGACAGATGCTTTACACATAAGGCACCCAGGTCAAGCACAAACACAGCTATTACAAATACAGATTCTTCAAATAGATATAATGTTATTTCAACTCATGTTAAGAAAAGGAGTAATGAAAAAGTTAATACAGCCTTTGTTAGTATAATTCACGGAGAAAAGGTCAAAAGACAGTACTAGGTAAGCCCTGTGTATGATGATGCTTCTAGAGTAGTAAGTCTCAGACCTTCAGTGTTATTTGTATGCCATATTCTTAAACAGGGATAATATTCTCTATTTAACCGATAATATAAGATGGTTTTGTAAGTTGGTGATCTCTCTCATATTCAAAGGTTTCGAAAGCTTTACTGTTGGGTCATCCCATGAATCGTTTAACGTTGATCCAGTAACTAGTGCAAAACAAGAATATCTGTATTCTTACATGTATAAGCACATTCAGGAATGTGTGCATGTTCATGTATGTATATGCATTTTATAAAGGTGAAATACTGAGCTCATAAGAGACACAAAGCAAATGAGTTTGTATATGTTTTCCCAATACAGACTTCTGCTTCAGATTTAGATATGCACAGACATATTTTGGAATTTAATAACTGTACATTTTATTATATTGAAGATATAGCAAGCATTCAAAATGAAGATTTAAGATATTTGCAAACTTATTTTAATTTTATAAGGGCTCCTCTGGAAAAGGCTGCTTTAACATCAGGCTAGTTAGAAGCTTAGGAAATACAAACACTCTTCAGGTAACATTCTGACTTTTGTATCCATATAAAAAAAAAAAACACAAAACAAAACACTTCAAATTTTCTATAGCCATGGAAATGATGGAATTTTGCAATTAAGTGGTCTTACCTTAAGTGAACTAATGCTCTTGGATCCACAGAATAGTGTAGAGGTGTTGTAATGAAACTGACCAACTTCTACAAACTAACTGAATAGTAGAAATAATTAGAAAACTAGATAATTTAATAGTACAGATGATCTAGGGCACAGTTTGCATACATTAGGACTAGGGAAGCTTTCATTACTGCTGAATTTATTGTGGCCTCAGGTAGGCCTTATCAGAAACACAGGTGATACAAGGGCTTTGAAATAGCTACTTGTGGGGTTAAGATTTGCTCAAGGGACTTTGAAAGTATGTGACTCAATATAAAAATATAATAATAATTCTACAACTTGACTAGATTAATAATATATTTTAAAAGTTAAAAAGCTCATCAACATTTATTGATACCTGACTTTATTTTAAGTTAGATTTATCTTCCTGGAAAATCTCACTGTGCTGGTTTTGGCTGGGATAGAATTATCTTTATAGCAGTTAGTATGGGGCTTTGTTTTGGATTTGTGCTGAAAACAGTGTTGTTGATTCAGGGATGTTTTAGTTACTGCTGAGTGGTGCTGACACAGAGCCAAGGCCTTTTCTGCCCCTCACCCCACCCCAGCAGTGAGCAGGTGGGGGCACAGCTGGGACAACTGACCCCAGCTGACCAAAGGGGTATTCCATACTGTATGGCATCATGCTCTGCATGTAAATCTGGAGGACAAAGAAGGAAAGGGAAAATGCTTGTAGTTAAGGCTTTTTGCCTTCCCAAGTAACTGTTCTCCATGATGGGGCCCAGCCTTTCTGGAGATGGCTGAACACTGGCTTGCTGGTGGGAGGTGGTGAGTGAATTCCTTGCTTTGGTTGTGTGTGCAGCTTTTGCTTTACCTATTAAGCTTTTATTTCAATCCACAAGTTTTCTCTTTTACCTTTCTGATGGTCTCTCCATCCCACTGCGGGGAGTGCGTGAGCAGCTGTGTGGGGTTTAGTTGCCAGCTGGGGTTAAACCATGACACTTCCTGCCCCAATATTACTCCAAGCACAAAAATCTTTGCTATCACAAGCTGTAGTCTATGAAAACCTCAATATGTGAGAACTACAGGCATCTATGCAGTCAATTTTATTTATTTTTGCTACTTCTGTTAAAATGAACATTATTATTTTTAAAGAAACCCAGAGTAACCAGAATTTGAGTGCAGTAACAAACCTGCTGAGTAGAGTTTGTTATTTATAAAACTAAATTAAGAGAGGCCCAGCTGTGTTGTATCAAGCTTAATCTGAGAATGCAGCTGATGGGGATTCCCTAATTTACAGCCAGTAGCTAGTTCTTCAGCCTTTCAGCTTTATTCTAGGTGGAATATATTAGAATGTGGAACTGTAATTTCATTATTTAAGATTCTCAAATATAGCCAGAATTGAGGGATACATGGCATAAAATGAGAATTTTGACAAACCTGTGTTCAGACCTGATCAAAACTTCTCAATATTTTGGCAAACAGTCTCCCTTCCAAACGCTAGGGGCTCAAAGGTTACAGGGATCAACTTGTCTAAATAAAATATCACCATAGAGTACAAAATAATCACTTGCCTCTCCTTGATATCAACAACCACATTTAGAAGTCTTAAATATTTTCCAATCCCTTTTTAAATGTTTTGTATTTTAAGAATTCTTATGACAACATATTTAAATGTAGGCAATGCTTTAAAAGGTAGACATGTTAAGCCTATATCAGAAAATGCATGTAATAGAAATAGCAGTTTAAAACTTTCTATGAGGTACTTCTGTTTAAAAGAAAATGACACAATTTTTAATATAAGGATAAAAAAATTCCCTTTCCACTAGTAGGTTATTCATCTTACACCAGTTTTATAAATTAAATCAATAAAAAGTTGAAGCACTATATGAAACTTATCTCTAAGACATGGTGTCTAATATCAACTATTAATGCAGGCTACACACACACAGACTGGCAAACTTGCATTTCTAATTCTCCTGTTTATAAATCACTGTCTGTCATACAGCTGCTGTTGTATCAGGAGACATGTTTTTCTATCAAACCTATAAAATGCAATCCAGTTTTGCCTTCTCAAGACTTTTTGGAGGGTGTTTCCTCCCACTAGATATTAAATCATCCTCCTCTGCTGCCATACTACCTTGCAAAAGGTAATTTTTGGGAATTTCTGAGGGAAAGAAGAAATGGGTTAACTTTATGTTTACGTTAAAACTACACATATATATAGTGTATTACAGCCTTAGTCACAAACAAGTGTTTATAAAGGTAGGCTTACGACTGATGTCGGTAGACCAGATCTTTTTGTCCTTCCTTCTTCCCATTTTCCAGTTCTTGGTCTTCCCCCAAACACACGGACTTCCTCCCTTTCTGTGATCTTATCTCCATCCAAGTAAAAAGCCCAACCATAATTACTTTTTTCCCCCCAGTGGCTTTGCTACATTTGTGTCAAAATTCAGTATTTCTGGTCCTGTTCCCTAGGTAGTATCAGCCCTATACAGTACAATTTAAGGGTGTTATTTATATGGTTATATTGATAATACTGATTGGTAGTACTGATACACTTACAGCCTTGTGTTGCCAGCAGTACCTAAGTATTACCAGAAAGGTCCTCAGTGCTTCCTTCTAATTATCTGAGAAGATTGACCATTTAGCACATAACTTCCCCTTAACAGTCTGTGATAGCTGCTCATTCCTTACAGTGCTATCTGCAACTTTTGTCAGCTTCTCACTTTATTTGCTATGTCCAGCAGTTTCTGCTCAGAAGTTTCTCATTTTCTGTTCAATAAACCCCAGGCCAGGGTCCCCTGCCTGCACACTGTAACAATGCTGTCTCATGAAGATGAAAAATTAGTAAGCCAAAGAACTGCCTGGGGTTACCTGAGCTCCCTTAGAAAATTTCCAAAGAGCAATTAAGTCTAGTATTCTGCTAAATTTAGCTTTAGGTAACAACATTCCACTTAGGTAATAACATTTTGTACATGCTTCTCCCCCACCAAAGAAAATCCTTCACCTCTTCTCCTTTCATTTCCTACCATTATCGCACCTCCTGGTAGAAAGTCTGGCCTCAAGAAATTCCTCAGCCCTTCTGTGTTTTCAGCTGTCTGATGCACAATTTCTATGAGCAAGTGAATGGAAGCTCCTTCACTGGAGCATATATTTTAACTTTCGCACCATGTATTTTTCATTATTCACACAACTTTGTGTGAAGGTATGTTGTACTATGGCTTTCTCCATTTATGACTCAAGATGCTTAAAATGTGCAATAGGTCATTGTTCCCAGGAGTGCAGGAGTAAATCCAACCAGATATTAAAAATGTACAAAACAAACAAACCCCCCCAAAACTCAGAAGTCTAGAGTAGAGGAGAAAAACCCCAGAAATCTTTCCAGAAGAAAAGAAGAGAAAGCCTATAATATAGGAAATTATAAAAAAAAACTTGCCAAAATATGAAAAAAAGTGATGGTTGATCAAATAAGAAGGAAAGATCTTGGAAGATATCATTCTGGGTGCAAAAACAAGCAAAAAGACCTATATCTGTGGAGGAGAGATTGTAATTGTCCTGTTAATCACAAAGATTTCAATAATGTCTGTTAAAATTCTGATGGAAAACATAGCAGGAAATTAAACTATAAATAAAGGATGGAGGGCTGCTTTAATTTGACAGTATATTTTTTAATAGGCTTTCTTCTGAACTGAGAGGGTGTTCAGCAGTTTTTAAACACAGATTGTAAATTTAGTTGCTTGTGGACAACTTAGAAAATGAACTTTTGTTACCCAATTTTTAGAAATCCTTTAAAACATTTTAGCCAACTGAATTAAAAATATCTTTGCGTATTCATCTACCTACCCTTTTCAAATTTTCCCATCAAGTCTGGTTAGATGATATGATGAAAAACACAATAATAGTCATACTTAAGCAAATCTGCTTCGTATAAGCAAAACAAAAATTTGTCAGACCATATAACTCTAAAACTAAACAATAAGATATTAAGATAGGGTAGGCCTGAGGGATTTAAAATAAAATGGTAACGTTTGTTTTGGAGGACACATTGATTAATTCTATACAAAATGTAACTGAAGCTATTTATCTTACTTTTATGTAAACTTTGGTTTGCAAGAGAGGGATTTTTTTTAATGTGAAAATCAGGAATGTTTTTAGTTTCAGTCTTAGATAAAATAAACTCTTCTTAGCCTTGAAAGGTCTCTTCTTCACTGCTACAGTTGCTGACTGTTTATGGACAAAATACCTAAAAGCAACATCCAGTTTGAAAAGTTAGCTCTTGTGGTAGGTATATCTAATGCAGCCAGAAGGACGAAAGTCTGGTAAAAGGGACTACTTGTTCTTGTACGAGTCAGAGCAAAATTTACAAACTTAAGGACTGGTATGCTTAATCCTTCAAGTAGTGTAGCTCCACAATAGTATTCTTTACAAAAGATGTGTACCTTGGGATGTGCATTGGAGGCTTGGATGTGTAAATGGATGAGGCTGAACAAGCTCATGGAAGCTGGCATATGCTGCAGGCTGAAACTGCAGACCAAACCTGCTAAAGTGTGGTCATGATGGCAAAATAGGGGGCTGTAGGTGTGCATCGAAATTAATTTCCATCTCTCTTCCCATAAGCACCTTATGTGTGAAAAGGGAGATAAGCCAAAGAGACGCTTTTTATGCCGTGCCATATAAAATGATTATTTGAAGAGGTGTCCTCAGATGGATTTTGGCCAATTCGTTGCACAACTCATCTGAGATGTCTCCCAGGGTGCTCAGCTGGAGGCATTTGCACTTTCATGTGTAACATATTTGTTGACTAGAGACCTAAATCATTAACAGTATATGTTTAAAATCTTACTTGAAAGCTAAGAATCAATCTGTATCTAGTCCATGATTTGAATTATAAACTGCTCTTGGATCTCAGTAATATTTACTAAGTAAATATATGCTTTAAAAACACTTTGGGAGCCTTATACCATTGGAACAGAAACTGCATTTAATTGGCAAAATATCAGAAAATAGAAGGAGATTTTTTTATTAGATGTGACTCACTGCTTTCCATATCTCTGGAATGCTGAGGAAATATTTTTTGTTGGACTGTCTGTTATCATCCTAGAAAACACTATGGACACTTTCATAATTATTGGGTAGCCAGAGGTTTAATATCGAAATCTGAATATTCAAGAACCTAAAGACACAACAGAGCATTAGCACTTGCTAAAATTCTTTGAATTTGCAATTGACTAAGTAAACAGAAATACAGCACAGTTTATAAAATGTTAAAGCTTTTCCATCTCATGAATATTATTTATGAAAAGAAAATAAATAGGCTCATTTTAAAATGAGGAAAGTGGAGAAATAAAGAATGAATTCAAGCTGTGTTTGCACTCCATGATTAAAGGTAATAAAGCAATGCAGACATGGTTTACTGAGATGAGAAGTCATTTTATTTATATCAATTCTCTTTTGCTTTAATAAACCATGATTTAAACACACACATGCACATACAACTTTATATTTAAACCTAGCTTCCAGTCTGATTTTTCTGTTAGGGGTGCCAAATGAAATCTAAAAGCCATTCTGAAGAGTTAAAACACAACTGGAGGCAGGAAGGCCCTTCCAGCCTAACTTGAACTCCTCCAGGTGGCAGTGAATCGCAGACATCGCAGCTCCTTGGCGCATCATTGAAAACCTAGTCACAAATATATGGGTCATGTGTGAGAGTGCACAAAAACGAGTTTCTTGGCTTGGCAGACAGCCTGCTCGCCTGCCTACTGAGCAAAGAAAGTTTAACATTCAAGGAGGGCGAGCCTTTAAGCTGGGACTTTGGAAGGAAATTATGATGACCTGGCAGTGACCCATTTCTATTGCACCAATTAAAAAAATATCCTAATGTCTTGTTGAAGCCTCTTGAACTGAAATGGACACAAGTGTGCAAAGTCTTCTGCTGAAGAATGAGAGGGGTATCTGAGGCTGTAGGCGTGGAGGCAGCACACATCAACATTGCTGCTGCATCTCAGCCCCAGAGGTGCTGGCAGCCCTGGCCCTGCAGCTGGCTGCTGAGCCTGCCAAGCAGCCGGCAGCTGCTGCTGCTTCTGCTGCTGGAGAAAATGTTTTCTGCAGCTGGGGCCTGTGACTGCCATGCAAGGGCTTGAAAGGATAGTTTGGAATGGTGAGGGATGTGGCACTGGGAATTGAGCATTAAAAATTTCTGTTATGAAACACAACAAAAATGTTTAATCAAAAACAAATGGCCTTGAAAACATTAAGCAGTGGTTCGTTTGAAATAATAGAAGTTAGGAAAAATGAAGCACATCATGCATTTTCTTTAGCATGCAGCAGTAAAGGCTGGGGGTGGGGGGGGCTGCTCAATTCAATCCCTTTGTTTTGCTGTAATGTGCCAATAAGCAAAAGGCATCTAAAAACTACTAAATCTTACCTAGTCTTTCAGTTACAAATCAAAGCAACTTTTATGATGCAGTGTTAAGTCCCAAAAAAGTCTAAAGAAATTCACAACTAAACAAAGGTTTTGAGACTGGTTGCTCAGTGCTTGGTCTTAGGCCCAAATTTGGGTGCCTGAAGGAATATTCTCAGTCACAAAAGTATAACACTTCCACCAACTCAAAGTTTCAAACAAACCCCCCACATGGCTCTTTATTATGCTCTTAAAATGGATTTAAGAACTAAATTCTACACTTATTTTTACAGGCGTTCTGCTTTTGGCTTGGAGGTGCAGCTGCACTCAGGAAATGAGGATGTAAAAATAGCATCTCCTTAGTCAAGGATTTGGCCCATGTAAGTATGTATCTCTTCCAGCTCATAACGGTGTATTTCATTGATTAAAATTAAGTCACACAAAAAGCTTCCCATTTATTTCTATCACACGTATTTCAGGACAAATGTGCTAAAAGAACACACTGGTTTCTTCTTGCTTGAATACATGTTAACTTAGAGCTATCTGAGGTATTACCTCCAGACATGCTGGAGAATACATTTTTGTCTGGTTGGTTTTGGGGTTGTTGGTATTTTTGCAACACAACCATGCCCTGACAGCTGTGTTCCTTAGTGATGAAGCTGTCAATCATGACAGCAAAGCCCATAAGAGCAGAAGCTGGCTTGCTCAGCAGCAGCACCTGGGTTTGGGAACTCCTTACAGATGGAGATTAGGATGACCACAAATCTCCCTGGCTTCACAGCAAAGTGAAAAAGTCACTTCCTTGGCTTAGCTCTCCCATTTTCACATCTCCAAATGGTGAGAGAAAGGAAAAGAGATGAATGGAAAAGGAAAGAGAAGGAAGAGATGGGGGAAATTAGACTGTTGGGGTTGGCAGCAGGTCTGCAGACAAGTTAGTTGACTTCAAAGACTTAGCCGTGTACCTTTAAGACAGCCACAGACTGTCAGGTATGTAAACAGGATGTAAAGAACCGGAACTTAGAACCACAGCATACGGGCACCTACAGCAACAGCAAATAGCAAGCAAGAAGGACACAAAAACCTATCAGGGTCTAACACCTGTACTGTCTATAGTTTGTATAAACAATAAAGGCCATTTTGTCTGAAGCCAGCCACGCAGACATAGTGTTTTTTTCAGTCTGCCTCGACTTGTGTCACCGCATTTGGTGACCCCGATGTGCGGATGTGATCCCAGTAAATGGTATCAAAAAGAGACCCTGAGACTGTGCCAATCTGACCCCAGTAAGGGGTGTCAGGAGCAGATCCTGAGACTGTGACCAGTGGGTTGCTGGGGAGGCGGAGCCTGGTGAAGCGGAGTAGCGCAGCAAGCGGCTGCAAGATCCTGGGAGAACGTGACACTGGTAAGGTGAGCCAACAGGGACAACATGGGGAGTAAGTTATCTAAAGAAGATACCATAGTGCTCTCAATGTGGAAATTAGTATTAGAGAAGCGTGGAATTACTTTAGATCAGCTTTGGTTAAAAAATATGTGATTGTGGGCCAGAACACACGGAGTGGAAGTGTCCCCCGCAACTGCTCTTAGTGTGTCTACCTGGGACAATTTAGGATCAACACTGTCAGAAGCTCTGGAGAAAGGGGACAAAAAGGCGCCAGGGCTTTTGCCTACATGGGGACTGCTTAGACATGTTGTAGGGGGCTTCAAAAATCTGCAAGATGTAAATGGGGGCTTGCAAAATCAGCAAAATGCGAGTGGAGACTTGCAGAGTCTGCAAGACGTGAGTGGGAGCTTAAAAAGTCAGCCAAATGAGAGTGGGGGCTAAAAAAGTCAGCAAAATGCGAGTGAGGGTACATGGTTCAAACCTCCACTGTATCCCCCTCCAGAATACAGACAAGAGGATCAGGGGGAGAGGGAGAGTCTGTCCCCCTTACCAGATGCCACTCCCCAATGCCCTGAATCCCCTGAATCTCTCCAACTGCATCAACTTATACTTGATGCTGATTCTGATTCCAAGGACGACAAGCAGAAACCTCAGCGGACTGATCCTAGACCTCCTACCCGCCCCGCCGTGAACATTTGTGGCAGCCCACACTCCTTTCTCCCTCGGCTCCAGCCCTCTCACCCACCTAGTCTGCTCCACCTGTGGCTGTGCGGGATGGAAATGCTGAAAACCCAGATTTGGGTCCAGCTACAAAAATGTTATCAGTCACAGGCAATGAAGAAGTTGGACGTGATAAAAATCCAGTTTCCAGTGGTACAGTAATGATGCGAGACCCTCGGTGATTTTGGCAGGCTGTAAGAGATGGGGCATTAAGAAAGGGCAACTGGGTTTTAGTAGAACTGGTAGGCGGACTACTCCTTGATCTTACTACGCCTTCCACTGATGCGCTGCATGCATATCCTATTGTATTGGGAGATGCGGCTGCTGGTAATCCTCATGTTCATACACCATTTGCTTGGAAAGTAGTACAGGACTTGCAAAAATCTGTTTCGCAGTATAGGGTGACTGTGTCCTGTCACGCACAAAAGCTGTCTATACTCTACTGTATTACAGCGGTTGAAATGTATTATGCTGTTAAAAAAAAGGGAATTGTAGAATTAGGGAATTGTAGGATTGTACGGAACAACAGAACAGAGACAGTGGGTTGTTTTGGCCTTGCTCTGACAATGTGCAGCTGAGATCCTGCAGCAAAGAGTTAAATAACTTTAAGGGAGTATGAGAAGAAACTAGGATGAGACAGAAACAAAGGAGGAATGTGATCTCACCTCTAGAAGATAAGGAAACAGCATGAACAGTAGAGAGTAGCCTGTAGTGAACAGCACTAAGGAAAGCATATGAATTTGATCACTCCAACTCTATTCATAAGCAGCTTGCTGAGTTAAGAAAAAATGTACAGGCTATAAAGATTGAGAATGGGTTAATGGACTGGCTACAGAATTTAGGAATTACTGGATGGTTAAAAGATTTGTTTCTGCACAGGACAACGGTATTAATTGCCACTGTAATCTTTTTAATGATATTGATCTGTGTGTGGAATTGCTTTATGAGAATTATGAACAGAATAATAAAAAGGGTCTGGATCGCTCAAAAACAAGAAGGGGGATTTGTGGAATGGCTGGAAGACAATAGATATATTATGAGCAATCCAGACCACATAACTTTGTTGTAATAGCAGGCCGAGCAGGCCAAAGCTCTAACAAGCTGCAAGTGTTGTGAAGGACATATGCAAGGCCAAGGGAGACAAAGAAACTGTACTCGCAGAGAGATAAGAGTTGGACAGAAAGATGAGAAAAAACAGGATGCCGGCACAAGGGGGGAGCACCGTGTGGGCACCACACTGGGACCAATCATAGGGGAGATGGAAGCGTGTGAACGAGTAGTTTTAACCTATTGCCTTTAAATAACAAAGCCTGCATAGCATGTGTATTTTAGCTGGGGGTATAAATTGGTGTGAGTCTATTAATAAAGTGGCACTAACTTAAAAAAAAAAAAAAGGGTGGTGGTGGAATTAAGGGAATGACCCCAGAGGCACAATTAAAGAAAGCATGTTATGTTTTGAACTTTCTGAAAATCTCTGCCAACCATGTGGTGCCTCCCATTGTGCGACATTTTGTGTCAATTGGTGACAAGCAGCACAAGCATGAAGGTGTCTTGGTATGCATGAAAGATCCTCATACCGGGCATTGGTCGGGACCGCATGAATTGTTAACTTGGAGGAGAGGTTATGTTTGTGTTTCTACAGATGAAGGTCCGCGATGGATACCTGCTCGCTGTGTGCGGCCTGAGCTTAGTGTGCCGGATTGTAGGAGCGCTGCTGCCGTCGGTCAACCCAACAACTAATGTGTGGCCTCCTTACTGAACCAGTCCTTGTTTGGTGTGCCCTTCCTTGAAACTGACTTGCAGACATTGTTGCAAGAAAGTGAATGTATGCGGGGAATGAAGAATCTTACTGAAAGTCTTGATATTTTCGATAATTGATTACCTCTGTATAATGTTAACCCAAAAGAAGTCAATATTGTTTGCACTTTGAATGTCGATAGTTGTCTTTATGTAGATGCTAATGTAGTGAAAGGCTATGATGGGACCATGATACCTGCATAAATCAACACGTGAACATGTTGATAAGCATAATGTGTTTAAACGCAATATAACTTTGGATGAAGCATGTAATGATGTAGTTGATTTATGGAACTGATGGGAACATATTGCAGCGGTTCTTCTCTTATTTGAAGTAACAGCAGGGAAAGCATTAAAAAGTTAAATCACCTTGTTTGTTAGGCAATTAAGAATGTGAGTCAAATTTGCTACTATTACATATATAACAGAGCAACTATTGGCTTTTTGTTGTTGGCTCAAGAACATGGCTGTGAGGATTTTGATGGTATGTGCTGCATGGATTTTAGGTGCCCCATTGCAGCAACATGTTACCAAAATCTGAGAAACTGTCAGGGGTTTTTTGGCATCAATTCACTCAGTTGGCGGTATTGTTTGTTTGCTGTTGCCTTGGTTGCTGTCATGTTTGCAAGGGCCCTGCAGAACATGACAAACCGGGTACTAGCTGTTCAAAAAACAAAAAGGGGGAATTGTTGGGGTCTGCAGACAAGTTAGTTGACTTCAAAGACTTAGCCGTGTACCTTTAAGACAGCCACAAATTGTCAGGTATGTAAACAGGATGTGAAGAACCGGAACTTAGAACCACAGCATATGGGCACCTACCGTAACAGCAAACAGCAAGCAAGAAGGACACAAAAACCTATCAGGGTCTAACACCTGTACTGTCTAAGATATATAAATAGTTTGTATAAACAATAAAGGCCATTTTGTCTGAAGCCAGCCACGCAGACATAGTGTTTTTTTCAGTCTGCCTCGACTTGAGTCACCACAATAGACAATACCCCACTGATCCTTAAAAGTATCCTCACTGAGAACAAAAACCCATAAAATATTGCACATAAACTATTATGATGTTTAAAAGGTGTTTTAGGACATTAGCAGGTGTTCAGAAATCATAACTTTAGGTAAACTAGGAAATCTAAACAGATTCCTGCACTTTTCTTTTTAACTGTGACATGAAAAAAAGATTAATGGGTTTCAGGACTAGAAGTGACCATTATAACAGATTAGTTTATCTGCAGTTTAAAACAGAACCATACCACCTGAAAGAGTCCATCTGTTGCATGATTTTGGTTTGTTTGGTAGTGTGACCTTGAGGGAAGACCATGAGGAATGCATCTTGCACTGCGACTAGGTATGTGCAGTTAGGTATGCTCTTGTCTTCTGAGCGCTTGTGCTCTGGACCACTATTTGTAGTCTAGAAGGTGTGCTTTTATTTGCCAGGTCTGACTTTGGCTGCCCATTGGTTTTCATTGGTTATGTTTAGCCCAGCATCTCTTACATACTAAGTAGTTCCACAGACTTAAGTCAAGCACTGCAGCTTGTTAAGGGGACATACTTGCATTTTTTTTGAAACATTCAGTGTATTTCAAATTCTTCCTCACCTCAAGTGCATGGAGTAATCACCAAATTGGTGTATATGCAGAAAACCAGTATGACTAAGATTTACAAGTCAACCTTAGTTCTTCTATTTTCTGATTATTGGATACTGCACTTTACTCCATTAATGCTGTTAATAGAGGATTTTTTCTGGATGTAACATATGATACAATAATTAACTAGGTCTTCAAAGTCTCTGTCACTTGGAGTTCCCTGGGATTACACAGATAAAATGATAGTGTCTTCTGACTTCTCTCCTTTACATGCTCCAATTGACATAATAGAATAGAAGGGCAAAGAAGCTGGTGAAGGGTCTGGAGCACAAGTCTTACCAGGAGCAGCTGAGGCAACTGGGGGTGTTTGGTGTGGAGGAAAGGAGACACAGGGGGATCCCCTTGCTCCCTACAGCTCCCTGAAAGGAGGTTGTAGGCAAGTGGGGGTAGGTTGCTTCTCCCAGATAACAAGGGACAGGACAAGAGGAAAAAGCCTCAAGTTACACCAGGTTTAGATTGGATATTAGGAAAAAATTCTTTACCAAAAGGGTTCTCAAGCATTGGAACAGGCTTCCTAGGGAGATGGTGGGATAACCATCCCTGGAGGTGTTTAGAAAATACAGTGCTTAAGGTCATGGTTTAGTGATGGACTTGGCAGTCCTGGGTCAACGGTTGGACTTGATGATCTCAAAGGTCTTTTCCAACCTAAATGATTCTGTGATCATTTTTCAAACTGGAATTTAATGTAGAGGGTGTTTGGGGGAACAGGGAGGGTTCAGCTACAAGAAAATTAGTGCCTGTAATCTACAGTACATCTGCATCTTCATTGAACTGTACAATTTCATGCAGAATGGTTTGATCAGTCAGGGTTTTTTTGCTGTGATCTAAAAGCTGGGTTTTCTTTGAAAATCCTAAGTTCAATTGAAAGTCTTACATTTTCAATTGTTTACTTCACTGGAGAAAGAGACAGTATGCTTCTCACTGACTTTCGTGAAGAAGTTTAAATGTTTAATAATTTAGTTTACACAGCTATGAAGTTAAACAATTAATTTAATATTTTGTTTTAATAATGCATTTAATTTGAATATTTGCACATTCTGGAGATAAAAGGTCTTGTTTTACTGATAAGCAGATGTAGATACATATGTATATATATCTATTTTTAAGGCTGACACTGAAGCCTCTGACAGGATAAAAGCTTTTTCCTAAGGGATTGCAGTATTAAGAATGATTCTGCACATGTCAGACAGCAATCCCAGAAGTGACTCTCTTATTCTGTCAAGTAGACTGTAGCACAGAAGCTTACAGTATGCTGGACTGGTCAACCATGAAGACTACGTACAAGTTGGATTTAGATCACATCAGTTGATGTCATTTACTTTCAGAAAGCAAGGCATCAAATGGGAAGAGGATTTCCAGAATTCCCACCATTCCTACCTCTGCTAGATTACTTTTTTCAAGTAAGGCTCTGAGCTGATCCTCCTCCTTTTGCAGGAATGTCAGTAGAATGGTTTAACTTAATATTTTAGTTATTAATACTCTTTAACCTCTCCCACTTACAGTATTTGTATGACTATGCAAGTAATATTTGACCCAATGCTATGAAATGCATAGTGATTAGAGCTTCCAATCGCTGCATCAGAAATTCTTTACTCCTACCACTGTAAAGATGTAAGAACAGTCTGGATGAAATATCGATTCATCAGTTAATCATCAGTTAATCCTAGGCAATAACTCTCTGTACTGCAGAGAGTAAACATAGTAACTATTCCTGTATTTTTCACTGATCTGACTAACTAAATCAAAAAGCCATACCAAGTAGTAATGTTTTCTTAATGTAGAAAGATGTTGCAAGTCAAGTTGTTACTTTTTCCATCAGTGAATAGACATATTTCTTGGATCCTGGGAGGTTACACAATAGCAAATAAGCTTAGCAGATTGATAATGTGTGTGTCTGTCCTATTTCTTGTCACATTTTTCCCCAATTTTCTCTTTATTATTATCTATAACCTCTATTAAATTCTTTTTAATTGCATATTTTATTTCAGTACTAGTCACTAAAATAGGTCAGGGCAGATAAGTCCCATGGAGTAGATAGTGGTCTGAGAAGTTATTACCTCCTTAAAAAGCCAATTTAGAGGTGATTATCCCACTGTAATCAGTGTTGGTGTGACCTCACCTTGAGCACTGTGTGAGTTCCGGCCCCCACAATTTAAGAAGGATGTGAAGGTCCTTGAACGCATCCAGAGGAAGGCAACATAGCTAGCGAAAGGCCTGGAAGGAACATCCTATAAGGAGTTTGGGTTTGTCTAGTTTGGAGAAAAAGATGTTGAGGGGTGACCATTGTTCTCCACAGCTTCCTGAGGAGGGGAAGTGGGGAAGGAGGTGCTGAGCTCTTCTCCCTGGTGTCCAGTGATAGGGCTTGTGGTAATGGCTCAAAGCTGTATCAGGGGAGGTACATGCTGAACATTCGGTACCATTTCCCTATCAGGAGGGTGGTCAAACACTGGAATAGGCTTCCTTAACAGGTGATTGATGCTCGAAGCCTGTCAGTGTTTAAGAGTCATTTGGACAACACCCTTAACAACATGCTTTAACTTGGTCAGCCCTGAACTGGTCAGGCAGTTGGACTAGATGGCCATTGTAGGCCCCTTCCAACTGAAATAGTTTAGTCCTAGCCTAGTCTAGTCTAAGAAATCACAAAGTCTGTTCTAGTCTAATATGAATAATGGTCTTGGTCATATGTTATGTTTTGGCTCTTCTAATTATTTTTTACATTTAGAAAGGGAAATTCTGGGTTCCAAACGAAAGGCAATTTCAAGGAAATTCAAACTGTCCTGCTGCACTGGAAGTGAAGTACTATCTCTGCATGTTCTGAAAATAGTCTGTAAATGCTTCTTATGATTACACCTCAGAATATTGCAATAACCTTATTACTGATTTGTGCTTTATCTCATGTAATAATTATATCTGACTTAAAAGAGGCATGATAGGAGATACTAATTCTGCTGATGCTGTTTGTCTGATACAAAGGGAGCCCAGACAATGCAAAACAACAGTCTGCATGAAAGTCCAGGAGTATGGCAGTTTCTACTGAAACAGAACATATTCAGAAGGTAACCCACCGCTCTTTGCATTTAAATTGACACTAGAAACATAGAGAGATGTTTCTCATAGCAAGGAATAGGTACTCAGATCACAGCTTTATTTGAAGTACACTAACCGTTACCTTATAGCCTTGTGTGTGCACACTTATGTGTCTCCAGCAAAATGAATCCTGAATTCTTTGCTATGACATTAAACAATTTCGGATCATGTGCGAGGAGGTGCCTGCCGATCTCTCAGGCTATGGCTGTGCTACAGCCCAGCAGCAGCAGATGTGAACAGAGCAGACAATGCTGAGGACTGACGTGTACAGGAGTACCACACTTTTCAGGATTTTTTTCCAGGCTATCTCTAGCCCATCACCGAGGACTGAATGCCTTTCAGTAACTGCAGGACACAGGGGTTCTCCCAGAATATATTTTCTGGTTTATCACCGCCAAAAGGGCATGAGAAAACATACTTCAAGACTTTCAATGGAGGCAACTGGAAAGGCAGTGCTAACCACAGGGCACTAAATGGAGACATGAGGAAGAGCTCTTCAAAAGCATGCAACCGAGCTGAAATAAAATGCTAATGTAGAAGCACCTGCAGAAGACGTATTACGTACGAATTTTAATCCCTCCTGACAGGTGAAGGGAATGAATTGTGGCCTTCCCAGCTTGGGTGAGTGATATAATTAGATAAAACAGTGGTAGTATCAGCAGTGCTCCGTCTGGCTGCCATTTTCTGAGAGGAAACCTACTGTACAACCACTTTGTGTGCTATTTGGTGCCTGTTACGCTTGTGCTTGAGAATACCTGCCAAATCTGGCTGTTCATGGGATTTAGGCATATGTTTTGTGATAGGATCCTGAGAATTAGGCCCTGCAAATTTCCTGTGAAATTGGCTTTGGAGGTTTTCCAGTTGGTGGGCAGGTTCTTCCTGTGGCCTTTAGCAAGCCACCCCGCTGAGCAGATGGCAGTTGCTGCACCATCTCCTAACCTGTGGACACACAGCCATTTACATGGTGCATCCACTCCCACAAATCCACAAATGATCAGGAAAGGGAATTTTTTTTTTTTTTCTGAAAATATAATTTTCTTGAACTGTTGCAATCTGGGTTGGAATTAGGTCACTTAAACTGCATCAGGAATGTGCATTCAGTTGCCATACAGCTTCATCAAAACCTCCACCTAGATAGGTAGGTGTGTAAGGGGAACTTTTAGAGCATTTGAGGCTAAGCTTTTCTGACTGTAAATAAAAAGAGACAAGCTGGAAAATATAATAAATAAAAATAGCATTGAAAGGGAAGTAAATCTTGTGTTGGCTTTAAGCCTGGAACTAATGAAAGCAAGCAGGGGTATGCTTGTGTGACCAATATTTTAAATACAGAACACATACTTTTCTGATTTCATTTCTTTTTTATACTAATCTGGAGCCTGTTGCAAAAATCTGAGCAAAATCTTAGTGTATCCAGGCAACTAGGAAATCTAATCTTTCATACTTAACATTGGAGAAATATACAGTGCTGTATCAACATACACAATGCAAATATTTTCTTACTATATCTATATTGAAACATCATAGCTTCAGCCACCTTCTTACCTTGTAACTGCTTGCTGACATCGTAATTATAACAAAAAGTGTGTTTTATGGTTTCTTATGTTTAACAATCAAGTTGCAAAGAGTCATAATCCAAACATTATTATTATAACTTGTTTATATATTTATTATGTTATTGAGTTAATTTAATCTGTTGTGGAGATCCTCAAAGAACTCCAAAGTAATTAGTTTCACTTTTTCAATGCTCAAAACCAGCCCTGGAAACTTCATGACACCAAGGGTATGTCTTTAACTACTTTCCTACGCTTGTAGCTTTAAAGTGCAAATAATCATTAGTAAACATGGAAGGTCTCAGAATGAGATCTTGGTTTGTTCTTAAATGTTCCTAAAAACATCTTAAGTAAATATATTCAAATTAATGGGTAAAATACAATTAATTTCTAGCCATAGAAAATGCTGTAGTCTACTGATACATTATTTATTCAGGAATTTAATTTTAATTAGTAAAAGTCACAAAATGAGCACAGGGGAATAAATGAGAACAGAATTGTTACTGGGTAGATAGAGATCAGCGTCTAGACCTCAGATGATGGTAGATCACCTTTTCCAAAGACCTGAAGAACAATAAATAACATGCATGAGACTTATCATCCTATGTGGCTCCAGAGAAAGTTCTGGTAAAAATAAAGAAGACTCTCCTGATGCTGACTCAGAATTACTGTCTTAGTGGGCAGCAGCAAGCAAAAATGAACACGATTTTATTTTGGTAAATAACATGTGGTAATACAAATTGGAGCTGAAGTGCTTTTACCATTTTTATGTCTCTTCATTTTGATCAAACAAAGAATGTATTTCATATAATAGAAGTTGAGCTCGTGACTGTGAATATATACATAAAGACAGTAATGAACAGATATTTTCCTGCACTACAGATGATTATCCTATGAAACTCTTTACTATGTATATCTAGCTCTGCAGAATCAGCTCTCTTCAGAGCTTCAGCAAATAAATTCTCACTCACAGGTGATCAGGTACATTTTAAGTAGCTATGATTTATCGTATTCAGCTGCTAAATTGAAACACTGTACACTATATTGTCATTTTGTACACTCAAGAGTCTACAGTGATACCAAAAATTTAAAAAGTTCATTTTTTTCTCACTTAAAACAATTGAAGATTTTACATCTGGAAGCTTTCATTATCCAAAAACAATGACAAGATGAGGCTCATTTAGAAGACTACAGTCAAATTGGTTGAATTGCTAGTTTTGTTGCAGATAAAACTGAAATATTTTCAGGTGTGGTAAGAGAGCTGATTTGAAGAGCAGTTGAGCCCAAGCAAAAAGTAAAATAAAGGAAATATGGCTATGTGATACTGGTGGGGTAGTCACAGCATGCACTTCTGAATCAACAGCTGTTGCTGATGGGACTCTGCCACAGGAAAGTTAATGCAGTGTATCCCCTTCATCAATATCTAAGTTTTAGTGATGACTGATGTTGAGAAGACAAAAGGTGTAGAAATGGGAGGCAGTATAATAGCAGAACAATGAAAACTAAGAAAAATTGTTTTCACGTGTTATTCAATTCATAAAGGATTCCTGACACTTTTACTAGCATAAATTTACTTTTGAAATATTAAGATTCTCAGAAATACATATTTTTATATTTCAGTAATATTTTAACATTTCATAACACGATAGAAACAACGTGTACAGGAAATACAGATTATAAAAAGCAAGAGGAGATTATGTATTTTTTTTTAAATTCTATATAAATATCCATGTCAACCTAACCTGTTTAGATAGGTTCTAGGCATATGATCTCTATAAAAGGATGTTTATATATAGGTATATTTAAAGTATGAATTTAACAAAAGAGATAATTATTCCTGCCCATAATTTGTTTCTGGCTGAGACAGAACAATCCTGTGCCATCCATTCTGAGTAATTTTCTCCATGAAGATTAAAAGATGTGGACCTTTGTTTAACATTAAAGATGTTCCTGAAATATACCATGGAATGGTTCCAATAATTGCTCTACTAGTATAAAAATGTCTCTAGTTTTGAAACCCTCCTAATTCTATGTTCAAAGATCACATTCACCCTTTCAGAGAGCAAGAGCATGAATGGTTAGTCCATGTGTAAGTAACCTTATTCACCTTTGCTTCTTGCTATATCCCAAAACCTTTTCTTTTACTGCTTCCTAGGATACAGTCACTGCCTCTGCAAAGAACTATTTTGCTCCTCTATCCTTGATATGCAACCACATTCTTGGTGGGATTAAAATAGGGTTTTTTTGCTTGTACCCAGCTTAATAAATGATCAAGTTGCTTTTACCAATTGCTTGTCATCACCAATGAAATTTATTGTTCCTCAATTTTCATGCAAGACCTTAAAGTTGGATAACTCATATTTTTATGTTTCTTTGAAATTACTGATAATTTAAACATGGACATACAAGAACAGATTTAATAAGAACCTCCCTTTCTTCCAATGTGCAGTTGTACATCTGTGCTTTGGAAAGCATGACCCAACTAAAAAATTCCTTGCTTATCACTAAAATAAAGTTACGTCTAAGGCAGAGTGTGACAGCCATTTAGTAACACAATCTAATACAATACAAAGGTCTGGGGGAAAATCATATACCACCCTCCCTTCTTTTCATTAACATAAACTGTTGCTTTATAACCGCTAATAATTTTTTTTTGTAATGGAATGAATCTTTCCATGTTAGTTAAATTAATATTATTTCAATATATTCTTATTTATTTAGTAAGTTCAATAGGACAAATGAAGGGTGTACTTTTTTAGTGGCTCATTTCCCACCATATCTGAAACAAAACTCAGTGAGGAATAAGATAGGCTTTAGATAATGTGATCAGTAAATTATCTGTCAAAATAAATTCTCTTTCAGACGTATCACAAAAGGCCTATTTAAACAGATTACAAAGCTTTCTGTCTTAACGCTCATTTGTAAAAAAATGCTGTCCAAACTGGATGCTTTGCACAATAGTAAAACTTGCATCTCAGAATCTTGTGACTGGTTATAACAAAGACACTGAGGATTCTTAAATTTTAAGGCAGGGAGAACCTTTGTGGTTAATTAGTACAGCCCCTTTGAAAATTCCTGTCTGTCAACACATCTTTAATATGATGAGTAACATTTATTTACAGGAGGGATCTCACAAAAGAAGCATGGGTCAGAAAAAGAAAATACAAATGACAATAAAAACCTCTCTTGTAACAAACCCAGCAAACCTCTCACAAGGTCTCAGAAGTGATATGTAGTAGATGATTCAACAGACAGGATAAAAACTGTGTAAGTATACAAAAGTTGCACCTCTCCTGGTACAGTCAATCAGTTGTTGGTAACCAGCAGCTTAAGGACTTTTTGATCATGAGATTGCCTCTGGACCTTTGCTTTTATTGATTCTTGATAGACCTATCATACATTAATTTCTTCATTCTTTTGTTACATGTACTTTTGAGCTCTATTGTTCCCTGGCAATTGTGACTATATTATATTTATTTGCTATGAATAAGATCTTCTCTTTAATTTGTTTTAACAAATTGTTTTAATTTGTTCCCTAATAATTTTTCTATGAGATATAAAGGGTACATTTTCCTTCGTTGTATTACCTCTGCTGTTTGAGATATTACATAATCCAATCATATACTCAGGCTCCTATCGGTCATCTCTTTTTCCAAAGTGAAGAGTATTTTTAATCTCCATATTTCTGATCTGACTTATCTTCCACCTTTGAAACTGTTCTAGTTCTGCTGCATCTTTTTAACTGGGAGGATCAGAATTACACCCACAAGTAAAGATGTAGACTCACCAGACATTATCTAGTGTCATAACGACAATTTCTGTTCTTTATTACTTTCCTAATATTTCCTAAGAACTGCTTTTGAACATTCAGCTGATGCTCTCAGAAATCTGCTCATAATGACTACAAGATCTTTCAGAGCTCATTATTGTGTGTCTATAGTAGGGTTATTGTGTTTTTCCCACCACATGCATTATTTTGCGTTCATTGACACTGAATTTCATCTGCCATTTCATTCCCATTTACAGAGTTAATATCACAAGATATTTCTGCAGGTCTTCACAGTCAGATGTAGATTTTAGCATACCATTCTAAACATATATTTTACCCACACCACTGACTCCACCAAAGGACTCCAGCAGATCCAGATCTGTGAAGCAAAAATTGTGTTGCAAATCACATTCCCTTTGCATAAAGCACATCGACCTTTTCCAATATCGTGCAGTTATTTCACTGTCTCATAAGTCTAACTTTCTTAAAGCATTTATTGATAGTCTCAGTTTTGAAGTTGCATACCTATTTTATCTAGAAATATCTGGATACCTCTTGCTGCCCCTCAGCGAGGCTGATTTGACCAACAGATAGCTTACCAGAGTATTTCAGCAATTTAATGTTTGAATTTCCTTAGTTCTAGTTAACAAATGTATGGTATTGATGCTTTGCTACAACAGATTCTATTGAATTATTCTGATATCTGACACTTCAATATGAGACAGTTGCTCCCTCCTGCTCCTCCTCATTCTTTGTGTACTGGTGAATAGAATTCATTTAACTTTTATACTATGGCCTGTCTTTCTCAAGAACAGTCAGTATATTTCAGTTGTCTATTAAACTTTATTTCTGGTTGGATTCCTGCTTCTGATGCATTTAAAAAAAAAAAAAAAAGTTTTTTCCTCAGTAACTTGTATGCAATTAACAACCTGTTCCTTGAAATCTCTTTTGCCCTTTATTGTCAGGGTCTTTTATTTAGCAAAATAAATATGTATTAATGGATTGAGGGGTTATGTTATTTCATTTTTTTTCTTCTAGGACATGGCTTTAATTTTTTTGAATTTTTTTATTTATTTCCAAGAGTTTCTTTTACTTTACTGTTTTAGTACAATAGATTGCTTGCTTGATTGCTTACTTCAGTTTTTAAGAGGAATTTTGATAAGAAATGTGCAGGATAATATATAGTCTTAAGCAGTCTTCATTCTGTCATAAGCATTTTACTTTTCTAGCTGTTCCTTCTCACTTTAGTTTCCAAATTGCTGCATAGCCCAACACTGCATGCAGGGAGAAAAACCAAAAGAATGCAGGCAACATGCAGTGATATTTCCCCAGACTTCAACAATTTGTGGATCTTACATTTCCTGAGAAAAAGTCTTTGTATTTATCTTTTCAATGGATTTTTTTCTTTGTATTTGTCAAGAAGATTTTTAATTCATGTGCTGCCTCTTTTTCTATGTTTCAGTCCCACAGACACCAGTTTCTACTTCCAAACTCTTCCATTAACAGGTACTGCAGATGTAGGTACTGAGCAGACATACAGTTTTATTTTTTATGAACAGCAATTTTTGCAGAAAGCATCAGTGAGAGGAACCTTCTGAAGTTTCTACTACAGCAATACAGCCGGGTGATTTGGTAGGATTTAATTTCTATTTATTTATTTATTTGCATAATCCTGGATAAATGATCAGTATTAAATGAAAGATGTTTGATCTAGTGATTGTAGCATATTCGTTTGAGACTACAATTTGCTCAGCACATGTAGATGAACAGAAAGTGTATGACCATGTAAAATGGGGATAGTTTAATAGGATTGCCACTGAAAGACTTATTAACATACCTTTTATTAACATCAAAATATGTGGTTATTTTGCCTATTGTAATTATGGGGCCATTAAGAATGTGATAGAAAGATTACACTAATGAGTGCTGCTTTTTAAGCTTTTCTGCCTATGTCAGCTCATCAGATTTTGAGGCTAGAGACATTCAATCTTTTGGTCATACTAGGTACTTTATTTTGAGGAATTGAAGAAGGAAAATGTAGGCGTCTGAAATCTGACTAATACAAGGGAGTACCTGAAAGGCAACTTAACCTATAGAAGAGTATAAACTATGGAGAAGTGACTTAGTTTGGCAGTTACAAAGTAAAATAAAAGGCACAATAATTCTATCAATTATGCTGAGCTATTTGCTAGAATTTCAAATTTACATATAGTAAAAATTTAATTACATTAACAAGGCAAATAATTTCTCAATTTTCACAAAAACAAAGCATGCATGCGATATGTTTAAACAGTTGTCATTAAACGTTTACAAGATGCATATGAATGAATGTATAAAGTCGGTGAAAAATTAATGAAATATTAGATTGAGAGAGTGCTTTGGATCTTTGTCCAAGGTTACATTTCCTGGGGACTGTGCCACAGTACTTCTCCTTGGACAAAATGAGTAACACGAGCAAATCTACCGACCACAAAATATGAACTCTACCTTTTAGCTTCCGTGTCAGTATGCCTTTAACTTTTTAAAATAATTCAGGTGGGACCAGAAGCCAGAAACAAATCAAATTAAGGCATTATGAAGATAGGAACTGTTTAAACTCAGCCTTGCAGCTACAACCGAGTAAGACTTGAGAATTGCTCTCTGATACATTAAACTGGTATAAGAGCACTTCTTCAAGTCCAGGCGTTCGTGAGCTTTGCTTTCCTTGCTGCAATGATGGATGGGTTAAAATCCCTGAAGTTTCATCTTTGAAAATGAACTATCTTAAATCTACACCAGGCACCACCACGGAGCCTGGGAAACAGCCGCAGGCAGCAGCCACGCGCAGTGTTTGGCCCTTCTGGGGGCTGCGCTGGGAGGCGGGGCTCACCTGACCCATGAGATTTTGTGCATCCTGCTCTCTGGGAAGAAAAGGCTAGAAAAAAACCCAGAAGCATTTCTGGAAGTCTGTTGTTCTTGATTCATGCTCGGGTCACTGGCCTTTTTTTTGATCTGGTTTACCTCTTGGATTGCAGTATTTGGATTGCAATCTGACAAAGCAGAGTTATTAGCAGAGCATTAGAAACTCACTTTCTTCTTCACCTGTGAGTCTAAAATCATGCATTTTGCTGCTGGGATTCAGCTTGCATCAGAAAAGGATGGTGTAGAGTTTTTCATCACCAAAAGGTAGTAAAAACCAGTTTTGTGGAGATTCAACAGGATATCTGAAATATCTGAAGAACTTTTGTGAGGATCCACAGACAGAATTAGAGGCCTTCTGAGAGCCGGATTTAAATATTTTATTATCAGAGCTATGGTTTTCTGTAGGGATGTTGTGCTTGAAAACCACACAGAGGTTTACTAGCATCTTTACTAGATGCTTTTTGGACTTGCTGGTTTTGGTTTGGGTTGGTTAGTTTGGGGTTATTTTTGTCAATGAAATTGCTTTATTCAAACTATTTGGCCATTGCCAAGGGCCTGTGGTTTATTTGCTTTCTGGGGTACTGGCTTCTGTTTAGCTCACTGGATGGCAGCCTGTTTCCTGGCAGCTACTTTAAACCTGCATGACCAGGAAGGTTGGGAGAATAAGAGGGAGTGGACAGCTCCATACGCTATTCCGGAGGTAAAATTTATTCAAGTTTTAAAATGTTTTAGGCATGAATTAATTGGGAATATGACTAATTAATTTTGTAATATATTCCTACAACAAGTAAATAAATGCTCATATTCTACAACCTATCAAAGCAGTTACTACTTGTGGTCTATTTTGCATATTAAAGGAAAAGGTTACAGTAAGAATTTTCACAACATTGCTTTTAAAAGATGTTACATTTTTCTTTTCATAGCTTAAATGAAAAAAAGAAATGTTTAAGTAATTTTCATAGAGTGTTTCATAGTTCAAATGAAAGAAAAAAGTTCTTGTTTTAAACTACAGAGCCTGTACTATTGTTTAGATATCAATATTGGAGAACATTAGTAATTTAGTATGACATTACAAAACTTATACAGGAGCTAGAAGCAGCATAGTAATTTGATTTTAAGGAACAAATTTAATATAGGATGTCCTGCTCAAACTGAACCACTCTCAGCGTAGTTTCGTTGTTTCACACTATGGGTGGCGTTCACAGTGCAACCATAGAGAGAATCATAGAATCATTTAGGTTGGAAAAGACCTTTGAGATCATCAAGTCCAACTGCTGCACTGCCAAGTCCATCACTAAACCATGACCCTAAGCACCACATCTATGTGTTTTCTAAACACCTCCAGGGATGGTTATCCCACTGTATCCCTGGGAAGCCTGTTCCAATGCTTGAGAACCCTTTTGATAAAGATTTTTTTCCTAATATCCAATCTAAACCTCCCCTGGTGTAACTTGAAGCTGTTTCCTCTTGTCCTGTCCCTTGTTATCATGGAGAAGCAGCCTACCCTGACTTGCCTACAACCTCCTTTCAGGGAGCTGTAGGGAGCAAGGGGATCCCCCTGTGCCTCCTTTCCTCCACACCAAACACCCCCAGTTGCCTCAGCTGCTCCTGGTAAGACCAAGTCCAGGACAGTGCACAAATTCCTAGAGCTCTGCTTTGAAAATAATGACTTCAGAGGAAGCACAGAAGAAGTCTTGTGTGCTTTTGCCAGAATAATGAATTTGAGCCCATAATATAGGATTTCCTGATGTCTCTTAGTCCTAGTCATCATGACAATTCCTCTGTTTGGCCTGGATAAAGAGCCTGAAAATTTTGCACTTTTGAACCAGGAAGCATAATAGGTGCCTAAATACCTATTAAGTACCTATTATATCCCCATTAGGTACAATAATAGCCTATCTGAATATGGCCTTAATTGCTTCTATGTAAATGCTCCAGAAATTTGTGTGTTAACAACAATAAAGACTTTCACTGCTGGAAGGAAACCGATGAACAGAGTCACAGCTTCTTGATAATGGGCCATTATCCATTAACTGTATGCACATAAAAAGACATCTCTTTCATAAAATGCCCTTACAATGGGACTACAGCTGAGAGATGGTATTTTCTATAACAAGTGTTGTCTAATCAAAGGCAGCAATTTGCAAAGGCCAGAAGGGCAGCACAGAAAGTATATTGAAGGGCTGAAAGGTGAGCTGTATGCTGGGTAGACAGATGCCTGTTTAATAAGGTAGGAAGATCTGAGAGGTTCCCTAGGCAGGGAAACCTGCAGGAGTTGGCCAAGGCTGGGTAAAGGTCTCATAAGAAAGTACAGTCAAAAGCCTGAAGAGGAATTTGGGAAGAGAGTAGCTGTAACACAGGGGAGTGTCCATCGTGAACCCTTTGTCTGTAATAGGGACTGCATGTTGTCATGCCTCTGTGGTGTTCTTGTTACTTTCCTGCTGAAGAAAAGGGCAGCCAAGACCAAAGGAAAGCATTTTTGACTGGATACGAAGCAAATCCATTTTCTTTTCATGCAGTCAACATTCTTCAAGTCCAAGTCTGTCAAACTCCATCTTCACAATAACCAAAATCACTTAGTAATAATTCAAATCTTTTACATGCAGAAGTTGAACTCTCTCTTCACTTCTGTAACAACAGAGGAATGAGCAGCCAGAAGATCCAAAGCAGGAGAATGAAGGTAAAGGCCAAGGAAGCAGAGCTCAAGTTTTGCATGTACTTTCCTACAAAAAGGTGTTGCAGCATTTCTGTATGACTTTGTCACGTACTGGAAGTAAAAGAGGTCTGGAGAGGTTTCCCTCCTCCTCATTTTTCATCTGTCAGTGATGTGGGCAACCAATGAAAAAGTGCTGTTATATAGGAGGAATGCAGGAGTTACCACAAGCCCTGTGATACAGTGTTCCAGCGAGCCTCCAGGCGTTTCTGTTGTTTGCAGTGAATGTAAAGCTGTAAGAGCATTTGAATGAGATAATAGGTATTCTGAAACTTCCTGTGTTCAGGTGATAACCGGCGCTCTGTATCATCATACATGTATTCTCGAGCAGTTTACTTATTCTGGCAAATCCCAGTTCTGTATCTTGGCTTTGAAGTGTGAGATTGACTGGTTTGATCTTTCATCTAGGGACTCCAATTGACAAGAACTAATTAAACATACTTATGATGTGAGATTGACAAGCATAACAATTTCTTTTTTGCTTTTGACCGTTATCTAATGGGATTTTTTTCTCTTACTGAAAAATTAAAATAATTTTTAATTAAAAATGACACAATTTGAATTACTTTTGATGACAGTGAGGTTAAAGAATATTATTTCTAGCAGCTTTAATCACAAAGTCAGGACACCAGCATACACGAATAATACAGTCAAAATAACAGACTATGTGCTAGTAATAATGAATTAATATTTGCCACTTGTTTGCTTAATTTTGTTTGTGTTTATGCAGAAAGAACTACTACATCTTTTGCTAACTGCATAAATAAATACATAAGCTTCCAGCTCTTGTTCACACGGCATCTCTACAATGTAATGGAGCCCTTAATGTATTACAATGCTGCTGTCCAACTCCTGGCACACAGGGTGAGTCTGTCTCCCAAATGATTCATCATGTTATAAAGTTTGTTTGTTCTCTGGTCCATGAGCCACTCACCTTAATACTATCTGGCTACAGCGGTCAAAAAAAATTGAACAGCCTTGTTTTATATCACCCTTATTCTAGCTAAGTTACAGTGAACTTCAGAACAAATGCAGTTACCTAGTCATCGGAAAGGGTTAAGAAAATATCCTTAATCAGGTGGTTTTCTGATATCTTTTATTCAAGCATTATTACATAAAAATCTAAAACTGAAATTAAAAAAAAATAAAAGTTTTCTACATGTAAAGAAATACCTCCTTTTTGTTAATTTGTGATAGCTCACTTGCACAGGAGCAGATGAGGAACACTCTTGGCAGCATTCCCCTAAAAGGTGAGGAATGACCAGCCAGGGTAGGTAAAGGATGTATTATATTGAGCCAGCACCCCTGTTTTTCCTAGGGCAATAAAGTTAAGAAAAATATTGAGATATTAATGCACATCTTTTCATCATAAGGGTCTCTTCTAAATTAATTTATTCCAGATGAGGATAGTTTGCTTTACTTTTTTAAAAAGTTTCTATTTTTATTTTAAAAATGTAATAATTGCATACATGCCTCTAATCTAGCATACCTTACTTCTGACTTTAAAAATAAAGGGATGCAAAACTGAATTATTTTTCTTTATTCAATAGCTCATGTAATGGACTAATGAAGCGTTGTTCTGAAAATAAATTACATGGAATTGCATGCAGCACAGTTCTAATATATTTTATATATTTATACAGCTTGTTACCTTTGACAAATTTTTATCAAAGTTATGAGAAGACATGGTTTACATCTGATTGTTGCTTTTCTACAAATATTCTACTGTAGTTTTAAGATAAGAACAAGTACAGATCCTTTCTGAATAGATTTTTTTTATATATATGTAACTCATGGCTCAGACTGAATGAATGATGTGTAAAGCTGATGAGTACACCAGTCATGGTGAGTTCAAGATTAATTTAAAAAACTGTTAATGCCTAATTTCTGTCAGGTAATTCAAACCTAGTTCCTAGTTTGGATAACACTGTGAAAGGCTAGGCAGAGGCAGAGCAATGGGAGCAGAGGCTCAGGGAAGATCTCAAACATAGCAGCAGTGCATATGGTTTGAATCAACAGGCAGAAAATCCCTCAGCATATCACAAACTGAGAGGGGAGAGAGCTTAGGAAAAAAGAGCCCTTTGGAAAAGAGACTTTGGAACTCCAAGCAGGCAAACTGCCCTAAACTCTCTGTGATCACTGTAACAAAGAAATGGTGTCTATCAGCTGTTGTTAATGACAATAAAGGGTAACAATATCTTAAAATCAAAGCAATTCAGTCTTTTTCTTTTTCTTTGATATCAACAGATATTTTTGCATTATTTGGGGAAAAGACCATAAGACTTTGCAATTCAGAAACAGGGAGGGACTGGTTTTTTTCCACATCCTGTTTTATCTGAGCAAATAAGTTTGAGTCCTGGAAGCCACTTAGTCTCCTAGCAAGACTGGAGTGGCCAGCATCTCCTACCTCCAAGAGCCACACACCTTCTGCTCACTCTGCCTCCGTACCTCTGCTCTGTTCAGTGCTGCAGGGCAGCGAGGATACATCTAGTACATGCCACTGCTGCCACTGCCAGCGCTTCCCAGGACAGTGGGGAATATCCTTTTCTGCCAAGTATTTTGGGAGCTGAAAGCACATGATTAGGGGGCATCACCTCCCTGGTCTATTAGATATGATGGAAGATTAATTGCATCACAGAGGCAGTGGCAGGCTTTTGCCACACTGGCCAGTGCTATGCCGGCACAGCAGGTTTGGGAGAGCACAGCAGCTTTTGGCACAGATCCAGCCATCCCTGGTTGTGTGAGGCAGAGACAGTGCCTGGGAGACTTGGAGATATTTTTCTTGAATAAAAGGAAAGGTTTCCATAGAAACTTCTCTTTTATTTTAAACAGATTTTAAAGAGAAATTTAGCAAACTATAAAATCAAGCTTCCAGAGCTCAATTTAAGCTATTCCTTATTGATTGCATGACAAATGAACATAAAAGCCTGCAGCCTGGAACTGACAGCGAGAGACAGGCTTCTGCCAGCTTCTTGTTCCCTCTCTCAGTGCATAACCTCTATTAGGTGGTAGTGGCAGTGACACACACTTTCTAGCATCCTCCATTTATAAAAAAAGCTTTCTTAGAGCATCCCATCTAAAGGCTCTTTGTTCGTTAATGAAAACACGTATCTTGGACTTAACATGCAATGCAGATGTCACCCTTTCTGAACATCCTCTACTTAAAATTCAGCTACTTACAAACAAGCAAACCAGATGCAAAATGGCCACTTTGCTGCTACACTACATTTCCCAGAATACCAAAATGCGGGAGTGAGGGCCCACAGTCTGCTATCAGCTGAAGGTGTGAGAGATGGTATCCCTCCCTCAGAAGGGTCTCCTGCAGGGAAGAGGGCACCTGGAGAAGGCAATTAAATCAGCATCTTGGACACAGGGAAACACAGTTTACTTCAACAAAAGCATACATTTGACAATCATTCCATTTTGCACATACTCATTTTAAAGTCACATCCAATTGCCTTCCCCCTCACAGTTTCTTTGGAGACCTCTTTAATATTCAACATATAGTAAAAGTGGAGATCTTAAAAATATCCTTATTTTCTTAATACATTGTCAGGCTTTTAACCATTGTTTACTCCAACCAAAACAAACCACATTTGTGGATGAGAAGTAACTTCAAAACCTTCCATGCTGCTTTAGAGAAGCATTATAAGCTGGCAGTGCATATAATGGGCACTCCCATAAGTGCATTCCTGCCATTGCACTCCATCCCATTCAAGGCACTTCTCTCTTTACCCACTTCATATAAAGATGTTTAAATTTTCATTAAAGAACAAATATCTGTGATCCAAGATGATGGATTAATCTATTAGGTATGACGGGCATGGTCACACAATCCTTCAATGACCCAGCAGAAAGGCTGTTTTCTATTCCTTTTTTTCCAGTGGAAAATTAAAAAACACACATGCTTGATAAAAGAGGGGCAGCTTTTGATCCTGGAATGCCCCAAATGTGGGAGGTTAGCACATTTGCCCATACAGTGCTGGTTTGCATCTGCTCTGACAAAAGAGGACTCCAAATTTGAGCCTTTGTGTGCGGCACCGTGCTCAGTGGGCTGAAAGGGCAGATGGCACAACCTCTCAGCTGCAGAGAGAAGTGAAGGATGGGACCGCCTGTACAGCCAGTTCTTTGTAATTTGGCACTGCTAAACTTCTGCTGCTTTCTTTCTTTCATCTTGTGAAAGGACCCTGAGAATTGGAAATATTCCCACTTTTAGCAAGAATAAAACAAGATACTGGTCTGAATATTTCTTTTGCTTCCAATTTATTTTAAATCTGGACTCCTACCCTAAAAGTCTTCTGCCATGTTTATGATGTGAGAATACCTAGAAAAAACTGAAAGATGGGGTACCAGCAGTGTGAAGGAGGTTCTGGCAGCACATGCTGCCTGTGTATCCCCGTTAAGGAGGAATTGTCTTACCTGTCTATTGCGAAAACAGTCAAATGGATTTAACATCTCAGAAAACAACTGTGCAATTCAAACTACTGTTCTTCTGCCTTTTGCTCCTTAAATCTAGATTTCAAGTTATAAAATATAGAACAGGTTAGAAATCACATATGCTGACTCACTGTGAATTGTTATGAGTAACTTAGTTTAGTCACCTAACATAGAGATATTTTTGCAAAAATATTGAAATCTGGGAAAAGGAATGAAGAGTAAAAACATAATTAAAATGCTCTTGTGTTTTCCTGAGATGAGAGTTTAGATTTTCATCTAATATCTGACAAGAGTTGGAAAAGTACTGCCTCAAATATTGAGAAATAGTAATGATACAAAATACCTATTTTCGCCTTGGAGACACCCTGAAAAAGAAACATTTCAGTTACATCATGCATAATTACGATTTAAACCTATTGACAGAGATAATATCTTTTAAAAAAGGTAAAAATCCATTTTCATAATAATCAGAATCTTAATATTTTTAGCCACTTGTTTTAAAGTTACGAGTCAGTGGGAAGTAGACATAAGAAAGTTATGAGCAAAGATCTCTTCATGGTCTCAGTGCCAATCAACGTATAGCTAAAGAAGTTGTTGGCTTCTCGTTTTGTTTCTTAAACTGCAACAATTAGCAGAAGGTCACTTTTTCTTGTTCCTAGTGGGCATCTCTGTACTGTACTTATTCCTCACCAGTATAAGTACAAGCATGTTTTCATCATCAGTTTCTGCCTAGTTTGTGTGAGATTGTGAGTTCACAGGCATTGCTTCAGAAGACATGTGTATTATAAATACAAATACCTTCCTTTATGTTTTTGCCCCATCTGTAATTACATGAAAAAAGATAAGCAAATTATCTTCATATGGGTTATCTTTAGATGATTAACATTTATCTTCAACTGGACTTACTGAACAGCACATTCTACTGGTGAAAACAGGAAAAACGTGTTAGGCCACAGGTACAGCTGGCTGGCCATCTGGTGGGGTGCAGATAAAAGACAGGCTGAGCAAAACAGCTGGAGCCACTGACACTGGTAGAAATATTTAAAGTAGTTCCAGTGAGCAGCTTTAGTGTTTCAGATGGAGGAACTCCTGAAGTTGCCATGAGTTTGTGTTGTGTAAATATAAAAGAGGATCATTTCACATTTGCTCGTAACACATTTCAGTACGTAAACTTACGTAAAGCCAGAGAATATTTCAGAGCACTGATGTATTACTATCGCTATTGTTATTATTAGTTTATTTAGTTGTTCTAAAAAATGGAAAAGTATATTCCTTGGATTTAGACCACTGAATTTAAATATGATGCAATGAAAAGAAGTAGCAAAAAAAAAAAAAAAAAAAAAGAGTGTAGAGAAGGATTAAAAAAATCTGTAAACAGGTAATTTGTGTACATAGTTTAGACAAGTGCATGTCTTGCATTGCAAAAGGGTTTTGTTTTGTTGTCGTTTTTTATTTGAAGTTTTATCCCTTAGCACAAAACCTTCCTTTGGAATGTCTCACAGTCTTGTTTCCTGCAAATCCCAGCCCCTGCCAACATTCCTCACACAAAGAGGCAGGATTAATCCTTTGGAAAAGAAGTGAGAAAAAGTAGGTTAGGATTATGGAAAAATATTAGCAGCAGTAGAGAAGTTAGTAGTACAGTTAATATTCTGTCATTCCTGGATATAACTTTCACAATCATGCTTTGTACTGTTTTCCTTAAAAAAAAATGTATGACTTCTACTATCAATCTTTGCTGTCAGAGATAACCCTATGCACACACTACATATTAGGACCTGAATGAATGGCTCATAAAAAGCAGATAAAAGAAGAGACACTAATAACTTATTTAAACATAGCCTTCTCGAAAACGTTAACTCGTCACATTTCATTCTCAGTTATAACCCCCCTATTTTTATAATCAGCAGTACTGAGTATCTGTTTTTCCTTTTCTTGGATAGGAAAGAACACACAGTAAGTATTAGAAGTAGCTTAAGAAAAAAGCCTTTCTCCATTTGTGGAAAGTGCTACCTTGACAGTTACAGAGAAAGTTCTTAACATGAAAAAAGATATTGTAGTTTCATTCTTTCTGCCACCTGAAACTCCCTTATTTCTGCCTCTTAATTCAATCCATTCAAACCCTGATCCTCTAAAACTGATACGGTCTTTGAACAAACTTCAGACTGCTATTAGAGCTGGTATATATTGAGTGCTCCTGAAGTATCCTGGCATCTTGTTTGCCTTTAGTTTATCTTTGAGACAGATCTTTTGATCATTAAGGTTTTATATCATTTGAGTGCAAAAGGGGGAAAAGTCCAAAATGAACTGTATTACTCAGTTGTAACTGCTATATGTTGCTTTTCTGGGAAAGCATCCTCTTCTGCGCAGTTAGATGTATGGTGGTAGGAGGTGGTAATGTTCAGGTTTGTAGTCGCTATGTGCTTATTAGTGCATGTCACATACCTCTAAACAGTCATTCATATTTATTAGGTCTAGGTTGGATTTAAGCTGGTGGCCTGAGGAAACATAGTCCACAGTGAACTAAAACCCTCAGAACAAGCCAGTCATCATTTGTTTCAGGCTTATCGAACATTACTCAGAGCTGGAGATGAGTATGGGAACCTTTATCTATCTCAAGATGTTCGAGAAATTCTCAGTGTGTGCATGGACCTGAGAGGAACGGTGAAACTGCAGAGCTTTTCCTTATGAAACATAGGAGTAATGCCTCACAGAGATTAAGCAAAACGGCTTCTTTCCAGACTTCATTTCTTAGAACAAAAAGTATCTCCCTCCAGCACTAAAACTTGATTATGCCCTCAGATATGCACAGCACTGAAAAGAGGAATAATTTATGTATTGGAAGGGCTAGCAGCAGCCTCCATAATGAACTGTTGTTCCTTAGGGATACCATCTTCCAAAAAGTGGTGTATTGTGCCAGTTACGCATAGAGCTTCTGCACTTAAATATTTCTCCAAATGCAGGGTAAGTTTGACCAGAAGTAATGTTGTGTGCCTACATTTAATTTTTTTGTATACACTGAGACATACAGAATGATTTTTGTTCTGTACCTTATTCTGTACATAAAGGAACAGAAAATCACAATGGATGTGATTATGTCTCTACGCCATTTCAGCAGACCCAGAGTTCAAGCACTAAGTTCCAGCAATATGCTGGATTACATCCAGCAGTAATTTAGACCCATAACCTAATATATACAAAAATAAATGAGCTATGTGCTTTTCATATTGCCCAAAAAGTCATGTATGGGAACTCCAGGCTGTTTGCCATTTGACAGGACTACAGGGAGTGGCCAGTTGCATTCAGTCCAGCAAAAGAGATGCTTTTTTTCTTTCCTTTTTTTTTTTTTAATTGTAATAAGAAACAGAATCAGATTCGTACATTCTCTAATGCAATTGACATGCTATTGTTAACAAGCTGTATTAGTATGGGTAGAAAGTATCAAAATAGATACAATAGCATGTTTGTGTATATAAAGATTATCTAATGGAAATCTAATATATAAATGTACTAAGTATAGCAATATCATATAGAAATTGTGTAGCAAGAAGTTGTCTGAGCACCTAACAAAGCCTGGTTTCCATTACATTTGTCTTATGGCTGATTGACACTTTAACTGAATTATACTAAGGTTTGCAACATGAGCTCACCCCTAATTAGACAGCAGAGAATCCACGGAGGAGATAAACGTAATGGCAAAAAAAAAGTTTTTGTCAGACTGTTCATTGTTAGACATGAGAGGACCAGCAAGGGACATTAAGCTTGACGGAGTAGGGACTGCTCTCATGTCTGATAAATACATATTTGTGATTAAAGCTTTTTAAACTTACCATTTTCCTGCAGATTTTTGGAGACCTGCTAAGACACGCTGACTTTACCCTGCAGTTGTCCTTTTAGTGAAGGTACAAGCTTGATCTTTGTTCTCTTCTGTTTAAAGTTGCTTACTTTCAGAAATACGTGGGAGGATCTATTTAAGACCTCTATTTATGCAGGTTGAAGTTGGTCATTAGGTTCAAAGGTTACTAATGGGGCTCAGAGAGATGTCCATGCACACTTATAAACACACACAATCTCAAACCACTCAAATCCCACAGCCTCAGAAATCTGACTTACAAATATGTACAGACTGCAAACACACACCACGTGGGCCTTTCTTCGTATTACTTTGGAATAGCTTTAGTTACTATTGTAAGACTGTTATATTTACATTCAGAGGTGTAATCTAACGTGATTTCATGAGAAAGTATGCTCCTCACTCAGAGGTATTATTAATATTTGTGTATTAAATATTAATGTCTACATGTATCTTTGCATGAGACTTTCCAGATATTAAAAAGAAAAGGTCTCTGTCCTCAAGAGCTTACAGTCTAAATACCATTGTTGCAAAAAGCACTTACCTCCTGTTGGAACTGAACATACTCTGAAACTATTTCTTTCCTATGGAAATGACCAGCTTCTCTAAGCAGTGCACTCTAAATGAATGGGTTTTCCTACACTAAGTAGGAATTTTTTTCCTGATTCATAATATTTAATTATTGCTAAAGGTTTTCAGATCTTTCAACCTAATTATCTATTTGCATGTTTACTCATTAAAATGCTCACATTACTTGCGAAAGATCAGTAAATAATTTTGCTAGGAAGCTAGTTACTCAGGAATCCATATGCATTAAGAAGAATTATGCATATGGATTATGCATTATTAGAATACCGTGAATTCTTTGAGCTACAGAAATGTTGTACTTCGTTGAGTTGGAAGTGTGAACAGTGTTTCTTTTTTGAATATCCAAACTGGCAGGCTGCACTTTGAATTACTATACAATAATACTTTACAGCCTCCTTCATTCATAAACTCACACAGAGGTATTATTTCCTTCATCTTACAGTTGTGGAAACTGAAGCTCTAAGGGAAGTGAGTTAGTGAATTGCATAAGGTCATAGAGCAGGTCATTGGCAGAGCAGAAGTAGTTTTCCTATGTCATCTCTCAGCTGGACTATTCTATACATAAATTTGATCTCTTGGAGCAATTTGGTAGAAAATGCATCTTTTCATGACAAGTAATACCTTATTTTTTCCCTTACTAAAAAAAAAAAAATTAATTTCTTATTGTCATCAGCTTACATTTTCTACGAACATCATACTGCTTTACTGTGTGTTAATTTAATTGGCAAACTAGGCATTATAATGAATTGTTCCAACAAGTACTATTTTTACTGTACAATTTCTAACACATGAGGGAACTGTAAGTTTGACAGGCAGCATTTGAATCTCAACTTCTAAGAGTGAACAAAATCTAAAATAGTTGTATTAGAAAGTTAAGAACTACTTCCCCTATATTAGCTTTCAAATAGGCCTTTATACTGCAGTTTTCACATGTAACTTTGCAAGTGGTTAGTAGTACAGTCTTTAGAAAATGAGAAAGATACAGCACAGAGATGGAGAAAATGGTTATTTGGATTGGGTGGAGTGATGAGAAAGGCAAGCTCAAAAGTTTTGGGAAAGCAGGACCTGAACTTTCCAGGCCTAATTCAAGTTGAAATATGGGAGCAGGCTGCCCAGCGAAGTTGTTGAGTCGCCATCCCTGGAAGCATTTAAAAGATGTGTAGATGTGGCACTTAGGAACGTGGTTTAGTGGTGGACGCGGTAGTGCTAGATCAATGGTTGCACTCAATGATCTTAAAGGTTTTTTCCCACCTAAACGATTCTATGCTGTCTTAAGACTTTCTTATTATTAATCCAATCTAAATATTGCCTTTATTTCTCCAGCTTTCCTAATTGCGTTCACATTTCATTCATACATTCTGAAGATCTGTAGAGGTTTCTAGGACATCATAGAAAGGTAGCCTGGAAAAAAAATGACATGATCCCCAAGTTAGAGACCAACATAGTACAGTGCTGCAACTGTATTCATTTGTATTCATGATCATAATTACAAGTCAATGCAAACTGAGAGCATCAATCATAATATATCTTTAAATATCTCATTTTTTTGTTCAATGTAGAAGTACTTACACAGTGAATAGAAGAATGATTGGCATGAGTCTTAGACATTTTCATTGCCAACGCATTTATTTGCTCACATGATAAAGCTAAACATAACAGCTCATGGGAAACATATTTATTTGATCTCTGCTCTGGTTTTCCTATTACAGTGTTACGGTTCTCCCTTACTCTTAGCTCTCATAATCTCCAGGGAACAACAAAGGTTTGCAGACCTCTCAACACCTTAGAAGCCTTTGCTAAAAATTATTCTTTCTGGCTTGTGATGGGTTCTGAAGCATGGCAGACAGACTGGTATTTTATTGACTTCAGCCCAAAGGTCATCAAGTTTATGTTACCCAGAATATTCTTACTAAGAAATAATTATAATGTAACATACATATACCCATGTTAGCCTGACATTCACTATTAAAAAAAATAATTACACATTGTGGAGCAGTATAAAAATATTTTCAGGTATACAGGTTTTCCTTAGAACTTGGGAAAAATGTAGTCATTCTGTTCAAGAACTATATTAGTATTCATACGTATTCATATTTGATGCTGAAATCTGTATCCCTAGCCTTGAATGTTGGGTTTGTCGGTTTGGGTTGTTTTGTTGGGGTTTTTTTTGGTGGGTTTTTTTTTTTAGAATAGAAAATACCTATGAAATGTATCAAAAAAACTGTATTGGCTTTTGAATTATTCCTCCTTTCTTAGCGACAGTATGTTAGGAAAATTGTCCTTTGTATTTTAAAAGGACAAGAAACAAGAAAGCGTATCACCCGTGGCTTTGCTAGGAAAGATTCCATCATTTTCCATGGTTTCGTTACGACTGACATCTTTTTTCAGATGCATATGTATAACTCTGGCTTGCATTCAATCGTATCTGTATTAGGTTACTGAGCATGTGGTCCTAGATTCATCCATCTAACTTAAGGAACTCCCTGTACAGTCAGAAGGAAACAGTCACTTCCAGAGATGATTCAGAATTACAATGTCACCCTTTGGAAGTGTTTATCTTCCTGCATGTGCTATACTGAGAGCTTAAAGGAACCCAATAACTTTCTGGTGCCTACAGAAGACACCACCACCCAAGAAAGACTTCTAGGCAGCCCTATCTTGGAAACTCCTCAACCTGAGAAAAAGTCCCTTTCAAAGATGAGATAAATGTGCTGACGAGAGCACAAAGCACTCTGCCGTGTTGTTTGGGACGTAAGCCCATCTCTGCACCTCTCGAAAGATATAGAAATCATGATAGCTATCTAGCACTGGAACTACTGTGCCTGTTTATAAAAAGCATGAGTTGTTGCTGGAAAGCTGTACCTTCTCAATGCTCCCAGCACAGGGGGAACTGCACTGGCTCACTGTTCTCTTGTATCACAGGGGGAGTTGGCCGCAATCCCTACATTAGCTTGCTAATACCTTATTATTATAAAAATGTCTTTTCAGACTATATGGAGGAAAATATGCCCCCCTGTTGTTTGCATGCAGTCTTAATTGACCGCAAAATTCAGGGTTTTTTTAAGTCCAAGAGGCAACTTTTTCTGATTGGGTAAAATTCTGCTCTGACCTGGGCAACTGTTTGCAAAGTCCCGCCTACGTTCTCTGTCCTGCTTTTGTACTTCAGATTCAAGTCTGCCTGAGAAACATAGAAGGATCGCAGAAAGCGAGTCTTTTTAGCCTTAATAAAAAGGAAAAAAAACCCAAACCAACCTAGAAGGCTAAACACCAAAAAATAACCTAAACTTGACCTTAACCTAAGCCAAGTACTTGAAAATTAAACACTCAGTTTTTAAGGATGCTTATTCTTCTAGGATTCTCCTCTCATACAGTCTTTAATTATATCCTGACAATACAACCTCTAATTATACCCTATATATAATCTATAATTATGCTTACCAGGAATGCTTGACATAGGAAGACTAGGGCACAGGACAAGACATAGGACTAGGCAACGAATGATATTTGCACGGTGGTTTGTTAGCAGGGAAAAAAGAAAAACTGGAAGGCTTAGCAGATGAATGAACTAGATGAAAACATGAATAAAAGTGATATGGTACCTAAGGCAGTTGGATTACAAAAAAATAACAGAATTCTTGCATTGGTCTTCCACACGCTGACCTGCTGCACAAGGGGCCTAAGGTCAATCTCACTGCTTGGTGAGGCTCAGGCCTCATTTTCAGAGCTCAGGCTCTGATATCCTTAAAGGTTTACTCATTTCTTTTTTGATCTAGCCTCTTGGCTTGGTTTCAGTTTTCCCCTGCATTAATGGTAATAATAATATTTGCCCTTATAGTAAAATTTTGTGCTGACACTTATGCAGAATACAGTTATCAACAGTGCTAAATGAAACAGAACGCCCTCTTTAAGGAAAATAGTAATTCCACACTGTGTACAATGACTAAGACGTAGGGCCATACGTGAATAATGAGGATGAAAATGTCAGCCCCATCGCCTGAATTAGGGCTCTGCAATGCAAAAAGAGGTATCTAAAAAGGTATCTTACAGATTATACACAAAATAAAAATGAAGATGTTTGAAGCAACTGGAATTTTGGAATTAATTATCTTTGGAGTGACTGCCTTAACAACAAAACCCACTTTTAAATTCATTTGTTAGGTTATATTACCTCTGAAGAGTGAAACATATTTTAAAGTATTATTCAAGCAACTGTAAAAAACAATTTGTTTTGCCTAGTTTTCTAAGGAAATCAGGCATATATGATTGCCCTGTCATTTTTCCTTGTTTCTTCCCTGAACTCTTGACCAAGATCAACCAAATTCAACAGAGGATTCTCAAATGTATCACATTGCCACACATTTTGTGCCAATGTGAAAACAAACTAAAGAGTGCCCCATCCAAGAAAGTCTGCAGTGTGGCAGCAACTAGGTCACAGTTCTGCAGGCCCGCTGTTTTTGTAAAGCTGCATTTTGTGCAGCTACTTGCTGGTCTACTAAGCACCATGCAAACTGTTGTGGATGTATGGAGAGGCTCAAGGGTCTTCTGGTTATCCAGTGGCACTGGCCAGGGCACCAAGGTGCTCTCATACTATGTCCCCTGGTTGGTGTCACACACTGGGGTAGTCCTCTCTTCTTCCCAGTACTGCACACTGACACATTTGGGGAGGCTTAGAAGTACCTTCTGAGAGACTTTTTCCTCTGGCATGGTCTCTTACAGAAGTCTCTCCAGGTTTTTTATTTAGGGGGTGGGCAGGGTAAGGTGGTTGTTTTCTGTCAGGGAAAAACATTCTTTCAAATTTCTATAGGTCCTATGGCAGCTTGATTTAGTGTCTGCTTTGGCAGTTCTTTATCGGACATGAGTGTGTTGGCTCACATGGGAACACCAGCCCAACTCTTTAATCTTTACAAATTGCAGTTCTAGATTAATGATAATAAAGATATTTACAGTGCATTCACAATGAACCTGGAAGTCATGTACGAGGAGAAATGTCATTTGCCTGTGTCTGCCTTGCATCTGTAGAGCTTTCCAGAAGATAAGGACCATATGCACGCTTCAGAAATGGCTGTCACTGGCCATCACCCAGGGCTCAAGCTTATGTTAACCTTGACGTGTTGGTAGCTGAAAACAAATCTATATTGAACTGGAAACAGAATATGCACTTTGAGCTATTAGATCTACTTGTGTTGAATTATCAGGAGTACCAATTCTATTTAAAGTATTGTAGAAAAGAGGCAATACTACTAGAAAGTGATGGTTCTGAGTATGGAGTTAATAAAAAGACCCCCAAAAGACTGATAGCAGGAAACCAAAAACCACAGCCTTGTTCTCTAAAACTGCAGGTACCAGATTTACGATTAAGGACCGTGGTAAATTCAGGATCTTGGAGGGGAGGAATCTGTATTCTTAAATCTAATTTTGATTGTCTTTGGAGTGACGGGAGAGCCGGAAGACAGCGAATCCTTTCGAAAAGGTGATCAGTAAAGTAACACCCTCAGAGCAACCTGGACTTACTCCATGTGCCACCACACATGCTGCTCCAACCAGAGCTGCAGCACACCAGTGATGCGCCCAACAGCTGCACCACAGCCCGGTGCTTCAGGCCGAAGGCTGAGAAGTTTCACACGGCTTCGTCCATGTAGACACACCTGCAGATACATGTACGTATTTATTTTCCATAGGGAGTGGTACGTGAGGCAGCAACGGCTTTTAAGTGGCGAGCGTGGCTATAATTCAGGACACGTGTAGCTACCGAGAGGAGACATTTGGCGAGCGCGATGGGGGCCGGGGCGCGGCGGGGGCCGTGCGGTGCGGACCGGGGGGCGCGGCGGCGGGGGCCGTGCGGGGGCCGTGCTCGCCCCCGGGGCCGCGGCGGGGCGGTGCTGGCGGCGCGGTGCTGGCGGCGCGGCGGCCGCCGGCGTTAAGACCCGGGAGCTGCGCTGCTCGGGAAGGAAATGTTGGTTTTTGAGAGCCGGAGAAATCCCTCCCGTGCGGGCCGAGAGGCGGGAAGTCAGTCACCTGGCGGTGAAGGACAGTAAAACAGGAACGGAGGGGGAAATCTCTGTCTCTCTCTCCCCCGTCTCTCTTCTGCAAGAGATCCACCTCCTGTTTTCCTCCCAACTCTTTTAGCGTAACCTTCAAAGAAGACCATCCCCTACTGACTTTCTTATCTTTTATTCTCTTTTTTTTTCTATTATTATTATTGAGAGAATACCTTCAGCTGCAAAACAATTTTTGAGTCTATGCAGGACTTGGGGGATTTTGTTGTCTTGCCAGCGAAATTGCTCATTGCTAATGTCTTGCACTCACAGGGTGCTAAATTAGCTACCAGAGTAGGCATGACGGAGAAAGGTTTTTATCATAGACTGTTCGCTTCAGTTTGAACACATTTGCTTGAAATTTGCTGCATGGTGCTGTCCAGGAAAGCAAGATTTTTTTCTCGGGATGCAGCGATTCGCCGGTTTCTCAGCTTATTGCAGAAGATAAAATAATCTTTAAACTGAGTGGATATTTTTTTTTCCTGTCGTCTCCCTTCGTTGCCAGAGCACGCGAATCTCTTTCACCGGGGAAGGATCACCTGTCGCTTTAATCCTTAAGGGAGTTCTTTTTTTTTAAAAAAAAAAAAAAAAAGTGAAATATTTTATTTATTTATTTATTTATTTAAACCGGTGGAGGCGTGATCGTGGGGAATGAGACTGAGGGGAGCTGCCAGGGTTTGGAGGACAAGGCTGAGTTTAGGCTGGAAACTGAGAGACTAAATTCCCCCCTCCTTCCCCCCCCCGCTTTCAAATTTTTTATTTATTTATTTTTTGGCACAACTTCCCTAGTTTCCCCTCCGCTCCGCTCAGTTTCGCTCTATGGACAGATCAGCAACCCTGGACACGGAGGAGCTGAAGGTAGGCGACCCGCCGGGTGCCGTCATTATGGTTCGGGCTGGATCCCGTCCTGCCGCCGCCGCCTGGGCGCGGGGGGCGGGGGCGGCGCGGGGCTCCCGGAGCCGCGGGCGGGGGGCGCGGAGCCGGGCGCAGCCGCCCCGCGGTGGGGGAAGCGCTGGAGGGCACCTGCCGGAGCCCAGCGCCGCTTCCCCCTCTGCCTGCGCGGCTGCCAGCATCATCGTAATAGTATTAATAATAATAATGACGATGATGGTCACGATGATGGTCATGATGGTGGTGATGATGGGGATGGTGCTGCCCGCGTGCTCTCGGCGTTGCATCAGCACTTGGGGGCAGCGCCGGGCGCAGCAGTCGTCTCAGCCTGGGAGGAGGAGGAGGCGGCAACGGAGGTTTCCCGGCAGAAGTTGGCTCTGAAGCCTTTCTAACCCGGGCATCTCGTCTTCTTCCTCCTCCTCCTCCTCCTCCTCCTCCTCCCCTCGCCGACGGGAGTGAGGGGGAACCCCCCCCACCCCCCCACCTCCCCGCTCGCCGCCGGCGCGGCGCCCGCATCCCCTCCCAGAGCCGAGGAGGCAGCGGCAGGATGCGGTTCAGGGGGCACCGGGTCGGGTCCCGGTTCCGGGGCCGCTTGAAAATAAAACTTCGCATTAGGACGGTGCGAGTGCGAGGATCCCCCCCCACCCCCAACCCGCCGCCCCCCGGCCCAGCTCTGGCTCCCTCCGCTGAAGGAGCATGCCTGAGAGCGCTGAGCATGCTCCTTTGCGGAGATGGAGAGCCTGCCCACACCTGCTGTTAGACCCCCGAGCCCCGAGCAGAATTTGGCTCGGATAACAGTAATAATAATAACATAAATCTCCTCATCCACCTATACGGGGATAAAGGGGGGGGGGGGGGGGAGAGGCAGAGGCGAGGGGGGGCGGGCGCGTGGGGCGAGCGCGGCGGGGCCGCCGGGCGGGAGGGAGCGACAGCGGAGCGGGAGCCGGAGCCGGAGGGGCGGGGGGGGACGGGGGACACACAGGCTTCGCCGCGGGGGTGGCGGAGGTACCGCCGCACGGCTGAGGAAGCGACGGGAGGGGAAGGGGAAGATAGCCATCCTTCTTCCCCCGCCGCGCGCACGGCCGTCCGCGGGACACCCACTCGGGGCGCCGGCGTCCCCCGGCTGGGGAGGGCTCTCGGCTGGGAGGTGAACTCTGGCGAGCACCGAAGTGATGCCCGGGCGCCTTTCCTTCTCTGGCAAGCCAGGGCTGAAAGTGCTTGAGCATCCCTGTCTGTAAGGCATCAGTGAACAAACAGGTTCACCCCCGCTCTCACTCCAGCCGTTGTCAATGCCCTAAGGGAAGGCACAGCGGAGCCGCGGCGCTGCGGGGCTTCTGGCGTGGGGAGGCGCCGGGCGCAGCAGGCAGCGGAGCAGTTGCTTGAGACCCACCGACCCTCGCAGCGCTCCAGGTACCGCCACGCCGCGAACGCTGCCTGCCCGAGCCGGGGAGCCCTCTCCTTCCTTCCTCAGCCCCTCCAAGATTTACGGGAGACGGCTGGTGCGGGAAAGACAGGAGCCGAGCCTTCAAATTAAAGGGGGAGGGGCGGGAAAGTTTTATTTTATCAGATTCTTTTTAAAGGGTCTTTAAAGAAAATGTGTGTCTGCTAAACGGGGACAGCACTTGGCATGAATTGTCCTTAAAGCCCAAGCGGCACATCCCGCTGTGAGCGGGGCACCCAGCGCTGGGCTGCTGGAGGGGAAGGGGCTTCCATTAATCTCGTAGTCAGCTGCGCTGCAATTAAGACTAATGTTGCAGCGTGTAGAAGCTGAGCGATCTTGAGCAAAGCAGCACAGCTGAGAAGTGGCACGGCTCCTAAGCATCGGCACTTAATTCTTTTTTTTTATTATTTTTATTATTATTATTTTCTTACCCCCTTCCTCAAGAGCTGCTAAAGGCGGCGTATCTCTAGATGCCGTTAGGACCGGGGCAGCTTTATGGGACGAGCCACTGTGGCACGTTGCTTTTCCTGGCTGTGCCGGCTGTTTCAGCGGTGCGCGGCTGCCGGGAAGCGGTCCCGGCCGCGCAGGGGGCGCGCAGGGGGCGCGCAGGGGGCCGCCCGGGGGGCCGGGGCGAGCTGCGGGGGCGGCCGCCGGCAGGGGGTGGTACCGTCCCGGCCGCCACCCCGCGCCCGCCGCGGCCGGGGGTAACTTCCCGCCCCGGTAGGACTCTCCGTGCCAAGCGGTGATGCAAAGCAGCCGTACATCTTGCGCCAGCAGTTTGGGGTATTCCCGCAGTGCGAGCCGTCCGGCCGCTTTCCCACCAGCAGGGCAAAGCTCCTGGGGGAGACGGCGGCAGCTGCCGGCTGGTGACCTTGCTGTAGCTGGGCACAGCCAAGAGCAGCTCCAACGCTCTCTTAAGTCATGAAAAGCTTTCTTCAATTTCCGGCTAGTCTCAGGAGAATTTAAGTCGTTTCGGTGCTCCCCTCCTTCTCCCATGGGCCAGCACAGTCCCTTGGCAGACTAAAGGGACAGGCTCGGGACGTACATGTAGCAGGCAGCCGTAGGTCCTGAGGTGTGGGGTGAGCGCTCTCCCACATACTGCACGGGGGGATCGTGGAGAATGTCAAATACAGCAGCAGGGAGTCACAGCAGAACTTGACGAGAATTTTGGAAACAAGTTGGACGCTGCCTGTCATGATACCAGGTTTCCTTCATTATGACAAATGTATAAAAAAGAATAATGATAATTCCCTACCAATACTCCAAGTCAAATGGGCTCTAATGATAATGAGTAATAATGATACTGGAAATATGCACTATGCGATAAATAAAGCTTTTATACATCTCCAATGAGGCATTAAATATAAATTTGAACTCCGTGTGTTTTTGCCATGATTGTAATGAATTCTGAATTATATAAATATATAATATGTATAATGAATATGCATTTTGAAAGGTCATTTTGTGAAAAACTGAGTATCCTGTGTGTGACACTTGCTAATGAGGGTAGGTGTGCTTCGCCTTACTAGTCCATGCACGAATTCCTGATGAAACAGATGAGTACTGAAAAGAGAGACTACTCTCCCAGAGATTTTTAGCTGTGTTGGTTTTCCTTTGATCTGTCTCACCTACTGTCTCAGATGCATACAAGAACTTGCCTCTGACTTTTTAATTCACAAGCCTGTGGGGCTTTCATTTTAAAGTAGTACTGAAAACACAGACTAAATAGTTCTGCTATAGTTGACTGTAGTCTTGGGTTTAGTGTTGCGAAGCACTTTCTGTTACCTAAAGTGTATATGATTGTGCATTTTGAACACATATGAAACGGTATGGCTGTGTGAGTTATTATCTACTTCATACAGCTTTGTAATTTGTATATGTGTATGAAATATGAATTAATTTACAGACTTTAATGTATTCAAAACTTACATCGAGAGATTTTTATTTAATTGCTTGAAATTGTCAAGAGTTTGATTTGCAAAAAAGAGTGGAGAGGCATTTGTGTTTCCTGGATCCCTGTTGACCTGTGATTTTCATTGATGCTGGGTAGGTTGTTATGGATTTTGTCCTCCACATTTGTCCGGTCATTTGACATAAAATTCCTTTAACACATATTGCAACCCTTTCTCTTGTGATTGTTCAGTAACCATGATTTGTGTAGTCTTAGATAGTGGGAGATAGTATTCCTTGTAGCCTCTAGAACACTCGGATACTTTGCTGTAGGAAAGTTGGATTCTAATTGAACATCTGATAACAGTGGGATTATTATCGTGATAGAATAAAAACCATCCTGGAAACCATTTATTACTTGAAGATGCTGGTTCAGTGAGCATTACAATGCCAAGGTATTATTTTTAATACTGTGTTTAAGTGTTTTGAAATTATTACTTTTAATATGCAAAAACGTTACACTGTACATGATTTCTGAATCATCTTTTAAACATTACCTGAATTTCTTTAGTCAGTTCATGAGAGAATATTTATAGTCTGTTTACGGTTTTACATTTCCTGGTGATGTAAAACTACTTAACATCTGCATCAAACTGGTCACAGATGAGTTTTTGTGATAATAATCTTCTAATACAATTTACGTAATTTCTGAAATATTTGATAAAGGAATTCAAACAAGGAAACCACAAGAGTTGAAACAAGAGGTTGAATCAGTAGTTTTGTGGTCTTAAATATGTAAATCACTTCACTATCTAAATGAACAGGAGAACCAATACCCAGAGGAATTCTGTAAATTTTTATTTTTTTTTAAAAAAAAAGGAGCCAGAGAAACTCATGTGCTTGGTGTGGTGTGGGAGGACTTCTGATGAGACTAAGTAGGTGGTTATATTTCTGTTTTAAGTTAGTCATTCTGTAATGAAAAGTATAGTACTCTATAACACTCAACATATTCTTACGAAAGTCTCATTTATTCGTATCTTCGCTTGGGGCATGGACATCTTAGTGTGGATACTAAGGGATTTGGTTTTTTTAATTCAAAACTTGTTCTCTCCTACCATTCTCTACCTATGTCCCTCCAAGAAACTGTCATAGTTTACTAGGGCTCTATCATCAGTACTCAATAACAATTAACCTTTGCATTCACAGCCAGAGAATTCAGGCTTTAAACTGCTCTTTATGAAAGGTCAAGCTGAAATGGTTTTAAAGTAAGATATATATATATAAATTCCTTTTTTTTTGTGTTCCTACTGTGGGATTTGCTCTCCATCTCCCAATATGTATACGGACTAGACATAGTCCAGGAGGCTGGAGAGAATTCTATGCATAAGATATAGTTGTTCAGCAGACACAGAACAAAGGTCAAGACAATGGCTGTGCTCCCACTGCACACCTTAGAAATAGCTCCTGTACTATCACCACCAAGAAACAGTACTAATCTGTGGCTGAGCTTTTTGACAGTGTACATTGCAGCTTTGCTAAGCTCAACACACTTTAAATGGAAAATACATCAAACTCTGAAGGCTTGGTTAAGGGGAAAAAGACACTTTATCTGCTTGTTCTGTGTGGCTTTTGGGATAAATATTGTTGTGTTTTCCTCTGCCACTGTATTCTGCACTTTAAAAAAAATAAATTTAAGAGATTTACATAAAGGTTAGCCACACATTTCTTTCTGCCTGAAGTGATAAGCTGGGTTGTTTCTATAGGGCTGAATGTAAGACCTGAAGACATGTGTAACTCATGCTAGAGCCTTTCCAATATAAATCAGTCTAATGTCAAGACATATTTGGGAGTCCCAGTCATGCTTTCTTACCATGTCCTTTTGGACATGTTACTTTTTGAGGTTGATACTGCCTTCCCAGGTTCCTGAGTAGGCCATGAGCAAGATTGTTTGTAAGGTATTATGGCAGAAACGTCACAAGAGACTTTTCCTATGAAATCATTTCACCTTGTGCTATTTTATATGTACTTCATAAATCCATGTCCAACATAGTTGTTTCTATGACCTCTAAGGATCCAGCATCCCAAAGGACAAAGATAAAGATTCAAATAAATCAAATTCTAAAAAAACACACTGAGTTATGAATAGACTCTTTTCTCATTTGGACATGGAAGTCCCAGGGGCCTCTTCATAGGGAAAACATTCCCATTTTCTTCTCTCTTCAAAGGAAACCTGGAGAACATGGCTTAGAAGTTGTACCATTGCCTTTATTTTTAAATACTCTGTACATCTGAAGAGCTTACAGAGACCTACTTAATGCCATGTTGTACTTTTGCCTGCTGCCATACATAATGCCATTGTAAAGCTAGAATTATTTAACAGTTCAGGAACGAGGATTGACATTTACCTACTAACCCATCAGATCCTTTGCTAATTCTAAGATATTACGTTAACTCTGCTCCACAACAAAACTCTTCTTTGTAAAGAAAAATGTTGTGAGGTCACTATCTGTGACCACTAGGTTTTGTTCCTTGTCACAGAAAAGAGTAACAGTTGGCTAAGCCGCAGCAGTGAGACACAAAATGTGAGGCTTTATTTTCAGTTAGCGGTATTACTGCGGCTAATCACATGAGGCCAGATTTACAGAGGCACCGAGTAAGTCAAAGCAAGCTTGTGGTGTTCAACAACTTTTAATAAAAATGTGTTCTGTCTGTACCTCCCTTCCTGTACCTCTAGATAACACATTAAGTAGGATTGTGTGATTTAAGTCTTGTGTATTTCCACTGCCTGAAAAGTACGGTATTAGGACAGAGTATCTTTCTGCAATTGTAAATTAGCACTGTGTTAAATCAGTGCAGTTACATCAGCGGAAGTACATCAGTGATATGTCTAAAAATCAGTGCCACAAGCAGTAGAATGCCTCAGGCATAAAAATCTGGCCTTTAGCCATATTCCTCTGTTTTGTCGGTCCTCTTCAGTTCATCTGGGCAGCATGGTCTGGAATTTATAGGTTCCAATTTCCTGCTCCTATAACTCATGAACAGAAAAATTATGTTAGTAAACAGAGGCCGCCACTACTGAAAAATCACTTCCTTTCCAGTTTGTAACAAGGTAATTGTGTACATTTAATGGAAGCACATAAACTGAAAACACAGTTAATTTGAATTTGTGTTTTCTGAATGCATTGCTTTTTGTACCATGATCAGGGTGGAAGGCGCAGATCTTTGAACCAGATCCACACAGGTGTTTTTGCTGTTTTTGCTCTGTGAGATCAGTGTTGATATTTGTACTTCTCAGTTATGCAGGTTGTCTTCTACTCAAAATTGTTCATGAGGTATTTTGAGTTGGATTCAAGAAAGGGGAAAAACTTTGTAACTTCATATTGATCACAAGCAACCCAATAGCCCTGGTTCAGTGGCTACATGGCGTAACAGCTCTTTAAAATCGGTAGAGGTTTTAATTCAGGAAAACCTTTATGGAAAGTCAATTTAACTTAAAAGAACAAAATTATCAGATTGGTACATTGGTAGTTGATATATTGTGGTGTATTGGGACCTGTGGTTGAGAAAAAAATGCCATAAACCACTGAAATTACTGGTGGCATTCTTTCCAAGTGAAGTTACGCGGTGATACTAAATTATATTATTTCTAGTTAAAGCTAGTCCACATCACAACACACTCCATAAGTGGCTCTGCCCTTTAAATAGTTGAAGATAAATATATGAACTGTGTTAGAGGAAGGTTTCACACTTGCTTAACTTAACAAATTGCCAACATATATAAACCAATCAAAACTAAAATTGAAAAAAAATCAGTAGAGCCTTTGCTGCTTTATAAGCTAGCATGTTTCTGCACATAGATCAACAGATATGACAAAAGTTGAAAGGCAATCTAAAATTTGGAGTTACCTATAATAATGAAGAAGAGAGCCAGCTGAATTGAGCTTCAGAATCTGCGTTTGAACCTCACATTAAATTTAAAGCCTTATATTGGAAAGAGTGTTAAATTTGAACTCCAAAAGGTGGTCACAGACCCAGCTTGCATGCTGTGTGCTGGGAGGGGTCAGGGCTGCGTAGTGCCCCCTTCACTCTCTGTCTTTGCTGGTTGCACTTGTGGCTGTGGCATAAAGGTTGTTGGGCCGTAAGTAGCTTTGGATGTAGTTAAGTCATTAACAGGCTCATGATGAGAGCTCAAAGTCCCATGTTTTCCAGGAACATTCATTATTTCCTTTAGGAGCTACTACAAGGACGATGCCTACAGTGCAACAGAGGCTTAGTCCTTGAAATCAATCTCCAAACACCCCACTTCACCCACCAGGTACTGAACATCTGCAGATGTCTCAGTTTTCCCTAGTAATGCTGCTTAGGCACATCACACTAATGACTAACACATTTGCTTGCATATTTGTGTCTGGACTGAGAGGAGTATCTTAGGATTTATCCTGCTTAGGGGCATTGATATTATTCATGTACCAGATATGTCGGATTCTCTTGCGGACTGTGATCCAGTGAAGGTGCTCAAGCGATGAGTTCTTTGCAAGCCTGAGTTCAGCACACAATAGTGGCCCCAGTGGCTTTCACCTGATAAGTGGCCAAAGGAGGTAAAAATGCTCAGGTCTTCCCTTTAATGGGATTTTTAACTATTAGCTGAAACTACGTATATTTTTAACAATAAAATGTGATTGTAGCATAACTTGGAAGGGATTGTTTTTAGTTTGAGGAAAAGATTGAGCCAATTTTCTGTACTCAGAGTGATTGCTTGGTCATCATAGTCCAGTAGAATATTTAAGAATATGAATCTCAGTCCAGTAGAGAAACTCCTGTCAAGGTTGTAAGGCTTCTGGAGATAGGTAAGATTTCTGTCTGCTTTTTTTTTTTTTTTGTGGTAATTTGTCTTTACTTATTCAGGAGTCTCCCTGCTGAGCAAACTGGCTGTTGTAAATCCCATTCACTGGGTAATACATGTGTGAGGAAGGAAGTTGAATGATCTGTGCCCCAATAAACAGCAGAGAGCATTTCAGGATGCATTACAAAGAGACTGGAAGTTTTTCCAAGAAGTCTTCTTAGCCTTAAAGCTGAAACTCATGGCATCATTTATTACTTTCAATAGTTTGAAAATTAGCTGTTAATAAGTACAATCTAGGAGCCACTTACTATAAAAATACGCTCCTCCAAAATGACACAAAATCCTAATCTCCTCTGCAGTTTAGAAGAGTTCAGGCAAAAAAGAAACAGACAAAAATTGGGACTAAGTTCCATCTGTGCTTTGTTTTGCTTGAGTCATCACCAACAGATGGCAAATACTCTAGAAATCACTCAGCTGAGTTACTCCAGTTTGTGGGGTACCTAAGGCATCTACCCTTAGTTCTAGCCTTATAATCTTTGTCAGAAACTGTTTCCTCTGGAGGTTCAGACAGGTACCAGCACACAGGCTTGTGCATAATTATGCCTGTGGATACAGTACCTGTTATGGAAAAATTGGTAATAATTATCTTCCCTTTTATTTCTTCTGAAACAATAGGTTTCAGTCCTAACACAAGGCTGCCTAACTGTGTGAAACTTCATAGGCGGTTGCAAAAATAGCTAACAAGAAGCTGATATTGACTGTCACTTCCTGTAGGACTCAAGTTGACATCTACTATTTCAGATATGCTTCAGTTTAGAAATATTCTACATGCCATTTCCCAAAGACTTCTGCAGTTGAGCAGACATGAAATGAATGCAGAAACTGTATATGGTGTAGACTCATGTTCCCACTTAATCTTCATGCAGGGAAAATTATTATTCAATTTCATCAATGTTTTATTAGATTTTCCTGAAAATGTTGGCAAAAGAATAGCATTCTTCAGAGACTAACAACAAGTTCGTTAGTGTGTGCTGTTTCCCCAGTACTGGCATTGACGTTCTTCTATCTGTAAGCACATCTTGTTTGCAGGGGAGTAAGATACTATTTTTAGAACTGATCTCATACCTTCCTTTGTTTCTCCCTCAAACCATTATGAGGTGCAAGTGAGTATGTGATTGGAAAATGATATATTTGCCCAGAAGAGACCTCCACCTTGTCAACCTCCCTATTTTGTTCAGTATTAATTTAGATGAGGGAGATAATATTCACTGTTCATGTAAATATGTCATCTACCCAGTCTACCAAGACCACTTGCGCTATTGCTTAATAAAATTATGGGTATGTGAGTAGAGTCTCTGTGTCTCGATAAAATTTCCATCATACTGCTGATGGGCATAAACCAGAAGGCACCCTTTGCTGAGGTGCTGTCTGTCCTATTGAACTTGGACTTTTGTAAGCCTTGATCAATGAATGAGTGTATCTAGTAGGCAGCGAACTGCAGCATGATGAGCAGCACAGAGGGAGCACCTAGGGGAGCTGCGCTGAAGCCTAGCACCTGATATGTCAAGAATTATCAATTATATTGAGTAAAATTAATTTCAGTTTTGGGCATATGCTGTTGCATCAGACTACAATGCTGTTATTTTATAATAGACATATACAGAGCTTGCCAATACAGTTTTAGAATAGCTGAGTGGAATGTAAAGATTGCAAGTCAAAAGGGAAGGGTGAGCGGTGCGGTAACAAAGGACGGTGCAGTGATCATGTGCTGAGCTGGTGACAAACAGATACAAAATATATAGCTATCTGCACTGTGGTTCATGCTGATGCCTCACTGGCATATCTTAATTATTCACAGATTTAGTACTGTGTTTTGAAAGTTTAAAAAAGTAGGATAACCAAGTGTTTTGTGTTAATATTACCATTCAGTAAACAACGTGCGTGTGGCATGTGCAACATTTAAATGCATGTGAGAAAAAAACCAACCACCAAACCTGGGTGAAATATATTACTCTAGGTGCTAGAAAACTCAAATGACTACTCAGAAACTTTGTAGAAAGCATGTGTGTGTGGACATGGGCTTGCATAGGAGGTGATGGAAGGAGAAAAATCTGAGAACCTATTAAAGCAGCTGATGTTGCTATTGTCAGCATGAGTTCGGTGGTGTTAAAACAGATACTGGCTTACTGTCTCAGTACAACGTTACCACTGAATAGGTACGCAATGTATTTTATATTTTTCTGATCTAAATATAGGATCAAAACTTGCACTCCTGGGCACTGCAAATTTCCCCTAAATCTATCATTGGAACCCATTTCACTTAGCTTTCACTGGACATTATTTTAGGGAAAACCTGTCCTCTTCTGTTTAAGAGGTGTACTTTTCTGTTTCTCATAATGCTAAATAACTTTTTTGCTACCTTACCCTTTAATAAAGAGCTAACAGTACTAGCAGGGACTAGCAATTGCAGGTATCAATATTGTTTCCATCTATGGAGAAGAGGGCTTAAGTCTGCTCTTAAAACTAATAAAATAAACTTATATTTGTCTTATGATGATGCTGTGATTGTTCTTTAAAACAGAAGTCTACTTAAATTGCAGTTTCTATGACTATCATCACATCTTTGTCTATGTGTAGAAGAGGACTCATTTACATTTTAAATTATGGATTTTAAATACCAAAATATTCTATAGCATTGATATGTAAATGCTTCCTGCATCTTCACAGGACTCCCCCCAGATAAAGCCAGTAGCATGAAGAGGAAGGGAACAGGAGAGGATGACAAGATGCAAGTCTCCTGGAAGAAGCCAGTAGCCCAATGTGAGCCAAATGAAGGTGCCTTCCACTGTCTTACCCAAGTCAGTTTGATACAGTTGTGTGCTTTTCTCTCACCCTTATCCAACCTGCCAGCAAGCTGTACAGATTGAGTGTGCTTAACTTTTCTAACAATGATAAACTGCCATAAATTTTAATTTTAGGGGGCATGAACACTTTTAAACCAAGGTCCAAAGTAAAATGCAGCTGCATCAAGGGTAGTGCAGAGGTAGTAAACTCTGTTGGAGGGTTGGTGGTGGGCAGCTGGTAGCTGGGGCATCTTAAAATGGATCACCGCACACAAATAAGAAGTGGGCAACCACAGTGTTAAGTGACCCTTCTGCATATAATATTTTCAGAGTTTGTGTATACTGTGAGTTGCCATTATTCACATGACTCCAGAATTTGACCCAAGAATCACGATATAAGGGCAGATGGTTGGTACACAATTTACACAAATTGCCTGCTTGCTGCAGAAGATCATGATAGTGGTTTTGTTTCTTGCTTCTTTTATTATAATCATTAGATATCTGGTTTAAACAGAGGGCTAAAATTGTCTAAATTTTTTTTTCTGATCTTGTAAAATAAAAAAAAAATATTGTAGAAGTTTCACTATGAAAAGAATATTTTCTACAAGAGGAAGTTAAAAACCTATTTCCACTTCAGGTAAAAGCCCAGTTTCCCTTAACTTGCAATGATTTTGTGTTCACTCATATGTATTTTTACCCCAGTAACGTAGAAAGAATTGTTCTTTGTGAAAGAATTTACCTGAAACAGATTTAAATGTAATCTTAGAGCACAAAGCATGAAACAAGAAAACAGAGTTAAACTTGTAAATCAGTTTTATTCTGCATGCAGCAATTACCTCTGCTGTCAGCAGGAATAAAGTTTACTGCCGTTGGAAACTTGTGAAAAGTCAAATGTGTTCCTGTAAAATGCCTTGTCAACTGTAAGTAAATAAGACCACACCTTTCAGGTACCAAGCATCTCCTTATTTTACTATCAATAAGGTTTGTGTCCTGAACACCTGCTCAGAAGTAGTTACAAAAATGTGATTTGAATGAAAAGAAGGAAACGCTGTATTCCTATGGGGAAAGAAATTCTGCTTATTCACTCTCTGAACTGCCTCAGCCAGAATACACGGGATTCAGCTCTTCATTTTACAGGGAGCTGAGAGATGCCTGTATCCAAAAGTTGAACTGGGATTAATGTGGACGTCTTTGTAATTGTTACTACACTTCGATAAAACTAATCCTTACATCAGTACGTTGTATCACAATTAAGTCTAATGACAGACACAATGCTTGTGTTTTTATTAAAAAAATACCTTCTGTGAACCTTTCAGGGGAAGAGGAGACAGAAGGAGGAAGAATTACCTGTCTGCTTAATTTATTCTACTTTAATCTAAAGCCAATGAAAATATTTTTTTGTGTGTTTTTTAAATACACCCTTAAAAACCCATACCCTTGAAAAGAAGTAAAATTGTAATGCATCCTTCATATATAGTCTGTATCAGGATGAGTTTGATGGGTAGTTTGCTTTTACTGCTACCTTCTTCTGAAAAAAACCCAAACAAATGAAAACCTCAAAGCTGTAAATTTTCATGGGCCAGGGCTAAGAATGATATAGCAGTGCTGTTTACCAGGATAAATCAGGTGCTACTAACAGAATTTCAATACCAAAGGTTAATAATATCATCATCATTAGCTCTTGAAAGAGACCTGACTGCCTAAAGGCAACTTAATTTTAAACACTGAGACAAGTCAATCAGTACACACCTAAAAATATGCATTGAGGTGTGTGGTTTGCATACATTACAACCTTGTTTTTTCTTTCTAACCTGTGAGATCTTGAATTTGTTCACTCATTCAGGAATGTAAGCACACACATATTTCTTTGTAAGGTGTGGGTCTGCTTGTTGTTCATCAGTGCGTAGAGAAAGAGAGTTTCTAGGGGAGGGACAGGGCACAGAAAAATAGGCTTCCATTCAAAATTCTGAGCTTTCTGTCCTAGAGTTAAAACATCTCTCTCGCCAGGCTATTTGTCTGGTGATAGGGCAATGGTGATGAGTTGAAAATGTAAATGTCAGCTCAGCCAATGCACATTGACTATGGCCTGAGCGGTCAGAAGGTGGGCCCATTTTCCCATTTTCACATTTTGCAGTATCAGAACTGATAGCCTGTAACATTTAAAATGATTAAGGGCATGGTGGAAAGTAAAATACAGAGATTTCAATAAAGCCATCTCAGTGCTCTTGGGAGCACTGTCCTGGATCATGACTAAATGGATGTTTCCGACGAAGTGCCAACACTTTTGGCAAGTCTACATGAAGGAATAAATCTATGGAATGTAACATCATTTTTTTTTTTTAATTAAAATGCCTATTATGAGCTCCAAGTGTATTTTTATTTGTTTCAGGGAACCCAGTGTTGATGATGCAGGGAGGAACTGGCTTTCAAGTGACACTCTTTGTTACTCTTTTTTGTTTTGAATATGTTATGATTAGATTTATTGTGTGAGTAAATATCCACATAGGCTGGAAGAGAAGGTATTTCTGTTCATGGTTGTAGGGTAAATTAAGAAAAGCATTATTTCCTAGATATCTGCTTTGACTATCAGCCTCAGAACAAAAAATAGCTCTGGACCTTTTAAGTCACATGGAAGAGTAAAATTTATGGAAGATAATATAGTAACCCATTGACTCTTGGAAAGCAGTAAAGAAAACCTTATTTTAGGTGTGATTTAGAACATGATGAATTCAGGAAAGCTGTAGTTTTATCAAGGGCGTTGGTCTTGAAACTGTTCTGAGCAGTCATTTTGGAAGACTATCAGTAGCTAGGCCCAAAACTGCAGCAAAATATCAGTGGAGAAAAATAGTTGGTGGCAAAATACTATATCATAGAATCATAGAATAGTTTGGGTTGGAAGGGACCTTTAAATGTCATCTACTCCACCCCCCTGCAAGAGGCAGTGACGTCTTCCATTAGGTCAAGTGGCTCAGAGCCCCATCCAACCTGACCTTGAATATCTCCAGGGATGAGGCACCTACCACCTCTCTGGGTAAGGTGTTCCAGTGGTGAAACAATCATTGTAAAGTATTTCTTCCTTATTTCTAGTCTAAATCTACATTTTTAGTTTAAAAACATTACCCCTTGACTTTTCACAACAGGCCTTTCTAAAAAGCCTGTCCCCATCTTTCTTCTAAGACCCCTTTAAATATTGCAATGCTGCAATAACATCTCTCCAGAGCCTTTTCTTCTCCAGGCTGAACAACCCAACTCTCTCAGCCTTTCCCCATAGGATGGATGTTCCATCCCTCTGATCATTTTTGTGGCCCTCTGGATCTGCTCCAACAGGTCCGTGTCTTTTCTGTGCTGCGGGCTCCAGAGCTGGATGCAGCACTCCAGGTGGGGTCCCACCAGAGTGGAGTAGAGGGGCCTACCAGAGTGGAGCAGAATAACCTCCTTCGACCTGCTGGCCACACTTCTTTTCATGCAGCCCAGAATATGGTAGGTCTTCTGGGCCATGAGCGCACATTGCAGGCTCATATCCACAGAATATCAGCTCTGGGTCTCCCAGTTCTTTCACCTGTGGGATATATGTACGCCCGCCTGTACCTCTCCCTGAAGAAGCATTATGGAAGAAGCAGACCCATGGGAAGTGACCATCAGGTGGGCCATGCCTTCGCTGTGAATGAGGTTATGGTGAAGAGATGCACCTCTAAGTTTGTGGCTGCCTTGCCTGCTTTCTGCCCAAGTCCCTCCACCACTGAGGTTTCTTTGCCACAGAAACTGACATTAAAGCTAATACATTGCATCACATTTTTAGGAAATTTAGAATTTGCTTCTGGGAAAGACTTTTGTTTCCTATCTTCTCTAAAAAGACAAGATTTGCATGAGACATCTGTTTTATCTGCTCAATTAGAAGGGAAGATCATGTTCTGTTTTACAAATAGATAAGCAGAGACTTTCCTTCAATAGCTTACAGCTGATATGGGTAAAGAGAACTGAACATAAGGATAATACAAGATCTTTGATTCTGTTTTGTGGGTTTATTTGGTTTGTTGGTTTTTGAGGGGGTTTTTTGTTTGTTTTGTTTTAAATTTTCCATTGGCTGTTTACCTTACCTTGTTTTCTGAGTTGTGTTTGTGGCCTTTTGATAGTTTTCTGAAAAACATCACTAAGAAAAAGAGTTGGTTGCTAAGAAAAAAAGTTGCTGGCTAGTTTGCTGGTAATAGTATGCTATATTAGCTGAACCAAAGCCGTCTTTCTCTTTGAATTCTGCTTCCAAGTGTAATTCCTCAACACTTCTTCTAAGTAGTATGTGTGTTAAAAAGTGTATATATGTACATACAGAGCCATATGTGTGTGCAGCTTTTATAGGTCTATATAATTTTCAAGTTTTTCTTATTTTTAGTATTTAAAAATCTTTTTGGCAACGGTGCTTTGAAAGGTACATTGTTGTAGAATTAGTCTCTGTTGGTTTGCATCTGATTTTATAAGCACTCATCAGAACAATCTCACCAATTTCAGTAAAATGAGGAAAATTTTGCTGAGATTTTTAGATTCATACTCATTCTCAAGACTTGAAAATATGAGCCCTGTATTGTGACATGATTACAACAGAAGAAATACTCACAGAAGCAGTTGGAAAAAATTTTCCTAGGTCATGACTGGTGTACCAGATTTGTGCTCATTGACCTCATTACTGTCTAGTGGCTTTCTTTACTACACAGCCTCATTAATGGCAGCAGAAGTTCAATCAACACACGGAACCAGGGCAGCCTGTGGGTCTAATTACTGCAGCAGTGTGTGTGTGTGTATGATAATGGGCATTTTGTAGCCGAGAGCATAACAACAAAGACAGTAGGTGTCAAAATACAAAGGTCTTGACAATAATGGGCAGGGATACCTTAGTTTTCAGTAACTGCTGTAGCAATTAATCACGGTGAGGATCTTCTGGTTGAATCTTTCCTCTGCCAGTGTTTCCCTGAAGAGGCAGAGGTCTTGGTTTCCCACCCACCTGCAGCTCAGCAGCAGTCAGGGACAGACGGATCCATGCCCCAGGGGAGATGCTGGAGAGCAGCTGTGGCTCTGCTGCAGCAATGTCTCTCGGCACTGCGGTGCCCATGTCTGTTCCACCTGCTCTGACTTGGAGACCCTTCCCTTCTACACTGTAAAAGCAGCTTGGCTGAAAAGACAACGTGGTCCCGGGCCATATTATTTTCCCTTTATGATAGGCAGATAGGAAAGGAAGACAGTCCCTGTTGCTGCCTTTCTCTGGCTCTGGTCCCTTGAAGCATCTTCCCTCTCTGCTTGGAGGTGACCGAGTCTTCCTTAGCAAGGTGGTGGGAAACTGGCATATATGGAGGACATATTCTCCCTTGCTGCTAGCTTGAACTCAGAAGATTAAGCTTCAGCTCAGCTTCAACTAAGAAAATCAAGCACAGGCATATATTTTACAGCTCATCAGTACTTACAGTGGATGGAATAAAATGTAGGCTAGTAATAAAAATAAGGGGAATGGTTACAGTTTTTGCAGCCATGTCATCAAAAATAGTCTTTCTTCACTGAGCCACTTGCAGTCTGTAACACACTGAACAGAGATTTTATGTCTCCTTTTTCTCTCAGTTTCCAGCAAGGAAAACAAGTGCTCTGCTTCAGCAAGTGAATCCACCCATGCTTGTGATACATATACAGGCTATGTGTGAGAATTATACCGACAATTACTGTTTAGGAGTGCTCTGCATGCAGATGCCACACAGGGCGTTGAAAATGTATCACATAGTTATGGGAAACACAATAGGAATCTTTCTGCGAGGGAAATAATTATATTTTACCCACATTGGAACCAAACAATCTAGCTAGCTCTAAGTCTTTATTCACATGTAAAAAGATCATTTATGCATTGTAATGCACCCTTTTCCAAATAATTGTGCTGGGATATTGTATGAAAGTTTTTGAACAGCTCTGTAATAGGCATACTGTTGGATGACAGCAGTGTCATTAGTAACCAGCATAAGTATTTCTAACCATGTGCAAATTCATCTTTTATTCCATTGTAATTTATCACCCAGTTTTCATCTTCTATATATTTCAAGAGAAATTACCTGTACTTGAAATGATTCCCAAGCCAAATCAGGTCCGTGCTTAGGTTAGATGATCTGGTATTGGTCTAGGGTGGAAGTGACACCACGTGCTGTTCCAGGGCCCACATGTGCAGAAAGAAGTGTTCTGAAAGACAAGGCTTCAGTGGAGAGCCACAATATGAGAGGGGTTGCAGTTCAGGGACTGTTCATCTGATGAGGTGCAGTGCTGGGTAAGGCAACCAGAGGCATCCCTCAAAGATCTCTAATATGCCCATTTGATATACTTTCGATGAAGTCCTTCAGCTAAGGTTTTTAAAAGCTTTAAGCATAAAAATCCTCTCATGAACCATAACTGAATAAAAGAGAGGACACACATAATCAGTGTCGCTTCTCCAGGAATGGAAATTGAAGAAAATATCCCTAAGTAGTGGTCTTGTCTTTGTATGGTGTCCCCAAGCACTCATGATGACCTACAATTTGTCTGATGTGCTGTGGCTGTTGTGGTCCTAAATAACAAAACAGCATTTCTTCTAACGCCTGCACTGCCCAAGTATCTTGAAGAAGGAGCATCTTGAAAAATACCCTCCAGTGAAAGTCTGAATGAGCTTGGCCTGTTTAATTTAACAAACAAAAAAATGAGACTTGACTTGATAGATCGCAGGGTAACTTTGGCATATTAAAGGACTTCCTTGTAGTGGAGAAGGGCATAATAGTACGTGTTCAGGGCATGAATGTAAACATATCCCCATCAGACACACAAATTTATAAAAGGGAGCATGATTAGCTACTGCAGGAAACTTACTGGGAAAGAGATGAATTGTCAGTCTCTTGATGTTTACAGGTTGAGAATGAATGCCTTTCAAGACGATATGCCTAAGGCAGTCATAAGTTATGCTTTAGTCTAATTTATGTTATCAGCTTAATGTGAGTAAATAAGGTAAATGGGTGAAATAAACCTGTGACATTGAGAATAATCCAATTGTTCTTGAAGACAGTAAATATCTGGAAAAACAGAGTGAACTCGAAGTATGTGGCTGAAACATTAACAAAATGAAGCAATGTTTGCCAGTGCCATAAGCACATTTTCAAATGGGCTGCACATTTTTTAGTAGGTACATGCAGAGTAATTAATTTTTTCACATTTCATTTTGGCCAGGGTTCTGTGGAAAAGATATATTGCATTTCTGAAAGTAGCTTAGCCATCCCCAAATCAGCTGAATGTATGTGCTATAGCACCTTTCACAGGTGCATGTGTATAGTACACAAATGGCAACCATGGCTTCAATTTGATGCATCTGTTGTGAAGCCCAACTTCTTGCTGGCCTTTTCAGAAGAATTCAGTTGCAGAAAATTTAAAAAAATAGAGTTGTAGGACATTCCTTTGTCAGAAAGATATAGTATCTTTCATTTGTAAAATCAACCCCCTGTCCTTCTAGAATGTAATAGAAAGTATTTTCAAATGGTAGTAGTATTCTAGGCAGAAATCCAGAGTACTGTATTTGCCGCCTGAAAATATAATTTAGGAGTTGTAATATATTCCATAATTAAAAATATCATGCACTGTATTGATTTTATTGTTCATTTATTATCTGGACCATTGAGCTAATCTGTAGAAAAGCAGAAAAGCAGCATTCTCAGGGACAAAAGTGAGAAGGTTCCCTTTCTGTTTTTACAAACAAATCATTTGCTTTCCAGTAAAAGGGACAAGTTTTTTGTTTGAAAAATAAGGACCTGCTATACCTTCCTATACACTTATTGCTAGACTTTAGCTAAATATAGGCTATCTGAAGGAGCATACAGGGTTATTTTTTTTACCTTTTTTTTTTTTTTTTTTTTTTTTTTTCTTTGTGGTGTATAGATAATACTTCATAACGGTAAATAAATGGGAGATTGAGAACCAAAATAAATACCATCTATAAAATCTTACGATTTTAGCTGTAAGAGTAAAGCTAACTTTCAATCATTTGAAAGAAATTGGAGTACATAATGCTTAAAAATCAAAAGCAGTTGCTTTACAGTTTTTTTCTGTTGCACCAAGTCTACAAGAATAAACTTTTGGTTCATGTGTATTAGAAGTGAATGATGAGTGGAGTCAAATTGTTACAGATTCAGACTGCAGAGCTTTGGCTCTGAAGCTCAGACTGTAGCAGGAGACCCAGGCGGGGTGTGCAGGTCCCCAATTCAGTCCCTGCAGATGGCTCAAGTGCATAAATTGACATTCTTCTACATGGCAAAATATACTGGTGAATACTATGTAATACAGAATATATGGTATGTAAAATCCACTATATACTTGAAAAAGATTTGTCCACTTTTTCAATGGTATTAAGTCGCTTGATGGAAGATGTTCGGCTGTTCTTTCCTTAAATGTCTGTGCGTACAAATATTACTGCTTTTGCTTTTCTGAATTCTGAACATTCAGATGCTACCTTTCGTTAATACTAATTTATAAAAGACAAGGGTTTATTTCTTCAAAATTTTAGTAAATCGTCTTTGCATTTTCCAGAAAAAATAAGGCATTTATCCAGTTCATGTTCTTTGATTTTTCATAGCTTTTTCACTAGACATCTTTTAACTAAATCTTGTTCTATTTCTGGCCTTCAAAACCCTGAAATCAAGAACTCAAAAATCTCTTTATGTAGTACAAATGTGCAATTCATTTTCATTTTTTTAGTAAATTGGTATAGAGTAAAAAACCTGGAGATTCAAAACAAATAATTTGGAAAAATAAAGTCTGAGCCCTAGAACTGAGCAGTGCTGCAGTGGCACCTGAGTGATCACCTTTCCTGTTTAGATTTCCAGATACTGAAGTTCCTTATGATTTACTGGAATCAAAATAAAACATCAGGTATGTATCTGTTCTCACATCTCCTCCTTTTGGAAAACAGCATTATTTGTATTGCAAAAACTTCTGCTCAGTTAATTTTATTTTATGTTTTTGTTGTGCCATGAGTGATGTTTTTTACAGCATGTTACTTCTGCACTATACTGCAAAAATAAATACCATTTTTATAATATAACCACATCTATAATGATTATGCAGCTGAGTTCTAATTTTAATTCTGTCTACTTGAAACCAATGCAAGTTCCAAACTAATTCTTCCGGATTAATTGTTTGACTCATGGCAAAGCATTGTATTCAACAAATGCAGCATAAAATGTAAGGATTATGTAGACAAAGCTCAAAGGTGAACTCAGTGTTCCACTCAGCTGACAAAACTTGCTTATTTGTCTTAAAATTCTGAGCTGTTACACTTCAATAATTCTCTTTTACACCACAGAATATATATGGAGTATTACACAGCATTTTAAATTTTATATCAAACACAACATAGAAATTATATTGCCCTTTTATTTGCTGAGTGCTGTCTCAGAAAGAAGTAATAATATGCAGAGAGCAGATAGCCTGAAGCCCAGGATATGGTTATGGCCTATAAGTGCTTTGGTTTTTCTCAGCATGAGTTTGCTAATTCACATATTAATTGGTGTTCACATATCATCACTTAGTCATTAGGAATCCAGTTACTGCATTCAAACAATATTAGGAAGACTATCTCACCATATTTTCTGTTGGCACAAGGCACTTTTCCTTTCTAGTAAAAAAAAAGTATGCCCATGCAGAGTGGAATGCCACTTATAAAAGTTTATACATATAAATGTGTACTGATTTTTTTATATAGTTAGTGTGCTAATAAAATTAAATAAGAAACTTCTGTACATATCTCTTAAATCCACTACTAAGTACAGGTTTACCTTTAGAGGAAACCAGAATAAGCAATTTATTGTTGTCTAAGACTAGGTCATAAACAGCAGGTTTTTTCCTTCATAATAAAGTAGCTTAATCCATTAATCCTTATGCAAAATATAAATGGTTATATTAGACAAATAAAACAACGCTTCCTTGTGCTCTTGTTCTCCTCTTTCAATATACATCTGATTTATTATTATAAAAAAAATAAATTGTCTTTCAATTTTTTTCTTTCTGCACTGCAACTCTGCTGCTTGAAAATCCAGACGTATGTTCTACATGATACTAGGAAAAAACAAATTTTCTTCTGGCTGTGAATTTTAAGCAAGTGTTTATTACATTGAAGTCTAAGTTTCTATCTACTTTGGATCTTTATAATGAAATAACTAAATGTTATTGATTGAAGGTTTAATGTCAATCCTTACCCTAGCTGCCAAAATATGCAAAATAATTGCAATGGTACCTGCATTAAGCCCCCCAAAATGCAGAATTGTGGTGGAAACTAATACGTCGGTGTGGTGAAGTGAAAAATTCTTGCATGATACTTATTAAACCAGAGGAAGCCAGGAAGAATCATCTCAGAATGGTGTAAGATGATGTATTCTTTTATATAAAGTGAAAATGGATGGGGATATATCTGCAAGTACTTTGGAGGAGAGCTTTAAGATCTAAAACAATCTTGATAATTGGTGATTTAGTCTGAAAAGCAGGAGGCAGTTCAAGCAGGACAGATGCAAATTACTGCACTTCAGTAAGAATAATCAGCTGAGCAATGAAAGATAGAAACTGGCTAGCTAGGCAAAACTTGCAGGAAAAAAAAATACTGAGATTTTTTTTGAAGAGAACACCAGTTGCCAAATTCATATTGAACTGAAGGAAAAAATACCCAAAATGTCTGGTATCCTGGTTTGGTTATTGCACTCCAAACAAAATACTGGCCAGTTGAAGAGACTTTAGAGAAAAGCTTGGAGAGTGGTCAGGGGTCTAGAAAACATGACTTGAGGAGGAAGGAAAGAACCCGTTTCCCTCATCCAGTGACAAGAAGGTATGAGATAATGTTGCAACAAGGGATTTGTAGACATTAAGAAATATTTTCCAAATAAGATCCGAGATAGGCTGAAGAGAGCCATTGTGGAGTATTCATCACATTTTTAATGAATGGGTTACACAAAGGTCTGCGAAGAGGATTTTGGTGTGATTGATGCTGATTTTAGAAGAAGAAATAGATAAAGATGATGGAATTAGATAAAAGAAAGAGTAATCTTTAAAAAGAGCAAAAACCCCCCTATTAGTTCAAAGTATTTTTATGCTTTTTGTTTTAAGTATTTATATTTTTTAAAAATTTTGTCCCTTCTTGAATAACTTCACCTTTCATACTATATAATTTAGGTTATGCTTTTCCAGTTAAGCTGGCATTAAGTATCACCACAAGTTTTTCCTGCACAGCCCCTTCTGCATGATAGGAACAGCCCAGAGACATCTATAAAGGCATTACTTTATCTTTCCCTCTATCTGTCCTTAAAACTTAACATGGCTCTGAAGCTTACCCAGTCTTCAGCAAGTTACACCCTTGGAATGTTGTAAGAAAAATTGTTATTTTGTTGTTTCCATGGGGAGAACCCTATTTTTTTCTTTCCTCTTTCCACATTTATTACCAGTAGCACAACAATATATCTTTAGATGTATGAAGAATCTGAGAAATCTCTCAAAATGCTGTCTCCCAGTCAGCCCAATGCCAGTATTCTGGCAGGAAAGCCCATTGCTTTTATCGATATTGCTGTAAAATCCAAGTCTCAGCTCACTTGAGTTTGTTTCTGTCAGCTGATTTATGTTCCTAGTCAAAATGTATTGAAAACAGAAAATGGAGCTGAATGGCCTTCAAAAAAAGTGAAGTACAAATTGAAACTCTGAACATAGGAAAGCCTTTCTAATCTTACAGTTTCCTTTGGACTGTGTTACTTCAACATTTTATTCTTCCTTGAACATGTTTTCCACCTTCTTTGATTTTTTGCCACTTTAGAAAGAGGTTTCTTTGGCAAGATTACATTGGGAAATCAGATTTTCATATACTCTACTGAAATATATTCAAATGGTGCTTAGATCTAGGATTGCCTGTAATTTAAATTATGAAAATTCTAGAGAAATGAAACAAATGAAGGGCATTTCCATTCTTCAGCCTCTCAGATCCAGCACTGACATCTAAAACAACCTTCTCAAGTTCTCTATTTTCCTCTGTTCTCCCAAGCTCACTGTAACATTTCTATCCTTATACTGTACCCCTGCATCTCTGAAACCATTCAGCACACACTTCTCTCACATTTTCTCTATTTTATAAATCCTCTCTGTCCCCATGTGCTCAGGCAGGAAAGGAGGTCCTAGAACTAAGTCCTTGTAACGGGCTCCCACCCATGTCAGTGTCTCCCATGCTGGCTTTTCTCTTCACATGTTTTGTCCCAGGTACTTCTTCCACACAGCTGTGAAAAATCCCTAGGCAGAGAAAATATGCTTGTCCAGTAAGCCTATATATAACATAAGTTTTAGAAGAACATTTCTTGGGGTGGGGAGGTGGGGGTGGGGTGGGAAAGCAGAAATAAAAAGAATTGGAGAGGAGTAACAAAAAAAAATGGGCCACACAATTTGCTGATGTAGAGCAGGACTTCTGTGTTATAACACAATCTCTTACTGTCTTCAGCAGGAAGCCAAATACGTTTTGCTTCCTGAGGTAGTGGGAGTATGGTATCAAGGAAAGAAAAGGAGAGGATCCTTTTATAATACAGTTCCTGTTTTATGGAAGTCATGAACTAAAATACTCCACAAGATTGAATTTCTCATTCATGGCCTCTTTTCCTCACAGATGGATGAAAAGTGGATAATTATAAGTGAGGAAGTCAGAAGACTGGTGCTGTAAGTATCACTGCTGTGAGTCATGAGCCTGGAGCAAATTTCTTTATGGCAACTTGGTATAGCTTACTCTATCCATGAGGTTATTCATTCCACAGCAGTAATCAGCAGCACATTGGGTCAGTCTTGTTCCGTATATATTCTTCCCTAGTACAGAGGAAAATGATGCCAGTGTGGAGATACTTTCTTTGACTTTGGAGACTGCTTTGATTGGTGATAACTGTTGGACTTCCTTTTCAGATATACTGAAACTGTGAGAGGATGGAGAATGTCTCTGATAGAGCATCAACCTTGACTTACTTGCCTATAAGTTCTTTCTTTAAAGGGGAGCTGATCAGCAGGCCCATTATCCCAAGCAATCTGCACCCTTTGGCTACTTAAGTGTGATTTGCCAGGTGGCTGAAAACTTGGTCAGCTGCTAGGAATGCTTTTTATTTTAGTGTTTTGCCTTTTTTTTTTTTTTTTTTTTTTTTACAAACTGGCGTATTTCTTTCAACAGTCACAGATACTAAACTAGATTTTTGTGGCATGTATCCAAGTTCAAAAAATACCCAGTTCCTAGCCCGTGAGAAATACTTTTCTCCTTTACTGGAGGACTGACTGCTTTTGAGTTTGTAATCTCCTTAGATACTTTGGGCTGTCTATAATTTTACCTCCAAGCTTGTCTGACTCAAAAGCATCACCCTGGCTTCTGACCTCATGTATTGGGTTTGCATGGCAAGGTTTTGCTAGTGGGGGGGTACAGGGGTGGCTTCTGTGAGAAGGTGCCGGAAGCGTCGCCTGCATCTAATAGAGCCAATGCCAGCCGGCTCAAAGACGGACCTGCTGCTGGTCAAGGCCGAGCCCATCATCACTGATGGTGGTAGCATGTCTGGGATAACATATTTTAGGAGGGGGCAGGGAAAGGGGAAGTCAATTTCAGCCAGAGACAAGTATGAAGCAACAATTCTGAAGCTCTTTTTCTCTGCATAAGAATATGTGCATTTTTTTGCTAAGGCAGGTCATGACTGACATTCACTGTCGGCTTAGTGGTGTATGTGGAGCATCAGAAGCTCCACATGAGCAGCCAGCTGCAGGGCAGGCACACCTGACCAGCAGTGAATGCTTTGACTTTAGTGTCAAACAGCTCATTGACTGCATAACTCAAGAAAGCTGGTGGAATATATGGCTGAATAACCGCAGAGTAAAAACTTTGTAAAAGTGTAAAATTCACATTTTCTGGGGTAAATATGGAAAGACAGTGAATTGTAGAATTAACATAACTTCCAGTGATAAAATAAATTCAATACATTAATTTACATATTACAGTTGAAGAGATTTCTTTTGCCTAACTTAGGTACAACAGATTTTAGCTTTCATTTAGTTATGTAATGAAATATTAATTCACCTAATGGATAATTTATAGCAAAAAAAAGGAAGAAAGGAGATAAAACTAAATAGGTTGGAATATGTACATAACGTGTTTCTTGTGGAGAGATGAAAAAGTCTGTTTTTCCCACGATTGGTGCTAGAATAAGATTATCATAACCGGGAAGACAAATACAGTCAATGACACTCGCACAAAAATTAGCAAAGAAAAAATCTTGCAATAAATAAAATGATCCAACCAACTTTAGGTTCTTCAACAATAAAATAAAATTAGGAATAGGATGCAAAATAGCATCAATTCCTTAGTATCTGTCTTTCCATGCTCATTATATAGTAAATGGCCAGTTAATAAAAAATTGCCTATTCCTGTTCTATAAAGAAGGTGCTTTTAGTTCATCAGTGTGTTTTAAGCCTGTAAAGTGTGCTTGTGAAATGGCTGGAAACCTTTTAGCTAGAATACTTGCGTGTATCACATTACTTTGGATTTGGCAATTGACTTCAATTATTATTCTTGTTACAATTTTTGATGTAGAGTATAATCTGTTAATGTCTGCCTGACGTTACTGAAAGCTTGATGGTATTTATTTTCAGTTTGGTCAGTCACTGGTGAGACATTTCATTATGGTGTCTTTTGTTAGATTCAGAACAGAAAATGACTGATATTAAATGGCAGAAGTTTTTATAAAAGATGTTAAGAGTTTGCACTTCTGTTTTTGAAAGTAACTGAGTGAAAAAGTCAAAAAACTTGCTGGATACTCACTTAGAGCTAAAAATTCTAAGACTGCAGTATCTCAAATCCTAAGTAGCTCAAAACTTCTTTTTAAAACTATGCTTTAACTTGTTCTCAGTGAATTTCTTTCTATGGAACACTGCTGATAAATTGGTTGTGTTCTTTGAACAATGGTATGTCTAGTGAAACTTATGTAAGTTTGCATTTTACCAAGTTGCTCATTCTTCTATCACAGGGAGGAAGAAATGGCATTTCTTCTTCCTGTCCTTCTCTAGTAGATGGACATTCATTTTATATAATCAGTTCTTAAATTTTAACCTGTAAGAGAAGCAACAGGAAGCGTGATCAGAAGTTTGCATAAAATTGTGTCTTTTCAGATGAAAAAAGAACTCTTCAAAAGGCGTCAATAGGAAGAGAACTTACAAATGTACTTGCTAATTGGTTGTGGTAGAAATGTGTGCCTAATTTCTAATTTTAATATGTGTCACTTTAGCTTATGGCCTTTATTTCTTGTTTCATTTTCTCAGCTAGATTAAAGAGCTCTTTACTACCTAGGTTTTTTCTCTCTGTGGAGATACTTTCATAAAGTAATCAAGTTGTTCCTCACACTTTTTGTTAAAAGAAACAGCTTGAGCTCTTTGAATCTTTAATTGTTAGGCAGGTTCTTAGGTATTCAATTTATTTGTGGCTTGCTTTCAAGATAGTTCACAATTCTTCAGCATCTGTTTTGAGAAAGAAGCACCAGAATGATTGAGATCTTTCCAATGAACAGAAAAGTCAGATACACTGCAGGGTCTACCTCAGAGTATATATGAATAGGCAAATATATTGTTATATATATATATTTACGTGTGTTTGTGTGTGTATGCAAAGGCTATATTAGTCCTTTTCATGATGGCATTCCATGGATGGCTTGGATTCATGTGCACCTTTTCATTGTTGGCCAATGCTTTCCACAGCATTAATCCATTCTTTTCTGTTTAGTCTGTATTTAGTTTGTATCCTTTGTTCCTAGGTATGTATGTGAATTTTGTATTATCTAAATTCTTACAGTCCATAGAGACAGCACCTTCTGTAGCACCCAGAAATGCAACCCCTGAGGTGACACGCCACAGCTGTGTGCACAATGTGCACCATTTCTCCCTGTGCAGCATTTGTTTCCTTGGTCGTACAGACCAAAAGGCTGACATGACATTCTGTAGTGTGATACCAAGTCTTGACAACAAGAAAGATTAAATCGATGACTTCTCCAATACTTAAGATAAACCTATGGATTTTCAGTGTATACTTCCACAGTGCGTTTCTTAATGTATAATTTCAACAAACTCGCTTTGTGGATTGTTACTGGCTGTCAGTGATTGTCACTGATACCCAGTGGCAGGTGCCACAAAAGATCTTAGACAATCCAAACTTTTTTGAGTGCTTCAATATAATGACAACAGCGCAAACCTCAGCAGTAAGAAAACTGGAGTGCTACTACTGTCCTGGAATATGCCCCTCAGCAAAATAATACACGAAAGCACATGAAAAACCACAGTAAATATGTGTTTCAACTACTCAGTGATGCACATATCATCAATCTGATTTTTAAAGTGCCTCTGTAGTTTTCATAGTATTCCTAAAATGATGAATAAATTATGAAAATGGTCACTGTACATAATGTATTCATATTGTGACTCTAAATCCTTGACCTGTAACACCACACTTATCATCTATCTTGTCACATTTACTGTAATATATTCAACTTCAGTTGTGATTATATGTAAGTTCTAGCTATGGAGACCTTTTGGATTTATGAAGTTAAATGTAGCTACTGAAATACTGTATAATTTAAAAGTTCAAGTATTAAGGATTCTTCATTCTTGCTTTGTGTACATTTCAGCAAAAATATGACATACCTCACAATAGTATTTAATAACTGTACAGTATGCTCCTTGCAGTACCGTGTAGCTCTTTATGAGCCAAGAAAATATGTAAGGCATTTACTGAGAGGATCTTTCCTAGCTGAACACCATTGCTGTAGAGCTAACATATTAAAACACATCAAACACATTGAAATTAATGAAGTACTGTCTATCTGTGTCTGGTGGGTACTGCATTAGGCTTTTGTTTAGGCAAGTATAGAGGTAGATTTACAGAAACTTAGATTACTTGGGATTCGGTACCAGATTGATAGCCGCAGGCATAATTCCTGTGCTTTTTAACGGTCTCACCACTGTCAGGAGGACTCTGTGTTCCTGCTAGTTTACTTTCAGTATAACATTCTGCCTCCTGATTTTTGGCATAAAGCTGATAAACAGATTTCCTCCTAAGAAATTGCTCTAACTTTGTCAGCAAAATCCATGAGATATAGAACATGTTGCATACCCTAATATCTGCTAGTATCTGTGGCTAAGCTTTAAGCGGTGTTTCCATTCACCCTTAAGTATGCTGAAAAAAATACATGTACAAACTTTGTAGTGAAATTTTGGTGGAAGTAGAACAGGTATAAAAGATCCCCAAAAGGAAAGCAATATTTTCTTCCTTTTTTTTTTTTTTTCTTTTTCTTTTTCTTTTTTTGTTACTGTGTTTGTTACATAGAGGTAAGTCAGGTTGGAAGGGACCTCAGGAGGTCTGCAGCCCAAATTTATGAGAGATCAGACAAGGTTGCTCAGCGCTTTACCCAGCTGGGTTTTGCACAGTCTTTCTGGGAAACCTGCTCCACTGCTGGACTGTCCTCACAGTGAAGAAGGAATTTTTTATATCCACTTGGATGGGCTTTGGGATTTGGCTTTTTGTCTCTCAGTGTGTGTCAGTCCGTATAGTTCATATTTTTTTGAGGTATTGCTTTCCAGGGAGAAGTAAACAAGTATAACAAAAAGTAAACAAGTCAGTGTCAGTATTCAGAGTCCTGGGACCTCAGTACGTAGTACACTTTTCTGCAAATCTGTGTGTTTCAATGACACAAGGCTGCTGAAGAACCGTATTTCCCATTGCAGAAATAACAGAAGTAAAGCCCCTTGTAAATAGTCTGTTTTAAATAACTTTTATTTTGTTTAAACTTTGCCAGGATTTCATGTTTTTTGACACATATTGATACATTAAAATATTTCTTCTTGTATGTTGCATGTAGAAAAGCTTCAGAGAAAAAAATACATCTCTGATCTCCAGTTACGTTGAAGGTAGCATTGTGTGTTTGTTCTGAAAGGGCAATTCCATAGGTGAACTATGCTCCTCATTGAACCTGAAAATTATTACTGAAGCAGGGAAAAACACAGAAGGAACTGGAACATGGAAATAAAATTAGTAATTACTATGAATATACAAAGACAATTCATTACAATAAACAGCCCAGGATATTAAAGACATTAATACGCAGCGGATAATTTGCACTAAGTGGCTGTGTTTTTGTAAACTTGGACTATTGTATTCAAACGGCTACTGGCCTGTTCGTTGTGCTATGCTATCTTTTTTCAGTGCATTGCTTCACTACTTGAAACACAGTAGGTGGTATTCTCTAGTAGGTGTAGTAGCTAATTAAGCACGGTTTCCTGCAAAATGCCTGCACAGTGTGTATGAGCTGCAGCTTGCCTCTGTAACTTTGACATCATGTGCGAACAATGCAGTGAGTAGGTGCAGTGCCCATCTGATTTAAACGTTGACTGATTTAATGTTTTTGCCTGTTTCAGCTTTCACAGGCCTAATTGTGGGCATTATGCCTAGATGTGTTCTTCATCCTAATTATACGCTGGCTCAATGATTTCTGATGATTTTACTGCCAATTGCTAACCAATAGCATAGGACCGTAACAAACCGCTTTGTTCATTAAAGCAAGTATTCTCAAATGGCCTGGTTTTTTAATTTTTCATTTGAAAAATTAAAATGCCAGAATCAAATAGTATAATACTTGGTTTTCTTTGTATCTCATGCTTTATGGATCTTATTCAAATCAAAATGAAGATGCTAAAGAACCTTTTCTTTAGTGTGGTATAGTTGTGTGAAAGACTGCAAGTTTCAGCATTCAGCTCAGTGATGTTCCTGTTTTCCTAGAAACATTCTGACCCAACCTAATTGCAATTAGTACTTAACATCTATTTTTAAGTCTCTGACATAGTGCAACTACTACATGTTAGAATTCATGATCTACGGAATTTGTCAGGATATCCAAGTGATTGAAATAAAATCTCCTGTGTAAACAGAACCAGAATTAGTGAATTTAAGGTCCCACCTTCACCTATGAATTAATGAATATTTCATGGATCTTTCTTATCTTTAATTTTATATCAAACCACAATGTTTGGACTGACTTTTTAGGCTTGCTAGGCTGCTTCTTGAAAAATGTAACATCGGGTGTTTTTTTTCACTTGAAAGGTCCCTCTTTGTGTATTCTCACTTGCCAAGGGTCTGACTGCAAGATGATTAGTTTCACCAGCTCTGGAGAAGCACTTGAACTTGAATAATTCTACCAGACACCTGGACCTGAAACTTCTACCAGATTTAGTACTTAGAACTAAAAATAGTTTAATGAGTTTCAGTGTGTATAGATTCCAGCAAAAGTGACTACATCTGTTTGCAACAGTGTGCTGTACCAGCTAGCAATCTGCAGGACTGGTTGCAGACACAGACTGTTCTCCACTTTTAACAATTTCAGGTGCAAACAGACAGGAGAAAAGGGCTTGAACAGTAGTCCAATGCTCCAGTTCCAGCAGTGAAAAGCCACTGGTGCTGAAGTGGATGCAAGCTAGTGTCTATAGGCAGAAATACTTTTTAACAGATCATGCATCACATATAAGACAACAAAAGTTCACTACCAGATATATAACTCTTTATTAGTTGGGGTTTTTTTGGAGGTTTTTGTTGTTGTTATTGTTGTTTGGTTTTTTGTGGGTTTTTTTGTTTGTTTAACCAGAGAAGAACTAAAAAAAGAATATTGCTTGGCAAGAGGCTGATGTTGGGAGAATTTACATAGTTCTCAGCAACATCTGCCTTTCTGTGGTTAGAACTGCAGGTTTTAGCTAACCCTCTTCTCTGCTTGTATCATTTGTGTGTGGTACTTTCATACTATCACTGTAAGCATAGAGCTAATTCATGTCAAAAACTTTTCTGCAGTATGCAGTGCAAAAAACAATAAAGGACATATTTATGACCTGAAAAACTAGGAAATATTGTTAATCTGGACCAAATTTGATTGTTTGTGATGTTTTAGGCCAGATAAGAGACCAGAATTTTAATCTGAATATTTTTTTTTATTTTGCTGTTCACTAGGCAGGCAGTTGTTATGCCTTTGAAAATATTTATCTCTGAGAAAGCACCGCAGTCCGATACCAAAAATATAGACATTTAATTTTATTCTTTTAAGAGAAGAGCTTCGCCAACTTTAGTTACTTCATAATCCTTAATACGATGTCCCTGAAAGTCATAAATATCTGTGACTGATTTTTTAAAAGTATGGTCAAGTCATTAACATTAGTGCTGCACTCATTCATGCATTTCTTTCAGTTTATTCAGTGAACAATGCTTTGTGAGAGGGTGTATTTTCTGTTAGATTTCCTCTTTTTCACAGGCATAAAACCCAATAAAGACATACACAAGGTGAATTTAACGATTTTATGTTTTCCAAAGTGCAGAATTAGGAATTTTCATATACTGTTCTTAAAGTATATATTAAGTAACAGTTTATAAAAAGAAGTGCCTTTGTGAGAATTGGCTATTTCTGAAGAAATGCAAATGTGATTTATATTCAAACCTAATATGTGACCTTATTTAAATGCAATATTTTTATTCTTTATAGTAAGTAAATTCTGCCATCTTGTTTCGAAACACTGTGTATTACCTTAGCTAACACACTTGCTGATAAGCATGTGTTTGCTTTTATTAATAATTGCATTTTCATGCTTGCAACGAAAGAACAGGATTTCTCATGGTAAAAGGTAAAGCAAATTAGGGCATAAGAAGGCCCAGCTGAGTCAGAGCAACGGGCCATTCAGCTCAATGTTCTCCAGCTGAGAGCATGGCAGTGGGAAGTGCTATTTAGAGAACGGCATTCTTCCTCCTCTTCTTTAGTGTTCTGGAACTGCTGTTTTAGGAGTGTTAGCAGGTAAGATCTTGGTTTTGCTTTTTTAGTTTCCTTTTATGCCCTCATTGATCGTGAGGTGTTTTTTTGTATTCTATTTTTAATTTACGGGTACCATTTGTCTCCACAACCTTGAGATGTAGTAAGAAATTATAAAGAGTACTATGGTCTCTCTGTAGTTTTTGATTTTTACTTGCTTTAAAATAGTCTTTTGCTAGCCTTATCAAGTGGTTCTTAGTTCTAGTATTATGTGTTTTAGTGAGTAATGGTTCTGCATTTATTTATTCATTGCATTCAGAAATTTTTGAAGTTTTAATTGTGTTCTTTCTGTGTTGCTATCTCCAAATTAAGGAGCCTTAGCCGCCTTAATTTTTCATTATAGGGCAGCTGCTGCAAGCCTTCCATCATTTCAGTTGCTCTTGTCTGTACTTCACTGGAGTCCCCTGTACTTTAGAATCTAGTTCAGCTGTGTCCTTCTTGAGATGTGGAGTTGCATGTGCTGCTCAGGATATGGGCTTGCTAGGGCTTTCTGGAGGGGCCTTTTATAAATGTAATCTCTGCCATATTCTTAATGCCTTTCCTGAGGACACCTGATGCTTAGTTTTTTCACTTTGAATCCTGCTGTATATTGAGCTGATGACATTACAGAAAAATCAACAGTGACTCTAGGAACTGTTTCCATTGTTGTCTCTTTCAGTTTTGGAAGATGGTTTAGATTATTGTTTATATGTGGTTATGAACTTAGAAGCTTGTATGCTGTCTTTTGCATGCTCAGTCTCATAGAATTGTAGAATTGCTTAGGAGGGAAAGAACCTCTGAGATCATCAAGTCCACTACTGACCCAAGTCTCTAAGCACCACATCTGTACCTCCAGGGGTGGTGGCTCAACTGCTTCCCTAGGTAGCTTGTTGCAGTGCTTGACAACCCTTTTAGTGAAGAAATTTTTTCTAATATCCAATGTAACTCCCCTGGCATAACTTGAGGTTGTTTCCTCTTGTCCTGTTGCTTGTTACTTGAGAGAGGACTGACGCCCACCTTATTAAAACTTCCTTTCAGGTAGTTGTAGAGACTGATAAGGTCCCCCCTTGGCCTTCTCTTCTCCAGACTAAACCCCAGAATCTTCAGCTGCTTCTCATAAGACTTGTTCTCAAGAACCTTCACCAGCTTTGTTGCCCTTTTGATACTCTCCAGCACCCCAGTGTCTTGTCTTGTAGTGAGGAGTCCAACACTGCACACAGTATTTGAGGCACTGCTTCACCAGTGCTGAGTACAGGAGGACGATCACTGCCCTTGTCCTACTGGCCATGCTATTTCTGATACAGGCCCAGATGCTATTGGCCGCCTTGGCAACCTGGGCACACTGCTGGCTCATGCTTGTATGATTTCTCTCTGCTGCTTATAAATACTTCATCTACCTCTTCATCCTGGTCAGGTGGTCTGTAGCAGACTCCCACCATGACATCTGCCTTGTTGGCCTTCCTCCTGTTCCTTACCCATAAACACTCAACCCTATTGTCACCATTGTTAAGCTGCAGACAAAATGCTCCTTGATATGTAGGTGTACCCCACCGCCTTTCGTTCCTTGCCTGTCCCTTCTGAAGGGTTTATAGCCATCCATTGCAGCACTCCAGTTGTGAGAGCCGTCCCACGGTGTTTCTGTGATGACAACTATATTGTAGTTTTCCTGCTGCACGATGGCTTCCAGCCCCTCCTGTTTGTTGCCTGTGCTGTGTGCCTTGATGTAGATGCACTTCAGTGTTCTGCTATCAATCCTGCCACCTTTTCAGGGGGTGAAGCCTCAATTCCTATGTGACCTTTCTCGGGTCCCTCTGTGGTTTTTAACACATCAATAACCCTTGTGTCTTTGCTGTATGGATCTCCATCTCCTATCTCCACTGAGATGGCAGACCAAAGAACCTTGCTAGCACACTGTGCCTTATCTCTAGCAAGGCTGGTTTTATCCCTCCCCTGCTTCCTTAATACCTATGTAGAAAGCTTAGTATCGTTTGCCTACTGTGTGCTCACCCTGTAAACCACTTCCTACAAGTCAGTGATGTTGAATAAAACTGGTCCCAGCAGTGATTCGTGGTGGACTGCCCTTCTGACTCATCTCCATGGTCATGGAAAAGTGACCATTAAGTCCTGCTGTTTGATTCCTGCTTTTTGATGAGTTTTTTATCTCCAACTCTTTAGTTGATCCAGCGATAACTTAGTTTTTCTACTAATCTCTGATGTGAAAACTTATCAGAAGCTTCTTAAAAATCCAAATTTTACTCCCCCCCTCCCGCCTTGATCCCCTTAAATACTGGCTTACTGATACCTGATGAGATCCCTAGGAGGCTTGTAAACAGGGTTTCTCTTAGCTATATTTTAGATATAGATATATATATATAGTAGTGCTGACTGTGTCAATAGACTTAATCTTTTCATGTGCAAGGTTGAAGAGTGATGCTTTAGTCTGGTTTTCAGAAGGTTTTTTTGTTTGTTTTGTTTTGTGAAGAATTGGTGCCTGAAGGTGGCCTTGGTAACAGTTGATATTTTCATAACAGAATAGCATGATTGTGAAAGAAGATGTAACACTGCGAAGGGCCCAGTCTCACCCTGGGCATTTTACCAGTTTTGGGATTAATTTTACCCTGACTAAGTTGCTCAGGTTTTCAAACCCTCAAAGGTCCTAACTACTGACACCTACTACATTCTGTGGACAGGCTGAATTTGTAACTGGAATTTCTGTACACAAGACTTTTTTTCTTAAAGGAAAAAGAAAAGAAAAAAAAAACAACAAACAAACCAAAACCCTATGATAGAAATAAACATGGATCTCTGATTCTGTGTGAGCATACCCATGGCCTTCTCTTCTACCTTGTTGCAGTCTTCTTAGTTTTGGGAACAATTATAAATGTTACGCTGTGTAGCAACTTGGGCTTCTTATGCTCACATGAATATATATTTCTATTAAACACGTTAAAGATGTTCTTATGCTGGGGGGATTTTAAGGCTTTAGAGTTAAACACACAAAAAGAACATTGCAATTGCCACCAGTTGTAAGCAATATAAGTTTCTAATTTCATAATTACATAACATTCTTCACTATACTGGGCCTTTATTTAGTGTTCAGATGCAACTGGTAGTAATAAACCATAAGATTAGAAAACCTGAAAAGCTCTTCCAATGCACTTTCCCAGGAAAAATACATTTATTTGCGTACAGTGTCCTTTGTGGGCCTACATTTTTGCTTCCCTATTGAAGGGCTCTGTACAGTCAAGGAATTGATCGCTTCATAGTAGTCTTTTGTGCTCTGGCTGATGATTTAAAAAAAGTATTATTTTGGCTAACTTTTTCTGGTCATTAAGAGATTTATGTTGTCTTAATGTTGCTTGTTATTGACTATGTTGAAAGTTTCAGGTCTTCTGATGCTGTCTTGTTTGAAATCTTACATCTGTGAATACAGGTGACTGCTTTTACGTGGTACTTATTTTCCTGGCCAGAGTTTTATTGAGCATGAGAAATACTTTGAGGCTGATGATAATGCACATAATGAGGTTTCATGTCTGTGTGTATATATAAAAATGCACATAGGCAACATACAGCTTGCTTTGCAGATTTTTTTCAATACTTGAGTGTATGCAGCCAAGACATGTTTGTCAATTTTCAAGGTAAATGTTTTGGCAGCTCATTGGTGGATGTTAGGAAAGTGCTAATGTTAGATGGGTGAACTGACTTTAAAGAGCAGACGAAAGAAAATAGCTCAGATTAAGTTATTACTCTTGTCATTATTAATGTGTACTTTGGTAGCTCCCAAGGTGGTACTGCTGCTGCCTGTAAAGATAGGAAAACTTGTTCCTCGCTCCAAAGAGATCACAAGAAGTGCAAGTAACAGATGACAGTTGGGGTGAGATTACAAACAAATTAAAATGAACATTTGCTATTGCCAGCTGCATGTCAAATTGTGATCGGCATTAAATTCTTTCCTCAATGTTTTGCTTTCATTAAAATGTAAGAAAAGTGAATTCAGAAATGTAAATAGTTAAGATTTACATTCCATTAATCAAATGGTATCCTCTACTCATGTATAGGGTTTCCTCAAGAGAAAATGTCCTTTATTAAAAACTCCCATACAAACACATAATTTTTTTGTTAATAGCTTGAATTTAATGATTATTTTAAACTAAATATCCAAGGCCAAACTGGGCTCAAAAGACTGGAGAAAACTTTCAGGACTAGACCAGAGTTTTAGCCAGGAGTTTGCATTATTTCAGTACTTTGAAGCATGTTGCCAAAGGGTAGCATTTTTTATCATCTAGGCTACCTAAAATAAGACTTTGATGCAACAATACCCTACACATCCTGCAAGTTTCCACAAGCCTTCATGTTCAAAATGACATTCTATTTCTGCATTTGTGTTCAAACTTGCATTAGATTCTTCTTCTGTTGTGCTTATATGAAGTGGTATACATGGAATAAAATTATTTTTACTTCTTTGTACCTGTGTAAAACAAAGACCTCTAGATTGAGCTTGTCCTCTGCAACTGCTTTGGAAATGTAAAGGTCTATTGCTATTCTTAATGTCTTGGAGTGTCTTGTATGGCTCCATTAATGCAGGAGAGTGCAGACGTTCCCATGGTCCTGTCGTATGTGGCAGCCTGTACAGGGAGCTCAAATGGCACAAGCAGCTTGCGTTTGGTACCTGAGATCGTTCTCTCCTGGACAGCTAAGAATTAGTTTCTCTTAAGCATAAAGTTAGTCAAATGATCATCTTGGATTAAATGTCTAGATTTTAGGTAGCTTACACTGTGAATAACGATATTTTTTTGAAATTCTTTTGAAAACAATGTTTCCAGATTCAGGCTTTTCCTCTCCTTGAATTTGGTTTTGTGCCCTATAGAAAATGTTTGTGCTTTTTGACTTGTGTAGTTATAATGCACAACATCAGTGAATTTTCTTGTATAGATCTGTTTTAAATCCTACATTTGGTAGCATTTTATGAATTACTAAATGATAGCTATAATCCATAGAAAGATCCACTGACTTAAGTTCTTCTTGACACAGCATGTTGCAGGATATCTAGATACATAAAATATACTTCTTTCCTAAGTTCTACTTTCAGTGGCATATTTGCTACAAAATTGCTTCCATATTATCTAGTGAACCAGTTCTACAGTCTCAGAAGCTTAATACTATTCCCTGAAAGCTCTGGGATTTAGCTGCAATTAATTTTTATTTGGGATGTATGTGATCTTTATACAAGAATTACTTTTTCCACACTAAAACTAATCACTCCGGCCAATTCCAAAATAACAAATAATGTTAGCTTAGTATCAAAGTTCAAAGTACTGGTTCAAATATAGTTGATGATTATTATATAGTTAGAGAAATGTATTTTTCCTCAATTGTTTGACTAACATTTCTTAAAGGATTTATAAAATAACTGTAGTCATTCAGAAATATTTCTGAAACTGTAGTTACTCTTTGTTTAAAAAAAAAAAAAAAAAAATAGGCCAGACAAAAGCCTTCTCTTTCGAGTTGTACTGTGTGATTTGTGTGGTGTATTGGTGGATGTTTAAGTGATGTTTAAGCTGCCATTTATAAACTCGGTAATTTTTCCTTGTTTCCGTAGAAAGGAAGGAAATGTAGTATTACTGTTTCTATTTACCACAGCATAGAGCCAGTGAAAAATAAGAAACAGAAATGAAAGGGCTTGGCATGTTCCACAAACTTGTATTGGAAATAGTCTTTATTTTGTCTAAGGAGGGGTCTAGAAAGGAGGCAAATCAGAACTAGTAAGAAAATATTGCAGGGGGGGAGGAGTACAGATTAGCTATTTTAAGCATGTGTATTCCAGGATCCTAAGGATGGTGACCACACCACCTGCAGTGATTTATGAAAAGTCATGGATAACTGAGAAGCTGTCACTGAGATAAGATAAATGTTCTGCTTATTGGAAGCATGATCCTGAAAATTGCAGCACTGTACAAGAGTTCTAACTTCAAGTCTTAGTAATATACTGAAACAAACATTGCATTTGCAAACACTCAGAGCTTGCTGAGCAAGGGCGATCAGGCACATGTAGCTTTTAAATCCTATAATAGATAACTGACAAAGGGAATGTAGGAATACAGGAAGCTTAATGTATGTAGAATTTAATGAAGTATTTGTGATAGTGGGAATTAATGAAATAGTTGTTTGCAAAGTCTCATTGAAAAATTAATGGAAATCGACTTGAATAACGCAGAGGTTGAAAACATTCCAGAAGATTGTAAACAAAAGATAACGATAAGCAACAGCATATTGAGCTGGGATGTGAAGGGCAAGAAGTGTGTGGTGAGATGTCAGAAAGGTCAATTTTATCTCTGATCTAATTCAACGTTTTCATTAGTGATTAGCAAATGATGTAACCAGCATGTTAATGAGTTTCCTGAGATAAAGATGTACTAAAGGAGCTATACAGACCAATAAAGTCAGTTCAGAGATTTAGAGGGGTTAAAAATATAAGCAAGCTATTTGACCCAAGAGGACACAAACTTGCATATGTGGGGAAAAAAATCATTAAAGCTTAGATAATTGTGGACTTGTATTAAGAGTGCATCTGATGTTGGGATAACAAAAAAATAACTGTGTGCAAGTCCTGATCAATAGGTGCCATACATCTGCAAATAGGTACGTGTGCCAGGCAAGAGGAAGATGGTGAGTGCCTTGGTGTTCTCATGTCTAGTGTTTGTACATGGATGCAGGTTGGAATTTCCACATTTGTTGTGTCCACAATAGCTAGTTCTTCTTTGTTTCTGTCATGTGCTATATTTCTTATTTTCTACTCTCCTACAGACAGTAACGTGAACTGGTATAACCAACGTGAGCAGAGGAAAAGAAAAGAATGATCTGTTATCTGAGTCCATTTTCATGGAGTTTCAGGCTGAGACAGGAAATATATCTCTAAAGAGTAAAATAGAAATTCAAAACTATGAGTAAATTTTCATAGGAAAAAAAATCAAAATGCATACCTGGGGTGTAGACTCTGAATGGTGCTTTGAATGTGTTGCTCTAACATTTGGTTACTTTGGTTATCTGATTTTGGTTAATGTTCCAAAACCAGCTTGCAACAAACTACCAGTATATCCTTCATGCTACCTCTGTTGCTCCTTCTGTTTACTTTTTTCATGGCATGACTGCTTAATGCAATTTTTTGTGCTGAAGGCCAGGATTTTCTAGTACAATTTATAGTTCAAGCTGAAAATTACCTTTCAGGTAGCTGGATCTTTCCTTTTCCTCTGACTGTTTCCTACCTATGAACCCACAGTGACCTGGATTAGCAGTAGATCCGAGAGCTACAAAAGCTGCCCTCTTTTCCAGAAAGTGAGAAAACAAAATCTAGGCAGAGGTATTTAAAAACGTTTAAGTATACTTTATGTAAGGCTTTAAGTGTTTATCCTACTGTGCAATGGAGTCTCAATACTTGAAATCTCAAGGCTCTGAACCATGCGATAAAGCGCAGCAGAGCTGGATGGCTTCCCCACACCACTTACTAGTGGAGATGGAAAGAACTTCTTTTCTATTTGTGTTGATTTCCAGACTCTCACCTTGAAGAAAGACATGCTGTTATCAGCTGAGAAGAAAAATTGCAAAAACACCAAATAAGAGTAATCACGTTTGTCTGGGACATTATCAAATTCAAAGTCTGATTCCTTCCCTCGTCCCCCTTGCTTTCTGACTTCGGTTGTTGTGTTCTTACACTGAGAAGGAAGGTAAAATCTACCTTTTATTCTATAAATTGGAAACGGATGCTAGGTTTCTGTAACACGAGTGATCTCGCAAATGTTGCTGTGCTGCATGTGCTGGATCTAAGCAACATGTACTTATGCTGAATAAATAAAATACAGAATTCTTGGGTCTCATAACTTGTTTTCCCCCATATTATTTCATCTGCTAAAAGCCATATGGAGTGTGAGAGACATCTTGGCCAGAGCTCACATGAGTAGCCTGGCTATTCTTAGCTTATGTATCAAAATAGAAAGCTGTGTGTTTCTTGGACAGTTGAAATGGAATATGATCAATGCTTCAGGTTAAAACTATCTCAATTTTTCTTTCATTTTGTGTATAACTTTCCATATGCTTATGATTATAGCATAAAAACATGTCTACAATGTTCCTTTAGATAGCTCTGTAATCACTAGCATACAAATTGTGCTGTCATGCACAGCATTCATTTTAAACTTTAATGTATGTGGATATATATGCGCAGATACCTAAACATCTAGTAAATATTGTAAATCCATATTTAGGCATATACTGCTTTATAGACTTGCTTTGCATTTCAGAACTGTGAATGCTACCAGCACAGCTGGGAACGAGGAACCTTTATTTACCTCATTGTGGATTGGTAGTTAGGTATAAGCTAGTTTTTGACATCCTAGTGTTTTCCTTCATGTATAGATTACTTTTGCTGATATTAGAAGACAAACGATAGGAGAACTTTTTCAGACTTGGAGGAAAAAGGTGGAGCTGTCCTCTTAATCTAAATCCTACTTGAAAATCATAGCATTAAGGATCAGTTTTCTGTGTTGTTAAACGTATTTACAGAGAAATTATCTATAAATGATGCTAAAGCTCTGCTAAATTACAGTTGGGTATTTTCTTATTAAAATATTTGGCTGATGCGCTCTAGGCTGTATAGCTTGCACTAGGCACCTTGCAATTTAATACATCCTTTTTATTTTCACACAAAGGATATATAATGCAGAACGCTTCAGCACAGGGTGTTTACAACACCTGGTCACGAGTCTAGTCATCTGTGCTTTTCCTTCCATAAACTGGAGTAGCATCGGATACCCAGGAGAGGGCACCTGTGGCCCTCCAGTCAGCCTGTGCAACCCACAGACCGCAGGGCAGCGTTCTTGGCACTGGGAGGGGGGGAGGGGCGGGGGGAAGGCTTCAGAGAATCTTACCTGAATTGAGCCGAAGTACTCCTAAGCACTTATGGGTTACACATGGTGTCGGTTTGGAGATGTGGTTGCAGGTTTCTGCAATTAATTGGCATGCTTATCACAAGCTGTTAGCAAAAAGAGACTTTAAAGTGCTTTCACAACTGCTGCTGGTGGCAGCAGAAAGCCACCACTAACATGAGGGCCAAAGCACTTTTGGCTCAAAATTCAGTCCAGCCTGTTAGGGCTGTTAAATATTTAGACAGTGGTGCTGGGATCTGGGGGGCAAGAAAAGTGGGTTTTCTATGTTTGCTGGATGAAAAAAAAAAAACCAACAACAGAAGGTTCATGGGATGTTGTACTTGATATGGTGTAATTCAGTATTTTGAGGTCTCATATGGAAAAAATACGAAATCTGCAAAAAACTTTGGCTGTTGAAGTGTTTAGCCTCCAGCTAGTTACAGCTGTGAAACCAAGGTAGGTATTTAAGTATGATAGATAGACATGAGGTTGTTAGATCACAGAGCATCAAAACCATGGCACCCAGGTTCTAGTACATGAACACATCGGGCACATTGATGCTTGAAGAGTCGGTAGTCAAGTTAGGAGGACTAGTCTAAGACACTTTAAGTTCTATGCCAAATAGATGAGACATAAGATGTAATAACTTTTTGGGTGGATGTGTTAATGTGTGTGAGGTTAGAGAAATAAAACTTCATCTTAGCTTTTTCTTAAAATACCTGGGTTTGGTAGCAGAACAAACACTTTGAAAATGCCCATGTTGCAAAACATCATACAGTCAGTAGACAAATTAAATTGCTTTTAAAAGTAATTTTCAGTTAAATAGATCTTTTTTTGTTTAAAGACAGTGGCCATGAAAAGTTACAGTTGAACTGAGACCGCGTATTGCTGTGCAAAAAAACCCCCAAATCAACCCACCCCTAGTAAATCACTCTTCCAGGGGTCACTGAATCTTTCTAACCATGTCTGCCTTTGGTGTTTAATTGGAACTAACAGGACAGACATCTGAGAAACATGAACTTGTATCATGTGTCAGGTACAACATTCTGAAGAGTAGAATTTCATGCTCTTATCAGCCAGAAACATTGTTTTAATGAATTGCAATGCCAAATGTGCTTTTTGTTTTTTTTAAGAATACTTTGTTATATTTTAGTGGAGACATTTTTAAAATTTGAAAAATGTATGTCTTATAGCTACTGTATACAGAAGGTTGGAAACAAATGTTGGTAGGGTAGAAAATTACTATTTCAACAGTTATTGATGCCATTTAGTTTCCAATAAATGAATGTCTTTCATGATTACATCAGTTAAAACTTTTCTGTTGATGATAGAAGTGCTAGGTGAGTGTGCACTCCCTTTCTATGAGGGTGAGTGGAGGGATGTCTCACAGTGGCATCTTTGTTTTTTCTTTTTACTGACTACTCTTTTTGCATTAGTTTTACTGAATGAAGGAATCAATCCTATAACCTTTTAGCAACTCTCCTTTCAGTTGCTGCAGTGATGCTGGGGCTATTGTGATGTATGAGGAAAGAATTAGCTTTTGGGAAGAGACTACTAGATCAGCTGGTGTGGTTTGGAGGAAAGGGAGAAGCTATCTGATAGAGTCCTCCTGACCTGGAAGTTTGCTTGTATGTATTGAACAATATTAGTTGAGAAGCCTCTTCTCCCTATGAATCTTGCTTTGCTTAGTTTTTCCTCTGAGATTTCAGCATATCAAATTAATTGAATAACACCAGATACAATTTGTAAAGTAGTATCCTCAAATTCATTCCAGTTATCCCTCTCTACTGTATTTCTCACCAGTGCCCTCTTGAGTTCTCATTAAGTGAAACTTGATGAGCTGTGATGATAGCAGGGTCGCCTTCCCTGATTCACAAAGAAGCTGCTGAGCAACAATATTCTACAAAGGATTACAGAACTAATCCCTTAATTTCTTTCCTCCAAAGACTGTGTTGCTTATCTTGTCAAGCTGGCATGACAAAAAGAAAAATGGCAGTTTTTATTAACATATCTGTACAGTACCTGTGGCTGAGATAATCGTAAACTTAGACTGTCATATTTTTAACACTGACTGAAAAACAGGTAATAAAAAGAAAATAGCTGTATGCATCCACGGGAGATAAGAGACACCTAGAAGATACTTGACTGATTAAGAGGGTGGAGCTGTGCTGTATTAAATTAGCTGAAGATTCTTTCCCAAATGAAAATTCTATGTGTTGAAGAGCACACACCAATGTTGCAAAAAAAGGCTGCATGGAAAATCTTGAGTACATCTCCTATGAGATGATGGGGTAAGGAATCGGGGGTGGGGTGGGGTGTGAAGAGGTGGGCAGGATGTCCATGCATGTTAGTAATGTATTACAGTTCTGAAAACCCTTGAAGGCCCAGCCTTCTATCTGCTTTAAGAAAAATAAATAAATAATTCCTATGCATTTAAGTGTTGGGCGGATGTCTGTTATCATAAACTTAATGTTCTTGTGTTAAATCCAACAGGATTGTTCACGATTCATGTCTGTAGTACCAGGAGCACCTTATGAAGAACAGTCAGAGGACTATTACAATAATGATTATGCATCCTTTCCTGGTGTAGATGGGAAGGTGTTATATAGTTATATTGCATGACAGATACATAAACTACTGTTGTAACTAGTAACTAGTATCATTTTTTTCATACCTTCTGTCATTAGAATGAAGAACATGAGAAGGTGCTAGCAGTCCTTTCTGATAGAAAGTATGATTCTAACCAAAGCATCACTTATATTTCTTGATCTTTTCAGAGACATTCATTAGTAGCAGACTCATGACTGAATCTTGAATAAGTGTGAATCTGCCCTTGGTATATAATGTATATGATGAACAGAGTTGGCACTAATTAATACATCCCACCACTCTTTCTTCAGCTTGCTAGAAGTATTTTTCTGCTGGAAAGCTGTCCAAGTGTTTTTGGCACAGACATTTGTCATGGTTGTTATTAACCATAGTAAAAGTTAAGTATTCAAACTTTTTCCTGAGGCTCTGGATAAGTGGTTTTAAAGATTAAAATAAGACAGCAGAAAACTCTCCATGAAGTCTAACCTGCAACACATGACATTCAAAGTCATTTGTAGTGGTAAGGAACTCGGGAAAACTACTTCAGGTTGTAGAAGTCTGATGAGAGAGCAGATAGTTCATAATTTAACCCTGCTGTAGGTAGGAGTGAATAGGGAATGGTGTGGACAAGAGAATAATATCTTGTGATTATGCGGAGCCTGGGCAGAGACTACTATAAGCTCTGATATCACACATTTGATTTGTTACCTAAAACATGCACATATGATATATTGCCTAGATTACTGTCAATTGTTCAAAAATAACTTACCAATTTTTGGTGTAATGACCTGCCTTATTCTTTAAAACTGTTCCCAATTCTCATGTCAACTAACAGGCATTTGATTCTGTTAGAGGGTACCAGAAGGTATGGGATGGCTAATAGAATTTTTGTAGCTAGTGTGGTCATTATCTTTTGTATGCAAAAACCGCTTCACATGCAAAACAAAATAGCAGGGTGTTCCAATATGGTTAACACTGAACTTAATCTTAAAGGTCTTTTCCAACCTAAATGATTCTTTGATTGTATAATGTTTTCTTAACTGGTGGATATCATATCCTTTTGACACTAGTGGATTTTATTTCTTTGAATCAACACACCAAAGTGATATTAATGAATATGATCTACTTTAGCAGCAAAACTGATATGCTTAAGAAAGTCTTTGTTGGTTTAATCTCTTTTTGCAGTCTGTCACTAGCTGCTGCCATCTCCAATAAACTGATTCTTCTATCATTCCAGGCACCGACTGTGTTTCCTCCTTCTACCAGTTCACTCTTGTGCCATACTGGTTCTTGCCTTAATTTGACTTCAGTCTGTCTCCACTAGCTTTGCTCCCTCTGCTTGTCTCCAATATAAACTATGTCATGATTACATATAATCTGAGAAGTTTGAATCTTAATTGCTCTGTATGTCTCTTCCTGTACTTCTTCCCTTTCAGTGCTTCCTGATGTGCTCCTGTGAATTTCATTCTTTGCGTCTTAATCTGGCTTTAGATTTATTTGTACCAGAAGCATAGTAGTAAATTCTCATTAGAAATACTACTAAATAAACAGGCTGATTTACTGCGTTTACTGTCAAGGCTTCTTATCTGGTGGTTCTGGTTCTGATAATAAGCAATTACCTCTGAGCAACAAGTTCACTCCTGTGCTTCTCTACTCAGTTCTCCAATTATTTTGTCCTCTCTTAATAGAGTGATTTGGAGAAAATTACTTGATTAGAGTTAGTAAAAAATAGAACTGTATAAATACCGAATATTTTTGGCTGCAAGGGACCTCTGAAGTTCTCTTATTCCCACACCCTGCTCAAGGTAGGTCCAGTCATCTCAGTTTGTTCAGCTGAGTTTTGAATATATAAAAGGACACAAATTGTGCAATGTCCCTGGGCAGCCTGTCTCGGTATTTGTTCTCTGTGATCCCCTGCCTGCACCCAGGATTTGGTATTGTTGCTGAATCCGTGCTCTCCTGTTGTTCAGGAGTCTTTTGCTTGGAAGTAGAAGTAAGTTTACCACTCCAGAAAATTCTAACGGTAACTTTTCTTAGCACTACACTTGTCGGAGAACTTAAATAAAAATTATTCTTCATTTTAGAAAAAATTGCATATGAAAAAATTCAACGAAGCACATAACTACAAAATTAAAGGAAGAATAACATAAAACTGTCCTAATTGTATTGTCCCATGGGTAACAATTCAATGTGGCTTTTGGCAAATACAGTAGTGATATAATAGCTATAATTTCAATGTTTTTGATCTTTCCCTGCATGGGTGGTATTTTGGGTATTCAGTAACTGTTTTCATTGAGACTGAAGTGAAGAACAGGACAGCTGCATTTTCAAATGTTGAAGCACAAATTCTCTGACATGTAGAGGTATATTAACAGGCAACTCTTGAGTCAATATAGACTTAGGTGCCAAAGTACCTCTGAGTAAAAGAAAAATCAAGAACCAAGAAGAATATGGGAAACTACTATATGATTGAATATGATAGCATTTTATCATAGCTGATAAAACTGTCTGCAGATTAACCAGTCACAACTAGAACAGCATATGGAATCTACAACTACAACCATTCATGGTGGGATATGCTCGCTCCAAGTGCTGTTATAATTCCTACTATGCAGATCTCAGTTCTATAACCCTGATGAATAGATGGGTACTGCCTTTGCATTATTATTACTGTATGACTAAGGCTATATATGCTTGTTTAAATCCAGCTTTCAGAACTGAAACTAAGCTCTAATCTAAGGCTTCCACAGGGCACATCTCCATATATATGTGTGTAGCTTAAAAATCTAAAGGGGCAAAGGTAACCTGCTTGGACAGCCAAATTATATGGGCCAGGTTATCTCCATATCTTCTTCTTTCAGTCTGAAATGGTATTAGTTTAACTTAATTTTAGACTCAGAAGACAATGGAAGCTAAAAAATTTTTGGATTAATTTTCATCTTTCCAATATCTCTTAATCCTACTTAGTCTTTCTGTCTGATCAGATTTGTTTTCAAAGACTGAGTGATTAATCCTACCTGTCCTGAGAACGGAGCTGAGACTTAATTTCTGATAGCTGCCAAACACTCACAGAGTAGGCAAACCTGTGAGAGTAGCAAGATGATTTTGGAAGAAATTTATGGAAAGAGTGGATCTACCCACTTCATTTTGCTTGATTTATATCTTGCAGCAGATTTGGGTGAATAGAGTAACTTCTGTGCTTTTGTTTGGCTGTTCTGCACTTTCCTTTTTGGTAGAGGTGATGATTTTGGTGCATGTTTAGAGCATTCGGCTGTATTTCTGCCATTTGGCTCTTGCTAGAGTTGTTGGTCTGTGCCTGCTAGGTAGGAGGAGCTTTTCCTCAAAATATGTTTCTTGATGCTGACGTCTGAAGTTCAAAAGGCGGCTTCCTCCAATACCTTGGTCTTTCAAATTTGTCTCAGGTTTGTGTACACAGTTTAATGGGATTTGCAGTCTTCAAAAACCCAACAAACCACAAACCCCTCTGTCCTTGTTAGTTTTGTCTGAACTCTCTTTTAAAACTATACAAGATCAAGTCACAACACAAAAACTTTCTAATAAAGGAAGTCTTTGAGAGGTGGAAAATATGGTCACCAAAAATCATAAAGCAGTGTAACAATTCCAAATTATATTTAATAGTTTATTTTAATCTTGATGGTTCTCTTCCAAGAATCTCAAAAGTTTTGGCCTTGAAGGCAAAGTAAAATGATATGCCCAATGTTCCTTGACTGTCTGACACAGAGTAGCCTGAAAGTTTGGCATGTTACCCCTGTTTCCCTGTCCTAAGTGTCTCTTTCCCTCTTTGCTCCAGATAAAATCTGCTTTATGTTTTCTTCTGAAGCTTAAGAAATGTAATTTCCTTTTTCTTATGAATGCTCTTGATTGATGTATCTTTGTTAAAGTTGATGTGGTAACTTGGGGGTTCTTTGCCAGTTTTCTTTGGAATTGCTTCTCTTGTCCTCTTTGACTTTAGGAAATAGTCATGGAATCACTGAAAACCACTGAGTTCTTCCTAAAGAGCAAGTCTGAAGATAGCACTTCAGTCAGTACTTAAATTTGGCTTTGTGTTGCCCCAGAAGGAATAATAAATATTAATATATGATCTGCAGTTCATTTGCTTAATAAATCACTTTCAGGCCAAATCCTGGGCTTTGGAGATCTTCCAGTTTACTTTGCCCCTATTTAACGTGCCAGGTCTGTTGAGATACTGCATTTGCCTTGCTGCAGGCTGTTACTGCAGCAGTTGGGTAAAACTTGTCAGTAGATAAATGCTTTTGATGTGTTTACAGTAATGTTCATATTGATAAATATATGTCAGCATGTTATGCTGTGGCCTGAGCTTTACTGGTTGTTTCTTATTGTGTGCTTCTGTATCCTTACTCCTTTGGAAAACAAGGGAAATCATGTTGCTGATTAAATAGCTATCAAAGCTGAAAAATCTTGGAATGGGGGTAAAGCACTTTGGGTTTAGTAGGCCATGCCTCTTTTTCTGTATATAATATATAGGCATAAGTACTCAGCATTTCTAACCTGATTGTGTCAAATAAACCTTATCCAACATATATACAGCAAAAAGATGAGATATGAGTCAGGAGAAAACTCATTTAAAAAAGCCATTAAAATGACAGCTGTCTTCTAAAATATTAACAGAAACCTTTTTATATGTGCTGCTGTGGCAGATGGGATGGAAGTAAAGGCAGCTTTAGGAGGGTTAGGATCCCCCAAAATCTTGCAGATCCCACATTCTGAACAAGTGGTAAAAATGAGCAGTTGATAGTCTGTCTTATCATTGCAGAAAAAAGAAGCAAAAAATAATTGTTCTTATTGTTATAAATGCAGAGTCAATTTTTAGTTTTATATGATTTATTTATGGGGTTAATAAAAGCCAAGTAAACAGCGCTGGGTGTGCGGGGAGTCAGGGCTCCTCTAATACGTGCACGTGCTATATCGGGTGGCTCGTTTTTTATGTTCCTAAGCTAATACATATTCATCACTCTTTCTAAGAAAGACAGGGTTATTACAATTAGTTTCTGGAATTTGATCCCTTCCACTGGCACATGCGTATCAGTTCTTGGTGGTCCCTCTGGGGGTCGTTTGGGCTCGCAGTCTTCCTCCCAGGCTTTGTCCTCCAGTTGTCCTTCAGTTTCCTTTTCTTCCTTATTTGGTAATCTCTTGGCTGGATGTCAGAGACTTGTGTAGCATCCTGGGCAATAGCTAACAGCCATTTTGAAACTCCTTTGTTCTCCTGTCCCCTAGATCCAGGTCCTCAATGTTTACCTTTTAAACCCTCTATTGGCATGAATTGCTGGACCATTTCTTACGTTGTGCTCATCCACGTCCAACAAACAGAACTGGAAAAAGATCCCGGAGGACTATTCCTATAGATGTGAGCAGTGCCCGTCATAGATTTGAAGTAACTTTTTATGTCTTACGTGGTTGGGTACTTGAGTTATGCTTCAGTAATTTCAGAACTGCTATTTAACTCTTTTTAGTTTAATTGCTGAGAGTAGCAGTAAAATCTCACTCATTTAACAACCAACATTAGGATAGGAAATTCATAAAGGATTATCATCTCTGAAAGAGCAAGGTTTTTTTTTGGTTTTTTTTCTCCCCCCAAGTTTCCTTAGGTACCTTAGATGTCACTGATGACCTGGAGTTCCTTGGCAAACTGATAATCTTGGTTTTCTTAATCTATTAATTAAAAGTTAAGGTATTGATGTTCATGTAAAAAGGTTTAAAAGCTAAAGGGATTTAGAAATGGATAATTACTTCTATGCTTTCAGTGAACTGGAAGGCATGGGATAACATGAGCAATGGTGAGATAAATGCTATTGCAAACCTCAAAGTTCAACCTTTACTTTGGCGTGCCTCCTGACTCTTGAATATGTAATTGCATAACCTTTAAATTATACTCAAGTAATCTTCAGTGCATTTGGGAAGTGGGATTGTTTTAAGACATGTACAGGAGAAAGGTGAGAATCAAGGAGTGAGTGTATGTATATAATTGTGCATGTATGCATATATAAGTACAAAGTAACTGAGCAGCAGTAAACCACTCTCTTCCAAAATCTTCTGGAGGTCTAAGTGATAAGTCTCTTATGACTGAAATTTAAGGAAAGGTATGGGTTTCAGACTGGTAAGCTCTCATCAAACATCCTTTTCACTTCAGCAGTTTCATAGTGAGCAATGCTTAGATGACTGAATCTAAATTTCTTTTCCATTTTGAACTCATTTTACTTCTCAAAAAATATTAGTGATATTGACACATTCCCCAAATGTCAAAATAGGACATCATTTTTTTTTATGCCTGGAAAATACATAAATGTGCTGGCCTTTACAAATAAACTATGTTCATTGTGATTTTCCTTGAAAATCAGCAGTTATTAACTAAAAACCATATTTATGAAACGCATAATGGAAGGGCCTAGTCTTCCTTATAGGTGTTGCGTGTTGGCATAAATGTCTTTTACAAAGTTCCAGCTTCTTGGGAATCTATATTAGTGTAACGCATGATTTACTTAATTACACAGGCATTAACAGGTAGGGAAAGCCACATCTATTGGATAAAATTAATATCATTTTCAGATTTTCTTACTGAAAATACAAGACTTTGGAGTAATATAACACAAGTACATAACCACTGAATGTCTTAAAGTATGATGGACAGATCATGTAGATACATATGTCCATCCGTGTACTTCTGCAAATGTGTTGATATTCAAGAGAAAAATGTATATTTAGTAAACAAAAGACAGCATCGATCTTATTTCACTGTTACTAGGCTTAAAATTAAAAACCTGTTGAATAACAAATAATGCTATTTAGGAAGTAAAAAGTAAAGCCTTACAGCTATTTGAGCGTATCAAGCTTTAAACTATACACAGTTGAGAAACAGAACAAGGTCTTAAAAAGATTAGTCGGGATGAGTTTGGTACAATAGTCTGGGTGATGCTCTGAATAATTAGAAAAGATGAGGTGGGCACCTGAAGGAGACCATCAAGTCATTAAATCATTGAACAAACAAAATTGAAAGGTCTATTCCACTTAGATGCCAGTTATTATGAATGGAATGACTGGGTGTCTAAATCAAATGAGTATGTAAAGATGTTGTGTAACCTCTCGCAAAAACTGTATAAAATACCAAACTTCTTACTGAAAACTTTGGAGCTAGTTTGTCCGGTGCAAATCGGCTAGCTCCCCAACGTTGCACGAAATAAACACCTTTGCTGCTTAAAGACAAAACTGGTCTCTGAGCAGTTACTCTGTGCTGTTTTGGCATCGGTTGATATATGAAAAGTCTAAGACTCTCCAGACATTACATGTGAACCTCCCTCACGGTGTAGGGAGGGGAGATTTCCACTTTCTTTAGTATAAACTTTCTTAAATGTGACAGTTAACAGTGGTAACCTCCTTAATCTGTAATGCAGCTGTTTTTCTTCATAATATCTTGTTGGGGAACTTCCATAGGAAATGAGAGGACAGGGTTGGTGTGCAGATATAAAGGCTACTAGAGAGTGAGCAAGACGGTAGGAGTAGACAGTGAGGAAGAACTTACTGAACTGAGTTTAACTGTGGGAAAAGGGGGGTTTCCCAACCCCCCGTAAGGCAGGAATAGGAAAGACGTGACAGGGACTCAAAAGAAGGCACGTTACCAATGGTAGATATATTTAAGAATGAAATTGAGCTGGAATCATAAGCTACTACTGACCTACTTCTTGAATGTAAATATTGAGTAAGAAAATAAAATGGCATTTTCCTTGTATGACACTTCTTTAAACTTTTTTAAATCATTTGTCAATTTAGACCTGTTACCTACATAAAACCAAAAAGTTAAAGCTGGTGTTTTTCCCAGGCACTTCTCAACTTCAGGAGTAGCAAATACCTTACTGTGCTTTTAATAAAGCAAACTGAAGGACAAATAGTAGAATGCATTTCAAAAAGATTCGTTGGGATGTAATTTACTTCAGTGTAACTTGCTAGTGGTGTACTTGCTAATCAAAAGCACATGATGATAAATGACACTTTCATATTCTGGAAAATCCAAGTGAAAAGAAAGTTACAGATTTCGCATCAGGAAGTATATGACTCTAAATAGTCACATCCTTGTTTAAATAGTGAGACATGTATATAAAATGTGCGTAGTGTGAGCTTCAGGTCTGGTTCCTCCAACAAGTATTCTACTTCTTCGTTAGACATAGCCTCAGGGAGTGGAGGCAGGCAAGCAAAAAAAGCCTTGTGTGACAAATTTGGATGATGGCCAGAAGGAAGAATTTGACCGAACTGGAGATGGAGGTGAGTTAAAGAAACGGTGGCAACCTTGCTTAAAGGGGCTGGAGCACAGTGAGAGAGCTGTGAGGAGGTCTTGAGCACAGCCTGGGGAAAATGAGATTGAAATAAGGAGACTGACTCTGTTCTGGAGAGCACCACCAACATGTAGTGTGATAGCTAATACTTTCTCGCTGCTTGCAGGCTGTCTTTGAAGTCTAGGGATGAGTGTTGCTTGTTCCACATCCTATGCTAACTCGTGGTGATATCTTGCCATTGCTACAGAATCCTCCCTATATTCATGTAACAGCTCTGGAATGTGTGTGGTTTGGTTTTTTTTTTTTAATGCTTCCGTTCTGGTGCCAAGCTCTGCAGATATCTCAAATGTTATAGATGGAATATAATTTTTAGGTTCTAAATTGCAAATAGGACAAGCTTTGCACTGATTCATGGCACCTTTCAATTGAGCAGCTGGTTTTACAGCCTTTCAAAGGTTTTGTGCGTTAGCCTATGTCAGTATACAATGCACATCTGAAACAATTTTGCTTGCTTGGGGTGTCTGAATACCTCCAGATTACATTGCTTAATGGAAGTTTGCTGGAACTTCATTTGGGTTCTGATGACAAATGTTTGGAGCCTTTTAAAAATAATTTCCAAAGCTTTTTAGGTTTCATATCTATCCAGTAACTTACTTCAGCATTTCAGTTCATTCATTGCCATAGGCTTTCACCAGTATGACAAAACATACCAAGGTTTTAATCTAGTAGCTCAGTAAACAATACTGCTATGGCATTAGAGGGATGCAAACGTGCCACTCAATGGTTGAGATGTAACAGTGTTAAAGCTGCTGGTTATTGATGATAAAGACTGAATGCCGACTGTCGGGGTCATGCTTCAGCTAGTGGCTGGGGAGTGGTACTGATGGAGGAGGAGGTGGGGAAAGCAATCACAAATTATGTTTGACTTAAGCTACAACACTAAGGAGAAGAGGGCTTTGCTGCTGGAGTCAATAGGGATTTGTCACTATCTTCCACATGAGACCTCTGGCACCATGGGAACGCTTCTGTGCGTGGATCTGCCAGCATGTCTCCACATTAGATGTTAAACCCTCCAACTATTCAAGAGAGAAACAGAGCCACTTAATAGGGTTTTAGATGATCCCCACCTGTTACAGTGCAATAATCCTGCAACCATTGAAACTCTTCAGCCATCAAAAGGGGAAAATGTGGAATTTTCTGTTCCCTAGGGACCTCTCTATGATAGTAATTAAAGACTTTCTATTAACCACATGCTAAGTGTATCTGTTTTTCTCTCAAACTGATATTAGTGATGGATATTAGCCAGCATGTTACATAACAGCTCTGCAAAAATCTTCAGTATCATGTCTCAAGTTTTCAGGTTAAACTTTCTGCAGTTTCTGGTTTTCAACTCAATTTGTCTTACTCTTTGTTTGTTTTGATGAAAATTAAAGCCAAATACAAAATTAATCACAAATTACCAACTATATTTAGTTCTGGAGACAAAACAAGCAAACTTTGATTCCCGCCCTCTAGGCTGCAAATCTAGCATAAGATTAGGATGGTCAAAGAAAATTCAGATTGAGGAAAGATTATTGCATAAACTTCTTTCAGCAGTTTAGCATGGCTTTAATTGCAGACAAAATGTAGCTGTATGTTATGTTTTCCATCTTAAATGTCAACTTTTCAGTTTACATTCAAATATATTATCTCTGTATATATATGCATGTATAGATTGTTTAATAAGAATCTATTGTTGCAGAAGCTTCTGTGTATTAAGAGATTTTTCTTTAACTTTTAATTGTATAGAAGTTAGGTTTTGAGATCAGTTAGGAGACATCTACTTGGTAGCAGGAGAAATTATATTCTTGGGTTTCTCTTGGAACAGCATGAGACTGTAGGTTCCTATTTTCAGGTTCAATTCCAGGGACTGGAAGTTCAGTTTACTCTGGTGGCTGGAAAAGCAGCCCTACTCGGGCTTATGAGTAGAAAAGTGTGGTTCATCTTTCTGCTGGGCACTTTCATTATCAGAGAGAGGTTGTGTCTTTTCAAAGAGCTTTAGCATTTATGAGGTCACTTGTTTTGTGAAGGTCGTGCTCTCTACCAGCTGCAACACAAAGGAGAAGTGGAAAAGCAAAAAAGGAAACTTTATAGGGACTTGAGCTCTTATTAACTTCAGTAGCTTTGTGAGCTGTCATCCCCCACCCCCCTTTTTTTTTTTTTTTTTTTTTTAAGTCCTCTCCATATTACGTGTCAGCATTATTTTTGCTGAGGGAAGAGAGGGATGAAACTAAAAAGGTAACATGACTTAGGTAAAGAGGGAAACTTCATTACAGTCCTTTTTGAGTAGAGGTGTTAACTTAGTCTACATGAATACATTCATTTTTAATGTTTTCTAAGCTACATTGGTGATCTAGGCATAATCTGGACACATTAAAGACCTGAAAATATTTCTGCCACCATCTGTCCATAATGTCTTAACATTTTGACACAATTGTGTCACAGACTTCTACATGCAGGCTGAATAAACGTGACAGTTTCTGCTTCTTAAAAAAACAAAAAAAACCCAGCTTTGTATAGCTATGTCTTTCACAGCACTGTCAACTGGTAAGTGTCTTTGACAAATAAGTAGCACGCAGTTTAAACTCAAGATGCAGTACGTCACTAAAACTGACAACTCTTATCCGAATAAGGGGGGGGGGGAAGGCAAGAAGGTCCTGTGGTGCTTTGATTCAATAATTAGTTATCAGTAAGTAAGTAAACATAGTCTCTGCTTTTGCAATGACAACCTGATAGCATTTCAACAACTTAAATTTTCTGCTTATTCCATTGGTGTTAATACTAAAAGACAGATACAGAAGTTGCATTTTGTTGGAGTAATATTCCTTTCTCTGTAAGCCTCAGAAAATAAAAACACAATTCCCATCTATAAATAGGCTATGAAAACTGGAAAAGCTCCTTTCCAATGTGTGAACGTGGGGGAGTGAAAGATTATTTTTTTGAGAAGACAGCGTTATATATTCCAAAAGAGCGATGTCTGTTTAACATTTTTATATGGCTGCAACAACACATTGGGTTTTTTTCCTGTAATTAAACTTGCACGGTAGACACTTCATGGAGGCTAAAGATGAAAACCAGTTTTTATGGGACGAAGACTGATGTGACTGAAGTCAGAGGTAAGTTCCCAGTAGTGTAAGGTCTGAAATTTGCTTTTGTGGTTTGTATTTTATTTTTATCCTTAGGAGCATAATCCTAACTACTTAAGAAGAAATGCCCTATACAGTGTTAGATCACTTACCAGTCTGCTAGTTGCTCTCTGACTGTTGCTATGGCATCTGGTCAAAGAGGCAAAGCAATTGTTGATGAAATGGCTACTGGTCACAGACCACCTGCATGGAGGTCTGCAGAGGGGCAGCACGGGGATAGCCAGATGATGTGAAAATAGCAGAAACAAGGAAAATGTAATTGCCTAAGGAAAGGTTGACGAAATAGACAATAATTTCAGAAGAGAATTCTCTACAATCATTTAATTGAAGCTGATCTGTCTCACATGTTGGGAAAATATGCAGGTCAAATCACATCTGCATAGTCCCTTCATGCTTGAAGAAATGATAGTGTATCCTTATCAGAGATACAATTATCAAAGAGGAAGGATGTGGAAGTGTGTGTTAACTGCCTCCTGTACTAGTGACTGGCTTTACATGACCACAGATCATGTGATAGAGAAAAAGTTGTGCTTGCTTACAGCTGTTCTATCCTGATTGCTACTGCATCTCAGCCATGGCGAAACCATTGTGGACATAAATGGCAAAGGCTACTCTTCTGTAGTAGAGAGTACTGAAGATAATCCATGTGATACTTCCAGAATTAGCTAATTAAAAAATAAACTCAGGTTTTAGCTAAACTTTACTTGGAGGAAGTAAAGCTGGAAAGGTTTTGATTGTGAGAAAAATGGACAATAGGAAGTTCAAATTCTTGTAGTCCAAGTTGAGAGGAAGGACATTATTTATGGTTATGTGTAAATATTTAACTCTAGCAAATGTTCTGAACTACTTGTTGAACATGTGCTCATGTGAGCTGATTTTAGGACTCAAGTTGTCTTATGAAATAAGATCTCATGGGCTTAGAATATAACGTACTGTAATGACTACGCCACAGATCACAAAAGCTAAAAATGCCTGGAGACTATGTTGCATGTTGAGATTTTAAGCAGACCTATGCTTTATATCATATTAAGACAAGCATAAAATAGATATGATTTTTTCCCCAGAAATCTTTAGCTTCCTAGTATTTTGGCTGCTTCTTTTCAATAGCTTGAATATGCTGGGATTCAGGTCTCTTAACCTGGTAGTGTGTGTGCGCCTTCATCCTCAAGCAGTAAAGCAAGTCAGCAAGGGAAAAGAAAGATGCTTGGACTTTGAGAGAAGCAGAACATGTATGTGTCTGCATACACTGGTCTCAGTTACCTACTACTCAGAAATATACCATATACTTCACAATTAAAATTATTTGACTAACTTTCTACTGAAATACACTGGATTATGATTCTGAGAAATCTGGAAATGGTAGTATCATCATTTTGTGGGAAAGGAGGTTTGGTAACACAAAAGGTAATGTTGATCTGTTACTAAAAGAAGTAATATCACAATGGATTTTGTGCTTCTACTGTAATAATATCATGTATTTCTCAGAAGTTTTATCAAGTCATGGGAAATATAACACCAAAGGTATGTATTTGTCATACATGATAGCTGGCAATTTGCAAGCTTGTTTCTAAAAGACATTTTACATGCGAGAGCTCTATTATGTCATTTCATTTCATTTTACTTTTCAGGCAGGTATTATAACAAAAAAGCTCCAAACAGGTTGAGCTTAAGTATTTAGTTGTAGAAAAGGACAAGACAACTAATTTTAAATTATATACTGTTGTAAACAATCTTATTTAATTTCATCTAGGGTTTCTGTTGGAGTTGGTTTATTAAAATCATAGAATAGCTTGGGCTGGAAGGGACCTTTAAAGGTCATCTAGTCCAACTCCCCTGCAAAGGGCAGGGACATCTTCAACTAGATCAGGTTGCTCAAAGCCCTATCCAACCTGACCTTGAATGTTTCCAGGAGTGGGGCATCTACCACCTCTCTGGGTAAGGTGTTCCAGTGTTTCACCACCATCATCATAAAGTATTTCTCCCTCATCTATTCTAAATCTACCTTTTTTTCAGCTTATAAGCATTACACCTTGTCCTATTGCAACAGGCCTTACTAAAAAGCCTGTCTCAGTCTTTTTTAGAAGCCCTGTTCAGGTATTGCAATGCTGCAATAACGTCTCTCCAGAGCCTTTTCTTCTCCAGGCAGAACAACCCAACTCTCTTAGCCTTTCCTCATAGGAGGAGGGGTGTTCCATCCCTCTGATCATTTTTGTGGCCCTCTGGATCTGCTCCAACAGGTCCATGTCTTCTTTTGTGTTGGGGGCTCCAGAGCTGAACACAGTAGGCATCCCATCAGAGTGGGGTAGAGGGGCAAAATCACTTCCCTCGACCTGCTGGCCACACTTCTTTTGATGCAGCCCAGGGTACGGTTGGCTTTCTTGGTTGTGAGTGCACGCTGCTGGCTCATATCCACCTCTTCATCCACCAGTACCCCCAAATCCTTTTCTGCAGAGCAGTTTTCAGTCCCTTCATCCCCAGCCTGTGTTGATACTGAGGGTGGCCCTGACCCAGGTGCAGCACTTTATGCTTGGTCTTGTTCAACCTCATGACATTCTCATGGGCCCACTTGCCAAGCTTGTACAGGTCCCTTTGAACAGCATCCTGTCCCTCGGGCATGTCAGCTGCACCACTTAGCTTGGAAATATCTATGGATAGGAATGGAAGTTGATTATTTTAAGAACATCTTAAGGTTCAAATGGGTTCTTCTGTGGAAGAGAACAGAAAACATTTCCTGCATTTATTTTCTTTGAAATAATTTTTGATAACTACTTAATTTCACAGAGAAACTCTGAATTTAAAATAGTTATTCCACAGCTTTCCCATACACCTTTTTGTAAATACCGAGATACCAGTATTAAGAACACTTCAAAATTGCAATTATCTTGCTGTGTTAAAGTGCATAAATATTCATATCATTGCTGTAAATATGCTTCTCTCCATTCTTTCCAGGGTACAAAAAAATAATCCTGTGTAAAATCATACATGATTTCAGTTCTCTAATGTGTGCTTGTACTGAATATAATGGATAACTGGAAAATAATTATCAAAATTAAGACTACATGTGCTTTGAAGACTTAGAAACCGAAATGTGGTTGTTGCTTGAAGATGGTTAGAAATTGTTAAATTAGGATATGCTAAAGCTACTGTACTGACTTTATTTTCAGTCTAGTGTCTTTTTGCATCTATCTGCTCTACCCTCTAGAGGGCAGAAACTGTTTTCTGTCTGATAATGTAGTACATATGCAAAAGGAATTCCAACATTTTTCAAAACTGCTGAGTAATAAGACCAATACAATCAAAATTTTGGGTTACTGATTTTTTTAATAATTATTTTTAAAAATAATTGGTACTAAGGTTTCTCAGAATTCTTTGTCTTTACCAACCTGAAAGCTTCTTTTCAAAGTACGGTTTTGGAGTGGATAAAGGCGCTGCTCATTTGTTTTCTTTAATGTTATGCAAACTGTAATGACACACTTCTGCACTTGCAGTGTCCTGAACCTACCCTTTGAGGAAAAGTTACTCTAAGAAAGCTTTTTCTAGAAGAAAATGTTTGCATTTTGATCTGTGTACTATATAAAAATTAGGGCATACAGTAAATGAATGATAACATCAATTATCTCTTGAAACTTTGTCTTATGTTCTCTGTTGCTAATATTTCTACAACATTGTTTTGCCACTGGTTTAATCCAACACACAGATGTAATATATATATGTGTGGACCAAGAAGAATTTACTAGCTTATAGTAGTATAGAAAATAAACATAGAGTATAGAATGTAAGTATGTTCTTTTGAATTTGCTTCTGTAACAAGCAGTAAGAATATGCACCCAAGGAAGAATAAGCCCTATCTTTAGCAAGTCAGAGATACTTCCTATGTATATTAGAAATAAACAGAGATACTGGTTTGCCATAAATTACAACAACAACACTTTCACCAGTGTGGCCCCCAGAATTGCACTGCCTGTCTGAATGGTTTCTGAAGCACATTACTGCTTAAATAAGATAGATGCAAATTTTCCCTGTTAAACTAGTGAATTTCACAAAATCATTCTTTTAAGTGTATTTTCACTTGGAAAAGCTATGGATTTATTTGGGAAGACAGGAAACAAGGAAATAGTTGTTCTTTTCCCTTCAGCTCTTTTCCTGTGCCAGTTGGTTTTGCTGTCTTGCTGAGCCCAAATGATGGTTGAAAAAGGCATAGGAGCAGAGTAATTAAAAATAGTTGGAAAGAATAGGGGCATCAAGAAATATGAGAAAAGACTGAGGGAAGAAAGAGATAACTGTAGAAAAAGAAAGAAGGACTATACTGAAAACATAGATGTCAAGAAGAAAGGAAAAACCAAACAATATTGATGTTAGGTCTCTTCCACCGATGTTCCATTCTGTTCAAAATGCTTTCTTATCACACTAACTCTCTTATAGCTCCTAATCTTGTGTAATACACAGTACAAACAAATGTAAAGCATTAAACAATCAGAAAATTTCAATATTCATATAGCTTTCATGAAAAATACTGTGCTTTTCAGGCAAAGCAATTTATTTCAAATTGATGTCTTTGTATTGCTGGCAATGATTTTAGATACATGCATTAGTTAATCTTTGGTTTACCATGGACACTTATTAAAATATTGTTTTATCAGTTGAATTATATTTCAAATCAAAAAAGAGGGGGTTGTATTACTTTTAAAAAGTAAGATATGTCTAATCTGGATACATGGGATGACAATTTTGTATTTGCAGTATGCATCAGGTGACTGGAAGTATTGTTTCCCAGATTCTGATAAACTTAGGACTGCAAAATTAATAATGATGAGCTACTCTAGTTCTTACAAAACAGTATGGGCTCAGGACCTCGTTCTTGTTAGGCTGAAAGTCACTTTGACTTCTGTTTCTGCTCTGTTAATCTTGTATATGTGCTGGGAGATACCATTTTCTGCGTGCCCATTTCTTTTAGCAAACTGGCTCCCCATTACTATCTGCTTCTGCCGTCTTATTACTTTCCTTTTCTTGGCTCCTGGATATGGTTTTTACTGTCTTACTCTGCAAATGTTTTCCATCGTTATGAGTTTTGTTAGAGGTTGTGATTTAACCCCTAATAACAACTAAGCGCTACACAGCTGCTCATTCGCTCCTTCTAGTAGGATGGGGGAGGCAATCAGAAGAGTAAAAGTGAGAAAACTCATGGGATGAGATAAGGACAGTTTAATAGGCAAAGCAAAAGCCACCCATTCAAGCAAAGCAAAACAAGGAATCCATTTGCCACCTCCCATCAGCAGACAGGTGTTCAGCCATGGTGAGCAAGGCTCCACCAGAGAAATGGCATTTCTCCTCCAAAGTAACTTATGTGTGAATGTCCTCCCCGCTTCCTTCTCTCAGCTTTTATTGCTGAGCATGACACCACATGGTATGGAATGTCCCTTTGGTCAGCTGGGTTCAGCTGTCCCAGCTGTGCAACTTCTTGTGCACCCCCAGCCTGCTTGCTGGCAAAGTGATATGAGAGGCAGAAAAAGCTTGATGCTATGTAAGCACCCATCAGCAGTAGCTAAAACATCCCTGAATTAGCTGTTTAGAGCACGAATTCAAAACCAAGCCCCATACTAGCTACTAGAAGAAAATTAACTCTATCCTACCCAAAGTTATCACAGGTGTAGAACTTAATCAAGCTAAAATAACATCAATTCAACAGCTTTCCCTGACTGTGCTGCCTGCAATGGGCCAAGTGTGTGCTGATGAGAAACCATGTGGAAGGCCATCAGCTGATATGAAAATATACAATTGTATTTTTGAATTCTTAACTTGTGAAAATGAAATGTATGCTATGAATTCTGAAGTACTTATTGGCAATAACAAGCTAATTAGCAAGGAAATCAGTCTGGTTGTCAGGTGCTTCATTGCACTTTCTTGTGAACTGTGAGCATTTCTCCAAGCAGGTGAAAGGCAAGTTTACAAGTGAAGTAGGGTCCTATAGTTAAACATTATGTAGAGCTATAGCAAAGTATTTAAAGGGTGAAAAGAAAGGCATCGGTTTTACACATTTTTACAACTCAAAGTATTTTTCCACTGCAGAAAAAGAAAAACTTGTCGATTAAGAGCAATAGTTTCTAAAAAGCCCTTACACAACCTTAAGCAAGCTGTGTGAAATCCAACAAATGTTTTATCTAAATTTTTTCACAAGTTTCCCATTTGCTAAATAAGGGCAGTGTGAGAGAAAGATGGTCTACCTACTGATTTATGTTGATTGTACTTAGATCATAAACATGTTTTAAGATGCAATCTGGCTGCATTTCCCCTTTTGGAGCACAGTGCACAGAGTTAAAAGTATATATTTCAGATCCACTAGCTGTGCAGTGAAGATACCAGATTTTTCATCCATATGTCTCGCCAAACGTGTGAAAAGGTGAAACATTCTGGATGTAAAGTTGTGAGTTGGTTCCTGGAGAACAGCTGAAGCTGATGCCTCTTCTTTTACAAATAACTTCCAAGCAGTTCCAGTAACTGCCTCTGCAGGAACTGCTGTGGTCGCAGGTCAGCCTGACCCAGACCCGCCTTGCCTCCCTCTTTGATCAAAGTGAAAAGGAAGCTTAGCCGAAACGTATCGCACAATTCATCCTGCAAGCGTTACTGCATCACAAAGTTATCTGTGTAAGAACAGGAACAGAGGCTGCAGAAGGTAGGGGTGTTTTCAAAAAGAGCAGATGTCCTTTTGCATAGAAGTCCCATGTTCTTTGGTCATTGAGGCTCAGAATTGTGGGAAGCCTGCCTATGAGAAGGAAAAGAGGGAGGCAAGTGTAGCTTTTTAGGCCAACAGCTGTCTGTAAGACCTGTACTGAACACAGTGGGCTTGCTATATATAAACAGCTATAAGTCTTATGTAAAAACTAAAATGCTTCCCCTTTACTCCCATCTTTCTGGTGTTTTTTTTTCTCCTCTGTTTTGTATCTACCTGTTTACTATTAACGGGCTTTTCTTCTAACACTATTAGTAGGATGTATGTCAAGTAAGAAGCTGGTGGAGAAGACCTAACAACAGTATGCAGCATTGTGGCCTTTGCAAGTATTAGAACGACTTAACACTTTGATGTGTAATTGGAAAATGCTTATACAACTACTTCATCAGAGATGCTTAAGAGAAACAAAGATTGCTAGAACTGCACATTTTGCAGAAAATAACTTTATGCCCTCGTTATTGCCTGGAAACATGGATTTTCAAAGCAAAACTACTAGGATGAAAGAGAATAGAAAATGAAAGGAGCATGCATTCCTCTAGCAAAAATAATGTCTGAAATTTCTGTAGTGATTATTTACACACACTGGCATTTGAAAACTTCTATATTGTTTCCTTGTGTAGTCCAAAAATGGATCTGTGAATTTAAAGTAGGATAGACAGCAATGATCATACTCTTAAGAAGAAAGCAATAAAATAAAGAAAACTGTAACAAGTCAGCTATGCTTGGTATAAAATAATTGTCCCTAGTGGCAAGAGAAATAACATACAGTGCTAGGAGAAACTGTAGAGACTATGGAATACTATTGAAAAGACTGTGGGAATTACATATAAATCACTTAATAACTTCTGAAAAGCAAAAATTACTACACTAATGCTTAAGCACATTATCTAGTGATAGCTGTACGATCTGTGTAACATATACTAAAAGTATTAGCCTCCATATTTATGTATTTTTTTGGTGGGGGGAAAAAAGGTGATTCTTAAAAAGCAGAAGGCTCAGTTTTAAAAGGAATGTAATCTGAAGTTACGAGAGCTATGTTTATTACTTTTCAGAAAATATGATACGTGTTTATGACTGCCTTTCAAGATTTTGAATAAAGTACAATAATGGCCTTGTCATAGCACACTTTGAAATAATTTTTAGGACAGAGTAATTGTTGGTGTATTTGAATATGAAGTAATTTATTCTAGTAAATTTTTGCTTGATCTCAAATTACAGAGACATAAGTGAACTGGTAGCTGGAAAATATGTATTTTTACAAATAAGTATTGATCAAGAAAGATTTTTTTTTAGAAGCACTTTTTTCCTATTCTCTTTTTTACTTTAGGTCTTGAAATAAAGCTTATAAAACAATGAAAGATCTAAATGATTATGAGCCAAAATAATTAAGCTAGGATTTTACCCATTTAATTTTCTTATACTGCCAAAAGAGAGAGCTCATGGCTTTTTTAAGAAGCTTTAAGAAACCTTATTCTCAAAGGTTATTTTTATAATAAAAATTTCAGACAACACAGGATCCAATTTTTCCTTAATGTCTTATTTTTCCCATCAGTCTGACTTGACTTGCTTAAATTAGACTACAGCAATCTAAACTAGAACAAAACCTGAGCTACAGTGTTTTTTCTATTGCCTACAAATTGTCTACAAATACTACGAAAAATGTGAATGTGTAGAATTTGAATCTCATGTTATATTGCTGTTAATGTGAATGATTGTTTATTTTTATTATATATTTAACTTTCATTCAATGTGTTAAATAATTTTAGTATGCAACTTTATTAATGTCCTGATTAAATTTACAGTTATGACAGTCTTAAATGTTTCATCCAGTAGCATGTGAAGTGCTTACTGCTTTATAATTTATTTGAAAGTATTGCACAGAGTAGCTGATGCATAATTAATGTTGGCCTCAAATTAAAACTGATCCTTTAACGTATGCAAGTTTCTGATCAGGCCAGGCTATAAGTGGTTGATTGAATTTTGATGGACACGTGTTTGAAACTGTGAACCCTAGGAAAAGCATTTATGTGCTCTTAAACAAGGTCCTTAACACTTCTTGGCTTTTGCATCCAAGGGTTGTTTCAGTGAAGAAATAAGGAAAGCAGCAGTACTTGCTGCATGTTGTCACCTAACAAGTTACACTGAGCAAGTCTTCTGTGCAGGGTGGAGGACTGCTGATAATCAGGGAGTATTTTAGATAACTTTATATATAAAGTATTTTATAGCTGGGGACATGTGTTTGGATAATTCTGTATGGTTATGCCTCCGTACATACATGATGTACGTACCCTCTGCTCCAATCCACTGCCTGCCACTGGCACCCGTTCAGAGTCTAGCAGTTTTTGTCTGAGAAGTTACAATAACCTTTCTAGTCTCTCTGGCTTATGTGCCGAAACAAACAGGTACTGACTGTGTGGAATAAATGGAGGAGCACAAATATTCTTCCATCCCTCAAGTTGCTGTCACTGCAGCAAGTCTTTAGGTGTTTGCAGAGCAGTGCCACAGCCTCCCCAGGCTGTGCTCATCCCCACTCTCTTTAGGGCAACACAGAGAAGGTATCTCATTGATGTGGAATTTACACTTATTCTCACTCACAGTTTCATGCTACTAAAGAGTTGCAGTTCTGTTGCCTAGAACCTGGGCTGAATGTTACCATCTTGTTTTCTATTGTGCCATATTTTCCAGGCAATCCTAGGAACACTGTTGAAAGTTTAGGAAGGATCCAGGTAACAGTCTAAGCATTTTTATACAGAAATCGACTCCATCAAAGCATAAATAGGCTTTTAAAGTATGGCAGAATAGTTCTAAAAATGATTTACTGAAACTCATTGGCTTTGTACATTAATCCACTCAAAGGATTTTAGTTACTTCAGTTGTTAACAAAGGGATCTTAAAGCATAGGTAAAAGCATTGCCAGTATGTAATAAAGTCTTGGAGGTTATGGAGCAAATATGTTCCTTGACCATACTGCCAGGGCAAGAAAAGAGTAACTCCTGTGTTTATATAGGAAACATTCAGCAAGGGAGACCAGGTTTTGACTGCATTGCTCTTGCTGAACTCTCTGCAGTTCTCTGTGCAGCTTGCTTGCCTCTCATTGATGCCAAAACAGCACAGAGTAACTGCTCAGAGACCAGTTTTGTCTTTAAGCAGCAAAGGTGTTTATTTCGTGCAACGTTGGGGAGCTAGCTAATTTGCACCGGACAAACTAGCTCCAAAGTTTTCAGTGAGAAGTTGGGTATTTTATACAATTTTCAGGAGAGGTTACACAACATCTTTACATACTCATTTGATTTTGACACCCAGTCATTCCATTCATAATAACTGGCATCTAAGTGGAATAGAGCTTTCAATTTTCTTTGTTCAATGATTTAATGACTTGATGGTCTCCTTCAGGTGCCCACCTCATCTTTTCTAATTATTCAGAGTACATTCCTTTCTCAACACAAGCAGAGCATCACCCAGAGCATTTTAAAAAACTCATCCTGACTCATCTTTTTTGTTTTTAAGACCTTCTGTTTCTTTATCCAGAAGAGCAGGGATTTCTACCTTGGAGGGTCCTGTAGATCTCTCTGCCCCTCATTTTGCATCCTCCTTATTTCCTCCCCCTTGAACAGGAATAATGTGATTGTTAAGAGCAAACATTTTAGGGGAAAAAAAAAAATCCACCCCAAAAACATAGATGTGTCCTCTGGGCTGCACAAATGTCTAAAGACCATTTCCATACTCAACTGTTTTGTCAATTTGAAAAGTAACAGGAGTTAATTGAAAGCAGAAATTATTTTTGATACAGTATTTATTCAAAGATGCCCTGACAGCCTTTTAGGATGTTCTATAAAATGTCAGTGATGTTGATGATGTAACTGACTGGTATAACCTCTTGTGTTATGATTGGTTGTTACTGTCAAAACAGCAATACAATAATAGCAATACAATGTAACCACCCATTATCTGTCATACTAAGTAGTTGATTTCTGTAGAGAATTCAATAGAGCATTGACATGTATTATGATGTTATATTAGCGTGTCTATCCAATTATGTGGCTTTTGGGAAATAATGTGCAATTTTATTAATCTTTGAGCATATAATTTTTATTCTGTTTTATTCAAGTAATTTCATAAAGTTGTCCTCAGAACTAGGGTGAGTGAGGAAACAAAATGAAAGTTTTCAGTAATGGTTCAGTTTCCTGTTTATTTTTTTGCAACACTCTTAAGAGAAAACATTAAGCTAAATGTAGTGCTATTTTCAGCTTGTCAGTTTCTGAAAGTGGCCTTTGTGATCATTGTTGCTGTCAGATAAGGAGTAATTAAAAAGAATTCAGATCGAGCAGCCAGGGGAATAAAGGTGTTAGGTCTACATTCAGTTGTATTATTGGAAGGAATGCAAGATGTTTTTCCTTACTGCTTCAAGTAAAACTGCAAAGTAGATAACTTCCTACAAATCCTTATGCTCAATGGAACTAACAAGCAGAACTATTTGTACAATGCTTTTTGGCAAAAGTAAATAATTAACTCAAAGTATTTAGCAAGTTCACGTATATTTCAATAAGTTGCTTAGCTTCAAAAAGACTTCTCCAGAACTTCAGAAACAAAATATTTTGGCTTTTGGAGGTCTTGAAAATTTCCTTTGTAAAGTCTGGTTTTCATATGAGCAGTTTTAAGGGGAAAAGTGAAACCAAGTATTTTAGCTTTTAAAAAACTGTGGCTCAACTGAGTAAGTAATTTTTTTTTTTCAGACTTTCAGGATGGACTGAGAAATCTGTCTGCCTGTGTCTCTGAACAGAACCAAACTAAGAATTTTGAAATTGGAAAGCTTTGAGTCTACAGCATCGCTTACACTGCTCATATCACAGATCAGCGTGTGTGTGCAGGCGGTGGTATACTCTGCATAGAGGGATTCTGTACCTGAGATGTTGTTTGGATTAACTGTTTTTGGTGGGCACCTAAGGTGAATAGTTGAACTGAATCCTTTGTTTCCATGGGATATAACAGACTTGTGTAGACAAGTAGTTCAAATAGACACCTACACGTGGACAACCCTCAAAGTCACCTTGTAGACAAAATTTCCCCAGAAAGGTATAGGTAGTGATTGTTTAGCTTTCTTTCTCCTGGTGCAGGTTTCAATGTGCCTTTGTAAGGGCTCAGAACTCCTAATTTGGTGCTGATAACTACGTGGATGAAGACCTGATTTTTAGAGTTGCAGAAACACAAGCACCCAGTGACAACTGCTTGATGTGGAGAGGCGAGCTTAAACCTGGAATTACTCACTACGGAAAAAAATATATTCTGATATTTGCAAGTATACACTGAAGTCTACAACCAGAGAAGAAATAAAGTATGAAAATTAACCGAAAACATTGCTGGTGTGAGATGACTTTAGCTAAGCAATAGATTTCTCGTGATTTGTTTTTGAAATTGAACAGTTGTTTCTAAATAACTTATTAATGCAATCTCCTTTTCTTACAGCTATTTTCCATCTTTTGGAATTTCTTTGTGGGGAGGTGCGTGGGTGTTCTTAAGTCTCTAATTTGAAGAGACATCCTTGCTTGTACTAAGCTCTGTGGGCACAATGTTTCCAACCAGGTCCAGTGAGAACCATGACTCTTTAAGTCCTGCCACTTCTCTATGACAAGGCTTGTTGCCACAATCTTGTGCTGAGCATAGAGATAATACTACTTCAGTATTTGCTTTCCTAGTGATAACACAAATAGTGAATACTCCAGAGCTAAGGGAACAATTGGTTATGTGACAGCTGGACACAAATCCAGTGAATCCTACAAATGAAAGATTTCCATTCACAGTGAAAAAATACATGTTCCAGTATTCCAGTATGGTGGTGTTTAATGTTGTCATGTATTGTCCTTTATCAAGCTAACTAGGCTGCAATCAAATACCTTATAGCACAAAGGATTATCGCTCAATAGTAACAGTCATTGAACAAACCTAGAGGTTCATTCAATAACCTCCAGGTTAATGTCTCCTAATATAACTTAGTGATTAATTATTGGAGAAACAGAACACGAGTGATGTGCAAAGGTCTACTGAGTGATTAAAAAGACTGTTAATGTTGGACTGAATATTTTTCCTAATTGAATACTCTCAGTGGAGTAACACACATATACAGGGGTTTTGAATTGCTTCATTCCTCGTGGTTGTAAAAAATAAGTTATAACTTTTGTATGATAAAGTACTTAGATTGAAGGAGACTACCTATATTAGTAAAAGGTGTGAATAATGTTACTATCTTGTTAGCCACCAACTCTCCAGCCTGAATTTTTCATTAATCAGTACTTAGGATTTTATTTCTTTTAAAAGAACATTATTTTCAGTTATTTTTTCGCTTTTTTCCATTAGTTTCAGTTAACAGTTCAATGATAGGTTATTTTTCTATAAAGTATCAGGATTTGTACCTCATGCATTAAATAAGGAAAAGATCAGAGAGGAAAAAAGTAATTAAAAACTGCATTTTACATACAGAGAAAATACCTTCTGGAATTCTACAGACAACTGTAGTTTTATTTTTTAACTTTTCAATTATCGTGGTTTTTTTTAATCTGCTTTTAATGTAGGCTCATATGTGTAGTTACATGCAGAGCATCATGGTCATCTGTGTTTGAGATACAATATTATTGTTCCTCTTTGCAAGGCATTTACCTTCTAATAGCAATTCCATCCAATTTAATACACTTCATGAAATAGCTAATAACTCCCCAAAATGGCTGCTGCTTGTTCTTTATTCATTGTACTTTTGCTTTCTGCTCCTTATGTTGGCTTTACTTGGTATAAATACACTCCCTAATGATTTTAAGGGAAATTTTCTTGCGTTCAAAAAAAAAAAAAAAAGCTTAACAAACCATCTTACTTTATTGCAATACACAAAACTCCCATGCGTATCACTTATAGCCGATATAGCTATCATGGAGATCTGGTGTAGCACTCTATTATTATTCTTTCTGTGTATTTAGAGCTGACTTTTAAGTTGTTATACTCAGAAAGAAAAATGAACTCAAAACATGTTTCAGCCTCTTCAACTTTAATATGTGGTTAAAATTTATTTTCTGAAGTTAAACTTTGAAATCAATGCATTCATGCATTGGATTAAAAAAAGAATAAATATATATTTTCAAGTGTTCTGTCATCCCACCCATCTTTCTTTCCAGCCATCTACCATATAACTCTTTGGTGTCTTTGAATGAAGAATCCCACCCCTCCAGCAAGTTGGTATACCTGAATGCTGGTTGTTCTTTGACAGAATAAGCTTGCTAAAAAGACTCAAAATGCTTTAAAATTCTTTTAAGCACTCATCTGCCCCTAAAATAATAGTATTTTTTTTAAAAAAAGGCAAAGCTACAATCAGGTGCTCTGTACTGTAAGAGGAAAAACTATTACATACTATAGTTGCAATTTGTCTCACATCTGGCACGGATTTTCATCAGCCTCAACAGATGTATCACAGTAGGTCAACACAGGACATCATATCAGACTAATACATTGCTGCCTCTTACAGCAAAATTAAACTAAAAATTCTTTCGGTATTCTTGGGTGCTACAGCACAGTAGTGATTTGGTGCATGTTGTTGTGCTTAAGTATATTTTAAACTGTTCACGGGATAGGTTACTGACGGATAGTTTTCATGTTTATGTAAACCTATTTCATTACTTGATTACTACATCAAAGTCCCTTGGACATTTTTCTTCCTTATTAGCCACTAGCAAGTCCATTAAACATTGCCCAACATGGGAAGGGAAGAATCTAGGTGATGAATGTTCAGTACATGATATAATACAGTGATTCTTAAACAGATTAAAACTACTGAGGCATTCAATAAATGACAATCTCGTGCTAGAAGGCTAATATTTGCTAGTTCATTACAATTTAAGATTCTGCAAAATTAAATTGGAAGCATCTTAACATATTCCCTACCTTCAGATGTGTAACAAACACTTATCGGTCTTTCTATACACAATTACTATGTTTTCAAAATGAAGCGACCATATTCTTGGACCTTTGTAAATAATTGTTTAAAATATTTTCTAACACCCCACCTCCCCCCCAACCCCATTAAGGTAGCATAATGTACATCTGCATATCTCTGTGAAATTAATTACATTTCTAATATGTTTTCAGATAGTGAGTAAAAGAGTATGTGCCATTTTAATTTAACATTTTTTTACACTTCCCTGTGCTGGTAATTTGTTTAGAATGAAGCTAAATTTCATAAATTACAAGGAATTTAATAAAAACAAAAGCGGAGTTTTTTGCCTTTTAGTCACCTGTATGAGCTTCAGTCTGTCATGAGCATCTGCCAAAGATAAAAGAGGGGTTGCTAAAAGGGAGGGATGAAAGAAAGAGGGTAAAAAAGAAACTAAAACTCAGAAAATCATATCATGCCGTAATTTCACAGTACAATTTTTTTTTAAACAGTCTTGGGGGTATGATCCAAAGATTTGAAACAAATGTACGTGGAATTCTTTGTACATTATGAGAACCTCTGACACTGCCATACAGAATGGACTGCTTGGTAAGACTCAATATTATGCCTACTAACAAGCTGGGGGAGGGGGTGGGAAATAAAGCAAAGCTTCTTCACTTCCACTTTTTGCCCTAGCAGACATAATTACTGTACCTATTTGATGTTAACTAATATTAGTTGTATAAACATAGCTCTAGGACAGGATTCTTGATAGATGTCTTCCACCAGATACAAACTATGACTACAAACATGCCAAATATAAACTATAGTAAACACAAATATACTGTTTTCTATTAAACTCTTTTACTTATGTCCAGGACATCTACCCAAAGAAACTAACTGATTTTTCATTAAGTTTCACAAACCTTAGGATATTTTAATGTCTGGAATTGTAACAGGCCTCAAATTGTCTTATTCTAATTAATTTTTTATATGGAACAGTAAAATTTGGAAGTAACTGACCTTTAAGTGGGTAAAACAATTTCTGCTATAGATGATATTGTAAATGAAATTCTATTATAACAAGGGTAATGTAGCAGCTATAGTAATTGCATTAAAATAGGAAAACTTTAGCCTTGAAAGATTTAAAAGCTAATTACTGAATGCCACAGTGAAACAAATGGAACTCTTTATTTCTGTTGCAGTAATATCTGAATTGTTACTAAGCAATTCCTCACTGAAGATACTTTCTAAATGATGGTAAAGCTAACTATTCCTGTTTAGGCTCCACAATACTTTTTGCACAGCGGCTGCATTCAGTCTTACTGTCACAGTTGCCTGCTGCACACCAGTTGGAGAAGCAGCCCTGAAGAAAAGGTGAAGTTTCTTCACCAGTGTAGGTGACAAAGAAATTGTCCTCTTTTACAGCAGAGATGGGAACCAGCTGCGAGCCCTGCCCTGCCAGCATGCTGTGAGTCAAACCTGCCTTGTTCAGGTACAGCCCTCTGGTTCTCCCCAGGGCATCAGCACAGATCCCTTCTGGGGTTCTTTGTTGTGGCCATGCCTTTTCCCCTTCCCTAAATAGCCTTTAAAAAAGTTCAAAGAATAAAACCTTCGCATGATAGAACTTCTGAAAGGCAATGGGAGAACCCATGAGTAAATTTGTTTTGTGATGCAATAGATAACACACAAAGGACTCTGCTATGCGTAACTCTAAATTTTTTAGATTGGCTTTCCATGTTTAAACTTTACATAAAAATAAAAAGGAAATAAATAGCATAGTCTGAATTTTATTTATCTTTTACTGATTTAAATTTTTAAAAAACATTAAATTATCTTCAGGGAGAATAACTACTTGAAATTACATGTTATTCTCTCAAATCAAACAGGCAAACAGAAACATTGCCAGTTAATGCATTTTGAGTTTATACTCTCCTTTAAACAGCGAGTATAAGTCTTTACCAGGCTGCTGTCAGAAGCTGGTATGTGCAGCCTAAATAGGCATTGGCGTTTAAACGTAAATGATTGCTGTGAAAAGCAGTGAAAAACTCTAGAGTATGTGTGTCTGCTTCCGTTGTAAATGCCTTATCAAGGTTTATGATGCTTATCGGGCTCCTGGAGTCTGTGAAACTGTTGGGCTAGTGGCACTAGAAGGAAGCATTTTATCTTCCTAGTTAGAAGCAAACATTGGGAATGTTAGTGGGACACAGACATGCTTCACGGCTTTCCAAGAGAACAAGGTCTGCTGCCTCCTCCTCAGTTCAGTAACTATATAACTATAAAACCAGGATGACAGGGAGTTGAGCCCCTATCTGCTTTCTCAACATGCACAGCAATGTTTTCTGGGGTTGGTTATGGGAGAGTAATGTACACAGTGTGAAGGCAACAGGGTTCTTAGGCAGTGTGAATTTGAGGCCAGCACTGAAACATCTTTCTCATATGGAAGAAGTAATTATTTGGATACAGCTAATTTCTTTTGGAAGGGAAAGATGACAGATACCCTATTAAAGTATTTGAATCTTGAATTATTTGTCTGTGAGGTGCTATTCTGGCAGTCAGGCTTTGGAAAGGACTGACTTCCACAGAAAATCAACAGTGCACGGCACAGGGTTTTGCAGAGAAGTGAGCACCAGGGCATCTCACTATGTGTTCTTGATATAATCCCTTCAGTCTTTTTCCACAGTGACCCACATCCCTTTGTTGTAAGGAGTAACTCTTATCCTCAGAGACCTGCAGAGACTGTCCCTCCCTTCATTAAAGATAGCAGGAAATTTGCCAGTAACATCAATGGAGACAGGAAGAAGTCATTTATTCTCTACCATTAAAACACATAAAAACTTGTCAAGTCTATGAATAGACAGTGTTATCCTTTTCTTCTTATTTTAGCATCTATTTTCAAATGTTCAGACTCTGGTTCTTCAGTGCAGAAACTTAACTAATCTGGACTACTTACTTAGACTTGGACACTATGAATAACTCCTGAAGTAAACTTATTATTTTTTTCAGACATTAATATTCTACAGTGATAGTAGTACAGGCCACATTATTTACAGATTTACTAAAACGCATATCTTCCCAAGATGGTTCTACTTCTTTTTTTAATCAACATCATCAAGTGAAAGCTAGAATAACTTCATCACATCCTGTAGTCTTACAATCTAGCTGTAAAGTTGAGTGTGTTTGTTTCTTACAGTCTTTCCTGCTTCTCTGGTTAAACATAGAATCATTTATGTTGGGAAAGACTTTTTAAGATCGTGCAAGTGGCTGCTATTTTACACTCTCTGCAATTAAGTAATAAAGAATATTAAGAACTTAGTTATGATACGGGGGAGATAATGGAACCCAACCCCAGACATGCCTTAAGAGAATGCTTCAGAGGAATATTTGAATTGCAAGTTCAAATGCATTTTCACATGGAATAATCCCTGTGGAGTTGAATTTCATGAAAGAGTGAATTAGGTTTGTAAGGCTCAGGAGAGAAGATTATTAGCTGAACAGCTTTGTTTCATTATATGACTGTTAATTTAATATTCCCTTACAAGCTTAAAAATAGACTATCCCGTCATTTCCTTTGAAATCATGTTTGTTTGACCTCTCTATCTTAAAAAGTACAAAAATACTTGAAAGAGAAGTCCTCTGTATGCAGAAACATTTTTTGGGGCAGCTATCAAGATTTGTTATATTTGGAATATTTCATATTTATTATATTTTTACAGAAGGATTTTTTCAAAATTACTGTAATACATTACACAATTATCCCAGAATGAATGAGGTTGGCCAGGACCTCATGAGAGCATCTAATTCAACACCATGCTCAAAGCAGGGTCAGCTTGAGTAGGCTAGCAACAGATCTTAGGTTTCAAATATTTGCAAGGGTGGAGACTCCACATCTCTGGGTAACCTGTGCCAGTATTTGATCGCCCTCACAAGAAAAATGTTTTATTATATTTAAACAGAATTTCCTGCAATTTCACTTTGTGCCTATTGCCTCTTGTCCTGTCACTGGGCAGTGCTGAGAAGAGTCTGGCTCAGTCTTCTTTACCTCCACCCATTGGATTTTTATATCCATGATGAGATTCCCCTGATCATTCTCTTCTCCAGGCTGGGCAGTCCAAGCTCAGTCAGTTTGGACCTCATATAAGAGATGCTCTGGTCACTTAATCGTTCTAGTGGCTCTTTGGCGGATTTAATCTGGTATGTCCGATTACTTGATGTAGTGGGGAGCCCAGCACTCCAGGTGTTTCTCACCAGGGTTGAGCAGACTGCTAGCAATGCTCTGCAGCCCAGGAGGCTGTTGGCTGTCTTTGCCAGAGGGGCATGTTGCTGGCTCATGGCCAGCATGTTGTCCACCAGGCCCTTTTCTTTCAGGCTGCTTTCCATGTTATATATGGCTAAAGGAAAACATTAGAGCAATTACTGAAGAGACCACATTTTCTTTCCAAATATGACTTCAATCTTAGATTCCTGTGATGACAGAAACCAGCCCAAAGTGGAAATTTAAGCATCTGATTCTAATTAATCTCACCAGCTCCAAATGGAAGGGAAAGCATGAGTTGGTGTGTTATTTACAAGCTGTTTAGGGGACAGAGGTTCCTGGAGAGTGTTGGAGAGCAAAGCAAGGACATAATTTAGTAGGTGAGATGAAGTTCCTGTGTTGAAAGTAGCTAGAGGGTTTTTTTCTGTAAGAGGTATGTGGTATGTCTAAATAGCTTGTAATTTAAGCCCCAGATTGGGGTGGGGGAGAAAGGAAGCACAAGTAAGGAAGTAAGGAAGTTCAAGGACTAACTTTGCCTGTCAACAGTTCTCAAACTATGAAATACAAGCTTCTGGAAAGCAAGTTAAAGTACTTTTAATCTGTTGAGAAGGCCCAGTTATGTAAAGTAATTAGAAGGACAGCTGAGTAACCTGTCCTCCTCCTTAATCTGTGCTGTAGACAAGTCCCTGAACTTAAAGGGTTTGTTTGCCAACGTTCCTCTGGGTTTTCTTATGTTTGAGAATTCCCCCTCAGGTGATGTGTTTGTGTTCCCCCTTCCCCAGTGGGCCATGTGGCCCTCAGCCGCTCTGAAGCAGAAGCAGCACATGCAAGTGTGATGTCCATGCAGGTCATGTGTCATTGAGACACACAGATGCAGCAGCTGAGCCTGTCTTAGAGTTGCTGCCTGTGTGATTGAGCTGAAATACTGGAGTTGTGGTGATTATGCAGATGAATTATGCATATTTACACAGGACTCTCCAGCACAAGTAAGGCTGCAAATATCCAAAAAGCTCTTCATATCACCATTGGCAGAAGCATGTTTGCTTTAGACTTCTGCCCAAAGCAGCTGCAGTGGTAGATACATCTTTCCCTCTAGTGATCTTCAGAGTATCTGTCTGTACCTTATAGCTGCTTTCAACCTTTTAAGGGCTAAACAGTTGGATAAGATATTGGCGTTGGACTTCTACAGGTAACCATAAAAGACTGACTGTTTGTAACTTCTGGTATTTTAACAGCATTTGAACCTGCCTAAAGGTAAAGCTTTGGAGTGGGCAGGGGAATGTTAGGCTGTTGTTTGCTATCAGTACTAAAATGCACAAGTTTCTGTAAGAGCATCTGCTGCATACAGGCTGTGTTTGGTAAGCTGTCAGCTACTGGTCTTCAAGCCAGCCAAAGCTCCATATTAAGGCTCAGTTGTTGCTTTTGACTTTTCCACAGCTGTGTAAGCACTTGATAGTGATGAAAATGCCAGTCTAGTGAAGGAGGTTTGGGTTTTCTCAGTTGTTTCAGTTGCCTTGTTTCTCTGAGAGTGATGTTTCTGTCATTCTGAATCACTTCGTGCTATTTTATGTTAGCAGCATTTAGGTCTTAATTTTTAAGGGATAAATCAGTATATCAAAGTGCCTTGAATAACGCGAGGAAATTGCACATTTCTGCGTGTTGGTATGTAAATGTCCATATTTTAAAAAAGGCATGACCTGGCTTATCAGCAAAACTCACAAAGAGGTGAGTACCATTCCTAACTTGCAGTTCTGGAAATGCTGCTGGAATGATTTATCTGAAATCCCAGGTGGTCTAGAGTGGTTGCTCACTGCTATTGATGGAGGTATTTCTTCTCTGGTGTAAGGTTATTCAGGTAGCTGTTACACAAACAGCACAATCATTTTGCTACCTCCCTGAGACCTTGAGGTGTATCAAGATGTTGAGAATTTTTTTGAAATTGCTTAATGTGACAAACTGCTTTTCTATTTAAGCTGAGGTATTGACAAATACTGTTGGTTTTCTCTGATGCTTCTTACCCACTTCTGCCTTTATTCAAAGTCTCTAGAAAAAAAAAAGCAGTAGCCAGATGAAGATATATGGGTATTACAGCAGTCAGTGGGATCTAACCTCTACCTGTCTGGGTGGGTTTCTTTCCTATTGTTTTTGGGTATGGGATGTGTGTGGGAGGTGGGGTTTGTTTAAGATTTTACTTAAGTAGCCTTAAATACAAGCAGTCATTCCATTAGAAATCTTTTTTATCTGCAGAGTGTTGTAGCCTGTTTTTGAAAAGCTGACATAACTGTCAAATCAGATTTTATTTTTAATACGCTACTCAAGAGAAAGTGCCTTCACTCATGAGCATCCCCTCTCTTTCACTGTGACCATGAGTGTTTCACGGTTACCTCCATGTGCTATACAACAGTGCAAACAGTCCTTAATAACATCTAGTCTTATTACTCCAGTTGTTGAAAAGCTTCCATTAATTTTTAAGTCTTGGATCACAAAGAAAAATACCAGCATATTTAAGGCAAGGAACAGCTTAGTTCTCAGTCAAGTCATGAGGCTTTACTCTCATTTTCTACGGCCACAGGACTGCCATGGCTTTGCCTGAGAGGGCTGTCCTGCAAAAGATATTAACAGGAGGAGGAAGCTGGGGGGGGAAGATGTGGAAGGAAGAAAGGGGAACAGAAGTAAGCATAAATGGCCCCTTAGTGGTCAAGATAAAATAGTCCTAATCCTAAAGTGCTGAAGGCACTTGACGTTCATTCAGTAATGTGACAGAAACAAGTGGATTCTTATTTAATGTTTGTGTAAGCCTGTACCCTTTACAGGGAATTTAGTAAACCGTAAATAAATGTGTGGTCTTGAAACAAAAACCATTGGATTTTGTGCGAAGTAATAACAGGAGCTATCAGAGAAATGGAAGTGATTATTTGTCTGAATTTCTTTCCCAGAATAGTAATTTCCAACATAAAGGGCTGTTGACATGACAGGAGGCACTAAATGACATCTAAGTGTATAGTCAGAGCCTGTTTTCTGAATCTAGCTAGCAGCAGTACTTGACTTCTGGCCTTCTGACTTCATGTTTTTTGAACACCCTTATGTGAAATATTAATAATGAAACATTAGAAACTCAGTTTGAAATACTAATCCAAACAGTGTCTTTCTAAGGAAGGATTTTTTTCACTTTCTGAAGTGTGGAATGCTTGTTTTTGAAATAGCAAAATACTTAATTGTTTATTGTCAAGTGATAAGGGGATGAGGAAGTCATCAAGGACTCAGATTGCAAAATAGTTGGTCTGATATTTCACTTAAAACTTGTAATGTTTTGCTATAACCTTTGTGAGCTGTGTGATATTATTAATTTCAACCGTCTACTAAAAGGAAAGATTTGTAGATTGGCTAGTCACTTTTCAAAAATATGTTAATGAACTGTTATATTTCAAAAAAATCATGGCGGGTTTTATGAGAATGAGATTTCATAACACACTGGTAATTGTAACATGAAGCGTTAGAGCTATTTAACTGTTTTTTCCACGATGACAACTTGATGTGAAGCTGCTAAATTCTGTGGTATCCATTGGTAAACCTAGTAGTAGATAGAAGTGACCAGGGCAAACCTACTTGTAACGACAAGGTAACAAGGGAGTCTTAAGGAACAGCTCTTTTGCATACTTACCTGATGTATTCCCCCCAGTTAAGCACAGGCAGAAAATTTCAAGCAAGCATTCAATTGAGTCATAAAAATATATAGCTGCTTGTGTAGTTTGTCACAGTGATGGCAGTAAAGGCAAAGAGCTTAGTTCCTCTTTACTGAAATCTTCCAGAAAACAAAGGTTTGTGAGAGGGATTAACTTGTGGAAATCCTTTTTTGCCATAGGGTGCTGGGATGGCAGCAGATGCTGAATGGTCCTTGCAGCAGGGCATGTGGCTAGCTTTGGTGCCCAGGATCATCAGCTGTTTGAAAGAAAATAAAAATGACACCTGATACCACATTTGAATAGTAACAAACCATAATGACAGTGCTTTATGCCAAACACAGTGAAAAGTTAGAGCACTCTACCAAGTTTTACATGATCAGTGTGCTGTGACGTGATGATTAAAGATCATTTGGATCAAGTAGTAGCTGTCATATCCAGCCAGTGGGGAGTGTTTGACTACCAATTTGGCATACAAGCACATGGCTGGAGTCCATAATGGCTGTTACAGTAGTAGACCCCTCTGAATTTGCAGCTGTACCTCATCTGATGATAAAGCAATTCAAGCACTGTGAAATAAAGATACCAAAATATTTCAGGTTACCACAACAAACTATGTAAGCATGTGGAAGTGATGCCTATAAGTGTCTTCAATGCGTAAATTTTCAAATTGATCTATTAATAATTATTACATAATAGCTCCTACCTACATCCAACCAACACAAAGTATGTGCTGTGTTTATTTGAACTTCATAAAAATTGTCTATCCAGCAAAATTAGATGGACTATGCTTTTGATTTTGGTAAGATTTGTACTCCTCTAAAATAAATCTTGCCCATTTGAAGGCTGATTTCTGATTATCTACAAGAGTACTGCTTCACATATACATTACACTTCCTGGCAGTAGTATCAAAATGTCTGTCTAGGCACCAATTCATTACTTTATTTAATTGCTTCTGGAATTTATTTGGGCTTTTTTTAAACAGAATTGCAAGTAAGTTTAGTTTATTGTATGGGTAGTGGCTTGAAGAGAGTGGATTAGTAGAGTGTAAAGGCTTCTCTGCAAAAATATTCTAAACAACTTAACATGAAAACCATATACCCAGAATAAACTTTTGCTGGTGGAAGGTCCAGAGAACAACCTTTGTGTGCCCAGACCTGGTGAAATTATTTGGGGATAAAGGGACAGTAAAGAGGAACAAAAACCAGTGAGATATACACAAACTTCCACTGAAGTGATTTCTTCTTTGCTCAGTTAAGTCAACAGTTACCACCAATGCTAAACGCAGTTGAGTGAAGATAAGATGCAGCTCAGCTCGTTCCGGTGAGAATTTTACTTAAATACCTAATATCTGAGATATTTAGTTAACTAAGTATTTGAGACAACAGGCATGACACTAAATGTTCTTGAATTTTCACTTTCCATGAAAGGCTTTGTAACAAGGAAACCTGTTTTATTTCTTAAGTGTTATACTGATTTTTTTTAATTTTTTTTTTTAGAGTTAGGTCGACTGCTGAATTTTTAAAGATGCCACTCTCCTGAATTACCTGCATTAGTTTGAAATCACCTTGTGTCTTTCTGAGGCTAGACATCAAGGGCCTGCCAGGTTTAGCTGATGTTTGGGATCATGTGTTGCCATTAACTCTCTTTCATTAAGCTTTGCCACTCCTTTTAGGAGCTCGGGTATCTCCATTTCATTTCTGACAGATCTGCCTGCAGCCTGCTCATAGCCAAAGGTTTGTTTAATGGAACATATGGGAGCGCTGGGCAACCAGTGCTATAATTATCCAAATAATTACCCTGCTTAGTGCCAGCATCCACAATCAGATGGCCAGTGTGTGCTTGGATAATCAAGGCTCCCTTCTCACAGGCCCCTCCTTGCTGTAGTTAATTTTGTCTTCACTGGAGGGCTGGCGGTGTTTCCCATAGTTGATTTGCAGCTATTAATGTGCTGTTCTATTAATACGATTGTAAAATTTATTCTTAATCTTACAATCTTATTTAAGACCCAGCTATCTCATTACAAACCTCAAACATAATTACTATGTAGTGTTAGTTTGCATTTCAATGGAAAAAGGGTATACCTATTCTACTTCCTTATTTTATGGATAAGGACGTTTTGTAGCAGTAGCACTTTTTTTTTTTCTTCCAGTCATTAAACTGGGGTCTTTTTCCCAACAGGGCTAAGCTCCTGTATCCTACAGTTACTAGTTTCATTGCCCACTTGAGCAAATAAACAATTCTTCAGGGGAAACTTCTCGGCAGAATTTTAAGAAGGTACTTGAAAAATACTACCAAACTGCTCCAAAACTTGTTTCACTAGTAAGCAGGCAAATTAGAGTTGTAAACAAAGGATCCAGATGGTCTACTCATGAAATACCTTAATATCACACTCATCACGGAAAGACTGAGCCCGAAATGCTCTCATAAATATTTTGTATCAAAGTATAAGCTTTAATGTGCTTTTATACACAGATGTATGCATTACACAATGCATAGACAGTAACAACCAAGTATTTTAAAGGGCTATTGCTGTCTTAGACTCAAGTGACCTACAGTGAGGGAAATCTTAGTTCTAGCTGTCAGTATAGGTCTAACTCTGCCTCCAGTTGTGTGTAGTACTACACCTTGCTCATAGAAGGGAACGCTCCTCTTACGTTACTGTCTACTCCAAACCTGCTTCGTGCAGTTGTATAAATATGGAGATTTTAATGAAGCCAGATCTGTTTTGTTCCAGTGGCTTTGTTTATTCCTGGCTTTAACCTGCTGTGATTCGATTTGGCCAGTGATTTCACTTGACCTTGTTCTCAGAGAAAGCATGTTATGCCACTAGTGAAATATGACTTAATATATAGCATGCAATTGCTGAATACGCTTGCTATGGGACTCTAGTAGAATGGTATTGAACCAATGGAGTTCTTGCCTGTGCAATGAATGAACAAGAAGCATACACATGAAGCATAAAATGCATGTTGCAGAGAGGTTTTTATTTTAACAAAATATAATGCCTCCATATACAGCAGTGCATGCAGATCAAAACAGCCATCTGGCATCCAGCACTAGATCTCAATGCAAACTGTTCTCAGAACCCAAAAGGAAGAATTTCATCCCAGCAACCACCTGGGAATTCCTTGTATTTACCCCTATTACATACTATAAATCTATAATATCATTATGAAACCTGGGAAGTTACTAATGACTCCTTTGATGTCCTAGGGCTTCGTCAGAAAGAATCCTTTAATTGCACATGGTAGAGCCTGATGCAGTGTCTTTGAAATGGACAGTTTGCTGTCCTGTTCATTCCTGAAACTCAAACTAAGCTGACAGAGCTGAGCATACCCAGCTCACAGACAACACTTCCCTTTTGGAAATACCTTATTTGGTCATGTAGCTATGTACCAGAATGGCATTTGATACAAGAAATGGAGGGGTGACTGTGTTACCAAGAAGAAATCTGTATCAGCGTCTGAAAAGTACTTGAAAAGGCTTTCAAAACTGTAGTTTTGTTAAAAATCATATGAAATGTGATCTTTGAAGCATCGCTAAAGTTTTCTTCTAGAAACAGGTAGAGAATGTAGGAGAAATATTTTTAGGCACTCTGGTTTATAACATGGTTCTTTATCAGGAATCTGATTTCTTATAGGAAAGTAGACATCTCACTGAATACACTAAAACCAACATTTTAGACAGCAACTATCAATATTGCAAAAACCTGTGTAGAGGAGTGTTCCATTATACCTGTCCAAAAGGATTTGCCTGATTTCATTGTCTTTTGGAGAATTAAGGAGCCAGATCCTCAGCTGGAGCATGCTAGTGAGCTTGCATTGGCTCTCTGAGTGGGTGTGCAAAGCATTGCTGATATTGATTCATGAGATGGGTCATTCTTGAATGTCATCATGAAAATATTGCAGCATAACTAAAACTAGTAAGTTAGAGAATGCAAAAACTTAGAACCCTCTATAAGTGAAAGAACACTTTATCCTTGCTCAGATTACGTAAATATGCATGTGTGTATATATGTAAATGTGTATATGCATCCATATTTATGTATATATTTTTGTGTATATATATGCACATCTGTATGAAAATATAGCAGTAGTGATTAAAAAAACAGGAGGCGACTACTTATAATGAAGATGCTAACCTGCTGTTTTGTCTAAGGGTGTAATGTACAGCAGGTTATTGGAACAGATGCTAGTGTCTGTCAGAGACTAGAGGCTACACTGACTTGACGGTCAAATGTAGCCTCATGTTAATTGCTATAACTAACTTATGTCATAACTAACATAACTCTAAGAATTCTGCTTTTTTAGGGGTAGAGGAGTAAAAGAGAATCTTGTAAAGGTGTCAGTCTTAGCAATGACAGCTGGGGCTGATAGCACTGTGCTTATTTCAGATGAATGATTTATGTATTCTTATCAGTGTTTTGACATTAAAAGTTCAGGTTCAGAAAGCACAAAATGCCATCCCTAAGCAAGTACTAACAATCCATATATCATATCTAACACTAATGCTCAGTCCTTGCTTGTTACTGATTTTCTCCAAGAACATGCATGTGTGCAAGCATGTACTAGCAAATACAACTAACTGTTGGGCTACTTGTTTGCTTCTCTTTCCTTATGCTGCTTCTACCCTCTGCTTCATTCAGTGAAAAATAGGTTATGTTTTCTTTCTGAATTTTGAAATGTATGTTTTACAATTCATCCAAAGCCATTTAATTTTCATATATTAAAAGTTAATTTATATTTTAACTTAAAACTTTTTCTTTAATTATTATTTCTCTATTCTTTAGAATTTTTTTCCTTGTAATAGTTATTGTCATTATGTAGTAGCCTTATAAAGAAGATATGAAGAAATACTTCTCTAAATGAGGTACACAATAATAATTAGTTCTTAAATAATTCCTTTAATTAGTTACTACAAATCAGCTGGGGTTTTTTGGATATTGATGATAATTTGTTTCACCTCTAGCTGCAGTGCCAGGTCATCTCCAAGGAAGTCCTCTGACCCCAGTCCTCCTTTTCCCCCTCTAATCTCCCCCATATCCTGAGAGGTTGGTCAAGAAATATATCCTTTTAGATAGAAAGGAAATATCTGAAGAGCAGATGTTTACCATAAGGTTCACACTAATTGAATAGTTCATTTAAGAAAGTGATTAAACCAAAGACTGTTACTTAGAATGATTTGAAGGAAATGTTTTCATGCTTGTTTCCTCTGCTTTTTTCCCCACTAAGGGAAATTTTTGCTTTGTGTAACTTAGATAGTAACATGGGGGAAGATACCCTTTCATTTAAGGCATCTTTTACAAAATATATTGATTAAAAGCAAGTGCAAAACATTTGTATTTGTAGTAGTATTGCAACCAGTACTCTGGCTTCTTCAGTTTTTTCATCATATTAATATTTACCTTTTGTGCCACAGCACTGACTTACAGGACTGTGTGTGCTCAGAAGTCATGGATGTCATTAAATGTTCCTGTAATACTGGTTTTCCTCTGACTGGTACAATCTATGGCATCACAAAATAATTAGCAAGGGAAACAAGGAATGTTTTTCTTTCCTAAGCTGTAAAACAGAAATGGAACCTCATAACTCTTAAAATGCAAGCAGTAAGGAGTTGTGTAAAGACAGCTTTAAAAATCCTTGTTTAAGACCTTATAAAAAAAAAGTAGTGTTCCCTGAACATCTGCTTTATGAATCCTTTTTTTCATGGAGGTAACTCATTAGCAACCTCTCTCTACAGTGCAGCCTCGTGTACTGTAGATACTACTCCATCTCAAACCAGTAATTGGCCATTAAGTTTTCTTGAATCGACTTATCTATAGGCAGTTCATCTATATGGAGTTAAGTGACATAAACAAAAGAACTTTTCTCTTTTCTAAGTAAGAACAATTTTTCAATAAAGAACAAGTACTTTTTCTTTGGGTTTTTTGGGGTTTTATTTGTGGTTGGTTGGTTTTTTTGGTTTTGTGTTTGGTTTTGGGGGTTTTTTTGGTATGGGGGATAGCTTTTGCACATTCAAGTGATGTGAAAATGAAAGAGGATGAGGATCACCTTTAATCACATACTGCCATTTGGGTGAATCTTTCAGGCTGAAAAAATCTTTCTGCAGCAGTGGTTGAATGAAAGGGCCTGCTAAAATACACATTTATTTCAACAAATATTTTTTTTGTGTTTTTTGGTGGATGTCAGTAGTTTTGGATCAAACCTGAGGGTGCCAAAAATGGCATTTAAACATATATTGTCTATCTGGCGTGCTTACCCTCCTCTGAGCTTATGGAGAGCCTTGTTACTACTGGTGTACAGTTTCAGGATACCAGCCGTACTGCCATTTGTGCTGCAAACCTACTGCTGACCTTTCACATGCTGTCTGTGCTGTCCAGAATAGGGTTGCTGTGACTGTGACTCCTCATGAATGCCAAAACCAGCTTAAAAGCCATCTAATGGAACACAGGCAATGTGAGTGTCTCAGCATGTGCAAACTGGGGGGACCCTCAGTGGGTGCCTCTGTCCAACTGCGTTTACTTAATAGCTGTGCTTTTAAATCACAGGGAAGTCTGCAGCAGCTGGTTCACCCAGTAGGAGTGTTTTCTACTGTATGCTGAGCTGAGACCGGGCTTTTGGGAGGCTTTTCATTGCCTTGCGGTTAGGTTTGGCGCCTTGCAGTTACCACCTCTTTCAGCTTATTTCTTACTGTGGTGTCAGAAATGTGGCTCAGCTGTTTGTGCCAATAACACTTGATATGGCAGCCGAACTGAAGTGTTTTGCTGCCTGTGTAGATGGGTGATGCTCTGAGGTTTTGAGGGTTCCAAAATACCTCTTCTTTGTGTATTTTCTTAAACTCTTTTCACTCAGTCTTGTGGGTATCAGCTGGTAGGGTAGCCAACATCCAGTATTCAAGCACTTCTGACCCCTTTGAATATGTCCCCTTTTTACTTTTCTCTACTATAGCTGCTGCTGCTGAGTAATCTCCTGCAAACTAAAAATATCTGCTCCATAGCAGGCCGTTTTAATCCTCTTAACGACTGCTATGGATCTGTGCTGTACCCTGGGCTATCTGGCAACTGAGAAACAGCTGCGGTCTGTCCTGGGATCTTAAGATATTGCTGTACTTCAGCATAGAGGTGACTTATTTTTCTGAATGTAGGATTTGACTTGGTGGTAAAACATATTAAAATCATGTCTGGGGGTTAAATATAGCTTCAGATCAAAGAGGAAGTGAATTTAACCTGATCTACAATTATCATTAAAACTTGTTCTGGTACGTTAGTCATAAGGTATTAGCCAGAAAAACAAGAGCTGAAAATGACAAAGGAAACTAGACTCAGTCGCTGAGGTTTCCCTATGCCTTTCTTCTATTTTACTGATCGGAACTTGTTCAGTCTCCACTTTTCTTTTTGTTTTCCCCAAGCAAGAACAGACATTCAAGGACAATTTCCTTAAAATTAGCTGTGGAAAGTGAATGCTATCTAGTTGCTAAGAGATAGATAACTGTCTGTCTCTCTAATGAGGGGGCACTTTGGCTGCTTCATGTAAAAGACCCCAGTTTTAGATCTCTGCTGTCACGTTTTTACCTAGAGATAATAGGCTAGCAAAAGCTTTTATACAGCAGTGTGCACCAGTTGACTTCAGTTAAAAGTGGTTCTACCAAAACAGGAATTCCAAGGAACATCAGCTGTCCTTCAGACTTTTGCATTGTTTTAGGAAAACAATGACCTGGAAACATTGAAAGAAACAAAGGAGAAGATGGCTTCCAGTCATTGTGCACATTAAATTTATGTATGAACAGCCCCACGTGTCTGAAATTTGTGTATGCCATATGCTGTGTTGCAATTTTACTGTCAAAAAGCAGTAAAGTATTTGTGGCAGGTTCAGGAAAGGGGAGAATATAGTTTTGGGGCAGATGGAGATGTTCATTCACTAACATTGTAGAGAATAGTAAGTTCTAAGCATGCTTTCAATATCTTTTCTGTTCAAAACCAACAGTTTTCTCCTGTGAGATTTCTCAGCATTCATTCTAAGAAATGGCAAGGAAGGAAGAACCTATATTGCTTCTTTCAGTGCTTTGTGTCTGTACTGAAATCTGTATGTTCAAGAACACTGAATCAGCACTGATATCCTATGATAGAATCCAAGAAAACCTACAAAATTGGTTAAAAGAAAGAAAATAAAAACTACGTAATGGCATGTCAGCTACTAAAACTCTCTTTTTGGGTCCTTCTCACTCCCCACTGCTAGCTCTGGTTCTTTTTCACTCTGTTTGCCTGAAAGCACAAATCTAAAAGTGGACCATTTTGTAATGAATATTACTCAACACAGACCTGGGTCTGGATACTATAGTATTTGGTGGAAATGTAAGGCCCCTTTTCTTAGATTTGACTAAGTAAAAGTTGGCTGAATTGATTTTAAGCTCACAGTTACTGCATGTCTCCCATGCCATCCCAAGATTACTTAAAATTTGATTTTTAATCTTATATAATATGATAATATAATGATACATAAAAAAGTTATAGTTTTAGAAAGTACTGGTAAAACATCATTACTAAAGTTAAATTCAAGTCTCACTAAAGTTGAGTAACTAAACTTTTTGCAGAAGTTGCTTATACTTTTTTAAAAAATTAGAAGCAGTATATCAGTATGTATGTAAACAGTCTTTCTGAATATAAAATGTCTATACAGTAAATGTTTGATCATACAAAGTAAACTAACAGCATGTGAAAATATTTGCAGACTGGAGTTAAATATTTTATAGCCTTGAAATAAGAATTTTGTGACTCAGCAATTTATGCTATAGTCAGATGTCATTAGGAATCTGAAATTATAATGATATACCAACCATGAGCAACTTGCAATTGAGTGCATGCTGTGAAAATTGAGAGGTAATATTTTACTGAAATAATCTTCAGTGCCTACAGACGGGGCTTTAAAAGTGGCTTAACATATCCTTTATTCTTAAATTCATATACAAGATATCAAGTGAAAGCTTTAATTTATGTTTAAACACAAAAATATGTTGTAGGAGTTTCATACTTCTGTCTGTGCCGGAGAACCTGCCATCTTCCTTGCCAGAGGCATTGTCTTTTCAGCTCCAAATTCTGCTCTAAACTAGAGTAGATACCCAGATTTCCTTTTATCTATGGAGTAGATGAAAAAGGGGAAGGAATATCTTGCTATCTGCCACAATACGTGGTTTAACATTCACTAGCTATTCAGCCAGCCATTGCTACTCCTGTGTAGAATAAATATTCAAATACTGTTTCATTAATTTTTTTGCTTTGCAGATTTGCCTGGGGATTAGACAGGTACTGGGGCTACTGTTTTCTTAATATACGTTAGTTTTAGTTTTGCTGTTTGGAGGTGTGTGTACCAAGGAGCTAGCACCCCCAAGGGGGAAAAAAGCCCATAAATTTGTTGCCTTAACTGGTAGCTAGTTCACTCACAATAGCCTGCTAGATGGCAAACACTGTTAGCCAAATACCAATACTGGAAGCTTGAGGAAGCTCAGGTGGTAAAAACATGGAGCCATTTGTTTTTACACACAGTGCCAAGAACATGCACGTGAATGGCAGTGGTGCAGTTATGACCTGCAGATGCAGGCAAGACAAAGCTGATTGCTGAAGCAGAATGTTGTTAGGCCCTCAGCAGTAACAGGGATAAGCTAATAATTCCTTTAGTGACTTGTACTTCAACAGATGCAGGTCTCCTCTTGTTGAATTGGCACTTTGTTCAGCTGTCGATTAGGATTAAGGCTATTGGTATTTCTAGAAACACATTACATTACAAAGCTTTAATAAAATGGTGGGATAGTTTCCTACAACTCTAGTTATCAGTGTCATGGACTTCAGAGTATTCCTAGAAGAAACTAGAGTTCCCACTGGTCATATACTTCAATAATATTGACTTTTGTGGACTTCATATTTTGTCTTGGCAAGGATTGATTTGTGGTGTATGTACCTCCTCATTTTGTGCAGTAATTTTTTTTTTTCAGTAGTAGGTTTGCTGATTCCTCTTTTGTCTTTGCTAACTGTTTCTCCAGTCACATCACAGCTTGGACCTCAAAACCTGGAAGTAAGATGCTTCTTAGGGGAGAAAAATGAAAGTAACTTCAGGCTAAAACATCTGTTTTCAGAACTTTCTTACAGGATCAATCAGTGTTATCACTTTAATCATATAATGGATTTCAGTCATTGCTGCAGCATCATAACTTTCTCTTGACACCGTCTGGTATGTCTGTCTTCATCCACAAAACATGAGGCAAACTAGCATATTTCATAACATTGATTATTGAAAACCCGCACCAACACATTTGCATTCCTGAAATTCTGACTCATGTGTGATAACTATGTAGTGATAATGGATAGAACTGTAGTAATTTTTTAGTTCAGTAATTTTCCAGACTTCGTCAAGTTTGAGTTGTCCTTGAGATGTAGCTGATTCTTAACAAGACACTTGAAAGACAAACATAGGAAAGTACTATAGCACTATCCATATTTCATGAAAGTGTTAATCCACGCTCTATACTTCATTTATTTTACCTGATAACCCAATGTTTTAATATTCCATTTAGTTTAATTAAATCGAGATTTGTGCAAGTGAAGTAGTTCTAATTCCCAATACAAAAATGTAATTAGGAATCAAAATTAATATTTTCTTTCATAATAATCTATGAACATAGGCTATTTGACAAAATAATCTGTGGGTATTCTGGTTTCATTGATATCTTAATTGACTGCAACACCTTCCCTTCATTATGTTTCACTTGGAAATTTCAGTGGACAAGTATAGGAAGCTGAGGCATGAAGAGATATATTTAGGTATCAGAGCTCAGGTATTTATATTTAGGTATTAAAGATCTCAGAGAGTTGTGATAAACAGTGCAGAGTCCAGCTGCAGGCCTGTATCTTGCGGTGTCCCCTCCTCAGGGGGTCAGTGCTGGCTTCAGTCCTGTTCAACTTGTTCACCAGTGCCCTGGATGAAGGGGCTGAGTGTGCCCTCGGCAAGTTTGCAGATGATACAGAACTGGGAGGAGTGACTGATACCCCAGGAGGCTGCGCTGCCATTCAGCGAGACCTGGACAGGCCAGAGAGCTGGGCAGAGAGGAACTTAATGGAAGTTTGATAAGGGCAAGTGTAAGGTCCTGCACCTGGGGAGGAACAACCCCTGCACCAGCCCAGGCTGGGGGTTGCCCTGCTGGAAGGCAGCTCTATGGAGAAGGACCTGGGAGCTTGGGTGGGCAGCAAGTTGCCCATGGGCCAGTAGTGTGCCCTGTGGCCAAGAAGGCCAGTGGGACCCTGGAGCACGTTCAGAGGAGTGCAGCCAGCAGGTCGAGGGAGGTGATCTTGCCCCTCTGCTCTGCCCTGGTGGGGTGCATCTGGGATGCTGTGTCCCATTCTGGGCTCCCCAGCTCAAGAGAGACAGGGAACTGCTGAAGAGGGGCCAGCGGGGGCTGCAAAGATGGTGAGGGGACTGGAGCATCTGCCTTATGAGGCAATGCTGAGAGAGCTTGGCCTGTTTAGCCTGGAGAAGAAACTAAAAGACTGAGAGGGGATCTTAGCAATGTCTGCAAGTATCTTAAGGGTGAATGTCAAGAAGATGTGGCCAGACTTTTTTCGGTAGTGCCCAGTGACAGGACAAGGGGCAACAGGCACAAACTGCAAAACAGGAATTTCCATCTGATGATGAGGAAGAACTTCTTTACCTTGGGGGTGACAGAGCACTGGGACAGGCTGCCCAGAGAGGGTGTGGAGTCTCCTCTGCAGACATTCAAAACCCACCTGGACATGATTCTGTGCAACCTGCTGTAGGAAAACCTGCTTTAGCAGGGGGTTGGACTAGATCTCCAGAGGTCCCTTCCAACCCTGACCATTCTGTGATTTTTTTTGTGTGCTCAAAAAGAGCATTTAGACAACGTTCATCCTCGAGGGGCCATTAAAGCTGTTAATATTGTATAAGCAGTTGCATACATACGTACAACTGGGTAACTATGAGTGGGTAGCATCAGGAATTCTGTGTGTAACTAAAGGCAGAGGAAAGCTGTCAAGATCAGGGTAAACGTGAATACTATAAAACAATATGGAGCGTTATTTATTTATATGCTTCTGTACATTAGTTTTACTAATGCTGTATTGAATTTCACATCACATACATTTCTCTGAGGGGAGCGACACTTTTTTTAGTTTGTGTACCACATAGACCATTAATGTATATTAACTGGGTATATTTAGATATAGAAAAATATTTAACAAGTAAAGTTTAGTAATACATTTAATATCAAATACATTTCTATGAACTATTTATAAAATCTTAAAAAAGCCCCAAATGATTCAAAAAAGTGAGTGATCCTTGCAAGATTTTTTCAGATAAGGTCTCTGGTTTTGCATTATTTTGAAGTGATCACTGCAGCAAATATTTAGACAATTTTTTACCACACTGGTTAACAGCCTTAAGGTTAAATGATCAGCTGACGTTAACGAAACTGCGGATTTGGTCAGTGAAGTGGCTTCTTAACTGGTATATTTTTATGGAGACATGGCTGAATTTGATTTACTGAACAAAATAAAAGGATCACTTATGCTTTTCTCCCCATATAATGAGTTTCTGTAAAATAGTTATGCTGATTGGTACTCTTGCTAGAAAATGATTTGTTTCCTGTGGCTTTGCATAGAAATGTGACAAAGGGGAACTCAGGTTCTGCTAATGCTCTAAAATGTAATACAAATCTTCCTTTTGCTCTCTGAAAAAAGAAAAGAAAATCACTACTACTTAGTCATTAGAAGAACTTGTAAAATCAGGTATGTTATGATTGGAACTTTTTTATGCATAAAGAGGTGTTCAGTTATTAATATCAGTATTCTTGCTATATTTTTTCACTGTCTTAATTTAATTTATTTCCTAAAATTGTCTTAAAGTAATCTCAAACGCAGAATGTTCTAAAGGCTTGAAAAATACCAAACTAGTTGAAGAACTTTCAGCATATAATGGAAGCACTAATCAGTTTCGTTAGTAGCTGTCATGGTATTTCATCTGTGATTCTTTTAGACTGAGTTGTGCACATCAAGTAGAGTAATCGATGGCCACATTGAACTCTCTCTAAGTGTTCATAAGTTTTGTGCAAACTGAGGAGTAAAATGTTTTTGTGCTTATAATTGAAATAACTAATGAGCAGAAAGGAAAGATAGCAGGTGCCACTTTTTAAAATGGAAGTGTTAGAGAATCAATTTACTACAGAGAACTGTACATACACCCTGAACTTGTTGCTTTAATTGCACAGATACTATAAATAACAAAAGCAGTTTCTACATGTCCCTGTGGAATGCAAAAAGCAACTGTTGTTTACACACTTACTGCCTGGAGCCTCAACATGGAGCTAGGGAAAGAAAAACTATTGCTGAATAATACCCATCCCATGGTGAGAGTTATCCTTTCTAATGTAAGCTTTATACAAAGACTATTTATGTCTCCCAGGCTCAGAGTGAATGAAAAATATTACCATTACAGAAAGGTTGAACCACTTGCTTTGAATACTTTCTCGAATAAGCATTAGACAAAACAAATCTGGAAGTGTAGATCTGTTTATCAACTGAAATGGCAACATCTTTGCCGGGTTTTGTAACTTGCATGTTTGACCCTGGTTGCATGAAATTAGAGGACTGATTTCCTCCACCACCTCCACACACACACACAGGCTCCCCCCTCGGACTTTCTGTAGTGTTATATTATGAATACTATGCACACCAACAAAGCAAAATTTGATTTATTTAAGAAACATTATCCACTATGGTGCTATATTCCCTGTGTTTATAGTTTGCACAACTATATAGGGGTTGGTAGAAGGCTGTAGAAGAAATCCTGCAGGTAGAGAGCCTGGGGGGTTCATGTCCTCGGTATGCTGATGTTTTATTTGAGTATAATAAAAAAAGGTTGGAGTGAAGAGCACCAAACTGGAATTCTATTCTGGGACAAGCATTGAAAATGACCCTCTTTTTCATCAAAAAGGCTTTCCAGTGTGGTTTTAACTGAATGAATTTCACCTGTAGCATAAAAAAAAAAAATCCCAAGACAACAAGTACCTCCTCTCCAAAATCAATCAACCAAAACCCAACAGAAACTTTTAAAAGAAATAAACAAAGCCCTTTTAGTCTATCATTAGATTAAGTATAAACTATGTCATCAGTATTCTAAACTTGAAAAATATTTAAATTCTGTTGGTGTAAGAAGTTTCTCTTGAATTGACGTATGTATGTGTTTGTTTCTTAAAAAAACCCAACAAACTAACCCCAAGTAATTTTTCCAATTAATTTTCAAGGATTGTTTGTAAATATCAAGATGATGGATTTATGTGAATGAACTCATGAATATTCCAAGTATGAAGCACTCTATCCTCTATAGCATTTGAACTTGTTTGACTTGTAGATATCAATGTAGTCTGTTGGGAAGCCACTCTTCTGTGACATGTTTTCCTAACTAGTTTTCATTGAAACCTCATTCCACGCTTTTCCTCGTGTAACTATTTAAATAGTTACACAGATGTAGCCAATAAAGCATTCAAATAATAGTGCATAAATCTTTGTCACTGTTCATTAGCATTTTAGAGAATGCAAAGTACTTAAACTGAAATGAAGTGAGATCTTTCTCTAAGTGCTCATTGCAGTCTAGTAGTAAAGACCTGCTGCACACTTTCAGTAGGCATATTAATGATGGGTGATGGACTTCAATGTCTGTGTCCTCCTAAGTGCATTGTATGTAATGCTTTAGCATCGGCTGTTTTTTCCTTTAGGCTTTCACTTCTAAACACTCTTCCCTGTGCATACTTCTATGATGCTCCAAAACCACCTTCTCAATAAATGCACCCTTTTTGATGGGTGCACCCTAAAAATTATATCTGCTATGAAAGATATTTCCTGCTTGTAATTAAAAAGGGACATCTCAATTCTGGGTGTGACCAGTATAATTGAACTTTCTCTTTGTATGTTTTGAACTCAGTAGAAGAAAAAAATAACTATAGGGAGTTGTAGAAAAATATCTGTTACACCATGTCATGGCTATATATTTAGTATTCTTGTCATATGCAAGTAAACTGTATCTTTAAAAATGGATGCTTTAAGAATCAGATGGATTGGAAACATACAATCCTCATCAACAGACTGCTGTGTGAGGAAATGAGTAGAAAAGTGATCAACAGTAGTTGGAAAGCTAGCCTGCTGAACCTTAATACAAGGAAATCGTCAAGGGAAGGAGCTGGTCTTTGCAACACTGTCTCAACATTGTCTGAAAGAGGGGCATGAACTGAAAACTGGTGAAAAACAGGACTTCTGAACTAGGCTTAGGAAAAACTTAGATATATGAAGACCATGTTGAGGTAAGATACAATTTTTAGGATCTGGTGGGCTGAGGGAAAACTGTTACTTGAAAACTAGAGTTTGACATACAGAATAAGTGCTTCTTCCATGTTGTCAACCATTCCAGTGGTTATTGGAATGGAGAGACCAGTACTGTGATCAAGCAGTTGAAATAGTAGAGATTTTTTTGTTTTAATTTTGACTTTGTTTTGACTCCTACCAGGATTGGGAGAACTATTTGATTTGATTTCAATACTAGATTGCATAGTTACTATTGAGTTAAAATGAAATATAATGCTGGGAGGGGATGGGAAGGGAAACCGAATAAATGGTGAACTTATGCATTATCATTTGTGTGTTACTCACAGGTATTTAAAAAGAACCCAAAGAACAAAACAAAGTGAACAGTAGGAAGAGTAAAGGGTAGGAGAAATGTAAATGCAAAGCAAAAGAAGAACAACAGGTATCTATACAATTATATTGCAGGTGTCAGTGAGAACACTGGTTAGATAAAAGATCTTTCTCATTTTTGTTTTGGTAAACGTGAAATAGAATTTTTCATTGCTGATATTGTGCAGTCATCAATTCTACATCCCATCTGCAATGTACTTCCACTAAAAAGGAACTCATTTACTGCTTGCGTATTTACTTTTATCTCTATTTGCAGGTTAGTGGAAATCAAAGCTTTGACATGTTCCTTATATAACACTGAATAGAAAGCTTCAAAATGCAAATCCAATCATAGCACATTAAAAAAAAAAAATCAACCACAGAAAACCCTAAAGAAATGGAAGGATGTTTGAGAGGATGAGGTGAATGGGACTGGTGAAAGCTTGTCAAAAAGTGAAAGTGCATTCTGGGCACTTGAACTAGAGAAAATAGAAAGCAGGAGCTAGATGCAAATGTTTTGTTTTTTTTCTAAACACCAACACAACATGCACTGGTCTCCCTAGGGATGAATAATAACTAACTTCTGCTCAGAGCAGAAGAGGTGCAGAGGAAGCCTTATGCTCCCATAGATCTAGACAAGGAACAGCATCCCCATCCCTTAATGTTTTTTGCAGCTTTGTAAAACTTTAGTTTCATTCTGATGTGTAGCCCTTCAAATTTATTACATATAAGACACTTTATATTTTGATGCATATCTCAGTGACAGTCGATACACAATCCAAGACAGGAGAAAAAAGAAAAAAAAACCTTGATATTTTATCACAGTCAAGGACTTTGACTCAGTCTCCCACATGCTGTGAATGTTTTATAATAGGCAGTCTTTACTGAATGTCAGCTCATGACTTTGTGGAATTTGGGCACTATAGAAAAGGAAAGACTAGTGTGCTCCATATTACATGAACATCAACAAGGGATGGAGATGATGTGGGATAATTTAGGCACAAATATGATTCTTCTATGATTCCCACAGTCTAGACCAAATGGCTGCAAGGGGGTATGAAGCTGAGCAGAAACCTACTGTGATAAAAAGCAAGCTTCTCCAGTAGCATCTTCACTGGACACGGTGTATTTTCCTGGAAAAGCTTTAGAATGATGAATGGCTATTCTTTACAGTTTTTCTACAAACTTGCTAAGAAAATTATGACAGAGTATGTGACATTCATGTCCATGACTGTCTCTAAGCCTACTGGTGGACTGGCATAATGAACCAGTCTAAGACATTATCTTTTTATCTGGAATCATTATTTTTTATTTCATTTAACAGCTGTTACTGGAAAGTTCAACTAGATAGTAAAGATATATAAATAGAGTCTAAAGAACAGCCGATTAATACTTAATCAAAGGAATATTTGGTAAAAGGGGTGAAATATGTCAAATAAACTACTGAAAGATAAATAGGCCTATTAAGACCAAAAAAAGTCTACACCTGAAAATTTTTTATGTTCTGAATGCAACTGATATTAATCTTTTTTTCCAGTTGTAGGCTTCTGAAAATTTAAGATTTTTAATGCTATAGAAAGTTGTTTTAGGTGAGGTAATCAAGATGACTCGATAGGTATGTTCAGCAAAACTTTTTGTTTGTTTGAAGATCTATTTGAGCCTTATGATCACATGTTAATAATTGTGAACCTGGTTCTCTTCAGTGCAAAAGGAAGTATGAAAAAATTGTTTAAAATTAAATGAATTTATATTCTGTCATTTTTTGACCACCATCTATCACTGTGGGGGGAAAAAATGCTTTCTGTATCAATTATTTTCTAAGTGTAATTTTACGAATCATATATTATTTAAAAATACTGTTTCTGTGCTTTCTGAACTTACTATGATCTTCTCCAAAAACATATGGAAAGTGACTTAACAGCTGGAGGTCACAGTGCTGAATCACCACGTTCATATTACCCTGCCTGCCTGACCATAGGAAGCTCATGAGAACACTGTTCATGTACTGCAAACAAGTACTGAATCACACACAGGTACACGATGTAACATTGTGGAAAATAACATTAACTGAAAAGTTCATGCAACTACCATTTCACAAGCTTTTTTGCAAAGCACAAATTTTAGTTTAACTAATGCATTTTCTTTTGGAGATGAGTGTTCTCTTGACAGTCTTTGTTTGGTACCTTGTTTGTTACTGCCACATCGATGAAGTATTTAAAAGCAAAAATCAGTTGCCAGATTTCTGGAAATCAAGACTTTTTGTCATATGACCCAGCTGGGAGATGCTGAAATCATCAAATCATTGGCAAATGAATATGAAAACCTGTTGACTTCTAAGCAAAATACCAACAGTATAACTTTACCATTAAAAAATCCCCAAACTCTGCTCCACATTTATGTAGCATGGTATAACAATAAGTATGCAAAATATGTCACAATGAGAAGAGACAACTTCTCACTGTCACCAAGTAGCACTTCTGTCCAACTACATGTGGCAGCTGTAACCGCCTTGTGGTTCATCTTAAAATTGAGTGTTAGTCTTGAAATTAACTTTTGTCACCAACAGCAGTGCAGAGAAGTCTATTCATTTGTATGTCTGGCCACCAGCTGGTAAGCCTGGCCTACAAAAGTAACAATGGAAATATCACTGCTGTTGCCATGTGCTTTACGTTGCAATGAATCTGAACTTGAGCATATTGACCTTCTGCATTATCTGCAACTGTCCATGAGCTGTGCCAATGGTGAGACAGTCACGTTGCCCCTGTGCTGAGGTAGCTGCACTAGGACAGGCTATGTCCACTTCTGAGGGATGACTTAGCTAAATGCACAAGAAAATCGTTTGCTGGTGGTAAGGGACCAAATACTGCTTCTGCTGAACCTACGTAGACTTTTGAACCTGTTTTCCTGTTGTGCCCTGGTCTGAAAGCTCTTACAACAATATTCCTCTTTCTGTGACCTTGTTTTTAACAATCCAAAGAGACTTGTACAATTTGTACTTGAGGAACTCAGTATCTAAGAACGTTTCTATTTAAGTCGAAGCACACACTGAGTTAGTTGTGTGATACTGGCCATTGTGATGGCACAACATGAAACCGTTTTGTTATTATGTAGAAGTTCGCAAGGGTCAATAATTTCTCGTCTCTGTGTCTCTTGCCTACAAAATCCCAAAGGATTTATTATATTGAAGATAAATAAGACCAAGAATAGATACTGCAGTGTACAAAGGTGATTATAAAATGATGTCACTTTTTATAAAACAGGTTTTCTTCCACTAAGGTCAGTATCTTCTTGACAGTGTTTAAATAGTTGCCAATTGAGATAAATATGGAATAAACATGCTTAGATTCTGCAAAGAGGTAAACAGCTGGTGGGACTCATGAAGCTTTTTTTTTTTCCTTGAAGTAGCATATTTTGATCTGGAGTCAGAAGGTAAGACAAATCACTCCATTTTACTTGTAATTGGACACTGAGTCACTGTGTGACCTTTGAGTTGATTACTCAAAGCCTCATTTCCCCTAGCCTATAAAGCAAAATAGTAGTACTGTGAAGTTCTCCAGGAAAATGTTTCACTAACATTCTTCAGATTCTTTCCATACATATGAGACAGTGGTTTCATGGCTCAGAATGTGACTTTGGAGTGTTTCTGCATATTAAGTCAAGCTTCTATGAAATGCTGGCACTGTAAGGAACTTAAGTGAGGCAGTAGCTTTTGCCCCACTATGCCTGGAATGCTACAGATATTTTTCTGCCTAGCAAATAGAACTGCAAGCATACTGTTGTATTCATTTCAGGACAGTTTGTTGGCTCAGTAGCATATTCAGTTTGTTTCAGTATCACTTGAAGTCATCGTCTTTCTGTGCTGTTGGGGAACATACAATACAAGGCAACCTAAACTGGGAGAAGCTGCCATGTAAACATCCAGTTCCACATATGATTGAATTTATAGCTGCATGCAGCTTCTCCAAAACAGAGTTCTGTAACCCAAGTTATTCAAAGGCAGATGTTGCTGGACAGATACAAATAAAAAAAAGATCTGCAAGTGGCTGTGAATCAGCATGTAACTGTTAACAACTGCTTAAATTTATTATTTGAATGGCTCTAAAGTGTGTATAGTGACATCCAGAAATTTCATAGTTCGATATACTTGGATCTGAATTAATATACCTAAGCAAGACAGTTTTAACCTAGACTGTTGCTTAGCTGATCTTGTTTACTTTTTTTGTTGTTGTTTGTTTCCCTTATCTGGTGGAAAAAATCAAAAATATTTGTCTCAGCCTTGGTGCCTCCTGAAATTATCAGGTAGTAAGCATAATTAACATTAGCATATTTATAGGAGAAAAAACCAACATAATTCTGATAGTATGAACACCAAGAACAAACCACTTGCGGAATTATTGATGGAACTTGCTGTAAGGGAAGCAACATATGAGTGTAATTGAATCCCTTAGTGTGAGCATAGACACTACGTTTATAGTAATGAAGTATACAGAACATCATATTTCTGTGTCAGCTCCCTAAAAATAAATGATAAATCATCCTTTGTGATTCATGGCTTCTTAGATGGAATAATACACTTTCATGCATGAGGTACACTTAATATTGGCCAGCACCTTGGAAGACTGAGAACTCTGACCCAGCAGCATTTTTCTCTGTTCTTGTCAGATCTAGTTATGGATCTGCACATCAGCCATGTTAGCCAAATATTCAGTGGTCTTTCTCTTAAGGTCAAAAGTCTCTGCACTCTGTTACCAATATCAATGTTCTGATGTGGGTAAAAAAGTAAATCTTAACATCAAAAGAGTTCTTTTTGTCCTCCCCTGGCTTTGTTGCCCCCCACTCCCAGTAACACATGGAAGCTAACATCTGTGCGCTGCTACGTTATAGGAGCACCTTTGGAGAAATGTTAAGAATATTCACAGCTTCTGAGCACCGCTATTCTTGACACTAAGTAAAATTAGAGGCGGAGTAAACTGGTGTAGCTGTGTTGACAGAGCTGAAAAGGAAAGCAGGGAAGGTGCAATAAAATATCTGGTGCTGTGAAAGCCCTTCCTTTTCAGCCATTGAAGAAGGAGATGTGATGTGTTGTCTTTAGACTGGAAAAAATGAAAAGTACTCCTGGCTGCATTTTGTATTCATCATAAGTAGAGTCCCTCTTATTTAATTATGAGAGGAAGCAATTCTACTCAGTTTTACAATGCTTTTGCAAGAGTTTTCTGGTATGGGTGGCATCAAGGACTGTGGTACAAGTGAACTACACTAAAAAGGATGGGCTAAATATGAAGGCAGTGATCTTACTTGCTAGAGGATGAATCACAGTAGTGATTTGAAAGTAAATGGTGGCTTAATATTTGTACCTGAAATACTGCATCTAAACAGGCAATATAGGTATGGGAAACAGGAAAAGAGGGAAATCACTCAAACGCTAAAGGGCAATCATCATTTCTCAAGGCAGAATGTGCACAGGAATTCTGATAAGAAAATAAATTCTGTAATAAAAAGAATTCATTAAATAGCTTATCTGTATATAAAAATATATTTTTCAAGAAATGCTGAAATTATCCTGTGTTTATCAAAGCATTTATTAACATAATGCACAAAATTATAGTGTAATCCTAGCAGAGAATACTGCAGGGTCCAGACTTGAAGTATGTAATTATATTAAGAAGCTTCAGACAAGATCAGAAACATTTTACAGCTTGATAATGAACTCAGTAGTTTGCTGTATGATTTGTTGAGTTTATAGGACCTATATTTGAACTGAGGCTCAACTGTTAATAAAAAAAGGCATTCAAGCTGTCAGGTGTCTGTGATGTAGAACCACGTTTTGTAAACAACATGGAAATACAGAAACACATTTAGCAATCGTTTGAGCCAAAAATGGCACCAGGTTTCTCCCTTCCTATGTCCAGACTTGAAAGAATTGCACCTCCTGTAACATGTCTTTTTTGAGAAAGGCTGATTTTGAAACTCTTTGCCAGGGCAGTTCTCTAGTGCAGCTCTTTGTCTTGGCCTTGGAAACGAGTTTTGTTCTTCAATGATCAATGCAGATAGAAGGACAGCACCTGAGATCAGTCAAATATCCTTAATGACTGTCTAAATATGTTTACCTGGAGAGGAGAGGTCTGGTGAAGAAACTTGTGAATGTTTGGAGACTGATGTCAACCAGTGCAGAGCTGCTGATGGAAGCTCACCTCGAGTGGACTCCTTTGCTCTGAGGAATAGTAGAAATGATCAGGATTTGCTATCACTGCTGGCTAATCTTGGGCAGGCAGAGGAAAATGGGCCGTAAATAGAGGACTTTTCCTCCACATCAGAGGCCAGACTGACAAGGAGCCCTAATAGCTTTAACTTGCTATCTACTTTATCTAACCATATGCTTATCTCTTTGGCCTTTAGCAGCTACTCAATAGCTATTTGTCAGAGACTTTGAATTGTATTAGTTTTTTCACTTTCTTCATGCTGTGTTCTACCACCAACTTGTAATCTTCTAATAAGATAGTTTCACAACTCAATGTATGTATTGATTTGCTAAATAGACAAGGAGTAGACAAACACATTTGTATTTGAAAAATAGTCAAGTCTGTTGTAGAAGAAGAAAACCTCAGACGCCTAAAAACCTTACAGTTCCTACATAGTGGCATTTTGAGTACTTGCAAACCTGTAACTTTTTATCTTTGTAACAAATAAAAATTAAGAGTATTTGCCTTTTGGCAGCAAATAAAATGAAATTTAATCAAGGTGGTGATATGATCTCTGTAACTGCCAGGCTCAGTCCTCTAGTGCCTATAACTTGGTTAATCAATTGGTTGGTTAAAAGCAACGTTTCCTTGAAGGAGTATGGGACAATTAATTGCTGCCTAGCTACAAGCTCCTTTTCTTTCTGCTTAAAAACATTGCATAATGCAGTGTTGTGGCAGAAGAAAACTTCACAGTCCTGGTGCTAATGGAAAGGGGGAGAAGGGAGCAAGGGAGAATTGTGTTTTATGGCTGTAAAATGACAGCCTGTGTCTGGGGTGAGAGCGACGAAGAGCAATGGGTATGTACAGAGTCTTTCTGGAATGAGTCAGAGTGCCCTCATGGGCATGTGGTCGTGAACTCTGTGATATTTCAGCAATTTTCACATGTCTATATGCTGAAAAACGATATCTTACAGTAGCTCCGGGGACTCTTTAAAGAAGAAACAAAGTGTCTTGTTAAACTCTACTGCATGTGCCTAATTTTGATGCTACTGAATTTGAAGATCTACTTTATCCAGCCCTTGTGCATAAGAATTGAAAGTAATCAAGGGTGGATGTTCAACACAACCATTCCCATTTGCTCATAATTTAATCATAATTTGTTTTGTATTTCCTTCAGGTTTGTATAAATAAATGCAGAAAAAGGGGGGGGGGGGGGAATGAAAAACTAGAGTTTAAATTCTTGTGTTTGCTTAAGAGGAGTGCTGAAATTATGGTTGTCCTCTACCACTGAAAATACTCTATAGCCATCTTCTCACACGAGAGAATAAGAAAATGTATTCATTCTTACTTATTAGTAAGTGTTTTATAAAATACTAACAGTGATTCCTACAGCTGTATTACAAAAAACTATACACTACCACTCAACTCTTAAAAACAAACAAACAAAAACCCAAAAAATATAAATCGGATTCCATTAACATGGAAACAAGGAAATAAAAAAGTGCACTGTCCTAAGAAAGAGATCTAACTTTACCTTTCCTTTTTAAAAGCTAGCTTATTTCATGAAGGAGGGAGTGAAGAACAAAGATCCTCATAGCTTGTTAATTTCTAAACTTAAAACCAGCATAACGTGAATGAAAAACATCTTTTGTTGTTGAGCCAGAAGGGGAAAAAAAACCAAACCCTCAAGAAACTACAAGCCTTGTAGTTGTCCTCAGTTTAAATGTAGATAGTGTCTTTAATGAGTCTTCTAATCATTAGAGGTTTTCCTTGTTTTCATAAATATGCTATATTTTCTAGGAGAAAACGCTTGCGTCACTGTATTTGAGTTTCTGCAGTCTTTATTTTTAGTGCAGACAAGATAAAATTATTTACCACAGAGGAAATATTGGCATTTTTTTCTTTTTCTTATCAACACCTTTCACACAGCATATGCACTTTTTTTTTTTTTTTTTTAAATGATATTTGTTTCTGTAAGCACTCTGTTGGTTGCATGACTCTTGAGAAAGTCACCAACAGCTGGGACAAATCAATCCTCTGGCAATACTAGGCTGTTCTGAGTCATTTGCAATTTAAGACCTGCACTTTAGATCACAAGGTCTTTTAGCTGTGATAACCCTGGAGTAGCTAATTTCTCTAGGCATGCTTTACAGCTGCTTCATTCTCCATTCATCCCTCAGTGCTGTAGGAATGGGGAGAGGAAATCCATTTAGCATGGCCTTTTCCTTCTGTTTATGGTCTTCCAGCAGCAAACTGAGCGGAAGATGAGATGCGAAGTGTATTATGCACCTTGTTACTCTAATTCTTCTCTGTGAGGTGTATTCTTCTCACTCTAGACCTCACTGAATTCCTATATGGAGACACGGACCATATATTTTGTGTGAAAGGATTTCTGTCTCAAAGCCTCAATCTTAACACTGGACAAAGCTGATTTACCATAGGTGTCTAGTGCCATTTTAGGTCCCCACAATGCATGAAATATCCTCATGGAATTGCAGATCTGACATATCAGATACCTATATGCTTCTGTGCGGGAAGTGGGCACCCAGTGATACATAAAATGCCAGGTACCTGTTTCCCACCACCTAGGATCTTGGAACAGGGTACTCCAGGCCTCCCAAGGAGGATGATGCCCAGCTCAAGCTACTGCCTTCCCTCCGTGGGGGGAGCGTGCTCTGCGCCTCTCTGCTTGGGAAGTCCGGCTCATGACTGAAGAGGTTGCTGTCCATCTCACCTACATTTTCTTGCCATTTATAAGGAGGTGGAGTATGTTGGGGCTAATAAAAGTTGGTGTGCACATTCTCTAACTCAAGTACCTCTCTTAAGTTTGGTCCATACATGAAAATGAATTAGCCACCATTGCTATATTTAAGTTTTCTCTTCGCTTTTGAAAAAAATCACCATCTGAACTGCTTGATACAGGCAAAACTGGCCACTTTTAGTGTCTCATAATATTCTATACAATCCCTGCCATATCCAGTACTGCAAAAAAGGAAAGTAAAATTACCTATCAAAGTATGCAGAGTATAAAAATGATGCCTGCATGCACTGAGAGAAGGAAAAGATGTTTCTAAGGAAGCCGCTGTTCTAAGCAGAAAAAAAGGGACATACACAAATTGTTAATCCATCTTGCAGCTTGGCAGATTTACAAGACATTTTCCTTTTCAACTGAAAATACAGCAATAAAGCACTAAGGTTTAAATTATTCAAAATCAAGTACCAAACTGGACATTAATCTCTTAAACGTAGAAGTTTCAAATACTTTTTCCATTCTAAAGAAGCCATGATACATTTTTATACTTAGTAAAATGTATTTGAAGCTGAAAATTTTTCATATACTCTGTACAGACCCTTTAACTAGGTAGATTCTTATTAGAAGATGGATGTTTAAAGTTTAAGATTATTGCAGTCTTCATTTCCTAACAGGAATTATAGGAAATGGCATTCATGTATTTCACCTGAAATTACTTGAAGATCAAAGAGGTATGTAAAAGATTTTTCCATTAAGGACAAGCAACTCATTAAAGAGCTATAAGTAGATCTGGAATGGAATATAGTAACATCTTATGAGAAGGCTCGTAAATGTTTTCAAGGCCATTCTACAGAATAGCCTTTTTTCTTGACATTTATCAGCTTAAGACAGGCTTCTAGATCAGAAGTTTTCTAGATACAGGAGAGTGTTGACCTGATTTTTCTAAGGTTTTGAGGCTACTCACATGGGAGTCTGACAGTATATATAGGTGGGAACATTAATGCAGAGTAAAATCATATACATTGTTCTGCAACTTCCTATTGCTAACAACAGCATCAGTGCTTGAGATCATAAGAGGAGATAATTAGGTGCTCAGGAAGTGTTTACTTACCAAAGTTTAGAATCTTAATGTTCTCCTAGTATAATCAGTGGAAACTCCATCACCCTAAGCAGTAAATGCATAACAGAGTACTGCAAATAACCTTACAGCCCTAAAACCCTACCTTTGCTTGACTGTGCCAGATGTATTGTAAGTCTGAATTCAGGAATTGCTTTGTGTGTCCTAGTGTGAGCTGGGGATATGTCCTCAGCGTGGAAACTCTTACTGCAGTTTGGGGTGATGATTAGTTGCCCTAGCAAGCTCTGATTTGTGTGTTTCAGTGTTGGGAGGACTACAAAGCCAGCAAACAGTGTGTCACACATTTCCACACATCTCTACTATTGACTCAGGTTAAAGTTGGGGTTTTTTGGATTTTTTTCAGAGTCTTTAGCAATCCAGCCAGTGCTGGACTGTGGCACTGGTAGATATACAACTCATTTCAGAATGTCACTGTCATCTAATTTCACAGATAAATGGCTGTATTTGCAAAACCATGTCAGTCTTGAACTTGATTTTTCAATAGTATTTGATGGAAATCACTCTAAAGATTCTGACAAACAAAATTTAAATTAATGATATTGCACACCAGTATTAGTATCTGACCTCAGTTTAAAGAGCATGGAATGATGCCTGATTTCTTTTAAGATATGTAGTATCTTTCTTACTAATATGTTTCTGTTGGTCAGTATGGGTTTTTTTGCCTTTCAACTGCCATTACACAACCATATTTTCTCTTTGTTCAGTATCTTGCACTCTGCTGAACGAACTTCTCTCCTTTGTCCCAGTATAGGGTTCTAAGATTTCATTCTACTCCACTACACAGAATCATAGAACCGTTCGGGTTGGAAAAGACCTCTGAGATCATTGTCCAACCATTAACCCAGAACTAACAAGTCCATCACTAAACCGTGTCCCTGAGCACCGCATCTACACATTTTTTTAAATACCTCCAGGGATGGTGATGCCACCACCTCCCTGGGAAGTCTGTTCCAATGCTTGAGAACCCTTTCAGTGAAGAATTTTTTCCTAATATCCAATAGAAACCTCCCCTGATGGAACTTGAGGCTGTTTCCTCTTGTTTTGTTGCTTGTTACCTGGGAGAAGAGACCTACCCACACCTGCCTTCAGCCTTCTTTGAGGCAGTTGTAGAGAGCAATAAGGTTCCGCCTGAGTCTCCTCCAGACTAAACAAGCTCAGTTTCCTCAGCTGCTCCTCGTAAGACTTCTTCTCTAGACCCTTCACCAGCTTCCTTGCCCTTTCCTGGGCACACTCCAGCACCTCTACATCCCTCTTGAAGTGAGGGCCCCAAAATTGAACACAGTATTGGAGGTGTGATTTCCCAGAGAACTGTATATTTTGGTAGCAAAGAAAGCAACGCAGTTGCCACAGGAATCAGAAATTCAGATTCTCAGCAAACTTCTTAGCTTCAGTCTCAGTCACATCAATGTTCTTTACATTCCCAGCCTGAGAATTTTCCTTAATGAAAACCAGTGTGTTGATTTGTTTGGTTGGAAACAGTCAAGAATAGGCTGTGATCACTATGCAACTTCTACTTATGTTGATTTCATATTCAGTAACAACCACTGAGTTTCTGCCAACAACCAGTACCTGTACCTTTACTATGTAAGCATTATTTCAGACCACAACTGTGTGAGTGGAAATCAACTGGTATTTTTCTGCTAAAGATCAAAACAAACATTGGAAGTTGCTATTGCTTTCCACTTTTGTCATAATCTTTGGGTGATCCCTTACTGCTTCAGTTTCTTGTCCTATGTTACTTCCAAATGTCTTTTCTTGTTTCTAGTAATAATATAGTTAGTTTTATTCCTCCTATACACTTAAACATTTCTTGTCCTCCTGTGTTCCCTCCTTGTAAGATGATTCAATCATTTTTCAAATCACTATAGAAATCTCGTAGCTGGCTCTTCAGAGGTGTTTGCTTCTTTATGAATGCATGTTATTTTAAATATCATCTCTCTTTTCTGTAACAATCTGAGGTTGTTTCACCTTTAGCAATATCACAAAACTATTTTTTGGGGGAATGTGATCTTCTGTTGGTATTAGTCTCTTGCTATTTTAAGGTTAAATGTAAAGTCTTGCTTTGACTTATTTTGGAGTTCATGTTAGAGAGTTTTGAAGAAAATTTAACAGTTTTTATTACCTGTCATCTTTTTGTTTTCCAGTTAAGTTTCTTCCTTATGCCACTTTCAGGTATAACCTTAGTTGTCATTTCTGTCATGAAGAGACCAAATTTTGTATTCACTGATTCTTGTCAATTATTGTTTTCTCCCCTGTTCACATCTCTGTTCAATATTGTCCTCTTTAGATTTGCAAATAAGTGGTTCTTTTACTAATTACAATTTTTAAACACATTTGTTTTATCAGATTTTTCAGATCTTAGACCATACAGAAATCTAGGTGTTTGATGCCTTTTTTTTTCTTTTCAAATGATTGCTATTATTTCAATCAGCTGAAGGACTAATCTTCATTCCACTTCAAGAGAAATCTGAACAAGCCACCTAATTCCTGCGATTTTAATTTTGATTTCTAAGCAAAGTATTACAGATACATGTTTTGTAGACAAGCACTTATTGAGTAAAGTAATCGAGATCGCAATACTTAAACAACTTATTAGGTTTACTAAAATATTCAGTTGTTACTGTTACCTTTGTGTATTTTCTTGTTTCTTGCTAACAAGAATGATGAGAAGCAAGAATTAAAATACCTTCATGGATCTTTTTATTTCCTCATTAGCTGTAGATTGACAGAAATAATTTATGTTAATCATACCTACTTAGTCAACACCTACTTAGAAAACACAAGTCATTCTCACATTATCCTTCAAATAATGTAAGGGAATTCATAGTGGAATGATTTTCCTGTGGATGAAATAGTATTCAAGCCATCATCTTGTAGAAGTTGCAAGTGCATTACTGCCCGGTTCTTTCACTCCACAGAACAGAGATTACTGAGCAAAATATCCATAGGTCCATGTATATCCTGTAACTGTAAATGTGTAAATTTATTGATTTTGGTGCAGAAGGAATTAATAAACAATGTAAGTGATGGCCCAACTTGATAATTATCTTATATCTATTTTAAGATATGTTGAATGAGCTTGAAAATTATATAAATGAGTGAACACTGATACATTTATCAACAGGGATAAATGGAATTCCTAAGGAAACTGTTGTTCTGTCATCACTTCTCCCTTATTTTATGAGGTATTCTTGGAATATGCAACTGTACAGACGTGATGACAGTAATTGCTGGGTTTTACAGCAGTATTATCTAAACATGAGGTGTGTTGTTTTGTGATTTAGTAAAATCCTAACTTCTGTGGAAGAGGCATGTTTGTGTTTGCAAAGAATTAGACTGTTAGGAGATTTTGTACAATTACCACTTTGCACACCTATACTTTGTGATGGATGTTTTCAAGTACTACAAGAGTACTTTTGGGGGTGACATTTCATACACTTTGTTCTATTGCAGAAGAAATGGATAAAATAGAAACTTTCTTATTCTGCCAGGCACTGTGTAATTTAAAACGTGTCACTGAGTTAAAGATGCCAGGATATTTGTTGGCAGTGTAGATTATTCATTCCCCTCCCCCCCGCCCCCCCCCAGCATTTTTACTAACTGGTGAGATTTTTTTTTTTTTAAAGCAAGCAGTCTTTCAATAATAATTTTAGTCAAATGTTTCAAAAGGATTTTAAAGTGTTGAAATGGTGCATAGTGGCAGGTGTTTCTTATGACAAATGTTGTATATTGACAGGCACTACACATTACTGTCATAGGTAAGGCTGTGTAAATAATGCCATTGTTGATACTAATGGAAGGTGTGGGAAGGAGACATTATTTTTCTTGTTGGACATGAAATTATATTGCTCAGGAAAACAAACAAAAAGTTTATTTAACTTCTCTACCCTGAACAAAATGGACAGCCTTAACTAGATGAAAGATACGTCCTCAGATATAAAGCTTGATTTAGTTGTGGATGTCTCACTTTTCAAAAATTGTCTGCCTGTGCACAAGTACCTATCACTTACAAATTATTATTATTTTCATGTATTATTATTGTTGTTATTGCTACTCGCAAATACATAAATCAAAAGCCTTGATTTTAACATTATGTTCCCTTAGTTGTTAGTTCTTGGTTGAAAAGTTTTGCCAAATTGAGTCACTGTGAAATTGCTAACCCTTTTTACTAATCTGTCTATCCAGAAGTAATATTTATTACTGTCGGGTAGTCCAAAGAAGAGGTTCCATGCATTCATTAGCTTTTTTCTCCCGAGTCAGTACCTGATTTTTTCCTCTGCTTTCTTTTTGGAGGGCTAATGGAAGGACTTTATTGTAAGTGGAGACCAGGTCCTGGTTCTTGAAAATCCCACAAGAGATGGAGTTGGGTGGTACTTGGGAGAAGCAAGCAGAGAGCTTGGTGTAGCTGTTGCATCAGCTGGGGAGGAAGCGGGGAATGTCTTTCATATAGAAGAGTCTGTTCTAGGAAAAATGTGGGTGAACTTGGCCACCTCTCTCTGGAGATACTGACTGGAATCATTGCCTAGTTTCCGTGACTGGTCCTCAGCCTCTTTCTCTCCCTGCCTCACCTATCTGCAGTGCAGTTCTCCCCCCTTTTCTCTGTTTTGCTATCAGAAAAACAATTACTGTACATCTGACACAAGCTTGGCTTTATCCTGACTCTCTTGTGGTAAAGAAATTATGGATGGTAATGAGTCTTATTATATCTTAGCTGTGTTGGAGTGCTTTGTTTTGTAAATGTGTGGTACTTCTCTTAATGAATGCATGTCATTCCGGTTATCACTCAGGATAACCCTACAAATTTGAAGGTGTCTTGATTTAGAGATCAAAGGCCTTAAAAATTGTTCCTCTACACTCAGGTCTACTTTTTAAAAAACTCCAGCTCCTTCTCCAACTGAGGTATTAGAAAATACCTCAGTTTAAATACTGGTCTTAAAAACCACCTCAGTTATAACATATATGTATAAATTTATGAATTAATTTGAATTGATTATCGGTTGATAGCTTAGACTAATATTTATTATCTTAGACATTATTTTTCAGGTTATTACCAAAATGTCTTGGCACTGTACCCAGATTAGTCATTAGTAGTCAAATAACTTTTTCTTTCATATGGAAATACTAAAAGCAAAAACTCATCTATTTTTAGAAATAATCACTGTAAATTTGTTTGAAGATGGAGGAATATAAACAGTAGTTTAAAGACTCAAAGGGATGTCCTGATTTTCTCTGCCATTAAAAAATTTGCTTTTTTATGAACATTTCTGTAAGGATCTAGGATGTATCTTCATAGCAAATAGTGTTATAGCTAAAATTTCTAACTGATTTTCTAATTCTGCCATTACGTTACTGTCTACTTCAACAGTATGTCAACACATTGAGGAAATTTTATTCTGTCTTAGCTTTTAGCGATTATGTTTGATTTTTTTTCATTGTCTATATTTCATGCTTATCAGATAAGAGCTGACCTGAGAAGCAAGCCCTGTGATTCAATACGCAATTCCTGACACTAGAAGATGTATAAAATATGAGGTACAAGGACCTTGCAGAAATTATTATAAAATAATTTCATGACAGGGAAAATTTCTTAGTATACAATATTTTAAGGTTTACTCATTCCCTTTAGGTTTCTAGAATCTCTGTAATATCCTCAGTTACTTAGTTTTTGTGTGCTTGCTTTTTTAATCTCTGAAAGTATTGCTGTCTGATAGATTTCTTCCTTGCAAGATATTGCATTTGGCAGCTTAAATATTACTACTAAGCCAGCTACTGTATACTACATATTCTGGACTTTATCTTAAGCTTTCCTTTTGAAACCTGTGTGTAGAGCTGTTTGCTCACTTTTAAAGTCCTGGTCTATGATATTTCAGTATTTAGTTTGTGATAGCTGGTACTTGTGATTATTATATATATAACATATTTATATAAAATATGCTAAATATATGCAATATAGACAAATCTCTATGATTCTATGATTGTTGCCTTTTAATTACTATTTTACATTGAATTATAACTAGGAGGCTTGTAATATAATACCAAATATTGCTCTCATGCAGCTGAGTATTTTTGTCAGGGTGCAAGTTTGGCAAGTACGTGGGCGTAGCACAGACTAGGTTTACAGTATTAGGCAGGCTTGGCATTTCTCTGCTTTTTCCTTCCTCCCTCCTGCTTCCCCTCCCTCCTGGACCCCCTTCCCTAACATTTTCTGTGCCCAGAGGAGTATTTCAGTGTGCTTACTTGGCAATTTGTAGAGCAATATTGAGATAAGTGAGTGCTATGAGTACAGCTTGATGGTATATTTGATTGGATGTATGAAGTGACTAAAAGGCTTCAGTCATGAGTTCCTGCCTCCATCCTTGCCATTATCCAGCTGTGTTGCATCCATTCACAGCCTCCCAGGATGATGCTGTTTTTATACAATCCTACAGCTGTTGGCTGGAAGTGACCTCTGGGGATCCCTAGTCTGAAAGCCTAACTACTACAGAAGATTGGGAGAGTTTTATCTGTTTGCAGGTTTTTTTTAATGCCAAATGAAAAGTTGATGTGATAAATCCCATACCTTATTCTCATGTTTCCCTCTGCACTAATAAACTGGAATTGGCAAATAATTCAAACCCCAGGATTGCAGTAATGCTAGAGGTGGGCTGAAGGGTGAGAGGCAAGGTTTCCCTTTTTGGGAGAATATAACTGAGGATTAGGGGGCTCCATTTTCGTTTGGAGCTCTTACTGCATACAGCTTAGCTGCGTACTTGAGTGCAAAAATTATAATTACTCTAACTGCACACTGATATACTCCTAGAAGCTTGCTTAAGGTATATTCCCAGTTGCATCTGTTATTTCTGAAAATATCACACAGGATCTACAGATCCATATTAGACATTGCTTTTGATTTATTCTGTTTTTCTTTGCTCAGAACAGCATGGTTTAGGATAAATGCATAAACAATTTCTTACTGTTTTCTGGAAAGCTCTGTTCTTCATTACCTGTACTTCAGGCTTAATGAAGCTAACATCAGGGTGAGGGACAAAGAGGGAGAACTTAAGGAGTGCAAACAACAATAGCTAATCAAGCATAGTAATGATGCAAAGCTTATTTTCTTGTTTATCTAATCTGTCTGTGCCAAACCAGGGTCTGACTCAACACTTCTGTAAGTTGGTGAGTGGCAGTTTGATGTCAGTTTGCAGTATCTAGCTCAACACTTTCTTACACAACCAAACTGAAGAATTACTTAGCTTTTACTGAAAATTTGGAGACAGAATCATTAAGTAGTTCATAACTTCTTGCTTTGCTCCATTCTTATGTCTGTGGTTGATTATTTTGATCCTTTTAATCAGACAGCCTCCCCTGAAATAATTAGTCCTTACCAGATCTGTCAGATAAATATCTGCATAAATATAATAGGCAATCATGAGAAAATTATATCCTTTTCTCTTCAGTAGCATTATATGCTTGTAATAGATTCAGGTAAAATATCATTGCATTGTTAAGGTGTAAAAATACATGGAATGGTTTACTTCTGTAGCCATAAGACGTAAAAGTAAAAAGTATCATTAGGGAAGTAATAGAATTCATGTCAACAGATATAAATATTAAATTTTATCTAAGAGCTTGATAGTTTCTTCTTGCAGAACATTTTTAAATGTTCTGCAATGAAAGAGGAGAAAGCTTTTCCCTGTCACACTATCTTTTTTGGGAAACAAATCCTTGCAGGGACACTCAGATTTGCAGTTTCCATAGATTTCTAGGTACTGTGTTGTGCCCCCCTCCTTCCCCACTAGTCTTTTCTGCCCCCATCTTGATGCTGTCATTGCTTTTGCCTTTTGCAGTTCTGTACCTTTCCTGACAAACTCTCTGTAAATGTCTGCAGCCTTTGGAAGTTATTAATCTGTTTTTGCATTCTGTGCCCGTTTCCCATATCCATAATCAGAATTATCTACTCTGGCTGTAAAATTGTGGAGATAAGCGCTGTTTCTCCTCAGGGCACTATCGCAGCCTTGGTTGGGTCCGCAGCACCACTGCAGGGCTCTGCGATAATGATGATTAATGACTCCACAGAAATCCTATTACTACAGCCGGCTTCAAATGTCCCAGTGAATGTTTCATCTGTAGATGCTGATCACAGAGCTCAAAATGTGTCACCTAAACCATCTTCAAACCGAACCCCTGGGCTGCTGTCTGGACTCTGCCGGTCTGCTCAGTCTGTTGTCCCTGACAGCTGCCTAAAGCTCCGTCCTTTCCCCACCGCACGCTGCTGCCATGCACTCGGCTGGTCGGCTCTTAGTGGCACAAGTCACCGTGGATACCTCCCTGACCAACCATGGAACCTTTGCAGCTTTGCTCAATAGAGACAGTGCATTTTTTCTGTTTCCCTGCAGTGGCTGAGAGTACATCTTTCAGTGTAAAATACCTTCTCTGCTAAGCTTTCTGCTTTGTACCAACCTGTACACTACAAACATACCTGATCCAGACTTCAGCCTGTGATAAATATGCGACAGTCATTACTGAAGTGACAGTGAGTTTGTGCTAACATCTGGTGCTAGATCATTCATTGACATTCATGTACCCAGGTCAAGAACCCCAGCTTAGGACAGACTCCAGAGCATTCCCAGGAGCCTGGGCTGGAGGTTGAATCAATCCAGACCCAAGCTCCCAGGGATTTGTTTGGGCCAGATGGAGTGAGGAAGGTAGAGATGCAGAATTTCAGATTGTGATGTGGTGTGTGTGGTCCATCAAAATATAGTGTATTCTGGACTCTACCTATGTGCAGTGTGAACACTTAATCCTAAATAAAAAACAGTGGTACAAATGTAAGACATGGAAATCATAGGGTTCTTGTATGTAAATTGGCTTTTGGACATTCTCTTCATCATAAAACTTGATGCACATAGCCTGAGGAGCTCTGGCAGACCTTAACTGGCATGCTTTGTGACCCCTGGCAGCAGCCCCAAGCTGACAGGTAATAAATATATTAAAAACATGGGAAGAATTTCAAGGACTTCCCAGCTTTATTCTAGAATGAAGGTTTTTAATTCTTCCAGATAGACCAACCTTCCTTTTTCTTGGAAAAGCATTAATCCACAAGAATTCTTTTCAGATGGCGCATTATGATGCACCTGACATCTAAATGCTGAAAAATGCTCCACAGTCATTTGCCTTCAAAATTAAATTTGTGCATGAAATGTCTGCAGCGAGTAGTGAGTTGAGCAATAAGGAGTTTCTATTGGTACAAGCATCTTGAGAAATGAAATACAGTTTCTGGTCCTAGTACTTAAAATGTTTCCTGAGTTAGGGTTAGGAAACAGATTTCAATATTAACTTCTGCTGTGAATACTTCTGCAAGTAAATTTTAAATGTATGATCGCTCATGTGGATTTGTTCATTCATTCAATTACAAAGGAGAAATATTATCAAAGCTTTCAGATGAATAAAATATTCCTCTAAAATGTCCAGTAGGGAATAACCAGAAGATAAAAACTGCCTGCTGTATCCCAAATCAATCCTGAAATATAAAAATGAATAATAACATGTTGAATCATTTCATTTTTATATGTTAAACAAAATATCTTTGATATTTAATGAGTAGGAGAAGCACTGAATAAGTTTTTCTTATTATTTTTCCTTTGTAATTATGCTTTAACATAAATTCATTCAGAAATAAGTGCCTCCGTTCCAAAGGAAGAAATCTATATAGACAGAATTATGCCTGAATTAAAAAAAAAACAAAAAACAACAAAATGAAGAAGATACACAAACTACAATAAGAACTGCAGTAACTGCACCACAAGTTTAGGTCCTTGTTGACCTCTGGTCAGGAAGGTACAATATATTAAGATATTTATTTGATATAATTTGTAACATCATGTTAAGTGATTAATTAAAGGTAGGTACTCTTTAGATGCTGAAGGAAACCTATAGGAGAGTGAGAACTTTTCAGAGGGGTCAGCCTGATGTCTTTTTAGGTTCTACCTACTAAGAGAGTGTCCTCTCTCATGACTAAACCTTCCAAGTAATGGAATAAAAGATTTTCAAGGAAACTTTAGATCCACAGGAAACTTTTATCAATACTAAGATCAATAAGGCTGTGCAACACTTCTTAGGAAAACCTTGTTTGAGCTGTTTCATAAGGAATACCAAATCAGATAAAAGATGTGAAAACATACATAAGAGGAGAAAAGATGTTGTTTCAGAGAAGGCTTCATTGTGGTTTAACCTGGCAGGCAGCTAAACACCACACAGCTGTTTGCTCACTCTCCCCACCTCCTGCAGTGTGATGGGGGACAGAATCAGAAAAAAAAGAAAATGCATGGGTTGAGATAAAGACAGATTCATAGCACCAAAAAGGAAGGGAAAATAATAATAATGAGAAAAGAATATACAAAACAAGTGATGCACAATGCAATTGCTCACCATTTACTGAGCAATGCCCAGCAAGTCCCTGAGGAGTGGGCTGCCATCACCTGGCCAACTCCCCTGTTTTATTGTTCATCATGAGGTCACACGGTATGGAATGTCCCTTTGGTCACCTGGGGTCAGCTGTCTTGGCTGTGCCCCCTCCCAGCTCCTTGTGTTCCCCCAGCCTGCTCGCTGCTGGGGTGGGGTAAGGGGCAGAAAAGTGCTTGAGTCTGTGTAAGCACCTCAGCAACAACTGTAACATCAGTGTTATCAACATTATTCTCATCCTAAATCCAAAATACAGCACTGTACCAGCTATTGGGAAGCAAATTAACTCTATCCCAGCTGAAACCAGTAGAAAAATTTAAGTGTTGTTCTCAACACTTCTGAATTTAATATTTGAAGAATGAAAGTCAAAGTAATGTTTGGAGTACAGCAAGAATTCAGACTTTCTTCTAATCTGCAACATTAGTGAATATATAATCTCTTACTAGTACTGTTCATCTTAAACTTACATGATATATTCAGAAGCAGTGCCAAAACATATCAAAACTTCCTGGATGAAAGGCAAGAAGCTTTTTATTATTCTGTTTTAGGCATTTTATTTTTAAACTAATGCACAGTTTTAGTCCTCTCATATTTTCAACAACAATCTTTTGTTTAATTTTTATTCTTTATAACAATGTTGATTTAACACCAGTTTTGTTTTCTTTGACATAAGTGCAACCTGCTGAAAAGCAGTGTTGCTGTTGAAGTGCAAGAATTCCAACATGGCAGTTATTAAATTAAAAAAAAGTCTCCTTAAATGATTTAAAAAATCTTACCACACTAAGAAAAAAATTAGAATGGCATTTTAAGCTAAAAATCTGTTACTCAAGTGAGGACCTTACCATTTTTCTAGACCATACAGCTTTAATTAATGTGAAGTGGGTCCAGTTTACTGAAAACTGTCACACTTTGAAAAATGCTACACAAAACCCGTGCATGTACATACATGTGGATTAGAAATGTCAGTCTTTATGCAGTAGGCACATCTTATTTTAATTTTCCATATGAGGTTATTTGTTCCTCATTTATTAATTAATGTGGTATCCTTTGGCACCTATAGTTTTAATGTACTAACAAAACTAGATGTATTTGGCATATAATTACATTTCCATGGATCCCTAAGACTCGGTTACCTCTTTTGGTTTGTCAATGTCTTTGATGTTTGGATGTCAATGTCTTTGAGAAGGTACAACTTACTATTCAGGAGGCATCCTTAACTTGACAAAAGGGGAAACAGATGACTACAGTATATTGCAACAAGGTGGCCTTTATTCGCAGCCATTAGCTAGAAGCCCTTTTAGGAAGTCAGAACTGCGCAGCAATACTGAGTAGGGAATTCAGAATTAAGAATCAGTGGAGGCCTAAGGACTCTGTCCTCGGCAGTTGCTTAATGTATCTTAAATTGCATAATGAGAAAAATCTGTTTTGTTATAAAAATGAAACAAATATTTATTTTCTAGTTAATGTTTACTGCAGTGCTAGTATGATTTTGGTGTAAAACATTTATTTAAGATTAATGTAAGCATGTATTCAGCTGTATGTAAGAAATATTTTATCAGGAAATAAGAAGCTGAACAATTTCCTTCTGTTACATCAAATCTGTTTCCTTTGTGATGTATGCATACACAGACATGCCCAACAGAAAAAGTGGAGAAGACAGATAAAGGAGAATGGTCTTCTGGGGGTTGGAAGTGAGTCTCGTGGATTTGCTGCAATGTGAACTAGATTAAGTGATTGTACAGTATGACGTTTGGAAAAGGAAGTAATAAATTTGGACTAAAGATGAAAATTTCATTAATGAGAAGAAAAAATATCTTCCTCCAGGTTTCACTATGCTGTAGAGCTAAGCAGCTTGTCCTTGTCCAGAATTTTACCATGTTTAATTTAGTATTGTTTGGCATGCTTCACTTCTGGCTTCAAGATAAAGAATGTATTTTAAGCTTCCTTCTTAGTAATATAGCGGACATGTCTAAAGTGAAGCCTTTATTAGCCTGCTAATTAATGGACTTAAGAGCTGAAAGCTGCAAAGTTTGTGAGATATTTGCATATAAACCATAGATGCAGTACTGGTGAAAAGTTGAGGGGAAGAGAGGGAGAGAGGTCTTTTCACTATCCACAGTAGTAATATGAAAATAGTTGGTCCTGTGTTTGTCTGGAATTATTAATTCTGATAGGAATAAAATGTAGCTGTGAACACTTCAGTATTAGGTATAACCAGCAAAAAGAACGCTCCTGGGAAAAGGTTTGGATTGATTTACCATTTTTAAATGCTTCAAATTATGAACAAGAAATACATTAGCTTTCAGGTGTACAAGTTTTTATTGTATTTTGCTATGCCTTAAAGGAGAGAATACCGTAGTCCCTCTTAATTGTAGTAGCTAGCCTGCTGCTATGTCCTCTCTCTGTGGCACTCTTCCTAATGCTTTTTATGTTGTTTCTTCAGTGGCTATGTAACTCTGCTCTTTATGAGAGTTGGCCTGAAATAGGAAGTTTCTTTATGACTAAGTCTGTACGATACCAACTTTACTGTACAGCATTTGTTAGATACTGAAATTTTCTTATTTTTTGCAAGACGCGCAGAAAAAAGACTGTAGTTAATGATGGTCTTGTCATTTTGCTGCTCAGCTGTGACAGCCAGGGTTAGCTGTAGGCTAAATCAGAGCCCAGAGAAACACAAGCTCTGTGGCTTCAGAAATTCTCCAATCTTGCAGTGCCTGTTACTGTAGTTGTTTCAGCAGTGTCTGGGTTCTGTCTAATCCCCAGCAAGTTATTGAACTTTAGAAGGCATCATATCCTTGATAAAAGGCAAAAGGTCTGCTGCAGCATGTGTTGCCTGCTGGGATGTCAACCTGCTTGTCCAAGCCTGTGAGGCTTTGCTTCTTGAATCATAGCAGAAAAAAGAAAGAAAAAAAAAAACCAACCATGCTCTGCTGCTAAAGACTTTTCCCTTTGTTTTATTCTAGAAATGTGGAGGAATTACAGGAATTTTTAAATACCTCAGATTACTTTCCATCATGATCCCTGCCTCACAGTTTTCACAATTACTATTTTTGTGTCCACTTTACAACAGTAAAGTCTTCTGGAAAAAAGGCAACTGAATCACAGCACCAAATTCAAATTTTTTGGAGTTGAATGTATGGTTAGACTAGTTAATGGAATCTATGAAGATCTAGCTATAGCTGTGGTTTTAATATTAAAAGATGTTAGAAAATTTGCAGGCATATTGAAGTGTTTAATGTCAATATGACTGAGAGTTAAAGAAAACAGGGATAAAAAAACTGAGGAAGTAGCCTGGTTCATTTTCTGTCCATGATTGAGCCACACTAAAGAAAATACAAAATCAGTTCTAGTGTTGGACTTATCCATAGCTCAAAGAAAATGACACCATACACCTGAAGCATTGATTGGACTCCAATTCCTTCAAGTATTGTCCTCAATTTGAATGGTATATGTTGGTTTAAAAAAACTGAGTCATTCAACTACTGCAAACCAATCCGTGGACCTATTGGGAATGATGATAACCAAGTAACAAGTGGTAACACCTTCCCTCAAATCTAGGTCTAGTGCCTGAATGGTAATTAGTTAATAATTACAGTAAGTATATATATCTTTCGAGGCCTGAGACATATAACCCATATAATCTTTTTTGGTAATGGATATGAATCCTAAGAATAAAAAGTCCAAATCTTACATTTCTGGGCTTAAACAATGAAGAAACTGTGTTCTACTGTGTGCATGAAGGCTAAGGAATTAAAAAAAAAAAAAAGGACAGGGAGAAGGCTCCTCAAGATACAACAGCAATGGCAGAATTGAAAGGTGAAAAACTATGGATATGCATATTTTCATGTATCTCGGTTGGGAAAGGGAAGGTATTAATGCCAAAACCACTGCATAATTATTTGGTTGTGAACAGATAATACTCTTTTTTTTGTTTTTATTTTTAAATAATTAAAAATTTAACCGGTTATTATCAGTCTTACACTATTGTACTGGATAGCAAAAAATGTGTTTTGAGAATTCCATAATAATTAAATGTAAGACTAAAAGTACTCTTCTGAGAAATATTATAGTAGTCTTTATTTCTTTATAATACATAGGCAGGATATTAATTTCAACAGCTTCACTTAGCCAAAGATATGAGTTATAAAGGTATACAATTAAGATTTAAAAGTGCTCCACACATCTTGTCCTTTTTTTGCATTTTTTCATGGCAAAACTCAAGTGCAGCATACCTTCTGATTTTGTAAACATGTAATAATTCCACTTGAATAAATCAGCAAATTTATGCTAGGAAGATAATGAGTGTCTAGTTTCAGTGTCAATTACTGGATGGTGTAGACCTGTTAGATTAGTTTCTGTTGCTGAATTTGCAAAAAGACTTCATCACTCACGCTGTCCTCTTTGCTAATGTACTTGGTAGATAAGTTCACTCACTTAAACTTCATATAGGAATCACTAGTGAGGTGCCCTGTAAATTGAATCATCGGATTTCCTAGTTCTCAACAAGCCATCAGTTTTGGCTGACTTTTTTCATTTGAGAAGGTCAGTTAGGTTCTAAAGCACAATATTTTTTTCAAAGTTTAAAATACAAAACCATCTGTTTTAATGGTAACAGTAGGTGGGATTAGCAGATGTTCTATGAACAACATATACAAAGTTAGCAGGCTTAGTTTATTCTGCTAAAGGGGAATGTGTCAAAGGACCCGGAGCCTTTTAATTCCAGTAGTGTTCCCTGGTGGGGATCTGCTTATCTGTAGCTCAGCCAGGCCCCAAAAGATTGAAGCCGAACAAAGTTCTATTTGGATGAAAGCTGGAAAAAGAGAGATTAAGAGGAATGAAGCATTTTTCTTTTTAGCTTGGTTTCATGTTGCAATGACAAGCTGGCTGGTAAAAAGAGTCAGAAAATACAGGTCTATAGATAAATACAAACAACAGTTCAGTAAATCTGAGTGTAAACATTAGAAAGTCACACTGACTTGCAACATCAAACAAAATGTGTGTTTCTGGGATGTTACTGGGTAGATTTATACACTACAGCATGCAAAATGTAGGGTTGTTTATACATCTTTATAAAGAGTGCTGCGATTGTCCTGGTGCTGGAGGGAATGGTCTAATTAGACCTTGCAGAACATAGAGAAGGCAAATGGACAAACATAATTTTGGAAAGGCAGACAGATTTGGCGAAGGAGAAGTCTGCTTTACATAAGGAGTAGGGACTTTTCTGCTTTTATGTCTGATTCATCTTCCACATCTTCTAAGACCCCTGTATCCAGGATATACACAACTCTGTGATGAACTGTGCATCTTTCCACTGACATGTACCTCTGCAGATAAGTTTTTGTACTTTGGGAAAGCACAGAAAATGATACTTGGCAAGAAAATGAATAAACTGGAGAAAAGCTATCTTTCTGAGATACTGATTGTTATAATGGTTTCTCTAGAGGAAAAAAAAGATAAAACCATAGTGTACTGTAAAAACAGACTGTATCTTGCACACTATTTCCATGTTGTTTAATCCTCACCATGAACTCAGAGAACCAGTGTGCAATATTGCTCATCTGATTTTGAAAACTAGATGGACCTATCTTATATGTTTAAGCAGAGCTATTTCCCAATTTGCTATCAGCACCTTCCTTTTTGAAATCCCAGTAGTTCTAATCACAAACGTTAACTATGAAGACAAGGATGTGGTGGTTTATAATGTAACATGGATTATTTACAAGTGAAATTGCTTTTGATATGAAATTTTATTGCATCTAGGGTTAGTTTTAGGCTTTATTCCAAACACAGTGTGGTATACTACAAGCTACCAGATGTTGGTTTTATGTACTCTTACTTTTCTGTGTTTTCTCAAGGTGCTTGCCTGTACGTTAATCTTGCTTCTAAACTACCAAGATCTTCTTGTCTCTCACCTACTGATGAAGGAAACTGATAACCTGTCAGTGGCCACTTGTAAAGGGACTGAGAGAGAGAAAGAAGGTAACTACTGTAGAGGAATTATAGAGGAATGAAGGCAGGTTAATTAACATTGATAATATACAGCTGTGGGCTGGCTTCAGGGGCGGTGGGTTGGCTGAGGTGGGTTAGGTGCAGCTGTGGCTGGTTCCTGATAAGTATTTAAATAGCTCTAAGGGGTGTGGAATAGGAGCTCTGGATGAAGAGAGACTTGGAAGAAGCAGAGGGAGGAGAGGGAGCACCCCAGGTGTAGGAGAGGCCCCAGGAGAAGCAGGGGGCCTGGATGAGGAGAGGCTGGCTGGGATGTGAGTCAGGAGAAGGAAGACGCCGGATGCAGCAGAGACAAGAAGCAGGGTGGACTGGCCTGAAAAGGTGAAGAAACAGCACAGACAGTAGGTGAACTGTTGAAACCCTGTGGGGGACTGACGGCGGTGCCAGGGCAAGGCACGGGAACTACTTATTTAAGTTAATCTGGTATGTTATGGTAAAAGACTTGTTGCAGCCAGCTAGTTTTGATAGTGCTGTGACAAACTACTAATACAAAAAAGGTGTTTGTTGTTTCCTGTTTATCTCAGTGAAGTGATACCTATCAGGAAGAATTGCTCCAAAGGACAAAACCCTCTGCCGTGGCTTGATCACTTGTTTCTTGGCTGCTGCATTTGCTGTAATTCTAAGCTAATAGCTGGAAACTGAAGCAAGTTCTCTTACTTTCTGCCTGATCTGAGAGAAAACTGATCTCAAAAATGATGCTGTGGAAAGCGGAAGAACATGGTATATTTCTGTGAAGCCATTACCTTATTGCTAATTTGCATTTAATGTCTTTGGTCTCTTTTTTCACTATAATATATGATGTTGCTTTTCTTACCAGAGGATCATGGTGTGCACCATGCTAACCATGTCAAAATGCTGCTCTTCGACTGTTTCTTTCCCTTTTGATGCACTTTGATTTCAAGTAACTATCAAGCTATTCTTTGATTTTAAGTTGTCTTCCAGCATGGCTTACTCTTTCTCAGAGTGAATTTCAAGATGGATGGGTTTGGGAAAAGCACTGGAATGGAAAGCAGGCCATCAGAGAACGCTGTATTTTAATTTATGGTGTTTTTTTTAATCCGGATTTGTAAACTTAAAGAGCTTTTTCCGTTGCATAACTAAATTGTCGAAGCTGAAGGCTCTAGTTGAGTTTTGTCGTTGTTACCCAAGCTTCACAGAACTGTATGGAAGTAACTGTGTGTAGTGATGGAGGTTCCTTTAAGGCCAACAACACACCCAGAGTGTCTCTCCTGCCTCTGTAGAGACAGAGCATAGTGCCTGGCCATCACACCAATACCTAGGCAGACCTGTAGCTTACTGGCTGCTATTTCTGTTGCTTAATCCTGGTAGCCTATATGTTTATTGGTTTTGAGTATTTGTTTTTGAAATCAGATGGATACTTGGGGGTTTTATTTGTTTTGTTTGGTAAAGCTTCTTTTAAGATGAATGCAATAAAACCAGTTTATGTTTAGAAAGTGAAACAATATTCTATGTATCATAACATTCAGTTTCCTGGAGAAGCCACTTGACGGTGCAACTAATGTCAAACTTTGTATTTTAATAATAATAATCTACTCATGCACTAAGAAATCATAGATAAAAGACTACTTGTGGTGTTAACAGTGTGTTAGTGTAAGCTGTTCAGAATGAGAAAGTATTAAACAGTCTTCCTAGAGGTATGTGTTAACCTTACTTTAAGTGGCTGATATCAGCACTGAAGAAATTGAAATAGTGTCAGTTACTCACTTTCAGACTGGAAAGGGAAAAAGACAACAGTGATTCTTTGGAGAGGATGTTGGTACAGAAGGACTGCCTCATTATTTATTCATTCTTTCAAAAATAATTTCTTCCTGTTGTTCTTCTTATGTACTCCTTTCACTTCTCGTCTCTTGCCCTGAGATAATGGCTATTAGTTACAAGCAATCATATCGGCACAGTTTTAACTGATTTTACTAGATCAGTTATTTCAGTGATTGTTCACTACTTGAAGTAAATCAGTTAGGTATTAAAGGTAAAAGAATGGTTCTGGTAATTCTAGTGATAAATGTAATGAGTTTCAGAGGAAGAAATTATAAAAACTTTCTTCACATGCAATGGCTAGCCCTCAAATTTTCTTCCTGAGATGAACAGTTTAATTAACCCTTGTCAGCTGCACATCGTGTCAGTGAATATATTTGTCTTGCAGTGATGCACAAATTTAGTCTCAAAAAAAAAAAAGGCATCCTAAGTAGTTCCAGAATTAAGTTTCATAAACCAAAATAGAAAATGTTTGTTGGGATGAAGTCACAGTGACCAAAACTCAGTGTTGGCCCATAGCAATGTTGCAATTGAATGATAATCATGGCCATGTTGGTCCACAATGTGTGGTCAGACTTTGGTGACATTGTATGCAACAAAGAACGACAGGACTGCACTACTGTCACAAGCAAAAGTTTGGTTTCAAAGCTGTATAGATTTAATGAAGGGAATGCTGAACTGCCTGCTTGATAGTAGCATAAAACCAGTCAATTAAGAAGAAAAAGAGAGGAAAGGAGCAGCAAGTTAGTGCAATTAAGGCTTTAGTGACAAAAATGAAGCAACAATATAGAAGATCAAACTGGGAGAAATCAATAACTCACATAAGTTGGTGATAACCAGTACCTCCAAACAGTAATATTACAATTTCTAACTAATTTTGTGTTCTAGTTTGCCTACATGTGTTTCTGTTCTTCACATGAAGCCAATGAATGATGGATTTGGAAGAGGGTAGATCTGCTTGGTAACATTCTTGATCAGCCAAACTTTTTTGCTGTCTATCTGGAACAGGCCAGCACATAATTTTAAGTAATGGATCTGATAGACATTGTGACAGTCAAATCAAGAAAGATCAACTGGAGAGAAGAATCTAAAATGTTGCTTCAAATATTGAACTTGACAGAGAATGCCTTTTATTTGGACTAAAGCAAAACTAGCTAATAATTGTGAATATTTGTATGAAATGGTAATACAGAACATTGGTAACATATTTCAGTGATGTGCTCTTCATTCTTTAAACTGTTCTAACGTGAGTTCAAGTTACTCAACCACAGGCTTTTACTGCTTTATCTGAGGATGCTCCTGCACCAATGTAATCTTGGTCAGGCTGTGAAACTTCATTATACCTAAAATGATAAAAATAATATGTTTTCAGAGTATAGGTTAATGAGCAGTTGCAGCTTTGTAGCACTCCTTCCAGAGGATGGCAGCTTGGTAGTGAAGGCTTGTAGCAGTCAGGCTGCTCATGCAGTCTTGTAGACCGTCAGTGTTTCTTGTTCGTTTTATCACTCATACCTTTGTGTCTCTCTCATGCTTTTTTTCCACAGTGATAGCTACCTGTCTCCTCTTCCCACTTTCCTTTTCAACCTTTTGATTTTCACTGTCTGACTTGCATTAGTCTTCAGTCTGATCTTATCTGTTCCTTCTCTCCAACCTGGCTCAATACATTAGCATTACTGCTTTTGAGGGTAGAGACTGATATTCTCATAAGGGTTTTAACACCTACCAGTCTGACCTTTCAGAGCCCATATAATGTTTTGTTTCTCGCCTCTTCACACTTGCGCTGCAAAATTCAAGAGTTGCTTTCTTTCTGTAGTCTCTCTGCTGGAAGTGCAACAGTGTGCAAAAATAGAATGATAGCCAGGGCTTTGTAAGTGGCTTATCTGTATTTGTGTATAAAACCAAATCTGTAATATATGGATATACCTTGAACAACCTATTACTTGCCTATGTGCAATATTTTGGGGGGGCTAGTCTAAGTGTTACAAGTTTGATAAATAGACCTTTCTATGGGGTTTGCACTGGTAGAATAAAAGAGTTTAATTATGGTGTGGTGTGAACTGCCTGCACAGAAATGGAGGAATGTCTGGCTGACACTGCAACAAAGATGACTAGAAAGGAATAGAGGAGTTGTGGGCACAAAGATTTTGGGTTTTTTTTTGTGCTTTAGCATTTTGTTTGGGCATTTTCTAATGCAATATAATACCCTATTCGGTAATTGTGTCCATAAAGGCTTATAAGGACTTGAAGACTTTGTGTGTGTGTATATAGACATACCCCTACTGCAAGCGTTTTGTAAAGCTTTTCCTTATCTTTGATTTAACTTATCCGAAAGTACTTCTCTTCGGACCGCTTTATAGCAGAGATTTGTTAAGTAGGATTTTTAGCTTTCTATAGAGATGCTGGTAAGTTTCAAAAAAATACAATTTTTTTTCAGGGTGTGAAACTTCAAAAAAAGAGATGTATACTTAAGGGTTTTATATTCCTTCATAAATAGGTATGGAAAAGTATTAAAAATTTCCTACCTTAATGAAGACAAGTATCTAATTAGTGAAGAATAATGTTTTTAGCTGTCAAGCCATGTTCTTGGCTTGTGTAATGTATAATTTTGGTTGCTGTCTTTAGTTTTGTCTCAAGGGTTTATTCATTTATGCATTTACAATGCTATCTTTATGTGTTATGGCCAGGGAAATGTCTATTTCAGCTTCATGCCAAATCCCCTTCTGTGGGGATTTAGATACCTCCGTGCAATAAACTAGTTAAGATGGTGTTGGTTCTTGAACCCACAGTGCTCACATCTGAAAATATCACTGATACTTTTTCAGTGTTTCTCTTGGCCTCTGCTCAAAGCATCAGTGACAGGTTAGTCAAAACTAAACTTGGTAGTACCATTTTTAAACAAAAGGGTTTTCTTTCTTCCCTAACTTATTCTAGTTAAGAAATAACATGACTCCTTGTATATAGAGTTCACTTACAGCCTTCAGCTCATCTTTTCTTATAATGTATGGCACTTTTGTAGATGTTTTTGGTGGTTTTTTAATAGCTTGTGCTCATAGCATGAAGCTTTTCTTTTTTTTTTTCTTTCCTGCTGAAAACTTATCTTGCAGCTGACAATTTATAGTGAATCAAAACACTGCATGTAAACTTGTGAATCCTAAGTTCGTAGATTGGTATCACTGTATCACTATATTCTGCAAATGCCTCAGTAACCAAGATATCCTACTAGGACATATATGTTCTGACATCCCCATGGTGGGTGTTGCTGTTTAGGTTTACAGGTAGCAAAGCTGGCTTTATCTGCCTCATTGTCTGAGGTCAATATAAATAAATAAAAAATCCCAGACACTTGAATTGGAACACTTCTGTATTTTGGGTAAGGACTGGATGCACAGTATAGGTTTTCAGCCAGTTCCTATCTCAGTAATGCCTAAGGATTATAACAAACACCTTTCACACTGCAAATTTGTAGTGGGTTTGCATAGCAAGGTTTTGCCAGCAGGGGGAATACAGGGCTGGCTTCTGTGAGAAGATGCCAGAAGCTGCCTCTATGTCCAGTGGAGCCAATGCCATCCGGCTCCAAGACAGACCAGCCGCTGGCCAAGGCTGACCTGATCAGCGATGATGGCAGAGCCTCTGGGGTAGCGTATTAAGAAGGGGGGGGGGGAAATAAATCTGCGCCAACAGAAGAGAGGAGTGAGACTATGTGAGAGCAACAAAAGTGCTGGCACTCAGGTCAGTGCAGAAGGAGGGGCAGGAGGTGCTGCAGGTACTGGAGTGGAAGTTCCCCAGCAGCCCGTGGTGAAGACCATGGTGAGGCAGGCTGTGCCCCTGCAGCCCGTGGAGGTTAATGGTGGAGCAGATGCCCACCCTTTAACTCATGGAGGACCCCAAGCTGGAGCAGGTGGATGCCTGACGGAGGCTGTGACCTTGTGGGAAGCCTGCACTGAAGCAGGTTTGCTGGCAGGACCTGTGGGGGACCCATGCTGGAGCAGTTTGTTCCTGAAGGACTGCATCCCATGGAAGGGACCCATATTGGAGCAGTCTGTGAAGAACTGCAGCCCATGGGAAGGACTCCTGCTGGAGCAGGGCAAGAGTGTGAGGAGGAAGGAGCAGCAGAAACAATGTGTGATGAACTGGCTATAACCCCCATTCCCTTGCAGCACTTGAGGGGAGGAGGTAAAAAGTTGGTAATTCAGTTTAGCCTGGGAATAAGCTGGGGGAGGGATGGTGTTTTTCTGATTTGAATGGTAACAAACTAATTTCCTCAAGTCAAGTCTGTTTTGCCCGTGACAGTAATTGCTGAGTGATCTTCCTGTCCTTAACTCACAAACCTTTTGTTATATTTTTTCTCCCCTGTCCAGTTGAGGAGGTGAGTGATGAAGCTCTGGTGAGCATTTGGCATCCAGCCAGGGTCAAACCACCACAAAAATATTTACAAACAGAAAAGGAACTTGAGTAAAAAACATGACCTATTTATTTTTTTTCTAAATGCAATCCAAACAAAAGACAATAAAAATGCCACTTTAAATAATTTCCACACAGGGTTATTTTATTACTGCGAAAAAGGCCACTCTGAAATACTTGCCACTTGCTGCTTTTGACTGTGATCACAGGATTTTAGATTTCCTTATCCTATTTTGAAAAGCTCAAAGCAGGTAATTTTCCTTGATGAATTGAAATACAGATGTTTAAGAAGTGAACAGGTTTACTTGTCATCAGTCTAAGTGGGAAACAGTTTTGTGGGTTCTTTAAAGACAAGATACACTGTATTTATTGATGCATGCCTCTTCTCTGATTTTTCAGTTTCTCTCAATGTGTTAAATATCCATGGAATTATCAGCTAAAAAAATATTAGTTTTTAAACTAGGGAAATTTAAGATCATAAAGTTTAGAATTCTGAACACAAATTCAGTTAAACTACCACGATAAAAGTTTCTGCAGTGGTCCTAGTTTCTGAAGGGACAAATCCAAAATGCAAGAATATTTTTTTCATATCTATATATACTTTTTTGGCCTTCAGGTGAGATGAAAGAATTGAAATAACTAAAAATGGAGAAGGAAGTTAGCCAGTTTTCAATATTAAAAGATTGCCCTTTTTTATTTTAAACTTTATTCTGAAAAGGCTAGCAATCAAGTTTTAACTCTTTCTAAATATATTTCTACTAGTTCAAAGGAATTTTACTTTTTCAAAACAGAAAAAACCACTCAGATCCCTTAGGATACTAAAGAAATTATCTCATCAAAATAAATAAGAAGTCCATGTGCAAAATTTTTACACAGGACTTAAAAATACTCTCCCCTGCCCCCCCCCCCCCCCCCCCCCCCCAGCACATTCACTTGGCTGTCCTGTGTGTTCAGGTTTCCTTTTTATTGTTATGTTGATGCTTGGTCTTGCAGTCATTTCGATAAAGTATAGCATTTGAAAAAAGCTGTAGACAGCATTGAAGCACATGCCTTGCCCACTTCCATTGCCATCTCCATGGCATATCTGCTGAACAAGTTTCAAAACAGTGTGATTTTACTCCACAGCTAGGCAATAATGCTAAGACTGAATAAGAAACAATAACACTAAAAATACTGGAATATTAATTTCACTTACTGCAGCTGCTACCTGACATGGTAACTGGATTTAAAAAAAAATATTAATTGGATTACAGAAAGAAAATGTATGCTGATCTAGCTTTTTTGTTGTTTGTTTGGTTGGGGTTTTTTTAATAAGTATTCTTTCTTCTGGCACACTGCATGATCTTGGTTTCTCTTCGGAAAGCTGCAGTCTGAAACTCCCTATGAAACAGTTGTCTATCTGAGACATCTTATATCCATTAAAAATATTCAAGCAGAGAACTGTGTTTGCTCAGCAGGATTTGAAGGGCATGGCTGAGAAAATAGAAATTCTTAAAATGTGTCTAATTTTATGTTGCACTGAAGCCATATGTCACAAAGATGAAAACATGCCACAGTTACTGATAGCAGAACTCTTCCTTTTGTCCTGATTAAGTTAAAAGTACAGAGAAATTTACTTAATGAATTTATGGAAGCAATGATTCATTTGTTTCACTTTTTTTTGGATTCAGAGCAGGACGGCTTCCAAAGGTCATAGATACCCACTAATCCTAACAGAGTCAGCGTAAGCTGCAGGTGTTTCACACTGCTGGAAATGGTGCTGTGACAGTTTAGGAAAACACATAGCAAGACTATTTAAACAAACACAGCATAGAACAGAGTTTATTAGATTTTGATGGAGACAGCCAAAAGTCTTAAGACTAGCACCACATTTTAATAAGTTGTATTTGTCTATTATAATTCTGTGAGCTTCAGAGAAATTACTACATAAATTACTTTGGTTTGCACACTTTGCAAAAAGTATTAAAAAAACCAGGAGAAAAATACATTTTGCAGCTAAGAATTTAGAAACAAATACCTTAAGAAATTCTGCTGGCTTCTGGCCAAGAAAATCTTTAAGCCTTCCTATTACATGTCTGTATTTAGCAGATGAGCTTCAGTTCTTCACAGCCCTTGTTTGAATTGTTTTCTGCTCTGAAGTGCTTAGCACTTGAAAGAATAGTACTTCCTAGTCTCTCGCTGTTTCTGTCCATGGCATGTGTTGAGTTGCATCTGTAGACATTCAAGGCAAAAATAAGCTTTACCTTTTCAGTTTACTTTGCTATTGATTTGGCAACTCTAAGAAGCAGCAGCACATTCTTTTTGTATGTTAGTAGTACAGTATTCTAATTTTCTCTGTAACAGGGTGAAGGGAGTTAAGTTGCATGATGGTTTCTGCAGAGAAAAGAAAGACTCTCAGGTCTCAGCTGTGAATCCTCTCTTGCCTGCAATTCTGATGATGCACTTCCCTCTTGGATATTGCAGTGACTCTGGAAACCCGATCATCTCTTTTAAAGTGAGAGCATCTCTGTACGCAAAGTAAGTAAATAGCATTGCTGGGGATGGGCAAAAGCAAAGTTATTACATTTATCTTCTATCTCTGTGTTCAGCTGAAGGCAGGAATTCTGTTCTTTGTAAGATTTGACAGGAAGAGGCAAACAGTGCTTTGTCTTAGGGCCTCTTTCAAAGAGATAATATGATAATACTGCTTCACCGAATTTCATCACACCATATGTATCAGGGAAATAATATCATTAAATACTGACAAATATTTTTACAGGTTTTTTTACAGTTGGAATCTTTAGTTCAAAAAAATTTAATGAAGCATTGCTAAGCTTTCAATATAAGCTTGCTCTCTTGCTTTTACTCTGTATTTCAGATAGTCAGTATTGACATAGTGACCGCATACATGGATTTGGAGATGCATGTGCAACACTTGAAAATAAGACCATAAGGAATTTTATAATATTTTGAATTTGAATACCTGTCCAAGTAAGGACCAGCTTTGTATTTTCAGAGATAGCTACTCTTTATTTAAAAAAAATCAAAACCAAAAAACCCCAAAACTCAAACTCTGCAATGGTGTGATCCCTTTCTCTTGCTATTTAATGTGAGCATGGCCAAGAGTTTAATTTGGTTTCCCCTTGTAGCTTTCTCTGTATTTGAAGACTCTTGTGCAGTCCTTTGTCGGTCTTCGATTCTAAGCTGTCCAGACAGGGACTCGCATCTTGGTGCCTGTCTGCATAGCACAGTCAGTTCTTGATTTCTGTGAGCTGTAATGATGTACAAAAGGAACTGTCAATATACTATTGTTCAAATATCTTATTGTACTATTCCTAGTGCCCTACTAGGTAGCATCCGAGTTAAATATATTAGTTCTGTGGTTAAAGAGCAGTGGAGTGAAAAATGAAGGCAAGACTCTTGCTTTCTCTCCTAAATATCAACATCACCTTTTATTCCATATATTTATTGAACCAAAAACTTTGCACAGAAGTTCTGAGTTAGTTGCAACCTGATGACAAGCTGTTACAGCGTATTTCCTCTACAGCCTGATTCTCAGATTGTTACCTAGAGACATATTGAAAATCCTCTGTGGGCCTGCCTTAAGACGGTACAAAAATATTTTCAGGTTCCTGGCATAAATCAGTCTGATGGCAATGCTATTGCAAATAACCATATCATAACAGTACAGGTGTTGATGTTTCTACAGAACTTGTAGCTTTCCATCAAGCACAACTTCCTTAGTGTTTTGCAAGATAAAAATGATATTAACACCTTTATGTGTGCTGGTCTGAGTCTGATAATAGTATTTGTGAATTTGCCCCAGGAGGGAATTTACCAGTTTTGTGGAAATGTGCTTTTCATGGTGGAAAGACTTGCCTTGAGTGCAGGAGGGGTTGAAGGGAAAAAGGAAAAATACTACAGAATTTTCTGTGCTGTCATACTTACAGGCTTTTCTCTAACTTTTATTAGTAGTTTGTATTTTGCAAAGCTTGAACACAAATTTAAGGCTACTTTTTCTTTTTAAATGCGTAAAGCCTTTATATTCTTGACACTTCTCTAGAAATCTAACTCTGTGTGCATTTGTAATTTGACTTAATACAGTTCACTTATTAAAAAGGCCACAGCTTCAGAATATCAGCTGGATTTCTGTGGGTGGTTAACAAAAAAACCACACACACAAAAAAAACCCCAAAACAAAGTAAACCACAAACAACCAACCAAAAACCCCCCACCAAAAACCAAGGACAAAGATGAGTTTATGTTTGACCAGGTTATTTGGTTCCTTGCTAACTATTTAAAACCATATTGTTAATTGCTGCACAACCGTCTAGCAAATTCAACCACCATTTGGTTAATCAGTTAAGAGTTAATGAAGAAGGAAAACTGATATTTGCCATTTTTCAGAATGGACAATATCTCTTCCTAAATCTAACTTCTTAGCAAAAGTTCTCAATGTGTGTTTGTAGGAAAACTAAGGTGTCTGCCTCGAGATTGCAACTTCCCCAGTGGCTTCAACCTTCTCCTGGAAGACTTTTGTTGTGCTCTTTGGTATCCCATTAACCTTCAGCGTTCTGGTCGCTTCCATCTTCTGACTTACTTATTTGTAAATAAAAATTGCACCGCTACCTCAGTAGTTGAATGTAAAAAAGATACTCCAGGCAAGTGTCAGTCATAGTAGCGTTTGTACTTTACTGCTTCCAGTGACCTGACCTCTGTTGTGTGAGAATGAAATACTGCTTGCTTTGTCTCATTTTCTGTTTCCTAAACTGTTTGCTATGTCATAACCTCTCTGCTCTGCCATGATAATCTGTTGGGTTGCGAAGAAAAGCCATGTATTAGGGAAACAGTGATGTGAGGGGAGAAAAAAAAAAAGGGGTGGGGTGGGAAGTGCTGCTTTGGTGTTCTTTTCCACCAAATCTGCTGGGTAGCTGTTTCTGCAGAGCGCTGCTAGCAAGAGTGGTCTTTGCTCATCATGGTGAAGGTAGATTTGTGCCCTTGTTATCATGTGCCTGGGCTCTCTGGCCCCTGCAGCTGTCAAACTGGAGGAGGGTTAGCTGGCTGCCTGGGGTGGCAGCTGTGCTAATGCCAAAATAGAACCAAATGCTATTATCTCCTTCTGTGCTTTTACTGGGGGCATTGGTACAGCCCCTAAGCTTTTTTGAAATGAAATTGAGTAGAGGCTTCTTGTTTACGCCCTATGATACTACATTTTGATGCAACAAATTTCCCTTTTTGACTGGAACAAATTGTAGCTCTCAATGCAAAGAGAAATGAAAGAAATTCCAGGGTTATCATCCAAGGTAGAATTTAATTCTTACCTTTTCTATTATGTAAATGTGAAGCAGAATTATTGTATCTTTGATGGAGGCAGTACTTTACTGAGGATCAAGTAATGCAGTTCAAGTGAAATTGCTAATGATATTATATAGAATTACTGGTAGGGAAAATAACTTTTTTTGGCAAATATGACTTAAAAAATGATTCTCACCTTTAAACAGAAGTACAGATACTATTATTACATAGTGAAATAAATAGCTTTATATCCTTTTTGCTCAGAGTATTGAGATTTAAACCCAATTGTTCACATTATCCAGCAGATGTGCATCTTTCCTGCAGAATATTTCTTGAAAACCTAATGAGACACACACACATATATATGGGTTGCTCTAACACTAAACACTATTGCTTTTTAGAACAAAGTCTTAAGTAGTTAAATGTATTTCTTATTATTTTTCCAGCATCTTTTCCTTTCTACTTCATGTTGTGATTATATGGTTTTGCTGTGCTCCCAACTTACAGCAGTATAACATTACATATTTTAAAATATTCACTATATGCATCTAAGTACTATCAAGCAGAAAAAACCCTCAGACTAAATCTGTGCCAGGGAGCATCTACCTAATCATATTTGGCAGACATTACGTGCAAGTTTCCAAAAGTTTTAATAAAAATGTTGGATAAGTTTTGAATGCTCTCACTATTTTTTTGGGGGGTTGAGTGTGGGGTGTGGAGATATTCTCTAATTACGAACTATTTTCCAGTATTTTCTCTGTATTTTGGCATAATGCAAGTACTGAGCCAGCAGGATGATTCTGTTCTGAACTTGACTGGCAGCTTATTCTGTTTAATCAACTGTCACAAGTTAGGCACTTCATTTTCTACAAACCTGAGTCATTTTCAGATCCGTCAATAAGCTCTTATCTTTTCCATATATGTATTTATATCTTGCTCTGAGAAGTTTAAAAGCACTCTAGTACAAAAGAAGGTGATGGGCCTTAACTAATCCTGGAAGGGGAAGAAATCAGTTTAGTTTTGGGGCAGATCCTTGTGACAAAGTACTTAAGTAAGGAAATTTATGCATTCTTCATGACACTACCTCTTCTGCTGTGTACATTACTTTGAAAATATGAGATTATTATTAATATTCCTGTACACATAAATAGTCAAGAAACTATGCACTTCATCCACAGCCTAAACCACATTAATAATAAATATATCAATGCACAACCAGCACTGAAGTACCTCAGATCTTCTGCTTTATCCTTCTCTAGATCTATTCATCCCCTTCCACCCATGGTCCTCCAGTCTGACCTGAAGCCAAGGTTCTGGGTGGGCGCGCCTTCATAAATCACTAACCATTCTTTCTGAAGGTAGCTGAAGGGGTAAAGATTTGTTGGGCTTTTTATTTTTTGTGTGTGTAATGAAAAAGGAGAATCTGACTCTTCCTTTGAGGCTATAACATTGGCAGTCACTTATCTTTTCAAGAATAAGAATTAATTTTCAGAAAATGAATTAATATAATGTGTGCTTCAAAGATGCCTAAGGAAAGTGATGAAAGGAACTGACTTAATTGTAGTGGCCAATACTTATTTTAATAAATAAACTGCAGTTATTTCCCTTTGAAACTGAGTTGTATCTGAACTTTTTGAGGAGCAGAGGGAGAAGGCTGAAACAAAATTACGTGTATATGATGAACAGTGTGAATTTCTCACATCTCCATTTCGTAAGCATGAATGGCTCCTTTACTCTAATTGAATCAAAGTAATTAATTTAGGAAATGTATGGTACCTCAATGCAAACTGCATTTGTTTCAAAATACTTCTCTTGTTAAGACCTTTTCTTTTTTTTAAAAGCTAGTAGCTCCCTAATTCTATTATTTTCCCCACTCAACCCTTGTTGCAAAGATATATTTTTTTTTTCTAAAAATATTATATACACAATAAAAGAGATTCTTTTCATTTCTACCTCATGCACAGAGGTCCACACTTCTCCCAAGCCTGCTATTGCTCCCTGGTTTTGGTGAAGCTATGCATGATGTTACAGTTGTCACAAGTACAACACCTTAGAGATATAACGGTGTTATAGACTGAAAGCCGGGTGGTGGGGCCACAAAATCAAATATCGATGCCTGTCCACCAACATAAAAACACAGCCTGCCATGATGGACAGATATATAAGACAGTCATTGTTTATGATTACTCGGAAGAAATCCATTATTGTAGGTCTGAAATGTTTATCACATTTTTATTAAACACTTTTGCTAAACATGCTAGAGGTGAAAACAGATCTCTAATTGTATATAACGTGACCAAATACATTCCTAATCATAAGTACTTTTTTTTTCTTTAGGAAAGTTGTTTTTCATATTTGTAACTTCTTGTATGCTAGGTGCCGGCAGTTATTTCCAAATCATGGGTAAGGGCAGTATCGGTGAGCCAAATCCTCAACAAGGGATATAGTAACTGCAGTCAAAAAACGGCTTTGTAATAATATCCTTCTGTGTAATGCTACAACATGACAAGTTTAAATCTGTATACACTGAAGTATGTGATTGGAGAGAGTACAGAAAATATTGAGAACTGGAGGAAAAATTAAAGATCAAGAGAATTTTATTTCAGTGAAAACCAGATATATTCAACTGTTTACTATTGTTCTAAGAGTGTAAAGACTAGTTTCTCTAACCCGCTTCTAATGCGTATAATCTACTATAAAGATTACTGATAGAAAGAATGTATGAGTCTCAGATGTTCAGTTCACCTATGCATACCATCTTATGAATGATTTGGGAGGCTGCTAGTGGAAAGGAAAAGATTACAGAAACATGAAACCAAATATAGGCAGAATTTTCTCTCCAATTACCTAGGTGGGGGATGTGAAAATTTCATGTATCTAATTCTTTATGTCGCTTATGAGAAGATGTATTATTACTGGGTCCAGAAAACTAGCAGTGTTAGGTACCATACAACTCAAATACAGAGATTATTTTGACTTTAAGCACTGGAAGCCCAAAGAGACAAGGAAGAACACCATGTTCAGAGAGTTCAGGGAAATTTCTTCCAGTGTATATGAATGGAATGAGTTTTTATCTATATTGGCATGTTTTAGCTTCATATGCTATCACAATACCTCTGAAATTTTCCAGTGGATTTATGAAACTATGATCTCTGCATACTTTTGCTTTTGTTGGAGGAACTTCACCAAACCAAATAGTTGTAGTATCTCACCTAAACCCTCAGAATTTATACGTTACATTAAGAGGATAATACTTTATATGCCTATTTAATCTAGTTTATGTGTTTACATATAAAACATTAGTTGCTATTTACAGAAATATACGGACTACATTTATCTGTGTAACAGTCATTAACGTGGCTGTACATGTGCTTAGAATAAAATAGTATCTGAAGATGAATTGTTACCAATCTTAAGTTATCCTCTGCTTTAATCCTGAGAGCAAAACTATCTGATTCCATTTGCCCACAGCAGAGTGTAAAATTTCAGCGGATTTTCACATCTCTGTGTTGCATGTAACAGAAAAAATTGACAAAACTGCATCTGGCTTTAGGCTGTCACAGACTACAGCTAGCAAAAGAGACCTAGCATTGCAGCTTAGTTTATGTCTTTAAGTACAGATGTCTGTGTTATTTTGGTAGGTATGAGGTAACATACCTTTGAGAGCCATGTAGCGTGACTGAAAAATGCATGATCTTGTGCATATTCTATTTGATATCCCATGCATAATAATTAGGGTTGTTACATGTTAAGTAGGTAAGCCGTTTATGTGAGCATCAGATAATTGTGGTTTGAGTAATTAAATCAGGTTTTGAATTTCTGTACTCTGTTTGCAGTGTAAGGGTTCATTCAAGTACATGACAAATACTGTATTGTCATTGGAATTAACACCTTATGTGATTCTGGCAAAACAGTTGAGAAAGCTGTAAATCTAATCAGCATGCCTGCTGCAAGAATATTATCTTACTAGTTCTCTGTAACATCTTTCTGGCTGTATGTTTATACAGGAGATTGGACATGCTGTAAAGAAACATCCATTTATGCTCATAGGTATGATCAGAAATTCCGATAGTGTTGGTATAATCAAAAAGCTCTGGAATTATCTTCTGTGTTTTTGAAAATATTTAAACATGAAATGGAAATCAATGATGCTATTATCCAGTGTTTTTCTAATTACAAAGCACGATCTGCAAACAAATCACAGATGATTTTGAATTATTTTGTTTAGTACCTAACTCCTCATGTTACACTGATTTCTTATGTAAGATTATGTCTTGGCAAAAGTATTTTAGAAAAAAAGGCATATTCTGTCAAGCTGGTTTGACTTTTAATGAAAAAGCCATTTTTTGTAAATGAGAGATTGTTGGGTTTATGAATAGTCACACAGTTTTCTCTCTTGTTTAGATAGTATGAAGATTACACTCTAATAAACACAAACTGGAGGAACTCCTTACTGCTTGATTCTCCTCTATTTTCTTTCTCTGTCTACTTTTGCTTCTAATTTTCTTCTGAGCAAACCTAGACATTTGATCTTTTGATTTCTTTGTACACTTCACCTAGGTGAGCAAGCAGAAGCCTGCTATTGTGTTTTACATGCATTGTAAGATTTTCCTAGGTTGTTCACATCACTTCTCTTAAGTAAGGCTTTGAAATTACCTGTGTTTTCTGTCATCATTTAAATTCAAGTGACAAAAGATTTAGTTACATCTCTGTATTAAAAGGGCGTACTGAAATTATTTTTTACTATATTAGATGCAGGAGAAAGCAAGAAGTCTAAAAATAATTTCCTTTTCAGCAGCAAGTTCATAGAAAGACTAGAGAAACACCAAACAAAAAAAACAGTGTATTTTTTCCAGAGATCCCTTTAATTTTAAAACATCTGTGTATGGCTGTCCATAGAAATAGGATTTCACATCTGTGATGAGATCACAGAAATGATCTAATTTCAAAAGTTTAGTAACTCTCAAGCAAGTACTTTTACTGTATTTCCAGTTAGTTTTCTAAAATGTGCTTCTGGTAGTTCATGTACCAGAGAGTCCTACAGTCTGACAGACACTACTCCTTTACAGCCTGCCAGGCCAGCCAGAAAAGACATCCCAGAGGCCTTTCACATAAATGTTTTAAGAATCAAGGAAGCCATGGTCATTGATATTACATCCACAGTGAATTTTGACTGTTTATGTGATGTAGAATATATTTTTCCTGTATATGCAGTAAGCAAACATTGTGCATATGTATGTTGGCAGCTACCCAAGGGGACTGGCAAAATAGCAAAGCAAATGATTTTCTTTAAGTGACAAGTTTCAATAAAATATTTCACTTCCAATTTGTGTATCTCTAACCAAAATCATAAAATGAAATGCTAAATTTAGGCACTGCTGTAAAAATGTGATTTGTAACGGAATTCTTAGCATATATTCCACTGATCACAGAAAAATCTAGTAAGAGGTTAGATGAGACCAGGTTTATTTCTTTCTTTGCTTTAGGCTGAGCTTGCTGCTCTGAACTCCTCACAGTGTGTTTTAACCAGCTAGGAATATTGGCTACCTGCATGGGCAAATGATTTAAAAAACCAAACCAAACCCAGAATCAAACACAAAACGAAACAAACGAAACCAAACCACCAAAACCCAACAACAAACCCCTGTTCTTAGTCATGTTTCAAGGACTGGTAGCTCGATATGTAACCCTGAATGATCAGCTACCTGCCTGTTATGTTAAATGAATCAGCAGTAATAAGAAGAAAGAGATAATTTCTGGAATATCCACTAGAGCCCTTGCCAAAATGTTTGTGGTACAACTGGAAGACAAGCTCAATTCCTCTTTCTTTCTGATTCAGAGCAAGGATTCCAGTTAGGTTTTCTCATCCTGAAGGGTTAACTATTGGGTAAAGGTCAGTGGGAACATTGGCTTTGTTGGTCCAGCTAGACTTCCAGAAACTTACTCCATATTGATAAATGCAAATCAAATCCACATGTAGTTTTAGGATAAGAAGGAAATACAAATTTTCTGATTTAAGTTTTTCATGAATGAAACTAATATATGTCATAATGTTATTTTCATAGACCCTTCACAAGAGTAAAGCAACATTTTGGATTTTTACTAAATTTGCTTTTGATATCTCTTCTTAATTTTGACCATTTTCTGTTAATGGTAAGAGGTATTGATGTTGTCATTGACCTTTAGTTTGAAGGAAGTGTTTTTTATAGGAACAACTTTGTGCTCCTTTCTGTCCATGTGAATACTTTGGCATTATCTTTTATAGCACTATTATACTTGGTTTATTTTGGCAGACTTGTGACCTATTGTGGGACACAAAAAATATTTCTGAAGTATTGGGAGCCACAGAATATGACCACAGAAAAAATGTAACATCATGTTTCTTGTGCTCATTGTTGAAGTATAAATGGACAAAGTAAGAAAATGTAGAAAAAAACCCCAATCTGGAGCAAAAGATATTGTCAGAATAGATTAAAAATAAGTGAATACCACTATCAGAAAAAATAACTGTGAAGAGAGGTGATAATCCTGAGTTTGTAGGCATGCTTCCATATGCACACTTTTGGGTCTAAGAGCAAAAATACTGGAAAGAAAAAAAAGTTTGACATTCTTTCTTTAAAATTGCCACAGCTTTTCAAGAACCTTTTAATTCAGGCTCTTCAGTGATCCTCAATACCTTTAGTTTAAGAGAATCAGACTGCTTTATATGCGCTACACAGGAATATGAAATACTGAATTGTTCATGCCTTAAAAAAGGTAATGCCTTGCCCTTCATTTCTTAGTGTCATAGAAGTCATGCTACATCAGTTCCATACCCTTCTGCACCAAGGACATGCAGTGAGAAAATCCTGCTAATAAATCTCTATCTAGAGTGCTAGAATAAATCTGAATATCCAAATTTGAAAGAATTTTGGTTTGCTTTTTAAGGTTTTCATATACATTTATTCATAAGTTGAATACATCAAACCTTAAGCTTAACATTCACAGATAACCCATCTTTGCCTCTATAAAATTATATGTGATATTGAGTCCAATTTTCTATTCAAAATCATAATCTAACATATATAAAAAGTACTACAAATATACACAACGTGTATATAGATAATATAGAGGTGTCAAGTACCAACTGTATGAAATGACTTATCCTTAGATTTGCTGGTGTTTTCATAATCTACTTCTCAAATAGTCAGTTTCTGTTGTGCGTATACACTGACTCTTGCTAAAGAGAAAATATTATTTTGTTACACAATTTTTTCCCCCATACTATTGTTGTTTGATAGGAATGAAATTGTTCTAGATGAGGTGAAATATGCTATTTAATTTGGGTTTGTGTACTTTTGGTTTTACTGTACTTAAATGTAGGAATTCTAAATTTACAATGCAAAATTGAATTCATCTAGAAAATGTGTACTAAGGAAACCTTCAAGCTCTATTATTATGATCTGTTATTTTATTTTGATTGGTACAAAGCCACATTTTCAGTAATTAATTACTGAAAATGGTATCATAGTAGTAAAATTTAAAGCTAAAACTTTTGCAAATGTTAGCTAATTAACACACCACACTTCAGTGCTGAGATAGTTCAATAGCAAATGGCTTAATATTAGCTTGGCCATTCACTCATTCCATTTCAAATTATGCCTAGAACTGATGCAGTCATAGCTTGTGCTGCCTTACTGATCTTGAACTTTTAATTGAAAATTGGTGGTTTTAATTTTGGGGTTTTGCTTTATTTTGGTTTTTAAGGGAGATTATTGCAGTCCTGATCTATAAGGTTGTTATAAAGCCACCTCTTTATGTTAATATTACTAAAGTCTCTCATACCATGCTGTTTGCTGTATTGCTGAGCAAAGTCTGAATCTCTTTTGTCAGAATGTAGTTAATCTCTTTCCCTGAATTACTGTCAGTCTTGCAGAGTGTCTCCTTTGTTGCTGAATGCATACAATCATAATTTCCTTATTGATCTGTCCTTTGGAAAAATAAGTTCTAGTAAGGGGAAGAGAAAGATACTGGGGATAGAAAATTATAAATATGAACATGCACACTTTTCGCTAACTGATGCAATTTTTGGCTTAGTTAAATGAGCTCACTTCATTGAAATTGTAATACACCCCACCCCACCCCCCCCATACAAGAACAGGAGGAAGGCCACAGGCACTTTTATGACACCTTTTTGTTATAAGGCAAAATATATGCAGTGCAGTAGCTTCTGGACTTGGAGGACCAAGTATATCTTGGCATTTGGTTAAACAGTAAGATATGGCAACAGGGTTACTGCTTTGAGGCTGTCTTCACAGCTGGGGGTGCAGTGCAGAGCTATGCATGTAAGCATTTATATAGCAACTGATTAAAAATTCAATGGAAATCTCTGATCTCAGTAACTAAAAAAAAATTAACCCAAAAGTTTAAACTGCCAGATTACATACTTTAACTGAAGTTTCCAGTTTTCAGCTAAACAACATACCAACCACTTTTCAGAAAGCTTAGTCAGATTACTGTCTCCTCATCTTTACCAAGCTATTCTCCAGGGAAATTTTGTTGGATACATCAAACAACTGTATGTCCACATTCTGTGTCCAAGCACAGAAATCTGAAGCTCTCTTGTCTCTCTGTTAATGTTTTTTTTTTCCTTGCCATTGATTTGTAGAGGATGAAACAATTGATATTTATGACCATTTTATGAGCTTCAGCCTTCAAAGAGTCAGAGGAGTAAGGGGGAGAGGCTATTCCAGCAAGCAGGAAAAAGAACCAGAGCCTAGTTTCCCTGTTTCCCAAAACAGTGAGCTGACCACTAGGCTGCAATTGCATTTCTCTCCTGTTTTATAGACAGGATAGCTTCTCTTTTTCCTCAGAGTAGACTACAGCTCTATGATGAAGGTTATTTGAGGTAAAGCAAAGGTAGACTGGAATTCCCTCTGAAGAGCAGAGCAAACTGGTCTCCCACTTACTGAATAATTTAACCATTTAGTTTCGATACAAAAGGTAGCTGTGACCTCTTCATTCACCTTTGTGTCTTCAAAAGTAACAGCTGGTTGTGCCGTAATTAAGATAGACGTACAGATTAATTCATTTTATCACAGGTGTCTAACTTTTTCTTGAGTTAGGTTCTTAAGCTTGGGCATGCTGAATTTCAGAAATGGCAGTGGTTAGCCCCAAATGTAGGTGCAGCGTGCTGCTCCTGTGAGGCTTCCCCTTAAAGGCTTATATTTTGGTGTTTAATAACAGTGAAATCAAACACCAGACTCCCAGTGTAGTTAACTCCAGCAGCTAACTTCTAGGCACCGCAATACTGTTTGTGTCAGCAGCCATGTACTTTTTTGAAACAGCAACATGTTACTACCAGTCAAATATTTAACACTGTGTAACTCAGCAGAAATATGTTATATGCTATAGAAGTGATCATGGTGTAAATTCAAAGTGTCCCGTTCTGTATTCGTTATCAGCTTGTACTTGGAAAAGTTACTGCTGAGTAAATAGACATTTTGCCTTGGGAAAGGTGCCTCTAACTGCAATAGCACAATGACGGTGGTGCTAAAATACTTCCAGTTTATATTCAAGTTCTTTTCTTTTTTGCTGTTGTAGGTTATATGTATTTGTTTCTCTATTGATATATAAATAAATGGAAGATTACTTCTTGATACAGATGGTCATCTGTGCCTCTGTCATTCCCTCAGCCCCAGTGAAGACATAGTGTAATATCATGCACAGAATCTTACTCAATCAAATTGTTGCACTATGAATAATGTAGCAAAGTTTTTTATTAAGATTCATAATTTAACCTGAAAAAAAAAATATGCCAGATCTTAAACAGAAAATTAGAAAAACTGCTTAATGAAAAGTTAATCCTAATAATTTTTATAAAAAACCAGAATGACGTATTTTGAATTTGTAGCATTTTTTTAAAGCTCTTCTGCATCTTTGTTTTGATGGCTTGCTGCTAATTCAAGTTTTTCTTTATGTAAAATCTGAATGCTCTTCAGTAGTATTTTTCAGTAGCCTTTGAGGATTTGAGAAACATTTTTTTCATACAAATGCTTTGTTACAGTGATTATTCTCACATTTGGTAATTGTCCACCACTCTATATTGATATGGGGAGATGTATTGCTGTTATGCTTTTGACCTGATTGCATGCATTTCTAATTGCTACCCCTGAGAAATTGACCTCCTTGTAATGTTCATCAAGATTTTTTTTTTTAATTTGGCAGTGACTTTGATAGTCTCTTTCTATGATTATTTAATTTCATATTTGGTGTTATATATATTGCTTTTCAGAGCCTACAAGGCTGAGAAATGTTCCTGAGCTGATATTTTAAGAGCCCTCTGTGAGAATGCCACTAAAACCTCAACCACGCATTCGCTGTTAGTATTTTTGATAACTCTTCAGCACCAGGTAGTTTGTCTGCACGGATAAAAAAAGACTCTTATTTACCAGGGTTATCATGAGATCAAGAAGCCAGGAGATAACCTTCCTATGAGGATTTATTTTAATCTGAGCCATGAGTACAAAATGCTTATATTCCTAGGAGAAAGATAAAAGTGCCCTAGTCCTGGCAGAAGATGACCAAAGACAAGAACAGGAACAACAAAAAAACCCCAAACCCAAACCATCCTCCCCCATCCCCAATCCCGAAGAAGCAAACAAAGGGAACAGTATAGTGATTATTGAGGCTTAGAAGAAACTGGTTATTCTCTAGTTTGATCAAATCTGGAATATGATCTTACAGTGTGGACTCTTAGCAAAAAAATCAAATCAATTTATTCAGTATTTCCTTTGAGATTTTTACAGCAGATGTTTAGCAGGGTATATTAGCTGCTCTCTAAAGATATTTATTCTTCTTTTTAGAGAATATGTAAGCCAATATATTGTGTCTTAGCAAAGCATGTCAGTAATGTATCTATTCTATTTTAATCTCATGTTATTAGAAACACCCTAACTTTTATGGTTCAGTTTAATCATTATGTTATAATGTATTGGATGTGGTAAAACAAAGTTGCTTTAATAAAAATATGTAAATGTAAGATTGTACTTACTAATTTTTAAACACGGAAATGGCTGACCATTTGGTCTGTTAACTTCATTATAGCAGCAGGCAATGGCTATATATTTGAAACAAACTTGCACAGTGTCTCTTTGTTAGTCTATTCTTGGTAACTAAGAAGGACTGCTTCATACTCTGAGGCACAAGATTAATTTGAATTGTTGGACTTTGAGGGTTGTATGCCTATTAGGAAAGGAAACCAGCCCTTTATCGCTGACTAGAATTACTTTGAGCTTTTCTGCAGATTTATCTTTCTTATTTAGCAGTGGAGCATAGATAACCTTAAAGATCCAGCACTGTCTATTATAAGCCACTTATGATAGATGATGATGCATTGGACCAATTCTCAAAAGGGCAAAGTAAACTGTCTGGGTGACTAGAATACTACTTAATCTTTTATACTCTACCTTTTCATGACTGTCTCTGCATAGCAATCAGACTGGAAGAGAATTGCCAAGTCACCTGCTCCTCAGATCAGAAGGTGATTGTGGCTTTGAGTAGATATTAAGCAGCCACAGCACTGCCTGGTCAGAAAGAGCAAGTGTACTAGCCTTTTACTGCTTGAAGATCTTGGTCCTCATTAAGCGCTAAGGTTTGAAACCCAGAAGAGAATGCTGTCACTTCCCTGCGGACATCACATCACAAACTACCTTGCCACATAACCGGGTATCATCCATCATAACATCTCTTCAGAAGAATCTGGGAGCAGAGTATTGAGACAATACAGGTAAGTGATAGAGCTCCAGCCTCAGTGATGGAATGCATTTCTTGTACTTTGCCCTAGGAAAGGAAATTAATTTCCTCATTTTCTTGAAGTTATACCTGAAAGTGCTTTTGTAATTAAAACCAAAGACATGCTTAGCCGAGAATAATGTAATGTAAAGTTTTTCCCTAAATGTGAACAAAAGGAAACTTTTATGGAGTGGATGCCTATTTAATTTCTCTAACAGAAAAAAAAGAATCATCTGGGTGCTTTGAAATCCTAGAAATGAGCATAATACTTTAGAAGAGCAATACTACAGTTTCTGTGGAATAAGAAAAACGTACCATGTTTGCTTCGGACTGTAATTAGATCTTAAGATCATGCTGCTTCAGTGTGATTGTTTTGCATAAATATACTCTGTTCTTCAAAAGTATTTGAGGGCAGCAAGACCAGAAGATGAATTGATTTAAAAAAAATATTCAATGATATGGCCTGCCTAGGCCTTAAGGCTTTTGTCTGGGTCATCAGCCAACAACTGTTCAGAAAAGGTACTTTTAAATCTGTCCCCAAATTCTGGGACTGCGTAGTCTAGGATTCACATTTCTTATGTGAAGCAGATTTGTCACTCAAATGTTACGTGCAGTAAAGCAGCATATTTTAGAAAGGAAGCAAGTAATCAACGTTCTATAATTCTTTGAATTATGTACTGACACTGGATATTTCACGATGTGTTCCATTGCCCAGTTAGAATTTATAGTAAATAAAGTTTCTAAAATCTATTAGTTTGGGTCTTCTTGCAAGTGAAGTTTGTAGAAGACAGCCACTAGCACTAAATGGGAGGGATGGCAGAAAGTATAGGCCTTGGAGCTGCTGTCTGTGATACAAAACAGCTGTAATCCGAACCTGACCAGACGTATTTTCATTTTTTTTAGTGTTAATGCTCTGCCACACTTGCCCTCCAAACATTCCTCAGATCGATGCAGTTAAACTCTTTAATACTTGCATCATGTCTTTTAATAATTATTTTTTTTCAAAACAGCTATTTTAATAAGGTTCCTTCCCAAAATTAATTCTTAATGAGATATCATAATCCAGCTACAATTTATTCCACTAACACATGTCCATATTCCAGCATAGCTAATATTTATGCTATGAATGATACTACAACTTTCTTCCTCTTCTAAACAATTAACACCAGTGATTTTGAAGCGTGGCATATGTAGGCTTTATCTCTTCCTCTCTTTCCTGGCTCCAGCTCGTGGTGTCCCCCCAGGCTTTTCCATCTGCTTGAGTGAGTTCAAGAGACAGAGAACTGTGTGAGAAATGTCCCAGTCTGAAGGGACAGTCTGCTTGGCAAAGCTGATTCTTTGGGAATGTGGCACATACTGTGAAATAGAAGTTTATTATGTGAAATACTGTTATAGGCTTTCAAGTAGGATTCAGTGGTTGTTCTCTTCCAGGCAATAAAAATCTTTTATGTTTACAACTTAGTTGTTTAAGGGGTAATAAAAAAATGTATGGAAAAACTTAAAATAAGGTGTCTAATCACACCTACTTAACAAACTTTCTAAACAAAGATACATCTCAGAAGTTTATACATGTCATAAAACATAAAATAAAATTAATGTCTAAAATGAAGGGCATTCACTAAATCCTATTTCTGCAATATGAATTATATGATCAATTAATTACCTTGGCAATTATGTGACTGATATGTTTATTAACTTAGTCTCGTGTACAGAATCCGTTGAATTAAAAGGAAATTCTGAAGGTGAGTTTGGACCTTGCAAAATGCCAAGATTTCTGTTCACAGTAATACTGTAGATATGTTCAAATGCTTAACTACTTTACTTGATGAAACCTACATTCTTGTGAAGCTCAGACATTGTGAAGAAAACTGAGCTTCCTTGAAAAAGTAAACTGATAACTGCGGTGCTAGAGACCCCGTTGTGGTTAACGTACTGGCTTTCCTCTGCATGTATGACCTGGTGTCCAGGAACTGTTATCTAAGCTATAGCTGTTCTTTCCGTGGGGGCAATGAAAGTGTCTCTCTAATCTGTCTATTTTAATGGAATAAGCAGAACTTGATTATGCCTAGAGGTTCTTACCAATGCCAAGTTTGATTGAGTGGGGCAATGACTTCAAAAATTTGATTTATTTTTTTTTAAAGCATCTTGAGTAAGCTAGAGAAAGGACTTGGCACATCGTTTACTATCACGTCCTTAGGAAACCAAGCTAAGAAACATCCTTATACATTTTAAATATAAGCAGTAGCAAGTTACAGGGAAAATAAGACAACTTTTCACCATGTTTCCTCACCAATGTTCTTAGAGAAAATACCATAAAAGTCATATCAGGGAGAAAATTATTTTTAATTAACTGTAATAAAAGGGATTCAGAAGTCTGAATAAAGTAAAATGTAGCCCTGAGCGTATACATGTTCTGTGTCTGGTCACTTTGATTATGCACCTATGCTTTATTTTGTAAACAGTGGTAAGCTAGTCTCATGTGCTGACTCCAATGATAGTGAGTAGCTGAACTCTTAAATAATTTTTAAATAATGAGCATTTTGGAAGAGTTGTTCATTAGGATGCATGGGATGAATGCTGTGAAGCATTTTGTTTAACAGAAAATGCTACAACCATTGGGTATTCCTCAAAACACAATGCAAGTGAAGAAGAGTTCTGTTGTTCCTACATTCCACCGTATCCATTTTTGCTTGCTAACTAATACTGACTTGTATTTATGTTCACTTTTTCTACAGGAGGACTGCATAATTTATAGTTGCTTTCTATATGTACAATAGTAATGTAGAGATAATCTTAAACATTTCACTTGGTTTACAGTGCTAACTTCAATATGCATAGTTTAAGTCAAAGCTTGTTTTGTCTGAAGCTGTATGTATAAATGAGAGTAAAAAGCATATATGACAAAACCTGATTCAAAGTCTGGAATTGAACAACATGGGTTTAAAAAACACCAATGTTTTTGATTTGGAATAATTTTCTAATTACTTCATGCTATATTTATAATCTTGGGGATTCCTGTTGGGTCTATGAAGTCTGAGAATACAAATAACTATGAATAGTAGCTAAAGTAATATTGCAAAGATGAAAAATATTTTGCTAAAATAACATTTACAATTTGGTTAATGTGCATGCAGAATATAGCTCACATGGTCTATCAAGATACTTAAAATGTATGTTAATATTGATTTAAAAGTGTTGTGTTTAGGTGCTTAGGCTTGTGTTTTAAATCCCCTTTCACTAATATGCACAGATGACCTAGATCATCTGTCTGACAAGTGCCTTCTGCTTGTTATATAAATATTAAGAGAAACCTTAAGAGAAATATAAGAGTGCAGAAATAAGAAAGGCACAAAAAGATTCCTGACCTTGCACTTTATTATTTGAAAGTACTTTATATATAGCTAGGATGGGGAGGGTATGTTGCTTTCATAGAAATGAAGAAAGCTAAAAAGTAGATAGTGATCTATAGAATATTATTCATACAGTGTTTGCAGCTTCTAAATATTATAAGAACTGGAAAAATGGAACTATTCATCACAGCATATAGTTTTGCTTTGGTTTCATTCCCCCAGAAGCTTCTTATTAAACTGAGAGTAATCTCAAACTTCTGAAGCTGCATTTGTTATAATTTTCCCAGATATATTCCTGGTAAGATTTATCCCAATGTGACTCAGAGACAGACTTACTTGTACTCACATCTGATTTCTAAAATCAAATAAGAATTTGCAGTGCTTTTTACAGATTGCAAAGTGTGTATGTGTGAGTAACAGAAATCTCTACTTCAGTCCTTTTTGGAAAAGCTTCTGCATTCAGACATTACCCATGCGTGGTTATCTGAGTAACTGAAACTGGTCTTGTGGTGGCAATGATAGTTTTACTACTTTGTAATCTTATTCTGAAGAATGTTGTATGTGGGTATGTCACTGTACTTCTGCAGACCTACCTTACCTAGCTTAGATTCCACCAATCTCACCTAATGGTCATGACACAGAACTCTGTGCATGTTGAGAACTTCCTTAGGTTTTACAGCCATGCTAAATTACTGTTTGTTGCTACAAGGAAGTTAAAGTTAGCCTGAATACATCTGTAGTATTTGCTCCATAATGTATCTTTTATTTGTCGTAGGACGCCTTGGTAACTATGATTATTTTTATAAGTGGTATATTTTTTGATATCAAAATCTCAAGTATAGATAGCATCCTTGTCAATTGCAGACTTGGCTTTGCTTTGCTTTTTCCCTATTGTTTACAGTAAATAGATTCCTCTTTTGTCTCATCTGGAAAGATCAAGCATACATAATTTCTGAACAAGAAAAGGGAAGAATAGCTCTGATGCCAATAAATGTTTTAAAGAAAAATTATGCTTTGGAAAAAATGTTGGCCACATTTATGTTCTTGTGCTTCAATTTAAGTAACTTGCTTTTCAGTGTTTCTTACTTTACAAGAGTCTACTTTTCAAAGTACGCTTTTCTATTGTGCTGTATATAAAATTAAAACATTTTGTCTTTGTAGGGCTTTCAAATACTTTTGTATGTCGCTAGTTCTCAACACTTGCCAGTGCTAAGAATAAATTCTCAGAGACATAGTATCATACAGATTTAAGGAGGTATGTATGAATGCATACACAAAATGTTTCTAGTGACCATCTGTCACTATGTGCACAGCAAGCTTGACTTGTGTGCAGTTGAGGTTCCTCCTGGGAGAACTGGGAATTGTGGCCTGGTAGTAAAATCAAACTGCCTGGCTGGTGCAGACGATGAGACACCAAACTTTTCAAAGCTCAGGGACTTTAATGACTTGTGGTGGAGCTAGCAGGTGTTCTGTGGGCAAATAAAAGTGGAGGGGTTTGTGTTTGGTTTTTTTGGTGTGGGTTTTTTTGGTTGGTTGGGTTTTTTTTGTTGCTTGCTTTTTTCTCTGAACTGTTGATATGACAGGATATATGAAATGAAAGAAGTCTCCAGTTCTATAGGTCTCTTCCACTAACATTTTGATGGCTCTGTGTCCAACCTGTAAGCTTCTTCATTGGTAGAACTATAACAGGGATATATACACACCAATTGAGACTGTTATAAGATTCAAAGTTAAACTTCCTTTCAAATCAAAAGCAGATGCATAAACATTCAATGTGTGATTTATATGAAAAAAAAAAGTTAAAATACCCAAATACAATTTTAATGAAAATTAGTACTTTCTAGCTAAGAGGTGAAAAAAATTGCAAGTCTGGCACCTTTCTTGTTTAAAAAAAAAAAAAAAAGCAAACAAACCACCACCACCAGTTATTCAATTTTAAAGACTGCTGGAATGTATGTTCATTATATTGCTAGTATGTTTTAAGCAACATATTGAGGACAATTTAGAGGCAAGCTTTTTTCATGGTGTGCAACTTTTAATCCTTCCTGAGCACTGCATTCTTACAAAATACTTAAAAATACCCAGGGGACAATACCATAAGTTCAGCCATTAGGACAAGGTACTCTTTCTTTACTCAGGTCAGTTATTCATAACAAATAATACGTGACATATGTTTGCCAGTTATTTGATTTCATCGTTCAGAGACTAGCATTTTATGAAAATGTCTGTCAGTTTGTGTGAAATGAGGACTTCAATATAAGATGTTAAAGCAGACTTTCATTTGGAATTTTTTCTGTTCTAACAACAATTTGGAAATAAGGAACGTTTCCTGTATTATCTGTGGTAGAGAGATACAGAAAACAATGTTACTAATATTCTGGTAGATGCATGTAGCCCTGGAGATTTCATGTTGGTAACCTTCTTCCTAGCTCATTGTAACAGTAATACTATAAGACTAGCAACGTAGCAAAATATGGAGTACCTATGAAAAATATGTAAAAACTGCTTCAGCTTTTGGATGATGCTTGTGTGTGTTGTAAGTGATTGTGCATGCAAATTATGCAGTCACTTACAGTCTTCAACCATTTGCATTCAGCTGAACTGCACTTGAACAGTTTAAAACCAGTAACAGAACTGAAAGTTTAGGAAGCAAGTGTGAGTCAAAAAAAGGATCTCCTTCATCCCGTTCCACACATCTTTTATAGCTGGCTGTATAAGTTTCATGGCAGAGGTGTCAAATGTATGCAGTGTTTTTTCAGCTGTGAAAACAATCATACTAATGGCTGCACTACTGTCCGGGATCATGAGTCTGCTGCTATCATGTCTGTCTGAAGACCTTGGCTCTGGGAGTTAAAAAGCACAGGTTTCTCATTTTCTTCTTTTTCTTCTTATTGGTTAGTTGGTGTATTGTTTTAAATATTGCTGCTGTATTTCCAGTTCTTTGCAGACACGGTAATTGCAGAAAACACAGAATGATACTACTGAATATTTTTTTTAAAAGAAAAAAAGTTTAACTGTATTTCACGTTGTTCTAATTTTCTATATAGCTGAGTCCCAAGTTTAAATTTAACACTGCTCAATATGTTGTTCCTTAGGCTGAAAAAATATTCTCTATTGCAGAATTGAAGACCATACATTTCAAGTATTAGGAGTGAGTTTTCCCCTATTTTCAGCAAAAATTTATATAGATAATGAGAGCTTAACAGTGGCGATGAATGAAATAGAGAAAAAAACATGACTTTTGGTTTTCCAAGCTTCGGAATTGTTTCATCAAAAGTTTATAAGAATGTGTACTTTAGAATATGACATACTGACTAAAAGGTAGCTAGAAGGACACTCTTTTGTATGCCCAAGGCCATTTCTCCCTGCTGACCACAGATTACTTGCAAGTTATTACACAGAGGGAAACATACAATTGAAATGGATAAATCTAAGCCATATATTGCCTGAACTGGGAAACTGGGGAGAAAACCTAGTTCCTTGAATGCCCACTAATAGTGTAGGTCACAGAATTAATTCTAACATTAAACAAAATATTTCTGTGGAGTTTTTAAAAGAAAACAAAGTCTGTACAGTATTCAGCTGTGCTTTTTTGGAAATGGAAGCACTTAGCCACATCTATGCATCTGGCATCAACACTTCCTTGAAGAGAAAAGAAATATGTTTGTTGAATGTGAGAACAAAATATATTTTCTGCCAAAACCAGTAGAAATCACCAGTGCCAAGGCAAAGTGCTTTCAAAAGTTTGGTGAGAGTGCACTAAGATTTATTCTAATCAGATATAAGGAGACAGGAAAAATTTCAGGCTCTTATGTCATAATAATATTTGCTCATGTTAACTAAAAAAAGCCTCACCAAACAAAACCCGTGCATGGCTTAAAAAAAGTTTAATTGATTAAACTGTGTTTTAGTTTGTCACAAAGCTGTTTCTTTTTATTCTAATTTGGATAGCAATTCTTGGAAAGCAATGCTGATATTGGCTACCAACAGATAATGTTTGCAGTCCTATCAGTTGTACAGTCTGATACCTGATGAAGTCCTTCACCTCTAACTCCATTTACAGTGGTTTGGTAAGCATCTTCAGGAACTAACTGTTCTGAGAGTTACTGAAGTTTATTATGGCTGAAATGCAAAAGACCAAAGAGCACAGCACAATATCCATGCTGAAACAAAGACAATTTGATGTAGGTATGTGCATATGTTTCTAACTGGAATGGCACATTTTAAAACTCTTTCTGTATGTTTGAACTTGCAAAGATAAGAATAGACCAAAAGGACAGAGTTGTGGGGTGCAGCAACATTCACGTGAGGGAGTTTGAGACTGAAGGGCTCAATTAGAGTTTTGGTAAGAAAAAGGGAGGGGTAATAGGTGAGTTTTCACAGAGTAAGTATTACTATGCCAAGAAAAAGAATCTGAATCTCTCTTGTCTCCTGCTTCCAAACAAGCGGAGAAAGACAGGCTCAGGAAAAGAACTATTGCACCCCACTGAAAATCATAAATTGTGTGTGTCAAAGCTTCAGGTTTCCAGTGCCTTCCTCTAACAAAATCCCAATACTGTTACTTAAATGCAAAAGTGAAGAAAATTTCATTATTTACTCTGATCTTGTATGAATATTTGCACTGTATCACTCCACTAACAGTTTTAATATACCCAAACCATCCACTATAGCTTCACAATTTCTGATACTCCTGACAAAGTTTCATTTCTTATATTCTAAAACAGTTCTGGAAATATCACTGGGTTTGCACTCATAGTTCAATCACCCACAGGTAAGGAATGAGGAAACCTTTAGTTTAGCATTGCTTCTGTATACTTTTGAATAAAAAAGAAAAAAACCCAACAACCTATTCACCTGCTCCCCCCGCCCTTCCCCCCCCCCCCCCCCCCCCCCCCCCCCCCAATATCACAACAGTTGTGGTAATTCACAGCTTTTGTATAACAATTGTAAGGATCTGTTTAGGTAAAGAGATAGTTAGTAATGTCTTCATTTCACAGCTTGAAAAGTAATGAAATTAAAACAAATTAAATATATCTGAACTTCAGTAATGCACTTAGGCATTTAACTGCTCATTCTTATGGTATCTGTCTGTTTTATTCTTTTCATATTTCTTCTCTTATACTCAGTCTAGAATACTTTTAATTTGGTCTAGAATTTCACATTGTTAAAGACAGTCTTAAGTATTTTGCTAATCTGTGCACTCCTATGGGGTACAACGGCGCTTCAGAAAGTAATATTTTACTATTAAAAGAAAAGGGAAGTACATTTCACAAGAAATTTTAATTCCAGCTGTAAATGAAATCTGTGTATTTGTTAGTCTTGTTCATCTTAATTTTGAATTTGCAGGGGTTTATTTTGGGCTGCTTCTTTTGGTTAGCATGCTTTCACTTTCTCATTGCTCTAATTCCTTTATTAACTGTTTTCAAAATTTATTTTGATTGCTTAGATTGTGTGCAGCTGTGTGCTGTACTGTGAAAGGTCTCATATCATCTTCCCATTTATACAACAGTTTTCACCCTGTCTTTGAACAATATAGCTTGTGTCTGAAGCTATTGAGGGTAATGAGAATATGTATCTTGCACTCTTAATTAAGTATGAAGCAGTAGCCTTATGGAAAGGATTCATAATAGTTCCAATGTTTAAGGTGAGGCTGTTTTCCAGTTTTAGTGAATAGGTCTAATCGCTGCGGGACTTCAATACACTGAAGAATGCTGACTTGTTTTTTAGTTTAATAGTAAAGCTACTGCTTAGCTAAATCATTGAATCCGTGAATCCTGAAAAGTTCTCATCTGCAGTAGAGGTTCACTGTTTCTGTCTTTTTGGTTTTAATAACTCATACTAATGTTTATTAATTGCATGCTAATTTCTGAAGCCTTGTCATGGTTTAACTGCAGCCATCAACCAAGCACCACACAGCATCCCCTCCAGCACCCCCTCTACCCCCTGCAGGATGGGGGAAAGAGATTTGGAAGGGGAGAAGTGAAAAAAAAAATCATGGGTCAAAATAAGAACCACTTAATAATTAATAATCAATAATAAATGTAATGAAAAGGAAAGTGACAGAAATAAAACCAGAGATAGACAAGTAATGGAAATGAAAACAACTGCTCACCACCAACCGATGCCTAGCCAGTCCCAAAGCAGCAGCCCCCTGGCCAACCTTCCCCCTAGGTTTATTGCAGAGCATGACACCATATGGTATGGAATATCCCTTTGGTCAGCTGTCCCAGCTGTGCCCCCTCCCAGCTACTTGTGTCCCCCCCCAGCCTGTTAAATGCTGGGGTGGGGTGAGGGTCAGAAAGCCCTTGGCTCTGTGTAGGCACCACTCAGCAGTAACCAAAACATCCTAAAACATCCCTGAATTATCAACACGGTTTTCAGCACGAATCTAAAACACAGCCCCATACTAGGTACTGTGAAGAAAATTAACTCTACCCCAGCCAAAGCCAGCAAAAGCCTTTACTTACGTCTTAGGTAACAGCTCCTCTAGATGTTTCACAAATCTGAATTTTATGACTTTAAATCTTGATGCTTCATATCTTGGTAAAACTAGGATTCTGAAAGCCTGGAAGTAACCTGATTAGCAAAATAGAAATATTTGAGAGGGTTGTCTTATTTCTTTTGCAGTTCAGGTTTGGTGAGACTTTTATTTGAATAAATTCTGGTGTGTTTAAACAGATGACATGGGATTAGCTTGTATATGACACTTGATTACATGTAAAACTATCTAAAATGTCAGATGGAAATATGATATGTTATTATCAACTACTGCCTGTTGGTTTTGTTAACAAAACAGTATTAAATGAGATGAGTACCTACTGTGTACATTGGATTAACTGATAAAAGCCTGTTTGAAGACTGCTAATGCATGAGCTAACAGTGCTTTGTGATGGAAAACGTTGAGGCTGCTCCTTCCATTCGTGTTCTCACTCCAAATTGCAAACTATTTTTATAACATTTTAACTAACCATTTCTTCCCAAAATTTTCCCTTTGAATTATTTTTCCTTTCATTTCAAGGTGGTCTTCCCCTCACTCAGTAAATGTTCTTTCTCTTTCCCTTCCTTGTTGGGAAATATAATTTTACTTTGGCCTGCCTCTCTCAAGGCTTTCCAGCCTTAAATGATGTTGGCAGTTCCACAGGCCATAGATCTCTTGTGAGTCTTCCCTACTATATAATTTACTTTTTGTTTCATCTAGTAGAATGTGGTAGCTTTGCTGCCTTTTTCATGATGAAGGTAATCTCATCCATGAAGTAACTTTTTCTTCAATGAGGCATCTTTATTTCTTTGTCTATGATCCATTTAAAATAATATATTTAGTCTTTGTTAATGGATCTATAGTCTCTGAAAATATTTTCTAGCCTCTCTCTGATTGTATTCTTTCATCCCCTTCTTTTCAGGCATACTAAAAGCTGTAAAGATTACAATCAGAATTAGTGGGACTTGAAAAAAAATGTTGAGATTTCTGTGATGAGAACTCTGAGACCATTCTCTAAAGGCTCATCTTTCTCTCCTCTGGGTGTTTTACATTTGTATACAGAGACAACAGTACTCCTCATCTGAGCTGTCAAAACCCCTCACCTGCTCCTTAATGTAGCTGTAGGAAGAAAGAGCCATTTATGGCTGAGACTGCCAGCAGGCAGCAGATTGGGCTTCTGCAAGCAGCATCGCTGCGTCCCACCTAGTCAAGTGTTTGACTCATTGGGTAGTCTGGAGGCTTTGCAGTGTGCATTCGATGGTATGAGTAATAGTGTGGTTTGCTTGGTTTTTGTTTCATCCTTTCCCTAAAAAGAATCATGTGCATAGCAAGGTGCTTTCTCCTGCAATGTATTTTTCTAACATTTTATTTTGCCTTCACCTACTTCTCCTCCACTCCACAAAAAGAAAATCACTTCTACATCAAACAAATTGAGAGATTTGTGACACTCCTTAATTGATGAGAATGTTAATACTATTGTATTGAACTGGTTTCGATGACAGATCTAGAAAATAAAGTAGTTAATGTAGAGATTACATTAGAAATCTTTATATTACTGATTGCCTTGAAGTTAAGATTAGATATGCTGAACTAGGTTTAATACATAAAGAAACACAGTGTTACATTAAATTGTGTTTCAGTTTTACCCTGACCATTACACACAATTTGAAGGCTCATTATAACATAGAGTAATATGGTTAGTCCACAGTTCTAGAGTGGGGATCACAATGATTTCTGTTCACCTTCATGAAAGGATGCAGAATAAGCAATGGTGCCAAAGATGGCAATCTGATGGGATAGCGACATATGCCTGGCCTTGTACTGCTGCAGTCACACAATGCAATAAATCTTTTACTGTCATCAGGTAGCAGCTGCCTTTTGGCATGGAAACAATGGGAAAAATGGCAGAGTAGTCCTGCTGTCTTTGTACATTCACCAGGGAGAGCAAGGAGATTTCTTACAGCAGCTCTGCCTGTTCGCATAACCAGCCGTGTGCAACATAACAAATATTCAGTTGAATCCTCTAAAGCTGCAGAGAAGTTGAGGTGCCGTCCAGCAGCCAAAAAGGTGTCTTCTCTCTTCATTTCTTTCCATTTCAGCTCCAGAGGATGGATTTATCTCCCAGACTTGACATTATCTGGGGAATATGATGCAGTGTAGGACTCAGGAGAGAAAAGAAGGCTCATAGTCTCCCATTCAAACCAAGTTTGTATTTATGCTGGGTAGTCTCTGTAAAGTAAGGTAACAACCTATAGCAATAAACGGTGAACTTTCTAATCCACCAGCTCCAAACACTTTGAACTGACCTGTCTGCTATGAAAACAATAGTGTTTGCCACAAATATTAGCACATATTTAATACTGCAAAATTACATGTGGCTGAAAGACTATTGATTTTTCTTTTTCTGCAGTCATTTTGATTCTCTAGAACAATGCATTGTACATGTTTTGGGGTTTGTCCCTTCTGGGAGTCCATGCTTTTTCAGATCAGACTGAGTAATTTTGAAAGTTGCTGCTGTTTTATTGATTTTCTGCCTGAATTCATTTTGTTAAGTAAACTGATATAGGAAGTAGGGCTTGAGATCATCTCCCAGGCACAATAACCAAGCCCTACCCCTTTCCAAAACACCAAAGCTTTATAATCTTTAAAACTGATGTTTATTAGACCTAGGTGACCTGTAAAGTAGGAAAATCTCAGATCTGCTGGGTAAGATGGAATAAAAATAAACAAGTTTGCAAACCCATTTTCCCTTGCTCTCTGCATCCCTGCAGGGGTGAGTCCTTTTCTCTGGGCTTCCTTTTGGTCACCTCAGACACTCACCAATGGCAAAATTCCTTCAGTGTCCTTAGGTTCCTGAGAAAAGGTCTTTTTCTCCATTTCTAGAACAACCCAGCTTGCCCTCACCTCTTCCTTCAGCACGCAAGCCATTCCTTTGTCCATTCCTCGAGGCCTGCTGCCTCTCCAGCACTAGAAGGTTCCACCAGGCCAAGCATCCCGTGCTCCCTCCTGGCTGGGTTGCAGCTGCCAGCCTGACCCCCTCTGCCTCAGTAACCCTGCTCCTGCCACTCCAGCTGCTCTGCCTCTCTCGCTGAGGAGGGAGCCTTTCTGTGGCAGGGTGGTAGGTCAGGAAGGTGAAGCGGCAGAGCTATGCTTTCCACAAGAAAATGGCCATCGGCACATGAGGCACCTTCTCCTCTAGGCTTGTTCATACTCCTGCAACGGCTGCTTTATCTTTTCCTGCCGCTGTGCTTCCTGCCCTGCCTGCTTGGTAGTGCTTTTGTGCATAGGTGGAACGATCACTAGGCCGCACAGCTCTCTGCAGACACCAAGCACGGCATCCGTGTTACCACAGCAACATCTGAGCCCAAGACTCAGTAAGCAGCAAGTTTTTAGGCTCTTTTCTTTTATTATTTTTCATTTTCTTTTAAGAAGAGTGAGAGAACAACTACCATTCAATTTGCAATAACTAAGGTCGTGTTGTTCTTTAGACTGGAATTCAGTGACTTCTATGCCTTTCAGGAGAGAAGTAGCATGCAGAGTTAAATGATCTTGCAGGTGTGCTTTTCTAGGGAATGCTCCATTGCAGCATCTTTAGACAAGTAATGCTCGTTACCAGGTTGTATAGTGGTGATCGAACCTTTTCTCATGCTCGTGTGGAGCAGTTCAGAAATAAATAAACCATTCATAGAGTCTGAGGGATAAATATTTCCCCTATCAAATGAGGTTAGCTGAAATGAGATCGTATGGTCTATTTGCTTAGGTTTACAAGGATATGCTTTATTCAAATTTTGTTCATACGAAGCCAGGTGCAAGTTCAGTACTTCAATGCACTGGCTCATTTTAGCGATAAACTATAAAACTTTTGTGTGAAAGTTCTGTAATAACGCTCAGTATTGATTTCTACATTTTACATGGTCAGTATAAGTACCCATGTATGTTGCAGTGCTAAACCCCCTCACCCTGTGATGAATTTGCATAGTTATAGTATTTTCCTGGCTTACTTGTGTTGGTAATTTTTCTAACTTCTGTGAAGATGTTTATTTACATCCCGTGAATAGTGATTTAGGAATTTCATGGCATTTAATTAATTTTGGTTTTACCTACAAGAGAGTTGAAATAGTTTTGTGAGCCTTCACTCATTTCAGATTTCCTGGAGCTGGGAACAATACTGCTGTTTTAAGATTCAAGTTGTGTTGGGATCAGTATTAAATTTTATAGTGATGGTTTGGTTTTTTTTTTTTCTTGGAGTAGTAAACTATATCACCAGGGATCCATTTGAATATGTTACCTGACCTTTTGTATAAAAGACTGTAGACTTTTCAGAGATACTGTGGTGAAGCTAGTACGTATTTTTTTCAGAGACACCTTTATTTAAAGATGACTTGATTTGGTGTTTCTTAATTAATTAAAAATAACTGAAAAAGCTACTAATCATCTAAGCTTATGTAACCTTTACTAACTGAAAGCGTTGATAAGGGTGTGTGCATTAGAAAAGCATAAGGTTATAATTCTTTCAAACAGAATGTTTGAGTTCTTGGCTGTGGAGTAGGGGGATTAAACACCTAATTTTCAGACCTAAAGTAAAATCATCTATGCCACGTACTATACTAAGTCCTTTGTCTCACGCAATATATCTGATTTTTTACCGAAGAAGGAAACCTTATGCAAAAATAGTTTTCAAAAATGTAAAAAAAAAGTTCTATGTAAAGTTGTTCCCCAGCATCAATGGTAAGAGACATCAGCTTGCCTTTTGAAGTACTAATTTTTTGTAGGTTCATATTTGAGATCTTAGAACAAAGTTTTGAGAAATAGTGTTTAAGACCAGTATCTTATGCAACTGTGTGTACAAAGTTGTAGCAAATTGTCAAATATCTGTACAGTAGTGGATAATTTCGTAAGATCATTTTCTTGATGATGAATGTAGTCATGCAGAATGTATGGAAGAGCATATGAGGCCAAAACAAGGTTTGTAAGAATTTGCCAGTTGTTTAGGTGGACTTCCAATTGGCAGAGTGTATAGCTTTCTTTTAAAATAACTGTTTAGAAAACTGCTCACTACTTCAAAAATTTTAAGTGAAGCCATTTTTAAGGCCAGATCTATGGTTATTTTTTAAAAAAAGAAAAAAACACCACCCAAACAACACACCATCAAGCTGTAACTTGAAAGAATGTAGTGCCTTTAGGTAACAGATGGAGAAATCTGACTGGAGATATTGATGGCACTGCTACTGTGTGGAGTGTGACAAGGACAGGTGAATATAGGTTACAGCCAGAAAGGATATATTTTACTTGCTGTCATATGTGATATCTATAGTTATAGGTAATTTGCTTTCAAATACATATTTGTAAGCTATGTGGAACCAACATAAATAAGGACAAGAATAGATTCTGAAATGGAAATGATAGAGACAAGGATAGGAGAACAAGGATTTCTAACACTATTTTGTTAAGTGTGGATGGAGATACAGAGGTATGGGGAAGTTTACTTTTGTGATTTTGGTTCAGGTGATTTCATAATGTCTTATGACAGTCCTTTAGGGAAGGAGTCACGGTGGGGTAGGAGGGGAACTAGTTTTTCCATTACCATGCTACTATCCTGTAACTTATTTGCTATGTATGGTTACACAGGAAGCTGTTCTCAGCTTGAGCAAAGTGGGGAGGAAGAAGCCTGACTGATTGCAGGCCAGAGGCAGAAAAGTTGTTTTTCCAGCCACTGGGGGAAAGAGTGACAATACCCTTCAGCATTCTTACCTAAGGATTAGCATCTCATTTCAGTGAAAGCGTAAGTGTAACATCAGTAACAGGTTTGGGTCAAACAAATGACATGGGTGCTTGCTTTGATGAAAGTCTACTTTATAGAGACTGGTTTTAGGGAGAAGGAAGATGGACTTGAGGTGGCCAGGGTTCAGCATCAGGTTGGATTTTCCTTAGTGGTTAGGGAAAATAAATTGACTGTGAAGCAGGTGACTAGCTGGCACCTACTGCTTAGCCATGAGACTATGATGTTTACTTTGACAGTCCATAGTATGATGTATGAAGAGAAGGTAGACTGTGATAATTTTACTATTTGAACATTCTGATTTGTGGACTTCATAAGCCATTCACTCTTCTAGTTATTAGAAATGTGTTTGGCCCCTAAATTCATTGAATGTGTTTAATTAATGGGAGGTATAGTGTTATGTCATTTAAGTATTTGCAGTGCTTCTAAGTATAATTCCTTATGTGAAAAATACTGATTTGATTTTTCTGTGAATAAAATAACTTTTTGTCATTTTGTTTGCTTATATACAGGACTCAGATTATTAGTCAGCTTCATATTTCTTTGTGCTCTGTCTGCCCAGCAGATATAAAATTTCTGTCTCCCTCTTCTTCCTCCCACCTTAAATGCAGTGACAAAACTATTCCTTCAAACCCCTAAGATACATACAACAACCATCTGCCTATGCAAAACAGCTTTTTTTTTTCCTATTTATTGGTGACCATAATCTTTTATAGCACAAAGCACACAGTTGCATTTCCTTTTCCAGACTGAAATCACATTAATTGTTTAAATTTTTTTTCATTTGTCTCTTTTCTCAGAAAGTAATGAGTACAAAGTTGTGTTGTGCATTGTAATACCGTTGGTAGAACTGACTTAGGCAACCCATTTGCATTAGTGGAAGCAAAACCATGTCTTTGTATGCATTACTGCTTAATTTTTGTCGAGAATATCCCAGAGAGCTAATTTTCTGGTAGTTAAGACCTGTTAATTGAAACTTTTCATTGCAGCTTCTCAGTGACTAGCAAAAGTTGGACCTCAAAACCAGAGTGAGTACTCTGCACTGTGTTTTGCAGTGCTGCAGCAAATTGCAATGTTGTATATGTTCACTTCCAATAAGAATTAACGTGTTTGTCCTGAGCTGTTTGAGGATTGTCAGTATAGTATGTTAAAAGGGGGAAGTTATAACACAAAAGTCACTTTATACCACTTCTGTATTTGTTTTGGCAACAGAAACTGTAAAAGAAGTCTGAAAATGATGTAACAGCTTTTAATGAGAACTGCCTTTAACAGCTGCTTTTCCCCACTTGGTGACTTCATATCTGTATTCTGTTACAACTCTGTGTAAAGAAGAAACTAGTTGGTATCTGATTCTCAGGGCACCAGGTTGTGCCAGGGCAGCCCCTGTGAACAAAATACTTCTCTCTTGGCCAGGAGCACAAACCAAGCCACAGTTAGGTATTACCAGCTGGCTTGGCCAGGTGTATTTACAGGTAGAAGCTTTAAAATCTCCCATCATGACCATTGTCTGCTTCTATTGCCAACACTGTGTCCTAGCACTGACAGTATTTGTGTGCTGCAGCTCCACTGAAACCCAAATGCTCCTAGTGCTCTGGGAGTTGGAGAGAGTGCAGAAGGCAGTAAGTTGCTGCTGTGATATGCTCTAGTGCACCAGGTAAATCTGTGCTCAGCATGTCTACTGTCAATGTATAAAAGCAAACACCACTTGGCCATCAAGTTGACATAAACCCATTAAACTTCATAAAAGGAAGAATCCAGTTTATTCTGTCTAAAAAGCACAGTATATATTTAGGAAAAGATGAAGTTCCTTGGTATACTTTTAATTAACATTTTAATGGAAGTTTTAATAAACATTTAAATGGACGAACTACCAGTTCAGATTTTTATGAGAAATTGCTTTATGAAAGTCGCAAAATAAAACAATCTTGCCACCTGGGAGCTGAATTCTAGTAGTTTTTATGTAACAAACAAGGCAGCATTTTGCCAGATAGGTTTTATGCTTCTCAAAGATTATTTGAAATTATTTATCATAGAAATCACAAAAGGCTTAAATGAAGTTATATGATTAAATAAAATCTGAACACCTTGCTAAAATTTGGTTTTGAACATTGTTAGCTTGCTTTGGCAGCAGAGTGGCTGGAACATTCTTTGTGTTTTGGGCACCTGTGGCCACCATAACTATGTTCAGGAGATAGCTCATGCAGCTTTATATTAAAGCAGGTGCTCTGGTGTTTGTTCTCAGTTGCTCAAATTTACATGTGACAGTGGAAATGGCCGCTGACCACCAGCACTGAGGAAACATAAAAAGTGGCATAAAACTATGATTTCAATTGAACAGATCCATCAAATATCGCTTTGAATTTGCAGTAAGTGGTAGGATTTGTACACTCTTGCATAAGCTTTAGCAGTAAGTTTTGTGCAGGAAATCTAATTCTGGATAGTTACATCAAGAGTCACTATTCTGAAAATTCTGCATTTTTACAATATTTCTTTAAAGGAAAACACTCCAATCCTTGTATACCAGTAGAAAATTACACTATTAAAGAGAATAAAACTTAAAAAACCCCAAACCAACCCACAAAACACCAGCAAATCAAAGTTCTAGCATTATGGTAATGAATTAAACGTTAATCATGACACTCTGTTTTTAAATGGGTAAGATTAGGTTAAGATTAATTAGAAAGAGAAAATAGCATAACAATGTTGATCTCTTGAGAAAACAAGGCTGTCATTTAATACAGCTTTTAAGTAAGACAAATCAGTATTATTGTATTTCATGCATGTTTTATAACCATTAATACACTTGAAAAATGGAAAATCCTTGTGGCTGTAAGAATTTGAAACTTAATTACATTTACCTGTATTCAGTTACAAGACCTGTCTTTCCTTCTTTCATGCACTCTATCTCTCTCTCCCTCCATCCTCAGCAGTTTTATCAGTTCCTTAGGTTTGTAGATGATGAAGTCTGTGCATAAGTCTAGCCAGCAAACAAAAGTATGCCATAAACTTTAGCATTTAGTAGTAGTAGTAAGATAAAGTGGTATATAGTTCAAAACATGCCAACAACCCAAGTATGTCACAACATGCTATTGGATAATTTTAGCCAGCTAGCCAGCTCAAGACCATATCATCACGGTATCTTTCCCACTGTTATTTCTGCTAATAGTGTTACTCATTGCTATAGATAAACCTTATGTTATAGATACATGTTTTGAAAGACTGTAATCAGTCTCTGGATTTCTTGCATCTAAGTCTGGGGCCTTGATCATTGGACAATGTTCCTTTCTTACTAACACGTAGTGCATGCTGTTTGATTTCAAAAATGCAATACCCCTTATTGTCTTGTGTTGCTTGCAACAGCTTTTGCCAAATAATTATTTTTCCCTAGCTGATGAAGGTAACTATGAAATCACAAATCATTAAAAAAAAAAAAAAGTCCAGAAATAAATGAGGTGAGGAAAAAAAGAAAACCTGCAACCCATTTTATATTGTCAGTTCTTAAATTTAGGATCTCATAACACTAGACTGTGGTCTCTGCTTTAGTTTGAATTCTTCCTGTGATGTATTTGTATACTTCTTGATTAGCATTTAGTTCACCAAAATTGTAATTTATGTCCAGTGTGTTTTATGTAAATTATTTTTGTATTGTTTATCGCTTTTAATATTTAAGTTAATATATCAGTAACTCAATACCATTATGTGTTATTACTGTCTAAGGAACATAACTGAAAAATATCCTAAGGCTGAGCAACTGTGAATTACAGAGACAAAAAAAAAAATAGCAAGTTAGCGGCATTTTGCACACACGTCTTTTGCCACAGATGTTAAAGAACCTATGTATCTTGTAATGACTGTTATCTGGAGCAATGTTCTCTGCTTCATAAAAGAAACTTTAAGCATTTATATGTGAGGCTTCATGACTGCTTTTTTTTTCCACTTTGTACCTTCCTCTGCTGTAGAGGCTGCATGTGATATTGTTACAGATGAATGTATATCAGACTTGAATGCAAATTCTATCTCATTTTCTTATGTTTTTCCTTTCATAATTCAAAAATTTCATCAATCAAAAAGAGAAAGCTAAACAGGTATGCTTAATATTACTCCTCAAATTTTTTTTCCAGCTTTGTTTCGATTTCCATAGGAACTAAGTCAACTCAGCTATTCATGCTTTATCAGTTTTCTACTAACTCATGCAAAGTTGCATATTTATTGGGGAAACCCAAGTAATCTGGCTATGTGTGTCTGCTTATGCTAGCATCTCTGGTTTACAATGGTATACACATTTGTATATACGATAATAATTATAAATGGATATACGTATTTGTATGTGTTTATATTTGCAGTCATACCCTTCACCACCACCTTTTCATATGTACTGCTCAACTCTGTAAAATCATGCTAAATTTCTATACTTTTTGATCATATTTTACCTCATTGCTCTACTAATAGTTTGTAGTTCAGCATATACTTCAAGTGCACGTAAGGCAGGATCTTTGTCCTAACATGAATAGAATGGAGCATAATAATAACGCCAGGGTTTATATAAACATTAAAAAATGCATATGGCTTTACAGAAGGTTTGTTTGTTCTTTTTTGTTTTGGTTTGGTTTTCCCTACTAAGTGTATTTTAATATTTATGGGTTATTTCATAAATTTGTGCAGGTTATAACTGCATTTTACTATTAATTTCACGTAACTGAAAAAAATAAATCAGTTAACTTCATCAATTAAAGAAGTCAGGCTCCAAAAAATGCTAAAATTTAGGCATTTCAGATTTGGGTAGTCTTGATTCTTTGTCTCCCTGAATATGTGTATATATTTGTATATCTACACACCCCAAAAAGAACAAAGCTGTTTAATGGTATTTTGAAGGTAATTAGAATGTTTAATTTAATTTGATTTTGATTTGCTTGAGTCTAATAATGAAACAAAATTAATATTAGAAACATTATTAGACCAAATAATATTAGTAAATAATACTCTTATCTGCAAAATACGGTCGCAACTTAAACATGCATCATGCCAATATTGTTATTCCTGGAAAAGGAATTGAATTCAACCATTTTGCTTATGTATTTACTCTGTTACAATCAGTTTTATCTTGTTGGTCTGTAAACTCTGAGATACTTTGTTTATTGTTGTGTACATATAGTAAGCCCAACTGTGATATGTCTTTCTGGGCATAACTATCTATAAAGAGCAAAATTTTTCAGTTTGTTAAGAAGAGTCCAATAAACACTCTTTTGGCTGCTGACCAACTTTTTCACTTTGCAGAGTTTTTAAAAACTTTTAAAATATATAGTTTGCCGTATACAAATATTTATTGCAAATCAGAAATGGTTTTCTATGCCAAAAATATTATCAATTTACAATTCACTTTTACTAATGTGCTCCATCTAAAACAGATATTTAGACTGTAGTAGTAGAACCCTCAAAACACTAGAAAAGAATTTGACAATATAATTAAAAAGGCACCATTAAATTAATGTGTTTTATTATATCCAAGTGCAAAGCCTACCTGGGAAGGTAGGTAAGGACATAACCATATTTCTGCTAAAGGACTCAGTTATGCTGAAACATGAAGATAGCCCTTGAAATGAAGTGAGAATTTCAGTTGTAGTGCTAGATGGTATTTTATAGTACTTTGAGAGAAGAGTGAGAGTTCAGACATTGTGTTGTTTTTCATTATATTAGTGAAATAATTTCTAATTACTAGGTTCTATTCATTTGTCTGCCAGTCTAAAAGGTGTTGGAATACTGGGAAGAGCTCAGCAAACGCTTGCAAACAATGATTTGAGCTGAGGAAGGTATGTCTAATAAGGAGATTACGGAAGTTGCCTTATTTATGAAAGAAGGTTAAGTTTCTAGGAAGAAAGGTGTAATGGTAGAAGATGGTTCCTGATTCTAGGATGAAAAGTTGGAAAGATATTTAAGTTTCAAAAGTTAGGATAAACTGGTTCAAATTAGAAGCAAGTTGGTTATTTTTGAAATAGCATGCCAACAAGTATGATGGAGATTTCATTACTCGTCAAATTGTAGTGAATTTTGCAAATAGATATTGTATATGGGATGCAGAAATTAAGGTAGATTTTCTGTGGCATATGTTTTGCAGAAGGTCAGACGAACTGATCCATGGCATGGCCTTATAATATAGGGTAGAACCTATCTAATGAGATGCTTATTGTGACACCATGTATTCCTTTTAAGATGTACCTTTCTTAAATCTTAGAAAAATAAATTATAAAGTATATATTTATCTTTATCATTCTATGCTTGATATAGATAATAAGTTATTGTAAATTGTATTTTTCGGTTACTTGCTCATAGTTAATATATTGGCCAATAGATATCTGAGGAGGGCAGATTGGTGTTAGTAACAGATGCAGAACTGATGCAGTTAAGGAAATAACTGTGAGAAATGAATTCAAAGTACAAAATTCTTTAATTGTTAATACCTTTAATTGTTTGGCTTTCATTAAGAATCAACGATCTCCAAAATATTGAATAGAGGGTCACTTGGTAGAAAGGAAGGCATGTTAATTCTAATATTTCAAAACATAAATCATCTTAGAGGTATAAAAACTATTGTGTGTGTATGTTTTTGATAAAATCAATCAATATGTCCTGAATTAGACACTTAGTAAATGTGACTCTTTTTCTCCTTCCCTGGTTAGTTTATTAGGATTTGGAGTTCCTTTTCACTAGCAGGTTTACCTTCCCACCTATATTTAGAGAATTAGAAAGGTAGGTAAAGTCACGTGTGGGTGCATTTTATAGTTGCTGATATAGAAAGTATTAAGTAACAGAACTATATCTCGCATGACAAAAGTTACCAACAATGGTATGGTTACTTTAGGATTGGCTATCTATTTATGAAAAATTACTTATATGCTTAAATTTAATAATAATATTTTTCTTTACAAAGTTTCATTATGGCATCTGGATTTCCCCCTTTTTTGCTAATACTTGAACTTTTGTCACACAGCATCAAGTCTTTTTAGCTACTAGAAATCAGTTAGTTCTTCTGAGTGTTGAAGTGTTTGTTAACATTTTGCAGGCTTTCCATTGGAAGAGATGGTCTACTACAATAGATAGCTGATACTGCAGATGCTGTGAAATTTACAGTATGGCTTTAGTATGTGGAATAGTTATATGAAGCAAATATAATCTTGACCTTTCTGTAACGGAAAAGTAATTTATTTTTCATATTACTAAATCATATCCAGCTTTCATCTAAGTGAATGCACAAGTAAGCTTTTTTAATTTGTTGCATGGATTGGTAACCAAGTAAAGAATTGTGGCTGCTGAGACTGGATAAGAAATTTTATTCCTGTTTAGTCAATTTCTGTGGAAGTTCAACAAGAACATATCGTCTTGTGTTGTTCACATTTATATGAAGGAATTTGGGGATTCTTAGATTAGTAATGGATATTCAACACTATAACAGTATTCTGTATGTATTCTCAGAAATGCATATTTATATTTAGATATAGAAGATACATATATGAATTTCTGTGTCTAAATATATTAGAATATTTTTATCAGAAAATAGTTGATAGTTGGAGTTAACTATGGACTTATGCTTAATTTTAATCATCTAGCTTTTATCTGTCAAGTTTTTTGATCTAAGAAAAACATACACATGGAATGCATTTTAAGATATTTCTAATAGTGCTGTGTAATGTGTGCTTTGATTAAATCAAAAGGGAGGGGGGCAAAGACCCCTTTGTGTATATATATATATATTTGTAAATAAATAAAGACTCTTTATACAAAAAACCAGGGTGGAATTATTGATACAGATTACAGATTAGTGGTGGACATAGTAAACAGCACTTGTTCTCTTCATAGAGAAAATTAAAATGTTTGTTCAGCACTGAATACCTAAGTACTGTATGCAGTTCAAATCTTCAAAAAAATTGAGTAGTTTTGTGGTTGTCAAGTATATTGGCAACAACTTCAAATTCAATATCTCAGTCCAAGGTTGCTGTTAAATGATACAGCAAACACTTTAATGCTGTACTGAAGATCTGATCAAGTATATGCATTGACCTGTACTCCAGGACTCAAAGCAGTTTCTGTTGAGCTGTATTTGAAGGTGAGACAGATTAACCTATAATGCTAATACTTACACTACTATTATAGCTATTGGATTAGTGTGTATTTCATGGACAGCAGTGAACAGAATGCTTTAGTTAGGGCAAAATTTCATTTTTATATGGAGCTCTTAAATTTTTAAATATTTGCCAATGGTAGAACAAGCATACATCATATTAAATTTTTTCCAGCCTTTGAAAAGAGAGCAAATCAACAGGGCTACATTTAATGTTTCCAGTAACAGGTAAAGGTTGGTTTGTGGTAGAACTTTCTAAAAAGTGGCCAAAATCTACCCCAATTGAAAACTTCATACAGAAATTATATAATGGTTTATATAAATCATATCCTTTTTATATATTGTAATTTTATAATAACTGTTCTTTTCTAAATCGAAACCCAGCAAATATGTATAGTAATGTCACGTGTTGGCAGTGTCAGATAAATTCAAAATATCTGTTGCTCTTTAAAGACTTTCCTACGTGGCTGGATAATATTACTTTGTGGAAAAAGTCTAAAATTGCAGTGGTACACTATGACATCTTAGAGATGTCAGGAAGTAGTCTTCACTCTGGGAATCTCCTAGACTGTTTCCTCTCTAGTGTTTTATATCCAGTGGACATCTGGTAGGTTGAAGTCCCCCATAAGAACAAGGGCTAGCGATTGTGAGACTTCTCCCAGCTCCTTGTAGAATATTTCATTTGCTTCTTCATCCTGGCTGGGTGGTCTGTAATAAACTCCCACTAGGATATGTACCTTGTTGAGCCTCCCCCTGATTCTTACCCAGTGGCCCAACCCTATTGTCATCATCATTAAGCTCTTGTCAGGCAAAACACTCCCTGACATAAAGAGCTACCTCACCATCTCTCCTTCCTTGTCTATCCCTTCTGAAAAGTTTGTACCCATCCATTGCAGCACCCAGTCATCCCACCATGTTCCTGTGATGGCAACTATATTATAGTATTCTTGCTGCATGATGGCTTCCATCTCTTCCTGCTTGTTGTCTATGCTTTGGGCATTGGCACAGATGCAGTTCAGCTGCACTTCATGTGTATGACAATGCTGGCTATTTCCAGAAGCACTAGAGAAATGTGTGCTTTATTAGGTTTAACTCGAATGTTAAGCCGTTTTTCTTTAGGGGCAGAGGACAGCAATACAGAATTTGGATTGAATTAGTCAGTCCTGGCTGTGTTTGAATAGTAACACTCATTGTTTCACCTAACATTTCTAGTTAGACATGTTAATGTTAGGATGGAACTTTTGTGAGAAGGAACAATGAGCCCAGTCTCATCAAGACAGAGGCATTCTGTGAATTTGAGTTAAGGCCAGGAAGTAATGGACAGCTTTTATTGAGGCAGGACATCACAAGAAAGGGGGTGTCAGTTTGCTTTTGTAGGAGTTATAAAAAGCAGCATAAGCTTTATTTGTGACTTTTTTTTTTAAAAAAAAAAAGTTTTTGCAGAGAATCTCCATTTGCTTATTGTGTCTAATGCTGTGATAGTTTTTAATAATCAAATACTTTAACATTATATTAAACCCCTGGGCTAATACAGTTATCAGGTTTTTGACTGTGTGGTGTTAACAACGACAAGAAAAATGTGTTGTCAAGAGCTTTTTGTTGAACTGGCCTGAATATATTAATAACAAATTATTTGCTATAAGGGTCCTAAACTTGGGTATAGTCAATTATACTTAAATTAAGGAGAAAATGTGGTTTCTCTGTAATACTGGCTGTTCATTTATTCCAAAGAACATGCAGTTTTATTTGTCAATTATTTCTTCAAATTCAGACTGATGATGTATAAAATTGTTACGAATAGTTTGAAAGAGTGGAATATGACTGTATCATATTACTGAAACAAAACTACTTAGTATTAATTTAAATGTGGGAAAACTGTACAATTCATCCCAGTATTACTTTCTTGTTGTTTTTGGTTTTTTCTTTTGGAATTGTTGAAATGTAGGTATCTGTACATATAATTACACTTACACAGCACAATATAAGGAAAATGAGTTCTTTGGTTCTTCTGGAGAAGAATGGATTATAGAAAATCCTTAAGAACCACTAGAATTGTTTGTCTCCAGATTATTATTGTGAATTCATCTTGATTTAGGACTGGCTAGAAAGTATGACAATTTGATGGTTGATTTTTGACAGTCACAAAATTGAGATCAGGGGAAAAGGCCGAGTGGAGTTGTAAACAATGTAAGCAGAAGAACAATGACATATAGGTAAATATTTAGAAAGAAAAATTGTGATTGATTTGTAGTCTAGCAAGAAAAGTAGCTAGCTGTGTCATTGTTTTGAAAGCTTTTCAAAGAAGGTAGGCAATTCTAATTATCATAAAAGGCTTGTTTTATAGGGTGGGAAAAATACTCCATGGCACTGCTTCCATACTTAGTCAATCTTACATGAGCTAATTTCAAAGAGAAGTTCCTGTCACTATAACCAACAACAACAAGATATATGTATGACATTTGATGTTCACTAATATAGTTTTGTCTTTTAGAAAGGCTCTACATAACAGAAATGAAGAACTCTGGCTGAATGTTCAGAAATATGTAATGAGTTCATTCTTCAGAAATATCTGAGTATTTAGGGTTTGTTGCACGCAAATTTCTTTTGAGATTCAACACCCAGAGTAACACATACACACAGAATAATATTCTTCGGGTTTTTATACTCTTATGGATGAAAACAAAACTTCTCAAACTATCCAGATGATGTGTCCTCATGTAGAAGAGCTCTATGGCAATTTTTAATCAGAAATATATTTTAAAATATTTTCAGAAGGAATAAAAACTATATTTGTACTTCTATTAAAAAAAATAGTATCTTTTTTGATTCCCCAGCTGTGACTGAGCATGAAAAACTGAAGTGGACAGGAAACTATTTGGAAGGGTGGTGAGGAATGGATTTTATGAATTATGAGTTATGTTATGATTTATGATAGAAGCAATGATAAACTTTATAATGGAATATGCCTCAGATGTATGGGGTCCTTGTTCCTCCTGCAATTTATTTCATGGATTCATGGGATCAAAGAATGGTTTGGGTTGGAAGGGACCTTAAATATCATCTAGTTGCAATGCCCCTGCCATGGGCAGGGGCACCTTGCACTAGACCAGGCTGCTCAAAGCCCCATCCAGCCTGGCCTTGAACACTGCCAGGGATGGGGCACCCACAGTTTCTCTGGACAATCTGTTCATGTCTTGTCACCCTCACTGTAAAGAATTTCTTCCTAATATCTATGTAGGATTTTATAGAGGTTTGGTTGGTTTTTTTTAACTTTGTTTAGAAGTTTTATTTCACAGAAGTCTATACAGACAGTGGAGAGAAAGGTGTCCATGTCTACTGCCTTGTACATCTCCCTAACTATCTTCTAGTTCCATTGCAGAAATCCATTTCCTTTCTACATCTTCACTACTGCGCTACTACTTTATTTTCAGACTTCCTAGTTTCAGAAAAGGCATTTGTCAGCTGCTTTGCTGAAGCTGTTTCTCATCTAGTCTGCCATGCTTTGCATCATAGGTAATTAAATATTCTCATTTAGTGGCTACTTGAATTCACACTGATTATGTAATTAGATGTAATGACAGAAACCGTTGTGCAAAATTACTCAGTAATATAAGGATGAGGAAAAAACCACAACAATTTACAAAATAATATGGAGACATAAGGCTGTAGGACGAACAGTTCCTGATTGCTTTATTTTGCATTGTGTACTTCAGTAAGAACACCTAACATTCTGTTTAAAAGCCGGTGTGTAAGATGTCGTAGAAATATTCAGAAAGACATAAATGCTCTTGAGAAAGATATGTAAGATTGTCGAAGTGATATTCCCCATTAATAAGAGCTGCAGGAAAATTGGCTTTATGGTTCCTAATCGCAAATATGGGTCTTGAGCACGTTAAGAGACTTGTGAACCCTGGCTACTTGGTCACTCATCCTCAAATTTTAGATGTAATGACCACACTTGATCTCTTGCCAAGAGCTACGGAAGATCACGGTGTTCCCATTTTTCCAGCCTCTTTCCTATATTCTTGCGTGTAATTGTTACAGTTTTAACTTCAGTAACAGCTTCTTATTTCATTTTCAGACCATGAATTAGGTCTTTACAACTAAGTGTGAATGAGGAACGATGATCTGTTATGTGCTGGTCTCATTTGTTAATACAAAGTTTAATTTAAAAATTTATGAAATGTAAGCATTCTCTATAGTTAATAAGCATTATTCATAACTTATCCTATCAGCTATATTTACTGAGGGATTAAAACATTTGCACAGTCCTTTCCTTGATAATTTTTCACTGAAGTTGTAATGTTTTCCAATGTGTGCTGTATTTATAATGTCTGTCAATTTGTGCAAAGTCTGTCTTGCATAAAAGATTTTTTTATATGATGGTATTTTACAGAGTTTGTTAAAGGGTCAAATGTTTGAAAGATAGGTGATAGAACATGCTGCTCTAACTGGAAAAATAACCATAGAAGATAATATTTGTTTGGGGTTTTCCCCTCCCCCTTTTGCTCAAGAAGGAGAACTTTCCTTTTATTGTTGCTAGATGTCTAGAAGAATGGGTATTTATATCCTGTACATCTCTTTAAGATACCAATCCTTCCTCTGTCACACTCTTAAAGACAACAGGTCATTAATTATTTACTGTATAGTGCCATCTAATGTTTTTCTGTTTTATCTACTTTCACTGTATTAGGTGAATTTGTTCCCAATTCGGTTCTTGCACTGCTCTGGATTTTGAACAAAGCCTAGAAAACAAATCATGCAGGTGTCTTTATACTAAAAGTTTATATATACTAAAAGTTAACTGTCGTCAGTGTTACAGTTTAAAATAAATGGTAGCCTTCAACATTCAGATTAGCTGCATACCAAGAGTTCAAGAGTTCAGAGCTCCTTCAGGAGCTTCAACCTTGCAAGCTGTATCTTGTGCTGCTCTTTGGCTTTTCAGTATCAGTGTTTTCTAGGGCACCTGATATAGTGTCCCTTTAATATAAGCATGTCCCTACTGCATTAACAGGAATGTTGGAGGGGAGAATCAGACTGTGCTAGTAGCAAAATCCTCACTTCAGCCTTTTTTCAGTAGCTTTAAAGACGTTTGAAACAAAGTGGTCAAAAAGGCAAGTTCATTATATCAAGGAACCCCTTCCCTATATAAGATGAGATTATTTTGTATGTCATTACAATTTTTAATTACTTTTGAATTATTAACTACTTTGTTAGTGACGTAATGATGAGGCCAAGAATATAAGCAGATTATTAAAAAGGAGAAAGGTGTCATCAGGGAAGTTCATAGATAAGGCATAAGAAGGGCTATTGGACATGACATACAGATGGATTCTCCTGTTCACATATTTCTTATTAGCACAAATCACTGACTTTATGAAGAATTTACTGATGAGACTACTGCTCTGTATTTTCCCTGTTCTTGAGGTCTTTTTCTGCTTGTCATCTGGAGGTTAACAGAGACACAGGACAGTAGGTTAGATAGACTTTTCCCTCTGATACAGTATGGGAAGAATCATAGAATCATTTAGGTCAGAAAAGACCCTTAAGATAATTGAGTCCAACCATAAACCTAATACTACCAAGTCCACCACTAAACCATGTCCTGAAGTGCCACATCTACATGCCTTTTAAATACTTCCAGGGATGGTGATTTCAACCAGTTTCCCTGGGCAGCCTGTTCCAGCGTGTGATATCCCTTTTGGTGGGTATTCTAATACAATTTTATGTTTTGCCTGAATTACAGATCACTTCTTGAAAAGTTCACTAATATAATTACTAACATTTTGTTTGGTCTTCATTCTTTCATACCAGAAAAGGGAAAAAAGAGAGATTGTGGTTTCCCATGAGAAATACTATGACACTTTTTATTGCAATGTGCTCTTGTTTCAATAGATAGATTAGCTGTGCTGGAACTTTTAAAATGCCTTATACTGAGAAATTATTTTGAGACAGTGTTCACTATCTTAACTTGCAATTAAACCTGCTTAAATTCTGATGTCATTTTGCATACACACCATGTTTTCCACCAGTGTAATTGGTCTATTCAATACAGGGTGATGCATTTCTGTGACCTGTCTTGATCTGCTAATGCCAGTCTGATTCATGAGAGGATAGATAGTGCTTACTACTTGTGAGCTGTAATATTGTCATAGTGGCCATAGATACACCACTCTGATACCCAAAGTAATCAAGTTCTGCAAAAGACTTTCCATAAACGTCAATAACCTGGTAATTTTAAACAAATAAATAAAAATTTTATCCTTTAGGTATATTGTTGAATAATATGAGTCAGAGCTTTTAGAAATAACGTAGCAAATCTGTACATTTTTTAGAAACTTGCTGTTAATACCTTATTAATGTCTTTCACAATGGAGGGTAAGAAAGGAATGAATTTACAACACTCATGGTTAAATGCAGGTACTCTGTTATGAGTTTGATTCAAGCCTGGCATACTTTTAGGAAAACAAAAGTAAAAAGATGAGATTTATGTCTGAAAATTTAGAGAAGAAATTCACTTCATCTTTATTTCACAGTTGCTGGTAATTGGTAGAAATGTTAGTAAAAGCCTATACATTCAGGCTCCAGAATCATTCTGCATCGATACCAGCTATGTTGAAGTATATATCAGATGCAAGCTCAAATTTCTAGATAACTTCTTATTAGGAGTAAAAATAATGTTCCGGTTCTGCTTGATTTTTGTAAAATATCACACCTTTATTAAGATTAAGTGACAGAAATGTAGGTCTGGGGTTCTTTTCTGGTGACTTCATGTGGAAATCATTTTTATGTGTGAAGGAAAAAATGATATAGAGGATTTGAATTTGTATAAAATACATTCAGGTACTGTTAGACTTATTCGTATTGTGTCTTCTTGATCCAAATCTGCATCATTCTTAAATAATTAAGTCACTGTTCCAAATACACTTTTATATTGCAAACTCAAAAAACCTCCCCGACTTATCTACCTCTCTGAAGAATCTACTGGTTATTTTTTTTTCCATAATGCATGCCAATGTATTATCTATATGTTAATATTGCTTTAGTTCTATTAAAATTCGTGTAGAAAAAAATTAGGCTTAACAATTCCAAGGTTATGACTTTGGTAACTGACAGTGGTTCTAACAGTATGTGAATGATCCATGCCATATGGGGATGTATATTTTTGATTCATTGGATAATGAGGAAATAAAGCATATGAGTTTAGTTGTTAGGATTTACAAGTCTTTATTTTAAATATTAAGTTTGCTTGCATGCATACTTTTGTTGTGAAAATATAATTCCAGACCATAATGGGGATTTAACAGGATGCCAATAACAAACTAACAAACTTCCCTACTTAGAAGCTGAAGAGCTACATCATTATTCATGCTGTAATCCACTTAACTCACCAGATTTCTGTGAAGAATATTTACTTGGCAGATTGTTTTTTCCATTCCACTTTTGTAAATTTTATTATTTTAGGGACCCAAAGAAGTCCCTTGTGGAAGTGTAAATAACTGTGGCAGAAATCTTGATGGCTGGCATTGAACTGGTTGTTAGACAAGTTTTAAGGTATACAGCTAAAATATTATTGTGGAAAAAAATTAGTGGAATTTATAGAACTGGCCTCTTAAGTGAATAGACTAAGTCCAGTAGTATGAATGGCTAAGTTTAATAGTATGAAATACTATTATTTTTGCAAAGAAAACTTTTATTGATCAGTTAATGAAGAGTACAAGTGAGAAGGTTGGATTTTTGGTGGGTTTTTTTCCCAAACTGATTATGTTTTTTTTTATTTACTGGGTTGTGTGTTTTTTTTTTTTTGGGGGGGGGGGCAGAGATAGTACTGAATTTTATGATTATGAATGGAGAAATCAATGGATTTTGTGACCTAATAATTGAGGTAAACAATTTTTTATGGTAATGATTAAAGAATCCAAGACACTCTGTGTCATTTTGATATAGAACCCATAGAAAATATAGAAAAAATATTTTGATTTTGAGCTGTCCTAGTTAGAAGCGGTATTTGAAAATGATCCAAAGCTATATTATCAATTAAATTTATTTTTTACTGAAGATCCATCTTGTACTCAGACACAAAGTTCTTCAGATGTTCTTGGCAACCAGATAATTTAGTCTTCCCTTGCAATTGTCAAAATAAAGAATTGACAACAAAAACAAAAAAAAACTTAATTGTCCATTTGGGTTGATTTCTCTGTAGCTCAATTTGTTTGCTTCTGGTTTAACTAGCGACAAATAGTAAGTGTGGGTTTATGGAGAAGTCAAGACTGAGCACAGCTGAAAACAAACAGCAGTATAAAAAGGACATTGAAGAGATAACTATTTGTTGGAAGAATTCACATTAGACAGAATTCTTGGAAAAAAAGAGGTTATGTACTAAACTCGGATCTTAGTTTTCTTTTAACATTTTGCAGCAATTTTAGTGTCTATCATTTCCACATATAGAATTATGTTAAATTGGGAACTTACCTTGTAGCTTGCAAGGCTATAAATAGGTATTAAGAATGTAGAACATTATATTTTCTTGCATTGAAATTGCCTTTCACTTTTAAAACCTGTGGGGAAATAGCCTCAGAAGTAGACACAAAAAACTTACAGAAAGAGGAGACTGTTGAGGACGCCCAGGTATCAGGATGGTGAGAATTGTGAATTTGTAGTATCTTCATTTTAAAGGTTAGTGTATACTAGACATCAGTACCATAACCTGATAAGGTTCAGTGTGGTCATGGGTACAGATTTTAGTTATAACTTGTTTTACAGTAATTATATAAAAAATGTGTAGTATAAATTAAGAAATTAGTCATTCCGTTACTGTACATAATCACCCTGATAAAAAAGTTATACCATAACTTTGATTTTCTTTTATTTAAGGACATAGACTAAAATGCTGTTTTTATAAAAAGTGTCGTGCTTTCTGTAGAAAATTACTTTGTCATTAAGACAGTGGTTTCTTAGAGCATACACTTTTTCTCTTGGGGGTGCACGCGGTAAGAGAGAGAGCACAAGGCAGTCTTGGCCTAGAATCTGAAGTCTGAAAAGGATGAGGAAACCAGTATCTGATGGCAAGTTATAACAGAAGAGGGGAAACAATTAAATAACATTTCTAGAACTGCTATGATTTTTTGGCATTTATTTCTAAAATTGTCTGCTTTGTTTTGCTTTAACACTTCAAGATGATGAACTGGATGATATGTCAATATCATACATTGCTTTATCTGCAGTGAGGCTTGGAGAGTACCAGTGATAATAAAGTAGCCATTAAAAATTGTGTTTGAAACATTGCTCTTCCACAAATGCTTTTAATAACTCTAATCTTTTCTTTTCGCTGCATGGTAGGATTCAAAGCCCTGTGTTTTGTTTGCAATTATTTCAGTATGGGGAACTTGAACATCTCCAGAGCAGCCTCAGAGAGTGAGAGAACACATTTTGATGCCTGGAGTGTCAGGCACTGGAAATAAAGCAGAACTGGTAATGATGTTGAAACTGTCAAGCTTTCTGCTAGGGTATACCAAATTGAACATAACGTTAAAACGTTCTGACTTAGTTGTTAAAACAGTTACTTAGTTAATTTTTAGCTTAAACAATTTTACATAGGGAGAAAATATACTTTTATAGCTAAATTTTTGCCTTGTAATATTTCAGGGTACTTGTATGTATGACAAAAAGCCAGTAAAAATGTAAGAAGTGTTTGACTTCACTTACACTGATCAGTAAAGAACCTGTACACTTTATACAAAAGAAACTGTCTAAACAAATTGAGTCTTACTTTTCAAAAGAATGTTTTCCTACTTTTGAACGTTTTGGTTTATTTAATGGATTATAAAATAAAAATTCATTCTAGTATTAAAAAGTTAAGTTGCATTGCACCTGTCATAGTATCTGTATCATAGTACCTCTTCCGTTCTCATACCTCTTCTGTGCCTTTGTAGACAAAAAGATTGTAATGTGGAAAAGTAAGGGGAGGACCTCTGTTCAGAATCCTCAGGTGTGCATATGTCTCTGTATAAAGGAACAACTGCGTATGTATTCCATGTATGGGTTTAATGAATGTAGAAAGTAAGTTGTATTGTAAGCACTGTCACCTCCAAACTATAGTGGTTTGGGAGGGGGTGTTGTGGTTTTGTTTTTTTTTTTTTTTCTTTCTTCCTGATTCAGCTTTAACCAGTAGTATTCACTATGGACCAAATCTCTCATGCAAAGCTTACCATAGCAGCTAGTGAATTACAGGTATTCTGACTAGACTTTAGGATCAAAGACCCAGATCATCATAGGAGGAAAGACCTAAGGAACCAGCCTTACAAAAGTAATGTTGTCTTCTCATTTACAATCATTTAAACATTAACATTTAAAGTTAATTAAAAAGTTGAGTGCAAAAGCCTATATAAGCCCTTAGTCAAGGTCAAAGATGTACTCGCCTGCTTCTTCAGAGGGCTGCACATTTTGATTGGATTATTTCTGCAGTATAGCTGCTTTAAAATTTACTTTTTCATTTAATCAGCACTTCTCCCTGGCAAGCTAGTCACTGTAATCAGCACCAGTTGAGAGGTAACCCTTGTACTTTCCTTAAAGTGCCAAGCTGTCCAAGTGGCAATGATCTGTAGATCTTTAACCCTGTTTAAATTTCCATTGTAAAACCTAACCAGTAAGCTGTGAATACTCCCACATAAGTTCTTATAACTGAGAACTGAAATGATTGCTTCAAAATGCACTGCTGCTGAGTGAGGATAGTAAGATTCCTCAGAATAAGAGTGGAAGTCTGGGAGGAAAAAAGAAAATCACACATAGTTTGTAAGAGAGCCTTTGGAAAATGTTAAACTAGCCTACTTAGTAGAAAAGTACTTAAAATTCCACAATATGTGGTCTTACCTCTTTTTTATAAATTGTTTTCTATGACTTATTTTCTGTTTCTTTCCTGTGAAGAAGTGTTTCATGGACTTGCATCAGGTAGAGGCACTCTGCTCAATATTCTGCTCAAACCTCCCTCATAATCTGCAGTGACCTATTGTTCATCGTATGGCTTCCTGCTCCTGGGAGGAGTAGGTTAGAGATAATTACAGAGGGAATTTCTGCCAAAGTGGTAGCATTGATTTAGATAATTGCAATTGATTGCTTTTAAGGGACAGTTCTGTGCTCTTTGCACCCTACTATATCAGAAATTACTAGTGAAAGAAGCTGTACCTTTTCCTCTGATTGTCGTGCACAAGAGCTATTCCTCTTCAGTTTTTGTAGAGAAGTCCTGTGACCTTCCAGATGGACTTTGCTACAACAGTAGGTAAAACTTCAAATGGTTCATTACACAGGGCAGAATCTCTATTGTCTTTTCTGGTAGTCCAGTTCAATTGCATGAACCATGTTAGCTAAAATAGAAGGAAGGATAAATTCAAAAGCTGAGACACCATTTGCAAAATAATCGTAGCTGGAGATGGGACTTTCAGTTCAACAAAACCCATCCATTTAATGACTGGCTGGTATTTAACTAACTGGTCCTTTTCACTAAGAATCTTTCCTTGTCTGCCTCTGGTTTTGGACCTTCTTGCATCACAACATATGACCTAAGTTAGTAATACTATCAGGCTTAAGTTTCATTCCTTTTTGGTGTTTCAGATTCATGCTTCTTGCTTTCATTTATGTTTCCTGATCCATATAGTCTTGTCATACTCCTAACCTTTGTCTGCCATAAGTAACCTTGTAGTTACATTTTGGCATGAACAGCACTCAACCAGTCACTTTAGAGTGTTAGTTTATACCTTCTTTGCAGGTGTGCGATCTAGTTAATACTTTCTGGGACAGGGAACAACAGACACAGAACCTGTCTTGGTGCACCTGTCTGCTAAAGGGTCATAGAGCAACTAACCAAAGGCTGTCTTTGCTTTGGGTTCCTGGCAGGGACCATATGCAAAGTAGCTGATATATTGCCTTGAGCTTTCAACACTGCTCTGGCTCTTACTGACTGTACCTGGTTTTGAAAGGATTTTCACACATTAGTCTTCTTTAGACAGGCTGTAGTTCTGCATTAACAAGCTGCCATTAATTTTTTTTCTCAGTGGCTCCTCAGCCCCTCTGAATCCTTCTTCCACTGATCTATCTTGGCTTCCAGGCAACTCAGTGCAATTTTCTAGCTTGTCTTCACAACCTGCATTTGGCCTTTCTTCAGAATTTATCTGAGACAGAGATATAACTATCATGGTACAGTTGTTGCAAGAGCAGGAATTAAAGAATTCTCTAGTTTTAGCCTTTCTGTTACTTTCCATGGATGACAGACGTTCTTAAAAAGATACTTTTTTGCTTGGGTTTGGTTTCTGATGAACAGTGATCCTTATGCCTTATTGACACCGTGCTGATGGCCAAAGCATTTGCTGCAACAACCAAAAATATCACTGATTACACATTCTTTTAATGGTTGGTCACTCCTTTTGGTGTAAAAATTTGAAGCAGCCTTTTAAGTCTTTCTTGGAAAGCAAGAACTTTTGTTATTGGACATTCTGTTTAAAGGGGATTAAAAAGCAAATGAACAAAACCAACAATAACAACAAAACCAACAAAAAAATCCAAGGAGTTTTAAGGGGAATGCTGGTTCCAAGTTACTTGAACATGTTGTGTATTAACATGTTCAGCTGGCAGCAACAAGTTTCACTGTATAAGTATTCCTTTTTAGATCATAAACGTCACAGAAATTGTTGTTTGCTCATATTTGTATGAACTTGCTGCAATTCCAAGTCATATTCTTCAGAAGTAGACATCACTGACTGACATCAGTATTGCCCTGAAAGTCATATATATATATGAACTTGGAGTCAGAAGATTTGAACAGTGCTGAAAAATAAATAAATCTGCATCTTATTTTTTTTCAACATTTGGTTTATAAACTAATTCTGAAAGGTAAAAGCAGTACAGTAAAAGACTGCAGAGATTTATTTTCCTCAACTACCTTATAACAGTTCTGTTTGTCTGACTTGAAAATAGTATTTAGCAATGCTTTCTTGGTCAGAACATCTTAAAAATGAATCGAAATTTGTTGCGTTTTTTTAAATATTTTTAAAAGAGTGTGGTTATTTTGTGTCCATTTTTTCTGAACTAACATACTCAGAAATTATAGCTGTATCTTCCCACTTTATAAGTAAAAAATGGAACCTGTTTCATGAATGAATTTAAGAAATGTTGTTATGCTTCAGTGAATAGAAGAGTTAAAGGTGGGGGGGGTTTACATTTGTAAATAGAAATTGTAAGAACATGCTGGACATTTTTTACTTGTTTACAGATAGAACTCTATTTTAAGGATTTTGTATTTGATCTAAAAATAAGTTGTCACGAATAGCAAATTGCACCTGCTTCATCATGTGCAGGAATTGGAATCCAGATAGTTTATTTTTTTTGACAAGATTTTCTTTTAATTTTGAAGCCCTGTGGTAGACTCTTTCTTCAAAGAATGCACGCTAAATATTCTGCAAGATTTATGTATGAAAAATGTTAAGGCACCTGAAACCATATATTTCATTTGTTGGTTAATTAACCAACAAACTAATTGTCTTTTGCGTTTATAGAGTTCTGTATACTTTTGGCAAAACAAATTCTCTTTTAGGAAGAATTTGGCCAACTTACTAAAAGATTTAGATCTTTTGAAAGAAAGCACAATTTTAAGAAGAGGGCATCTAAAAATCTGAATAAGGCTAAATTCTAAAAACTGTACCTTGCCTGTGAAATGTAATTTTTATTCCCTGCTTAACTCTGGGCAAAAAGGCTATCTTTTTGGAACTTTAATATTGGAGACAAAAGTGACTGTTTGGGAACAGCTGTGCAAATTCTAGAATTAATTATTTTAGATGATTGTAATGAACTAAATGTAATTCTCTAAACATTGCTGTGAGTTTATGACTTCTAAAAATACTCTTTGGATAAATGTTTTACCTGTATAGTCTCTATCTAATATTCCCACAGCAAGATCGTGTATTAGAATTCAGATATTTTATTGCATCAGTGTACACGTAACTAGTTATCATGCATGAACTTTCGTTTCATGCTTCACAACCTCTCAAATATCAATGCAGAGGCAGTATTTTCTAGCCAGCTCCTCATGGCATTTTGGATCTTATTTAATACTTTGTTGAATAAACAGATGTTTTAAACTATATTTATTTTGCACATATTGTATGAACTGCAAAAGAACTTTCAGCGTCAGAATCTAAAAGGATGATCCCCAAACTTTACTGGGTTTGACTACCAGTTATTTTGGATTTGCAACTACAAGTTTAAGCCATTTATTTTTCTGTAAAGGTCTATATTCCCCTTCTCTCTACACTTTCTCCCCCCCTTCTCCCCACACCCCTGATGCAGGGTTTTGGAACTGAGATGTGAATGGTAGAAGTACAGTTTCACAGTAAAAAAAAAATCAGATCCTTTTTGCTAGAACTTGGGAAGTTTAATCATAATTTGAAAAGGAAGAACTCTGAAAATAATTAGGATTGCATAAAACAACCTGTGGTGTTTTGGTAATTGTACTGTTAATCTGAAGCTTACATTTGTGAGTGAATATTCATGGTTTTGCATATATTCAAAATGTTAACTGTATGAAAATGAAAGACGGGTTGATTGGTATTAGTAATATAGGATAAAAAGGTTTTAGAGAGATGTCAAGCTGAGTATTAAGGAAAATATAATGTTATGATTAAATGTGACATTTGAATATATTTAGATAAAGGCATAATTAAGACAGTCAAATAACATTAATTCTGGTCTTTTAGTAGTATTATTCACTATCACCATAATTATGATTGTGGTATTTCAATATTTCTGCAGATTAGATTAAAACACTTTTAAAAAATGTCTTTGTTTCCTTTTCTACCTCTTACTTATTTTGGCAGATATTTCCTGTAAGATATTTTTATTACTTTTCTATATCTACTGTAGAGCTGCTTTTAAGGCTCAGAGCCTTGTTTTACTCAGACAAGCTCCTGTTGTTCCTAAAGGTTTAGAAAAAAAACTATATGCCAAAGTTACAATACATTTTATAAGAAATATATTTTTCTTGCTAATTAAGTTGTCCATATAGAGAATGTATTTTAAGTTATAACTGTCTATCATAAGTATAAGCATAATTCCTTAAAGCATTATTGAAGGATATATTTTGTTGTATAAACAATTTGTATTCTAATACAGGTTATGTTTATTAGTTTTGAATTAGAATTTATGTTAATTAGGTTAGAATTAGATTATAGAATTAGATTATAGAAATATTTTCCTTTGAATTTAAAGCCATATTACAGAAAACATAAGTAACTTGGTTAATCTAAAAGTTTTAACAAGTTCAGTTAGAAAGGCAAGTCATGTTTTAAAGACATCAGCATTTCAATAAAATTTTAAATGCTTAATTGAGCTCCCTCTAGATTATTCCTCAAATAATTTAATTTAGAAGAGAACAATATAGGAAATAGTAAAGGAGACAGTCTACTGCTTGCAGGATTGCAGAAGGTATTGCAGAGAAATACTGCATTTTTCATATGTGACATTTCAAAGCATTTGATCTGAGTCCTTAAATATTTGTGAGTAAAGCATGTGCCAGATTTTAATTAGTATTGCTTCAAACTGTGAAGAGGATTGAAAAGCAGTAGGGTAACATTAGTCAGCAATTGTAACAATATAAGAGGCAATATTAATGTACGTTCCGCCTGCTCTCTGTGTCTTAATTATTTTGGGGTTCTCACAATAAAAAATGTCTGAGGTAGTAGACAATGTGTGCTAAAAGTTAAGCAAAGTAGCTGTTGCTGAAGTGTCATGTTATGGAAGGCTTTTTGCTAGATAAATGTTATTAGTGGAATAAAATCGTATAATAGAACCTTTTTAACCACCCTGATAACACAATAATATAATGAAGGATTTCAGAGTTAGGATATATCAAAAATAAGACTAGCTGTATTATTACCTTGTATTGCATCTCATCCCCTTGTATTTATGTGTAGTCTCTAATTCTGTATGCACGTAATGTTTCCATGGAAACTCTCCTATTCATTTTATAGGATGGACAAAGTTCAAAGATAAGTGCTAATAAATATTTTTTTCCTTTTTATTACTCTGTGCATGACTTCATACCTCATTCATTAGTAAGTATTAAGTCATGCTCTAAAGACAGAATTCTTTCTTATTTTGCTATACATTTTTTTTCTATAACAATTATCTTTATGGTACCCAAAAGCTTCACAATCCTTAATTCATTTATTTTTATAGTATCATGGAAGATGATATCCCTGTTTTCATCCTTACTCTCATAGTAAGTGACAAAGTGTGAGTGATGGGATTTTAAGTCCAAAGTATACACTAATGTTGAATATTCCATCTGTAACAGTGAATATTTACAAACAGGTATCAGTATGTGAGCTCAGTATTTTCAAGCACAGCTCCTTTGTCTTCAGTTGCAGTTAGAAACTGAGGATTTCTGCACGTTAGATCCCATATTCAAATCTCCCTTGTTTTGTTTGTGGAAAGATACCAGTGTTAGTGTCTGATATCCCAAATGGTTTTACTTGTAGATTCATTAAGGTACTTTGGTTTGTTTCTTGTCCTACAATGCAGAAGTAAAAGAAAGTATACTAACAAAAAATTCAATAATTGCTTCAGTACAGAAACAGTTTTAAACTGCTTATGTGGTAACTACGGCAACCATTTTTTTCCAAGAAACTGAATTTATATTTATCAGCTTTAAGTATGTGGGTTTATGTGTGTATATTTTTAATGGAATTTTTCAAATTAATATCTAAAAGTAGGCTAATGAAGAGATGAGCTTTTTCAGTGCTTGATGTAGGTGACAGGACATACATATATCAGTCATAGATGAGTCATTTAACTTGGAAGAAATTAATCCAACATTGGAAAAGAAACAGTCACTGAACTACTTAATATTCCTTGATCTTGGTTTTGAAGTTTTGCTTTGATGTATATTCAGGCCTGTGAGAAATGTTGCCCAGCTTATGTTTGCACTAGTTTTTTCTGTAATTTGCACGATACATTGAATCATAGACTTATTTAGGGTGGGAGGGAGATCCTCTTGTCCAACCTCTTGCTCATAGCAGGTCCATTTAGATCAGACACTGCAGGTCTTGCCCCATCAAGTTTCAAATATTTCTAAGGATCGAAATTCTGCAATCTTCCAGTATTTGACCACTCATGGTATTTTTTTTTCCTTATACCTAGACAAAATTTCCTGTGATGAATTTTATATATGTAATCACTTGACTTAGCTCTGTGAACCTCTGAGAACAGTTTGGCTGTGTCTTCTGTCTTCTCTCATTAAAGAGGGCAGTAAGGTCTTTCCCAGTCTTCTGTCCTTAAGGGTGGGGAAAATCGGTCTTATTCTTTCCTCAACCACCATGCACCTAACTATAGTGTACTTGCCCCATTATATCAATGTTTTCCTTGCACTAAGGAACATAACACTGCAGCCATTACTCAAGGTGTGGCACAAGTGCTGAGCAGAGAGGAAAAATCACATCCTTCTGCCTCCTGGCCGCAGTCTTGCTACTGGTGTCCATTGTGTGGCTGAACATCTTTGCCACAAGGCTGCGCTGCTAGTCCAACCTGTTATCCACCAAGATCTGGTTTTGGGTGTGCTTGAAGCCTTGAAGGGCTGCCGATATGCTTAGGGGTAGGAGTGCATGCTGAAAAAGGAGAGGTCCAGGGATCAGGGTTTTGTTCAGATTGAAGAAAGGAAGTCTGGGCATCTAGTTGCTGTCTTTCCATTTAAAGGCACTTAGAGAGAAGACAGAGCCAAATGCACAATGAAATGGCAAGTGGAAAAAGTCACCAGCTATAACAGGGGAAGCCTTAAATGGACATGAGGAGAAGATTCCTCACCATGAGACTGTTACTGATTAGAAAAAGCAACCTGAACATTAACAGGGCTGGGCCAGACACAGCTCTGAGGAGCCTGGTCCAAGGTGAAAGGTAATCCTGCTTTAAGCACCCTTGGACTAGATGACTTCCTGGAGCCCCTACCACCTTCAATCTATTTATGACTCTTTATTATGACATATGTCTGAGAAGCTAAACTTTCCCCAGTTGTGGTAGCTTATTATCTTTACGATATCTGTCTTCTCCTTCAGTGTACCTCTGGTGGAGAAGTCTATGAAAATTTTCTGACCTCCCTTTTTATATGATGAAAAATATTGCCGTCCTTTCATGCACAGCAGCAAAGTACAGCAGATTTGGGTTTTTTGGGGGTGGGTTTGTTTGGTTTTTTTTACTATTGATTCTTTGTGCTTTTTATTATTTGTTCTTTCTTTTTTCTTTCTGGCAAATATGATGTACTTAGAAAGGTATAAAATAATCATTTGGTGGTAGGAAAGGTCATTGGAAAGGTGAAAGCAGTACAGTTCATTGCTAAATCCATAGCCCAGGATAGTTCAACTTGTAACTGATTTAAGTTGGATTACTGGAGTACTGGTCCAGCAGGCTCGGGCATTTTTGTGTGTGGGTGTGTGTCTGTGTTTTGAGAGAATAGTTGTATGCAGAATATTACCACTAGCTTGTTCCAATGTTTTAAATTGTTTCATTTTACACTAATCACTACAGAAATTTTTGTGTGTATATATATATGTAATTATCTGCAGTTACATAGAATTCCTACAGGTAATGAAGGAATTTTGCTTCTGATTCATGAGACGGATCTTCTAAGATCTCAAATATGCAACTAGTGAAAAATGCTACATTGAAGTAAAGGAATGAAATTAGGACTCATACTTGAATTGTAAGGGTTTTTGTGCCTTTCTAAATAACTGAGAAAATTGACCTAAAAAGTAAAGATAATTTACTGTAATCTCAAAAAGAAAAAAAACGTTCAACTTAAATGTAAAATATACAGGGTAAAACCCCAGTGTTTAGCAATATTACTGAGGTTTGGCAATACTATTTCCCAAATAATTGTGTGACAAGTCAAAATATTGATGTAAGTAACTTTTTTTTGTAGAAAGATATTTGAAGAAAACTTCACTTTTCTTGAAGAACCAATATTAGCTGAGAAATAACGGAGTTAAACACTTATATGGCTGAGTTGTTGAAATCTAGATAAAATATATGTGGAATATAATTATATACTAGTATCTGTATAGCATACAAAATGCATACAGGTAACAGTACAATATAAATAATCATCAGGTAAAACTGTCAAAACTATGGGCAATTTTTTATTTCCTTTGTGAAAGAATATTAACTCTGGGATGTCTGAATACCGTAATAAGAGTTGTTGTCAGATTACTACAAAGCCTATGACCTGTTCTCATAAAAGCAGCCCTGTATTTTACTGGATTATAAGACTACAGTTGCTACTACACTATTTTTAGTCATGTTTTGAAAGGTAAGAGAAGTCCTACTCCTGCATATTTTCTGTGTTTTCTCAAGAAATAGTTGTTTCCAATTAACCACTGAATAATATTTCTGTCCATTTCTTTGTCTGACACATTTTAAACCTATAATATTTTCCCGTAAACTTATGATGAAGACAGAGCTTTGGTCACAGAAATAACACCATGTCTTACTTCCCAAATGGCAAGAGTTACAACAGGAGCAGACTATGTACTAGAAAACAAGACACCACTTTCCTATTTTATAAAACTGAACTCATTTTTACAAGCATTCACAAGATCAGTTATTATGCCTGTGAAACAAACATTTGGAGCAATAGGTAAATAAAGTATTTCAGAAGTGGAGATGTTTCCTGAAGGACAGTATTATCTGCTTTTTAACGAGGAAGACAAAGATTTTAAAACAATGTTTAATTATCTTTTTGTCCTTTTTAACATAGAATGTTTCTCTCTTTAAAGTAATGAGATGAGACAGGTTGACGATGTATTTCAAAGGAGGTTTTGATAAATAAATAGAATAAATTACTAAATCAGCTAAATAAAATACTGAATCAGACACATGCAAGTGTGTGCATCTCTCTATACATGCGCACATATATATAGACCACCTGAAAACTATAAATTAATTTACTAAATAATTAATTGAATGCAGGATGAGGATTAGGTATGTCACTGTCTCACAAATTAGTTCCCACATTGCTTTTTAGGAAGGTCCAGGGGAAATGATTGATTTAGAGCATGAGAGTGGCAAAACACTGGGGCTGGAGGACCTCTCAACCAGTGATTATTGTGCAATTGCTGCTCTACATTTCACAGAGTGGCTGTGCTTTATGTCTGACTTGATACATTTCACCTTGCTTTTAAAATTCCTCTTAAGTGACTGAAATTTTTCATTTCTATGTCCAAATCAAATAGCAAATGAAGTAAGAGTGTCTACTAAAAATCAGATGTAACGTAATGGGTAGTAGATGTATGTATGCACATAAAGAAGGCAGCTGTAATATTCTTTGAAATACAGTCTTGATGGGTAGAATTTATTGATCTAACTTTAAATGTCTAAAATGCAGACATGTAGAACTGAACTAGTAAGCTCCAGACTTGCTTGAATTCAGTAAAGTGAAACAGAAAATTCTAGAATCATAGAATCATTTAGGTTGGAAATGACTCCTAAGATCATAGAGCCCAACTGTAAACATAACTCTGCCAAGTCCACCACTAAACCATGTCCTTAAATGCCAGGTCTACATGGTTCATCTGACCTGTTTCACACATCTGCTATAGATAAGGTGAACTCTACATCCTCATTAATAACTTTTACTTTCTTTCACTTACTGTAAGTTTAGCTTAGAGTAGGTCAGATGTACCTGTTCATACTATAGGTTGAGTTTCATCAGACTAAATTTAAAGTTATCTCTTGTGCCAAGGGAGATAATTTTAAGCAGTGATAAGAGAAGTTAAAACTCCATGATGAAAGTGTCATTATAGAGAAAAACAGGTTGGTTCAAGAAGATTGTTTCATGCTATTATCATGTGACTGATAGCTAAAAGATAGCCAGCTTAAGGTGGATAAAACTTAGGTCAAAAAAACCCAAAACAGTTCAGAGGTCTGGAACACCTCTCCCATGAGGAAAGGCCAAGAGAGTTGGAATTGTTCAGCCTGGAGAAGAGAAGGCTCCAGGGAGACATAATTGCAGCTTTTCAATACTGAAGGGGGCTTATAAGAAAGATGGAGACAGACTTTTTACTATGCCCTGTAGTGATAAGACAAGGGCTAATGGTTTTGAACTAAAGGAGGGTAGGTTTAGATTGAACGAACATAAGGAAGAAAATTTTTATGAAAAGGGTGGCGAGGCACTGGAACAAGTTGCCCAGAAGTTGTGGATGCCTCGTCTTTGGAAGAATGCAAGGTCAGGCTGGATGAGGCTTTGAGCAGCCTGATCCAGTGAAAGATGTCCCAGCCTGTGGAAGAGGGAGTTGGGTTAGATGTCATCACATCCCTTCTAGCCCAAACCATTCTATGATTCCATGTTGCACTTAGTAATGGTCTTTCCATTGGGGAGTGCCGAGCACTGCCTAAGGGCATTTTATTATTTGGATTGAAAGATGGAACTCCTCTTTTTGGCATAGGATATTAACAATCACTTCAATATTAGTCCTATCAAAATACAATCTTAAGATCAGTGTACATCTCTTACCATCAGAAGAAGCAGATGGAAGTATAATTCCTATGAAATATCATGTACTGGAATATTTTTACTTATAACGAGGTGAGCAAAATGGAAACCATTCTAGTGGACATGGGCAGATTTAGTCAGTTTTATATAGTACAAATATATAAATTTTAATGCTTGTACTTGAAATCTTAGGCTTATTATTGAAATAGTAGCCAGTCATTGGCACAGATCAGTGAGAAGACACTATTAGTTCATTGTTGCTGCTATTGTGGGTTTGTTTTGTTTTGTTTAAAAATGTAGAATGGGAAGGGAGAAGAGGTTCTATTTTCCTCTTTGTTTTGACTGGAATACTAGCTGGTCCCTGAAAACAAACTTATACTGGATATGTTTTTTCTTCCTTTAGGCATGCCCTATACCATTTCCTCTAAAGTGACTATTGCTGAGATTGAAAAAGTTGCCCATATCAGTCATAAAAGACCTCCCAAGTGAAAACAGAATGAGGAAAGATTAAGCACAGCTCTGACTCCATTGCTCAATACTTCATCTTTCTGCTCAGTAAAACATGAACTGAATAGAAGAGCAAAGATCCCACAGTACATTAGAAGTAGAGCATTGGTTGAATTATTTGCCAAATATGCCAAAATTTTAGCTTTTATATAAATCCTTGTGATTGATATTAGATCCTTTTGTGTGTTATCTGTCAGTTGGAATGAAGTCTGGCATCCAAAAAGGGGTGGTTTTGACATTAATACAGCTTCAGAGAAATTAGATTTTCTATAAAGCTTTAGTAGCACTGAAGATAAATACAAAGGGTAATAAGCAGTGTAATGATCTTTGAATCTGCAGCTTCATCCTATCCACTATCCCAGAAGGCTAATGTAATTTCATAGGAAAAGGTACTAAGATATATCACTTATCTTTCTCTTCCATGCCTATGCTATCAACTCAGATGTAATATATTAACATTATAATGAAAAGAATTTGTCAGTCAAGAAATAGAGGCATATGTTTGAAGGCAGAAAGGAAGGAAGAGAAGGGGAAATACAAGCATGTTGATGCAGAGTTTTGTTAGAAATTCTGGCATGTATTTAATGTATTAAAATATCTCCTTTGAAGTATAAATAGTGCATATTCTGTCACTGATATTATCATATTGGTTTTGATAGCCTTTTATTTATACAGTGCTAATGTGAAGACTTTTCTGTAAAGTAATTGTTGAATTCTGAGTTAATCAAGGTATTTCAATACAAAATGTAAAAGGAAAAAAGCCTCAATGGTTTTAAAAGCTGTGAATAGATTACAACACAGGTATGAATTAATTGAAATGTAAATTCTTACTGTGATAGAAATGAGTTGAAAGTAGCATCAGTTCTTCTCATCCTCTATATTCTACTAATTTACTGGCTATGTTTAGGGGTTTTTGTAAGGAAACCTGTAGAGATCCTAACTGGCTAAAATATCACAATTAACAAAACTTTTCTCAGTATTTTATATTTTCAGGTAACTTGCATTTAGAACAGGAATTAATACAGTTCAGGCAGAAATACATTTAATAGCCCATCTAGGTAGCCTTACATAACTGGAAGTTCAATATCAATATGCAGAATAACTAATTTCTCAACCACATCTCTGATCCAGAATCTGTTTCCTTGGTTTCACCATTACTGTTATTCATAGTCAGTGTTTCTTTCACTCTAGTCATTTTATGCCTTTTTTTTTTTTTTAACCAAGTGGCCAAGAATAACAAAATCCTCACATCTGGCCCTAATAGTAGAAATCAGCACAGCATAATCTTACTACAATTTTTTCTTGAGTATTGCTTACAGATTCCTGTTTCAAATTGTGTTCTGGATTGTTTCACCTTTCAGTCTTCCAGTGAGTACCATGTGAATGGCACCCAAAAAGTACTGCTTGTTATGAGGTTTCAAAAATCACCAAACTTTGGCATATATTCTGCCTTAAATCCATAATTTCATATGAGCTCTCAGAATGAGGTGAATTCTAGGAAAATGCTAGCTTGAATTTGGGTTGCACAAGTTCTGCTCACCTGTATCCTAAAACCTGTTTTCTCTATGGAATTAATTTTGAGACAGTGATGAGAATCTGTAGCTTGTTGGTGAGTGTTAAAAATATTCAGTGTCTCCAGAGTTGTTTACTTCTGATCTAATGAAAATACACTGACAAAAGAAGTTTTTAAAAGTGTGAAACAAATTTATAAGGTACCATTACTTGGAGGAAGGTAACTGAATTAATTCAGTTCTTCTTGTTAGGTAGATTTTTACTTCCATTTCAATGTGAGGCTAGGAAAAAGACCCTAAAGTTTGATTTACAAACTTAAAAGAAAATGAAGTATTTTAAACACTAAATTTTTTTTTACATAATGAAAGTATAAGCGTTTGTATCATGCTTTGATACTAGCCACTTTGATGGCCTCTGTGTATTCGAGTTATTTTTTCTGTTGGTGAAATGAAAGTTCTGCCATAAGCATTTTTCTTTCGTTTATGGAATTATGTATACTGAAGCCCAATTTAACTGGGAAACTTTTTTAGTAGTAGTATTATTAATTACTTCGAGACTCTTTGGAAGCTAAAGAAAGACCAAAGAGTTCTACGTCTGTATTTAGAGTAAGCAAGCTTTTAATTAAGTCAAGTTGCTTTGATTTATGTAAAATACAGTCAGTGCTTGTATACTGAGACATTTTGAGTCAGGTTGTATTTTCAGGATAAGAAATGTTCAGAATCTTTCAGAATAAGATCTATGAATTGTATGATATGAGGTAATGAGAAACTGCAATGATTTCTGTTGTCTTTGGGTCAGGCTGCCTAACTCTTGGAAATAATTAACGTACTCCATATATATAGCTTTCAACTACTCAGAAATATTGCTAGACTAGATCTACATAAACTTTGTGTAAATATAAACCTTTAACTTTGGCATTTTCCAGTTACAATGACTAATGAATAGCAAAAATGCCTTCGGAGGAAAGATGTCCTGCGTTATTCCAGAGACAGTCCAACCAGACATCTATTTAGCTTAAAGCTCTACCTGTCTTGAAAGGCAAGACTGCTGCTTTTCACATACTATTCTATGTGTCCAAGATCATCGAACTCATACTCTGGTAATTAACTGTAACAGAATAAGGCTGTTAATTGAATTTTGAAATTATAGTTTAAGTAAAACCACACTGAATTGTGTGCATGAAAATCTGTGAAACCTCAGCTTGTTGAAGTGATAACTGATTGTTATTTTCAGTAATTAATTATAGTACTTTTTAATCATGATTTTAATCAGCCCATTAACATGGAGTTCATAATGTTAAAATTCATTTTCATACAGGTAAAGATAATATAAAGTATATAACAAAAATAATCATATAATATCATTTTTTTGTTGTATTTCTGGATTGCTAGGTCTGTATTTACTTATTCTTGTAATTAAACAAATAGTTAAAAGTAACAGACAAAGTTTTTTCATTAACTTATAAATATTTTTATAAATTATAAGTTTATAAAGTGTGAATATTTTATAAATAATAAAATAAACTTATCTATAATTTTTTTGATTAAAATGTTAATTTAGCATGTGTTATAAAATGGTTGAGGTCCATTGAATTGCTTGGGAATGTGTCAATAAAAATTAATATCTTTTATGTAAAACTTATAGAAGTTAGTGAGATGACCTGCCCTACCTTAAGAAATATTCTGTCCTCAGTTCATTAATATCTTTCACAGGCTCCTGCTTCAAGACAATGGATATTAAAAATTTTACAGGTTATTTTACTTAATAAAATATAGTGTTGAGCCTGAAAGAATAATTTTTCTGTCAGGTATGTTTCTTAAATATGAACTAATCATAACTACCTTAAAAATTTTGGAAAGCAGAGCATTCTATCTGGTTTGGAAACTGTTTGGCTCATAAGCTGGTAGATTTTAACTTATCTGTGGTTTTAAAAATAGAGCTTTCATTTCCTGTCCATTCATGTCCTAATAAATGTATTAGAAAATTAATCCCAGTTTGGATATAAAGATACTTATTACACAAACTATATACTAGGTTTATTATTTTAAAAAAAACCCTTTGCTTCTAGCAATTATTTTTCCAATTCCATGTTCTTGGAAGCATTTAACCATTCGTTTTCTAACACAGATGAGTATATTTGTACCATTTGTTAGATGGATTATACCTTTAGTTTTGTAAGCACAGAACATTAACACAGAAGAGATGAGATGTAATGCTGTGTTTCTGAATGTCATTATCCAAACAGCTGTTGTGCAAGACTACTTCCATTTTTGTGGTTGCACAACAAAGATAAACCTTTATTAATCTATTGACAACTGAGTGAATTAGAAGATTTCAGCATAACCTGTACTTTTTGAAGGCTGACCATTTAAATTGAATTTAATCAATATCATAGTTCAGACAAACACAAAATCATTGCAATTATCATGCAAATAATTATGTAGACACTATTTCTTCTACTGGATTGTTTACTATGTTATTATTATTATGTGAAATGGGAGATTTGGTATCCATTTTACTGCTTTTTCACTGTACAGTGGTGGTTTTCATTGGGTAGGCACCATGTCCAAGCACTCTTTTTAACTGTGTTCTGTGGAGTTTGATTTTGCAATTTTTCATTTAAGCTACTTGGAACATTGTGAAGGCTGTGGGTTCGTTAATAGAAATATAGTTTACTGATAGCTAGGAATGCTTCATTATCCCTGTACTGATCTTTTGTTTGTATATTTTCATGTTGGTGTTGTGAATATAAAAAAGGTACTGTGATTCCTCTTATATTTGAAGGCCAGAAACCAAAATAGTTTTCCTGTCATTCATAGACTGATTCATTGTCTACAACGTAAACCATGGCTCTAGAGCAAGACCTTTTGCATGAACTGCCATAATATTCAGAGAGGGGGTTGTTGGTCCTTTCTTAGTTCATTGTAGTTGAAACCAAACCTAAAACTACAAAATTAGCACAAAAAATTATTTCATTCTTAGACCTTCAGCACTTAGGAATCAGCATGTTTCCACTAGCTGCCAACATTAATGTCACATTTCTGCATATGAAAGCAATGATGTAACACTGCTGCTTTGAAATTGTTGCTTTTGGGACTATAAAATCCTTAGAGCTTTCTTCAGTCTGTTAAACTGCAGTGTTTCTCTGAAGATGTTTTGATTCATTTCATGGAATATAAAATGTGTATCTGGTCCATGTTCTCTAGAGTAGTTACCTCTCTGTTATAGGATACTGTTTTCTGTCACTGATGAATGACAGTTTATGTAGGATCTCCTTTTCATAGCAGTTGTAAAATCTAATGTGTGTCTTTGAGTTTGTATAGGCAAAAAAATTAAAGGAAAAGGGGAGTAAATGTCAGGTCATGCATGTAACAAAGAAATGATAGCAAAATGTGAAGGTTTTTTTTTCTTTAAATTATCTTTTTCTAAATGAGGTATGCTAGTAAGTACTTTAAGGATAAGATTTTATTAGATGAGATTTCTTTCTTTCTGAGACAGACTTAGAAACTATATGAATTCAGTGATCTATTGCTAACTGATTTGCAGGTACTCGGTACACCTTGGTCCTACATAGAGTTACTTGGACATTCAGCTTGACATTGTCTTCAGGGTTTTTTGGGGGGTGGTGGTGGGGTGAGATGCTAAGGAGTGTTGTGGGATTAGAGGCTATCAGATTGCTTAGAGTAGCATCTGAAATTTGAGTATTCTCTGAACATAATTACGAGTGGCCAGATGGCTGGGCTTTGCATGCTACAGGTTTTTTATTTTCTTGTTTTGCTCCAGGTATGTATTTGCTCCATCTTTTCTAGAATTACTTTCACGGACAAACTTAAAAGTGTCTCCTATTGCTTTGAAAGGATTATATTACTATTTGGAAATCTAATTTTGTGATTAAATCATTGAGGAACTAAAGTATCTTCAGCTGAAGCCCATATTTAAGTGCATCTTGGAGTTTGTGAAGATGCTGTTTAATTCTTCTTTTTCATTGTATGCTTTTCTCATGTTTTTCATTTGCTTCAACTTTTCCTATTATATTTTACATCTGAAAACATGCTATGATATTTCTGGCAAATTTAAATGGTCCTTTTTAATGCTAAAAATCATACATGAGGATCATGATGGGGTGGGTAAAATCTGTTGACAACATCTGACTATGCATAATATAATGAAGTGAAATTTCTGATACACAGAATAGTTTTCAAAATATTCAGCACCAGTGTGCTGATCCTCCTCAATGTGTTCAGTGATCTGAAACCTTTTGTGACAAAGGTAATTGAGGAGCTTGCTGTTTGTCATATAACAAAGCAGTGACTCCTTGAACATATTTAAATAGCCTTTGCAGTGGAGAAGGCTTACTCATTTGGGAGAGACTGTAGACGAGAATGCTAATAGGAAGACTGCTTTAGTACTGTTTAAAACAGTACCAGAAAATAAGTAGTCTTTCCAGGAGGGAAAAAGTATTGAACTTAGGCTTACTGTCATTTCCTAAGAGTTGACTGTGCTAATCATTCAATAGATAGACTCAGCTGAGGTAATACCACACATGGCCCCGAATATCAGTAGTGATAATGAAGGGAGCATAAACAGTAAGAAAGTGATAGGATTCAGAGATAAGATGAGCAGTACCTACTCAGATAGGAAATATAATAACAGTGAAATTTGTCCAGAACTGAAATCTGTTTTTAATTTTTCTCCAGATAAATCTGGGGGCTGAATGGTTAATAAGCTATAAATAATGTAATCTTTATGGATTGCTAGATTCACCTGGGAGGAGGTGAATTCCAGGAAGAGGTGACAGACTGAGGTACCGCTCCTTGTGCTTCTGTTGTTTGAACATGTAAGCAGGAGAAAGGATTGTGAATATGTGATAAGGAATGAGGGTAAGAAAAGAACTGTGAAATGAGAAAATGAAAAGGAAGAGAAAAAAGGAGAAAGAATAAAGGGTAGACAATGATAAAAACTAATAAGAAAGCCCATATACATAAGACAGCAGAACAAAAGGAAGGTAGGTAAGGAATTAAGAACTTCAGAATGAAAGAAATTTATGTGCTTGTGTGCCTGTATTTTGTTATTGCTATAATAAATGGTAACTGCAGTCATGAAGAGGTTTCTTATTTATCTAGGAGCTCTAGAATCTTTTAAGAGTCTTGGCAGTTTGTGCTGTCTTTGAGACAGGGATAGAATAAGGAATTTTTATTTTAAACTTGACTATTTTTTTGAATTGCTTTTTTGTCTTTATGACGATGTTCATTTTGTCTCAAATGCTGGTTGTCTTCTGATATTTTTTTTCTTAATGCAATCAGAGCTTTTAACTTCCAGTTTTCTTGTATATAATGTTAGTAACGAATCCCTTAGAAGTGTTCAAAAAATCTTGATTGACTTAATTTTCCAGTCTCTGTAGGAGTCCAAGTTAAACCATACTTTTTATTTATTTATTCTTACTTATGTTCTAATACTATATGAGAACAATAGAAAGTAAAAAGGAAAAAATCATTGGAATTTCTTTTAGATCTTGATTTGAATTTGAGTGTTCACATATAAAGGAAGTTTTGCATGTATTCTGATACCGTAGTAAATAGGAGTCACAGGCAATAAAATAATTTATGCAATTCATCTTAGCACTTGGAGATTTCATTAGGTCCAATTATAACTAATTTATTTAAATTCTCATGAAAATAACTTAATAGGCTGGAAACCATTCTATTGCACTTAGTTAATTACATTTTAGTAAAAATGAGCAACTAGAGGCCTGCAAAGAAGAATACCAAATAAATTTATCAGTCACTGAGACTTTCTGAAGTCATTAGTTTAAGTCATAGCTTGACTTGTCCACTTACAAATTAGTTATTTTAGCATGTTTTTGAGCTGTACCTGTGCTGTTTCCCCTCATAAAGTGAGCTTGTATACCAATCAAGGTTATCTGTTTTTAACAAAGCCCTACTGATAGTGTTGAGAAGAGGTGGGATCAGATTCTGCAGTTTTATTTATTCTCATCTTAGCGGCTTCACTGACTACTGATCTTGGAACCTGCCAAAGTTAACTTGACTATTGCCACAACAACCATGCCCATAGATATGACTTTTATGGAGGAAAAAAAAAAACCCCAAACCAGCAAAACATTTCTTTTTCAACATCACTGTTGTGCTAGAGAAAGGATAATAAGCCCATTGGTGTAACAGTTCCTTGATCATAGGGAGTTGTTGCTTCATATTTGTTGAATGACACCTTTGTCTGTCCCCCACCCACCCCCCAAAAAGAAAGAAGAAAAGAAAAAAAAAAAAAGGAATATTAGTGACTTTCATACAGTGAAAGACAACTTCCTGAAGAGTCTTGAATATTTTACTTACAAGATCTTTCAACCTTTCCATACTGTAAAGAACAACTAGCTATTTTTGTGGTCTTTAGTTTTAACTATGTTGAAGAACATTGCATTTATTTTTTGCTTTTATTTGTTTGAGGAAATGGCTAGAATGAATTGTTCCCCCTGATTCTAGACAATTGCTACATAAATGAGTCTAAGACTAAGAAAAGATTATTTACTGGATGCTATGCAGACTTGGTCAAGAAAATAGTAATAAAAGGTAACTGTAGTCCACTGCACATTTCTTACTTGTATAGTCTCTTTCAGAAAAAAAATCTCAAACTCAATACAAATTTGTTCAGACTTCTGGATGCAGTAAGACTTTCCCAGCTGCACTTAGTTGAAAGCAAGGGTCTCAGTTTGCAAAGTCCTAACTATAAATACCATTTTGCTTTTTCCTTTTGTCCTAATGACCTGTGACACTAATGCAAATATTTTTCATAAAGCCTTTGGACAGTGTTCCTAAAAGCACACCTCTGTTGCTTTTTTTTTTAGAAAAATGAGAAAAAAACCTTTGAAAATATCCGCAAGAAAAATGCAAATATGACCAATTTTTTTTAAGAACCAGAAAAGAAAGAAAAAGGGTTGATGTTCCTCAAACTTCACACTTAGGAGGATGCTTTATATCTTTAGAATACAGAAACTCAACACACAATGTTTGAACTGCTTTCAGATTGAAAGAATGATGTTGTTTGAAGACAAGGAAAATTCCAACTGGCGAATTTAGAGTTAAACTACTTGACAATGAAGCTAAAATTACAATATGGTTTCTTTTGAGCAAAGAGATTGAATAGATGCTCAGAAGTAGGACTAATTTATGCTGTGCATTCAAATTCAAGACCTGTTTTATTAAGTATGGTAAAGTTGTGCGGATGAGAAAAGAAAGATGGGAATTGCATCTAAATTGCTACAATTGGATTCTATTGAATTCTGCCTGTATATCTCTGAATAGGCAATAATATTTTTCAGCTTATGAAATGGGAAACCTTACCATAGTTCATTTTACACTCCTTTAAAAAGAAATATGGGAATTGTCCCCTATTAGGGCAACAGTAGAACACCATGACTTTTTTTTTAAATGTTAAATGCTAAATCAGTGGCCAAATACTTAAAAATGGCTGCAATATCCAGCAATAGGTTGTCCAGAGAAACATTTCTATCGGTTTTGCTTCATAATACTCAAAAGTCAGAAAGGTAACAGTCAGTTATCTAGTTCTATAGTTTTTCATTACAGAAAAATGGAGGTTTCCGTGGCAAATTTGGTAGTAATATGCTCTGAAGTAATTAAATGGAAAGTTAGAACTATACATTTGAGTCTCTTTTTTTCTTTTTTTTTTCCCCTCATCTGTCGTGATATGGAAGGTTCCTGAAGAAATAATAAGTGATTATTTTTGTCTTTTTTGTGTGTGTGGCTTTTTTCTTTTTTTACACATCATACATTCATTTATTTAAATTAGTGAGGGTTTTGAGCAGTTGGAGATGAGTGACCACAAGGCCAGGAGATGTCGTCTTCACAAATATGCTTTAAGCTTTTCAGGTCAAAGAGTGTGCTCTTCACTCTCATTTTGAAGATTACATTTCATAAGTAAAGGAGAAGTAGGTAGCAGGCTTTCAGCATTTCTACAATTCCATTTCCTTCTCCACTGTATTCTGCTGACAGAGGTGGATGTCTTTGCTGCCTCCAATCCTGTCAATTTTGTCTCTGTGTGTACACGTGTGACTTTTTTTTTTTTTTTTTTTTTTTCTTCCTGAAGAGAGGTTAGGAATGCACTTCTTCCAAGCCATTTGTGGTCTGAGCTCAAGACTATTGCTTGGAAGGCTTGGATCCTGCTTCAGCATAGAAGGGAATCACACCTGCTTTTCTTGAATGAATACTTTAGCCTTTTTCTCCTAAAACAAAGAGCTTGACCCTTGGTTGGTTTCGTACATCACGAGATAAGGTTCTTCACTCTTGAGAAGTGTTTTAAAAGGCAGATCCAGGACAGAGCAAGGGCTTTACCAGCAACCTAGCAAGACTCAATGTATAAGAGGGGTTGGGGGATCACTTTAATATTTCCTATCAGTTAGATTTCTTAGGAGGAAGAAAACATCTTTTTTTAATTTAAAAAAAAAAAAAAGCAAAACACAAATAACATCAGAGTGTGTTAAGCATATGCCCATAATTAAAGTTTTTGCACACCTAGCAGCATGTGACATACCCATCCCATATGCTCTTTAAATGGTCCTGTTATTTAATAACGGCTTTTGTGTTCATTACGCTGTGCTCTCATGTATATTGGAAACCTGACAGGAAGGACCTGTGATACCTTGTAATAATACTCTGAATGTGTCTTCTAATAGCACACTTTCCCAGCAACACAATCCATAGTGATCTAGCTATGCCAAGCACAACAGCTAAATATACTGACCAGCTATGGCTGTTCTGTAGGACTGCACCAGGCAAAGAGGTGGGTGTCCTGAAAAAGTATCAGATGTCATTGCAGGGATTCTGTGCAAAGAAAGGAAAATAAAACAGAGACTGCTGTCTTAGATGTAATAAATGCCCTGTATGAGCTGAAGTCCGAAGAGCGGCTGCTCTTTGGGTGGTTTTGGTTTGATTTGGTTGGCTGTTTTTGTCATACGTTAACAATTCCAATAGTTCAGATATTTCTTGCCACTTGCAATGCTGTTCTGTCTGCAGTCTACTTTTTCTGATATGAGATCTAAAAATAGAGCAACTGACAGTTATTTGCTTTTCCTGCTTCTATGATTTGTGTATCGTAGGCTGGTGGTAGATGTTCTTTTGTGGTGACAGACATACTCTCTTCATGCTTCCTGCTTGTGCAATCATTCCTCTTTTATCTTTTTGGTTGCAAAGAGGCAGAGCATCATTTTCATGAAGTAATAACACTTTCCCAGGTCTCAGATTGATGTCATATTGTCTGTCTTGTCATGTTTCTGAAGGTCCCCAGTGTCATCGGTGTCAGTTTTTAACATCACAGGCATTTTTTTCAGTTTTATGTTGAAGAAAACGTCAGTAGATGAAAACCAGGTGCTTCATTGATACTATTCCATAACGTGAACTGCTAAATACAGTTCAGACCATTGCTCTGCCATCTCCTTTCAAGAAACAGTTACTCTTTTACACAGTTCTGTAACATGACAAGTGTGGCTAAGTGATCAGTTGAAGTCTGTACTAACATGAATGTCTTTATACAATAATAACTTATTCTAGCTAATTTGTAATAATAATTCCTAATGGTATACGTGACTGCTATGGAACAGCTAATGTTTCAATCAGTAGATTAAACCTCTAATTTCTCAAATGGTAGATCAATCAGATATATTAGAATGTCCCCTGGGGGAAATCAAGGCCTCTATCCCTGTTACAGAGTTCAGAATACAAGTAAATAATAATTTTTCTCTTTAACTGCATTTCAAAGGGTGGTGACTGATAGAAAATTAATCCTTCAAAGACTGTTTATGGTCAAGTAGATTGATGTTTACTTCCTCATAGTTAATATAAAATATTCTCCTAATAGAGGTTTTTGCTTAATTATATTAATGGGATTTTGATATAGTCTGAGATACTTTTATGTTTCAGATTTAATTTCAGGGGAGGTTCAGCCCTAACATGTGGAAGCATTTCATTATGGGGAGGGTGGTCAAACACTGGAACAGGCTTCCTGAGATGTGGTTAATGCTCCAAGCCTGTCAGTGTTTAAGACACATTTGGACAATGCTCTTAATGAAATGCTTTAACTTTTGGACAGCCCTGAAGTAGTCAGGCAGTTGAACTAGATGATTGAGGTAGGTCCCTTCCAACTGAAATATTCTATTTATTCAGTACTTGGGGGATTCTCACTTTCAAAAGCACATTAAAGTGAGATTTTTAGATCTAGCCTTCTTTTCATTATCAACCATTCATTTTTTCAGCTTTTGTACTCAAAAATCCACCACCAGATATATTAATGAACCATTGTCATGTGTGGTAGGAATTTAAAAAGTATAAGATTTTACTAGAACCACTGTTTTAGACTTGCCTTTATTCCCCCCCCCCCCCCCCCAAGCCTTTAAAGAGTCATATGATATTAGTGAAGTAATTTTTTCTATGTGCTTTACTTCTTATTTGGTCTAGTCACGAGGCTTTTGATTCCATCCTTGGACGTTTCATTCTGATTCATTCTTATGGCATTACTCATTCCTGGTTGGTCTGTTTGTTTTGAACAAAAGCACTAGGGAAGAACACACAACTCTGTAAAGTGTGATGAAAGCCATGAATTTATAGCAAGTGAGGAGAAAAAAAACCCACCCCAAAAACTAAACAAAGCCCAAGTCGTTCATTTATGACTCATAATCTAGTAAGTGCATCAAAGAAAAATGAGGAGGTTTTGTGTTCCTTTTCTTCAAATAGATGACTCAAGAAAACTGAGACTCAGTCTGTTTGAATGAGGTTTGTTTATGGGGTAGCAGAAACACAATTTTGAAGGAAACCTTGTACCAATAGGTAATTATGAGAAAATAAATGTGTGTTGGCACTTAACAGGTTACTATCTTACAATGATAGCAGGAAAAAATGAGACAGTTGATGCAAGAGACATAGGTTACCTTCTCTTTTCTTCCAGTAGCTTACTCTCAAGGGATGCTAATAAGCCAGTAGCTGAGGTGCCCCTGCCATTGCCCTGCTGCAGTTTGCTGGCAGTGAAGGTGGAAGGGCAGTTTAACCCACATTCTTATTAATGAGGGAAAATTCTGGTAGTAGAATACATGTATGGTATATACATTGGGATTGCAGGTAAGGTAATAATAATGCTTATTTCCATTAGGGGACTACATATAATACACTGTCACAAAATGAAGGGAGTTCTCTTGTTACCTTGACCTGTGTAAAGTGCTAGTCTCTGAAATAGTGGCTTGTAGTGCCAACTGTTAATATATAACTATTCATAACATTTATCAGAGATGCCCTGGTGTTACAAGAGACATTGGAAGACTTTATTTATATGTCCTTTTTATTTTTTTTTAATTTGGTGTTGAGTTTGGGTTTTTTTGGTGTTTTTTTCTGTTTATACTTTGGAAAGACTGATTTTTATCCACGGAGCAAATTTCCTACGCCTGCAGAAAGCAAGCAGAATGTGCTAAGAAACCTGTCAGCACTTCTGTCTTCATTGGGTTCCATGGTAAATTGTAATATTTTTTTTTAGTATTTGTACTGAAAGTATGGACTGTTAACGTGCTTGGAAGTGAACTCTGAAGGTTGAATTTCATCCTCTATTCTGATGAGTTACAACTGCAGTGGAAGTGCTGTAGTGTTGCTTGCTTACATTAGAAATTAAATTTGGCCTAGAACATGATGGAAGATAATTTTGAATATCATTTACCCAACAGCTGGGACTCAGCCTCTAAAAACATAAGTTCAGTTTTCACCAAAGCCTACAGCAGTATATTTCACTCCAAATCAATTCAGAATGGCAAGTAAGAATGCTAAATGAAGATAGCCACAAAATCTCTGTCACGAAGAGTGACTAATGAAGAATACAGAATCTGTTTGGTCTTCAAAACAACAAAAGCTTATTGACTATGGATATGATATCTGAATAAAAACACATAAATGTTTATTTTGGGGCTTGTTTCCTCAAGGTTCTGTCTTAAGTCCTTTGCAGGGTGTATGCTTACACAGAGAAACCATATTTGAGCCTGTATTTGTCTTGCTCCTTCTGCACCTACTACAGCCAGCCTGTATGCTCTGACTAGGATTTCTAAGTGCTATGACAGTAGAATAGGTAACAGTGTTCAGGTAATAGCTGGAATTCTTAAAATGCATTTTAAATATCAAACCCCAAACCTGTACCTAAATATTTTATATAAACCACAGAAATTTTCCCTGATGCTAGGTTGAAAAATCAATGAAGCAACAGGTAAAACCTAAACTGAGTAGGGATCCATAGAGAAAGCCAAAGAACACAGTCTTGGGATTATGTAATTCTACATAGATAGATGAGAATTCACACAGTTACAATTTGGCAAATAGGAGATAAGAAAGACAGCAGGTATCATTGCTGCCGTTTCAGTTATGGGGTGTCAAGCTCCATGTGTAAGCCAATATGGATCAATTATTGAATGAGGTCAAAATTAATATGTTCTTAACACTCTTTCCCTTTCCCGTCTGATGTTGTTTCCAGTGTTTCCAGATTTACTTTTGTTACTTTAAACATGACAAAGGGTCTGTTTCTTATTCACTATGATCTAAAGTATTTAAAGGATATCCATTACTTTATTCATCCATGTGTCTGCATTTTAAATATGCTCTCCCATATGCATTTGGCCTCAGAAGACATTATTGTCTCATAGTGACTATTCAATGTCATCTGAATAGACATTTTACATAGGTCCTGTTTAATACACACTACTGTGGAAGATACGTGCAGGGAACCAAAGAAATCTGGATATTTTTTTAATTTTATTTTTTTAGTTTGAACAGATGTTAGGTGGTCATTCAACCTTGTCACTTCTTCCTTATAAAATGCCATGTTAAAAGTAGCTCTGTAAGCCTCACTTTATGGAATACAGATACTTGCTTCCTCATTTTAGATGACAGGTCTGGGTTATTTGAGAAGATTGTCTCTAGTACTTCGCATATGGACACTGAATTAATGAGTAACTGGGGATACAGAGAAAGAAATGCCTTTACATGAAAAAATTAGAAAACATCCTGATTATCGTAATGTGTACAACCAAATAAAAGCAGCAATGAAAAAACCTTCACATTTTCAAAGAGGCACATTCGTGATATCACAGGTATTGCGCTGCACACTGTAAATGCAAAGCAGACTTTTATTTGCATCCTCATTATTTAAGATGTGAGTAACATGCATTTTCATTGCTTGGGCTGAGGGCAGTGATGTGCAGCTCATCAAGCAGTATTCATTTTGCCTTAACTTGGTATTCCTAGTCCCTTCAACCAGCTGAGAATCTTTTTATTATTAATAAAGTAATCTTTTTGTGCATCTTTGAAGTTTCCAGCTTTGCTATTTAATTATCTTCTAATTAACATACCCATTTTAAAAGTTTATTAGATTAAGCAGAGAAAGTAAGTAAAAGGTGTATGTTGTGGATTAAAAAAGTGAGTACGATGTGAGTAGCATTTAACATGATCTTTTTCGGAAGTCACTAATCAAAGGGAAGGACTGTGAAATGTGGCATAACTTCAATAATGACAGCCCAAATATGTATCAAACTTACAGTCCCATCAATGTATTTCAGGATTTCCTCTGAGATTGCTTCAGGAATAGGAAAACTTAATTAGCAGGCCATAGTCTTACAAAATTCCAGTGATGGACTGTTACTAGGGAATACAGGCTTGTTTTTCACCAAAATGTATATAAGCACATTTTGAGGTTGGTCGTGCCTTTCCTGCTGCCTCCCCCCTTCCTTCCTTCCATTGCAAGTGAGCTTCCATCGGGACCTGGGATACCAGAAAAAATATTGCAATAATTATTTGGTTTTGTGCTGCTGTCTTGTTGATCCATGTATCAGCAGAAAGACACATGTCAAAATATAACCTTTACCTTAGAGAATGATGCAGTGGCATTACTAGTGAAATTAATCTTTTCCATATTAATTGAAGAGTGGTACTTCCAACATTTGGCATAGAAAGTCGATAAAATATGATGTATTATATCGAAAGTAAAGATTAGTTTTATTTTTTTTTATTATGGAGCCAACCTCCCTTCCTTGCTGTCTCTTTCTATGTTGAGAAAGCTGATCTACATCTGTGTACTTATGTGAAAGCATTCATTATTTGAGAACGTAATGGAATTGAGTGTCAAGTTTTATCAGATATTACTATAATCTTTCACATCCTGATGAGCCCAAAAGACTAATAAACAAGGCAGGAAAGAAGCTAAAATAAAATTCAGATTTTGTCTAGTCAATGTTGTTAAAATGTGCAAAATAGCTTTTGTTCAGTAATGGGAGTAAATAGGGTACCTGCGTCCTGGTTGAATACTTGCAGTAATCCAAAAATGTATGCTGAGAACTCTTGAAATACAAGACTTGACTGCAGCATGAGATCAAGTGACAATTAATCCTGCTTTTGCTTGTGGGTGGAGTTGTCAGTATGGTTAGTGCTCTTTAGCAGCACTAAAGAGAGTAAAATGAATCCTCATTTGTGACATTGGCGGTATCACAAAGAGGGCTGATCTGAAGAGGATGAATATAAAATTCAGCAGTTCTGATGTTATATGAAGGCATCTTTTTCCCAACAGATACACTGGCAGATGGCATGAAACTTCTTCTATCTGAAAGCGTAATTATGGGGGTTTTATCTGGCATGAGTATCAATAGATGTAATAATACTTTCTATTGAATAGAAGGCACAATTTTTAGATAAAATGTAAGTTAGAGGTCTTTTTCTGCGTAATGGTCATATACAAAAGTAAGATTCTGTTTTCTCTGCAGAATAACACATGTTGATGACATGTAGCCTATCTCTGAATGGAAAAAAATAGAACTGGAAAAGATCAATGGGATGAACTTACTTTAAGTATATTTAGAGATGTAAGTAAGGAGAAAAGCTGACTGTGTTATAGGACACTGCTACAATGTGTGCATATGGCTTTTTTTAGTTAGTTCATGCATAAAGAGGAGCCTAGTTATGGTATCCCAAAATATAAGCTTACCCAAGAAGCAAGACAAAAATAGTTGTGCACATTGTTTTGATTGGAGCTATTTGATGGCACAGAGAGAATGCTAGCAGCTATAGATTTATCTATAGTCTAGTCCAGTCACAATGTGATGGTGACAGACGCATGATGTCTGAGATAACTACCTGTTAAGAAGTTACAAAAGTTAAAAAAAGAAAATGATACCCGTAATAGATTGTTTCATCTTTAACTTATCAAAAGGCAAAATCTCTTCTGCTAGGATTTTGGATCTCTATACTGGGGTTGGATTGAAGGCAAAGGAAACACATAGCTAAAATGAAAGGCTTTTAAATTTCTCCTCCTTTTTCTTTCAAAAGCGAGTCTCGGTGCTTTTTGACCTGCCTTTACTTGCATTCTAATGAAAATTTCAGTTGTGGTTGTTTAGTAATCTATGTGTTTACTCTTCTTTCAGTCTGAAATTGTAAATTACCAATAAAAATTTCACAAGCTAATTTTAAACAGGATTTATGTGGCAATTGATGGTTGGAGATGGCAGAGAAAGTCGAGCTTAGAGGGGACAGTGGAACATGAAGAGAATTACCTTTAAGTGTATCACAAGGGGAGAGCTGACAGTGGTTGTTGCGGATGAGGCATAATATGTCTACACAGCACTGCTGAAAAGAGCAAGAGAACCAAATCTAAGGTACTCCCTTGCCTCCAAATAAGCTAGAAAAACAAATATATTTTCATGATATGGCACTACTATGAATTATCTGCAGATTAGAATAGTTACCAGTAGACTGTGAAATACCATATTCCATGAATTGATAGCACAGAGGACTTGTGAACAGAGTTCCTTGGAGGAAAACTTCCCAAAGGAAATCCTGGCCGCAGTGAAATGGAAATAGTGGCTCCTTTGCGACTAATTTCTGGAAAAGTAATGTCTCCAAAAGTATTTATTACTGGCGATACTGTTGGAGGAGTGGAAACTGAGGAAAATCTGACTTAAATTCTATATATGCGGTTTCTTTCTCAATCTTGTATAGTTTCTGATCTTGTTATACAAGACTGTTTGTTTCCAATAATTTATTTTCATTTTGTTTGCAGAGATTATCTTGTCAGAAGATAATTTAGAAGAGATTGTCCCTAGCTTTGACTAGAATTGACCCAACCTGCTACTGCACAATGTTACTCTTTTTAGTAGACTACTAAGCTCTTTTTTTGTATTTCCATTTGCATTTTTCATGTTTTTACAATAACAGGCAATTCTACAACAACATGATCAGTTTCGCTGTCATATTTAGTACCCTTAGTAGCATTTGTTGAAGTGATTGCAAAACATACTCAAAGTTTTCAGTATGCAGGTTATTTGAAGAAATACTTATTTTTGATCTGCATGGAATATTGGTAAAGGAGTGGAAACATTAATAAGCTTCATAGAAGGATTTCCTGGGTTCATGCCACTGCTTTGAATATGACACAGTTTACTGGAAACTTAAAATGATTTTATAAATATTTAATTTATTCATTTATGCCAAAATGAAATACAAAAACCAGTCTTAACAGAATGTCCTTTCTTTCTTAAGCTTCTTTTTGATCATCTCTCATAAATATTATAGAATACTATAAATATGTATTGATTTAAAGTAATGTCAGAACATATAAAAAAACAGATGTTATTTCAGAAAAGTTTATATTTACCATCAGCCACCTTGGTCATGTCTTGTAAATTACCTGACATTGTATTTGAAATAGTTTGTATCCTGAAGTATTTTCAGGTGGCATGCTCATTAGAAGAAGCAAGTGATGCATCTTTCCTTGGGTCCTCTTTGTCCGAACTTCCTAATTCTTCTGTTGACCATGAAGCAAAAGTAGTTTGCTCAATAGGTGAAACGTGCTATTCATCAGCAATGACTATAAATACGACAAAAAAAGAAGGAAATGTAAAATAACTGGTACTGTTAGTAGGCTTATCTCAGGTAGCTGACTTAATTAAAATGAATTAAAATGGTAACTAAAGAAAGGGGAATAGATATATGAAGAACATAAATACCAATCAAATGTAGTATTTGCAATTTTGCAAAATGCATGAAATAGAATCAGGCAACTGAGTCATCCTGCTTTTTGGCCCATGAACCAAGTGTTGATTTATTTCTTATATTTTCTTAGTATCAGTGTGTGAGGTCATCTTCTGTTACACTGGTTCTGTAATCATGTACGGTAAACTTACTTTGGGATTTCTGTGGCCAGGATAAAATAGATTTTTTTCTGAACTGAAAACTACACTATTTACAATTAATTTTAAGAAACATTGTAGTTCAAGGCTCACCACATTAACATTCTCTCTGCAGTTAAAGAATTAATTAAATATGGCTTATTAAACAGCATGTATTCTAAAGATCACGGCACTTTTATACTTCCATGCTGAGCTCTAGAGTGGAGAGCTAAGTAATATAAACATGAAGTTTAATCAAAGCTTCTTGGTTAGATTAATACTGAAAAGATAGCACTTGGTATACCTGTTTTAAAACTATTTCTCTATATTAGAGAAAGGCTAAGTTATATTTTGAGTTTGGGCCTAAATCTGTGCTCCAGTCCAAACTACTCTCTGAACTCCCAATCTCCTGTCCAAACATTTTGGGCACAAACATTCTGTAAATTTTAAAGCCTCTAAAATGTTGGACATAAAGTGTTGCGTTTTTTTTAACATTGTTGATTTCTAAATGTTTGGGAATAAATGATCAGATTTCTGATTTCTAATCAGCAGTGAAAAATCAAATACTTGATTTATTTTGAAATGTGTTCTTAGAAGCTCTTTATATATAAAAATTATTGGTTCATTCTTTTACAAAGAATAGCATCTAGGAAAGATGTAACAAATTTTTATTTTATGAATTTTTTGAGAATTCTATGTTGCATTATCTGGTAATCTGTGATAGAGAGATAGTAAAGATGGGATGCCCTATTTTTAGGGCCATAGTTGTAATCTTCATTAAAAAAGCTTGTCTTGTATATGAATATCTGTATTTCAAATAACTGATCAGGGAGACATCTCAACTCATCTGAGCTGTATAGTGAAAAGACAAAGTAATAACTGATAAGAAAGCTAGGTGAAGAAACTGATTGGTACTGCTTTCTTGAAGTGGGTGAGGTCCTCATCAAATTGCTTTTTGAAAATAGATCTTTGGTAGTGAAATGTCAACCAAGATCAGTGGTTGCTCATATGGCTGTTTGGCATACTGTAGTTAAAAATCTGCATAGCAGTAGAAAAAGAAACTTGGTGAAATCATGATAGCATGGCAGTGAAAAAGGAGTATGCCACTGACTAGGGTATGACTGGAGTTAGCATTTCTAAAACATAGCATCATTTAGATTGGAGAAGATCCTTAAGATCATAGAGTTGAACTGTAAAATTACAGTTTAGAGAGGTATAATCTCAATCTCTATCTCTCTCTGGTCACCAAGAAATGAATAATTCCACATAATTGTGTTGATTTTTAGAGTAAAAAACAGGTTTATTCTGTGACTGGTATGCACAGAAGCTGTAAGATAAAATCACTACTATTTTATTTTCTGAAATAAACTGCCTCCTTATCCAAAACCAGAATTCTGACAACCTATTAAAAGTGACTGAAAACAAGCAAAAAGGAGCTGATACTGCAAGACAAAAGACAGGGTTTGGTGGTTTTTTTTCTCTCCTGTGTTGTGAAATCTCCTTCAGTGATCCATCTTCTAGTTCAAAAGGGCTTTACTAAGACTTTTTTAATGAGATACCTGAAATATGCATATTTCAGTACATTTAAGATTTCAACTAAGCCTTAGTCCCTTAAAAAAGTTCTTACTCAATCTTCTGCATTTACGCAGAAAATACCTGATTCAGGAAAAAGTGACAGTGATCAGTTTAATGCTACAGATATAGTAGGTGCAGCTGTAAATGGTCCCTTATTAACAATTTATTTAAATATTATAACAAATTTCTGTAGGGCAAACTACTTCCGCTGGGAAGGAGGAGGTACTTGGGGGAGGAATAAAAGAGTTGATAAACCGGAATTTAATTATATCAGCATTACCAAAGACCTTTAGTGTGCCAGAAAAACATAGAATATATTGGCCTTTTCTGTAAGCATAAATACAATGAGACAAATGTATTGTTATTAGACATTTTTTTGATGAAGCATACACATGAAATATATCTTAACAGTGTTCATTGTGTCATGAAGAAATCAAATAGTGAAAGTTAAAATGATGGTCCAAAGATAATTTTTAAGTTCACACAGAATAAAGCATGCAAGTCTAAATGCGAATAACCACTTCATACTAGGAAATGAGTATGTAGTAAAAAAGACTCAGATAGTTTACAAAACTTCTTTAAAGGGTCTGAATTTTCTTAGTATTAGAAAATGAAGGTGTTTGGGGTTTTCTGCAGTTTGTTAGAAAGAATTGGAATTTATTGCTTGAAATTAGACATTACCAGGTATGCAGAAAAAGGAAATATTTCCTTTTTTTTTAGTTAAAATAATTTTATATGATTTAATTTTCCAGTTATTCAAAAAATAGGCAGGTACTGGAATGTCCTCAATTATTCAGTAACAGTAAATAAGTCTTTAGAATCTTACTACTGAATATAAAGCTTAATGCAGATCAGTGTTATAGTTAGCAAAGCAGAATTTTGTGGGTTTTTTTTAAAGATAACCATAAATAGATAAATAATGTTGTAAAGAATGAAAACCATTGGAAGTACTGATTAGAGAACAGATACAGGTAAAAATAAGAGAAGAAAAATAAAGTTGAAAAAGATCTTGTGAAGAATGATTTATAGACAAAATAATTTTATAATAGTTTTAGGGAGGGCAGAATTTGAGTAATAGCTAGAGATTTGTGGATAGATTGGAGTGAGACAAAAGGCTTTTTGACGCAGTATTGTACTCCTAGTTTCCTTTGACTGTCGAAACAAAAATGAAACCTTCAGAGCCTCAAAAAGGAAAAATACAAAACAAAAGCTTTTGCAGGTTCTGTAGGGTTGAAATTGGGGCAAGGAGAGAATTTACCTCAAAGGACAAGTAATTATAAAAATGGAAGCTTTATCTTTAAATAGAAGCAGTTAAACTAACTGAATTGATTTCAAATAACTAAATTTAGAAGCACTGAGTATGACCAAACTTCAATTGTTCATGTTAATGCATATTAGTAAAGGTGATCCTTGCCACTGAGATTTCTTAAACCTCTTTGGAAAGCATCTGCTTGGCTGTAGTAACTGGCTGCTGCAACTTTTGTTAGGATATTAATGTCTTGTTCAGGTAAATTTTGGGGAAAGTGGTGTCTCCCAGAAATAGATGCTGTGTATGTCAGAGGTTTGTGGCTTTTGTGTTTGTTTGGTGGATTTTATTTCGTGTTTTTTTTTTTTTTTTTTTTTTTAAGTGTAGGAGTCATATAAGTAGTGTGGAGAGCAACATGAAACTACATTAATAAAGCTATTTAGAATGTCACCATGTGTGTCTGCCCTGCAGACAAAACAATTCTAAATCCTGCTGCTACATTTAATGTTCTTTCTCCCATCTCTTCCCTCAAAAAATGTTTAAGAAAAATTCCATCTTGTTTTTTATTGTTTTAACAGACTCATTAACAGCCATGATTATTTCACCTGTGTGTTATGTTGTCCCTTCCACTGTGCAGTAACAGACTGGTACCTTTTTCTTCATAGTAAATAATTATTTTTTAATCATTCCACAGATATCCCTGCCCTCCACCCTTTCTGCTGTGTCTCATTTAATACTACAATACATGCATTCAAGTTGAAATACTATTTAGTTTCATCAAATCGTCAATCTGTTTACTTGTTCTTACTGTTAAGATTGTCTTCCACCCTCACGTTCCAGTAATATCAGACTGATTCCTCAAATTCAGTTCGAGGGGGTTTTTTTTTGGTGTTTGTTTGTTTGTTTTTTAATTATTTTTCTGGCATACAGGATGCTTTTTTGGTTCATTCCAGTCCTAGTTCTAGATTCAAAAGTTTCCTTATTTCATCTTGCATGTCCCAGTACGTTGTCAGGTTTTTTTTTTCTTCTTGTCAGTTTGCAAGTTCTTCAGAATATACAGATTTTGTTTTGTACTGCTTTAAGTGTACTTTCAGTCAGTTGTAGTCAAGATAATAATGGACATCAATTTTCTACCACTAAGATTAGGCTAGAAATAGTTTGGTCTTGTAAAAAGCAGGGAGAAGTAATTGATGGTTGGGAACACACGTAAGAGAGAGGTCTGTGGAAGTGAAAGCTGCTTCCTGCTTTGAAAATCTCACATTTGCCTTAAAGGGTAGCTAGAAAATTAAGGCTGACTCAGTGGGGAAGAAAAGGTGCTCCAGTGGGTAAGAAGATATAAATAATGAAGTAGAACAAAGCAGAACAGGTATGAAATTGCTTTTTTCTGGGTAAGGGGAAAAAAAAATCAGTGGAAATGTTTCTATATGTTCAGGTTGGATTTTTTTGTTTTGGTTTGTTGTTTTTTTTTTTTCTCCCTTCTTTACTCCAAGATACAACATTTCACATATAAAACTACTTTTTACAGTCCCATAATGTCTGGATACATTGCCATCCAGTGCAAGTGCTTTGTCAGTGCTAGTCACAAGTTTGGGAGTGGTAAAATATAGTGCTGCTTCACCTATTGCCATTCCTACTGGTTTTGTGGAACAGAGAACTAAAATCTTGTTACACCTCCCTTCAGGCGGCTGAAAATAGCTAATTTGATAAAGTATGTTCCTGTTTACAAAGAAAGAAAAAAATACAATATTTTTGTTGTTGACTAAGACCGTAACTTTCCCAACATTTAAATTACTGTAGATGCAAAGTGGTTAAGATGTAGAAAATATGAATAAAAATACCTTCGTTTTTAAAAAATGCATCGAGTGAAATATATTATTGGAACCTGTAAATATTATGAAATACCAAAGGCAGAAACTGAAAATAGGCTCATAAATTTGAAATAGAATTTAAGTCTCATAAGCAATCTATATTTTCTTCATAGAAGTGATGGAGGTGTATGTGTGGGGGACATACCTTGACCATCAGTCAGTGTGTTATTCCAGGTCTGTACTAAATGGAAGCATAACTTAATATGTAATTAGAGGTTTTATTCATCCATTATGAGAATGGAACCACCTTTAAATTTTGTAGTAAGGACCAATGCTATTCACACAGATGACAAATACCAAACAGCCTGATAATTTTGGGTTGAGGATGTACAAGGAGTTTGTTTTGGAGGGGTTGGGGGTGTTCTACCCCCACCCTACCCTACATTGCAATAGTAGTAATATGGAGGTATATTTTTGCTAAACTTGACAGAATGAGAATTTATAAGGAATTTTTTTTTTTTAAATCAGCTTTTCAATTATATGATTTAATAGACATAATTGCTGTTTTTCTCCCACAATAAAGTTTCACTGAATGCAGTTTGCTTTTTTGTATAATTTTTGTAGGCAGATTGCAAGTCAATGCAAAAAGTAGATGATGTAAATTTTGTTTCTATTCCTAAAGTTACATTAACAGGAGGATTCCTAATGGAAATCTATGAAAATACTATGAAAACCCCAAATAATCTTTTAACTGCTTTGTCAATTTGAGATTTGCTGACTATCTAAACATAGATAAATAATGTATATGGTAATGTCATTAATTTTTTGCCATTCATTGAAAATCAGCATAAAAGAACTCTATATTTTTTTAAGTTGTCATACATTTATCCAATTTTGTTATGCCAGTTTCTGTTGGAAACAGGTATAGGGTGACTGTAAAATGTTATCTTTCATCTGGATGAAAGCAGGTTTGATTCTGTGAATAACACTGGAGATCCTAGCTAGCAGTTTCTCAGTAGGTTTTCTATCATTTTATTAAGGAGGTAAATATTTTCTGGATGGAAATATCAAAAGATTTAAGTGAAGGTATGTGTAAGATTTTTCAGATAACCTCTGGAATATAGAGAGCTCCTTTGTCTAAGTCCAATTAACTGGACCGCAAATGCATCCAGAAAATGTATTCAAAAGTAGTTTTGTTTATTTGCATGATTTTTTGATTGCATAAATACATGCTAGACTTTTAAAAATACTTTGCAATTAGATGTTATTTATTGTTACAGACTTTGCTGGAAGACTTCTTAATAATATTAAAAGCAATAACTTAAGGGCTATAATCTAAAATTTCTAAAAGGTACTTAAGCAATTAACTTGCATTAATATTCAGCTGAGCTACAGAAAGGGTGAAGCTTTCAGAATGCCAGTATATTCAAAGAAAGCTGATGTTTGTCAGGTGCTTCAAGTAATTTTATTGAAATAGTAGAGTAATAGCACAAAACAGAATAAGGAGTATTTTTCACACTGATAGTCTTGTCAGATTAAAGACCCAGCTCTCCAGCTGTGCAAGTCTTTGCATGAGCAGTGCTGAAGCGATGAACAGGAACGATATACAAAAAAAGCACTTTCTAAAAGGAAAAAAGAAAAAACCAAAAAACATGTTTTGTGTCCTCAAGCTCATTTATATAACCTTACCTTATTCCTTTTTTGCTCATTAGTGCCAATCTGGAAGCTTCTAATAGCCTTTTCATGTAAACAATCACAGATTCTACAGCTCAAATAAAGCCAGCAGTAGGTGATGATACCTAAATGTTACTGTTTCTAAATCTAAAATGCACATTTAACTACACTAGCAAGCAATTTATTTTTTTAAAACTGATCTCTCCGAGATATGTCTTCCTGTATTTTTTTTTCTTCACCTTAGAAACTTGTAGTCTCCAAGAAAATAAACTTTAAAAAAGTTTTTCTTTTTTTTTTTTATAGGAGGTAGAATTAATAAATGTTTTTAAGCAAAGTTTTTACTTTATTTAGCTATCACTTTGTAATTAGATTGTTGCAAAAGGCTTGAAAATTGAGCAAGATTTCCTGACCAGTACTCTCTCACCAAAACCAGTTTATTTAAATCATATAACTTGTAAAAATCTGGAATATATTTGGAGTTTCTTCTATTTAATATTTAGAAATAAAGTTTAATTATTTTTTTTTTTTTACATCCTCAGTTTCTCCTTTTTTGTGACTTAAGCCATATGATTTTTTTTTCCAGTTTTTTTATACTTTATTGTGGTACTGAAAAATTTCTGAAACTCTTGTGTTTGGAAGTATTGAAAAAATGTATTTTTATAAATGAATTGTTAATATTAAAAGAACAAATCAAAATATATGGGAGAGTTAAATGCAGGAGAGATATAATGCCAAGAATTAGACATTCTAACGTTGCTTTTTCATTGGTGGTGGTTGGTTGGTTACTTTTAGCAAATACAAAAAAAAACCTTGAAGATTTATGAATTAAAAACAAAATTTCAGAATTTGCAGTAAAAATGTTATCCAGTTCATTTGAGCCCAGTGTCTGGGCTTTTCAGCAAGGTTCATATGATTGTGAAATTGCAGGTGATAAGGAAAAATATGGACCCAAAGTCTGGAAAAGATGTGGAAGAAATGATGTGTTTGTTATGTCATCCTTCTATCTTACCTGTCTGAAAGAGCCTTCCAAAAATTGGCAGGGAAACTGGGAAAACTTCATGCATAAGATTAAGGTTTTTCTCATTATTTTGTACTTTTTTTTTTAAATTGTACACTTTTGGAGCGAAATTATAGCTGAGTGTCTGGAGGATATCTTTTTTGTTATGTTTCAGATTTTTCCACTTAAGAGTATGTGGGAAGGCAAATCCCAACTATTTCAAGGATTTGGGTTGTAACTAAACTTAAATATGTATGAAATGTGCATGAAATAAATTTCTGACAATGATTTCTACTTGGCTAATATAAAGCTACAACTTGATACTATCATGTGCCAAATTTTTCACTTGTTTTATAATGGTGTAAAAAACTGTATTTTAAAAAATTTTTTTGGATGAAGAGAATTAATTTTCTCTATCAGGCCAGTAAATACATTACAGTGTAAATATATAAATTATCCTTAGAAGCCTTATGTGTTAATGACCTGTTGAAATAGGTGAAATGATTCATACAAAAATTAGGGTTAGTAATGAAGCTAACTTATTAAATATATCGCTGCCTAATTTTCTGTAGCTTAGACATGTTTCATTCATTTTATGTACTTACGTATTTTCAAGTGTGTAGTACTACTTCCATTTATCCTAAGTCTCATCAAGAATTGCAACATCCTTAGAGCATTTTTAACCCAGCGGGTCAGAGCATGCTTTCTTTTTTTTTTTTTTTTTTTCCCCAAACATTTACATAGATATATTTTACAGTAGATTAGTCAAAATCCATCATTTTATAAAATAACATCAGGAATATTGTGATTGTAACTGAGTTTGTCAGGCAATGCAGAGTGGAATAAGAATATAGAACACCACATTTGTAAGCAAAACTCCATGTAATTTTTTTTTCAGAATTTAATGTCAAAATAACTGTAAAAATCCATCTACTTGAAAACAGTAAATGTCATCATTCACTTATGTACTAACATGAATATTTAGTAAGGATAATTTCCAGTTGTTCACTATTCAGTTGCTGATCACTTGGCGTACAAAAATGCTTAATCCTGTAGTCTCTAGGTATGTTTTGTAGTTGCAATTACACTTCTATAGATTTGATAGACAGACAGTAACTTGGAGAAATTAAGACTTGAGAGAGAGTGACCTTCATTGTAGGAAAGAATGGATGATACATCCTTAAAAGTCAAAAGCCTGAACAATTTTGTTGTGCATAATGTATGAATGGCCATTCACAACCTTACAAGACTCAGCGCAACTGTTGTCTTCCTGCTTATGCCAAAAATGAGCCTGCAAGACAATATTTGGTCAATACATGCTTCTGTATTATGTTAAAAAACACAGAAGAGTTCTTTTTTACTTTAAAATAAGGGAAGACAGAAATGTGATAGTGAGTGGATGAGTACATGAATCCTTCAGCACTTGTGCCCTTCTGAGATTCTTTTCTGTTGTATTTTTCACTTGAGAGTTGCCCAATCCAGGATGCCAGGCTGAATATCTCTGGTTGGTTTGCCACTGAATCCATACTTCTCTAGTTTTGCAGAAATTAATTTTGGTAGAGAGTGTTATCTTTGTTTTGGTTATTGTTGCAAGAGAATTTAGGGTGGTCATAGAATGCTTGTTTATAACAATGTATGGTACTAGGATTTTAACAAGAATGATAAAGTATTTACCTTAATTTGTAGGTCTGCTCTTGCATATAATTATTATCACCCTCAAACTGCAATCCTAGTTTGTCTGGCAGTGTAGGTAGTGGCTAACAAAATGCTCATAGTGGAAACAATGGATTTTTTTTTAGTCTTACAAACTGTCAGTCCTTAAATGTTAGTTTAAAACCAACCAACCTTTCAACTTTACAATGACTGCAGAAATCTGTGGAAATCATGAACACCTGAAAAGCATAAAGTGAATAGAATAACTGGCTGTCTTTTTAAATGTTCTCTAGGACAGTATTTTACCATGATTTCTATATAGAATTTGGAATTTTCCATTTTTCCTATTTAATATTGTTTTCTAGGAACCTGCATATTCTTCTTACAGCAGAAACATAGTAAAGGAAACGCAGGCCTAGACTTTGTTTTGTGCACTGAAAGAAGCTCATTCAGTTTCTACGCTGTGGCATACCCTTTTTGTTGCTGTGTGACCTGAGCCTGAACATAAGCCTGAAATAACTTCCATAATGTTGTCTTGATTCTTTCTTATTCTATTTTATTTTTTTAAAGATGCAGGCTGTTAATATTGATTTATTTTCAGGATCAAAGCCTGAACATAAGCCTGAAATAACTTCCATAATGTTGTCTTGATTCTTTCTTATTCTATTTTATTTTTTTAAAGATGCAGGCTGTTAATATTGATTTATTTTCAGGAAAAGTCTCAATTCATGATTTCGATAGTTCTTTTCTAAATTTAAAATGGACATTATGATCAAAAGTTTGAAATTATTAGGGTACAGTATTTTTTTTTCTCTACTTGTCAGACCATTCACAATAGAAAATCACTGTAATGGCTATTTGTGACAGCTACTCTGAATAGCTGCTTTCTGACATAAGTAATAACAGTTGAAAACTACCCATATAAATTATTCTCAAAGCTAATCTATTTTTATGCTAATGTATTTTACATGAGAAACAACTATAAAATTTAAGTCCCAAAATAGTAATGCTTCTGAAGGCCCAGGTATCATTATCAATTGTTAGTGCTTAAATCGATAACTTATTAGAATACTAAAGAGGGATGTACACTTAAAGTTTTCATTTTGTAACTTACGGCAAATATACATAGGTGAGAGGGGAAAAATCATTTGTCTTGTGCTGTCTTAGAGTTGTATAAATGTTTTATTTACTGAATCCTAAAAGTGGAAGTAAAAGTTCTATTTCTCATCTTTTCTAAATTATGAAGACAGACTTTCATTTATTCCATGTCTCTAATTCCAGGATAAATGGCATCTAAAGTAGAATTTATATTCTTTTCACACACTGTCCTTTCTAACTAGTTACTGCACCTCTCTAGCTACTGAATTTTGAAAAAAATATGCTCTGGATTAAAATAAAACTGATTCTATTTTTTGAGGTGTTGTTTTCTTTAACTGTGATTGTAATGGGGTTTTTCACCTGTTGTGGTACAAGTTTGGGTTACCTTTTTTGTTGCTTTAGATTTACACAGGCCTTTTGGAAAAGGTATGAATTGCAGTTGAATAAGAAAGGGTGGTTTTTTTAACTATCAATGAAAGGAACTAGATATTAACTTTTCCGAATTATTTAAATGATAGTTTGAGTACATGCCTTTGGTTAATTTATAAATGAAGTATTTCTGTGCTTTTAGTAAATTCTATATAATTTATCTAGGGTTTTTATTATTCTTAGGGTCATGTATTGCATTTCAGAGTAGTAGAGCTTGACAGAGATTGCCACTTCAGTTTTAAAAGTAGCAAAGCATTTAATTTTCACATTAGAATTAAGGTCTTTAAAAGGTAAGCATCTTCACATGAGAACTGTTGCTTAAAATTTTGAAGTATACTTTAAGAAAGACGTGAAGCTTATGTTACCTGAACAATACAGAGAACTAATGTCACTGGAAATATTATTGTAATATTACTGAGATGGTGCTTGATTTCAGCCAACTTGCCTGTAATGAGAAATCAAATATTGTCCTTTTTTAGCATTAAAATAGAAGCTGATACCATTCAGATCTGTCTGCAGAGAGCTTTGAAAGTAGTATTGATCATACTTAGACAGGAATAATGATTATTTTTTTTTCATTTTTGTTTCTCTAGAACACATACTGTCAAGTGTGTTTTGATATAAATATAAAACAAAAACTCAACAAGCAAGAAAATAGTTGTGTTTTGTTGTTTGTGAAGATGGAAAGGAGTTGAGGCAAGATAATAGATTCCTCTATGATCTGTAATTCTACCTCAACAAGGAAGAAAGTATACGGAATTGATTGATGGGCAATTGTCTGTCTTCTGGACTCTGACATAAACAGTCACAAGTAATTTTTGCTCTACATTTTGACAAAACCCATAAACATATTTCCAGAAGAAATGATGTATCTAGCTACACAAACTCAATTTTGGAGTTGCATTTATTATGGTATCGTGTTTTAAAGTGATCAAAGCAATTTTGTTTCTGACTAAATTCTGAATAAAGGTTAGTAACTATGGATTGTGGCTGTACAAAAACAGCTTGAAGGACTGAAAGACTAGTACTGCAGGATGTTTGTGCTACTGCTGTTGGTGTATGAACATCTACCAACCAGCTTAGAGTCATGAAGAGAGGCTTAGGAAAGTTGCCATGTATGTAACTTAGACTTGGGGTTTGCTATATACGTTGGTTTCTTTGCAACAGTTTTGGTCTGTGTTTTTGATGTGGTGTGACTGGTAGCTAGAGAATTATCCTTGTCAGTGCCCACAGTGGGATTCTAGTGTGCCAAAATGGTGGGTTTGCCTGTAACTTGAATTTTTCACTGTTGTTTTCTTGACTGGATTGAGAGATGTCAACAAGAGAAGGCAAACTAGTTTAAAATCTGTTTTCTGGTTTAGTGAGTATGGATCTGGCTTATATTGGATATCTGTAAACCAGGTAAATGAGTGGATGTATTTTTTAGGCAATATTAACTATTCACTTAGCTGGCTCAGTCGGGTGGGTTACTGTTATAGAAATACAAATGTTTTATATATTGAGTGCACATATTCATTGCATTGCTGAAGTTCTAGCAGATACTGTGAACAGTGAGACCTATGTGGCAGCTAAAAGGTGGTAACAGCCCAGTTCCCATGTAAACCATGATCTCAGTAGTGGGGGAGGAAGTGTATGTTAACAGAGATCACACCTTTGATCATGTAATCTGTACAGAGGGCTTCTGCAAATCTCTTGGATACCAGTTGTATTGTTGATTGTTTCTGTGATTGTTTCTTGTTCTGCCGATATGGTACGTCAGTCTGGCTCTTTCAAGCAAAACATTGTTGGCATCTAGTCTGGTCTGTGACTTATGGTTCCTTTTTTTGAGGTTTTAGTATGAATTAGAAAACATCCTCAGTCTGATGATAGCTACATCAACGCATTCAGGCGAAAACACAGAAAAGATATAAGAAACGTTGGGGATTTTGTGCAGTCGGGATATGAGTTCTCATTCATTTAGCCATTCCAAGACAAACCAGAACTGAGTAACAAGCTTGAAAAATGTATTGCCGGAAAAAATGTATTGCTTTAGAAAACTTTCCTGGGGGACTATTTGCTATGTACTGCTATTGACAATAGCACAGTTTAATAAAAGATATAATTGATTTGTTACTGGTAAAGAAAACAGCATATATTGCAGTTTCAAGATAGTGGAAGAAATGTATCTCTTAGTAGCATCTGCATGAGTCAGTTACACAGATGTCAGAGAGTCATTTACATACACAGGGTGTTTCTCTAGAAGGTGCTAGCAACGCTAAACAACATATAAAAGCTCATGATTAAAGACAGGGATGCTGAATCCTCTAATGCAGAATACTTACATAGGGTAAGGAATAAACACTGATTATAGGAAGTCTTCCTTTTACTGTCCCAGTTGATTACATGTTGGAAGCTCCCTCCAACAAAAGATACATCCTTTACCAAGTTGTGGAAAGTTGTTGAACTTGTTTTCTTCACAATTTTCAGCAATTGCATTACTGTTGTCTTAAATGGAATTTATAACAAACTCAAAAACAAAGCAAATTTGCTTAAATAGTCTTGAAAATGTTGTTAACTTTAACATACAGTAATCTGTGCACAGAGAATTTTAAACTATACCTGGCTTCTTTCCTGTAATACCAGCATTTTTCTGGAGATTTTTTGTGTTGGAGTGGGTTTTCAAGGGTTTTTGTTGGGGGTGGGTTAGGTTTTTTTGTTTGTTTAGGTTTGGTTTTGTGGGGTTTTTTTAACTACATTTGCTTTACTGTAGGCTTCAGAATTTTTTTGACTAGAAGTGTCGCCATGTACTTACTGCAGAGGTTGAGCTGAAGCTCTTTGCTATACTGTGCATACATAGAATAGTCATCTGATAGAAAGTTCTATGCTGAAGGACCAGTACTATTAACTTTGAGATTTAAGTCAGCCTATAATGAAGTCTGAGATGAGCTGGAAGTAAGCATTTAAAATGCTAAACATTTAGAAATGTTTAACATTTATGAGCCGTTTCCTAAACAGCTGATGGCTTTGTGTCATACTACAAAAACAGATGTGAGGCAGCAGAAACTGTGGCAACCTTCAATCTTTCATCATAAGATGATATTTCCTGGCTGGAAGCTTTAGGAAGTATATTGAGGCTGAAGTAGAAAAGCTTCAAATCGACAAAGAGTTCCTAAAGTAACTGAACTGAACTTTGATAGTAAACTATACCATCACAAAGGTCTGAAAGTATTAAAGTTCAGATTATTGGTATTGTGGTTCAAGTTACTGTGTTCAAATTAAATGTGGGAGATGGCACTTAACTATGATATGGGAAGCTAGTCAGAGGAGGAGTTAGATTTGCTTGGAAGAGCCCAAGTGGGGAAGTTAATACTCAATGAAACATGCTAATTCCTGCAAATTAATTCAGTATAATGCACAGATGTGCATAGAAAAAGGAAAAAAAAAAAGGCCAGCCATGTTCTTTTATATTTGAATCAAGACCTGAAATTTTACAGTGAATATTAATGTATCTGATTTTGGGGGGCTTTTTTACAATTCTGATTTACCTGATGAACGTCTTCCACCAGATTTTTCTCTTAATTGTTAGCTGTACTGTGAATCATGTATCATTCTCGTAAAAAACACAGGAGATAACAGCAAGCAATTTCTGACACAATTGCTTTCATATGGTCAATTTTAAATTCAGGCAGCATGTATTCTTAAGTTTGAAGAATATTTATACCTTTTATACCAATTTTAAAATTACTTGGTCTGCTGAAATTTGCTACTTGCTGATCAGTTCTGCTTTTATGATTAAACAATTCAGTTATGAAAATTTCAAAACTTTCATTCTCATGACTTACTATTTAGTTCTACTTGTGAACTTTTGTGAACTTTCACACTGATGTAACTTGAGTGAAGAAAAAAATCGTCCATCCTCAAATTCTAATCCTCTGTATAGGATTTAATGTGCTACAAAAAGGTTTAAGAGGTTAATTACTGGTCAGCTTATTGCAAGTGTCACACAGATTAATATCCAAAGCTGGATTCTGTAATCAAAAAAACCCTAAGATTTGGGGTCCTAGATAAGGACAAAGAGAAGTAGGGGCATTTGTGGTCAAAAGATGGCACATTTTCTGCTTTAATTAGGGTTTTGTAGCTTTACTTTTTTATGATTGAAGTCTCAGAAGTAGCCTATGCTATTAATTATTTAAATTTAAAAGTATTTATGATAGGGAGAAAGAATATACAAACACTCATATTCAAGGGTATAATTAATACAGGCTGTTGTATGTTTTGCATAGAAGTAAATCTCTAGTAATCATATTCTTAATTATACTTTATAATAGCCTCAGTAACTAATGATTAACATTAAATAACCTATTGTAATGCAATTTCATGAATTTTAAGCTTTCCTTTTGGTTGCATCAGTTCTGATACCTATTTCTGTCCATGTATTTATATACAGTTTTTCTTCAAAGTGTTAATCTTAAAGGAGGTTTGAGTGCAAGTAGTTCTGTGCAATTCAGTGTTTTGTTACTCTAGTCCAGATCTAATATCTGCCACTTTTATTTACTGATATCCGATATAGTTTATAACGTGATTTTTGTGTGTTCCCTTTCTGTACTTTCCTTCATTAAACAGAAGTTCTTGTAGTGTAGCCTAATCACAGAGTGAATAAACCAGATGAAATTATGTTGCTGAGTGCCACTTCACTAGTTCAGTGTTCTTGATGGAGAGCTATGTATAATAAACAGGAAAAGCAGGTCAATGTGATTGCCAACACACTCTGACGGTGTTTGAATAGAGAATTTTATCATCAAAACATTGGAAATAAAGGGAATAAGTCTTAGCTAGAATTAGCTAGAAATAGCTTACTTCATATCCTCTCTGCATTACCCATAGGAATTCTTTCTGGTAAGCCAGAAAAATATATTTAAATTATCACACTTACTTGGTAATTTGTTTCTGTTCTAAATTTATTTCTGGGGTTGCTGGAATAGCTAGTCTGTACCTGTAAGAAGCAAAAAGGAGTATTGCTTGTCAGTATAAATTCAGACTGCTGTTTGCTCATTCTTAAGCAAATGAACATGAAAACCAGAACGGAAACTTGTGCTTGGCTATAGTTGCTGTATGTCTGATAAGTACGAGTTTCAAAATCATGGATCAGCTACTGGAATCTACTGGATTTTCTTTCAATTACAATGTCATGCGTGACACAGTTGCCCTGCAGTTAGGTGCTGTAATGCTAATAGTTTTGCCATTGACATTAGAAATCAAAGCCAGGCTTTACCTGCTACATCACCTGCAGTGCGTGGGAAAAGAAGGCACCTTGGGCCGGAACCCAGGCATGTGCAATGGGTGACCTGGGGCTGCCTGCTGCCAGGCTCTGAACGTGATGTGGGATGGTTGTACAAGCCACGTTTCTAAGTGTTTGTGGGAGGCTAGTATTTCCTATGGATGTGTAGCTTAGTATGTAGCCTAAATATATGTAATGTTAGTTCAATTTTATGATTAATTAAATCTCATCAGAAAAAAAAATATCAGCTGTTTGTTAGTAAAAAAATTGTGGTATTACAATTTAATGATTTCATTATTACTCTAATAGCTGCTTTCCCACAATTTTGTCTCATTAATGTTGATGTAATCTGCTCATCTCATTTGCCTTTTTATTTTCACAAACTTTAGACTTTTTTGGCCCTTCTTCTTACAGAATTCCCAAATCTTTCACACATGCTTTATATCACATCTGCATATCATCAGAATCTGTATTAATGTTTTGAAGTGCTTCGTACAGTTTTCTTTAGTAGTATCCATGCCCACTAAAACTTTTAAATTTCACTTAACAATGAAGAGTTAAACACCTTTGCAATAACTTCTGAGACTCATATCATTTTACTATTTTAAGTTGTCATGCTGCTGTTTTATGATTACTGTCTCTTCTATACAATTAACAAGTGTTATGCTTCTAGTCTAGTTTAAGACAAGAGTTATAATTTTTCTAAGTTGTGTTCATAAAGACTTTAACTTGCATAAACGAGGTTTTTAGATTGAATGTGTGTGTAGTTCTCTCTATATTAACATACATATAAATGCTAATTTCCTGGACTACAAAAACTTTGTTTGCTTGTGCTTAAGCAAGGGGTATAGAACATGATTGCCTGCACCTAGAAAGCAGGTTACAGTTTGTATTTCATTGATCAGTTCACCTTTATCTGATGGAGGAAAATATAAAATAGTTCAAAAATTTGTAAAATAAGTCATATTTTTAATTCATTTCTGGGTCATGAAATGATTTACATGAGGGCAGAATCTTGAAATGCCTATAGAAAAGGTTATGGAAAAAGTTTTAGGTACTGTAACGATATTCAGTCTATTCCTACGAATCGTATTCCTTTTTATGATTCTCATTCTTTTATTTGATGAACAATATATATGTAGCTTGCAATGGAGTTTATGTGGGTTTGATTTAGTTTTCTATTTAGTTTTCTTATGTTCAGACATTATTCTTCAGTTCTACAAAGATAAGACAGGAAGACTCCATAACAGCAGAGTAACAAATTAAGTCTCTTCCCTGCTTTTTTCAATTCAGTAATATAATTCCGTTGTCATTGCTTGAAGTCTAGGAACCAAGTATTTATCACCTTATCAGGAAAACCTCTGCATTTTAGCTTCTATTCAGATGTCTAATGAAAATCTTGTGGAAGTTAATAAAAACCATTTGGATAAGCCTCTGTTTTTAATAGCTTCATCTGCTGATGCACTTTTGGATGCTTTTACTAGTAAAAAGCTACACCTAGAATGTTCTTCCACCACCACCTTTAAGCTGCAATAGTTGATGCATTTCTGTTGGTGAATTGTTGGTGAATCTGCTGTGTTTCTGTGGGCTTTCATCTGGGTTTGGAAAGTTAAATTCCTGACCTGCTAAAGGAACGTCAGTTCCCACCAAATACACATTTGCTAGAATTTGGCAAGACCTTACTGATTTTAACCATGCTGCCATTGTTAAGAACCCAGTAAGGTGATGGCACTCAAAGTAGGAAAACTGACTGGGTACTCTGGATGCCAAAAGCTGCCTCAGTCAAGCCTGTGCTGGTTTGCTTGCTTGCTGCATTCCTGTCTGTCAGTGAAGACAACTTATAGGCAGATATGCAACCACCCTACTAGTATGTAGGTATCTTGTGCCCTATCCATAACACAGTGATTGAGATATTGATCCTAGAAGTTTGAATTTAAACACAAACTCTGAATTAGACAATGAAAAGATTTAAAACATCTTCCTGCATTTCTAATGTCAGTGTTACTGAGTGAAGGCTAATAGATGAAAAACAGGGTATTCAAAGACTCTTCCAGTAAACCACATAATCCATACTCATGGATCCATGAGCTACGGTCTTTCTAGCAAGTTCTGTTCTGTTCTGGCTGCATGTCGTGGTTTAACCCCAGGCAATAACTTTAAGAGCAGAGAAATCAGCATTGGGGCCAGTGGGTATTAAACCAAAACAATGAATACATACAACAATTTCATCTAACACACTCTAGTTATACCTGTCTTTATCTCAAACCTTTGTGCCCCACGTTGGGTGCCAAAAAGGACTGTCGTGGTTTAATCCTGGCTGGTGACTTAGTACCACACAGCTGCTTGCTCACTCTCCCCCTGCCCCCTAGAGGGATGAGGAGAATCAGGGAGGAATGTAAAACTTAAGGTTTGAGATAAGAACAATTTAATAATTGAAATAAAATAAAATCAACAACAATAATAATAACAAAAATAATTATAATGGAAAGGAGGGAGAAGAGGAGATGAATTAATTCCAAATGGAAGGGAGAAAAGAAAACAAGTGATGCAAAATACACTTGCTCACCACCTGCTGATCAATGCCCAGCCAGTCCCCTGAGCAGTGATTGGCAGGCCCTGGCTAACTCCCCTGCCCCCCCTCCTTCCCTCCAAGTTTATATACCAAGCATGACATCCCATAGTATGGAATATCCCTTTGTCTAGTTCAGGTCAGCTGTCTGGCCTGTATCTCCTCACAATTTCTTGTGCCCTTCCAGCCTTCTCGCTGGCAAGGCCTGAGAAACTGAAAAATCCTTGACTTAGTATATGCATTATCTAGAAACAACTAAAACCATCAGTGTGCCATCAACATTGTTCTCACATAAAATCCAAAACACAGCACTACACCAGCTGCTAAGAAGAAAATTAACTCTATCCCAGTTGAAACCAGGACACTGCATCATTTCTTATTTCACCTGTTCCTCAGTTCAGCAAAGCAGGTGAAATTGTCCTCAAGCCTTCCTGCTCCAAAACGGAGCTTAAGAGACAGGGATGAAGAGAAGGAAGACTCAAATTGCATTCACACAAGCTTAGCAAATTCATGGAACAAGTTGTGAAGACCTAGATGAAATTTGCATTGTAACATATCAGGTAATAAAAATATGTATTCTGCATTGCAGTTTCAATGTTGAATTATTACTGGATTGATTGATAAGTGATTCAAAATGTGTGTTTTTTCAGAAAATGTTTGAATGAGGGGTAACTGCAAGATATCTTCAGTCAGTGAGAATTGCAGATAATGAAAACAAGTTCAGAACAGGAGTTGAAAAGTTTGTATGGAGTAAAGAAAATGAAACCTACAGAAGGGATATTCAGCATACAATACAGTTGAAGTGAAAGCAAAAGATAATCAGGGTAGAACAGTTAGAAAGATCTGAGGAAGACTGATAAAGTCTGTGAGAAGTCATGACAGTCTGTTCTCTAGAGATTCCCAGCAAAGTGTGTAAACAAATATGTTTGGATGCGTTAGGGTAAAAAAAAAATACCCAAATTTGTAAGATCATATGGGAGTCTGTTCTTATATTGCTGTCACTGAGTCTCTCCGCCTGCATTATGATGGCCGCAAAGAAGTGGGACAGTGGTGGGAAAGCAACTTTCCTTTTTTCCCTGACCTTCAGTTACTTTATTCATCCGTGAAAGGTCTGTAAAGGACAGAAATGTGAAGATCTCGGATATGATTAAAATGAAAAGCAGCTGTTACATTTCTAAATAAGAATTCAAAGTCATAAGCACACTGCAGTTTCTTATTTGTTTATTCCTATATTTTATATACTGTTTCTATACATTTACTGTATAGTGTACTGTGCATACAATATATTTATATGTAAATATGTGTTTTATATAAATTAAATTTGTATATTCCTTCAGTACTTAGGAATATCTTAAACTTACTTTAAGGTGTATTGGGGATAATAATGTCTTTTTCCTGCTGTTCTGATTTATTCCACTGTTCAGATTCATTAGTATAATTCCAAGCATTTATCACAAGATGTCTGTGCTGAGAAAAGCTTAATTTATTTGGGTGGTTTATATTTTGTTGTTGGACAGTGAGTGACACTTCCAGAGGGCAGTTCATCCCAACTTAGAGCTGATTTACCATGTCAAGATGCTTATCTTTTGCTACTATAACAGAGAAGGCTCTAGATAAATAGGCCGCCCACCTGAGACTCATTTAAATGACTGAATTGCACTGCTGAGTTAGATGGTAGTGTAGCTGGTGTGTGTGTGTATTGGTCTGGGGTGTTTTTTCTTTGTTTGCAGAGTTCTCCCCCTCCCCCCAGCCAAGAGATATACTGAAAAGGTCTGGGTAATCATGTGGCTGCCTGCTTATTGTATGTTGTACATATTGCTGAGTATACTTTCACTGCTTGTTGATTAGCACAAATCAGGAGCAGAACAGCTTTGCACTTGTGTCTTGAGCAACTGGAAAAAATATATCCTTTATCTCTTAAATTCCCCTAAGAGCTAAGCTTGGCTCTTCTGTATTGATGGGGATGCAGCTAACGCTGCAATACAAAGCAACAGAAGATTCAGTAATAATTGATATATTTTATACTAGATAGTTGGTGATTAGTATTATTTATTTATAAGTTGTAAATTTGCCTTTTAATTATGTACACTGAGAAAACTGAATAATATTACAAGTAGGTAAAGAAAATGAACACTGAATGAAGAGTTGCCAGCTTTTAATTATGCAAATGAGCATGACTGCAGAAGAATTTAGTAATCTTTTTGTGCTTAGAATTGCAAATCTATCTCCACAACTGTGTTTAGAACAAATTAAACTGGATTTGTGTAACCTCTTTTCTGTAGATCTTTGCAGTTAATAAGATTGAGCAGAAGTATCAGTAGTCTTAAGAGACTGTACATAATGCGCAGTGGGTCAGTGTAGTAGAACTGAAATATTACTACCAATATTCATCTTGTAGGCGATCCTGTTATATTGTATTACACTACTCAAGAAACAGCAGTTACCTATTTTCCTGATTTGTTTACATTATTTTATATTTTTATTAAATGTTCTATTAACTTTTTATAGCTGCATATTTTTATAATCTCTTCCTGCTGTGGAGCTCAGTTGGATATCTAAGTGCTATGGCTCTTCCCAAGTGGTCTGTTTTTCATAGTCTCTCCTGCTCTTGCAATACCCTAGATTATTTTCCTAGGGTGACATTTTTTTTGGTGGTGGTGGGTTTTTTTGTTTGTTTGTTTTTGTTTAATTCTAAAGCCTGGTGCTATTCTTGCTGGCAGAGTCCTTAACACTCTGGCACTGATTCAAAGAGTAGAGAGTACTGAAAGAACAGGTTAATTTATAGTCCCTTCACATCACCCTAAAAACATATCTGAACTTCAGTAATGCTGGTAGGCAGCAGGCAGTATATTTTTAAAACTCATTGGGAAAAAAAGAAGGAATTAAAAGCCTTGAAAAATATTATTATGACAGAGTACTACATGATAAATGAGGTGCATTTAGGATGTTGTACACTAAACGGTGAATATTTTTTCCTAACCAGGGAAAGAGCTGGGATTTAGGCGAGAAAGCATTGTCCATCACTGTCCAGCTTGATTGAGCTTTCCTGTTTTTATAGAGAACTCTTGAATTTCCAAGTATAAAAGTCAAATTATGCCATACAAAACACTACATAGGGACATAATTCTTCCTCAACACTGAAAAACAGGCATATAGAGATGATTAATGGAGATAATCTACCAGCTATCCACATCCAGAAATATTATTTCTCATGTTTCAGTGATTTATGTATGCTACACGAAAAGGACTGATATGAGACCTTGCATAACATTGCATGATATTAACATTTTGTAAATGCTTCCCATCCTGCCCCCTCTTCCCCTCTTTTTTTTCCTTTGTGAGGGACTGGGACAGTGGCATGGAAACACTATGCTATTTGGAAAAGAAAAATGTGTATTTTTAGAAGTGGGAAACCTGAAATTCAGAATGTGACCAGAACTGACTCTTGCCCATGGGCATTTAGGATGAAATCTCCCAAAATGTAGAAATATCGTTTCTGAAGGGCAGTGTTCCCCAGAATGTCATTAAAATATCACCCTTTAATGTCTTTTGCTTTTGCAGTATATTTCTGACAATGCCACTTTAGGAATGGTAACAGAAAGCACCACATGACAGGCCAGCCCCAGAAGGTTTTATTTTTGTCTTCAGCATTCAAGAAGTCTAGTTACTTAGTTTAAGTAAATAAATTAACCTAGATATGACATAAGATTCTAAAAGCATTGTTGGCATTATGTCATTGTCAATTTTTATGTAAGATTATGGCTACACAAGGATTCCAAAGTAAACACATTCTTAAATTTTAAGGAATTGTATGTAATTTCCAATGGAGTTCAGCTGTAAAATTTAACTTATACTTAATTTATATAATGGCTTATCTTCAATTAACATGGATGTGAAATTTCAGTTATCAAATTCGAAATGTTAGTGGAAGGAGAAGTAGTTAAAAGGGGGAAATTATTGTTATTGAAAAATAAATATTCCAAGAAAAAAACCAATTCTGATATCTAAACAAGTCCTTTCTTAAGATAGGAGGAAGAATATGCTGTAAAAATATGTGGAAATCTGCATCCAACATACACTATGAGTGAAACACACCAAAAGAGACCATATACTTTGATTTACCAGATGAACTCTCATAATGAAAAGTTGCACAATCTGTCTTCTTTGCTCTGAATGGGGAAGTTGTGGTGTGAAAATATTCCAAATCTTGCAACTTCTCAAGAAGTTTTGCACTTCTCCAGTAATTTATTTTTTAGCTAAATAGTCTATTCAATACAAAATCATAAGACAAATTTTATTCTTGTCAGTTGTTTGTAAGCACTGCTCACTTGTTTGATAAACATGAACAAGACAGTACAACTCACCAAAATACTGTCTACGTGGAAAAAACATAGAAGCATTTGTTTGTGTGTAATTCCACATTCTTCTTAAGCCTTTGAGGCACTCAGTTTGGAGAACGAGATTATCTACACTGTTTATCTTAATAAATCTTTCCTGTTCAGAATAATGTTTTGGTCTTGTTTCCTTGTCCCTTGTTTCTCCTGTCTCCTCCATACATAATGTTTAACTCTTTAGAGATTTATCCCTTTAATAATTATGCTTTTTTGATCTGATATGTTTATTTATACGTTTAAGTACATCTACTACCTTTCTGTTACTAGTAGTTTTGGCAGCATGTTTTTCACTATTATTTAAGTAGTCTGAATATATTGCAAACTTGACTTCTACAGAAGTCAGAAGAAAAGAGATCACAGAACTCTGGAAGTTTTGCTTGGAACAGCTTCATTTTATGGTTGTGCTACACACAAAAACTGTTCTTTCAAATGATCATTATAACCTTGGTTCTGGTTCCCCCCCCCCCCCCCTTTTTTTTTTTTTTTCTTGCCATCACCTACTATGACTATTTAAAGTCTGCCATATGGGAATGGCTAGTATAAATCTGAGGTCTAGAAACCACAAACACTCACCATAAAAAAAGGCTCCTCAACCCAATTTGAACAGATGTTTCTACTTGGTGCACAGACAATATAAAATTGTTTCTCATAAGAATTATTAAGATTATAATGTTTGGGAGAAATAAAAGACAGGGAAACGTAGCAAAACAGTATTCTGAACAGGAAAGATTTATTGGGATAGCAAACAGCATGTAGAAAAATTTGTTGTTGTCCACCATTATTTTGGAATAGTTCTGCTGAGATTATTAGCATAGAAATAAACATGATCACTCAGCCATTCAGGATATTGTCTGTGAACAGGTTCTATTTACTGAACAAGGTCATTTTTATGTGTTACAGGAGATTGTAACTGCTTGGTATTTTGTTCACCTTTTGACATGTCCAAAACCAAATTGCAGGTTTGTGGTTTTTTTTCTGTAAGGGCTCTAAAACCTGTCCCAAATTATTTATACATGCAGCCAGCCATCAACACAATCCAATAGCTAAAGTCATGCTTGTCTGTAGCTCTGGACAGGGAAATTGAGTCTAGAGATTGGAAAAAGGAATTTACCGTGCTGCCAGCTCTTGCATCCATGAAGAAATAAACATTCTTCACTATCCCAAATACTGATAAATTTTCAATTTCAGCTTTGATTGACATTGTCATTTATTCTCATAAATTCCAAGAAATGAAATGTTCATCAATGGAAAAAACTTATTGTAATATTAGTTCTGCTGCGTTCAGATTTAAAAATCAATAAGGGCATTTTTGCAGCAAATATTATGAGTTTTTTACAGTGTTCTTGCTATAAGATTAGCAGTAGCATGCTTTTTTCTCCTTATGTTTTTGCAATAGAGGCACTGTTGCTATTTAGAGGAAGGCTGGCGCAACATTATATTCTGCTCATTAGCTGTTCATGTACAAGATAAAAGAAATATTTATGGAAAATGATGAAAAAATAATTATTATTTGCTCTACTGAATTGAGAAAATAATGCTCAGTCATTAGAAAAAAAAAATTAGGTCTATGGGTGGGTATAATGGGTGGGTATAACCCCTGGTTGGGGGTTAACCCCTGGGCTGGCAACCAAGCACCACACAGCTGATCGCTGCACCCGTGGTGGGATGGGGGAGAGAATCGGAAAAGTGAGAAAACTTGTGGGTCAAGATAAAGACAGTTTAATAGGTAAAGCTAAAGCCGTGCACACAAGCAAAGCAAAATAAGGAATTCATTTGCCACTTTCCATTGCCAGGCTGGTGTTCAGCCATCTCCAGGAAAGCAGGGCTCCATCACATGTAATGGTTGTTTGGGAAGAGAAACGCCATAAGGCTGAATGTCGTCCCCCTTCCTTCTTCTTCCCCCATCTTTATATGCTTAGCATGATGTCATATAGTGTGGAATATCCCATTGGCTAGTTTGGGTCAGCTGTCCTGCCTGTGTCCCCTCCCAATTTCTTGTGCCTCTCCAGGCCTTTCGCTGGCAGGGCCTGAGAAGCTGAAAAGTCCTTGATTTAGTATAAACTTTACCTAGCAGCAACTAAAACCATCAGTGTGCTCTCAATATTGTTTTCACACCAAACCCAAAACACAGCACTGCACCAGCTGCTAAGAAGAAAACTAACTCCATGCCAGCTGAAACCAGGATGGTTATATTCCATATCATTGATTAAGCAACACTTACAGGAAAACAATTCCATATGAGGTGTGTTAGGATAAAACATGTGTGATTCTGCACAAATACTCACCAGCTTTGAACGTGGTGGAGCTGGATTTTCTATCCACTGTTTTACGATAAGCCAAGAATTCTCCTTTAGTTAATGATGCTCCTACCTTATTACTCTTTTCAGCATTTGTTAGATACTACATTTGTCAGTAATTTCTGTGATTTGTGAAAAGTGTCAGATGGCATCTAGTTATGGTGGTCATCAAAACGAGTCTCAGTTTCTCAAATCATATAATGCTTATCAGGATAACGTTGCTCCATGTATATATGTTTAAATATTCTTGTAAACAGTTTAAAATTATATTTCTCTTATATAAAAGTTGATAATGTGAATCTCCAGGGTTTTTTTCAATATCATCTTCATAGTTGTAGTTGTGAATACAGTTAGCATAGCTCCGTTTAATAAAACAATTCTTTGCTGCCAGATGTTTTACCTTAAGAAAATACTGTGCATGACAATTCTTTTTTTTTTTTTTTTTTTTTTTTTGGGGGGGGGGGTGTGTGTACCATTGCCATAATAGATTGTGTTGATTCAGACTCACATATTCATGGTTCAGCATCAAGTTTTTCACTACACAGTGAATGTAATATCTTTGCATTGTTTAGCTTACTTGATGAATATTTGATAACCAGAGGAGTATAGATTTGAAAACATGCCTGCCACATAGTTATAATTCCTGAACTGCTTATGATAAAAATGAGTTGACTGGAGTGCACTGTCCAGCTGGTTTCAGTTCAGTTTTGATCTCCGTAGACTGGTTCTCATTTGCACATACCTTAACAGGTGATAGTCTGAAGTGTAGATATAGAAATAGCTGTTGTTTTGTTTTCTAGTGATATTCATGACCTTGAACTCCAATTCCAGAAATGCATGTGCTCAGCTGGCTGCCAAACATGGCTTCCTGGCCATTCAGAGCTTATTTTAAGACTCGCATGACATTATGGGAAGATGCCAGATTTTTTGTGCGTTTTTTTCCCATTTATTGCACGTGGCCATATTTGTAAGAGATAGCCTGGAAGAATAATTTTAATAAAAACCAAGTTCTCTTATAGTGAATAAGCTCAAATATACAGTTTCTAGAGTTCTTTTTGAAGGGTTAAGCTTGCCCTTGTCAAATGGGTGACTTAGGTTAGGTTACTAAATAGGTTATTTTGAGTGGCACTTCAGTATTGATTAGCTTCAGATTGAACTACTGCTCAGGGAATTTTATTTGTTGTATTGCATGTTTTAAAGTTGGAGATAGAGCTGTGTTATGTACTTTCCTCTTGGCTGAAAGTGTCAGTCTACACGAAGCTTTCTGTTGGCTTTTATTTTGTAGGTAAAAGGTTTGTATGTTAACAAATTTCACTCTTTTTTTCTGTTGTCTTTCTGTTTCATCTAGGGAATTTCAATGAGTACTGATTATTTTGGAAAGGATGGGGAAATGACTGATTTGTTAATAGAAATCTCCAAGCAACTTCAGTGATTTTAGGTGAAAACTGAACTGCAGATACTCAATTTCAAACTTTGTTTTCTTAAAGTAGCTGTTTAATGAAGGAAAAAGATGCAGAGGATGTGATTTTTCCTTGTGGTGATTAACTCATTACAATTCTATGTTGCATTTAATTTTAGTGGTTAGTAATTAAATAATGGTAATTCTGGAATTAATAATGGCAAAACTAATAGTTGTTTAATAAAGGGGATTCTAGTCTTTCATAGCTTTCAGAAGCTTTTTGGATATATGCTGGTTTTTTAGGTATTTTAAAACATCAAATGTAAGCCTAAACTTTAAGGGGATACCCCTGACATGAGCTGTGGTTCTTCCTGTGGCAAGCTTTTGGTGTTGCAAGGAGGAGTAATATGTCCCTGTTTAAAACTTTGATATGTTTATATATGTGCTAACTAGCTAGACACTCCCATTGACAAATATAGTTTTGTGGGACAGTAGAGATATATTAAGTGGAAAACTAGAGCCACGTGCTGGTTATTTTGTTAAATTGTGATCATATTAGGATAAAGTAAGTACGGCACATAGTGAGGTAAAATGCTTGTAAATACCATTTTATATTTGTCTTTAAAGCTACAAGTTGTGCAGAATATGAGTTGGAAGAAATAATAAATTATTTCATTATGCAGTACCTGGTGTATAGCTTCATAAAATTTTGTACAACTGTCTGAAATATTAGCAGAATTAAAATAAAGCATAAATTAAAAGTTTGTGCTAACTAATGACAACTGGTAATTTGGCTGTCAAATACAATGCAACATAATAATTCAATCAAGCATATGCTAATATGGCTAGAAGGAAATGCATTACCTTTCACGTCTCTCTTTGACGTTAAATTGAGAAGACTTAGACAGGAAGAACATTTGGAATACATCAAATACTGCATAACAGGAAAATGAATACAGCCCTTCCTAAGAATACTGCTTGAAATTCTGAAGTCCCTTAATTGGACCATCATTCAACAAACATCATCATTCTGGGTAAAGTTTCAGTTGAAAGTAAGGACCTATTTTCTAATGAACTTTATTAACTTTCCTGGTAATTATTTAAAAAAACAAAAACCAAACAACAATAAAACAACCCCCCCCCCAAAAAAAAAAAAAACAAACAACCCAGAAACCAAATAAAACAAAACCAAAACAACAAAAGCCATGGTATCAGCAATCTATATGGCTAAGAGCAACTCTGCATTTTTTTGTGACTTCAAGCACTAGGTCCCTGTTTGCACATTTATCTAAGAAAATTACTTCACAATGCAGTTTAATTTAAAAACAAATAAAGCTCTCACTTTGGAATCTTTCTTTAAGAAATGAAAAGGGACAGGAACTAACATCAGCTTCCAAAAGAGCTAGGACTTTAGCTCACAAAGAAAATAATGAAATTAAGTTGTTGTTAAAACAAAAAATAATAATTTAGCTCCAGAACAAAATCACTCTACTGATTGAAAAAAGAGGAATATTTTCAAAGATGGATTTTAAGGCCTTGAAGAAATGTCATGATGCAGTGATTCTGCATGTCCCCGTAAAGAACTCCAAACTGAAATTTTGAAGTCCTGTTCATTTTCAGATTTGCCAAGCTGTGTGCTAGAAAAGGATTATTTTCTTTGTCTTTTTTAGGAGCAGTGCTTGGAGTATCTGGTAAAATGGGGCATTATTAATTTCTTCCAGTGATGTCTCTGTAGGTAACCTATTATACTCTTTACCTTCAAATACAAATATTTGAAAGCCATCAGGATTGAAGAAAATGAGTGGAGTAACACCATGTCTCATCGCTGTCTTTTGCAGACGAATTCTACATACTTAATTTAGCACGTGTATTTTTGAACATCTGGAAACATCATATCCAGAAGGAAGGAAACTTAAAATACGGGATTGCATTGGCCTTCCATAGGAAAGATTGTGCCTGCTGTTGAACGATTTACCAAAAGAATGTAAAGCTGCCTACAGATTCCTCCTTTGAAATAAAGAGCAGAGGCTACTATTGCAAAAGCACATACAGAATTAGGGTTGATTTCCTTTCACCTGCTTCCCACCCCTCCATCCCACCTGCCAACCACCCCCACATGCCCCCCTTCACTTATTTCAGACAGTATAAAGCACTGTTGTTGCCTTGTCGGGAAGGTGATACCAAAATGTCTGTAGACTAGAATACTGCATGAATAAAGGTCAGTTTAATGAATTGCTCTTTCAAAACTGCATCCACTGCTATTCAAGTTTCTATCCAGTTCTTTCTCCAATGGATTGGTGTTGCATCTTTTAATATGAAAAAGCAGATAATTTTAAATTAAGATTAACATAATATTATTGTGCTATTTTTTTTAAATGACCAATTTATATTCAGGATAATTCTGACCCACTGTGTATTTTGGAAAAAGAGCAATTAATAATGGAACCTGTTTTGTTATATATACTACAGCTGGTAGTTTCAAAATTATTTTTAAATAAAATTCTACCATTTCCTCAATTAAATTTGGCTTAGCATAGATTTTATGAGGTTTTATTTCCCCATAGGAAGGTAAATGTATTTGCTGGTGAGTACATTCCCTTATGACAATAGAAACAAATAATTTTAACTACCTGTATGCATTTCTGAAATATATTTGTTTATTTGTTTGTTTTTTAAAATAGTATTTATTAAAATGTGTACATGCACTTTGGAGATGCCTGATCACTAAATTTGGAAGTTTTTATAAAAAATCAGGTTTCTTTGAAAAACCAGAGATCCTCATGTTTCTGAAATAGGGTACAGATGGAGATTAGATTTTCACTTCCAGACCATGTTAAACTGTATTTGTGGCTGGCAGACCTTATTAGGGTTAGATGTATCCTAAATCAAATGTGACAACTAATTAATTAATTTTGGGCACATTGTTCTCTCCTTTTCTTCTCCTTGACTCCTTGTTTTCAATGCTTCCTTGTTTTTCTGGAAGTAAGTAGGAAATTTTTATTCAAATGACAGCAGTGATCAGAACAATGATATGACAGAGAAGTGATGGAGTGGGCATGCTGCGTTTAGGAGCTTAAGGATCCTCCTGTCCTCCTGCCAGTAATATATATTGAGACTGATCTTGTGCTTACCCAGCTTTAATTATTTCTAAATATCCCTGGATTGGAAAAACATAGTCTTACCTGGCATTTGTTGCATCAAACTTGGACAGTGTGGAGACTTGCAATTTCTATAAATGTAAGCTATACTTTAAGATGACATACTTGAAAACTTTCAAACCTTTATTTTAATATAACATGTATTAAAAGAAAAAACTAAATTATTTTTGCAACACTGTGATGATATTACAAGGTGTTATAACAGTTATTGTATAAAATATTGATAATGTATGTACTTTTCAAACTGCAGCAAGTCATTAGTTGTAAGCTCAGAACAAATACCTAAAAGAAGCAGTTTTTAAATATTGTAGGATGGTGACTTATCCACAGTAATATCATTATAGTCATGCTTTTGAAAGCTATTAGTATCAATTCGAAATTTGTATGAAGAAGATAGAAATCCATAAATTATAAGCTAATTAACCTCAAAAAATTTTATTTGGATGTGCTTTTTGTTTAAAACAACTTATCAAATGTGAAACCTAAGTTTTATACTGTTTAAAACCACAATAGTTCATAACAGCTCCCTTGTGAATACATCTAATCAGATTATCCCCCTCAATCAAGAACACGCAATGAAAATCTACAAAAACTGTATTTTGAAGTATTGTTATTAGAGGCTTCTGAATCTATAGCATAGTTGTGCTCCCTACATGTTTTATACAGACATGTATATATAATTATATTTTACTGGAATGTACTGTCTAACACAGAAACTTCAACCTCGCCAAACAGGTCAAAAATCAATTGCCATTTTGTCGTACACACACTATTGATCGTAGAGAATGATACCAGAGTGCTATTGAATATTGATTTTAAGTTCAGGCATCTCTTCAACAGTCAGTAAAGATATGCTCTGTCACTCTTGCAGTAGGAACAGGTTGCTGCTTTTACCTATAATGTTTCCTCCTTGTCATAAGCAAGCTCCTTGGTACGCTGCTTTTGTGTACACACACACATACATGCACACACCTCGTCCCTGCCCCCCCCCCTTTTTTTCTCTGTGCTGTTACTTTTATAGTATGCATAACTCATTTTCTGAAATGCAGCAAAACATTTTCTGAAATGCAGCAAAAGTGTATTTTACTTTTTTTTTTTTTTTTATTACATTTTGGAGTGTAAAAAAATAGAGAATGCAGGGTTTCCCCTTGTGTGATGCTATAAATAGAATTTCACAGGCTAAACAAGTTGTGGTTTCTTTTCTACACAGAAACGTGGGCTTTTTTCCCTCTTATTTGGACTGGCAAGGAGAGCATAAGTAGCCTACAAGGATTGCATCCATAGCAATGACTGGCCATTTAATTTCAGTCCTTTAATTGTCCTTACTGTTGCATGTTGCTGGAACTTGCAACTTGGGTGACAAGTGAAATATGCCATTTGTGTAGGCATCTGCAGTGGCTTATTGTTTTCAGTATTAACAAAGTTTTTGTGTATATTTAGGCATATATCATCAATATTCATTGGCATCTTCATTATTTTCCTACTAATTTTGAAATATCATTTTTTTAGAAAAGGGTGGAGTCAGGACATAAGGATCTTTGTTTAGCTGACATAATGATACAATGGGGACTTGATTCCTCTGTTTATTCCAAATCATCATAAGCTGTTAGATGCCTTTAGTGCCTTTCAGTTCTTTTCTGTTGCAAGGCTGTATCACCAGTCTTGAACAAAAAATATCATAAATGATTCAAATGAGCAAGCAATACAGTGAATAAAGTTGCAGCAAGAAATCTTTATCAACAAATATAAAGCAAATATAAATATACTTTTGCAGATAGTGATTCTTATACCTTGAAGAATCTGCATCATAATGGAAGGAGTAAAAATGGAAAAATTCCTGCACAAAAAAAGAAAGGAATTTCTTAGCTAAGAATATGTTTTATCTTTGCACAGAACTGGGTTTCCAAGGAGTCAGATAATCAGAGTATGCTGATAATACCTGACCTAGAAATTTACACCACAATATTAAATTAATTCCCTCTCTAGGACAGAGACCCTGCTTTTAGTTGTAAACATGCCATTTTTCATGAATCTCAGGAGATGATGTCCCAAAAATGTGACTTTTAAGACAAGAATGACTTGTTCTCTATAGACTTGAAGGCATAAGATGCAGAGTAGAGGTAAAACTTACTTACTAACCAATTATGTCAGTGTTTCAGGTAGAAATGCAGTATTTGAAGTTCTGTCTTCTCTAAGGTGTACAAGTAGTGTTATTAACCTCCTCTACAATATAATACTTTTGTCTATGAATTCTGAAAGTGATTTCTATTCTTGCCTGTACCAAACCCTCTTGGCTCCTCTTGCCTTTTTCCCTGCTCACCATCAGCTTCACTTTTCCTAGTTCCTTTGGTGATTTCTAAAATTGTTTTTCCAACTTAACAACTGACAGTTTATTTCTGAGAACTATGTATCTCAGTTTATTTCTGAGAACCAGCTTGTATTTTGAAATAATAAAGAAAATTGCTGTATGAATATTTTAGCATTAATAATACTAGGATTTTAGAGTTCTGTGGACACAATTTCTTTATCTTCACTGGCATTTGTGTGAATAAGTGATGCTGTGTACCCATTCTTTGAAGTTTTTAATGAAACTATTAAGTAAAAAAAGACTCACAATTGCTGCATCCAATCAGGTAATTCATTAATCAGTTCAGCAAAATGTCCTTAGATGATGTCATGGCTAATCCACTGGAAACCAATTTTGCAAAACATTTGTGAGCACAAGTGTATATGTTTTATGAATTCCAGTCAGATATTGTTCTTAGTTCTATTGTTAATTTTTAGGACGTTATTTTCCATTTTGCATTTTATTAGAAAGTAAATTATTATTTGAAACAGAATTGAAACAGATATGTAAAGTGTTTACATTTTACCTTTTTCCTCAGATAATAAATACTTCTTGAAAGAATCCTGATTTATTGACCAGCATTTGCTAAACTCCCTCCAATTAATCAAGTGTTTAATTGTTGCTGCTTGTTTTCATAGGCCTTCTCCACTGTTCTTCATCAAAATATCAGTATATATGTTAGCTAGTTCCCGTAATTCCCTGAGATGTATATTTCCTGTGGTTGATTTATATTTATTCAGCCTCTTTTAACTATTATGTTACCTGATTTCATAGGAAAACTTTTTCATGATCTCTCATGAGCTATAAAATGAAAACAAACCCAGAAATTTAGAATCATAGCGATACTGCTCATTACTCATTTGGGAGGCTTACTGTTGTGTGAGATTGCACAATAGGTTGACGTTCACCAAATAGATTCCTGTATCCAATGGTGTATGTATGTCATGCATCAAAAAAATGCCAACCAAATAAAATCAAGGCTTCCAGAAAATATTCTCTCATTGATTAATCAGTAAGATTTTACTTGCCATCTTGTTTTCCATATTTACATAGTACTAACCTTAAAAATGACCTGTTCTGTGTTTTAAAACCAAAATGTACCTGCTTATTCACTCTGATTCCAAAACTATAGCACTATTTTAATTATTTGTTCAGGTAATATGGGTTTCCTGATGTAACTGCTGTATAAAAGCTATGTCCATTGATTGGCAGTAGTTAACTACTGTACAAAGGACAGCAGTTTCCCCAGCATCAGCCAAGTGGTAAGATTAGAGTTCTGTATGTTCCAGATTCTTCTTTGTTAACTACTGTCTTCAGCTCAGGAAATCCAATTAGTTTATTAAGAACTTTGATATATGTAGAATACTATAGTGCATATTTAAAAGTTTTGAACTGTGTTTGTTATGGTTATCAGTGTACCTTCCAATAATGCATTATTAGGCTAATGGTTTTTTTTATTATTTCTGTCTTTCTACAAGGAGGATAATTGGATGTCTTAGTTTTTTTGTTGTGGGTTTTTTTGGTGTGGTTTTGTGTTTTTTTTTTACACTACATATTTCTTATTTAATTGTGATTGGAGAGATATGACTTTCAAGTTTTTCGGTATGGTGTGGCTTGTGATAGCCTCCAGTTATTTTTTGCAGTTAGTGAGAATGCTGATTCGCGAGTTGCATGTAATCCTGCTTGACAAAAGGCTGATTATGTCTACAGCAAATTAGTCTTTTAAAATCTGAATGCTGAAAGAATTAAATAAAAACTAAAATGGCTTTTAACCCTAATCATGGTTTACTCAAAGAGATGGAAGGCTAAAAAAAAAAAAAAAAGCTATTTCAGTAGCCATTTTAGAAATTAAGCAGAAGAAGGTTGTTTTAGGAAACAGAGCTGCTTTAAGTTATGTTGCGTGAGACCCAGACCACAGGTCATGAATTAGAAATGGCAGTCATAATCCACCAGAAGATTTTAGGGTCACTAGTTATTATAATGAGATTTCTCACATTATCTGTTAAATCCCTAATATTTTAAAGAACACATAAAGAAGAAAAAATTTTGTATTTCTGCAACTCCCAAGTGCCTTTTCCAGTGTCCAAGAAAGCAGTTCTTTTAACGACACGGATAGATATATATATATACACACATGGGCTGGATGCATGGCATTTCTGAAACATCCTATTTGGTTAACCTGAACAAATGAACGGTGGAGAATCCGTTTGTTTCACTAAGTCTCTGTTTTGTGGATGATACACAGTATGTTGTGTAGTCTGTCGTGCAATACGTATAGACAGGATGACACAGAGTTTCATTTATTCACACTGTGAAATAATTGCCCACTGCTTGTTCCAGTAGAAAAATACTCTTTATGTGTGACTCACTTGCCTGAGGAATTATATGTCTGCAACTGGTGTTGCCTATAAAATTCTTGAAATTAATCTGTGTTAAAGGAAGAGATGCCTTGTGCTGAAGGAGAAGTCACAGTTTGGAAAGGAGGGGCAGAGGGGGTTTATTTAACTTCTAACAGGACTCGGATGAGAATCCCTAAAATATTTCAGATAACTAAGGAAGCTGAGTTAAGAAAGTAATTATGAGCATTTCTTATTTTCAGTGTGTGTGTTTATTGTCTTGTTGCAAGGAATGGAAAGCTTTGGAACCTTAAAATGCTAGGTTCCCTCTTGCTTTAGCAGATGGTGGGGGTCTTAACTGGGACGTTGGGAGTAGAAGGAATGTCTAATGTTAGGGCAATGATGAGGTCGTTTTCTATAAAGGAATAACTGCCTCAATAATATGCTGAATTTAGCAAGGAACTGGCTTTCTATAGAGCTGGTGCTTACTGTGGAATCACCCTAGGGTCTTAAGTCAAGATTCGAAGTCCATTACTGTCTGGAAGCAGGAAGTCTTCAAAGGCTGCATCCCCAGAAGTTTACATAAAGAGAAGGTAACAGACCAAGAAATAGGATGCACATACCAAAAATGAGTGTTTCTGAGGAAAAATGCATCAATGCAGTGCGGCGAATGAAGAGACGGGACGCAGCTTGGTGCAAGCAAGATGTCCATTTATTAGTGATTTTCTTACAACTATATACGTTTCTACCTTCTACATATTACACACTGATTGGTTAAATCTTAAGCGTAAAAAACACTGATTGGTTAATATTTAAGGCACACCTTTAGAACAATAGGTACTTACTAGTTTATCTTGACCTAGCAATAATTTTTATTCCAAGGTTAGGGAGTTTCTTTCTACGCGGCTTTCTTGATTACATATTGGCGCCATCTGTTCCCTTATCTGGCTACTTGTTTCTCTGTCCGTCTGGTTGCCTCCTCAACTGTGACGGCTCAGGGGTCTGCAGTTAGCTTGTTCCTTTGCTCCCAGGGCTTGTGCCCTACAAGTTCTAACAAGTCTCTATTCATCAGGCTATCAGTACTTGGACTCTTGTCCTTGAGGCCTTGTCCTACAATGCAGTAGGAATTTTCTTTAGTGTTAGAGGCTCTACTTTCAGACTATTTTTCACCTATCAGTAAGTTTGTTTATAAGAAATAAAAAATCTAGGAATTCTTCATAGAGAATATTCCATATCAGAAATACAATATAGAGAAAGAATTTCAGTACGCTTAATGGGATTTTTGCAAACTCTGCCTTTATACATCATTAATCCTTATAAGTAAGAGTGTACTTATTCTGAACATTTCTAATCAGAAGGCTTGATTCATTGACATGAACATGGGTGAAGTACAGGAAGTTGATCAAATGGAAGATTCTCTTCTGGTTTCACTGTACTTCCAGCATCTTGTCTCTGCCAGACTTAGTTTATCATTCATGTTGAGATGCTGGTGTGAGTGTTCATGAATCACTTAATTACTGGTAAGCTTACACTAGCCAAATTAATTCTGAAGATTAATATACATTGTTTACTATTCCAACAGACTTTATGTAAATGAAACTCTGGAGCCTTTCACTTAATGATAAGACAAGTGCAATAGGGTGGTGAAGGTAATCTATTGAAGAAATAATGTCTTCTCTGTTTTCCTTTCTCGTTGTTGTATTGCTGAAGTTTTTTGCTAACTCTGAAAGTTTAATGAATTTCCTAGATTGTGCTCGGTAAGAGTTGCTTCTTGATTTTTGACAGCCACAGCCAGTTTCTAGGGTATGCAGAGGTGTTTTCTGCTGATGCAGTAGAAGATTTCCCCCAATACATAGAGAATTAGCTTACTTTTGCCAGTTTTAACAGTGGATGTTTGGCTTCTCTCCCAGTCCTTTGTTTACTGCAAAATTTGTTGCTTCTTGAGCCACAGTCCCTTCTCTCTCTCTCTTTTTTTTTTTTTTTTTTTTTTTTTTGGTGGTGTTTTTCTTCTTTTCTTTCCATATATTTTTCCTTTGCATAACTATATTGATTGGATCATTTCAATCTTCCTCACAGCTCATTAAGTAGGCTTTTCTCTCTTGTCCATGGATATTTAATTAGTTATAGATTCTTGTCTTGTAAAGCTAAAACAGACTTCTGGAGGACATCTGCTTGTTGTTCTGACTTTTTTTATAACTGCCTCCACAGTGGCATCTTTAAAAAACTTTATCTTCTAATATTTTTCTTCTTCCAGATCACTAACGAGTTTGTCTGTCTTTGCTGTACCGAATGTCCCTTGAATATCCTGTTCACAAAAATCATACTGTATAATGACATCTTAGTACGCAGTCGCCAACAAATCAAGTGTTTCATGCTTCCAGTTTTACTTTTTGCTGACCATACCTTCTTGCAAGGACAGGCAGCTGCACATTATTCATAAAGCTGGTTCAAGTATAATTCCAGAGAAGAACAGTTACTTTTTCTTCCATTCTTCCAACAGTGCTTACAAGTATCTTAGAAGATAAAATGGCTTAGGCACTGGATTGTCCTTTAGTCTCTTCTTAGTATAAAAAGAAGACTTTGTTCAGTTCTAATCAGTCTTTCCTTTATCAAGCTATATCTTTTTTCTTTTTTTTTTCTTCACAGCAGGCAGAACAAATTATATGTAGAGTCAGTCTCACTTAATTTTCATTACTCGTTTGAGGAAAATTGAGAAAAACCTCCACTTGCATTAGACTATCAAAGGATTTAGTCCATTTACCACCAGTAAAGATAGTCCAAAAAGTACTGAAGGTAGTTGGATGCAGTAAAGATGACATCTGGATGACCACCTGAATCTCCCTGGATTTCCTACACGTTGCTTGAAAGCACTGGAGATTTTTAACTTCAAAAGTCTTTTTGAGTTCGGTTCTGTTGTTTAACCCATGATGTTGGCATCATGTTTTTCATTACCTAAACAGGAAAAAAAAAATAAATTAAAAATTAGATATGTACTGCCAACTTAGCTAGTTAATGTGTTGATATGCCTGACAGAAAAGTGACATTTAATCATTACATATTAAATGTCTTCATTATTAACAAGTTCTTGGAACCCCTCTTCGATAACCAAACAACTCTTGTTTGGTTGAGCTTCTGTCCCCAGTGCTTTGTATTCTGCTAAATATGAACACATTGAGTGATAGGGAATGAATGTGCTTCTGCATGCATTTTTCTGGAAGGAGAAAATGTAAACAGAAATGGAATAGAGAAAGTGAAAATGTAGAGGTAATTATAAGAATAAAATAAAGCACGTTCCTCCAGTTTTGATGAAAAATTTTTCCAAGGTAAAAATTTTGCCAGGATGATTTAGGAGTTTAGATTTTATTTTTCAAAGCAATATTATGCCTTTAACACTGTCAACCACATTTAAAACATGTTTTGTAAATATGGTCAAAATCTTTTTCACTTTTGGATCTTAAATTATTTAGGAACTTTCAAACATACCTGTTAAGATTCTTGCCAAAATATTAACTAAAATCTGAGAAGAAAGTCAATGTTATTTTGCTTTTTAAAACCTAGAACTGTATTTTTTAGTTGTTAAAGAGTTTTAAAAGTGCAATAATTCAAAATTTCATGTAATAAAAAAGATGGACATTGTTCCATTGTTTTATCTGTAATGCTTTTTTCAGATCATTAAGGAAGATGATTCTGAAGGTTACTCTCACTTGAAAGTTTTACAAATTGCATTTCATGTTCAGCATCTGTTGGTATGAGATTTTTTTGTGTGAGGTGTCATTGGTCATGTGGGTGCTGGAAAGATGAGAAGACTTTTGTTCCAGTGTTAAAATGCCATGGTTGTTTATAAAAAGGCAGGCACAGGTACAGGCCATCACTGTGAAACCGCTTTTATAAACTGTGAGACCACTAGTCACAGGGAACAGTTACATCCATTAGTAATGAGGAAGATGAGGGAGCTTAATGTAAGGGAGGAAATATTGAAGACAAGAAGGGAAACAAATTAGGGACTTGGTCCTATATATCATATTAAATGAAAAACATGTAAACTTAAGCAATGGAGCTATAATTTCATCTTAGATTCCTGGTGTCTGTCTCTGTTGCTTTCTAGTATCATCTGAAATACATGGTCAAATTATAGACTAGTAACTGAAAACTGTATTTATTTTCTGTTCGTTTCTTGAACCATTTCCATCAATGCAATTTCATTAAAATATTCACAGAGTATTTGAAGTATTGGGTTGTTCATGAGTGTTAGCTCAATGGTGGTAACAAAACTTAATATTTATCCCATAGTAAAATGCACCTGTTGTTTTAATTTTTAATTTTTGTTCTTTTAGACTGGAGTGGGACCCTATGTTGGGAGTTGCTATAAAATAAGAGATTATTTATGTATATTTACGTGTGTGTGTGAATATGTACTTTTTAAATCTAATTCTGGCAGTGTGATCTGTCTTCTTCTGTTAGGATAAATTCTGCTATTTTCTGGTTGTACTCTATTAGGCAGACAGGTGAGATATAGCTTATATTATAGATGTGGATAGCAGCAAGATTTAAACCATGCTTATGTTCTTATAAGACCAAGATGTTTGTTTATTGATGCAATTATAATTAATATCGATTAAGAAATCTTTGAAAGGATGAGGAATCTGATTCATATTGAATATGGGGTCATCAAATTCACATTAAGATTAAACTGGTGAATTGAAAGCTCAGCATCAATTTGGGATGTGATATTGTTGCCCACTTAAATCACAGAAGCTCAACAAATACAAGTCAAACTCAAAATGTAATCACCGTCTTTTTAAGGCATACTCATGTTCTTCATATCATAGCACTTTACTCAGTGTGGCTCGTTCTGTACTCTTTACGACCTGGTCCATACATTTCTAATTAGAATTAACAGATATGTACGTTTTAGGCCAGAAGAGACGTATTGTGGCTATAGATCTGCAAGCATTTGTTTTCCCAGTCATACAGCAGAGTTGCACTACATGTGTATGCAAATAAGAGAAAAAGGAACAGTACGTAAAAACTTGTTCTTCATCTTTCTAGAAACCCTTTATTTGGTTCACATTTCCCATGTCTTTCCTGTTTGATTTTGGACTACGTGATTACTCCACCACATGAATTGTAGACTTCAACCTACAGGTAGGAATAAACTAATTAAAGAGGATGTTTCCTCTCATAGTTCAAGTGTTTATTCCACCTGTTTCCTCCTGTCCAGCTTATTTTGTTTCCCTTAGTGAATCTGCCACTCTTAAAACTTCTTTCCTGACTCTTGAAGATTACACTTTTCTATGCCACCATCTACTAGAACTGATTTAATGAAATGTATCACTCACAGAGGAAAGCAAGGACCAGTTTGTGTGAAGCTACTGAAATATTGGTCCTGCTGTCTTCTGTTGATGTTTTTCTCCTAATAGAATATCCTTAACAAGATATTCTACATCTTATCCTCTCAGTAGCCTTAAGAGAGGGAGGTGAGCAGAAGATGTAAAGTGCTGGTCACAGTGCTTATGGACATGCCCTGCTTCATTGAGATATGTAGAGTAACAGGGATGAAGATCCAACAGCTTTTTAAAAGTGATGTGTTTTTTTAAACTGAAATCTAAATGATTTACTGTGTTTTTCCTGATTTTGTTGCTATTTTAATGACTTTTAGAATTTCTTCTAAATCTTCTGTATCTTTCAGCAGTCTACTCATCAAGTACCTGTCTCCCTGTCTTGTACCTGCTTTTCTGTAAGGCAACTCAGCTATACTGAATCTTGTGTTGCTGCTACTAGACTACTTCTGCAATCTCATCAAGTTTAATTAAGATTATTCTTATACTATGGCGGCAGTTTAGCTAGACAGAACACATCAAAAGTTGCTCTAAAACACCACATGCAAGTTTAAATGATTATAAAGCTTAATAAAGTGAAGCAACGAGTAAAATTTTGAAACCAAAGCTTCTTAAAAAAGTACAATGGAAGTATACTGGAATTGTTCTGGTTATTGAAAAGGTAACTAGGAAACATCATAGCCTGAGATGTGCTTGAATCCAGCTTCCTGAAGAATTCAGTATAGCACATTACTATTTAGAAAGATTTCAATTCACAGAATAGTGGGAAAAATATGATTCTATTCATTACATGATTATTTAGTCTTGCTAACATGCTGTGAACTTCATTGTGCAGTGAACATTACAATTAACTATGTTAAACACAGAACAGCCATAAATGTTCTCACTAAGTAATAATAGTAATAGTATCAGCTCACTGGTATCCATTTTTGTGAAGTGATAATTTTATTGAAGAACAATATTCCAGATGCAAACATTTATTGTCCTTTTATAGACAATTGTTCCAATAACTGTTTAGTGAGTACTAGCATCACAGGGAGAAAATTGTGTACCTCAGCTGCTGTCATGCCTGTGGCTGTAATGAAGTCTCTGTAGTAATCTAATTGTATTGACTTAGCAAAAAAACCCAGAATTCTAATTGACAACATAAAGCCAAACAAATTGTCAGTAAAGATATACTGTCTTAAGCCTTGTTGACACTGATGTCAAAACTGTTCTTTGTGGCCAAGAATTTAAATCAGATTCTTCTGAATTATTAAATTTAAACCCACATGAATTATGTAATCAACTCACTATGTACAGCTTGATGGTGAAGTTATTTGCATTTTCTTTCCTTCAGATTTTCAGGGGTGCACAGGGGTTTCCAAATGTGTTGCTTAAGGAATGTGATCTTGGAATTTTGAGTACAGTTACATCTCTGTCTCTGAAAGTGGCCAGGGCAAAAATTCATGGCTGAACCAAAAAGGCATTGAACTTTCAGATTAGAAACTTGAAGTTCCTCAGATTTGATACGTCTGCCTGGCAGAAGTAGTTGGGTCTCTCTATGTAGTCAATCTGGAAGTAAGCTTTTCAAGTTGGAGGTTGAAGATGGAATGTGTGAAGCCTCCCCTGAATCATCTTTCACTCTAACGCGGTACTGACTAGGATGTTGCCTAGCCGTAGCTAATATAAAATAAGGAACATAACATTTTTCCAAAATCTTAGTGGTCCCCAAGGCTTGACTGAGGGCTTACTTAATGTAGGGTAAAGTGCTTTTAAAAAGAAGTGGTTTGTGTATGGATCCCAGCTGGGAATGTTTTCGATAGAAGATAGGACACAAGCCAGCACTATGCCCTTGCCACACAGAAGGCTAACAGTATCCTGGGCTGCATCAGGAGAAGTGTTTCCAGCAGGCTGAGGAAGGTGATCTTTCAATTCTATCCAGCAACCCTGAGACCACACCTGGAGTTCTGTGTCCAGTTCTGGGCTCCCCCGTACAAGACAGACATGCACACATTGGAGAGAGTCCAATGAAAGGCCATGAAAACAATGAAGGGACTGGTGTATCTCTACTATGAGGAAAGGCTGAGATAGCTGGGACTGTTTCATCTGGAAAAAAAGTAGGTTCAGTGGGGATCTTTTCTATGTGTACAGATACCTGAAGGAAAGGTGCAAAGAGGACAGAGCCAGACTGTTTTCTGTGGTGCCTGATGACAGGAGTCAATAAGTACAAACTGAAATGCAGGAGGTTTTGTCTGAACAACAGGAAACACTTGTTTTGCTGTGAGGGAGACTGAGCACTGGCACAGTTTGCCGAGAGAGGTTGTGGAGTCACCATCCCTGGAGATACTCAAAAGCCACTTGGACATGGTCCTGAGCAACCTGCTTTAGGTTGCCCTGCTTGAGTAGGGGGTTAAACTAGATGACCTCTAAAGATGATTTCCAAACTCAAGCATTCTCTGATTCTGTGACATACCCTAGTGTGGGTCTCAGAAGGACCACACTCCAAATGCTTTTGAGTTACTGTAACAGGTTTAGTAGTGATTGGTGCCAATTATACTGAACAGAAAAAAACTTATCTGACATATGTAAAATTCTCTATCAGGGCAACAAGGATGTACACTGATTTCTGTTGCCAGTAACACACAATAGAGTGATATGGCTTTTATCGTAGCTGACCAACAATTTGTGCCCCATCACCACTCATACCAGGGTCAGCTGCTGACATGGTTTTGGCTGCCTTTAGAAAGGCTTGAATGGCTAATACCATAAGGAGAAAACTGCAGGTTTCATGTGTAGCCCAGATAAAAATGTTTGCAGAGGAAGCTGCTCTCTCCCTCCAATATTTAATCCTCTGAGAATGTAGTTCTACTACCTCGTCAGTTTATTCACAGCAGTTAATATGATTCCCACTAACTCAAGATGATACCATCTTTTCCTGTTATTTTTGGAAATCAATTACAGAGTACCAAACCCTTGCAGAAGAGAAAAAACAATTTAGCTGCTTCAACACATGCTGGAAGTGACAGCAAGAGCTTTGTGCATAGCTGTTTGGCATTCTAAAAGCTTTCCAAGAAAATCCATCCTTTTATTCATAAGACCTTTTGAAAAGCTACAAGCCACTTGCTTGCCATCTTTGTATTTATTATTGTAATGAACTTCTTATTGATTTAATCTCAATTGTTGATTTTAGAGTAAAGGTTGGAGTGTAACATACTATGTGTTTGTGTATTTGCTGTATAAGAAATGTTATGGTTCTTATAGCACTTCCTGCTCTGTGTGAGACATTTTTCACTACGTAAATTTCCAGCTAAAGTTAATAAAGAAAATAGTAAAATAATATTTCATCTGTAGGCTTAATTGATGCCACATACCATGTAGAGTGGAAGCAAAATGAATGACTTGCTGCAGTGTCACACAAAAGAGAGCTGTCCACAGCATGAGGTGCTGGCCAGAGGCCATGTTACTGTCAGGGAGAGTGGAGAGAGCCAGCTGGTTTTGTTAAATCATTTATATGATGTCCTGAGCTATGGCTAGTTGCGAGCAGATTGCTTTTTGATTTTTTTTTTTTTTTCTCTCTAAATGCTGATATGAAGAATTTTCCCTGCTAGCTATAGTTTTTTCCTTCTATCTTTTCACCTCTACAGCTCATTTGATTGCTCATATGTTCCTTACCAACTTAAATCATTAATGGGTCTAGATGCTGTCATATCATTTTTTACATTTTAAAATTCCTTTATCTTTTTCATTCTGCCTATGAATTAATAAAACAATGCACAAAGAATCAATCAGAAATGAAAACGTCTTGAAGCACTGTCATGTGCCAGGCTACAATTACAGTACCCGAGGTAATAAAATCATATTGGTTTTTGGTTTATCTGTTTCATGACGGGAGTAGTAAACAGTTTCAGATTTGTATCTGTCAAAATAGATGCTAATTTGTAGGGTTTTTGAATATAGAGAAATGTTGTGATAATATCTTGTCAGACTTGACAACTTCTTGTAGCTTTCAATAAATCTTTTCCATTTATAATATGACAATTATCAAGTAATTCCCACAGTTATATTTCTACAACCATTAAGGTAATTTTCTTACTTAAGTCTTGATATACCTATGTCACTAATTCCTTTTTAAGAAGAAATCATAAAAATACTGAGATCTCAAAAGAATAGTCTTAAAAAGAAGTGATGTTCTTATTTTTGTTTCATAAATAAATATAACAAAATAATTGTGTTAAAGTTCTAAATGTTGAATGTTCTAAAAAATGTTGAAAGTTCTTAAAAAAAACCACAAAACAACTTAAGTTTTTTCTGTCCTTCCAAGGTATGGGGTAATGTCAGATGGCACCCATCTCTGTTTTATTGGGAATTTGTTCAAATAGATAGATTTCAATATTTCAATTTATATGCTGACAATAAGAGCACTCTTCATTGAAAATTTCAAACCACTTTTAATCATTATATTGATGTTTCAAACATGCTGAGTTTGGGTTTTTTGTTCTACACCCTTGGGAATGCAAGCAGGCTTTATTAAACACTTTCAAAAACTCTGTTACTGAATATCTTTCTCAAAGGTAGGAGTATGAAAGCTTGGTTAATAGCAAGGACTGTCAAATAAAATGTATTAACAGAAGCTAGCAGAAAATTTGCGTAAGATTAGAGAGGGCTGTGTGTCTCTAAGCAATCTGAGTTACAGCACTTGCTGCAGGGATTGTAGAACTCTTGAGACCTTCAAATTGAGCTTCTCAGAAATCTAAAAAGAAATTGGGAGAGAACATGAACTAGAAAAACTAACTCTTGACCAGCTCTCATTGTAATGCCCCCAAACTTACATTGCATCTACAACAGAAAAAAAACCATCCAAACACCAAAACTGAAAGCAATGCTAAATGGAAAGCAGTGGAATGAGAGAAGTGATTCAGTTCTTCAGTTTTTCACTAGTTTGCTCATTGTCTGTGGAGAAGTTTCTCTCTCTCCCTCCCTCAGTTTCCATTCCTCATATGTACGATGATGTTGACACAGGTCTTGTTTGTCATAAAGCTTTGCTTGCTTGAGACAGATTTGGCATAGGAAAAACATTGGAGTTGCAGCCTTAATTGTGAGAGAAGAATGCTTGTTTTAGGTCTGAAGAAAATTGTAGTTACCCTGGTAAATCAGTTAAGTTTCTTTCTTCCCTTCTACTTTCCCCCACCCCCACCAAGATACCAGGTTTTATTAGACTGCATGATTTTCAAACCCGTAGAAGCCATATCAACCTGTGTAAAAGCCCTCTGGTAACTTCTGCTGTTTCTGTTAAGTATAGTCATACTCTTCTGTGTCATCTTCCTTTCTTAAAGCATCTTGTGCTTTAATAAAAGGTATTGCCCTCAGTTTAGCCTTCCACATTTTTTAGCAGCTGGATGCAGAGGTGATCTTCCTAAGAGCCCCTAAGACTGCCATGGAGAAGCTACTGCATTCATCTTGGTTTTTATGTAGTCAACCACACTTTGAGAAGACTTTTTAAATTGCTTACCGGGATAGTATTACCATTTATAATTATTGTATCTAAATGTATCTTTTAGCACTTTTTTTTTTTTTTTTTTTAAATAGTAAAAAAAAAAACCCAAAAATGTTAACACATTTACTTGTATTCTTGGGTGACATTTTAAAAATTTAAAATGAATGGAGTCAACACAGGTTTATACTTTATGTAGAGCTGATCCAAAACTAAAAATCATATTTTATTATCAAAACATACACCAACATATAATTTTCTTTTCAGAAAATCACTAAACTGGAAGTCAAATTGCCTGCCCAGATGTTAACAGCAAATACTGGATTGTTTCTCCTGTTTGACTAATCATTTGTAATTAAGAACAATGATCCCTTTATTTCATTCCTTCATTTTGAATTTAATTCTTCTTTTGTGACACTTAGAAAAGAGCCATTAGTCATAAAGATGAATTTATATTTGTCTGAAAGAATATTGCAAAGCATAATCATGTTCTAAACAGATTTTGTTGACAGTTAAGTAGATTGCTACCCTAACCAGGAATTATACCAACAATCTCACCCTCTAGATTTAGTTCATTTGTTCATTGTCTTCTCTTTCATTTTTCTGCCTTGAAAATTTGCCTTTGTAAGAGATCTTCCCAAAGACTAAAATCGATTTTGAAAATGTAAAATATCTCTGCTTCATTCTTTAGTTATAAGTCTGAGGTATCTGTTCCGTTATAAGACGTATATATATCCTAAACTATCAATGGTTTAAACGTTGTTGGCTTGATTGTGCTCTAGATTTCATGCTGTGTGCTTGTTCAGATTGGCCTGTGCTTACTGAATATGCACAATCATATTTTTGTGGTACTGAAAAAGATCAAAAAGTATAGGAATAGCCAAAAATGAAAATTTAAAATCGCAAAATATATTCAGGTACAGTTGTGACATGACTAAACAGTTTACAGAGCTATGATATTTTCCTTTATCTTGTTTATGACACTCAGTGCAGTGTAAGAATTCATTTAATTTCTTTGTAGTTAATGAATAATTTATCCCATATAACTTTGGATTTGAACTAGAAATCTCATTAATTATCAGAGCACAGGAGTTACTTTTAGCTTCTTTAATGTGTGGCTCTGGATTGCTTATGACTTTGTATATATAGGCATGTGTGCACCATGGAGTTTACCAGGTTAAGATGCTAACATTGAAACCTTTCAAATATTTAATGGAGCAGTTGTGTAATTTAGTTATTTTTTTGTTTGAGACCCTCAAGCATCCTAGTGTCAGAAATCTAGGAAAACTTTCAAAGTATAGTTTTTGTCTTATCTTGAAATGTTGTCACCAGTCATTTCATATTTGCAAGACCTGAGTAATGGAATAGCATTAAGCTTATACAACAGTGAGATTTTTTAAATGTCCATTTAATAATAATTCCTCATCAATAAGATCTGTCAGTCACCTAGTTTTAAATGTATTTTTTTATAATATATTTTGAAAGTTCAATAAAATGAAACAGCAACTTAGTCATCAGAAGTTTGTGTGTAGATTTGTATATATTTCGATGATCTGAATACGTACATATTTATTCATAAATACCTGTGTGTATGTATTTTTACATATAAAATATATGTGCACTTTATCAATCAGAATTCTTGGCAAAAACTTCTCAGATTCTTTTAGGTGTGACCAGTTTTTTGAAAGATGTTCTGTGATATTGTGTGCTTTGGCAAGGTTCATGCAAGTCACTTTTAAAAATGTTTTAAAAACTTACTTTTCCTTCTAGTATTCTGGAATTTCTTTGCCTTTTCATGATTTACAAAACCACAGATCTCACAGCAGTTCCTCCTCAGTTAAAAATACTTACCTGATGTAAATATGGTCTAGTAGGTTTTCAGTTACTGCTGATAAAAACACAATATTAAATGGAGATATTTATCAAACATTTCTGTGGGTTTTGTCTTGATACTTTTAAAATCTCCGGGTATTAATTGCGAGATCAACTAGGATTTGTTTTAGTTTTCAATAGTTTAAAAATCAGCTGATTTTTTTTTTTTTACATGAATATACAAATCAATAGTGAGAGTGCTGCCAATAACTGTAACTAGCCAGATTAATAACCCTAAAAACTAAAGCCAAAATCACAATAATATTTTTATCTTCACAGCAAATGGTAAATTCTTTGTGCCTGTTTATAATGTACATAAGTGCAGTTCTTAGAAAACTGAGGCCTTGATCCTTGTGGGTCGTTGGGAAGAGTTGATGTTAAATGAATTATGTTGACTAGCTTATCTCCCTCCTCCCCCCAAGCAGCGCAGAGGGACAGAGGATGGGGGTTGCAGTCAGTCCATCACATGTTGTCTCTGCTGCTCCTTCCTCTTCATGCTCTTCTTCTGCTTCAGCCTGGGGTCCCTCCCACAGGAGACAATCCTTCACAAACTTCTCTAATGTGAGTCCTTCCCACAGGCTGAAGTTCATCATGAACTGCTCCAGCATGGGTCCCTTCCACAGGGTACAGTCCTTCAGGAACAGCCTGATCCAGCGCAGGTCCCCCACAGCGTCACAGGTCCTGCTAGAAAACCTGCTCCTCCGGTGTAGGCTCCTCTCCATGGGGTCACAGGTCCTGCCAGGAGTCTGATCCAGCACACGCTCGCCATGGGGTCACGGACTCTGGCACATGCACCTGCTCTTGGTGTGGGGGCCTCCACGGGCTGCAGGTGGATATCTGCTCCATCATGGACCTCCATGGACTGCAGGGGGACAGCTTTCATCACCAGACCTCACTCAGTTGAACAGTATACATTTGAGGGAACTGACTGGTACCTGGATGTGGTGATGGAATAAAATTTCATTGTGTTTAATGATTGTGTTGCAAAGAGCATATTTCATGGGGCCACAGTCATAGTTTTAGGAGCAGTGGTAGCCCTGGCATTCTGACAGTCTGGAAGTTGACTTTTCAAATGTTTCTAAAGCTAACAATTGTTTTGTAAGTAACATGTAATCTAAGGTCACAAGACAATGGAAATGGTATAAAAAAATGCTGATTAAATTTCAAAATATAGTCATGCATTGCATTTTTCTTACAATGGCTGGCTAAATAAACCTGTAGAAACTCATTATAAAGGAGGAAAATTATTAACCCTTTAATGTATTCAGTTTCTAAATTCATAAGGAATGCAGACAAAACTAGGATGGATAGTGCTAGGATATGATAAGGGGGTGATCTAAGGTCTTGAAGCCTGGTGACACTATGCTCAGGGAGGACCGAGAAATGTCATTGAGGGAAGTTCTATTTGTAAAGGTTTACTATGTAAATAAACAGCTAAACATGACATTTGATTGAAATTACAGGCAAAGTGAAACAATTATGATTGAAAAGAATAAAAATGACAAAATGTCTGTTTACTAGCTTATATAAAGCTAGCAAATTTAACACTTTAATAATTGGTCTATAAATTACTTATTTTTTTCTTGACTTATTTCAGTCATATATGTATTTTTGTTGTGAAATGGTTGTTTATTCTGTGACTTGTGGCAGTAGTTATTCACAGTGAGTTCATTTATGCCATTAGTATCTAACTAGTGCATGGTAAAACCTCAAGAGTTTTGATTTGGATAAATATTTAGCAATATAAACATTTTTCAGCTTTACATTATAAAAATCTTATATCAATATGTTTGATATGTCAAATGGATTTAATCTGTCTTTTTATTTCTAATTGAATTGAATGACTCATTTTTTTGCATTTTTTACTTTAATGAAAATAAAGGCAGTTTTTAAGCATAAAACTGGTCATTCTATCTGTTTTATAAGTTAGTTGGGCTTTTATTTGTGTTTTAAGTGTTTTGTTGGTTTGTGGTTTTGTTTTTTTTTTTTTTCCCCTCCTAAGCACAAAGCTTATTAAACCAATCTTTGCAATGGGCATGTTTCAGGAAGAACTTTTACATGAACAGAGTGGGATTTCTCCATGACTTAAAAATCAAGTTAAAACAAACTTAATACCATCCAGTCTAAAGGCAATGTGACAGTTGAATATGAATATGAATATAAATAACTGTAAAAGAAAATTAAGGATGTAAAAAAAATGTTTAATGGTTTCTAATTAAATGCCATAACTTCTTTAAGCAGTTTGCAGTTACTGCTTGCTTATATGCTAGAAGAACTTAAAAGAGGTTCAGGAAAACAGCAGATGATGATGGTATCCATATCTCCTAAAGGGCAAATTTAAAGCTTAGAAGGGTTTTCCTGTTTCTTTTGGTGTAAATTATGCTGTACACAATGGCATACTGTTATGTAAAATATGAGTGTATGTATAATGACTTAAATTATTAATTTAATTTACTAAGTATAATACAAAATTTATAATTTCATTTATGATGTGCATTTATAGAAGGAAAAGATTTTTCTTTAATTGTGTGAAAGAGTGTACTGGTTTTGGCTACAAGCTATTATGAAGAAAATTACCTTTATCTCAGCCAAAACCAATACAAAAAAGTCACATAACTTCTCTTAAAAAAAAAAAAAAATCCTGAATGACCTCATAAAGGTCATAAAGGGGAATAAAACAGTCTTCAGAAATAATGTGAACTACTTACATGGATTACATTAAGGACTTTTACAGTTTCTTGCTGATAAATTTGAAATACAAATCCAATTTGAAATTTCAAACCAGAAGTTTACTTTTAAATTAATGAAACTCACCAAATTCTTACTAAGTTCCTCGTAAAAATAACACTGATGTAATTTACGCTGAATGAATGCATTCCTTCTGTGCTTATGGAAACTGATTTGCTATACGTTCTCAGATAATCTTCTTGTAATAAAATCTATGAAAAACAGACATCTCGTTTGCTTACTTAGACTTGCATCTTTCTTTTCCAGATGACACGAGAGCAGTATATATTAGCAACACAACAGAACAGCCTTCCAAGGACTGAACATCCTCAGTTTTACCCAGTAGGAATTTATGGATGGCGAAAGAGGTGCTTATACTTCTTTGTGCTTCTGTTGCTGGTTACCATGATTGTTAACATGGCAATGACAATATGGATTTTGAAGGTTATGAATTTCACAGTGGTAAGTATCGCTTTAACTTTATGCATCCTGATTCTTGAAGTAACCTTTTAATTTTGGATTAAACAGATTTTTTGTTTTGTTTTGTTTGCCCAACTAAAAGCATTTTGGTAACTATCCCAAGCATCTCTTGGTCTCGTCACCACTTACAGCAATCAGTTGTTTCTGTGTCTCTTCTGTATGGTATCTGTCTTAGGAGGAAACAGTGTTAGTTACATCCTAGGGTGGCTTTTTTAGTTCTTAGTATTTTTTCCAGTTTACTGACCATTTGGATGGTGTTTCCCCTAGAACTTAGACTAGTTGGTTTGAGATTGATAAGAGAGGGCAGGTGAGTATAAAAGCTGCATGCATTTGAGACAGCCTCCATGTGGAATCTTTACTAGCAACAAAGTGTTACTGAGTCTGCATTTCAGATGTACATCTGAAAATAAACACCTTAATTCAGTGGAAACAATGTTAACTTTCGAGCTCTTCCCAAAGCTTTGGTTGGATAAAGGTGGTAGGAGTGCTTACTAACTGGCAGTGGAGTAATGTCTTTTTGTATATCAAAAGGAAAGATAGAAGACACCACAATTTAAAAAAATGGTGGTGCTTCTAGGATCATTGCACTCGCTCTTTGATTTTGACCTTCATAAGACATATTTTGATGTAGTTAGTAATCCATTTATAATTTCTAGGGTCATAGCACATTTCTATTCTCCATTAGTTTATTGGAAATAATAATAAAAAACAGTCAACAAACCCAGCATTAAATATATGCGTAAAATTATATCTGCTAATGCTCTGCAATGCATAAGGTTATCTGAGGTCATTGCCTGGTGAGATGTATTGAGCAAATGAATTGTTACTTCTGAGTTGCTACTAGTGGATTAATACGGTGGATTCATATTTTGACCACTATATGACTTTAATATTCATGTACTGAAGACTTTGTTAGAAGTTTGGGGTGGTGGTGGTGCTTGGTTTTTGGAGTTTATTGTTTTTTGGGTTTTTTTTTTTGTGGGGTTTTGTGTGTGTGTTTGTTTGGGGTTTTCTTAGCAAAATGTGCTTGCAAAACAGGACATCCACAGACACTTTTTCTATTTGCATTAGAAGGGTATTTGTGCATACCTCTTGACTTCAGTAAAATGGTCTGCTATTATTCCACAGGAAAATTAAGCATGGAAATTTAAATAAGTTAAGAAGATGCTTTAAAAAGCACATAATTTTTCTCTGTGCAGAAGATTGCTTTGCAATAAAATATTTGAAACTACTGCTCCCATATCTAGGCAATGATTGACCTTCCATACTACAAGCTACTACAGCACTGTCCAGTTTGAAACTCTTACAGTTTGAACATAGAAACTTTTTAAAATAAAACTAGAAAAGAGATCTTGAAATATTTTTCTTTTCTGTGTGTCAAAGCTTTGTTAGAAAGTTAAACAATTGTGGTGAGTCACTAAATCGGTGCAGGAATCTAGTGCAGGAAACAACTGAATTGTTTCACAGTTGTGTTTGCTAGTTAGTGGATTGAAGACCTTGCTTCAGTAACTTGAGATGTATGTATCTGAAATAATTATGGAAACACTGACTTAACAGTTTCACAAAGATAATGTTTGAAATGTTACATGCTTGATTTATAAACTCATTATTTAATAATTATAGTTCAGAGATCACAAAGCTTATGTGCATCTTTAATAATCCTGAATTTGTTATAAATACAGATAAATGGTATGCCGCTGAATAGTGTGAGTTAATCTTTAACCCTTCTGTTACAGAATTAAAAATATTTTTTTATATTCAGATTTACCATAGTCATATATACCAGTAAGTGATTTGGAAAACAAAAATGGAACATATCACTCCTTTTTCATATGATAACCCCTCCAAAATATTGCATATACTTGGTAACACTGTTCATTTAGGAATATCATATACCACTTAAATACCTCATAAATTATCATTCCTACTTAGCTGTTTGTTATGAACAATCTGCAAAATTTTCCAAAGGATTTGGTACTTAAAAAGAATAACCAAAGCATTTTATTTAATGATCATACCACCACCACATCTTTCTTACTCAATTTTATACATAGTATATCCCTGTTGACATAAAATTACTGAACGTTATTCTTTTAATGGCAAAATATTTCATGCCTTTGTTTAATGACATACTCCTTCAGGACTGATTTGATTTTGTCTTCCAACTTTTATATAAATTTATAGAATGATAAGTGGTTAAACTGTTTCAGAAAATATAATCCATAGGCATAAAACTGTGGTTTATGACCTGAAACAGTATGTCCTAAAGTGCATACATTTGTTTTACAAAGAGACTGTTAAAAAATATAGTAATTAAATTATATTACAATAGGATATTTAATATTCTAAAGCCACATATAATAGATGTAGGCATATCATGTAACTTAAAGCTGAAAGAATGAAAAAAGTCTGTCAGTATTTACTTCTGCTTTTATAAGAACCATTATTTTAGATCATGTTCAAATTCATTTTGTTTATTATACACTGATGAATACCAGTTTTCTTCTGCAGATTGATTGAATGATAGTCTTCTACTTGGACTAGTTAATATTCACATTAGAGTCTCTGTATGGGTTCAAAAATTGATTGCTAGAAGATTGTCATATAAAAAACTCTGTAAAATCTTCATGCTTTTGTCCACACATGCACATTTGAGCACCAATAAGAAATTTGTATCAAGTCTGAAGGAGTCACATTCTTAGTGATGGATGTTGGAGAGTAATTTAGTTTATGAACCTAAACTTCATGTATTCAAAGAATGCAGCAGCTTTGAAGTATACATATATTTCGTCCATGCATGTGTATATATGTATAGATACATATAAACTAAGAAACTGTATATCTGGGTAGTGATAGGAAATCTGAAGTATAGCTAGAAACTTTTTGAAAAGGAAAATACTTTTATGAAACTGGTTTGAAGAGTATTTGCACAAGAGAGGAGTCTAGCCATGATAAAATAATTGTTGAAATTGAACTGCTTTGATGTTTTGACATTATTTTAAATTATGTGCTGTTTTAGCACAAGCCAACATTGAGCTTTTTATGAAAACAATAGTAATTTCACTGCTTCTAGGGGTTGTGAAGAGCCAGGGCATGGGTTCATCATTGCTGGCTGACAGCTGCAGCAATGTTAATTTGTATTAGCTGCTGACTTTCTATTTTTAACTGTGCAGCTGCAGCCACTGGCCAATTGGCATAATAAAAGCCTTTCTGAGTTCGATTTATGCATTCTCCAATTGGAAAAGTTTTTTGAATGTATTGACCTTGCCTGTTAAAATCATATTCTGAATGTGAGCTAGTTATCCCATGCTTGTTTATACAAAGAGAGGAGAAATAGGGTTGGCTATTCATCTTATATTAAGGCAACTAAAGTGAGTTGTCCTTAAGGAATGGATGTTGAATATCTCATCAAAGAAGTAATTAAAAAGGAAATATGGTTTATTTGCAATTGTGTAAAAACACAGTGTAGGCATGTTGTGCAAATCTCCTTTTATTAGATTAAGTAGTATAGCTGGGAAAAGTAGAGAAACTTTCAGGTATATAATCTATTCTTCCAGTGTACAATGTGAGAAATAATTTTGAAAGGTAAATAAAAATTACAAATAATTACCCTGGTATAATGTATATCAGACAGGCAAACCCAGAGGTAATTAGTATCTGTGTAGCAGATGGAATAGTAGATGGTAGAATCAGAGATGTAATAACCATTTTTTGAAAGACATTCCTTGATACCACTTGAACATTATTCTCTGATACAATTTTTATTTTGCATCATCTTTAAGATATTCTAAACTCAATAGAATTATGATTGTATATAATTTATTCTTCATATTCATGAATAAAGTACATTGACAGTTGGTTAATCTGATTACTTACTGTGTAAAAGAGATTTACTTTATATTTTTGTCACTAAACACATACCAGTGCAGAAATATGTGACTGCGAGTTTTCTGCAGGTTATTTCAAATTACAGCTTTAAAAGAGAAATTCAAAGTATTCCTCTTACCGCTGTGAAGTGACATTGCAAAGTGACACAGGGCGATCAGCATACAAACCTAAGTCCCCCCTCTTGGTGGGGGAGGCATTTGATATCAGTGCATTTATACATTTTCTAATATGTACACAGTTGGCATTGATATTTGAATTTACTTGACATTACGTTATTCCATTGCTTATTACATTACCTTGAAGTTTGGAGTTTACTAAAGCTGAAAATTGTAATGGTAGGAAAAATGCAAATGTGAACCCCTATAGTTTTTAGGATCTTTTTTGGGTTGGCCTGTGATTCAGCCACATATCCTAGGAAGTATCATATCAGCACTGAATTATTTTACCGGTTTTGGTTATATATCTGGTTTTGTGTGTCTCTGCTTTACCCTTAGGAATCAATGTATGAAAAGACTTATTTTTTTACCCCTAATGCAGTCTTCCAAATCAGGTATTTTCTCTTGCTATAGTTACTTGCAGTCTTGTAGTCAGTTTTGACTGCTGTCATTTCATGATGTTTTCTGTATTAATACATGTTAAACTCCCCTTGCCAGTAGTACCATGGGAATTACTTTTAAGATTAGGAATGAGACAGCTTATCATCTGGGTTGAGACAGCTATTCCTCAAGAGAACTTGTACTTCAATTTAGCTTGAAACATAAGCAGCAGTTTGAATTTCCTGGCTAGAATTCGTGTGCTTTGTGCTTACAATTGAACATATTCTGGTTGCTGGCTCCCTAGCTCCAGCTTCACTTTACTTGGACAGCAGGTAGTTTGCAAGATGGTTAAATGTCTGCCGAAAGATACACATGCCAACTAAAGATGATTTCTTTTTATGTGACAGCATATATAACAACACAGATATATGCAACCACTAACTCATCTCTGCATCTTTATAGATCGTCCTTATATTCCTTTAGGAGTTTGACTTTTAGAGTTAGAATCTTTCAGATCAGCAAAAACCTAAATCTGAAAAATAATATTTTATTAACATAGTTATAGAGACCAATAAACACAAGTTTATTTTCCTGGGTTTTGATTGAGAATGAGAAAAATATTTCTTATTTTTAATTTCCTGTGTTGTTGGGACACACACACATATTCTGATCTTAATATCCAATACAGAAAAATGCTTATAATTTTTTCAAAGTACAATTTGTTTATTAAAGCTATGATTTGATACTTAAGGCTTTAGTGGTACAGAACTAAAGCAGCTGTATTAAATACTTTTATCTAGACTTATAGCAAACTGTCTCGGCATGCTGTAAAATAAAAAAATAATTTATTTACAAAACTATACTGTAATACTCATCCATCGAACAAGCACAACAGTGATATGAGCCATCAGGTTTCTAAGATTCTTTGACCACCCAGGTCTCTCTGTTTGATGTTCGAAACAGTATTTGTTCTGTTATTAGTTCAGTTGGTTCTGCTGATCTATGCAATGAAGACAGTATTTGCCTATGGCAGCTAAAATCAGAAGTAAGAAAAACCTCTTTTCCATTTCTTAGCTAATTTTTGTAGCAGGCTGGCATTTGAAATTTATTAAGTTGTGTAATAGCTGTACTTATCTCTACTAAAAAATAATTTGGTTGTTTGGCAAACAGACAACTTTCATTTTAAAAAGGCAGCAGTTTGTTATTATGTTTTGAATAAATATTATCATGATTTAATAGTAGCAGTTGCTGGATACTTAATATGTTCTGCCGCACCTGCAGATTTCATTTATTTAAATGGCAATCATTTATTGTCAATGAGTTACTTTAAGCTGTAAATAATCTCATTTTAAAAACTTGTTCTCTTAACTAGATAGAGAACTATTTCTCTATATCCCTCAAATTTTTAGTTTTCAAGAACCTGATGTCCCATTTTGGGATGAATGCAAGAAAGCTTTTGTTTCCTTTTTGTTTGTTTTCTGTAGTGAGAGAGATCCAGTCCAGAGCAGGCAATATCATTAATTATTAATGATTAAGAGACTTAGTCAAGATATCGGAGACCAAGGTTCAAATTCATGAAGTCTCCAATATAGATCATGTCCCAGGTAAGTGTCCTACTCATAGGCTATTAGTCCTCCTCATTTCTGATGTTATGTTTCAATAGATCCGTGACCTGCATCTTACTATCTTTTAGTCTCAAACATTAGATATCCCTGTAATAAATTTTATTGAAAATTCCTATGAAATAGCTGTCTATTCCTCAATAATATTTTCTGCTCAGTTTATAATTCCTTTGAAAAAAAAAATGTTTAGAAAAATTTCAGCCAGCTAAAATGAGTATTAGAAAAGCATATATGTGTGCATACGCACATGTATACACACACATGTAATTGGCTGTATTCTCAGCTCCTTTTTATGCTGCACTGGAAAACAGAAACTTGTTTCTTGAATTAACCTGCCAACACCAGGCATGATTCAAAGACTTGTTCATAGCATGTCAGCAAAATAATCTTGTTACGCATTAATTCTACTTGTACTTTATCCCGTTTGTTAACACTCATGAAAAAGCACAACTTTGTTGAGTGGGAGGGTATTTTCAAATAATTTTGTCCTCTTTGATTTGGAGTGCAGTGGGTAGGAATGAATTGATTTATTCTTACTCTCTTTTAAGCATGTCACATAGTTTCTGTTCTCAGTACAATGAAGAATTCATTTTAAGTATTTCTAATACCATTCTTCTAAATCACTTTTTATCCCATTTTGTATATTTATCTCCTATATTGTATACCTTCTTTCCTAGCACTTATGGGAAGAAAAAAAAACAACAATCTGTCAGTGCAAGTATGGTGTAGGTTTACTTGACTGTATAGTAATTCATGTGCACAATCCTAATTAATTTCTGTAAATTTTCTGTTATCTCCTCTTCACCCCATCCCCAGTGAAAGGGAAAACATTAAAATCTGTCATGTCATAGTGGAAAGGCAACTAATCTAAAATACCAAGTTTGCAATCTCTTATTTGTTACATATACTCATGGCGAGAGTTTGCACAAACAATCAAGCCACTGTTACAGATATTTGGTTAGCTGTTTTATAGTACTAGGCATCTCATGCAAAGGCATCTTGTTAAAAAGTAGGAAGGTATTGTTTAAAACAGTGCTGTTTAATAACACTTCTTAGCAAATATGAATTGGCTTGATTTGATGTGCAGGTTACATGATTGGTTCTGGGTGGCTGAATGCAGAATTTAAATATTTTATTTTATTCCTGGGATATATATCTGTGCATTCTGCTGTTTATTGTTACAAATTATCTCTGGTGAAGAAAAAATGAAAAAAAATACATTTCTCATTTTTATATTTGTTTGGTCATGCAGATTTAATGGCAGGATACTGTTAAAGTTCCCAACAGAAAAAGGGAATAAATACTCTGCACCCTACATAACCTTGTAAAAATGTGATTAAATTCACTGCAGGAAAAAAAAAATAATTCTATTTATACCATAGTTTAAGCAATTTCAACCTGACCTTGCAGTGGCTTTAAAAAATTGTACTGTAGTATCCAGATTTTGAATACTTGGGGAAAACTGCCTATAATCAATGTTTACTTTGTAGACATGCATTGAGACCACAAAGAGGTATTTGCCTGTACAAGGTCACTGCTTGCTCATTTGTCTCATTGCTTCAGATGTGTTTTATGAAGCGTCAGGACTGATTTAGAATCAGCTTAAGGGACACAGATTTGTAACTTGTACCTTTATCCCATGTCATCAGTCCAGCATGCCACAGGTAGCTTGCCCTGTATTGCAAAATAAGTGTGGATGGCTACATCTTCTTCCACCATTCACTGCAGTGATTCTGATATGCATTAAACTATGAGTCATGCAATCTTTTGTTAAGAGTTTTAATGTTCAAAAAGAGTGCCAAATATGGCTATAGAAATTACAGAAGAGGGAAACAACAATTTCAATTCATTTGATAGGTAAAGTGACAATGAATATATATATATATATATATATATATATATATATATATATATATATATATATAGTTTGTGGAAGTTTACCTTTTATTAAATAATAATAATGTGTTTTAGCTGAGTGAACAAAGTTTACTAGATAACTTAATCACTGTGTAAATAGGCTGGAACAAGCATCCCAGAATTTTTTTCCAAATATTTGCTTTCATGAAACTTGAGTTAACTTAGTTTCCATTATTGGCTTTCAGATGTGTTCCCTTTCCATGTGTATTCTAGCATGACATTAATGTTTGTGGAAAGCAAGATTTTCAAAAGAATATTATACAAAAAAATATAGTGCTGAGTTCTTAAAGGTTTATCCAATAAACCAGTTCTGACACTTAAGTTTGTCAAATCACATAGCTTGAATAGCGGGTCCTTGAAAATAGTTCTTGATGTGCAATCTTTTTTAAGGGGGGAGAAGATGGGGAGCGGGGAGCAGGGAAGAAGAAAAAACTTAATTTTCTATATTAGGGTTTAAGAAAATATTCAGCAGAAAGTCATTACATGGAAAGAAAAGGCCAATACAACATGTTTGTCTCAAATAGGGCAACTAAAGCAGACTAAGTTCATTTTATAGTTCAGACCAAGCAGTAATGTTTTGTAATGTTATTCAGCATCAATTAGAAAGGTATCAAACCAATCTGATATTGAACAATCTTTAATTACTTAAAGGCACCAACAATCTATATAAATAAATAAATGTGTCATGGTTTCTTCTTTCCCTTCCATTAATGGGATGATTTATGTGGGTATAGAGTACAATAAAAAATTACCGTCTGTATTTGTAATCCTGTTTTTATTTGTACAGAACTTCCATCTTGAAATCAATACAAGTCTGTGTACAGGAGCAGAACGTGCTCATTTTAATCTAGCCTAAATTAGACCTAGTCCGTCTAGAAATAACAATAAGAAAGAAATCAGAGGGTAAGATAGAATATGTAGTGATAGGTATCTTACATGGCAGAGTTTTTCTTTTCCTCTTCTTTCTTATAAATCAGGATATTAGATGTGTGGTTGCAATTCCAGACAGGATTAGATGATGAAATCAAATGTTTTAAGCATGAATGATACAGAAGCAAAAACTTTTTAAATCAAAAACTGTAAATAAGATATTTATGTGGCCTGCAGGGGATGAGGAGAAAAAATTTTAAGACCTTTATGCAACAGGTGGAAGTGATGGGATATCTCATTTATGTCTGGTCATATTTTACTATACTGCTAGATCCAATTAAGGAAAAAAACCCTAGAAATGCAATTAAAGCAGAATATAAATGATATTGCCAGAGGCAATATAGAAATAGTAGAACCACCACAAAACAGAAGTGAATGTTACTAAACAATCCTAAAGCTCTTTGTAATATAAATTTAGCTGCCTTTTCTGGAAAAGCTTGGTTTAACAGAGCTTGTCTAAAAATTTCTTATTGCAGGCAATGAGGTGCATACCCTTTCTGTCACACCAGAGTCCATTATGGCAACAGTGTATTCAACCGAGCATCAACCCCTATAGATTCCGGAATTTTTTTTACTGTGCCATTCAGTTAGGTAAAACAAACTGTGCAGGGTCCCCTGTAAGATCTTGAGAGTTGCAAGTCTATTGCATCTTACAAAAAAAAAAAACAACAAACAAAAACAAAAAACAAAAAACACAAAACCCCAAACACACACACACACACAAAACACCTCAATCAGACACATATTTTAATATCTCTAATAATGAAATATGCATTTTTATGGTGCACAGTAAATCTATCTACACAGTAAAGCAATACCAAGAAATGGTTTCCCAGACAAAAACTTCTAGTTACTGTTTTTGCTGTTCATATTATTTTTAAAGCTCAGGTTTATAAAAGCAAGGATGCACATGCAAGAGGGTAACGAATTCCTGTCTACTTCAACAAAACCTAAATGAAATAAGTATAACAAAAACTAGTATAAATTAATATATATGAACTTTGATTGACTAATTCAGCTATTAATCAGCCTTTTTTTTTTTTTTTTCGTATACTGCAATGGCACAAGTCAATAAAAGGAAAAGGAGTTATTTCCATGGAATGAAAGTCAAAATTACTATCCTGCTCTCTGCTCAGTAGAAATAATATTTTAATACTAGTAGATGAAAGGAGATGTATAGATAGAAATAAAAAAGAAATATACTTCGTCATCTTCAAATCATGATTTTATGATGGTTTTTATAGAGATGGAGCCATTTCTTATTTCATTCATTGTCTTCAGGAATATACAATCCATTTGAGTCATCTTTCTGGGTCTGGGCATGCTACATAGAATCAGCAGATGAGACAGAAATCTGTGGTAGCTCTATGGCATGAACGTGCAGTCCAAAAGACACTTTTATTGGAAACAATTTTTGTCATGTTATATGTTAAGGCACATACTTTGATATTTTGATTTATTTACAAAAGTATTATGATAACTATTAAAAGACTTGTTCATTTTTACGGTAGTTAATTTAAAAAAAATGTATGATATGAATAGTTAATAAAAGTAAACTTGCCTGTGGGTTTGTTCTCAGGGCTGATTGATACAAGCTTATTTGTATATACGCATCCACAACTTTTTTTGGTTTGTTTTTTTTTTTTCCCCTCGGGGGATATGAACTGTTTACATTTTTATTTCCTGATGGTTTCATGTTGGTTTTGGCTCTTCCATAATTAAAATGCTAATTATGAAAAGAGAGGGATGATTTTTATGCTTATTTTTACAGTATCTTGCTTTCCATTTTAAATTTCATAAATTATTTGCAGTGTTTCAAATCACTTTATTACTTCACAATTAGCTTTAGAATTATTTTAACATCATCATTATCTTGAGTGTAGGTTTGAATATAGAATGCTTAAAGAGAAATAGCATTAATAAAAGTAAGAGGCATAAAATTTTGAAATTAAAGATGATATAAAATTACTCAAGCTAGAATCTAGTGTGAGTTAGCAACTACATCTTTATGGCACTTCTGAAGTTTTAACAGAAAGAACCTGAAATATAGACAGCCCCTGCTTTGCTGTTTTCCCTTTCAACCACTGGACTCAGAGATCATATTACTGTTACGTGTTTTGGAAAGTTTACTTACGTAAAGATACATTTTAGTGGGTATTGTCATTATTTCAGTTATGAATACTATATTGCTACTGCAATAACATTTAAAATTAATTGTTTCTATTTCTGTCATTTTGTAAAACAGCTCTGTTAAAGTGATCAGTGAAGGCTGGAGTTGGAAAGAATTAAAGCCTAAAAGCTTGCATCCTGAGCCTTTCTTACTGCATTTGAATATAAAGATAATCATATTGTGGAAACATACAGAGAATAAAACCCCGTAATATCTTTTCCTTTTTCCTGGCTTTACTGACAAATCCTATTAAGAGGATATGGAATGATTCTGTAGAGTCTTGTAAAAAGAATGCAATTGGATCTTTTTGTAGGTTTAGACCTGTTTTACTTCTTGAGAAATAGCTTATGATAGGCTCTTCATTTTTTATTTTTAGGGTGTTTTTATTGGGCCCATCAGGGAAGACCCTTGTAGGAAAGGGCTGAATGGGAGAACTATGCGTGTCCAAGTAATCAAGTAATCTCTGGTCAGGTTTCTTGTTTGATTTTGTTCTTTTGGTGCTGTGGGGGTGTGTACGTTGCATTTGTAAGGAAATTTGGTGTTTAAGTCAAACAGATGAAGTAGGTAGACTATTATAAATTGGGTAAATTTCTCTTTCTACAGTTGCCTTCAACTTAAACCATTGCCACGGCCCTTTAAAGTGAAAAGTCTACCCTTTCTCTGAAGAAACCATATCTACAGGATGTTACTAGGGAAATCCCTTTGTCTTGGTTCCAAAATGATCAAACTTTTGTAGTACCTAAGCAGGATCTGTTGGACAGTGAAAAAGGGCGAAGAGTATGGCAACAAAGATTCTGTGGCAGATATAAAAGTTTTGGGGAATATGCTTTCTATACTCTGATTATAGACATAGTGTTCTGATCTCTAATTCTTAATATGAACTGTGGAAAAATAAATATCCTGTTATGAATAGTTATCTGAGCTTTGGCCCACCTGTCAAAGGACTGTTACACTCCTGTTTTAAAATTTAATAAAGCTGTAACCTGTAGCTCGCTGAAGATTAACAAAGCATTTACTTTCAAGAAAATAAAATTCAATGGCAGGTGAAGGGTTTTATTACTTTTCACATTAAAAAATAATTTTTGCAGTCTGAAGGGAAATATTTATGGATTTTGGATTCATGCTGTGTGTCAATAAAATTACTTCAGATACCCTAAGGTTCAGGTGAAGCCTGAGTTGCTTATGTAAAGCAAGAGTACAACAAAATACCTGATAAGAATTTTTGATTGAATAAGCTTGTAAAGGGGAAACTGTTTTAAGAATTTAAAACATTCTTAAACCATTGTTTCAATGACAATGAAAATCAACATAGATTATAACATAGGATACAGTATCATCAGAGATCCTCAAAGGTATAAGCTCATCTGAAATATTCTGGCAGGCTACTATTTGTTTTTGTTGACAGAAGATCTAAGGAGTCCATCTGAGTAATTCAATCATATAACTATTTCACAATACTCTGTCCTAATTATCTAAAACTCATTGTTAGAGTATTGCTCAATATCCAATAAGCTCCCAATGTACAAATCATTTATTGAAACAAAAATGATGTCCCTAAATAATTTACGTCAAATAATTTGTCTGTTTTACAGAGAAATTTTCCAAAATTCTTACTTAACAGCTTTGTAGCCTACTGGGCAATAAAACCTCTGACTACCTGTAGTGTACTCTGAAAGTGAACAGAAGTATTTCTAGAAACTTTTTCACATTTTGATGTTGTATTTTTGTGGTGTATCACTTAGTATTTTTCTTATACACATAACCTAAAAAAGTCAAGTTTCAAGTTAGCAGTTAATGGCTTGGTTTTCAAAAGTATTTGGAAGTCAGTCTTGATTATATGTTGTTTTAAAAACATATTCCTGCACAATTTTTTGCCTGTTATTGTAAAAATGCCCTTCTGGAGTTGTTATATGTGAAATATTTCTTTTCCGATCATTAGGGTCCTCACAGTATTTTTAGTGTGTAATATGCACAGTATGCTGGGTGGACTCTTGAAAATAACAATTTTGAAGAGGTTTTTTCCTTCACATTTACAGATGTAATTATATTTGTATTGGTTGTATAACTCCTGAAAAAAATTTCAAAGTCTCTAACGCCTGTCTTGGCTAGAAAACATCAGTCAGTTGATGAACAATTTCTGCCTTTGACAAGATAATACCTTAGGCAACACATTTTTACACTTACATGAAGGTTTCAAGCAAAATTTTAGATATGTTCTTTTATAAATAGTTTGTTTTCAGTTTACTAATATGGATTAAACCCACTTGAAATTATTAAATATACACACATACACATATACCTAGGTTAATTTCTGTGCTTATTCTCAGGTGTCTCTCTCCCTGTCCCTCTAAAATCGACAAGGAAGAGGCCACTATATGGGCAACTCCAATCACTTTGATTTACCTTTTTTCTTGCTTAATTGTTCTTTATTAGAAGTTATAGAAGCAAAAGTGTGGTTCGGCTGTCTCTGTCTTTTTGGAATTCATTATGGGTCTATCACATTCTGGTCTATAACTACTGTATGTGTGCATGCACGCCCTTAGTGTTTTCATATGTGTGTATGAAACATATATGTGTATTTACACAGGTATGTATGTGAATAGTAGACAGTCTTGTGCTGGTTTCATTTTTATACAGATCTGTTGATTCTCCTCTGATCTTGGTCAAGTCAGCATGCAAGCCTGGATTTCCACAAGCTTGTCCATACATTTGGAATTGAATATAGAAACATATCATGAGAATTTTAATTGACTTTGCCTATGTGATTGGGATTTATTAATCTATTTGAAAGAAAGCATCATCACAGAATACTGGAATATTTTCAATAGTTAATTTTGAAACTACCAATACCTGAAAAAAAACCCTCCATTATTTTTTATATAGAATAGCAGGTTTTATTCAGCTATCAACCAAAGGAAATTAAAAAGGCAATCACCTCTGATCCAGTTTAAAGGTATGTTGTCAGTATTACTGAGGTATGACTCGGTCATTTTCCAAAACTACCTAGAAACTAAAAAACACTCAGTATAAGAGGCAAAATAAACTTTCCAATCTAAACGTAATATAAGTTGAATACAGAAAAGTCTTGGATATTTTCAATTTATTTTTTTTCATTTGACAAAAAATGTCTTTCTATTAAGTGTTCCATCTTTGTCCTGTTATTTATTAGATTAATTTCCTTGGAAAGGAAAACAAATTTATATCCCAGTATAGCGGTAACCTTCTAAGGTCTATCAAATTCTTAAAAGTACATAAGTCAGTAAAACATCTTGAATATTCAAGGAATGACATAGTAATATCAAATATTTTTCCTTTTTTTCCACTTGTATAAGTATTAACTAAATTTCCTATTTTCCCCCAGTCCATGGTCTTGATCAATATCACCTATTTCCATGTGGTTATCAGCATGAAGGACTTATGTTGATATTACTTTGTCTGTTACTTGTAGTCATATAGTAGTGAAGAGCATGAGGACAGAAATTCAAGAAATAAAATAGTTTAACTATTGTAATTTTATGTGAGTGGAACTATTCGTTTAGCTTAACTTCAGATTTTGTTGTATACATATCCTCCATGCTGCAAAATGAAAGTAAAAGGGTGTGCAGGAAAGGCATGTATTGTAGAGGAAAGACAAAATGGAAGGGAGAAGGGAAGACTGACCTAATGTGGTAAAAATTATGAAATTGAAAAAGAATTATGAGATCAAAAACTTGAAATAAAGTAAAAAAAGCACCATTTATGTTTCATATATAAAAGGTTTCTTAACTAATAAGATTTAATAGCCTCAGGCAGCAATATGTTTCAAAATGAAAAACAAGACATACTTTTTAGACCACTAAAATTAAAATGGTGACAGTCCTGGCAGATATGATATACTGTAAAGAAGTATTCTCATCTTCTGAGTAAATCATTGGACAAGGATAATGAAAATTGGAGTTTGGTTTTTACTACACTTTGTAGTTGTCTAGCTGTGAGTATTAATGATTTATTACTTCAAAATGGAAGTTATTGGAAAACCCACTTGAATATTTAAAAACTAGGTAATAAAATCAACATGAACATATGTTACTAGAATTTTACAACTGAAGAAATATATGACCCAATGGATCAATTAAAGTACCTGTGGGTTTGGCAGCTAGTAGAGGTAATAAATGCAAGATGTCTTGACTACAATGTAATGACCGAGTGTATTTTGATCTGGGGAGGGTGATCATTTAATTCTTATGCATCTTAGTTCTCTGCTCTTTCATGCAGTTTGAGTAAAAAGAGAATGTCCTTTGGTGAGGTAGAATAAGCATTTTTGGCTATTAAGAAGGTTGAATTTTGAATGATAAAGTGCTTATCTTGAATACTGGCAACAAGCTGTCTTGGCTTTCAAAAAGTACTTGATTCTTGATTTTATTTAATGGATTTTGTCATGCTCTTTAGTCATACACTATGTTTAAATAAATAAACATTGTAATTAAAAAAGCTTTTCTGATAATAATCAATGAAATTATGGAAACAAGATTTTTAATATATAGTTTTGGAAAGGAAAGAAAAATAAATGGGAATCAAAAGAAAAATTATGGGAGAGAACAAGCAATAAAAAAAACAAAACCCAGAAAAAGACAGCTTTAAAACCAGGGCAAAACCAGTAACTGCACTCCTTATTTGTACAAAGTGTCTAAAGTAGGACTATGCCAAGTTTTACTAGCGCAAAGAGGTAGTCTGAGATATACTTAAAACTGGGTTCTTGAAATGGTTCTGGGATTTTATTCACACAGAACTATACTGATTATACTTTTTTATCTTTCATTGGATATAGGCTCTTGGTTCAGCTTTCTCTGAAAGTCTCCGCTAGAGGAAATACAAGTCTGTTCTTGTCTGTTATGATTACCTTTCATGTCACTGTAAGAAAAATTCTAGCAGATTTAGCAATGCCAGTAAAGTGTTATTTACTTGGGTGTGAGTTTTCACAGTGCTACTATAGATGCCTGTATGTAAGTGTTAGGAGAGAAGCATTAAGTACATGGCACATTCATTTTTATATGATTTATAGGTTTAAGCGTATCTTGAAATATTTAAGTATGCTAAAAGTGCTTGAAGTATCTAGACGCTATTCATTAGTTGTTCCTTTATTACTTTGCCCAATTAATGAAGGACTATAAATTTTATATTAATTTAGAAATGCATTTGGCCTCTATAACCATTATGATCTTCCATGGTGTGATGGTGACATAAAATAAACACAATTGCTGGATGCCTGAATGATTTTAGAAATATTTATTGCCTACAATAAAACTGTCTCTAAACTCTATAATGATACTATAAAAATTACAGTACCAAGAAAGAAAGGTCTTCAGTAAGAACTGTTTCAGGCTGATAGGAAGGCAGAACAGAAAGGAGGAGAGCACAGGCTGAGTCTTGAAAATGAGGAATGATTTTAAAGGAAGAAAAGAAAGGAAAAGGAAGAAAAGAGAGAAAAGAAGAAAATATCTCTTCAATACAAATTAAGTTGATCTGAGGCTCATTAGCCAGGTATAGCTAGCTAAACAAGCTCTGAGGAAAATAATCGGTGAGGCAAAACACAAGTAAAAGTTGATGGATTAGCATAGAATTATCGATGCTGACAGCCCTATGTTTTCCAGCAAAGCATTTGTCTGAAGTTAGGAGCAGATGCTGAACAATATGGCACATCTGATTTCATGCTGCTCATGCAAGCTGACCCCTGGCATTCTGTGAGATATCAAAAGATTTCTGAAATTTCAGTCAGCAGGAACAGTGGACATGTAGGTTGATGGCTCACATCAGGTGTGTGTCTTGCCTTTCAGCAAGTTGATGATCATGGATTCAAAATAAAATCTAAGGTTCAGTAGAGAACACTTGAAATGCTAGTTGTATAATAAAGTTGCTGCTTTTTAAGATGTGTTGCATAACCTGTAGTAATTTATTCCCCTCTTCATTTGATTATTCAGGGCAGAAACTATTATTGCAAGTTACTCTTACCATTGAGAATTAATTTCAACAAAACAACTTGTAATGCACAGTTTAGGAAAGGATATACAGAAGTAAATTGCTAGGTAGCTAGACTTCCATTTATTACTTGAAGCACTATTTTTTTTAATTGTACAGGAAAAATTAATCCAAATAAAGCTCTAATTTAATTTAGAACTCAAATAACTGTTCTCTCTCAGTAATTTAAATGTTGTTTCTTAACATTTATATACTGTTCCTTAATCAAATCCAGTGTGTTTTAGAATCTAGCAGAGACATTTGTCTCTAGCTGCTTTCTCACTTGCACTTTGCTACAGATATGAAGAAAAGGATTTAAGATAGTCATCAGGGAATTATTCAAAACCTGTGTTACTCCATGGCCTTCACTAAGACTAACTTTGTTGGGATAAACTACTTGATGACATATTTATTGCATATCAGAGCCAAGTGCAGTATCTTATCTCTGATAACAGCAAATAGTGCATGTGTAGGAAAGAATGCAGACCAGAGTAAGTGAGTAGTAGTGCTTCCCCAGTGCTCTTCCACGTTATAGATTCAAGGTTTGGAGACCTTGAGTGCTAGGTGACAGCATTACATTAACAGGCAGTAGATGGAGTTGGGGAAGAACAACAACAGTTTAACACCATTACCCATAGTGGTATAGAATGCAGACAAAATTGGCTCTAACCCATTGCTTTACAAAATTTAGCTTGCTTGGATCCTGAAATGTGCAAAATATAGGAGGAAAAGGAAAAAAATAACATGCCTGGAAAAGTGGGGCATTTTTGTTCTGGCAGACAAATACCAAGAGGGTAAACCATCCTTCAGTGTATGTCAATCACCCCTGCTCCCGCCTTCAGATAATGCTACAAGTACTTTATAAATAGGACAGGAATACCAAAATGCATGCTTCAGTAAGGTTTCAGCTGGCTCATAAATATGACTGTGGTTTTCTTCTGGAAAGTGCCATGCCACTTTTTGTGATACAGTACAATATTATAATCAATATCAAAATGAAAATTCTGGTTTTCAAAGAGTCAAATCAAATAATCAAAATCATCAAAGTCAAAATTCTACCTGCATTTATAAAATTATGGTTTATGAGATTAAGATTTTATGCAACTCTGTAAGAATCAGAACTGAACTCAAATTCTAGATCAGAAAACTTCTTTTGATATTGAGAATTTAAATGAAAGAGGTAGCAATTGCCTAAGATACTGTGTTTCATTTAGTTTTTCTAAAACTGTGACTGAGATCTTCAAGGTAGTATTGGTCATCCCAGAGTACTGTACTCACAAAACTAGACAAAGTATTCATGGGGAAGATCTGTTGGCTTGGACCACCTTCTTTCTTAATGTGAACAATACGATTATATTTCATAGCAGGATTCTAGAATAGCATTTTTGCTTTATAATAGCAATGGAATGGAACAGTTTTTTAATACTCAAGGACATACTATGAAGCTTGTAATCATTTGATTCTTTCGACACAAACTCCAGAATGTATTCACCTTCAATTGATTAAAAAGCTTGCTTTTATTTTCTGAAGTGATAAGCTTTTACATATAGGTGCCATTAAAATGTCATAGAGATATTCATTGCCTGAAAAAGCTAGATTGAAAATTTTATTAATTTTCTAATCAAGTAAAAAAAAACCTCCAAAAACTAATAAAGATATAATGTATAACATCATATCAAATAACACAGGATATAATCAAAACCATAAGCAAATACAACAATTTTCCTGAACAGTTATTGACAAAAAGAAACCAACCTAGTGAACATCTAATGCTGGACAATTTTATAGAAAATATTTATTGTTTAAAAAAAACCAAAAACAACTTTCAGAATATTCTTAGTACTGTTGTAGGAAAAAACTGTGTGTGATAGTAGATGATGACAAAGCTGGGAAAGGCATTTTCAGTGTTGTAGAATTGACTGCTTTAATGTTAGGCTTTCCTTACAAAGGTGGTTTATTCCTACAGTGCTCTATGGCACTCAAGGACATACAGTATTTATTACACTATAAAGCAGCACAGAGAGGAAACAGCAGGAGTTGCCTACAAAACTGTGTTTGTTGTTAATATTGTGATATTTCAGTTAAATCCATGAGCTAGGTGAAAAGACTTCTTGGGCTGTCAATCCAGTTATCCAGAGCAGCAACCTAGGATGGAAGACAGGAGCCACGAAACAGGTCACCAGGAGAATGGGAGCTCTTTAGAAGTGAAGGAGATAGTAGATGAAGAGTCAGGCCAGTGGTGTTAGCTTTCATTTTTTTCATTTTCCAATATATTTATAACATTTTTTTTTAAAAATAGACTAAACCAACATTATTGTTGTGGGCAATGGTTTGTTTGAACTTCTGAGCTAACCATATATTAAACAAGGAAGAAAAACCTGGCAAATAGTAAATGTAATATGTATTATTATATTTAATAAGTATGTACATATTAATTAATATATATATAATAATATGTATGCCAAATAGTAAAGTAAATGAAATATCTGATGTTTTTCTACATACAGTGTGTGATTGTTAAGTCCATATTGCAGTACTGATTCCTATGAAACAAAGATACTGATCTTATATTATAGGGAATATATTTCTGTGTTTATAACTGTGGAACTGGTTGGCCAATTCCAAGGACTATTCACAAAAACAAGAATGTGTGCAAATAAGGAGCTCTACAGACAAGAGACCTTATAAATATCTTAAGTAAAGGGAAGGCATTACCTGACAGATCTTACTTTAAGAGATAGGAAAGAATTAACTTTGGAGAAAGTCCTTCTATATGTTTGAACAACATGGAAGAGCTTCAGTTACACACAACACTGCTCATGTCTCTCTTAGTACCAAAATCGATCATGAGTGAGACACAGGCTGCAGGGTACCTGATATTACTAATGCAATACTTGAATAATTATTTGGGTTTCTATTTTCTTCATTCACATTGCTCTGTCATCACTGTATATAGAAGATTCCTTGACTTCCACTTACTTGCAGAACCTCTCACCACTTCTCTGAAGCAGAAATACAACTAGGACTCAAGGGTAAACTCTTTCAAGAACAACAACAAACCAACCTGAAAAAAAATAAACAAAAAGACACTGATCTTTCTAGTGTCAGTGAATTCATATAAATTGAGATACACTGAAGGTTTCCAGAGAGAAAGAGGGCAAGAAAACCAAAACAACCCTCTTCTCCATTGTTAACAGCTTCAGAGGAGTTAGTTTAATGAATATTCATTCTAAAAATTTGTAGCTTGACTGCCCTTCAGATATAATTTGTTTGTGTTCATAGAACTCATACAAATAAAGAGAGTTCCGACACCTCCATTTTTGATGTGAAATGCAGACATAGGCTCAGTGCCACAGGTCACCACAAGATAATTTGTTATGAAATAGCAACTGACTGAACAACAGTCTCCCATACTTCTTGGTAGAGTCTCAGTGGACTACCTGTCTTCTAAAAACTAGGTTCAGGTTCAAATATATTTATCCTTTCTCATTTTTGTTTTGGATAATTTTCAAGATAAGATTCTAAGTAAAGAAAAACCAAACTATAAGCTTTAAGTGTAGGTTTTTTGTTTGGTTTTTTTTAAGATGTTATTTATGAGGATCTTTGTAGATATGTGAGAATCTATGCCTCAACCCTGAACTGCGATGCAAGTTAACAAGTTAGACTCCAGGGAAGCCTGAAAAGGAAAACTAGGGATTCATATTTGTTTGAGAGTTGTTTTTGTTGTTGTTTTGGTTTGTTTCATTCCTAACTTCAAATAATATTATGATGCAGAGATAATATTATTAAGTACAGAGAAATGAAGGGTTGCAATATCATAAAGATATTAAGATACTGCCAATTGGCAAAATTCAATTTGCATCAACTGTTAAACATGTGTTGATCAGGAGTATATGTCTGCGAGTAAGAGACATGCTCAGATATAGGTCCTCTAGACATTTTCCCTAGCAGAGTATTGGAATTGAAAGTAATCATAGCTAATCTGCCCCAGAATCAGAAGGTTAGGTCAGAAAGATGAGCTGGAATCAAGGTTCTGTGCCTTGGCTGGGAAGAGACCTGCAGCAGTGGTGCTGGAACTGGGAGAGATTGTTATTGCTTGATTTGATTTTTCTGAAAAGCAGATTGACAGAATTTCAGCATGGTTGGGGACGAAAATTCAGAGACTGATTTCTCGGACAAAGACTTAGTCTGTTTGCAATACATCATATGCTTTTCCTTCCTCCAATAGCTTCATTGGGTTTTGCACTGTGCTACTAAGCATTTTCTTCAAGATAATAGACACAAATATTTATGAATCTTGAAATATAAGAGTAGGAGTAAGACTCTTTGTCATCTTTCCTGAAGCTGAGAGTTAATTTTCACTGAGGTAGTCTGAGAGAAATTGTCAGTCGATACTCAGTGAAGTGTTACTATTCTGTATGTTCTATGTTAACCATACGGAAGAATAATTAGTGAGTAGATGATGGGTTCAGTTTCATGTCAGTAAGAACTGTGGGGGATAATGAGAAACTGCAGGTGAATTAAGCACACTAGAGTGTGGAATATCACAACTGTGGATATAATTTCACATGCATAAATGTGTAACAAGCATGTACTGACAGCTGCTTAGACTCAGTAATAGGGTTTTTCTTGATTCTTTCAGAACTAATATGTTGAACATATATTACAGCTGAGTCAATATACATATCTGTTACATGTTTCCAATGTAAGTGAAATGTATTTTTTGACATATAGGAGGCAGCAGATCTCTCCTCTGAATCTGAGTAATCCTTTTAGCCTGTGATACATCTACAGAACATGGCCTGATTGACCCCTTCTGCCCTTTACATGTTTTTCTGCCCTTTACACATGTTTCTGCATGTGAGAAGAAACCTTCAACATTAAAATTACTACTAAGTAGTTACAGCCTGATCTCTTCCTAACCCTGTTCTGCTGTACTTGCCCCTGCGAAGCAGCTGGACAGAACTGAGTCTAAATATATAGATAGATTCTTACCTGCAAGAACACAATCTGCAATACTCATTTCAACAGACTTCACAATGATTTTAATATACCACTATGTATATAGGAAGTACTATAGCCTTTCTCCTTGTGAAGTTTCTAACAGCTTAGGAGAGCTTTTGTTAACAAAAGTAGTTTGGCACTTTTGATTCTGTACTTTAATAACACATTATTGGGGGTGCATGAGCATGGTGATAAAAAAATCCTTTCTGTTAATGGGAAAACTGGTTCATATTAAGTATGTTACACTTATGAAAGTGTCTATTCCCTCCCCGCCCCCCAATAGTTATGTCTGGGATTTGAGGACATTGAAAATCAGATTATTTGAGGCACTCTTTTGTCATAGCGCCCTTTAACACTGTGATCAAATAAATTTCCACTCACTAGCGGAGTGCAAGTAGTCTAAAGGGGAAAAAAAAGTTTACTCAGGTGGTTTTCAAATTTACTAGAGCCTCTTCTTGTGGAATAGTTGTCCCTAGCAATCAAAAGGTGTTAAAAAAAAGTATATTAATCATATAATATTAATCAGGCAAAACTGTTCTGTTTTTAATTCAAATCACTCGACATCTGCTGTTTTTATGCTCCATTTTCTTTGTGTTGAAGTGAGACAATGACAGGTACTTTTGGTGGCAAAAATTCATTTTTTAGACTATGGATTATAACATACCTTGTCCTTAGGCTGTTAGTTGGCTAAAGATACATTGCAAAATAGTTGTTAATTTTCTAATGGAAGAAAGGAAATGTCTCAACAAGGAAAATATATCTTCCCATTGTACAGGGAGAATATTGTGTAAATAATGCTGTCCTTATACACATACTAGAGAATGTAAAATACATTGTACAGTTACTGCAGAGAAGGTTTGTTTATCAGATCAGATAATCTCCATGTTTCAAAATAAATTCATATAGACAATAAAGAACAGAAAATGTCAGTGAATAATGGGAAAATATCTGTCCTAAAGCAGTTTTTCCAGTTCTGATCTAATTTCTAATCCCGAATTCTGAAGGGAAACTTGCAAAATATCTTCAGCAAATAAATCTTGGAACTAAAACTAGCAGCACCAAATGATACAGCAAGGATTAACTCAGTGAAAATACTGGGTTTATGACACATTATAATTTTCCTCACACCTGTCTTTTAGATCACGCTTAATTTTCCATAGGTAATAACTACATTTCTTTCTCTTGCAGTTCCTCCAGAGCTAATGATGTATTCCCTTGCTAATACCTCTTCCTCTCCACAGGTGCTAACCATCTCTGTCTCTCACATTATCTAGATGATTAACATAATTAAGTTAGAGTCAAAGCAATTGTACTCAATTTGTATTTGCTCCTGGTTCAGTGTGAGTTCTGTTCAGTATGTGAGTACATCCCTTTTACTATGCCAGTTGGGGTAATAAGTGATATTACTTTTTTCCTGTATCTTTGCCTTCTGCTTTCCAGTAGTTACTTCTGATATTTTTTGTATGTCATGAGGGGAGGGTGGTGAGATGATGATCTACATAAATCTTCATTAAACCTGTCAAATTATCAGAATGTAAACACAGGAGAGCACCAGAAAAGGTTTGGTAGCAATACCAGCTTGTGAAATTTCTGTCCAAACTTTGTAGTCATCACCCTTTTAGTCATTACAGTTCAATATTTGTATCACTAGATGGCTGAAATAACCCATTAAAAAAAAAAAAAAAAGGCACTCTAGCTAGTGATACAGTTTACAGGGGAGCATGGCTGATGGAGGTGAGCTGTGGTGAGCTGGGGGGGGGGGATATGTAGATGAACCATCAGGAAAGTTAGCACCTCAGGCTGCCTGTATTGCTTTGAATCTGGTTCTTGCTGAACTGCAATCAGTTGTTCTCGGGGGGGGGGGGGGGGGGGGAGCTACTTACAGTAAGATCTAGGAAAACCAGACCTGTTAAAAAGCAGCATCACTTTTATAAGAACAGATTTCTGCTTTCTTGGGGGGATTTCATATCAAGTTGGTCATAGAAGTCTCCCTATGTCATTACTATTCTGTCTTACTAGATGAAAAAAATAGTCTCATGTTCCAGCACATAAACAAATGGTGTTTAATTCGCAGCTTTCTTATATTAACAATAATTTAGTTAAATGAATGTTTTATTTTATATTTTCCTATTTTAATGATTTTTTTCACACTGTACTGTAACTTTATGTGCTCTTTTCTGATTTCTTGTGAGCAAGACTATCCAACTTTATTTACCAGCTGTTAAGTTTATAGCAAGAAAACCCAAAGATTAATGAGATTACAGTAAAGGAATGGAAAGGTGAGGCTGTCAGAAAACTAGAAGAGCATTTAGAAAGTGTCAGCAAGGAATGCAGCAAAAAGGATTTGTTACATGATCGTGTTGAACAGAAACCTCACCGAGTCGTGGGTTCATCTCTGCTGCTATGGAAACTGTTTTCTGGGTAGTCATAGAATCAATGCACTGAAGTGGTTACAAGCAGGGAAGGATGTGAAATACAATGTGAAACTTTTTTTTGAAATACTGATAAATGTCTAGACAGACAAAAATGTGTTTCAATAAATGAGTACATAGTAAAATATTTTGAGATTTTAATAAACTTCTCTTGTTCCCCACTGAAAAGAAAATGAACTTTTCATTATTTTTAAGAACTACCTAGTAGTCTGACACTGATAATGTAATTATAGGATGTAGGAGACAAAGTTCAAAGGAGGTAATATGGCAGCTTGACCATGTTTGATCATGCATTCCAGTATTTCTGAAGAAATCTCTCTAAATTAGAAGTCAGCACAGCTGATGGGGAGGTACCCTGTGAATTGGTATTTTCACTTAAGAGGTTTATTACTTGAAAATGTTCCAATTACCTGAATAATGACAACTAATGTATCTGAGTACTTCTTGAGATTACATCCATGGAACACATAATTAATTTCACAATTTTCTTTGTGAGAATTTGTCATTGTTTTCTTTAGTTTGAAGCACAGAAAAGCTCCCCATAGTAAATCCTCAGCTATGAATCGATGACAGATTTGGTTTTGTTGTTTGTTTGTTTTTAATGAGAGATCCTGCATGTAACATTGATTACAATTTTTAGTTGCTGTTTTATGAATTATCTACATGTAGTCTATTTTGGTAGTGACAATGACCTGCTAATAGCTGTATGTACTCAAATATGAAGTCGCCAAATATATCTTAAAAAATTAACCAAACCACTTTTACAATAGCAAACTACAGGCAAGGTTCAAATACTTTCTGTTCACTGGGAAGGCATAATACCAAAATTAAAAATTTTTAAATTGGCATATAGGTGAAGAGACTGCCTTGATCAGTTACTTATTCATCAAGTGTTCATTTGGATATGTGAGCACAGTCCTGCAAAAATGACCACTCCAGCTCTTCTCTTGTGTTCTCTTGCTAGTGTAATCAGCATATTTGGCTTGTCATCGCATTTGAGGAGTACTGGCAGTTGGGATTGGGGCTGTGTCAGAACTCTCAGTGGTCATGGGTTATTTTATCAAGTCAACTTTTCTCTCAGGGCTGCAGCCTGAGGCTGGATGAAGTCATGCCTTCTTAGACACTTATAAACCTCTTGTTCTTTTGATTTTTAAAACAAGCTTCTGCATTTACCCTAGTGCCAGGACAGAAAATTTTCAGCAGCAATACCATTTTCATATATTCTTTCATCTCTTCCACTACACATTTCTGTCCCTTCAACACAATAGACTAGTTAAGCAGTTCTGGTGTAAAATGTCTTGGGTTTTTTTCATGTTGGGGCACAGAATCAAGGATGGTACGGAACTATAAGGAAAACTAAGTATTTTCACGTTTGTATATGTGTAAATTTCTATATATATGTGTGTGTGTGTATATTTTTTTTTTTTTTTCCTTCAGCCTGTCAGTTCATTTTCCCCATGGTAAAAGACTGGGAGAGAAAAATAGAAGGAACTGGGAAAACTGCTGCTGCAGATTTCATGTTGTGAGACCACAACTTGAGCCACTGTAAGCCGGTGCTGCATGCAGCTACTGTTGATCAGACTGTCTGCTACTACGGTTGTCTTCCAGCTCTCATGCATTCTTCTCCCTCTTTCTCCCATTTGATTTTGTAGAGTCTGACAGAGACCTTGGTGAGGGGTTTTTTTTGCGTGCACCCTTGAGTCAAATAATAATTTGGAATTGTGGATAGATGACAGGGTTTGTCTGTGGCCATCGCACCTATATGAAAAGATCTCACGATTACAGTCAGTGCTTGTATGATGGGTAATTTATACCTTTGTTTGGAGGACATATATTTTAAAATCTGAGAGTAAAATAAGCTATTGCAAACTTAATAGAAGCTTTACAAAAAGGCCTCAGCTCCAGCTTTTATTCATATCTTCTGTCAGTTTTACAAAACCCAGAATCTTCAATTTGGTGATATTGAATAGCTAGTTCACATCTCCTGTACCTAGTATTAAGTTACATTATTTGCAAGTTAATAAGGATAGAGTGTACATTTAGAAGGACAGGATTTAGCACCATATATTTCATTAGAGATCTTGCCTTCCCTACAGTGTGTTAAGGTGTTCCTATTTAAATGAAAACCCCACAAAAGCCTGCCACAGGAGACTATTAACAACACAGTTGTGAACTCAGGAACACTTGACAAAGAAGCAATAACTTTACTGTAGGTAAATAAGGGAGAATCAGAAGCAGCAACTCTAATTATCTCAGTCTGGGTATGAGAAGACATTAATAAGATATTGTTTTTATTATCTGCATCAGAACTGAAGTAGTAGAGATTGAAACAAGTCTTGAGATAACTGCACAGCAGCTGGAACTAGATAGGGCAGGCCTATTGCAAAGTATCCTAAGATATTTTGAAAAATAATAATGTATTAGTAGATCTATTTGGTACTTGTATATGAAAAGATAATTGCAAGTGATTTAAAATACCAATAACACAAACTGTTACTGAGATACAGTATCATTGGTTGAGTGATGGATAGATAAAATTATTTCTGAAACAAAGTCAGTTCTAATTGGGCAAAAACTTTTAGCAGACAAGTAGGTATCGTACAGGTAGTGTATAACGTAGCTTTACCAAATATTATTTCTATAGAAACACATATGAATTAAGCTGTTTGAAAAAGAAATACATTTAATGTATGGTTTACACATTCATGTAATTCATGTAATAACATACGGGTTCTAAAAATGAAATGGAATGCTTTCTCATTTGTTGAATTCTTTGCTCCTTGTGCCACAGCTGCTTGGTAGGTAAGAAAGTACTGAGGGAAATACAAATAACTTGTTCTCTGCTAGCAGTAAAGTTTCAATGCCAGCATGTTACTACACAGTAGTTTCCTTTTTTTTCAGGTTGTTGTGTGAAATTAAACTGCTCATCTGCAACTCTGAAAACTGCTTTGGGACGCTAATTCTGCTTTAGAAAGAACAGTATTCTCTTTTATGGGATTTAGTATGCAGAAGTTTCTTCATAGGATTCTGCTCTATCTGCATCCTTCTATCCACCCAGGCCCAATCATTCACTTGAAATTAACCCTTTATTAAAAGATTAATTGTGCTCTGTTTCCCTATGAACAGTGAGGAATGATGAGTCTGCAAAGGGAGCAAATGGGATGGGCCTGGTTCTCTCTTCAGATGCCTTCAGAGCAAAGGGAGTGGGGTGGGTATGGGTCTTTCCTCAGAGACCTTCCTTCAGTTTGGCACTACCCTGAAGTGGAATCTCTGAAGTGGGATCTGTAACTTCATATAAAAGACTGTGTTTGTATTCAATGGTCTGTATAGGTTCAGTAGTGTGGAGAAATAGGAATCTGTGCAAAGCAATGGAACATAGATTTTTCAGTCAGCTATTGATAGAGACAGAACATAATCAGGAAATTGCTTCAGAAGCTAAAAGTGATTCAATGACATAGCATGGGTTGAAAATTATTTACTTTAGATTTTTTGATATAACATTGCATTTCCATATGCCAAAAGAAATGTTTCCCCACAGGCGTTTGTAATGTTACCTTGAATAACAGATTAGTAACTTCTTTATACATGGTGGTAATAGGAGCTATTTCTTTGAGCACTGCAATGTTACCTTCACATAGATTTATGGAACTGTGCTTTTGTGGTTTCTGGAAACTGAAAAAATCTATGCTGAATTAACGAATGTATTCTGAAACTTTCTGTGGTATTTATAATTTACTCCAATGTCTTTCATGGATTTTTTTAGCTTTCATAATATTAGAATTCAGTACTATAATTAAGCTTTAAACATAAGTGAAGTTGGAAGATCAAAAGGAAGGGACTAAAAATGTTTTAGATGAAATTCATTTATTAAGTCCGGTGGGAGCTTTGCTTCGGTAAACAGTGAAAAGGATGATGAGACTTGATCCTGAAATTTTTGTATAGCTGGGATATAAGGATAGAGGCTATATCTTTGGAAACCCTAAGAATGAAGAGTTTCATTTTTTTTTAAATGATTTTGCTGTAACAGTTTTTAAAGCATATGCAATTTATGAAGCAATTATTTAATAGTGTTGGAGAATTAACTCCTAATTAAAAAGCCATAAATAGTGACACAAGTCATAGTAAAATAGTAAGTCTCTTACAGAGAAGTAATACCATCCTTTCTTTCTCACTGCTGTGTGGTTATGTCTTTTGATCCAGAAATATCTGACATCTTCAGAGGTTTTTGGCAATTTGACAGGCCATGTCCATGTCCACCTAGAAGTGTTTGCCATGATTCGTTGAAAACTGTATGCTTAAAATCCCTAACACTTAACACCTTATATGAATTAAAAGAATTTATAATTAGAGTTGTATGTTGTGCTTAAACAGCAGCTGATTCAAAAATACTAAATATCATTTGCTCAGTGATTATATGCTATGTATTTAAGTATTAATCATTTTTCTCTACTCTGGTTGATCCTCTCTGCTTACATTTAAACCAGAGTATGAAAGTAAGGATTAAAGTTAGAAAGGAGGAAGTGTTTGCTGTAATTTACAGGCGGTTGCAATTTTTCAAGATTTTTTTTTAACCTCTGTGTGAGCTCTTTGTGGACTTCTTTCATCAACATCCTTGATGGTTGGTTGATGAATTTTTCTCAGCATTCACAAATTGCTCAAGAATATTAATCAAAATTTAGCAGGATGTAAAATGCATTCCAGTAAGATGGCCTCTCTTATCCCATTAAAATCCAACTATTATTTTTATTTTGCTTTACATTTGAAAAAGCTCTGGTTTGTCAATGACAATTTTCATTTATTTTACTTTCAGAGGATTAAATCTCTGCTAAGTAGGTACAAAATTATATACAGGTCATGAATTGCACATAATAACAAGCATATGACAATTTATAACTATCTTTGTATATGACACTATATACATTCAAACGCTTATTTACATTGATCTAGACTAATAAAGTAGAAGGCTTGATTATACTGTCCAAATTAATAGTGTTGCAGCACAACTCTGAGGTACATTAGCACAGTCTAGACCTAAGGAAAGAACAACTACAGAAGCTCCTCACATGTCTGTTGAGGCAGCGTTTGTTCCTGGGCTTTGACATGTCATTCTGTCCACGTGAATAGCAGCAGAATATTAGATTTTTGGTGTAATGATTTGTCATGGTTTTATCCCAGGTGGCAGCTAAGCCCCACGCAGCTGCTCACTGCCTTCCCCCTCTGGTGGGATGGTGGGAAGAATTGGAAGAGCAGAAGTGAGAAAACCCATGGACTGAGGTAACGACAGCTTAATAGGTAAAGCAAAAGCCGTGCACACAAGCAAAGCAAAGCAAGGAATCCATTCATCACTTCCCATTGGCAGGGAGGCGTTCAGCCATCCCCAGAAAGGCAGGGCTCCATCACGCCTAACGATTACTTGGGACAATGAACAGCTTTGCTCCAAACATCCCTTTCCTTCTTCTTCCCCCAGCTTTACATGTGGAGCATGATGCCATATGGTATGGAATGTCCCTTTGGTCAGCTGGGGTCAGCTGTCCCAGCTGTGCCCCCTCCCAGCTCCTTGTGCCCTCCCCGCCTGCTCACTGCTGGGGTGGGGTGAGGGGCAGAAAGCCCTTGGCTCTCTGTCAGCACCACTCAGCAGTAACCAAAACATCCCTGAATTATCAACATTGTTTTCAGCACAGACCCACCCCAACACTAGCTACTGTGAAGAAAATTAACTCTATCCCAGCCAAAACCAATGCAGTTTATGAGACAAAATGTTTGGGAGCGGTTGATTTTGATACTGTGTGGAGCAATGTGCTATTTAGTCATATGATATTGCTTATAACCGTTGCTTTGTTGCTCCTCCTAAGTCTTCCCTTTGACTGTTCCTGCAGTGTTGCTGGTTTGGCCAATTTTACACAAATTTTGGAGTTCACTCACCTAGTCCATATGTACTTTGTTTGGCTACCAGGATACAGTGATACAGTGGGAGACTATCCAAAAGCCTTGCTAAGATCAAGAGAAACTACATCATCTGTGCTCCCACCCATCTACAAAACCAGTCATTTGATTATAGAAACAGTTACTTTAATCAGGTGTGATTTGCTAAATATCACCTTTTTATCCTCTTTTTCCTTTAGTTGGAATATTAAAGTCAGCTACAAATGAGTTTTACATAGTACATTTAGAATATTAAAACAAAATTTTCATATTAAAATTTTCAACAGAGAAATCACTGTTTTCTTTGCAATGGAATTAATTGTGTTTACTGTTAGCTTTTGACATTCTACGGAGTTACATTTAAATTTCTCCTCCATGTGAGCTGGGATTGGAGGAGTAAACTACAAATAATGAGAAGTAAAGTAATATGTTAATTATTAATACTTTTGTGCTGTTTTGTAATTATTAGCTTAATAAAGTAGTCTCAGGAAAGCCCCTTGGTATTAAGATTTAAACTCAGTTTAGGGAGAATAACTGAGTGTACCATGGAACATCTGTACTTGAATTGAAATGAATTACCAGAAATAGCAAATGAACAGCCACATTTTCCTATATAGGTTCAATTATGTTCTAGGCAAGAAGTACAATAAAACTTCAGATTGATTGATATATCACATGATATAGTCCATAAACAAGAAGTTTTATAGGAAGTCAAAACATTCATATCTTAAATTCAAAACACAAAGAAATTCAGGCAAAGGAAGAATCAACAGGGACAGAAAGAATCAAGTACACTCTGTAAAAGTTCTAACTCTGGAAACATTTCAGCAATAGTACTTACAGCACTTTAGATTTCTCTGGAATTACTGTACTTTGGATAAATAAAGGATTTGCCAACCATTTAGAAAAAAAACCCTCAAACAAATGACTGATCAATATCTTTTTACTTTAAAAGTATTAGCAACAATGGTTCCAGTGAGAGACAGAAATCAGCCAAGAGGGATATTTATCTGCTTGCCTTTTTTTTTTTTTTAATAGCCATATATTTGGTGTTAACGATAAAGCAAAATGCTCTTCAATTCTGGTCATAAAGATTTCCACTACCAATATGTAAAAACATATATTTTCTTTAAATTTAATTGTACATTTAGAAGCAAAAATATCATAAAACGTACATAAAACAAATTTGGGAGAAGAATAGTTTTATGGGCAAAAGATCAAAAAAAAGGCAGTAAATGCAACTGATATACTGTTCGTATTTATTATTAGTTGAAATTGAATCCTATGGTCACTTATTTTGACGGTAATATCTTAATGTGAAATTTAGCCATAAAAGATGCAGGACTAGGTATGACTAGATCATAGAAGAAAGCCTACCACACAAAATAACTTTATATCTTAGAGTATTAACCTCTTGTAAGTGCCTCAGCTGATTCCTGCAGTGGGTAATGGAAGTAACTGTCTGTGCCTTGTTTCTCTGTCTTTGCAGAGGATTTTTATTTCAGACAAAGGTTTGTTTCCATACAATATTAATTGTGCTAGTTTATTGCTAGTATGTTAATAAGTTACTTCATAAAACCAAAATTAGACAAGATGTTTCTTGTTTTAAAAGAAGTCACCTATGCTTAACTGTTTGTGCAGCACGAAAGCTTGATGCCAAACTTGTTTTACATGAAACTGCAAACATATTTTAAAATTTAGTCATTTCCAGCTGATATAGTAACATACTTTAAAAATGCTGTAGCAGATAATCCTGTTCCATGATAATGTTGTAGTGATGCAGAACTCTGTTACTAGAGATGTAGTGAACTGGTGAGATAGTGGCACATTCAATAACACTGCTAGAGAAATCAATTTATATTTCAGGGGCCAAATTTCAGGAACTCATAGCATAAAGTTTAAGTATCGTATTAGCTGTATGACTTTCTGGTTTAATTATACAGAAATCATTATCTTTACAGAAGGCAGTGTATGGGATAGTAGTAACACAGAGTTAAATTCACTGGGAGAAGAAATAATAAAGCTCTTTTTTTTTGCCAGATGCAGTGCATGCTCTCAGGGCTGTGTGACTGGGAGATGAGCCATGCTGCTGCTTGCTGCTTCTCCACTGCATTCCCAGTCAGCGCAGCTGTGTCTGCCATAGATTATTTTTAGACTAGGCTACTTTTGTGCATGTCTTATGTTGTTCATTAGGAACTTCTCAAAAATAGAATCTAAATGGTGATAGAATAATTTAGAGCAGTTTGGGGGGAGGGAGAAAATACCGGAAAGGATCGATCCCTAGGAGAGAGGAAGAAAGTTCACAGAAAGGTTTGGAATAGATTCCAGCGATGCTTCAAACTGTCAGTCTTATCCTTATGGAAGACACCATTATCATGGTGTTTTCTTAAATATAGAAAAAAAAATCTGTTAATCAGCGTGGTGCCTTTGTCATCAGAGTAATCTCTTTCCCCTACTTTATCTTTCCTGCGGCTCGGATGTAGAAGCTATCTTTGACTGTTTGTGGGAGACCTAACTTTGCTATAACCTCTTTCACCTGATGGCAGCAGAAGCAGCTTGTCCTAGATCTTCTAGTCAGCCCTCAGGGCAACCTACATATCTCCTTGTCTCTCCCAGACTTTGTCCTTGGAATGAATAAACTACTTCTTTCCCCTCCATGTCTGAGGGAAACAGTCTGAGAGGAACAAGACAGACTACAAGGGGAGGAAACAGTGGAACTGCGGAAGAGGAGAGCAAAGGCATCTTTGGGGACCTCTCTTGGCATACACACCCCCAAATGCCCACCAGACCTCACAGTTCCTGTGTTCTACAGACACCAATTCTCCATTGGTTTCACCATCACGGTGTAACTTATATATCCTCTTTTCTCTGACAACAACCGCATTTCATAGTGGTGAAGATTATACTGCTTTATTCATTACTATATTTTCTATCAGGAATTGTTATTAAGGATTATTATAAGTATTTTAAAGGTTATTAAAATATTAAGATAATTCTTTCTATTGTGTTTTGTGCCACAAAATTTGTTATAATGGAACACACTTTCCCCCTTATTTCAGAGGAATGAGTTAATTATTTTCTAACTTTAAAGAAAAATACCTCATATTTGGTAATGTGTACAAAGCCACCAAGACCACAAGTATCTACGAGCATTTGGGTCAGAGCTCCATCTGGGAAAGAGAAGCAACCACAGTCTTTGTCAGTGAATTATGAAAAATATCACTGACTCTTTTTATCATGACCAAAATAAGTAAATAAATAAAATGACATGCTAGTGAGATTGAAACTTAATTGTACCATGTATCAAATGTATCAAAAATAAAAATGATAGACTGTGATCTGAGAATGCTGAATATATTATAATAATTTATATCAGTAAAATTCTAGTATATAGCTTTCTTTTCCAACTAGAATTGGAAAATGAAGTAGCATTTCCAGCTAGTATTGATAAAAGAAAAAAACATGACTCTGCAAAAGTACAGAAAAAGAAAAAAATGTGAAGGCTAGATATGAATGACATTTCCAGGCTTCATTCTTCCTTGTTTTCTTAGAAATATAAAAGCTATGCTGTCCCTTCTTTAACTTTGCAAATGCTACACTGGCACACAATTCTAGTGCAAATGCTGGGGGGGAGGGTAAAGAACGCTTGCAGACTAACTGTATCTGAAAGTGTTGAATCCTGCCTGATATAAGAACCTTTTCTCTTCCTTAGAGGTTTCTCTGTTGCTAATCCCAAAAGTGAAATGCATTAGTTTAAACTGCAGTGCTATTTTAATGCCAAGTCAGTTGTGCAGTAAATTCTAGTCCCCTGACCAGAAGACAGTGTGATTCACCACTAGGAACCAACTTAACATTTAATCTATCTGTTATAGAAGTTTTATGATAGTTACTCAGATGACATCAGTACAAATAAGTTAAATGGGAATTGCAGTGTTATGAAACAGTGGTTTATCTGAAGTGATATATGTTGTTGTCATCCAGGTTACCGATCAAAGAATCGAGTAGAGATTGTACAATAAGTCCATAAACAATGAGAAAACGTTCATATTGTTAAAGTTGCTTTAGCATGAAACAGATTGCCCAGGTTTTTATTGGCTCTCTAATTTTCATCATTAGTTTAACTGCAGTAATACGATACTGTCTTTGCAATGCCAATGCAATTCACCTCATTACTCCTGGATAACCCATGCTTGTTAAAATCATGAAAAAAATAATGTTTGAGTATGTGTGGTTTTATGTGGGAGACTATATTAGCAGCTGATGCAATTATTACACCAAACACCTAAGAGATACTAAAAACAAATTGCAGAAAAAGGTATTAGTTTGGATTTCAGGTAGAATAAAAACATCTTGTGCTCAGACCAGAGGAGAAGAAATGAACAGAAAAAAATAGTCAGTTTTGAATGAATGACCCTAAATTACTGGGTTTTTTGCCACCAAACAAATCTTGAATACAGCAAACAATTTGCAGTATCACTCTACAGAGATTTTTATGGCTATTAAAGGATCATAAAAAAAAAAGACAAAATATTTGGTACCTGTATGAGTCATTGAACTGAACAAATCCAGCAAGATAACAGCATATACAAATTATGACATAAACTAAGTTGTACGGTACTTTATAGAAATGAATGGGATCAATATAAATATTTCAATCTCTATGTATACTTGCACTGCACTGAAGATCAATGTAGAAGGAATATTTGCTGTATCATTACAAAAGAAATATATCTCAAATTAGATGGTTTTAGATGTTGAAGTCATACAAATGTATCAGTTACCTAGAAATTCTCTTTAATTGTTGACTATTCAGTATTCTTAAGGGACAATGTACATGGTAGTGTTGCTTTAAGCAGAAGCACTCTATAATATTTCAAGGCAACACTTGTGTTATTAGACTGGTGGAAAAATTCTGAATGAGACCTTCTCAGAATATTATTTTTCTCTGTCATCTAGAATTCATCAAGATTTTTTAAAGTGTGTGTGTGTGAAAAATTGTTTTGAAGAAATGCATAAATTTTGACAATCTCATCATGTTAAGGGTTGATTTTCTAAATTCTAAATTTCCAGACTAGATGGAATGAAATGGTCCTAAGTACCCATTAGAGCAGCTACCAGAGAACTCACCTGGGATATGCTAGACAATTACTCTGATGCTTTCTTACATAGGGTGTAGAGCATGGATCTATGCGGGCCACTACTAGCATTTTTACCATGGTATACAGCTAAAGAGCAGTGTGTAGAGATTCCTGATTTTGTTGTTGGATACAGGTGCTGCAGCTCAATAATTTTTAGTGAAAGCTTGGAAAATCTATGTTTCTTTACAAAGTTGACGTAAGTGCACTTGAGTCTGTAACTTTTTTTTTTTTTTTTTGCTTGTCATCTCTATTCTCAGTGTTGAATAGAAAAGGTTTCTAAAAGTTATGTTTCCATTCAGGTTGATTCACAACACCTGTAGATCATTCAATTTTGTTCTCATGTAGAAAGTTTATACAACTTGTTTTCTGGTAGTTTATTACATGTGGAGCTGGAGATAAAATTAATTTGTTGCAAACTTTCATATTTGGTAATTTTAATATTGTGAATTGGAAATGTGCTGCACGCTGGGTTTATTTATAAGTAGTATTGTATTTGTCATCAAAACTGGTGCCATAGAACCATATAAATCCAAGGAAGAAATATATTTCAAGTAGTCTATAAACTGCAAGGATAAGATTACACTGGAAGAATTAACATGAAACTGTTCCATAATTTGTTATTAACATTTTGTTTAGACTCTACAGTCAGATTTGGTATCCTAAATAGGTGAATAAAAATCTTACTTTGTTAAGCCCTGGCTATTATCTTTAAAGGAAGGGGAAGGTAACAAAAAAACCCACAACCCACTCAAAGATATTTATCTACTCCTATACATAGATCCTCAGTTTAGTAGATTTCATTGTTTGGATCCCCCTCCCCCCACCATTTCTGGCACTTACCATACATCTGGCTCACAGTATAATTGATCAATTTTGATCATATTTAATTGCTTTCCTTTTATGTAGTTGTTGAAGAACTTGGATGCTTACCAAACTTAGTATTTTAAATTAGGTTTTGAATTCCTGATGTTTGCACTGACATTATTAAAACAGGGGGAAACAAAATAAAAAAGGAAAAATATAACAAATTCCTTTCAAATAACTCTGTATGACCTGTACACTTCCGAGTTTTCCACTTCCTTTTATGGGAATTCCCTCTCTGCAGGAGGAATTCCTTTGCTTTGAACTTCATTACATGAGAAAGAAGATCTATTAAGACCTTATGAATTGTGACATAGAATGAAGTTCCAACCAAAGGTATAGGTGGCACAGAGCTGCCACTTGCAGGGCAATCACATTTGGATACTTTAGAGCCTCCTTTGGTTGTCAGGTTACATTTCACTTTGTTGTTAAACCCCTATAGTGAAACAATGCTAAACCAATGAAAAATGTGGATATTGAACTATATTCCTGAAAAACATACAGGTAAGACAATAGTAACGAAATAATATGAGCTACTGTATTTATAAATACCATTTTCCTAGAAGTCTCAAAGATATCGTTGACTATAATGCAGTGGAGAACTCTAGATCTGACTAATCAATCATTTCATCTAGTGTAGTAAAGAAATAAAAAGAGACTGATAATTTATCTCCCTATAGACTCTATCTTCATATGAAAGGTAGAAATATCCATCAACTGTGGCAAAAGGAAGGACTGACTGAAAGAGCTAAAGGTTGTGGGTTTTGTTGGTTTTAAATTAGCATCACATTTTTATTAAGTGCAAAGAAGTTTTCAAAGCTGCGATTTTTCTTCCATTTCCAGGAATTGAGTTTTCAAAAAATTGAATTTTTGAAACAAAGTCAGAATATTTTAGAGGGGAAATGTAAAGTTCATTTCTACTGACCTTGATGATAATTCTGTTTTCTATTTCTACAAAATATCACAGCAATATCACAGGAAGAATAATGGGGTTTAACAAAATCTGAGGGATTTTAAACAAAGATTTAATGACTTGTTTTAAGTTTACTACATGAAGGAATTGTGTTTCCTCAGATTTTTCATGTGTATCTTAGACAAAAGAAAAACTGCTTAACACAATTAATGGGGTTACAGAAAAGACTGCAGAGCAAATAACCAAGGTTAGAGATAGTTTTGTTGTGTTCAATCTAGAATCCAAAACATCTTTATTCCTGAACAGTGCCTTACCTGCTTTATGAAGTGGATACATAGGAGCATGGAAACAAATCCTGCAGTCATGGTTCAGGTAGTTACATTAAGGTCATGTTATTTCAAACAGTTCAATCTTACTTTCCTTTTCTTCCTTCTAAGAAAGTGAAGACCGAGACAGCCAACTATGACAGTGCTTAAAGAATACACCACTATCTCAGTCAGTACAGAGCAGGAAAATACAAAGTATGACTCAGTAACCTGTAAGTGGGATTTGAATCTCAAACATTTAAAGCTCAGTGCTGCTTTCCATGTTGTTTCCTGAAACACCGTTATCATCCAAGCATGGAAAGCACTCAGCAAAGATTACATAAACATTTCTTCTGTGAAAACTTCCCTTGTATTCCTTAGATTACCTCTCTCTTTGTTTTGGTGTTATCTACGGGCAAAGTATTTTCCAGAATATTTTTCATGAATGTGTGTGTATCATGAGAATACTTTAGGATTCATTTTCCTGATGTTGATAGTACTAACGCATACCAACATGAATTCATTTGCTATTCCTCTGATTAACAGTCTTTTCAAAGGGGTGGCATTTTAATTCAGAAGCAGTAAGTAAATGTTACACGTTAGCATGTTTTCTGATATTGGGTACCTTTACAATTCCTTGCTAGTTGTTAATCACTGTGAATAGCTTTGAAATTCCATTGATTTACAGAAGGGTTAGATGTAATTCAGACATGGAGCTAAAGCAAGTATGTTTATTTATAGCCAGTTTATTTGTTTGGGCTTTGCTTTAATTAATTCTTTACTGTTGTTTTCCTATTTCTGATTTCTTTTTCTCCAGCCCCTGAAATTAAATGGTTAGAAACTGTTTATTTGCTTATTTATAAAAATATAGATTACTTAAAATATAAAAACGTAAGTAGTTTCTGTACTTCCTGTGATTACAGAAACTGTTTGCATACATATTTACTGAACTTAAAATTACAAAATTTATGAATATAGAAGGGTAGGAAAAAAAGGTAGTGTAACTTTAAAATACTTTTTTTTTTTTTTCTAAAACAAAATCTTGGCATTTACTCCAGTATTTTTAAAGGATATAATAAATTTAAAGGTAATATAGTTTATTTCATGAATAATTTTATAATTTTCCTGAATTATGTTAACATATATTTTAAAAACAACAACCTCCCTCATCTTGCACAATGAATAGAAAACTGCAGAGAAGTATAAAAAACCATGCAGTGTATGAGGGATTTTCATCAACATGCCTAGTTCATTTTGATACACTTAATTCTAAATTGGTTCTTGATTCTGCTGATCAGCATTGAAGATGTACAGTGTAAAACTGCTATGAAGATATCAGTACATGTGCCTCATATTGCTCAATTTGGTCATCTAGAATCTTTGCATGTCATCTTTGCCAATCATTTGCATGGGAATAGAAAGAATATGACTAAAAGCAATATAATCAAATCTTCCAAAGGTTATTTAAGTAACAGCTTTCTTGTTCACTTCCCAGCTGGACCTTAATTTAACTTCTTTTCAGCCTTCCATTTAGTAAAAGAAAATGAAATTGAAGAATTTTAGTCATGTGGACCTGATTTATATAATAGTGAGGTATTAATGAAGGAATCTAGTGTTTAAGAAAAAAAGTCTGAGAAAACAGTCTGGACTGTTTTCATACACTGATTACTGATATTAGAGAAAAGTTCTGTAACTTAAAAGCTCAATAACCATCAACAAATTTGTCTGAGCCCAGAAGTCCCAAAGTGGGAAGTTTGGTAATCACCTCTCAGGGAGAGAATGATTAAGCTGGGACATGATATCTTGAAAATGTGATAAAACCTATTAGTGCCATGCCTTCTGCGAAACAGCAAGGAATCAATGAATACACGCACAGTATCTCAATACAAATGACTACAGAAGTCTATTATAAAAGCAGTCTCAAAAGCGTTTCAATATTGAAGGCAATAAATATCAGTACATATTCCAAAATAACTTAAATCAGGACTTGCTGCCATGCAGCTGCTTACTGAAACAAAATCTCAAACATAATGTTATTAGTGAATGACACAGTCTGCAGGTGGAAATTAAGTTGCCTCATATACTTTTGGTTCCACAGCTTCTTGGTCATGGCCACGTTCTTACACTTTCTGGTGTGAAAACTCCTGAAACATTTGGATTTACTAATATTCCCCCTATGAGAAATCTGAACACCGTATTTCCAAACTTTTGTCTCAAATCATTATCTGTCCATTGTGTTTTTTTGTTTGCCAGACCTTTTTTTATTATTTATATATTTGTCCTAAAAGGTCTGGGAGCGAGTCGATTAATTTATACCTTATGATACACTTTTCAAGCTGTTTCACAGGGCTAGAATTATGCTGCAGTCCTATCTCATGACCCTTCATAAGGGAATCCCAGAAGTCCACCTTAATCAGCCAATGCATTTATTGTCTTTCAGCTTACGCACGTAGAATGGATATGGTCAGTCCTATTCTATTGCTATAATGAAATGGAAGCTCTTCAGATTTTATGGATGGGCTTAATATAATTATATCGGGGGTCCCAAAATACTTATGTTATCTGAATATAAATCTTCAGTGTGAACTCACCTTAATACATCATGGCATAGATCCTGCTCCCTACCTCTACCAAGCCATCCCTATATTTTATCAATAAAAGAAAGCCAAAGCTAGCATATGTATCTGCTTATTTTAAGAATTGTGGAAGATAGTAGAAAACTTGCTCAGATTCTAGTCTAATAACTTCATAAAATGTTGTGCCTCTCATTCCTGAATGGCACTGGTGATTGATACAGTCATACAAGAAAGAAATCTAAGCTCGATCCTTTCTAACACAAACTACAAGGAACTTTGCCTTCGCAGTTTTATTTGCAACAAAGCAATGCCTATCCCAGACTCTATTGAGATAAAGAAGCATGTTCAAATTGTTAAGATAGTAGAGAATGGAAATACACATTTTCATTTAACATGGGAGTACAGAAAGCCTTAGAAAATGTTGATTATTTTTTCTAAATTCACTATGGGAAGTTTTGCATAATCTATTAATTTGTTAGTAGGTTACACCAGTAACAGTATATTACCAAATTTTTCTCAGTTGAAGCATGCTCTAGGGTCACTGATGATGATGCTCACTCCTCCTCCTCTCGTGATACATCAAAGCATCAGTAACACTCTGAATTGTTTGTAGAGCAATGTTAACTATCCACACTGGTATCAGAAAAAAAAAATCTTCACCTGAAATAAGAAGCTTTGCTCAGATTCAGAATGCAAGAAATTAAATAAAGCTTGAAGTTTTGGGTTTTTTTAAATTAATTTATAGCTGATTTATTTTTTTGGCGTTTAGAACATTTGAAAACTTTTCAAACCTAGCTCCTGCATTCCTCTTCTTTAAGGATCTAAAGTAAAAAAAGACGGTTATTCGGGAAATTTTTTTGGACAGAATTTTCTTTCTTTCTTTTTTTTTTTTCCCCCTTAAATTCCAGAGATTTATACTGCTTTGCTGGATACAGTTAATAATGTTACAACTGAGAGGAAATAATTTCTTAAAAAACGTTCTACCAACCTGCTATACTATTCCACTAATGATTCACAGACAGAATATACACAGAAAATTCAGTGAAGGACCATAACTGGGACCTACTTAAAGGATAAACCTCAGTTATTTTAGATCAGATATATATATTTCAGAAAAGGGTGTGTTTGTGTGTAAGATGAAGAGCTTTAGCTGAAACACAAATCTCAAGCCTTCAAGAACTGTTAGAAATTACATTCAAACATCAGAATGAAGGAAATATGATTAAATTCTTCTCAATGAAAATCACCATTCTTTTTAGAATGGCAAAAAAATAGATTATCATTCTGAAAGTTGTACTTTACATGTTATTCCAGGATTACATAAAATAGGACACAAAAAATATTTGAACTAAGTAATAGCAATAGTAATATGTTAAATTAAGATTTAAATACAGACTTTCTGGTGCCTTATGTTCAGATCGTTATTTTCATCTTTGAAAAGAAATTATTTTGAATTCACTTGTGAAATTAAGATAGCCCAGATTATATATATATATTTAAGTACAGTGGAACTCAAATTGATGTATGTAAAAATAAAAGACTAATGGCAGTGTCAAAAAGACAGGAAACTTGGAAACCTAGCAAGCAGTTGCAATACATATACTCCTTTTTCTGTGCTCTGGCAGATAAAGCTAGTACACTGTGATGTGCCATATAAAAGTATTGTATAAGTTCTGGGATGTGGTCTTTGCTTTACAAGCTATCAAAACTAGATATGATCATGTAAGTCTGATACGGGCTTGGTATATATAAAACTCAGGAAATGTGCTTTGGCCCTACTAGTGGCACATTTACCACTACCACCACCACCTTCATTTTCAGAACTTGTATTGAAGATCGAATCATTTCTGAGAATAGAACGTTAAAGTGAACATTGCTGTCTTGGGGGTAGCTGGTGTTGTCATGAATTAAAAGGTTCTATAGTCTAGAAAATAAAAAGCAATTTGAAGTCCAAATAAATTTTGGTGATAGATATACACTTAATTTACGTCACTGTTTTAGTGTGTATTCTGGACTGATACATTATTTGTGGACATAGTTAATTGCATTCACACACCCAAACCCACTACAGAAAATAACTATTTAAATGCATTAACCATATCACACTGATGAACAGACCTGCAGTTTTTGACAAACAGACCTTCACTGTTTGTCTAGGACTTAGCAACGGATCACCTTACATGATGAGGTAATACAGGAATCTGAGGTTGGAGACTCACAAGATTACCTGAATCTATTTCTTTCATGCGAATAGAGAGGAATAGAGAAGAGGGTGAGTGGAATCTTGGCATTCCCCCACTGATAATGTCAGACAAGGCATGGTGATACAACCAGCAAGTGCCCAGGACCAGCAGAAACTGTGATGTACAAAGAGGTTGTGCCTGTTCCATCCCATAACCTGTGCATTTCAGTCTAAGATTACACTAGAGAAGTAATCTCAATACTTAACAGAAATTAGCAACCAATTACTATCTAAATCAAAGTCTGTCTGCCCTTGAAAGGAGTAAACACACACTGCCCCTTATGACAAGGATGTAGTCATTTACAATTTAGAAAAATAACTTTTTTTGCTGCTGCCAAGAACACTATTTATTTATTTATTTACTTGCTTTCTTGTTAACTGCACTCTAGTGTTGATGTGATTTTCTACATTGCCTTTCTGTCAATATTCCCACAGCATGTGTGTGAATATTCATGATGCTACACTTTTCTGGCTGTTCTTTGATAAAGCCAGTGTCTGGCATTGAAAGGATGATAAAATCAGACACATTACTGAATGAATAAATGTTACTGCTCAGTAAAAATCAAGGGACTGGACTTTATGAGTAGGGCTATCTCTTCTGGTCATATAACACTGTTTTAAGTCACAACTCATGTTTCTATCTCAGCAAGTTAAAAAGTATTCAGTTTAAGAAAAATAAAATAGGATTGAAACAGAATCCTATTGTTTGCATGTGTCTCTTCAGATAATGTTTTAATGCTTAAAAATCAGGCTTTTACGGTACTCTTTGATTATGGCGTCTAAATTAATTTCTTAATGATTATGCTTGAGAAATCTAAGATTTTTGTGAATATGATCTTCAGTTCAGTAGACTTCTGACTAATGGAATAGTCTGATGAATGTGTGATTATAGTTTAGTTGCTTTTAATGATTGATTCAATTCATATAGATCAGTGTTCATGTAAACTAGAAATGAAACCGTGAAAGAGAACAGAATATAGACACTGGTATAATTTGCCTCTGTTGTTTTATTTTGCATCCCTTTATAGTCTAAAACATTAGCATCTGGTATGTAACCACACACCAAAGCTGTGTGTTGGGAATGTAAATAGGCCATACTTGAAAAGAAAACAAAACCCAGAAAACAAAAAAAAAAAATCAAAACAGTACTGACAAAAATATGCCGGTGTTCACCCAAATTTTATTATTGCATTTTTAAAAGAATAGCCCAAGCTTTAAAACACAGGCTGCACTTTTGTTTATGGAAAGCTCTTTTCTGACTGACTTCTCCAGATTGGTTTGACACATACGATAATTTCAGTTAGTCTTTCTTGCTGATACTAGAGAAGTGGCTTTGTGTAATCCTTTGCCATCTTAGGTAATGTACCTCAGCAATGTATTCAGTGCCATTGACTACTCACAAGATGTGCTTGGCAGAAGCAGACGCCAGATGGTGAACTAAAAAAAAATGCTTTTCTATAGCAGCAGTAGCATTTGGGTATGTGGCTGACTTTCTTAGTGATTTCTGCTCAACCTACTGGGCTTATTTTCTTGTTTTATATCATCAGAGATATCAAACTGCTCATGAGAAAGCCTCCTTTTAGGATGCATTTTCTTGTTAATGAGAAGTGATTAACTCTTGATATCCTTCAAAAACTTAAAAGTTTTGTGGTGGAAGTGGTAAAATATGAAGGATGCTTTTATTGTCATGAATTATATTTCCCATAGACTGAATACCCTTTAGTGGTTAAAGCGCATTGGCAGTTTCGTTAGAACACTCTGGGTTCTGTGTGCTTGGAGAATTAAGCAACATAAGGAGAAATGATCTGGAGATAATCTTCAACAGATTCACACCTGAACTAAAACTATAAATTTAAATTCACCAGCAGAGTTGTTCCCAAAACTTATGCAAACCTGCAATAAGTTTAGAAAATTAGTGTGAAGCTAGATAAGGAATATAAAGCACATCTGTTTTGCAATGAAATTTGAGGTGCAGGAATTCAGGATGAACACTTATCAAATATGTCCTGCTGTATCAAGAGCTTGTCTAGATGAAAACAAAGCATCTTTTTTGTGATAGTTCGTTGAAGCTTTGCAGCTAGTCATCTTTTCATATCAGAGTGAAAACTAGATCTGCCATTACTTTTTTTTTTTTTTTTTTTTTTTTTGGTATGGAAAAACATAGAATCCATTTGTTGGTGTTTGACTGTAAAAAGTGATGGAAAACCAATATTGGCGAGTCTTTGAACTTTGGTAAAGACTCTTCAAAGAAGAAAAGGGCATTCACACTAACAATCCAAGCAAAGGCTGCCTACAGTTGTCTGTATGTACCACATCAGACCTTTTCTAAGATAAATAATGTAATTGATGTGTTTTAGAGATAACTAACTGTAGGGTGAGAACAGGTGGGATATACCCTGACAACATGTACATGTGTAGACAAACCTGTGCAAAGAGGCTATGAAGATCTGTATCTTTCACTTTTGAACACTTTCATTGATAGGTTGTATTTTTCCATGCTTTAAGAAAAGAATGTCATGGGCAAAAGAGATGTTGTGAACGCAGGGAATTCAAATTTCTTTGTTTCTTTATTAAAGCAAGTGTGGTACCTTATTACCAAGTTAAGCAGCAATCTGCTCTTGAGGTTTGGGGATGGCATTCTTGAATCATAGAATGAGAGCCTTGCTATTTATCATACAGTTTTACTTATGTTTTTTCTGACCAAATCCCCAAATGAACTTGAAAAATCAAGGTACTGGGATCCCAATTTTAGAACTCCCAAGTTAAAGCCCAAATTCAACTTCAAATTAGGATTTCTTATGCCTCCATTTCACAGAAATAACTGTTTGGTTGCAATAGGTAGTTGAGGTATTACTCTATAATAACTCATTGAAAAGGTCTAAACGTAAATGTCATTATTTATAATACTTACAAAGTGATAACAACTTTTACAGCTGCATTTGTCTGGTAAAATTTCACACTTTTTAATGTGTGATTAGTATGAAATTCCTGTCTTTGATAATGGCTGTCTGAAACACTATGAACCTTTTCTGTTAATAAACATGCCAGATTGCCTTGGTCTTATCCAAATGTTTGCTTATTTTAAGCTTATGTAATTGTACATCCCAGAAGCAATATAAAAATAATTCATATAAAGTATTTGACTTCATAGTCCATTATCTGTCTCTCATTTATGCTGTGTAGCACTGGCTCAAAAATTTATTTTCTAAAAAATTTTCAGTTTTTTTTATTTTCCTGTGTAGTAATGTCTTATATTCTAATGTAGAACACTAGGAGTTTCCTAAATGTTTTGAAAATTAATACATACAGCTTACATAAATTGATAATGAGGTAACACTAAATGCTTTATAAGCTCTAAAACCCAGAATATAATTACTTATCTAAAAGTAAGGAAGATTGTGCTTTATGGCCACCAGTAATTTAAAATGTTCACTTGCATTTAAGAACTGTTTATATAGTAACAACTTCATGGTTTTGAATAATGAAGGCAAGAGTATTTAAGATACTGTTCTTCTTCAAATGACCATGTTCTCACCACGTAACATGGATGGCCCTCTATGTTCTTTACTGTTTTTCTAAATATTTTTAAATTGTTTTCTTAAATTCTTAATTGTCTCTTAATTTATTTTTTTCTTAATTTAATTTTTACATCCTTACATGATTTCTTAATATTATTCAGTACTTAATGGGGGCATATAAGAAAGGTGGAGAGAGGCTTTTTACCAGTGCCTGTAGTGGTAAGACAAGGGGTAAAAGTTTTAAACTGAAAGTTGGTAGATTTAGATTGGGAATAAATTCTTTGCTATGAGGGTGGTGAGGCACTGGAACAGGTTGCCCAGAAAAGCTGTGGATACCCCATACCTGGAAATGTTTAAGACCAGGTTGGACAGGGAATTGAGCAATCTGATCAAGTGAAAGATGTCCCTGCCCATAGCAGGAGGCTGGACTAGATGATTTTTAATGGTGCCCTCTAACACAAATGTTTCTGTGATTTTTCTTCGGCATATATTCAGTGAAGGCTGGTGTGATATAAATCATAATTTGCATACATGTTCTGTTGAGTAATGGTGCTAGAAGCTACAAAAAAGTTAAAAAATAAAATTAATTATGATATGTTATAATATTCTGTGTATAGCGGGAACATGAGCTTCCAGAAATTTACTTATCTCCCATATGCACTGATAGACATAAACACTGTAAATAAACACTAACATGTTTAGCACAAAAATACTGTGTGGAAATGCTGCACTTTTTATCCCTTCAACGCACACACACACACAAAGGGCTAGGGTGATACAAACAAGAGCACAGTGACTTGGTATAATAAGTGTAATGAAATACAGGCTGTGTGGTTTTAGTTATTGTTTCACCATGCAAGTGTAGAGAAGGCACCCACATCTTTCCCAAGAGCTACACTTCTTTCTCAAGAACACCATCTGGTTCCTAACTGAAGAAATATGATGGTGGAAATACAAAAAGATGATCCTCCTCATTTTACATATGAAATGAAGCACAAGAAGATCTTGATCTACTCAGTCTCACAGTGGCAGCCTGAGTCACACTGGGAAGAGCACTCTGAGACTTTGTCCTATGCTACCATTTGTCTCATCAGCTAAAACCTCAGTGTTCCCCAAAGGGAACCTGAAATTATCAGTAGCACCACAAAACCCCTGTAAATAGTTCTGACATACATGCAAGCTAACCGGCAGCATTAACTCTAAAGTTAAAGTAACTTTCTACTTGATAATTTTCCCCAATAGCTAGTTATACAAGCTATTTGCATGTACTCGATTGCACCGATTAAAGCTAGCGCATACTCATTGCACAGCTGAAACCCATAGAACTATGTAATATAGACAGGCTTCGTGAAACTCCTAGCTCAGCGGTCACACAGAATATTTTGCCTTACCAGATTAGTTCTCAAATCTAGCGAAGAGCAGCGCAACCTGCAGAAGTCCTGACATTGGCACAACAAAGGGGCCAGGTGCACTTGGCCAACAACAAGGGTGAACAGATGCGCCAGAACCATCACCAGCCTACACTTAAATTGGCTTCAACTGGTTTTGTTTCAATTCTGTGTCACAAAAGGAGAGGGAACGAGCAACAGCAAATAAAATGTCAAGAATTCAAAAATATTGCTCATTGTAACCCTCTATCCAAAGGAAACAGGGCTTCTTGTATCACTTGTAGGACAAAGGAGATAGACTTCCACTTCAGCTCTGATCCCATTCACACCCAATTCCTTTAGTTCAGCAGATACTTGTCATTGTTCTGTCCTTAAAGGAATTGAGGTTAAACTGGGGAGATCAGGACTGCATCCAAATATCCCAGTTTACTCAGAGGATTTGACAACCCATAAGGAACAGACAAACTCTACAGGCTATAGAAGAATGCAAGAAATAGTAGTCTATGACTGCACTCCTTGACCTTCTAACTCTACTTAAGGAAGGCTGTTCTTCACAAATGAAGTTTTTTTTCTCTCATTTCACATGTATTGATTTGCTTTGCTTATGATTCCTTGTGCAGCTTTTGTAAGTTGATCATTCAATTTGCATTCCAGTTGTCCAGTTTAACTGTGGTAAGGGGAGATTTGGCAAAAAGCACTGAGCAGTGCAACAACTTAATTAGTCATGAGGTTGGTCTTAGTGCTTCATTTTTCTGGATAATGAGTAGATTATCATAAGTGCCATGTTATGATTGATTTTGTTTTCAGTTGATGTTTCTAGTCTTTTTTTTCTCTCTCTTTTTTTTTCTTTCTTTCTTTCGTTCTTTCATTCTTTCTTTTTTTTTTTTTTTTTTTTTGATAGTTGAATATTATATATCTAAATAGAGCTCCACTGTTTAAAATTCTTTGATGTTCACTGAAGGTATTTATAATGGGTAGTCACAGCCACTGGTACTTAAAAATCCCTTCCAAAGGACTTGTCTTTGTTAGCTACAACAAGATTCATCTAGTAATGCTTACATTAAGTTCAGCTTCACAAAAATTTGAGTACAATAAGGTGTCATACTAGTTTCTGACAACATAGACTTTTCTGTTAAGAACATCAGTTGTGCTTTTTGTGGGGGGATACTGTATTTGCAATTATGGGATCAGAGTATCTCATGTTTTATAAAATATCAGTGATTTTCAAGTGTCACTTGTAAAATAACAATAAAAAATATTAGCATATGTGTATTGGATGGATGTTTTGAACTTGTATTTTATGAGTTTAGGTGCTCTTTGTTAGAGTTTCTATGATGCCTTTTCAAGATGCCCTGAACTTAGCAGAGAGTAAATCTCTCTATTTTTTTTAGGAATTTATGTAATTTCCTGAAGTGCCACTGCAGCTGTCATTCTGAAATACTGTTTGCATCTGTAAAAAATGTTCTCAGAGAACATATTTTGTTGTCTGGGGAAGATAATGGGGAAAAAAACCCAACCCTGCTGTCATAGTTTCATATTGTCTATGATACTTTATGGTTGGGTTTTTTGGTTTTTTTGAGTTTTTTGTTGTTTGGGTGGGGTTTTTTGGTTTGTTTGGTTGGTTCTTCTTGTTGGTTTTTTTTTTTAAAAAAAAACAGACCACCAGAAAACTATGCTAATTGAACTTGATTTTGTGTATTGAAACAGAGTGAAAGTCCTGTGACCATGATATGGTTGAATAATCATAAAAAAGGTGATGGTTGCTTTGAAAGACTTTTGCCAGAGCATCATTGTTAAAGAAATGATGGTCATTGAACAAATGTCCAGATCAAGTAGCTTCAGCTCAGGCTGTGAGTGTAGGGAAGGACTTAATTCTCCTTTATATGTGACAGAATGAAGCTATGTTTGGCCATTGTTTCAAGGTATTAGTGAAGGACTGGTGTCTTAAAATTATGCAAATGATAATTCTTTTTTTACCTGAACATCTTACTATTTCAACATCTTGTAGTAATGAGTGTTACTACTATTCTGTCATTGTCAGCTCTGTGTTCATTGCTAAGTCAAAGAGGACTGAAGAACAACCACTGTCCTAGAGGCTAAGTAGCATGGATTAGCAACATTTCCCTGTTTTTCAAAAATGAAATTAGTATTTTAAGGTTTTAGTGTAAATGGTCTGAAATAATGTACATAATTCTTGCATACTGTGAAAGGGAGGCAGTTGCATACCCTAATATCTAAAACAGTCATTTTGAGTTTGAGGTGCAGAATCTCTGTCTGCTGAAGCACGGTGCATAACAGGAGTATGCAAATCTGAGTCAGGCTTGTACATGCTGCCTATAGGATGGTCCATGGGGTGGGTGTGTGCACTCTCCTGTCACCCTGCTTGTATGCTTGAGTGGAAAACAATAAAAAATGATGCCAGGAGGCATGCTAACAGTCACTCAATGTGGAGAGTTGGTGGTCTGGCTCTTGAGCTAACTCTGTAGCCCTACTTAGCAGCATAGATGTAAATATTCCCCATTTTCTTCTTTTATAGTATATCTGTCTTTGCATTTCACAGTTTTACTGCTATTACCAGGAACACTTGATATACTTGTTAAAGACCTTTTGGTTCAATATTTTAGTTTGAGATATAGTTAAAAGTTTTTAAATACTACTTTTTTCTACACAAAACGTGTATATGGATGTGGTCCACCTATTATGGAATCTAAGCTTTCCTTGTGAGTTACATGGATTTGTTGGTTTTAATTAGCAATCATCTGTATTTTATAGTACAAACCCAATATTTTCCTCTTATTTCTTACTTTATGTATTGTGATCACTCTCAAAACCCTACAAATCATTAAAGGATTGTGCAATAACTCTTTAAGGTAAGATATGCAGTGACCATTCTGGGTTGATTTTAGTTAACCTGTTTGTAGGCCATTCATTGGTTTAGCATCACATAAATCAGAAAGTAGTAGCAAACAGTTTATTTATTATGAATATATTATTTATGAATAGAACAGATGTAGGTTCTGTTTGTAAACTGCACTCACTCAATAATACTCTCTGTAATTTGTTGCTAGGACCCCATACTTTTATTCTCACTGTATTTCTTTTACAATGTCTTATCTGGGTTCTATTTTTTAAAGTTCAGAATTGCTAAATTCTGACCACATAGAGCTTCCACTTTGGTCAGAAAAATCCAATCAACGTTACCTCTTTTGTTAACCTGCTCTTCAATGCACCTTTCAGAGGGGTTTAATTAAACAGAATATTCTGACAATTTGGCTATTTTATAGCACTTTTTCCATAAATGAACCTACACAAAAATGGGGTTATTGCTTAGAGAGGTATGGTTTTTCTCAGCTCCCTAAAGTGGCTGTCAGCCAAGACATCTCTGTTTAACTAGTCAGTAAAGAGATATTTCACTGTTAGCTCATTGTAATCATTCTTTCCTGTTGTGTTAATTTACAAACATCAAAAATAGTGTTGTTTTTTATGTCTATGTAGCAGCTATCGTAATCACTCTAATGTGATTAGCTTCTCCAAGCAGTACTGTAATTAAAAATAAAAAAAAAAAAAAGGAGGAGAGGGAAATCATCACACAGCTGGTAAAAGATCCACTGCGGCCATTTAGTCTAACTTCCAATGTAATACATAGCAAGGAAGTACATTCATTTTATCCATATGGTACCTTGCTTTTATTTTTAGATACTAGGCAGCGGAACAGCATGGTTACAGAATTTTTCTTCCATGTAATGGGTGTTTTCTTTCAGATTGTACCCCCTTAACTTTGACACCTGCCTGTAACTTTAATGACAGAGCTCCTTGAATCTTTCAAAATAAAGTATAAAGTTTTGCAGCATTTTTCCTAATCCTTTAAAAGTTTGTCACTTCCCTAAACTTTCTTTTCAATTCACCAATGCATTTCTTCTTGAGTTTCTGTTGACCTTTACACTATGAATTTCATGTAAAGAATAAAGAGACAATATTTTAGCTCCCAAAACTTGGCAGGTGCCTCTCTCTCTCTTCTACCATGAAGAGTCTGAAGGAAGTTTTCACCTTTGAGATGAACATTTAAAAGAAACTGGTTTCCCATCTTAAAGTATTTTTACTTCTGTATAGGTTTGCATGGCAAGGTTTTGGTAGTGGGGGGGCTACAGGGGTGGATCCTGTGAGAAGCTGCTAGAAGCTTCCCCCATGTCTGATAGGGTCAATGCCGGCCAGTTCCAAGGTCAAGCTCATCGGCAATGGTGGTAGTGCCTCTGGGATAACACATTTAAGAAGGGGAAAAATACCTGTGCATCTGCATCTGAGAGTGAGAACATGTAAGAGCAAACAGTCAGCAGACAGCAAGGTCGGTGAAGAAGGAGGGGCAGGAGGTGCTCCAGGTGCCGGAGCAGAGATTCCCCTGCAGCCCATGGAGGTTAACAGTGGAGCAGATATCCACCTGCAGCCCGTGGAGGACACCACAGTAGAGCAGGGGGATGCCCAAATGAGATTGTTACCCTGTGGGAAGCCTGTGCTGGAGCAGGCTTTTGGCAGGACCTGTGTAGAGAAAGGATCCTATGCTGGAGCAAGTTTTTTGGCAGAACTTGTGACCCCATGGATGACCCGCACTGGAGCAGTCTGTTTCTGAAGGACTGCACCCTGTGGAAGGGACCCACACTGGAGCAGTGTGTGAAAAACTGCAGCCCATGGGAAGGACTCATGTTGGAGAAGGTTGTGGAGGACTGTATCCTGTGAGAGAGACCCCAGGCTGGATTAGGGGCAGAGTGTGAGGAGTCCTCCCATTGAGGTGGAAGGAGTAGCAGAAACAACATGTGATGAACTAACCACTACCCTTCATTCCCTGTCCCTCTGTGCTGCTTGTGCGGAGGAGGCAGAGAAAATCAGGAATAAAGTTAAGCAAGGGAAACAGGGAGGGTTAGGGACAAGATGTTCTTAAGATATGGTTTTATTTCTTATTATGCTACTCTAATTTGATTGGTGATAAATTAATTTTCCCAAATCAAGTCTGTTTTTCCTGTGATGGTAATTGCTGAGTGATCTTTCCCTGTCCTTATCTTGACCCATGAGCCTTTTGCTATATCTTCTCTTCCCTGTCCAAGTGAGGAGGGAAAGTGATAAAGCAGCTTCGGTGGGCACTTTGCATCGAGCCAGGGTCAACCCATCAAAACTTCACTATAAAAACATATTTTATTAGAAATAATACCAATTATGAATGATTCTGTAATTTTGTTTGTTTCTCTAACAATGCCTCAGTAGTGAAATATTCTCAATTTGAAATCTGTGGTCAAATATTTCAATTTAAAAAGTGTTTCATGTTATCAAAATTGTGAAAGCCTAACATGCAGTGATTTATTTTGAGAAATGAATTGTTTCACTTCTAATGAAACCATAAATGTTAGACTTGTTGTCAGCTGTGTTATCGAAGTCCTGAACTAAATACTCTAAATTCATACCTGCTCATCTTGTGGTTGCATGTTGTCACAGAAAAATAAACACTCTAAAAATAAAGTAGATAAGTTATTTATTCACCTGCTGCTGTAGGAAATAATTTTGTAAAACAGCTTCTGGGTAAGGGCTTACAAAAATTACATCTATCATTAATTCCTTTATTTACCTCTTAGCCCCTTATTGGATGCAGAGGCATCATCTACATAATTCACCTGTGCTGTTTAAAGGGTAGTGGTTGTAATGATAGGTGGATACAGAGCAGAGGTGCTCATTTGGTAGTGTAAGTATTTGGTATAAAAAACATACATTTTTATAGTGTGAAGCTAGGGGAATTATTTCTCAAAAAACACTTAATTTAATAATCATTTTTTTTTTTTTTTACTTAATTACTTGGGAATGAATAAGTTCTGTGAAGTATTTTAATTCTGTATCATTCATCTTGTTTTGCCTATTTAATGCACAAGATGTAATGACTATAGAGATGTATACTTAGTATGCAGATGTAGCTGTTAAAAATAATGTATTATGTGGTTAAAGATTTGAACAAGTAAGATTCCTTTTATATTTTCTGTGTTTATAAACTACTAATTGAAATAATTGCATTTGATATTAAAACTTAGTCTATTAGTACTAACCAACCAGAAAGGCCACATAAGACATTTCTGCTCACTGAGTGAATAGTTCCTGCAATTCACACAGATAAAGCTTGAAGGATTAGATGAAGGTATGATTCATGATAACAAAAACAGGAAGGAAGGGTAGTATACAGCACCATACCTATATGACCTGTAGAAGTGTACAAGAACTTTTATGCAAAACAATTCCATAAATACCTCTTTATAATTTTACTCCTTTTTTGTAACTACAAAGTATAATATTCCACAGTGTTATAGTTGGGGTCTTTTAAAGAGTTATATAGAAGGCAAAAAGAATTGTTACATCTTCCAGCTCCTCAGCAGAAGACTTAGAAGTCCAATGGTCTTTCATCATGGCTGACTTAAACATGATTAAACTCTTCATTAGGTTGATTGTTCTTGGGGTAGCTACTATAAAAGAACATGTGAAAGACATTAATTTGAAATTATTAGTGGTTTAGGGACATACACATAAAGGCACACACGTATATATCCACACACGTATATATCCACATACAAGTTATAGACAGAATTTCAGAGCTTGTTCAGCTTTAAGACTGGATCAGATTAATTTTAGCTCTGTAAAATGTCTTGATAAGCCATCTTTATTGCCTCCTCCAAGTCACTGATAAAGATACTGAGCACAAGAGGTTCCTGTGGTACTCCACTTGTCACCAGTCTCCAGATAGCACATGACCACTAATCACTACCTTGTGAGTCTGGCTATCCAGCCCAATTCTGCTCACATAGTTATCCACCTATCTGCATTCTTGGATTGTACTTTTGGCCCTTTTTGAAGATTGCTGTAACATTTGTCTTTCTTCAGTTTTTGGGGAACCTTCCTTGATCTCCGTGACTTTCAAAGATGATAGAGCGGGGCCTTGCAGGTACATCAGCCAGTTTTCTGAGCACCCTCAGATTCAACCCGTTGGGTCCCTTCAGCTGAGTTCTCTCAATGAGTCGCTTCAGTCCTCATCCACTGCTGGTAGCTTTCCTCTTTGAACTGTTTCCCTAAGCAGAGAGGCCTGGGAGACCTAACTGGTGAGTTTAGGCTTCCCACTTTGTATACTAGTTATTTGACATTTTTAAGGACTATGCAACATCACATTACATGTAACAATTCTTTCTCTATATGTAACATTCAGTATACATTTCAGATTTCAGGTAAAATTAATTGTCTCCTGTGATTTTCTTTTTCCATTTTTTTCCCCTCTGTCTTTATTATCAGTGTTTGTAAAACAACGTATATCTTCTGTTTAAAATTTAACATGTACCGTTAAGACTGAGTATTTTGCAGCTATGAGAAATCTCTGTTTTGATGGCTGGGTTCTTTGAATTTTTCATGTAACCGAATGACAGAATAACTCACCAAGTAGAATCTTAAGCTAAATTGGAATTCATTACGACTGTCTGTAGGATTAGACCTAGAGAAATAAAAGAAAAAAAACAAGTTTACTGTTTTGCAGTTGGGTTTTTTCGTTGTTGTTGTTAGTTGTGGTTTGAGTTTGTGTTTTGTTTTTGGTTTTGTTTTGGTTTTTTTACCTTGACAAAGTAAATCCTCATCAGAACCCTGCTGTTAGTGATTGCCAATTACCTGCAACTGCAGGAGCACTAGCACAGCATTGCCTTAATTAGGGAGGCATAAAAATGCCCTTGGGAACTAAGCAAGCATAAATGTAGCTGAAAGGTTTTGTTCCTTCTTGATGGGCATCGAATTTTGTGCACAAACCTCTGATAGACATTCTTGGAAACGCCTTCACTGAGCTGCTATGAATGTACTGTTATCCAAATTAGCTGAATTCATCATCTTGATAGTAAGATATATTTTTTTTTATGGTACTTTTCTAAAATACTGTTTTTGTAATCACAGGCACATATACAGTGCCCCTTCATTCCAAATTATTTTCTATAATGTGTTTGCTGACTTTAATAATTGAGCAAAGATTATCTCACCTGATATACAATAAAAGAGAGAAGCAAGAACAGTTAACATCATGTCAAAAAGAATGAAACTACTTCAGATCATATAAAAAACTGAATCCGTTGGCATTTTACACACAGCTGGTTTTAAAGTCCACATTTCACTGTGTTATAAATCTTGTGATGACTGATGTTTCTTTTTGCTTCTCTGCCTTTATATAAAGGTTGAGCTTTGAGTACAAATTTCCCATTACATATGACTTCTAATCAAGTATTTTAAATGTTATTTTTTGCAGTATTTTAATTGTGTTACAAAATTAACATTAAGGAAGGTTTTAGGATGGTTGCATTTACAGACAAGAAACGTTGTTTGTTCTAGGTTATCCAGGGATTAAATTATGGAATTTTTTTGTTTACCACATTGAAAACACCTTTTATTGTACTGTAAGATATACCGTGCAGGCCTATTTAATAGTGTTGATAAAAGATATTGTCTGATGCTTTGATGAGCATTTATAACAGTAATTCATTTATCTGCTCCTCAGGTATTCTCTAAATTTACTTATTTTCTGGGTGATAGAACATTTATACTAGGATGTTTCTGGCAGTCAAGGTGTGACATGTATCCTTCTCCTATACTTCACTGTATTTTACAGCTTTGCTTGCATTAGCTTGGTAGAACAGTGGTTAAAGCATAGAAGACTTAAGAGCAACAAGAGGTTGGGGCTTGGGGTTTTTTGTGTGCTTGGTTTTGGTTTTGAATTTTTTGTTTGTTTGTTGGAAGGTTTTTTCTTTTTTTAACTTTCAAAACATTATTTTCATTCAAATCTGTATCAAGTGTTCACAAAGTATAAAAGATTATTTTTTCAATACACAGATATCTAGGTACCATGCAGTGTACAGGCATTAATTTATAATTTGTGACAACAGAATTATGCTGGAGGTAATGTTTGTTTCTATATATGTAAACATCCTGTGGCTCTATGAGGAGTGGCATGAAATGCATTTGGAGAAGTGGTTGAAGGTGGAGGATGCCAGCCTGATTCTAGAGAAAGTAGTGCTTTCGTACTTGCTAGGTCCTAAAACAAGGGCCTAAAGCTAGAACCTAAAAGTAAAAATCATCAGAAGATAAATACCTGCACAAACTAATTCCATTTCATTGCAACAGTACATATTGCCATAATCCCACTTGTTTAGAATTAAGAATTAACTCTAACAAAAAAAAAAAAAAAAAGCTACTTAGGTCCCTTTTCCAATGCTTCTGTAGCTTTTCTGTACAAGCTGTGATAAATAACCGTGGACCAGATTATTCCTGTTGCTTTACAAGGAGGAAGGAAGAATTACAAGCTTTTAGTTCTTTCACACAGTATAATGCAAGTTAATTTTACATTGGTAGGTCATTTGAGCAACCAGGGTTTAACTCTTGTACTAATCATACCTGAAAGATGAAATACAGATAAGAACATCAATGTCTGGATGCCTTTTCTTTGTTTCTAGGAGAGAAGTGTTTTCCTTTTGAGGTTTTCTTAATTCATAGTTTTGGATTTTTTATTTTTAAATTAATTTGTAAAAAGACATTCTTTTTTGAAATAATGGTTTGGTTTTTTTTGTTGTGTGGTTGGTTTTTTTTCAAGTGCAGCTGAATGACAGAAAAGCAATTTTCTTTAGAAGTAAGGATACCAGGGAATATTTCCGGAATTAAAATTTCAAACTGGCTATCTTGATGAAGTTTCAAGTTTACACAAACTTTTTAATATCAGTAATAATGGTATATTTATTGTTTGTAGACTGTATGACTTCTTTGTTTTAACCCTTATTTTGGTCTTGCTTACCTTGTATGAATCTAAAATTCCTTGAAATTAACACTAGGGTGAAAAAAAATGTAACCAAAAGCTTTCTAGCGTTTATTTTTCCTCTTGATTTTAGGTCTTTTTGTCTCCAACAGTATGGTTTCAATTTTCAAAGCATTTTATCTGTGGATTTGATGCAGATATGGCTCTGAAAAGTTCGCTAGGGCAGTATCTCTGAATTTCAAATGTTCTTACTTTGGGAGGAAGAAATCTGATTTTACTAGGCTTTTTGGAAAAAGAGGAAAGTTAAATTACTGAATTCTGGATTTAGTGGAAGTTTTATGGCTTCATGGATGCTATGGGCAGCGAAGCTGTGAAAGGATAGAGAAATCATGTGGGGTTAGTTTTTGTTGTTGGTGGGTTTTTATATGAATTAAATGGTGTGGAGTATTGATTTATGCACTCGTCTGTGCTTTGCAAGTAGCTAAGTAGTGACAGAGTGGTGACCCTCCAAATAAGAGGGAAATCAACTGGTAATCCTCCTAAGGCTCACTGATTTGAGAGGAGGGGGTGTTCTCATGTGCAGCCATTGTTGTCCTTTATTTTTTATTTTATTCTGCAAAACAATTGCATTTGAATGTTTTATGTATCAGAATTATGAAAAATAGTAATCTTTTTATAATAACAAACTTTAGAAAGTGAAGCTAGGATGAAATAAATCTGTAAAGGAGAGGACTGCTGATATGAATTGCTCAGGTGAAGAATAGGTGTATGGGCTTAGTGTTAGTTTTGCATAATGCAGTTGAATGTAATCAGGAAATGTTCACGCTGAGTATTTAATTAGACTAGATTATCAGTCTTGGTTGGGACTTTGCTAATTATCAAGTGGCTGAGTCACTAAGAAAGCCAATGTAATGTTTCAAAGGACTGTACTTTGCTGAGGAGTTCGGATGTGTGAGGAGTAGTGTTTGAGGTGATAAACATTAAAGAAGGTAGATGGAATAGGGAAAGGTGTAACAAATGGTTTAAAGTTAATAATAATCCCTTCCCAGATAGCAGGAGCAATGGATGGATGTACAAATGTATAAACGACTGACAGTGAACTGTATAAACTATAATTGGTCATCTAAGAAGACAACACACTTCTGTGAGGGCACGTATGTAGAGGTTAAAAATAAATATACAATTTAATACAAGAGGGGCTTGCAGTTAACAGAAATAGTTAAGAGAAAAGCTGTACTCTTGAAAAGGCTATGTTAGCTCTGACCTACAAAGGTAGGGATAAATCTGTTTCTCCTACCCTCCCTTCTTCCATTCCCTCCCTCCCTCCCTCCCTCCCTTCCTTCCTTCCTCCCTCCCTTCTCCTCTTGTGCATGTCTCCCTGAGGTATTAAGTGTGAGTTTTATAGACCTACATACAGGTATGCAAAGCATCTAGATTTTCTCCCCAAAAGTGATAAGTGTTCCACTGACTGCAAGAAGGGGTGGAAGAAAGGCTGTAAAATCAACATCTCTGTGTTTCATCTGTTTCTCTCTATCCAAAGATTTGTGGCATTCCTTTAAATTGTGCTCTGTTACTATATGGCTTCTGTTAATGCCTTACATTTCCCTACCATTCCAGTATTTTCTGGAATTCATTCTTTAGAGCATCTAAGACACATGTAAAATGCTGAATCGGGCCACATCGCATTTCTTAAACATTGGAGCTACATGTTCTTTGACTCTACCAAAAATTTCATATCCATTGAAATCTGTTCCTGTTCATCTACTGTGATCCTGACACCCCAACTAATTAATTTTTTTATTATTATTATTAGATGCCTTTTTCATTCCCTCAAATACAGAATTCTAGTCCTTTTGCAGTCCTGCATAAATCATCCTCATATAAGCAGGATCAGATTATCACCTTGCTTCTAGTTATTGTGCCTGACTGTGAACCTAGAAATAAAAAAGTGGTAACTTGATTTCACTAGCAGTGACATTTCTGGAAATTAATTAGGAATTTATCTGAAACATTATCACAAGTTAAAGTTGTATATGAATAACTGCCAGGTTTTTTCTGCACTGCTAACAACAGTGTATGTGTATTCCTCCATTCCCCATGATTCTCTTCCTGCAAAAACAGTCCTACAGTTCAGTAGTAAATCCCCCACCCTGTGGTAGAGTCTGCTTTCTGCTACAGTACACAGAAAACAACTGGCTGATGCTGAATACCTCAGTAACTTCAGGACTGTTGTTAAAGTATGCTTAGTAATTAGGTTTGTTTATTTGAATATTTAAATTAATGTATTTAAATATCATTGTATGAATAACTTCTGTATATGTAATTTCAAGCTCTTAGTAATGCTTTCATATTCTTTCATTACTTGTTTCTTGCAGTTACATTAAGTATTCAGTGCCTATGATTTATTAGGTTGTGAGCTTTATGTTATAGATAGCAGTTGTTTTTATTTTCTGTTTGTACAATATGAAGCACAGTTGGATTTTTACCAGTGTTAGACACTGTTTTAACACAAGCAATAATTCAAATGTAGTTTATTACTGCAGTCATGGAAGAATTAAAATTAGCTTTGAAGCATTTATGCAAATAACCTGTTTTTAACAGTACATGCTTAGACATATATTATTATACTCTCAGAATACTCAGACTACTATTCAAAGTATTATAATGGGCATTTAAAGACATATATATGTATTTCTTTTTAAAGGCAGAAATACTTAACTTTTGCTTGGGAAATAAGGACAACAATTTCCGTAAGAATAGCAAAAACTAGTTTATGTGGAATGTGTAGATTAACTTCAGTGGCTCCTTTCAGAAGATAGGGGTCCACAACTTCAGCTTTACACAGAAGAGACAATCAGGTACCCTGCAGAGTAAAAATAAATCAGTGTGTTCATAATTCATAGACATGATGAAACTACTTCCTGTTTGAAAGAAATATATTTTCATAAAGCCATGCCTGGGATGCTAGTTTTTAAAATGTTTTTATTTCTTTGAATGATTTCTGCATGATTTTATCTCCTTAAAGTCTTGCCTTATCAGTTATTATTTTACAAGATTTAGTCAAATTCTTAGTTGTGTTAGTGGTCACTGCACAATAGGGAACACATTCGCAGGAATGTTTTACTGAGAGTTTTGAAGTTCTGGTGGGAATGGACTTTACAACTCCCAAGCCAAGAACGTCCTATGAGTGGGGTGGCGTGCATCTTAGCCGCCAGTGTGGACAGATATCTTGTGTGGGTTTTGCTTTGGTGGTTGAGTTTTAGGGGGAGCTGGGTTTTGGGTTTGTTTTTTTGTTTTGTTTTTTTTTTTTTTTGGTTGGTTGGTTGGTGTTTTTTTTAACTTTATAATAAGTCAGGTATGTCAGATACAGATTTGAAAAAAATAAAAAAATATTATAGAAGAAAATTCTGTCAAGGATCATTAAACAGAACAATATCTCCTACAGCCCAGAAAGTACCATTATCTGGTTGTCAGCTGTTTCACTCTCTGCCATCCTAACCACTCTAGTGGCCAACCAAATTATTCTCCTACTCTAGTGTCGTTTGGTTTTTGTTTTTTTTTTAATGTTTTCCGTGAAGGTAATATGAAAATAGTTGCTAAGCATCATTTGGTCAAAGCTCCAGTTGTGTTTTCTGGTATTGTGTTGGATGATGAGAAAGAAACCAAGATGAGGCAATGGCAGCAGTCTCTATGTCTGACTTGTGTCTATATGTGACATACAGGGTTCAAGAGTACTAGGTGGTTGTCGGCTTTTCTTTTTTTGCCCTTTTTTTTTTTTTTTGAGGTAATTTCCTCTAGCTGTTGAAACATAAAAATAATAAATTACCTAAGCAAAATAATTCCATTTTAAATAACAAGAAAGCAGAGGTAGCTTATTTTAAGTGTTATGATCAGTCAGTAGTAGACAACCACCTGTCAAAGTGACAGTTCATTTTTTTTAGACACATACATAAACAATCCACAGTTCTCCTGGGGAAGGAGGGGGAAGAAAGAAAAAAAGAATTTGTGCGTTTCTTCTGAACAGACCCTTACACCAAACATTTAAGTAACCTCAACTTCTGTCTTGATCACAGGGCTTAGGGGTCGTTTGCAGAGTGTAAGTGCCTCCTCTCATATGAGTAGCCCCATAGGCACAGAGAATATTTTCTTCTCAAAAAATTTTCTTGTCACAAGCATTTAATGTTCCAGCATTGAAGCTCATTCTTCTCTCCCAGTAATGTTTAAGTTTTGAGAAGGGAAAAAATCATCCAAACAAACAGAAAACAGATTGGAAGTCCTCAGTTAAATGTGTGTGAAGTTGCTTGTTCTGTGGAAATACTTTTCAAGCTTTCACTGGTCTTCCCAGCCCAGCAGTCAGTGCTCGCTGGAAGCAGGTAAGTGTATTACATAGAGGGAGTGTGAAGCTTGTTACAGTGTCAGACAGAATTTACAATGTTCTAGCAAATAAGTGATATATAGATTTAAGCACTGCAGAAATTTTATAACTGTTAGAGAAAAATAGAATCTGTAGGGAAAAAATGTTTGAAATGTAACCAAAATATAACAAATTATAATTAAAATGGATTTCCTGCATCAAAACCATTGTGAGACTGTAGTTATGAAAACTTATTTACATGCAAAGCAAAATGCTTCCAGTAACTTCTGTGATGCCCTGACCTATGTGTATTTTCTGTGAGAACTTGATTTTCCCAGGCCTTGAAGGATTGTGACAGGAAAGTTTATGCAGAACTGCAGTGCTGTCTGTCCTCAAGGCCTCTGTGTGTTGGGTGATACTGGATTTGTTTGTGCTGGAATAGGCATTGCAGATGATGCATAAAAACTAAGGGAGCTTCTTTGCTAAATACAGTTGGCTTCAACAATGTAAATTTTTTTTTTTGTCTGAAAATGTGTAGACACCCTTGTAACAAGGTATATTCCATAATCATCCTTCATTTATATCTAGAATTTTAATGCTTTTCTTAATGAATGCAGTAGGTTTAAATTTAGTTGTCTACAAGCTTCATCAGATTTAATGTAGCATCATATATGGCTACTGTAAAGAGGAATAAGTTCAGTACTAACATGCATTAGCTTCTCAGTGTCTTCTTCTTTCTCACCCTCCTGGTGTCCTGGGTAATTCACTCCCTCTGATTTTTGGGTTGGTTGCAATCTGTAATATAAAATTTTATAAAGTTTAATTGTGAAAAAGCTAAGCATTGATATTCTATTCCTAGATTTTTCAGAGTCATAGTGACTAATAATTTTCTGAAGATTATCAGGAGAACTCAAAAATAGAAAATATTTTCCCTTTGAAGTATTTTACTAAATATATCGTTCTTTGTCACTGTCTACAAAAACAATTTAGCTGCACTCTGCAGATATCTGCTCCCTGCTAAGAAAAGTGTAGGTTTTCGTTGCATTTAGTAAGTTATGTAATGAGAAATTTAATTGAGTAGGATGAATTTATTTTGTAATTACAAGCATGTTTATTGAGGTGTTTTTTTAAAAATTCTTGACTAATTTAACTTTTTTCTGTTTTTATGAAATGCCCCAATGTCATGATCTCTTATATTTGAAAACTTAACACTTATTCATGGGGCAAAAATGTTTGTTTATTTACAGGACAGAGAACATTATATAGGTAAACTTAAAGCTTCAGACCTTTATGTGCTCCTTCATTGTGTGAGAGGCAAGTTACCTTGCAGAACTCTTCAACATCAGATAAAGGAAAAAAGATTCCCAAGCTCCACAAAACAAGAAAAGTATTTAAGTTCTTCAGAGTTTTAAATGTTTCTTTACAATTTGAAGGAGATGGAAAAGATCCAAAGGTGTCTTTGCAGTTAGTTAGACAATGCAAAACTGTAGGACATACAGAAATTATCAGTTATTCATAAGGTAATACTCCAGATACTGCCATTATGTGTGTAAAATTATTCTTGTTAAGAATGAAAATATGCCAGTTTACTTCTAGAATAGAAGGTCTTGTGTTTTCCACTCACCATTATTTTGGTGAAGGTAGTATTCTTCAAGTATGCTATCTATATTTATCACAAGTTACATTTTTATAATTTCTGAAAACTTGAGGCCAGTGCTTAGTCAGATAAAACCCCATGGTCTGGGAACTTACCAGGAAAATCCTGAAAACCTGGAGAATATTATTATCTTACTCTCCATCTGTACCCAAATTCCTACTGCCATCTAGCTCTTCTCATCGCATCTTAAGAATAAAATGTTGGAGAAATGGATCATAGCATAGAACAGTTTCCTTATAAAGAATGGCTCTTGAATGTGGAAGAAGAGGTAAGGAGCTATAAAATCAGGAGTGAAAACATTAAACGCATGACTTCAAATTACTTTTAAACACATTTGAACTGTGAAGATCACAGCTGGGCAAATGTATAAATAGATTAAAGAAAGCCTAGACCAACTAATAGAAGATACATTCATCAGAGATCATTAAACGCAGTGATCGAGGTCACCTCAGAGTCCTTAGTGCTGGGAAAGTCTCACTCTGTACTAGTCCTGTTTTACTCTTTTCCTAATTAAATGCTACTGACAGCTGGCAGGACAGGGTGTGCTGCTGCACACGCCTTGGGTCTGACTCAGTACAACAGCTCTTGAATTTTTGAAACGTCTTATAGGAATATTATAATGTTAATCCTGTCACTGTGAAGTGGATTTTTTTCACAACAGTTTCAGAAGTTTTGTGGGGTTTCTTTTACTTTGTTTTGATAGTTCTATATTTTTAAACAAAAAGTCTCTTGGACCCATAACTGAATGTGACAATTTAGATAGTGTTACTGTTCAGCTATAATTCTAGCTTTTGGGTACTGTTTGTGTTTGTTTTAATTTTTCTGATCGAAGCTTTTTGACTCTGACATATTGAGAGTTGATCAGAGCAACACATCCAGCCTGCGATGCTTGCTAGTGACCACTTCCTTCATCGGTATTTCAGAAGGAAGGGGTGAGTTGAACAAATTACTCGGGTCTCATTAGTCCGCTCCTAACATTTACGTTTTCTGGGCGTTGCCCGAAAACACTGCCCAAACAATTTCTAAAACTCACACCTCCCTGCCCCTCCAAGGAAAGGACTGGATCTCCACTCATTTTGAATCTGCTTTGCTGTGTGGCGCAGTAATGCTATGATGGGAGCAGAGGAGTCCTTGTGTTCACCCCTTCTTTGTACTTCTGACAGGTGGTAGAGGCTCTTCAGCTGGAAGTATTGGAGATCACTGGACCACACAAAGGTTACATCTTTAGCTTAGCTGTTATGACACGTTATTTTTATCTACATGGGGTGTGAGATAATGTCAGAACAGGACTCTACCCTCCAGTGTATCTCTTGTCACACATGAAGCCCCTCACTTACAGAAATACCAGCTATTTGAGAGTGAGGCGATTTTTCACTTTAGTCCCTGGTATGAGAAGTAAAACTAGCAGTTATAATAACAGTAAAAAGTGCTAGTATTGTTGGGAGAGACCTTTAAAAGCTCCTAATTTTTTTTCATAAAAGAGAACATTTCAAAATGTCACGTTTCCATAAGGTAGGGATGCCTGGTTTCCATCCATGTTGTTTACATATATATATATAAAATTATGTGGTGTATTATATATGTATATCATACTGTTCTTTGGAGGTTTTGTTTCTTCATTTTGTTACGAATAAACACAGGCATTTAACATACAAAAAGAAAATGTTGGAAACTAGTGAATATGATCAGTGTTCACATTTTCCATGCTTCAAGTAAGTTACAGTGATATAATACAAACAGAAAATAATGTAATGACTTTCCAGCTCAAAAATATTTCATCTAGTTTTGCAGTATGGAATTTTCTCAAAGCACTGTAATAACACTGCAAAATTTTTAACTACAAATCCTTTCAATATCTTAAATTTCTCCTGTGATGAAAATTTTAGTAAATATTGAAGTGTTTTTTTTTCTTTTGAGAAGACAAAATAAAAGTAAGTAATACTGTGTTAGTTACTTAAAGTAGCTTCAGTACAGAAAGGGAGACTGGAATTTACATGAGAGTTACGCTAGGCACATAATCAGTTATGTGTTAGAAAGCTGATGTTCTTTTCTCTCTTGTTTGGATCACACTAATTATCCCTGCACTCAGTTAAGCACTGGATCTTCTCCTCCATGTTCATGGTATGTCTGGTGCTGCAAGGAAAATTCCAGAGGCTTGACCAAGGCATTACTGCAATTATTCTCTAGCCAGACATTTAGCATTCGTAGCACAGGCTATATAAATGCTAGGGCTGTACCGTTACATGCCTGGACACTTACGTTTCTGCAAAAGAATGCTCTTTAAATCTTTATGTTGCCTCTTTGCTGCATCCACAGACTTAAGCTACCTTCTGACCATAGGTTCTAAGAATAATGTGTCTCTATTGGAATTAGTATTTAAGACAAAATTTTACCTACACATGCATCCATTTTATGGCCTTTATAAATTAATTATATACTGTTTGGTAAAGTAGTAGTGGTGATTAATGCATTTTAAGGCTTTTGACATAATTTTATATTACCCTTTCTTATTAAATATAAAATGAAACAGAGATGCATTTGCAAGTTTAAAAACTGGCTTTTCAGTCTTGAAGCATAAATGGATGTCATAATCTCTCAGGTGATTTCATAATTAATATTTTTTTGGTGACCTAGAGTTGATTCCAGACATTATTATTGAGAGGTGATAGCTGCACATAGGACATACCATAGACATTGGATGTGTGAAAATTATTGAGGACAACAAATTGCTAACCATACATTATAAACATGATATAGATCAAACATTCATATAAATGCCATGATAACATGAACAAACCCCACAAAACAAACCAACCTGAAATGGAAGTTATTTAACTAGGGACAAGAACCATTGACTGTGCAACATGTTGAGGGATGTTATCTTGAAGGAAAGCCTTTAGAAATGAGTTAAAAATAATAATGGATATCCTGATATAGCAGATCAAGAGACCTGGTGTGATCATGGAACCTATTTAGAAATAAACAAAACCCCAAACCAAACTCCAAAAACCACCAAATGCCCCAACTCTCTAAAACCCCAAAACAAATGAAAAACCTTACCCTTTAAACACATGCACATACACAATTGACTTCGAGTTTAATTTGGGCTGATGCCCCAAGAGGAATACTGGGGCATTTCTTGCTTTTTTCTTCCAAAAGGAGAACAATAAGCTGAAAAGAACTTTAAGGCACAACTGTGTACATGTGCAGTGGTTTGAAAATGAGGTTTAAAATGAAATACTTAATGAGATCAATTTATTCCTCATTTTAAGGGGGACATTTGTTCTTTAGATATACTGTCTCACTTATTGAAAGCTTTGAGATAACTTTCCATCTCATCAAGAAAGTGAATGCCATTAAAGGTATTTATGCAAGGCCAGTGTGAGCTCTTTTGACAAGGAAAAAACCTATCAATACTTCTATAAATATACTGACTATGCCATTTCTGAAAGTTTTACTTTTTAATTGAGAAATTAGCAATTTGAATTCCCTGAACTCTCAGTACTGTGTTGAAATCATTTATTGTGGAAAAACTTTATTGTTTTTAACTGTTTTTTATTGCCCAAATTTTCTCATAACCATGGCCCCATTAAAAAAAGAACAACTGTCATGTTAGTCTGAGAAAATTTTATCCCTTGCCTTCATGTAGAAATGAACAAATTTCTCCCAATCCCAACTGCTGATGCCACTCTTCAGATGAAAATATAGCTACAAACTCCTTACGTTGTTGTTTCCATCTGTTAAGTGACATAATTTAAGCACCTGCTTTGCATAACACAACTCCTTAAAATGACTAATACGGAAGAATCAGATATATTACATAAAGGGAATGTATAGTCATCATGTTGTAATGACTGCACAATTGGAGTGCCACACTGCTCTTTCCACTTCCAACTAAACCTCTGAAATAACAGTCTTTTCCTATAAAATAGTTCATGGTTAACTTATTTCCTGATTTGTTGCCCCCTTCCCATGAAATCTGCTGGGTTAATTTATGCAGTGCTATCATTACATTTTTGTTGGATGCTAGGGTGAATTTGTTCACCCCTGATTCAAAGTCTGTTCACTTATTTTTGACTCCGTAGTTATTTATAACCAGGAAATTTTTATTTTAGAAATTTATTTATAGTTTATAATTAGAAATTAGGGCATTTAGAAGTAATTTAAAAAAAAATGATCGTGCATACTTACAGAAGAATTATATACTAATACATATATAATATGAAGTTTATAAATATAAGACAACAATAATTTTAATAGCCTTTGGATAAACTTGGGTTCCTTTTTTCTTCCCTAGGATTTCTTGTTTTAAAAATATAATATCCTAGATTATAATTGCTGCTAAAGCTAAATGTTCATTACTAGATAGAATTTTTGTACCTGATTATACTTCTGCTTATTTAAAGAAGAGAACATCCTCTAGAATTATTTAAACTTTAACCTGACATTTGGCCTAGTGTACCAGCCAGTCTGATTTTCATTTTTTGCAGTCTTTGTCTATTATGGTTTGGAATGTCAAATACTGTAGGAAACCAATCTTTTTTTAATTAAATAATGTCATTCATATACCTATGAAAAGAATTTTGATGCATTGTTACCTGGATGGAAAATATTTTCTTTTTTTTGAGTCTTGTATATACTTGCAAGCATAGTGTGCTGTTCACTTCAAAATCTACCACCACAGCTGGTGGTTATTCCTATTTGCTGCAAAGTGAACTCAAAACCGAGGATCATAATGTTACTCATAGAAAATTCTCATTGCAAATTGCAAATATCTAATCTTGATGCAAAGCATGTTGAATTACCTAGTGAATAGATGGCTTACTTAAACTGAACAGCACAAAGAATTTCTGATAAGTTCATATAATTTGATGGGTTTAAACTGGAAAGATACACAACTGGAAGATTTATGACACTTTTAAATTTCAAAGGATATCCATCAAAGAAGACTTTGTATCCTTATTTTACATATTAATAGTTGAGTTAGCTTTGCCCTATAAACAATTAATACCACTAAGAATTTAACATCTGCAATGATAAATAGCACTTGGCAGTAATAACGTATTGTTTTGGAGGTAGAAGCACATAATTTAAACAGCTGGACTTCAGAAGGCATAGTAGAATAAATTGTATTTTCAGTTGATGTATTATTACGGGAAAAATGAAAGATCAAACTCCAGAGTCTTGTCACATAGGTACTTCAGTGCTGTCAACCTTTTAAAGGCAGAAGCTGCTTCAAAACTGTCTTTTGTGTGTGCGAGCCTTTCCACTGTTCAAAGCCTTCTCCAGGTACACCAGTGAACTGCCTTGCCCTACATCCTGACAGTGGCCGGCACTGGTTGCAGGAAGTATTTCAGAAAGTTTATTAGTGAATGCTCAGTTACTGAAATCCTAACTGGCTTTTTCCCCTCCTGCAAATTGCTGTTACTTAACAATGGGTTTATATTTTGAATCATAGGGGTCTTATGTTAAATTGTGGCATGGAGTTCTACAATTTAGTTGTGTAGAGAGACTCTCTTTCTCTCTCAAGTTTTAATTTTACTTTTGCTCCTCTCAATTTCATATAAGACAGCTATCTCTGGCACTCACTTTTTTCCCCTGTTCTATTAGCTGTGTTTTATGTTTTTGCCATGTTCCACCTTATTCATACCATCTCTAAATGAAATAATTTCCTTTTTTCAACCTTGATTTTTATATGCAAGGTTTTCATTTGTTTAGCAATTTTTTGTTCCATTTCTACATTATTTTATCTTTACATCTTTTACACTTTCCAGAAGTGTATACCCCTTCTGTAGCAGTAAATAGGTGCAGGTACTAACTACCAATGGAATTTTTCACTTACAAAGACTCACACGAGTACTGGTAGAAGGGACCTTTGGAAGTCCTCTCTCCCAGCCTCCTGTGTGAAGTGTCACAAACACCATAGCAGGTTCAGCTGGTGTCCTGACAACCTCCAAGGATGGAGCTTCTATAGTGTTTCTCAGCATTGTGCTCACACAGTGTCCTTCCCTCCTAGGAAAACAGATTTTCCTAATGTTCAGCCTGAGGCTTGCAGGCTGCAATTTGTGGCAGTGAATCTTTGTTATTTTGCCATTACTAAGGTTCTGCATCTTTTAACTGCTCCACACACAGTTAAAATCTGTGTTATATCTCCCCTTAGCCACCTCTTCACCAGACTAAACAGCTCCAACTCCTTCAACATCATTTTCTAAGTCTTGTGGTCTGGTATCCTGACAATCTTAGCAGCCTTGCACAGGACTTGCTTTGGTTTTAAACATCACTTTTGAGCTGGGATACGGATGGATGCAGAACTGTCCGTGTATTCCAGATACGGCTTCATCAGGACCAAGTACAGGGAGCTAGAAATTTCCTTCAGTCTTCTGGTGCACCTCTTCCTATTACTGCACCATGTGCAATTTACTTCAGTCTCACCAAGAGCAGCTGTTGTCTTATATTCAATCTGGCATCCGCAGTAACCCTCAGATGTTTGCTTTTCAGCAGGGCTGGTACTCAGTGAGTTATTTACCAGCCTGTATACATACATGCTGTCATTCTTCCCAAACATAGAACCATGCATGTCTCAGTTTAAACTGTGAGATTTTTGTTGCCCCTGTCCTTGAGTTTCCTTCAGGACTGAAGCTCTGCTGTTTGGCATTATCAGCTCCTCACTTCTTATCCTTCCCAGTCAGCATCAGCTGCAGATTTGTTGTGGGTGTGTTCTCTCTCCTCATCCAGGTCTTAAACAAGATTTTAAATAGTGTAGGATTTATTCTAGAAACATAGAATGGTTTGAGTTGGAAGGAACCTTTAAAGGTCATCTAGCCCAACCCCCCTGCAATAGGCAGGAACATCCTCAGCTAGATAAGGTTTCCCAAAGCCCCATCCAACCTTACCTTGAATGTTTCCAGGGATGGAGCATCTACCACCTTTCCGAGTGACCTGTTCCAGTGTTTCACCACTGTCATCATAAAAAATTTCTTCCTTGTATCTAGTCTGAATCTACCTTCTTTTAGTTTAAAATCATTACCCCTTGTCCTGTCACAGCAGGCCCTACTAAAAGCCTGTTCCCATCTTTTTTAGAAGCCCCCTTTAAGTATTGAAAGGCTGCAATAAGGTGCCCCCAGACCTTTCCCTTCTTCAGGCTGATCAACTCGACTCTCTCAGCCTTGCCTCACAGGAGGGGTGTTCGATCCCTCTGATCATTTTTGTGGCCCTCCTCTGGATCCGCTTCAACAGGCCCATGTCTTTTCTGAGTGCTGCTTCTTCATGCTGAGGGCTCCAGAGCTGGACACAGCACTCCAGGTGGGGTCCCATGAGGGTGGAGTAGAGGGGCAGAATCACCTCCCTTGACCTGCTGGCCACACTTCTTTTGATGCAGCCCAGGGTACGGTTGGCTTTCTTGGTTGTGAGTGCACGCTGCTGGCTCATATCCACCTCTTCATCCACCAGTACCCCCAAATCCTTTTCTGCAGAGCAGTTTTCAGTCCCTTCATCCCCAGCCTGTGTTGATACTGAGGGTGGCCCTGACCCAGGTGCAGCACTTTATGCTTGGTCTTGTTCAACCTCATGACATTCTCATGGGCCCACTTGCCAAGCTTGTACAGGTCCCTTTGAACAGCATCCTGTCCCTCGGGCATGTCAGCTGCACCACTGAGCATGGTGTCATCTGCAAACTTGCTTAGGATGCATTTGATCCCACTGTCTATTTTATTGATGAAGACCTTAAACGGTACTGGTCCCAGTACTGAGGGACCACATTTGTCATTTATCTCCATCCAGACATTGAGCCATTGACTACTACTTTCTGGATCTGACCATCCAGTTAACTCCTTATCCACTAAAAAGTCCATCCATCAGATCCATATCTCTCCAATTTAGAGAGAACGATGTTATGAGGCACTATGTCAAAGGCCTTACAGATGTCCATATATATATGAGATCTGTAGCTTTTCACTTGCACAGTGATGTAGTCACTCCATCACAGAAGGCCACTAGGCTGCTCGGGCAAGAATTGCCTTTGGCGAAGCCATGCTGGTTGTCTGGAATCACTTCACTGTCCTCCATGTGCCTTAACATAGTTCTAGGAGGATCTGTTCCATTATCTTCCCAGGCACAGAGATGAGGCTGACATGATAGTTCCCAGGGTCTTCCTTTCAACCCTTTTTTAAAAATGAGTGCAATGTTTCTCTTTTTCCATAAAGTCACCAGAGACTTCATCTAACTGCCATGACTTTTCAAATCCCATGGAGAGTGGCTTGGCAACATCAGCCAATTTCCTCAGGACTCTGGAATGCAATCTTGTCGGGTCCCATAGACCTACATCTGTTTGTTCAGGTTCCTCAGGTGGTCACAAACCAGTTCTTCTCTTACAGTGGGAGGGATTTTTCTCCCCCAGTCTCTATCTTGCAGCCTGTCCACTAGAGAGGTGTGGGAAAACAGCTGTCAGTGAAGGCTGAGGAAAAAAATGTTGTTGAGTACCTCAGACTTCTCCTTGTCTGTTTTTACCAGTTTGCCAGTCATGTTCAGTTGGCAGGGTACACTTTCTTTGACCTACCTTTTCTGGCTGATGTACCTATAGAAGACCGTATAATTTCTTGCATCCCTTGCCAAGTTCAGCTCCAGCTGCGCCTTGGCTTTCCTGACCGCATCCCTACACAGGCAGCATCCCTAAACTCTTCCCAGGACACCTGTCCCTGCTTCCAGTGTCTGTGCATTTCCTCCTTGCCCTTTAGTTTGACCAGCAGGTCTTGACTCATCCATGTAAGTCTCTTGCCACCCCTTTCAGATTTCTTACACATGCGGATCCAGCTCCGTTCTGCTCCCTTGTCCCTGAGGCCAATTTCCCAGGGGGTTCTATTGACTAACTTTTTGAAACCTGGGGCACTCTGCTTGGAACTGGTTACCATCTCTATAGCAAAGTTTTGAATACTGCCCTACGTATCTAGTGGCCCAGCCTTTTTCTGCCTAACTAGTGGTTTGGTCTTGCAGTTCAACTTCCTCAAGTTCCATGGGAGAGCATGGCAGGAGGTGCTCTCAAAAGCCTTTTCTAAAATAATGTTTTTTACTGTCTGCATACATACACATTCCCATACAGAAGTCTTTTGCTGGCTACATAGAGTGTGGGGACTTTTTAAATGCAAGCCTTGAATTTACTGAGCCATTTCTTCAAGCATATATGACTCAGAAGTACTCTTATTCACACTGAAATTATGTTCTGCTCCTGTTGTCTGCAGAAAGTGACTGTTTTCCTAGGGAGATTGGAAACTGAATATATCTGTGTTCATGTTAATTGTTACAGTATGCACTATAAAGTATATAACTATTACAGAATGCTCTATATTTTAATCTGCTATTAAACATCAATCAAACAATCTACCTCTAACAAAATTCTCAAAACGTGCAATAATATAGAACAACATGTTATGATGGACTTAATAGAGAACTACTGTAGAATGTGTAGGGGTTTTAATTATTAGTTTTGAAAGGAACATAAGTGTCATTTCTGGTACAGGTAGAAGTAAAAGCTATTTCACAACAAACCCACCCATCACTTATCTCCAGAAACTGTAAGAGAAGCATGAATATAAAGCCCTATGGAGACCATTGCATGTAAAGAGCCTCAAATGTAGCTAAAGTCAATCTATTCGGAGTTTTTGGAACCCAGTAAGTTTAATCTATATCAAGGTCATTACTAAATAAGAATGAAGAATGAAAAGCAGGTCAGCTATGCAGTATCAAGTAACAAGGAATGGGTCTCCTAAGTTACAGCTCAATGGAAAGAGAGTAACAGAAATGAAGTAACAGGACTGAGAGGGAGTGCACCAGCAGCAGAGAATCATGAGGAGATAAATAAGGGTGAGGAATGGAGACTTAATGTATCAAAATTCATCTCTTATACTAGTTTTTAGGATCTAAGAAGTTATGGTGTTTGTGGTTTTTATATATCAGCCATTTCCTAATCACATCTATTATAGGGCTATGGAGAAATATAGCATTTCAACTGATGAAACTAAATATCATGACTACATGATATTAAGTATTTGTACATATGTGAACTATATACTTCTTACTTTAGGCATCTGCAGAGGCCTGGGGAAACTCCGTTTAATTCCATTGCTATAAGTATATTTAAAAACATATATATTTTTCCCCCATAAATGTTTTTATCTCAATAAATTGTCAGTCAAATTAGTCTTTTTGACTTCTGTTGCAAATGGCTTAAACACTTCCCTTTTTAATGAAGTACTTTAAAAACACAGTACAATAAATTATTGTTACTAATTTTTTAAATTCTTTTTAACTCATATTCTTTGGATTTTTTAAATTGACATGTGTGCGGGGGAATGTAATGTTTCTGTCCTGCTTTGCAGCTAGAATTTAGCAGGGAGTGTCCCCAGGTTAAAAACTTACAGAGTTGATAAAATATAAGCAAATATTATTTCTGCAATTTAGTGTTCTCTTTTTATTCCCATGATGGAAGGAAGAGGGAGACAAAGCTTATTTCATTCTTCTTTTTTGTATGTACGTGTATGTCAGTTTTATATACAGTAATATTAAAAAACTTGTCATATTAGTAATTTCTAAAAACCATTATTTCACCCCCTCAGTATTTCTAGTTAATCATTAGCATATACTGTCATTAAAAATCCATTAATTTTGACGTATACTGATGCCAATACACAATTAAATTAATCTAATAAAACAACATATGATATATTTAAGACCTGTGTGATAAATTTAACCTGTGTCAAGGGAAATAATAAAACAGATAACTCAAAATTGTTGGTAGGTCTATTTAAAGCTGGAAGCTGTATGATATACCAATGTAGAAGAAGAACATGTTTGACATATAATGTATACATATTGACATCCTTTTTTATTACTCTTGCTTTGATCTAATTTCCTATACATATAAGCATAGACTCTAATCTCAAAATAGTAATGCATATGTTTTGTCTCAGAATCTATAAAGATAAGACAGCATCAGATTTTTTTGAGAAATGTGGTAAAACAGAGGGCATGTTAGAGCTTAAAAGGCAAAAGAGCAATCAGGATTCTGATAGTTTGTTGCTTGTTTTAATGAAATCTTTTATTTACCAACATGATATTTGTTTTGTTGGCTTGGATTATTTTTTTTTTTTCTAATATGGTTCAGTGACAGCATTAATCCATCACATAGCTGTTAAATACCTTCATGAAATATACTGTGGATTCTTAGATAACAAGAAAACTTGTTTGTAATGTAGAACACTTCAGCTTAGGAACAGACTGCCTTGAGTGCTGTATTGTAGTGCAGATACGCGGCATACTGTTGACTGTATTTGTCAGTGTTATGCTTATAAGACTAGGTAATGAAATATGCAATTAAAATCTGAAAACGCATTCTGGAAATGGTGAATGGGATTTGCCTTTCTAAAACTTTTAAATTCTTGATATAACTGCGTTCTTTAAGTGATATATGGCATTGAAAATCAGATCAGAGATAGAATACTTTGGTTGTGAGATTTGGGGTTAACGAGGTATTTTTTCTCCTCATCCTCATATTATTAAGTTGTTTATGCTGAAAATAGGGACTAACATGGTTCTGAATGTCTGCAAACTTTGAATTTATAGAGGTAGGGTTAGTTAAGTCTGTATATAGTATTTATCAGACCAGTTAAGAAATACTGTGTACAGTCTTTGCATGTACTTGTTTAGAAAAGAATGCATGATGCAGTGAAAAACATTACCAACAGAAATGATGACTTATCTATTTCATGGTGTCATGGCATCAACAGTCAATACCTATCTGGGAGAAAATCTTCAAAGCTTCAGGCAAGCTCAATATAAGGATAACTAAGTAAAACTGAATTGCTGAAGGAATCAACTCAGGTGCTTTATGGCCTCCATTTCTGTCTGAGAATTATGGTAACTGCTGGGCTTCTGTTATATCAACATAAAATTTTAAATAAGTTTCAAATTTGACCAGCTTGTCATTATATGGTTGATATTTACTAGGGAAAAAGAAAAAAAAAAAAAGTAAAGTAGCCTTTGTCACATTTCTTCAACTCTATCATAAAATGAAAATTTCATTAGGATATTAAAACTAACTGAAAATTAGATTGTTGAAATAGTCAGTATTTCAGCAGATATTCACTATAGTTAAGTCAGTGGCAGAAATCTCAGTGCCTTCACCTGACCCAAGATTTCCCTCGCTGTAGGTACTAAAAGCCTCTCCATTTCTTTGGATGTGCTTCATTGTTAGTTCTGTATATTCCAGGTTGGCCTCTGAGTCCTTGCCATGTTCTGTTCTCTTAATGTTTTTTTTTTTAAAGTGAAAAATTAAAACAAACAGCTTTTAAAATTATGTAAAGTTTACCTAAAAGAAGTTTCCCTGTAAGCTTAATCAGGCACTGAAAGAGGTTGCCCGAGGAGGTTGTGAGTCCCCATCCTTGGAGGCAGCCAAAGCTTGACTGGACAGAGTCCCAAGTAAGCTGCTCTACCTGACACTGCTCTGAGCCCCTGGCTCACTGGACTAGGCAAACCCCAGAAGTGTCATCCAGCTGCAATGTGTTTCTGTGTTTCTATTGCTTTTTTAATTGTCTGAAGAAATATATGCATCACTACCCATACTGCATGAAAACGTGTTCTGTAATCCAAGATACACATATAAGTTTCCATGTTTTCCAGACCTAATTTTCAGGTGTATATGATATTAGCTGATATGTATGCAGACCAGGCAGATTAAATATTATACATGATGTCTTTGAAAGCTTGGTGCCCTTTCCTGTGTTTGAGTAATTCTTGCTGTTACTTGACAGCTGCATTATGTCTGACTGTGGCATAAACTTAATACATTTTTCTCACCTCAGTGTGTGTCCACCATCTGACACAGGCTTTTGCATCAATGGATATCTTCATTTAGCAGTGCTTATACAATGGTAGACTACCCATAACTGGGTTTGTGGTCTCTGGGGTTTCACTGATGTTTTCTGTTAAAGAACATAATCAAACAGAATGTTCATACAAGAATTCAAGGAAGCTTCCTGATAAATATGCATACCACTATAAAAAGATTCCTGTATTTAACAACACTGTTGCCACCTGGTATGTTTTGAGAATGTATGAATGCAGAAAGATAGAAACATGTTTATGAATGGACTTATATTCACTCAGATAGTAAAACTTCAGGTTTATACAGCCAGAAATTAATTTCTATCTGACATCAGGTACAATTGACTTATAAAGAGGGTAAGCTGAGCACACAGCTTGAAAACTAAAGAAACATGGTTCTTCCAGGGGTTTAAAAAAACTGTTGCTGAGGTTTGTCTAGGTACAGTCTTGCCTGCTCCAGACCATTTTTATAAGCCTGAGCATGGTGTGGTTTTCCTCAGCTAATATCTCAGATAGATCTAGATAGATAGAAGCATTGGGCAATCTTTAATGGGATGGAACTTAACAAGTCCAAATGCCAGACCCTGCACCTAGGGCGGAGTAATAGCAGGCACAAGTATAAACTGGGAGAGGACTGGCTGGAGAGCAGCCCTGCAGAAGGGAATCTGGGGGTGCTGGTTGACAGCAGGCTCAATATGAGTCAGTAGTGCGCCTGCAGCCCAGAGGGCAAACCACGTCCTGGGGTGCACCAAACACAGCGTGACCAGGCAGTCAGAAGAGGTGATCATCCCACGGTATTCAGCGTTGGTGCGGCCTCACCTTGAATACTTGGTCAGGCAGTTGGACTAGATGATCATGGTAGGTCCCTTCCAACTGATTCTATTCTATTCTGTTCAGCAAGAATGGAACAAATGAGGGAACTACAAAGAGAAGTGTTGACTAATGTGTACTTTAGTCTATATGCATGTATTAAAAAAATATAAGTTAATTTTCTTCTTTAAAAGAGTGTGTGTTTCCTAAGAATGCCTGAATGACCAATGCTACCTGAGATCTGCCTAGAGTAAAAATTCTGGCTAGCTGATTCATAGCGAGAAATTAAGAAACTCAGTCTGAATCAGTGAAGGATATAATCTTTGCTGGCAGATTGCCAAACTAAATCATGAGGTTTTATCTGACATATGGACAAAGCAATAGGTATAACACAGTGTTGCTCCGTTAAATTACACTGATCAAGCTTAGAGCAGAAATGCAGTCTTCCAGTTCTTCAGAGACAACCTTTGTGTAAGATGACTGCTCTCCAGGTAACATGGATGAATCTTCTGCTGATGTACAAAAAGCTTAGCCACAATCCCACTTGTCTCACTTTGTCAGTAGTGAAACAGTGCAATCGTATAAACTGCCATAAAATATATATGTGTGTGTGTGTATATATATATATATTCGTATAAACTGGCCATAAATTATAAAAATGGCCAGATTTATAAAAAGATGTATTGGTTTTAATGAGACCAACTTAAATATCTGGAAAAACAGAATAACTTTCAAATATTGAAGTTCCTCACACCTAAACCAGAAACAAATCTGAAAACAACACAGCTGTAATATCACTGCTGTAAGTTATAAACTCAGATTAAAGGCTATTTTAAAAATTTTGCCTAAGGTATAGTAGAATTTTTCTGATGGTTAGGCAGTTAACATGCTCTGTTATGAATTTTATGTTCATAAACTGTTATGAAAATTATGGGGGTTTTAACTGTTTTTATGTAAATAAAATTTGAGAAAACAACTGCAAAAACATTTAGCATCAAGAAAAACACCACTCATATATACTATAAATGTCATAGCAGCATTTAAGTAAGTTCTGCCTATGTAGATATAAGCCTAAACAAATTAGTCATTTTTTTAGATATTAATGGATTGGCTGGAAATTGTGCAATTTTGTATGTGCTTTTCTGCCAATATTTTGAATGATTAGCAGGATTCAATCATGCTACTTTTTAATTATCAAAACATTTGAGGGCAGAAAAGACAGCTTAGACTAAGTACCTTGTTTGAAAATAGTTGTAGTACACAAATTTTCCAGCATTCTGCAGAAGCATCTTTTGTCCATGAAAAGGTCATTTATTCAAACATCTGGGCTGTTGGCCAAAGTGTTGTAATGTCATCACCAGCCTTGTTTGTTTGTTTGTTTGGTTGGTTTGTTTTGCTCTATCATCTTGGTTCTGATTTATATGGAATTACATTTGTTATGCAGCTTAAGTGCCCAGATGTCCTACTTGGATACAATTTTCAAGATGGATTTCAAACAAATAAAATAAAGTTAGAATGGAAATAGAATTTGCTGTTTAAATAAAAATGATGTTTTAAATAGAGTGATCTCTTTCAATCTAAATTGGACCTCAGTTAAAAGATCATAACTTATAGTTTAGGTTAAACTTGGTCTATAGGAATATTTTTACTACTATAGTAATGAATCTCACAGTATTCGCTGTGTCACAATAGTGCACGAGAGAGTTATTTTATCACTGGTGAAGATTCAAACCACTGGTGCTGTTTTTCAAAACACCAGGTAGGGAAAATAAGACAGCAGCAGGAAGCAGAAATGCCCATTAGATTGTCTATGTTGCTTACAAGACAGCAGTAGAGACCCTAAATTTCTGTACTTGCACTATGTTCTTTTTTACTTTCAGAAAAAAAGTGAATTATTTGCTGTAGTTGCACATGGAACTTTTGCTATCAAGCGCATAGCATTCAGCTAGGGCAGAATGGGTTTTGCATGCTGATGGGTTTTGCATGCTGATGATTCACTCCACACACACCCCCCCACACACTCACACACACCCCCAACCCCCCCCCCCCCCCCCCCCCCCCCCCGGCTTTCAACTGACTTAATTTTGAGAAAGTGTTTACTGCTAGTTACTTAACCTTCCAGGAAACCTGACTCTCTCTAAGTGCACGTAATTTGGAAGTGATGCCACCAAAAGAGAATGGCTGTATTGAAGTTTACTTCCCCGCCCACCCCTCATTTTTTTTCCTTTTTCTTTTTCCATCATCTTGCTGATGACCTGTTATGCAAGTGTATTTTCGCATGCATTGCAAACTTGCATGTCTCAACAGATGGATGGTTTTACCTTCACTGAAAACCAAAGTTTTTGATCCTCTGCATATATGCAGATAGCGTCTGAACTATAAATATAATCAAAGGAAGGATTCCAATTGACTACATAGGACATCAGATACGATTCCTATTTATGATCTATGTGTGGGGATAATTTATCATTTGTTCTGTTCTTAAAGACATGATGACATTAATGGTGAAGAACCTCTTCCTTTAAGATTTTTTATCTATTACTTTATTTGTTCTTCCTATACTGCATCTTTATTTCCTACCAAAAATACATTCAAAATTGCATTACCAAAATGTGGTTATTAAATGACAGATGAGTCTTTCTTACTGTTGGTCATACTGAATGCTACTAAGAGTGAAATTCAGCAATTTCATGACACTTGTAAATGAAAGGAAACAACTCAACAAATGAGTATTTGTTGAACATTTCAAAACTGTAGACTGTAGGCTGTTAATGACCTTTTCTTTCTAGTTAAGACTATACACATTAAACTTAAGAAGGATGGAAGAACTAAGATGGCCAGCCTTGAAAAAATATACCTGTGTGCTGCTTGTTTTAAATTAAGATACACCTAAGATGATATGCTATAAAAATAGATATGAATGGCTGATTTTTAGATACTGCAGAGGGGACTTGACCTTTATTTCTCTCCATTTTGTATTTTTCTTTAGTGAATCATTAGACACAGGGTACTTATCTAGAGTTCAAATAAGTGCCAGATTCACTACAAAATAATTTTTTAAGCTTTTTCTGTTCAGTAGAACAAAATACCCTCATGTTGCAGTTAGTGAAGATCAAATATTTAAGATTTTAAAGATTTGGTATTACCTTATTGCATTTCCCACCCACACCCACCCCACCCCACCCCACCCTGTTTTCTCCCTCCATACCTTTGATTTTGCTAGTATACATTTTTTGTGCATTCAGGAAAACTCTGTACGCAGGAAATACAGTTAGAAATTACCATAACAGCATTTCTTCTGAGCTTTTTGTAAAAAGCTGACTTTCTTTCACAGTGATTAAAACCAAAATAAATACAAAAGTTGACAAGGCAGGTGACTAATTTGTGACTTCAGTGAAGGATGATGACAGATCAAAAGAAATATATGATGGTTCACATTTAGGAAAGAGTATGCAAAGAATAAAATTTCTAAAACATTTTTCTCCAAAAACTGTGGTTGAATTGGTCAGTTGTCTCCCTTGGCCCACCCAGCCTTCTCTTTCTTGGTTTTTAAGCCTCTCCCAGCATATAGAATGAGATACCTGTCTCAATGTGAAGGGAGAAATGCCTTTGCTCTTTTCTATCTTCAGATGCTGTAGCATCTCCGGTCTGTGCTAGTAGGAGTTGTTTATGCATAAAATCTCCTCCGTTAGATCTCTCCTGTTTTCTTACTTTGATCTCCCTAACACTTTGTGCTCATAGACATATTTTTGTACTTTTTGCTTTATCATTATAGAACCTGATTTTCTTGCTAAAACTGACACTTGTTCTGAATCTATGTTCTCTAGACAGGCTGTGCTGCATCTGCTTAACTGAATTTGTCAGTCAAAGCCTGTCACTACTGTCTGGAGAGCCACCACATCCCAACTCACCTTCATCTTTTTCAGTCTGTTTTCAGCCCAGTTTTCAGGACCTTCTTCCTTTGATCATCGAACCTGTACCTAAACAAGGACTCTGCTCCCCCTTCTCCTGTGGGTGATGAGGAGTATGAGTAAAAGAATGCATGAAAGTGTTGATGTGATTAGTTTACTGCATGTTTAACTGCACTACAGAACACCTCATGCAGGTTTTCTCAAAACTGCCTTACTGTCTGCACAATAAGAAATTATGCTTGTTCTGTTACACTACTAATTCTGCCACAAAAAGCCTGACATGCATATGGATTATGTTCATTATTAAGACTAGGAACAGGTACTTTGTTTTCTTGCAATCCAATAAAACTTTGTCAGTGTTTACTGCTGATCAAGACAGTAATTTTATCATAATACTGAAATAGTCAAGGCAAAATACTTGCATAGGACTTAAAACAACTAAGTGTACACACATTTTGCTGATCAATGAAATTGACATTAAGTTTGAAATTGAGATCATGTGTTAAATATAATAAGTGTATTTGGATTCAAGTGCAATCTTAGGACAAACTATGATGCTTAAAATGGCTGAAAGGTTAATCACTGACAATTCAGATATACTTCATTCTGCATCCCTTAAAATTTTCCTTCTTTCTTATTATTTTTAATTTTATCATGTATTTTTGGTTAAAAACTGTCTGAAAGAAATATGCAGTTACACTGCAATTGGAGCCCTGTAAGATATTTTTTGAAAACAGCATTCTTATTTCCATTTGTCTAGAAATATACTCAGTAAAATCCAGTAAACAAGGGGAAAATATATTCTGCAAAAAATAATAACAGTATAAATTCCAATGTATTCTACTGTGTCTTTTGATTTTTCTTTATTTGTGTGGCTTAGATATTTGTAGTGTTATAAACTGGGCTTAAAAGATATTTAAATGCCTTTTGTACAAGGAATTCTGCAACAAAGGCAAGGCAAAAATCCAATTCTGCACCTTGTGAAGACACATACTGTTTTTAATAGTCTCTTCGTGGAATTATAGACAGAATGACAGGAAGAAATTTCCAGAACCTAGGACTTTCACCCCCTGCCACAATATAGCTTAAACTGTACATCATTTAAGAACAAAAAGTTCTTAAAAATATTTATGGATGCGTATTCCACAACAATGCCAAATCTTTCTGGTCCAGTTCTTAAAGTCAAAATGTTATATCCACTTGATTCTCAGTTTCTTCATTTTAAGTTCATTATTTAATTATAAGTAGGCATGAAGAAAGTGTTTTCATACTTTATTATTGTGTGCCTCCATAATTTCTCTTCTCCAGTCTGAACAACTTCATAAAGTTTAAACCTTCCTTGTACTTGTTTGGGGTTTATTTTGCTTTTTGTGGGGTTTTTATTATTATTTAATCCTTATTTCCATTGACCATTGCTTCATTCTTGTGTTGTTCCTGGCTTTTTCATTGCTTTACTTCTCATTGATCTCATGGGCATCTTCCAGCTTCCCTCAAATAGCTTGTTTGGTTATATACTCTCGTATAGAGCCTATAGTATTTTTTAAAGGGTTCAAGGTAAGTTGATTTTTGCTGCCACTGTTTTGCCTTTGAAAAAGATAAATACCAATTATGCCTTTCTAGTTCTCACCTTTACAGTTTGCTCTCATCCATCCTTTATGGGCTCTCGCAGACTGTGCTCATAGGCTGTGTATTTGTGAGCCACACAGTAAAAACTAATGTAGTGCAATATGAATGGATCAGTAGGAAAAAGCAATTTGTCCAAAGGACCCAAAAGGTAGACTATAGGTATACATATTTATTTACTTTATGATTAATCTGGTCCCCTGGACCAAACACCCTGTTGCACATGTTGCTCAAAGACAGCCAAAAGAAAGCTATCATACAAACTCTTGCTTTCAGGTGTGTAGGCTTCTCAGGGTTGCTTCAGCAAGTGCCAGAGCATCCTTTTATTCATTTAGTGGAGATGAAAGGAGCACATGGGTGTTCTCATGCTCTTTTTTCATGGAAGCAAGTCTTCTTCTTGTTGTTGTTCACTTAGATGTAACCCATAGTACCTCCTGCTTCCTGACTCAGAACTTGTGTATTGGGTGAACAGAGGCTCAGAATGGAAGAAATGGTGTCTTAAATCTTGTCCAGGAGCAAATGATCAAGCAGTCACCACGAAAGTAATGATTTCCACCTTCTTAGCTGTTAATTGCTATGAGGAACAGGCAGGTTAAATGAGAGAGGATATGTAGGATTTGGAGTCTGGACAGATGGAAGTGCATAGTCCTGGGGATGACTGGCAGTAGATGCAGAATTTAGCTACACAAAGTGGCATAGCTGAGGCACTTGCCTATGATCTGGCGCTATTGCTGCAATGTCTTTTATCTTCTATGAGCCCAAAGAAGTTGATTGGGAAGGACAGATGGAAAAGGGTAATCATTATTAAACAACAAACTTACTAACAAACAAACAACCAAAAAACAAAGGCAGGTAAGAAAGCAATTCAGAAAAGCACTGAAAAAGGATACAGCAGTTTAAGGAAGAAAAAGTATATTGAACCATAGCAGGTCTTGGTGTAATATAAAGGAATGCCCTTAGCTAGGAACTGAGGGCATCTCTGTGATCTGGTTACTCACCTTGAGACCTTTAGCCTTTTATATGGTACAAGAAGCAGAAGAACACAGGAGGTCTCTGGTTTGAGAGCATTCTGTTGGTGCATGTGCACTTGGTATTTGCTGTGGGACTTGCTTGTGCTGCAGATCACACATTGATTGAGACCTTTCTGTTCCTTTTAGAGACTGTTGCTGCACTTTGAACAGATCTTCTGATTTAATTTCATCCAAAAGGAATCCCCTTCACATGCAGAAAAACTGCCCCACAGTGAGCCAACATGGAGTAAGTGGGGAAACAAGGGATTGCTGCACTCTACTGCTCTGAGCTATGTCATTGTTGTAGACACATTTTAGCTAATAATTATCACTTGCAGATTCTGGGTACCTCAGGATGAAGCTCATTTTACTCAGCTGGCTTGAAAATACCTAGCTTATACAAGTATTTGTAAATGCATTCATCCTTTCCCTGCAGGATCTTAATCCTTTATCACTGGTATTCTCCTCTGGGTAAATTTGTTCATTAAAGAGCTACCATTTCACTATAACTCCTTTTTTTACCTTAGGCAAGTCTCCCAGGAAATCTTCTCTAAAAGTCCTTCTACTGCAGTTTGCCTTCTCAAAATACGGTGCTTTTAGTTTAAGTTATTTTCCTTCTAACTTTCAAGAATTCTGTCCTTTTGTGACCAGTCTCAACTATATTACCACCTAATCTTTACATTCTTAGCTGTTTCTTCTCTGTTAATTAGAGGCAAATCTAATTAATGAAGAAGCCCCTACCTTCATTACTCTTTTCATGAAAGCAGTTCAGGAGCTTCCTCTTCAGCCTGTCTCCTGCTGCATTCACAAATACTGCAGTCCGTGCTCTGGTTTGCTCTTCACAAATACATCATCTAATTGATCCTTCAGATCTGGGAGAGAAATCCCAAATTCTAAATTTATAACCATCCTTTGAAGTCACTTAGCAGTTCTTTCTCCCTTTTGGTCTGAAACCTCAGAGCAGGTGTATTCACCCATGCTCCCTTACTGTTCTTCCTCAACAAGATGTACTACATGAATTTGAATTCTTCCAGCTCCTTTTCTCCCTAGAATGTTATATTATTACTGTAATTACAGGTGAGCTGCATGAAGTAATAATCAGTTGGACGGTGAGTCTCAGATCTAGTCAGACTCATGATTCTTGGTGTAAAGACTGTATAGCTGCTTTGTCGTTAGCACTTCTTAATTTCATTAACACGTTAGGCTTCTTCATCTGCTATTGGGTATTGGACCATTGGTTGCTTCCCTAATCAGATGCTGTCTGGGGAGTATTCAATTCAGCCTCTGTGTCTGGTACTTCTGCATTCCTTGCCAGCTGGTCAACTACTTTTTCACTGGAGGTCCTCATGCCTAGCCTGCTGTTGACATCCTTTTGGACCACCTGTGCTTCACTACATTGCTTATGGGTCTTCTAACAGATTCCTAAAGAATATTTGCAGGTACTTTTTCACTCCTGGTTTGTGCTTTTACAAGTGTGTAGTTCTGTGTTCCCTGGATTGAAGAATTCCCCTCCAGGGTTCCTGTGTGGATGCAATTGCAGGTAGCCACTCTGTGTCCACCCTGCATCCTCAGAGCTGTAGACTGAGAAAGATTTGATTACAGAGATGATCCTGATGCTGTGCTTTTAAAGGGCTGAATTGTGATACTAAACAATGATTTCTAAAACTCCTTTCTTCAATCAGACTCTTAAATTGCCCTGTTACAAAAGTCAGTGAGATACTGAACCATTGATACCCAAACACATAGCTTTCATTGCCCTTCAGTGATCAGGAGTTTAGCCATACCATAGAAGTTTGTGATATGTGAGAACATGCTATCATCCCTCAAAATGACGCGGTAAAATTGTTTTTAAGATTTCTCTTGAAATGAAACCCTTTACTAGACTTCTACTTGCCAATATAACTGATAACTTCTCAAAGTCTTTCTCCATGCTGGGCTATCTGCAAGGAGATTAGGTAGGCCCCTTGATCATTGCGGTTATAATACTCCTTGAAAAAGTGAAGGTTATGATTTTTAATCCCTTTGGACTGCAGAGAAGGAACTTCAAGCTCCCAGTTAGGAGATGAGTGTTCTGTTGAGCAGGCTGTTAGATAAAAGAAGAGTTATTTTCAGGCAACTTCAGCATTTCTTACACTTTCATTTCCTTTGAGCTGATAGCAAAAGATAGATCTCTGCAGCAAGCTACTTCACTTTCAATCCCATTTATTTTGTTGAGTGTATCAATACAGCAAGGTGTGGCTTATTGAAAGGTGTGTGGTAGCTGTTTTGAAAAACATGCAAGGTTTGTACTGGAATGCTAAGTAACATGTATAAGTGTAGATACTATAAAGACTGCAATATTAGATAGTCACACTTAAACTTGGTAGTTGCAGAATTTTTTTGATACAATGCTTTTTCTTCACGTTAAAATAATCACTCTCTGTTGTGACAGTAATAGGTTCCTTAGACTGTCTTGAAAATTAATTCCTTTAATGCTTTTTGCTACAGTGTGATCAAGGAAGCAGTGTAACAGCTCCTATTTAATTATACTAGTTTTGTTATAAGAAAAACAGACATTGCTGAATATAAGTGCCAATCCAGGGAATTACTGAAGGATGTGCTTGACTCTTAGGTACTTCAGTACCTCTGTGGTATGGCTTATGATGTTATTGTAAGTCAAGCCTTCCTCTGTAACGAATACAGAGTCACACTATAAGAAAATATTTAGGAAGATACATGTGCCTTAAAATACACAAGAGTAAAATATTAAGAAAACACAGGGTAAGAAAGACATTCTGGGTCATTTTGCCTAGTTGTTATCATAAGCAACCCTGAGATGAATGAATCCTCATAAATTGATAAATTGTATCCTAAAACTTTTTAGATAGCTTCCCTAGCTATTCTTATTCACCTGCTGTTCCAGAATTCTATTTCTTTGAATTCTGCAATCTAAATCAGAATATTTAAATCTAGGACTCAAATCTGCAGACAAGAATCCTAACTCTCAAGGTTTTTCTCAAAATGGTTCTGTCTTTTCTGATGGAGCAGTATGTATTTTCTGGTAATATTAGATTTCTTGAGACAAAAAATCTTAGTCTTAAGGGTACTGATGGTAAATGACTTAATTATTTTTCCAATAAAATGTTATTTATTTATACAAACTGGATTGTTACTGAGAAAAGAGCAGTCATTAGAGTAGTGTGTTATAAGTCATCAGTAGATTCTAGTTTCAAGCTAAGGCTAAGGAGGAAAAACAAGTTGGTCCTGCCAGTTACAGGGTGAGTACTCTAATGAGTACATAAAGAAGGAGCTACTTTCTAGCCACATTGTGGAATCTAATCTTTAAATTCATTTGTTCTGATAACAATTATCTGATTCTAAGCATATCATAAATCAATAACAGGATAATATTGCAAACCCCCAGATATGCTGGAATAAACAAGTGGAATTTGTCTCTGCTTAGCTATGGTAAGTGTTCACCAGGTGCACTTTTTCTGGTTTTTCTTATTCTACTTCTTAGAGAGATATGGATGAACTAGAAGTAGACTGGGAGCAACAAGAAGCATTAAGATAATGTGCAAGGAAAGACAATGAACCATGATTATTTAGTCTAAGCAATAATGTATCTGAAGAACAAACAAAAGTAAAGCAATTGCATTATAGCATTGGAGGTTCAGATTATGTATGAAGAAAATACTTCTAACCAGAAAGATAGTTTAGATTGTATTGTAAATTGCCTAAAGAAGATATGGAATCTGCCTTTAAGGAGAACAACAAGAGAAAACTAAACAGTTCTCTCAGGAGTAGCTAAAGGTGTAGCTGATTTTGCAGTGGTGCAAGAGAATTGTAGTCTTTTGCAGAACCTCTCAACTAAGCACGCCACTCAATTCAGGACATACTTTACCATTTTTGAATGGGAATAATTGCTGCTGGAAAGGTTTCTAATGCTTGAGTAGCACTTGCTTTCTTTGCTGCCCCTATTTTTCCAGTCTTGTAATGCCGAGCCCTGAATTGCTTGGAAACCACAGTAGAAATGTGAGATAAAATTTAATTAAATATATACTAGGGATGGGCGAATGTTTTATCACATATTTTCCCATGGGAAATATGATGGAAATACTTAGTAAAAATCTTAATTTTTGTAATAAACTCTTACTCTTTATTTAAAAATTAAAATATATGGATTTTGAGGAACCGCCTCATTTGTATAAGTTTGGTTATCTCTATATGATTATTCTCCCCTTCTGATTAGTTTTTTTCTAAAATGGTTTTGAAGCATTTTTAAGCAGAAATTTGCATGAGCATATAGTAGATTTTAGCGACACAAGGGTTCAAACTTCTTGTGTCAGGCTCCATGAAAAGGCAAGGTGCGAACATGAAAAACACTGAACACCACAACCTATTTTGTGTATGTGACTGAATGAATTACAAGGCATCTCCACCAAATAATCTTTTTTACTTCTCAAAATCTAGGTAATCTAGCATTAGTTCAGTGTAAGGGCTGGAATACACAGGAAAGTTAGCTCCTAAAAATTGTTTGTAGAGATTCCTAGAGAAATGGCAGAGCCTCTGTTCTAACGTTTTAATTAAACCTTAGGCATGTACAACAAGAAGTGGAACTGTACAAATTTCTTATTGTTTCTTATGGGTAAATATTTCTTACAGATTTGTCAACAAAGATGACTGCTTTTGTGTATAGCATGTTTGTTTATTTTCCTTCAATATCAGTATGCTAGCAATCTGCAGGTTTTCATTGTTCTTTCTGATGTGAGGCAACCAGTTATTTGAAAAATAAAATACAAGGGTAATGTGTGACTAAATTTTCAGCATGGCTAAATTGTCTTCCAGATGTGCTGAAATTACAACCAAGCCTCAAAAGCAGAGAAGCAGATTAAATAACCTGTGCAATTTATTGTGGGCTTATAAACACACCCACTCCCAATAATTTATTATTAGTCTAATGAAAAAGTAGCAATCTTACCAATTGTTATTAGTCCAGGTACAGTGATACTAACACTTATGATAAAAACCATGCAATTATTACAGCTTTCTTCCAATAATGATAGAATAAAAAGCCATATACACAAACTTCTGCTATCCAGTCCTTTCTCTGTTTTTTTGTTTACCCTTTCTGTCTATGGCAACACGAGCCATGGTTAGGCAGGAGCAGTATGTCTTCTACCTTGCGCTTTGGTCCCCCTTTGGTTATTTTTAAATTCACTGACATAATTGAATTGCTTGATTTTATTTTATTTTTTATTCAGTGCTCAAATAATTCCATATTCTAGCCAAGTGGTTAAATATTTAGCTCATACTGAAGCAGTTGCACTTTATATTTTTTTCCAGACTAGAAGTCTATTGAAAAAATGACTTGATCACCTTCTGTAATCAATTTGACTTCATACATGAAAGAAGGGGGGAGGGAAAGATGATGAGTAAAGGTATAACACTTCAGGATTTACCACTTTTTAGTGTTTACCTTGAGATGAGGGACAGATCTTCACCTTGTCACCTCATCCCTCTGTGTCCAGCCTGTTTTTCTATCCTTACCTAGTTCCTGCTGTCCTGTAACTGTGTTTAAATAGACCAGAAACGCTTCACTAGCTCTTACTTAATAATTATGCTGGTGATTACAGAGAAGAAAATTTACCATTCCCTGATTGTTTAGTACTTCCATTCCACCTGCATCAACTATGGAGTTGTAAGGAGTGTTCTTCATTTTCTGATGTGTTAAATATTGTTTGCAAGAGGCTGTATTGGGACAGAAATTATTTTTTGTTAGTCGGACCACACATTAACCGAATCACATAATTTTAATTTAAACAGAACATTGAATAAAATGGTAAAACAGAGATATCCAAATAAAGAAAATAATTAGTTTAATGTCCAAGAGTTTAAGAGTTGTTAGGTATAGGATTGTTCATTTCTGTTATACACATTCTAGACTTCCTAGCATTCTTACCACATAGTTTCTGTAGGAATTGCAGGTGTTCAATGGGTCTGAAAACTTTGTATTTATTGTTTCAATTTATGAATGTCATATATTTGGGGAGAGAAGAATTGCATAGTTAGGTTCTATATTTTTCCTAATTTATTATGTTTGGTTTTAGAACATATATTAAATATAAGATTTCTAGGAAGAACATACCCTAGTCTGGAATAGTTTATGAGAACACATCACATAGAATTCTGACTTTTTCAGTTACATTAAAAGACACATCGATGTATGAATGAAAAATAACATAACTATCCACAAGAGGTAATAAAATCAAACTTTTAAACATGAAAGATGAATTTGATCTTATTGTCTGGCCTGGATAGGTATGTATTTTCTATTAATGTATGTACATGCAGCCTTTTATTTCCATTTCAAGATTACTTTTATAATTGAAGAAGCTAAACTGTGCTCCACACATTCAAAAACCATTCTAAAGGACAGAATATAGTCATGATCTTTGAATGCCATTTAGTTAGGATAGTAGTCTGACTTTTCTTTCTTTTTAACAGCTTTTCCACCTAAAATCTCATTGTCAGTACTTAATTTCCATGTTTTTTTCCTTATTATGTATCCCTTTAAACATAGTGGGACTGTACTTTAGTATTTTTTCCCCAGCTTTCCCCTAATATCTACACAGTGTCAGCTATTATTTTCAGCAGATGGATGAAGGCAGATGTTTTCATCAATCCAGATTTTTGCCATTCCAATGTATTTTCCTGGATATCTTTTTATCATATTACATTTATTTTTGGCTACTGAAATTCACAGTTATCTTTCTTGGTAATCCAGGAAAATACACTCTGTTTTCATTGCTGATACTACCACTCTTTCTATTTATGCAGGACTGTAGCTGCCTACAGTTTTTCTTTTGATTGCACATCTATAACCATGTCCAAGCACCATTTTTCTCCAGCTGGAATTATGCTCTAAGCCTGTTTATGAAATCTAGCTTTTTGTGTGTGTGGACACAATACAAATAATTTCTCTTGTCATCTTTCTCTCAACCTTTTGTTTATCTCTTCCATTTTATGAACAATGTAGCTGCTAATAGCTTTCATCTTCCTAATTGTCCCCATTACTGTCCCTCTACGTTATCAGCTTTTTGTCCCATCATAAAATTCAGTATTCTTTTTCCATCTTCAATATAATTCACCAGTCTTCCATTGCTTCCACCACCTTTCTTCTGATATACTACCCTCTTTTTTTTTTTTTCTTTTGCATAGCACCTTTGTAAACTTACAGATGTTTCTCCTGTGCTTTTTCACAGCACTGCAACCACATCATCCAGATTCCTTTTCATGTTTAGCCTCTGCTATGATGCCTACAAGGCAACAGCCAGTGAATTCTTACTAATTTCTAGGACATTTTGTTTAGGCACTTTGTTTAAACATGACATTTTGGGAATTCTGGTGGGTTGTGGGGTTTTTTCTCCTCCATGTTTTGTACAGTGCTTCCCTCTTCAGACTGTGAGCTTTTGGAGGCAAAATCTGAGTTTAAATATACACTGAAAACCAAGCAGAGTATCACATCTAACAGCAGACCTTTTGAAAAACTTGAAAATTATTGATAATAATGGATTTCCTGGCTCACCAACTATTTGTTGTTCCTGGTCTAAAGTGCTGAAACAGATATTTTGTATATTTTATTATTAAGAACAGGAAAAACACCACACAAAACTGGAAAAAATGTTATTTATTCATGTTTTAGTTAATTCAGATTAACCAACAGTTTACTTTTTGTTGTGCTTGTGGATATATGTTCAAGTACATGACCCTAAGGAAAAAGTGCATCTTAATTAACAGTGTCCTTTGCTTCCTTCTAACTGCCCACTTTGTGAGATGCATGAAAAATTGTTGAAGGATCTAGCAGAATTCAGTTCTCAACTCACTTAATGAGAGTTTTAATTCCTGAATTGCAGTATCACACTCTCCTACTTCTTTCCAGAGCAAGAAATTTTGAATTCTGTGATCTTAAATATGAATTGTAGGTCTTTTCTCCACTTCCACATCTTTCTTATAGCCGTACTACTCCTAGATTTGCAGGCTTTTGTAATATTAAAGGTATGGGTTTCATCCAAGTCTCATGCAAAAAGTTTTTATTTCATCTAGGCTCAGTTGTAAGATTTAGTTACTGTCCTCCAGAAGAAATATTACTTCCAATTGAAATAGCATGCAGCCTGGCTTCAGATCTGTCCTTTCTGTACCTTAAAGATCTTCCAAGACAGTATTGCAAATCCTGTCCTAGGTCTCCAGTTCCTATCATGTATGGCACAGAGAGACCCTTGCTCTTGCACACTTCTTGTTTATCAGCAATTGTTATAGAATTCCTTATCTATTTCTTCTTTATAATGCCTTAGTGCAGGGGTCCTCAAACTTTTTAACCAGGGGGCCGGCACACGGATGAAGTGGCAGGCAGTCATCTGCAGCTGCTTGGTTTCCCCCCCCCAGCCCCCCGGGGGGGGGGGGGCAAGGGGGTTCTGTAAATACTGGGGGCCAGATTGAGGACCGTGAGGGGCCGTATCCAGCCTGCAGGCTGTAGTTTGAGGACCCCTGCCTTAGTGTTTAAATAATTACCAAAAAAAAAAAAAAAAAAAAGCAAGCAACACAGCACATTTCATTAGATAGCAATATGTGTGGTCCAGGATTAGTTATGATAGATTGTTATTTTAGCCAACCTTCTGGCTTGTTGAGAAGTATTCATAGTTCTATCATATAGTTTGCTATTTGTATTTGTTGTAAAACGTGCTGCTTTAATAATTTATTTGGCATAAATAGAACCTACTATATAAGTAGTACACCCTTGTGGAATTTTCAGCACATTGTTAAGAAATAACTTAATCTTTTAAAAGATCAACCTCTGTGTTTAAAGGCAGTGTGAATTAACTTCAGACTTTTTTTATATACCATTTAGAAGACTTATTTGAGAATATTAATTTCTATCCATTTATATACAGGTCAAAGCTTTAAAAAGTTCTGAAAGTCAGTATTAGCTGTTTGACTCCCATAACATATTTTTTAGTATGGTCTTATTCAAAGTTATACTCTCTTTATAAGAGATTTACAATAACTATAGTTTGGGACTTCATTGACTTTAATGTAATGTTCAAATTCAATATAAGCATTCCTAGATTGCTGCAGTTATAAGACAAGCAACAGCATAAAATAAACGTTTAGGTTTTGTATTTGAAGGTTTTAATAGCTGCTTGTTTGAATTTTTGGTGTTCGTAACTGAAAAGAAATATAATCTAAGAATGCCATAAAATATTGATGGTGATGATTTTGTTATTTTTTTAAATAATAACAGAAAAGTAGATGTATTTGTGGGTGTAAAGATGAGGGGATTGTATTTTCATAGTGTTGCAGGTAGGGAAAAGCACAAAATAAATGAGGCAGAGTCACTGTTTTATCTTCTTACATGGGAAAAAAAGAAAGTTATACAGGGAATAACAATCTGAGAATAATCACATAATACTAAATAATCATAAAGAGGAAATAAGCCAATGCAAAGGCAATTACCACCTCATACAAACAGACTGATGTCCAATCAGTCTCCAAGCATTGGCCACCTTGAAAGAAAATCCCTGTTCTCTTCACTTCTTCCTCTACCACCACTTTTTATTGCTGAGCATAATGTTACAGACATGGAACATCCTTTTGGCCAGTTTGGGTCAGTTGTCTTGGCTGTGTCCCCTCCCAACTCCTTCCCTGTCCCCACTGTACTTATTGGGGGGCAGAGAGGGGAAAAGAGAAAGATTCGATGCTGTGCAAGCACGGTTCAGCAGCAGCCAAAGCATCACTGTGTGATGAGCACTGTTTTAATCAAAAATCCAAAACACTGCACCTTATAGGCTGCTATGAAGAAAGTTGACTCCATCTCACCCAGCCCCAGTATGTGAACTTGGCATCTACTTATTGTAAGAAAGTACTGGAATATTTGTTCAAGTGTATTTTTGCACTTTAATAAAATTGAATCACACCAAAATGATAATCTGAGTATTCATTGCCTGGAAAGCCTAAATAATTTAAGCAGTTTATTTGGAAGATTAGCATAAGGAATATCTAAAATTAATTATACTAATAATATTACATAAAAATCTTATCTACAGGAAAATGCAAATACATTTTAGAACAGATTTTTTTCTGTGGATCTGTTTTAAAATCTTTTTATAATAGTTTTCATCTTCCTGGCAGAGCCTCAACATTAAGATGATCTTCATGGTCATAAGTGCATTAAATGAGCCAGGAAGACTGGACCTTCCTCTCATTAATCTTTTCAATCCTAATAACTTTTTAACCAAGTTATGTTACTTCTGAAAATCCTTGATTTTTCTCTATAACAGCATAGTTCTTACTCAATGAAACAAGAAACTTCTTGTTCCAAACCTGCTTTAAACAGGGTGGGGAGTTATTGATAAAGAAAACATTCTGGGCAGTGATTCTTTAAATGGGAAGAGCCTCATTAGGCATGTTGTACTACATGTCTGACTATTTTCATTATTTTACTGTATAGTCTTATTTCATACCAGTCATTACACATTTCAGGAAGTTAGTCTTTGGAAGATTATTGCATTTATCAAGCAATTAAGGTCACAGTCAACCTATTTCTCTTTTATATGCTATAACACCGTTTGTGGCTTATGGTCCAGAGTGCAGTGTCTGTCTTCTCATGTTGAATAATGTAATTTTACTGAAACTAGAGTGTTTCTATCTGTCCAGAGTCTGTCTGCATTGAAACTATTGGACTCTGGTAGGTGTATGGCTCACTGGTGAAGAACTAAAGAATGAGGATTTAGAGACATCACTCAGAAAAGGGAAAGCCCTCTTGGACGCAGTAGGCTCTATCACTAGACACAAGACTCGAGACTCTGGCAGTTTAAATTTGCTATAGAAATTACCTTTACTCTGCTGAAAATAAACAAATAAAATACGATAAGCATCAAAAATTAGTGAACAAATTAATTTCTCTGTTCCATTTCCCGTAGAGTAACATAAGAACAGTATCACTTCCTATAGAGCCACTGAAAGTATTTTGAAAATTAATTAACAGTTGTGAAGAACTGTGTAACTTCAGTAATAAGCACTTGTAAGGACAGAAGCCAAGAGAGATATTGGCGGTACTGTCTTCAAAGCAGGGTTTTGACAGAGTACAGTAAAAGTGGAGCAACGAAAATAATGAGACAAAGCAAATTAGTGAGTAGCTGCCTATTAAGACTAGTGCTGACCTTGTGTGGAATTAGCTATGATTCAGGAGAATAAATATTACATATAATTATAAACTTTATCGCATATACATACATGCAAGACGGAGCAGATGGAATTTTTCCAGGCAACCTTAATTTCAGCATTTCCAGTTTTCTAAAAGTTTGACTTTGTATATTTTCACTTCTTTTTTAGTTGTATTATAAATATTATTTTGTGCCTATCAGTTACAAACATTCCACAGAAGCAGATAAAACCACATATTGAATTTAACTTTTCAGTTAGAAAATGTGTTTATATCCAATTCAATAAATCAGTACCTAATTCTTTTTGAATATTTATTTATTCACTGCCAAAAACATAGCATGATTGTTGTCTTTTCTCAGTTTATTCTTTCATATTATGATTTTATATGCTATTACTATAGCATATATAGAAAAATAGGATTGTTGATAATGAAAATTAATGGGTATTAATGTAGACTGCAAATTCAAGAGAAAAGTCGAATTTCATTATCTTGCTTCCTTTTCAAAATAAGCACCAGTCTCATATTACACTCTTAGAAAGCCTACAAATGCCTGAGTTCTTGTGTATGAAATGATTTGTACAGATGTCTCATCTCTTGATTTAAGAAACATATTTTAAAATAAAACCACTTCTTTAACAAGCATTAATTGATAATTCAGCTGTCATATTGTACTGGTTTTGGCTTGGGTAGAGTAGCTAGTATGGCGTTATGTTTTGCATTTCTGCTGAAAACAGTGTTGATAATATGTTTTTATTATTGATGAACAGTGCTTACACAGGGTCTACAGCCAGGACAGCTGAACACAGCTGACCAAAAGAATATTCCATAGCATATGGCATCCTGCTCAGGTGGGGGAAGAAGGAAGGGGAGAGGGGGGTTGTTCAGGGTGATGATGTTTGTCTTCCCAAAGAAACTGTTACCTGTGATGGAGCCCTGCTTTCCTGGGGATGGCTGAGCACCTGCCTGCCAAGGGGAAATAGTGAATGAATTCCTTATTTTGCTTTCCTTGTGTACACCTCTTTTGCTTTACCTATCAAACTGTCTGTATCTCAACCCATGACTTTTCTCACTGTTACTCTTCTGATTTTCTCCCCCATCCTGCCATGAGGGAATGAGCGAGCAGCTGTGTGGTGCTTAGTTGACGGCCAGGGTTAAACCATGACACTGTTTGAATACAAATAGCACTTCTCACAAAAAAAAAAAAAAAGCAGTTCTTGGCCTTATGTAATCAGTTACCAGTTTTGCTAAACACTGTATGGACTAGTACAGTCTGTAAATTTCTTTTGGTGACATATTACTTTAACAAATATATTCTATATTATAGGTAGCCTTAGCAGTAGCTTTTGCTATTCTGTATGTTCCCTGCTTTGGAAAGGAGTTACATTTATTTTCTGACTCTGATAGTTTCTGCTTCTGTAGTCACAGGCACATGGGTTTCTAGTCCTATAACTGACATGTGAAGGCATGATTCCCAACAGTATGTTCTTTGCCAATCTGTCATAGTGTGGAAAGCTATCTATCACTATATCCTTGTTCTGTTTGGAAAATAACACCAGCTGAATTACATTGTATAAAATGTAATTCTTTTTGTTGTCTTAAAAGAGTTAACATTTTCACAGCCTTTCTTCAGATGTGGATGTAGCGGTGTCAATCAAATATCTGACATATTGACATCGTTTGTTTTAGAAAGGGAATAGCTATAGTGGCTACACTATATTTAGATAAGCATAATGTTTAATCCAGTGTTCTCTTCCAGCTTCAGCTACAGCAGCTGGGGACACTGTTATCCAGCTGTTTACAGCTGCCCAGCAAGTGGAGGTTACTTGTTTCATAATTCAGCAAACAGAGAAGAAATTCAAGTTCTTACTGTTCTGCTATACTACAATCAGTAATGGCATCAAAATCAGCAATTACGTTAAATTTCCTAATTTTGTACTTAAGTGGTTCAATCTGAATTCCACTGGCTCTGCAGTGAATTATCTTCTGTCAGGAATATAGTAACAAGCATTCAAGTCTTGAATTTCTATCACTGCGCAAAATGATCCTGTCTCATAACGATCAAGCAGGTTTCATTGTTTTTTCTTTAAGAATACAGCTGAAACCTTATGGTCACTTTTCTATGCTTATATTTTATTGAACATTGAATCATTTGGTTTGCTTGTTTCATCCAGATTTTTACAATGACCTCTTTCCTCTTTCTATTTAGAAAAATTAAAACAAGCAATCAAAAATAACCTTCAATATTTTTGAAGTTCTTTTCACCAGCAACCTGCTCTTAGTAGTAATGAGGAACTACTAATAAAAAAACCCTTTTTTTCTTTCTTCCTATGGGATATTTTCCTATGTATTTTGATTGCTGGGAAAAGCAAAACCAGTCAATTCAAGACATATCAATGGCATATTTTTTTTTTTTTTAATATTTCACTACAGAAACAGGATAGTTTGTTTTATCAAATGCTACATATATTTTTAAAGGGAATTAACTAATTGTTTTACTTAGCAGTTGTAATTCAAGATCTAGCTTCACCTCTACAGTAAAGGAATACTTAGGATCTACATTTGTATCCTTGTATTAGGTGCAGCCAAGGAATAATGCACGCAGTTCACCATCAGGCTGCACAGTTTATTACCTCAGTCTTAGGTGAAGCTTTGCCTATAAATCCCTCCATCTAGCTTCTGTCCAAGATCACCAGGAGAGCTGGTGACAGTGGGACAGCACTCATTATTTTAGGTTTTAGGCCAGTTACTGTGTTCTTTGTAGATTGTTCTGGATAAGGTTATTTCCTAAAGTGAATATATATATATTATTGATTGTAGGATGGAATGGGAAATTTGAGAGTCACTAAAAAAGGAATACGACTTGAAGGAATATCTGAATTTCTACTTCCACTATACGTGAAAGAAATCCATTCCCGAAAGGTAGGTGTTTTTCATCTTTTTCTTAATTTACAACTAATAGAAATTTATCTCTTCCATCTCAAACTACAAAGTTTAATTCTTACACCTCCTAAATTAGCAATCAGTAGAGGTTTGCTTTGAGAATACCTTAACAGTGAAAGCTTCCTTCATGTCAAAATATTTTTTCTTTTTTTTTCTGAAACCTTGCTTGCTTCTTAAAAGAAATGTCTTATCCTAAAAAAAGGAGATTCAAAGCATGTATATTTTTTACTTCAAATGACCTCAGCTCTGGGAATGGAACATTTGACTCTTCATTTGATGTGAACTCCAGAAAAACAAGATTGGTGATATCTGCAAAATGCAGTGAAATAAAGAATGGGTTTGCAAATGCTTAAGTTCTTTCTGGTAGTAGCTAGTGTGATTTCTTTTTTTGTTGTTGTTGTTTTTTCCCTCCCCTCATTAGGTACAGAAACTCTTCTAAACTGCATAATGCTCTAGGATTTATTTTTTTTCAAAGCAAACCATTTTTAATGTTGCTTAAATGCAATTGTTTTATCATACAGCAGCAAGCTGTTATAGAAGAAAAAAGAAAACCAAGATATTATGTATTCAGAAAATCAGTGTAGCTTATTTTAACTCATTTGTTTAGATTCAGTCATGTTGTTCATACTAACATCATCAATTAATTATAAAAAACTTTTGAAATACTGGAAATCTCTTAAGTTCTTTTTACTATGTAAGTGATGACCTATGATCTGAGAGGAATGTTACAATGGGTTTCATCAATCATCTGCAAGGAACTTTAATATACATGCTGCAAAAGTTGAAAAAGGAATGAAAATTATGTTTACCCTAAATGCCTTTGTGGAAAATTCCATCTATTAAAAACTGTCTTTCTATGTATATGAAAAAAGTCTCAAGTACATTCATAAATGACATCTTTCTACAACATTTAGGTATATTCACCAGCAATGTTGAATTTTGATCACGTTATTGAACAGATATTTTTGACTTTTCAACTCACCATACATTAAATTTGTAACAAGATATTGTTCCTAATGTTTATTTTATAATAGTAGCTAAAAATATTAATAACTAGCTAAGATAAATCTATAATAAAATATGTAATTATTTATAAATAAATGCAAATATTATAGCTTAGATATTGATCAGAATTTTGAGGGGGAGGAACAGCAAAACAGTCAACACATAAGTACATAAATGACCATTTAAACGCCAAACACTGCTACCAAGAGTAAATCAATAACGCTAGATTCTGCCTTCTAAAATTAAAAAGACATCTACAAAAGGGACCTTCAGCTGTGGATTTATTTTCTCCTATACTACCTTGCTATGGAAAAGTGTGAGCACCTCAAAAGTAGTTTCTGTAATTGTCTAGTATTTTCTTTATCATTTTGAAACTCTAGAATTCATTGAATTAACTAGAATACTTTGTCTTTTGTCTATATTTAAGTATTTTAAGCGTTTTCTTATGTAGAAGAATGAAGCTGGATTAATTAGCATTGATAACATACAACTGTGGGCTGGCTTCAGGGGCGGTGGGTTGGCTGATGTAGATAAGGTGCAGGTGTAGCTGGTTCTGTTCAGTGGTTGAAAGCCAAGGAAGGGAGAGCGGCTGAGGAAGAAGTGGAGAGAGGGAGAAGCAAGAGAAGAGAGTGGCCCCTGGATGAGGCAAGATGAGGAGAAGGCAGCAGAGGGACTGTATGAAGAGTATGTTGGTATGAGATAGTAAAAGACCTTGTTGCAGCCTGATAGCCTGTATGGTGCTGTGACATTCTTAGACCTTGATATTTAGTACAGCAATTCAATTTAAAATTGTGCCTAAAGCATGAACTTCTTTAGTATGAATATTCCAGTAGCAGACTTTATGAAACTGGTATAAAATTTCTAGGCTGTATAGAATCCCTTTTCTTAAAGGTAGTAGAAAATCAGTCATAGTGCATTTTTCCCAGTTTGTTTCTGTGGTTAGATGGTGTCTATTATTGTTCCATGTTCTGCTATTGTATGTGAGAGTTGTCATTTGGGATATTTACTTGCACAGGGCTTCATATTGCAGAACATTTGTTCTCTTAAAGTAAACATGGAAACTTTTGTTTCAAGTAAGGGTAATGAGAGACTCAAGTAGGGTCCTAATTTACTCAGAGCTGCTAACAAATCTCAGAAATAAATTGCACGCACATGTAACTACTGTAAAGGAATGGGATGCACAAGTCTACCAGTAGCATGACACAAAGTCACACTAGTTCTATGAGGCTCATGAAACACAGGTAGACCTGTCAGTAAGTGTCCTCAAACCAGCAGAGGAAAACAGATAGAGTAGATCGTTAACTGGACGAGGTATTTCAACTAAAATATTTTTGGTGTTGCAGGACTACTTATATCTACTAATATGAAAACACTTGTTACCTAGGTAAAAGTGGTGTGTATATAGACTCATCTTGCAGTGCATTTCAACTAGTTTCGTATTCCAGTCTGCCAGCTTTCTCAATAGTTTTGCTAAAGTTTCAGTAACTTGTGTGGATGCAAATGTGAATTTCATGAGGGAATGATGAAAAAAAACTCTGGAGCTGTATTAAGCTCTATGGTAAGGTGTTGTGATGTCTCTGCATGGTGTTTCCCCAGACGTGTGGCATCTGCATGTGACATTAGCTCTTTTGTCACTTACAGAATTGACTCTGGTGCCATAGAAGTCTAAAAGAGAGCCAGAATTTCTGTGCTCTCATTACAGTCAGTAGAGACCTAGTCAATACAAACAGTGGATTCTGAAGAGCTATCCTGCTTACCAGGCATTAGTGTTTACTTTGGGTGACATAGAGGGGAATGTTTTTCCCTGCCTTTTCCACAGAAACAGTAATGATTTGTTTAATGTATACCAGAGTTAAAATGTACCATGGAATCAAAAACTCATTTGAAGCTGATGTCTTTGCAGTCTTTTACATGCATATGTTGCTTATTTATTTTCTAAATGAGGAGTTTGCTCTTTAAGCAAATTTACCCATTCCCTTCTAAAAGAGTACAGACATTAAAATGGCATCGTTCTATTAATTCTTGACATGACTTGTAACATATTCAGTAATAAACTTGTGGAACGGACGTATTTGCCCTGCACTGGTGATGTGGTTTGTAGGACGGCCTCTGGGTGAACCTCTGTGTACAGCGTTCAGCCCTGCAGGTCAGGGTGCACCGTTTTGCTGTTACTTTAGCACGGAGTTAGGTGGGAGACCAGTATCAGCAGAAGGGTACAGCAGCAAGTGTGCTATACTATGGCTGAGTCATGAGTGGAGTTCTGGTACGTATGCCGGGGCCATCTTTTGGTTAGCTAGATCTGGAGCTGATAAGGCATGTTCATTAATAGGGCAGGATAGTGAACAACTGCTGGTAAGAGTCCCAGGCAGACTGCTGAGTAGCTAGGCTGAACTGAGCTCCCCGCCGCTGCAGTTTAAATGTGACGGGTGACCAGGTTCATTAGGGTAAGGTTCACGTATGCTTACAGATGCTGAAATTACCACTTTTGCCTGCAGCATATCTGGATCCTCAAGTAAGATCATTTATGCAGGGTTAAATGCAGACCTTAAACTGCATTTATCAGAAAAGATGTAGATGTATTGAACGTTGTATATAAGTTCAAAATTTGTCTTTCTTCTTGTGATTGCTTCATTAAACCCCTGACTATTAAAAGTAAATGCTAAAATATTTTTTGAGTTAAGTGAGCTGGAGAACAAATGCGCATGAATTCTTAAAACCAAAACAAAACATCTAGTGATATTTTCTCCTGCCAGTGTTTAATTTTCTATCAGAAAGTAATAATGAAAAATCCAAGTCTTGGGTAAACTGAATATTCATTCCTGTTTTGTTTGTAGAAGTTGTGTAAATGAGAAGGCTGCTCAGAGGGTGCTGTTTCCCTAACCTTGCTTCTCTTGCTTTGACCTTTCTACTCTATTCAGTTAGTGGTGTTCACAGAACCACAGGTTCCAACCCAAAATCTCATGTTCTCACACCAAAGCCAGAATACAACACTGCACTAGCTACTAAGAAGAAAATTAACTCTATCACAGCCAACACAGGACATACACACAAAAAAAATTTTGTAGTTTCATCGAATGGTTTAATTGCATGTCAGAACTTGAGCTGATTGTGGTAGGTTGACTATTGCTGGATGCCAGGTGCCAACCAAAGCTACTCTATCACTCCCCTCCTCAGCTGGAAAGGGAAGAGAAAATATAATGAAAAGCTTATGGGTTGAGATAAGGGCAGGGAGAGATCAAACACCAATTACCATTATGAGCAAAACAAACTCAGCTTGGGGAAATTGGTTTATTACCAATCAAATCAGAGTAAGATAATGAGAAATGAAATCAAATCTTAAAAATACCTTTCCCCCACCCCTCCCTTCTTCCCAGGTTTAGCTTTACTCCCAGTTTTTTCTGCCTCCTTCCCCTGAGCACTGCAGGGACACGGGGAATGGGGGCTGCAGTCAGTCAATCACAGGCTGTCTCTGCTGCTCCTGCCTCCTCAGGGGGAGGGTCCCCACACTCTGCCCCTGCTCCAGCCTGGGGTCCCTCCCACAAGCCGCAGTTATTCACAAACTGCTCGCAGTAATTTTTCCCCCCTTTTTATAATGCATTGCCACAAAGGCACTACCACCGCCACTGATGGGCTCAGCCTTGGCCAGCAGCAGATCTGTCTTGAAGCCAACTGTCATAGGGCATAGGGGAAGCTTCTCATAGAGCCACATCTGTAGCACCCCTGCTGCATAAACCTTGCCATGCAAACCCAATACACTGATACATCGAAACCTGAGCTGGTAAGGGTTCATTTGTTCCTGAATTGACATCTTTATATCCCTGAAACAAGGGTACGTATACTCCATGAATTTAATTTTACTGAGAATTTCACTTTTACTATAGTTGGTCTAGCTATATATTTTTGATCAAATTACTGGTCTGAAACCAGAAAATTTAATCTAGAAAATGTTTATTTTTTCCATGTTTATATCACTTGCATTGATATAATGCAAAGAAACAATGCAAACTACATTCTTTGTAGTGTTCCATTACTGAAATGTATGAAATCAAATAGCACATAATGCAATAACTGAATTATTACAATATTTCGGTTCTTATAAACTAAATGTCTTTATCATCCTACTACTGCATCCATACTACTGCATTTGTGAATGGAAACAACAAAGGTACAGTTTTATTAGTTTGTTACATGACAATAAAAGCAGTTTATTATGTTGTTTTCTTGAGAATGTATTCTTGGCTTTATTGACCTTTTTCATTCTCAGATACAGTTCTTAAGGGCTGAAGAAAATCAAGTTTTCTTTTTGTCAAATTACTTCCATTGCAGATAAAATAAGTAACTCATTGCCCTTTAAAGGGGGGGACTGCTTTGGTTTTTCTGTACAATTTACAAAGTTAAAAGTGTATTCTCTGAAGTTAGAGAGCATGTGTTTTCCAGAGGTATCCTTAGAGAACAGAATTTAATGATTTAGTTAAAAGTCATTAGAAAAAGTTCTACAAAACAAGAAACACTGAATACATATAAACTTCTAACTGAACACAGAAAGCTCTGAAAACCCTCTGTAATCTTGTACTTTTAAATATATCATTGTATGAGAACTAAGTAATTGTAGGTAGGTTTGAAAGCAGAACTTCTTTCAGGTATTGGGTATTCCTTCTCTTCAGATATCCACTCTGGAGACTGAATATCATAAATATTTAGAGAGCTCTTTTTTTTTTTTTTTTTTTTTTTTTTTACTTTGTTTTATTTCTAAACCTGAATCAATCTTGATAAAAGCAGTTCTACAACAGATTTCTTTAATTTCTTTCTTCACTGTCTCTCTAATTCTATGTTGATGATTATACAAACTTAACCTTCGTAAATTCCAGCCATCACGGTGTACAAATTTAGGTTTGTCTTTGGGCCTTAGATGCCTTTGTGAAAACCCCAAACTCCTTTTCTAAGAGAATGCCTTTGTTGAGCTTCTCTCTGATAAGGGTTATAAAGAATCAGCATAGATCACATCAAAAGCCTTTCTGAAATTAAGGAAGGACATCCACCCATTTTGGCCATTAAGCTAGTCTTCTCGTTATACAGGACCACCAAATCAGATGCTGCTTGCCATTACTAAACCAATGCTCATTTTTTTCCCAGTTGCCTTCTGTTTCTTCATCTCCTTTGCAGTGATTTTCAGGGAGATTTCCTCCATTGTCTTCATAGGAACTGAAGTGAGACTGATGGGGCTGTAGTTTCCAAAGTTCTTGCAACATGTTCATAATCCTTTGTTAGGTCTTGCAAGTATGTTGATTTGTTGATTTTGTGGTTGAGGAGGAGGAAAATGTTCCCCCATCCAGCCCTGAAATATCTTCTAAAAATACAAGGCCAAACTATTTGCTATATCCACTCTCTTTTCTGCTCTGTATGATACCCCATTACTGTGCGGTAAAATTAGTGTGAGTCCTGCAGTCCTACCACTACAGAGGTATATAGGTATCAGAGAAACTCCAGTTAGGAGATGTCATTACTCACCATTTTAGTACTATCAAAAGAATCACAAAGGCACATAAGAATCTGCCACCTTTATTGCTCAGTGTGAAGTGCAATGCTAATTTCTGCAACTGCATGTCACAGTCCTCTCAGATAAAATCTGAAATGCTCCTCAGTTAAATTTTCTGATACCTACACTTCAGCCTTGCCCTTGGGATCACTCACCTGTCACTAAGAATAAAGTCCTCATTATGGCATAAAGGACTGCTTAAGTCATTTTGGTTCTCAACATGATGTAGCTCCAATGTACTGAAAGCCCCGTGTTACTTTATTGGCTATGAAGAAGATATAAGGTTTTTTTAATCACAAGCTTTGCCAAGGGACAAGTCACTCTTATATTTGTTGGTGGTCTCTGTAGGGACTGCTATTCTGAAATTGAGTTGGCTGTGCTCGCTTTTCACTGACAGCTGATAAGAAATTTCATGATTCATGATTTTGTCCTTGATTTGTTATACTTCACTGAAACCTATCTGGGGGTCATCCAATTGAACAACTTTATCCTTTGAACACATCATTTTTTCATGTCAACCTGTACTCCTATTGTTACTATGACTTGTTGTTCAGTCAAGGAGGATCTCTGCTTTTTATACTAAAAATTCTGTGATAATATTACCCAAGCCTTTTACTTTGGTTGATTACAGCTCATGAATAAAGTAATGTGTGGCCTATATCCACCCAATTTTACGCCAGCCTGAGGAACTGAATTTGATTTGGGAACACTTCTGCAGAAGGATGTGGGAAAGTTAATAAAGTAGCAACTGTTTTTCTAGGTTTTGTTGTTGGTTTTGGTATCAATTGCGTTTTCAGTTTTCCAAGTACTTCCTTTGTGTAATACATACATATTCCACTGGGGTAAATTTCTATGAAACAATGTGATATTTCACTTTGACATTAATGTCTTGTGTCTGTGTCTGATCCTAACAGTCATTCAAACTGATATTGGTTTAACTGTTTTAACTGTATGGGCACCTTAAGCTAAGGAATGACCTTTTTTTTTTTCCCCTGATCAACTTTAAAATAATGTAGTTGCAATTTACAGAAGCTAAGCAATTACTTATAGAAATCCTGCATTTTTAAAATGAAGAAAATTTTGTATTAACATTTCTATAGCAAATCTGATCCAAAGCAGGAATGTAAAAGCAGACGACTTTCAAGAGAAGGAGAAAGGAGAAAAAATTATGTCTTTATGTCCTCATTCAGGAATTTACCCATCTTTCTTCATGGAGAGTAACATTTACCTGTTGCATCCCATTGTATAAACTTAAACTAGACCTTAATTTTTGGTCCTCCCTAGAAACCATAGAACTATGGATGCACACATAAAACTTAGAGGGAGGGGGAAAAATGGCAGTTGTTGGAGGAGGGGAATATCCATGTAAGCCATTAAGCACAAACAAAGTACATAAAATTATTTTATCTCCCCCAAATACTACTAGTCTGAGAACCCTGGCTTGAGGGCTGCTGAGGTAATTTGAAATATATTTCTTATGAACTGGGCTGTTCAGTGCCCTCACTTGTAGGCCTTTTGTAGGCAAACACAAATTTTCCCCCAAAACACTGTAAAAAGTGTGTTAAATTAGGAGGAGATCTACTTCATATCCAAAAGCACAGTGTACTAATAGCGAAGAATATTCATGCAATAAAATAATACATCTAATGCTGTTGAGAGTTGTCAGCATGGATTTCTTAAGGAGAGACAGCTTGACAGTTTTCTACAACAGTGTGTCTAGCCTAGTGGATGAGGACAACTAATATCGTTAATCTTGCCTTTAGCAAGGCTTTTGACCCAGTCTCCCATAACATACTCTACGCAAACTGATCATGTACACTCTAAAAGGACAGTGAGGTGGGCTGAAAACTGGCTAAACTGCTGGGCTCAGAGGCTTGTGACCAGTGGCATGAAGCTCAGCTGGAGGCCAGTCACTAGTGCTATGGGTCAGTACTGAGGCCAATATTTAATTTCTTCGTTAATGACCTGGACCTGCACAGTGCACTCTCAGCAAGTTTGTGTATGATAAAAACCTAGGAGGAGCAGTGTATGAACAAGTAATTTCTGGAAGCAAAAGAGAACAGGAAAAATAATGAAGGGATTGTGGCTGTAACTGTTCAGAGGTTTAATTATTTCCAGCTCATTTATAATAACACTCTTTTTCTTTTCCTGTTTCATATCAGACACCTCTCAAAAGTATTGGGGGTAATAATCAAATCAGAACTTCAAATGTAATGCTTCAAAAATGGATATAAAAAGATTCTCACAAGGTATTAATTTTGAAACAGAAGTTGTTGTCCCAGAGTTTGAATGTGTAATTTGCAGAAGTGCAAGTCGACTTAAAAATTAGCTTTATCCATTAAATATAGAAAAAATTTATCTTGAAATGAAACAGAATTATTACAGTCCTTTCACTTTGTCAACTTTGCTTTCAGTGTATTTTGTGTTTTGTATGATGTTTCTCACTTATAAAAAACATTTATGATAAAATTATTTAAAGCAGATAAACCATTCATAATATGCAAAAATAAATAAAAAAAAAATTCAAACCCAAAATCTGCTTCTTACTCTAAAGGGTATGTGAGTGGTCAAAATTAAGTTCTGAAGCAATTTTTCTTTTAATAACATCTGCAGTAAAGTTATAGAAGCTTACTTCCAGAGCTTGATGAGACAGTTTGGAAAAAATAGTTCTTCTACCTATTTATGTAATTTATCAGAACTGTATTTTTTTAGACTGTGAGTTAGTATTTTCTACCTATTATTGTTGTCAGCATTTCTATATTCTATCAGGAGGAAAAAAAAAAAATCTAAGCAAGACAAGAAAATTGCTTTCTAACTGTTGGAAAATACCATATTTTTGGGGACAAATCACACTATTTGGTGTCTTACAGGATAATAGAGAAAATTAATGAATGTTCCAGATTTTAAGATGAAAAAAAATAAGAGTTAGTCTTTACTGCCTGGAGTGAAATTCACAAGATAAGATATAGTGCAATCATCACATCTGTTTTGACAGTCCCTGATTAGGACACCATTGCTCTCTTAAAGGCACAAATTTCTTGTTCCTTTGCAGCTTCTGATAGCTGACTACTATGAGCAAATAGCAGAAGAATTGCATTTATAAGACTGTCCATCTCCTGTTTGAAATGAGCTCTGTATTTTCTTGCAATTCAGTAAGAACCAAGCTGGATTTTAGTGCTTCATAATCAACAACATTCACTTGTTTTACATTTTTTTTGCATATGAACAATCAAATTTAACTTGCGTATTTATGCACAACACTTAAAAATTATTGGTCAGTCCTAAGAATTGGAGCTTTTTATTCCAGACAGCAAGCATGGTTTTTTTAATTTATACTATACAGCCTTAGTTGTCATAAGAAATATATTATGCTATAAACCTCTAGTTTCAGAAACAACTTGTCACCAGTAATGAAATTTTCTGCTTTGAAAATGCTTTTACAGAGCATTTTTTGTTTGTTTTTGACTGTTCCCTGAAGGAGTTTCTCATCCATCTAGTACTCTGACTTAAACTTCAATCTCCTTTATATAGTTCTGAAATCCCTCCCTCAATGACTTTAAAATTTCAATTTTTCTGCTGCCAGATCAATTTCTCAGGAAACCTGCTGAACTTCCATCAATTATAGGAAGCAATGTGGCTGCAACATTGTAATGAGGAATTACCAAGTTAAAGTAAGGTACAGAAGGTACACAGATACAAGAAATGTTAGAAGCATTTTAATAAAGTAATACAAATTACTAAAGTATTTGTAAGCCAACAAGTAATGCATTTTAGAATAAAAACTGTTCTTTTCCTTTTTCGTTTTTTAGGCAGCGTAAGAAGTATATTAGTTATATTTTTTACTTATGGATCTTCAATATGTGGTTAATTCAATCCCTCCTTAAAAAAGGCAGATGGAGTAATCGTTCTCCTTTTGAGGTGCAAAATAAATAAGCACCACATTTCATCATTTTATGGATTATGATCTTGAATCTTTGTTAATATTGTTACTCCAAAGCAGTTTCAAATTTATTATTTCAAGAAATAAAATGGAAGCATTGATTATTCCATAGCAAGGACCATGTTTTGTCACTGGCCTGCATCCAAGAGTGTTAAGTAGTACTAATATTAGTTGAAAGCCTTGCTGACATGAAGAGCTTCCTCATGAATGAATTGCAAAAAGGGAAACAATTTCTATTATTTTCATTACCAAGTGTATGATGAGTGAACTAATTTTATTAAAAAATATTAAAATTTCAAATAAAATATTACCTGAAAATTGCATCTTCTCTTCTTTAACAAGTAACCTGAAATACCGTGCATTCTACAGATAAAATAAAAAATAGATTGTATTTTGACCAAATTAATGTATTCTATGCTTTCTTCCAGTTTCTAACTTTGGATCTAATTATGCTGTCCTTTCTCAAGTATCATTTCCTGTAGGTTTTGTAGATAAACATTAACTTTTGCATATTCCATTCTTCCATGGAAACATATATATGAAATGTGAAACATTCTTTTCCCATTAGAATCTTCTCCTTTTATGTGAAGCTAAGGAAATAAGAAACTAAAAGAAGAAAGTAAAAGTTTGTTTTCAGGACCTCTGGGTTTGATATCAGCATACTCCACTGACAAGAGACACCCAGTGTCTCTTGTCTTCTTGAAAAAATAGGTCCTAATTTTTTTTAAGTGGTTGATCTGTCTATGTTGTTGGTTTTGTATCTCTTCTTTGTTATGGCTATGCAATGCCACCTACTTAACATCTTGGCTAAACAGCATTCTGTGCAATCCTCTTTGTATTAACCTTGGGCCTTCAGCATACTTCTGTTCTAGAAATGCGAACGTAGTGTCTGTTACATTTTAAAACTCTGCTATTACAGCAATATGCACTCTAGCCTGTAGACACTTGAACTGTTTCCATATACATTTAGATTTTAAAAGCTCAGTGTTGATCAGACTCTTCTGATTTGCTTAGAGTTTTATTTTTTTAAAAAAGCTTAGAATTAAACTTCAATAAAATTGTCAAGGTGGTAACTAAGTCTGTAAGTTTTCCAAGGATAAATCTCCAAAATATAAAAAGAATGCAAATTAAAAAAGAAAACTTTAAAACTGTAAACTAGTGCATTGCTGTGTGATGTATAAACTAAGGGCAAGTTGGTTTGGGTTTGTTGTTTTTTTTGTTTTTTTGTTTTTTTTTTAGAAATGCATTTGGAAATAATGACTGGCAAAAACTTCAGACTAGAAATGGTGGAATTGATGGGTGGAATTGGGATAAAGAAACTTTGCAAGGAAAGCAGAAGTCTTATAATGGAAGCAGCTGAACAAATTAGCATCCTGTACTGGAATTGGTAATTATGGTTTCAGCATTATGATTGTACAACAGCTGGGGATTTACAGTAAAGTTGGTCTTGGGCTTCAGCCAGAGGCTCATTTATATCTTTAGCTGAATTCAAACCAGTTGTTCTGCAAAGAAGGTAACTGTAGTTCACAAAGTCTCTTAATTTAGGGTGGCAATCTGTCATGCACAATTCTGCAACAGCTATTACAGTATATACTCTTGCTGAAGTCTCTGCAAGTTTCAGTGGTAATTGCAGTAGCCAGGTGTAGGTTGGTGATGGTGAATTTTCTTTTTGTCTGGAGCCCAATTATCTTTTTAAAACTACAAAGTTGTACATAATTGTCATTAGTATAAGTGGAATCTCTGTTGATACTAAACTCGGCAGTCCAAAGTAATTGTCACTGAAAGATACCACAATAATTTTCAGTAGAAAGGACAATTGAATTTTACACTAGGAGTATAGAATGGCTTAATATATGAATACAAGGTTTGGTCAAAGTTTATTTTTGTCTCTGAGTTTCTCCTTTGGTATCCACCAGATCAGAATCTTCCTATAAATCCGTGGTCTTTCATTCTGAGCAAACTACCTAACTACAAAATCCCAGAAGGAAAGTGCTTCATACTTGCATTGTTATTTTAATAAAATGTAGGCATTTTGGAATGTCAATTCTTCTGACAAGCTGAGCCAGAACACTGGCACAGAAAATGCAGGAAGTGGATCAACTTTTTGCAGGAACAACATTCTACAAGCAGAAAATTAGGTTTTAGTAAAAATATTTTGGTAAAAATATCATTATGACCTTAGGTCTGGGATACTACAGAGTGTTCTTTTAAGATGCAGGTGCTGCTTCTCTTACAAGATATACTCTGCTAGCATGCAGTAGTTTTTTGAAACACTGTGATTCATATTGATGGGTATACTAATTTATGGAGTAGATTCATTGATTGTTCAGCATGAACAAGAGCAAGGTAATTTTGTTCTTATGAAAGTGAGGAAAATTATGTTAGTGTATGAATTGGTAGAACTCCTGTACTGCACAAATGAGGTGCTGGGATGAGCTGAAAATGGCTGATGCAAGAACAAAGTGGTGTTTCTTTATCTTATATTAAATGGCGGTGACTGAATACTAGGGAAAAATTCAGGTAAATATATGGAAAAGACAGGTATGTTGAGTGGAAAAAAAATAGTGGTTATACCTAGCTGTGGTACTTACTGTTCCTTTTTATTTCCTCAAAGTTTGTCTCCCATTAATTGAAAAAGAATAGCTTGAAATGCTTCAAAAGTCTTCACACACAAAATACAGAAAAATGATATGAATACCTGAAATATTGTCAGTAAAGTATGCAAAAGGCTATATTCTCCCAGTTGAAGACTACATTTTTTTCTTAACTGCATACTTTGTTCTTAACATTTTAAGGCATTTATCAATTTTGCTTCACCAAGTCAGAAGAACATTAAGAAAACTGTTTGTAACTACAAATAGAGTTGGTGTTAAGATTTGTCTATTTCTCACTATTCGGTATCTTTCTAATGATTGTGGTTGTTTATTGGTCTGGGGTTTTAATCTGTGGACTTGAGCAATTTGGTGTAATTTCCAAACAACATGTTGGAAGATGCACCTGGTGAGCATGGCACAGATGCTTTATGTGTGAATTCAAATACTATAAATCAGTATCTAATGAGGCATTCTACAAAGAACTCTGTTGCATGTGTGTATTTTTGCAACGGTAACAGACATAAATCTTTTGACATTGAGTTTAGCGCTCAGATGATGTTATCTCTGTACACCCATATTACTTTAGTTCTCCACCCAGTTTTCAATTCAGGGACTGTGTATGTTGCACATGTCCCTATCTCTTGGTGCAATGAGAACCAGATGGGCACCAACCACCTCCTTATCTCATGTATCTCAGTTTCTGCATAGGAACTACTTAAGGAAATATAGACTACAGATATCTGGTATGCATGACAGCTGGTCCAGGATCAGGTGTGCTACATAAATGAGAGCTGCAGATGCATTCAGCATAATATAGCCTTGATGCCAAATTCCCTTCTATTGAATAAAACAAGTTCAAACAGAGTAAATAAACACAAACCAAATCTTAGCTGTGGATGAGTACAAGCTAGATTCTAACACATGCTTCAGTTACAGGCTGAAAAGATACTACTGCCCAGGCAAAAGACTCCAAAGCCCTTTGGTTCTAACACAGTAATGAAATTATCCTTTATGAGGTACATACAGAAACTTACTTCAGACCATCTGAGACTGAGTACAAAAGTTTGCTGTTGCGTCACTTATCCCTTAAAGCAAACTACTCTTAGATCAAATAACTAAAAATATTAAGCATATGAATGTTTCTCTTAATTGTATGAAGGTCAATAGACATTTGCATTATTATTTTGATGTTCTGCAGACTTGTGATTTCAATAGTTTTTTTCTATAGTAATTTATTAATAATTTTTAAATTAAGAAACAAACAAACGGCATTGTAATGACTTCTTTATTTATTTCTTTTTAACAGACTGAAGTGCCTCTCCTGATTCTCTCCAAATATTGTCCTTTGTTACACATTATAGCATCATGGTCTTGTATCCTGTAAAATGGATGTCTTATCTGCAAAACTAAGCTGGAATAACCTCAAAACTAAAAACTTGTATTAATGTTAGGTCCTCAGCACCACAAGTTTCATTGTAAGTTTGTTCTAATTGGATCATATAGTTGTAGGAATAATCAGTTTCTCACTTCTACTAAACAAGCTATTCCCCTTCTTTTGATTCCCTTCCTTAAAATGAAGCCAAAGGTCCTGATACCTTATGAACCCAGTTGGAAGTTTAAGCAGAGAGCTTAGCTGATGTCTTCAGCTGTGATCTGGAAAATGCACTCTCTCACAAACACTTTGGATAGATATCTATGACTAAAATAAAGTCAAATCTCTAAAGACTGACATTTCAAAACCATAAATGTAACTAAGAAATCATTATTCTGAGAACAAACAAGAAGCCTTTTTTTTTTCAGTTTTGACCTCTAAAAGTTCATTAGTTTCTTAAAGCTATTCATTATATCAGACTTTGAATATCTAGTCTTCTTGCTTGTAATCCTATTTTGCTTTTCTGTACAGTTAAGAAACTATTTTAAGTAAGTTTCAGTGGGCAGGACATCTCTATAGAATTAGAATCTGCAGTTCTCTGTAATGTATATAATTTTTGAAAAATTTTCGCAAACATACTGTTCCTTTGCAGTTCAGCTTTTCCTTGTTAAAGATTTAATTTTTCTTTGTTTATTTTCTTTTTTTGATTTAGCCTTTTTTGACCCTAGGTATCTAATGTACATTTAAGAAACACATTCTAGAATTTATTTTGCAAATCACTCAAATGTCTCAGGATCATAATGACTTAAACATATTTTTTTTTAATTTTCACTGTACTCATGAGATTGCCCTTTTGATTAATTTAATTTTTGGTGGTGAGACCTTTTTTTTTGATGGATGTAGTGGTTTTATTTGAGCAATTATTTTTTTAGATGGCTCCTCCTAATCACTAGACCTTACAAATGTGCTTGCTTGTATGTGCTAGGCCTTCAGCGAAGCAAGCGTTAATCAATCTTCTTTCAGTATCTTGGAAGAATCTTGTTAATTAAATGTTTTACTATTTTGTTTTGTTTGATTTTTACAAACAGAAATGACATTCTAAATTGCGTATGATTTTGCCATAAATTGTGAGTAAAAATGTGTTGTTAAAAAATAAATCATTATTGTACAAAGATGGGAAACTTAACAAGTGTCTGCCTAACCCTTTGTATGTTTTATTCTTCTGCCTTAAGGCAAGAATGGAGGGTGAAATTGTTAAGACACTTTAACAGTAAAGAAATTCACCTTATTTAGACTGAGAGAAGCCTTTGAATGTAAAAGGTTACACCAAAGAATATCTTGCCCCTCAGTGCCTTCATGTTTTATACCACTTTTGAGACCAGAGGGTATCATTTCTAGGAACTATGTGAATGCTTAGAATTTAGACTTTTATTTTCTTTATGCCATTTGTTTTTATACTACAATGGGTACAAAGTTAGGAGAAGTAGAACCAGGATAATTTTTTATTTCTAAAGGTCAATAGCTTTTTCTAGGGTTTCAGACAAGGTATCCTCTATGCCTCAATTTCTTGACTGAAAAACAAGGCTAATAGCACTTTCCTATCTCACAGAAGGTTATAGAACTAGATACTTTAAAAGATTGTGTTGTTATACAGTGTAAGCTAATAAGAACATCAGGGCATGGTGGTATTAACACTAAGTACAGAAGTATTGTATTTGTATGGAGTATTCTATATTGAGCATACCAAGGTCATCTATTATTGCCCTTTACCCTCATTTACTATTACAATTACTGTTCTGTTCCCTGTCTTGAAAATCAAGCTTATAGGCGTGGTTCTAAGCTCATCCTTCTCTTATTATTTATTTCCTGTGTGTTTTGACACTGATGAGCTATAAATTGCTCATCAGATGTGATGCTTTTTCTAATCAGAAGCTATAAAGTGTAGAGCCTGGTATCATTTTATTGCTTTGCTAAACAGTTTTCCTAATGGGGCTACCAATACAATATCCCCATTAAAAGTTGAAACTGGTAATGATGTTGCTCCTGACTGGGAAAGATTATTATAAATTGTTTTTAGCAAATCTCTTCATCCTTTATGTTCTATTTCTAGTGTTAGTGCTCCTGCCCCCAAAGCATCTCAAAGTAAGCAGCAGCTCTGTCAAGGTAAGAAAGAAATAGAAAGATTCAGTTCATTCCTGCTTCTTTCAAATGTTTCCTTCCACAGTAATGTAAGTAATCTCTGACTCTCAGTGAATGTATTTATAGCATTATAATAACAAACTTCTTACAAAAATGCATTAGAAATGCAACATCACATCCTATAACATTTTCAGAGGGCTGTTTGCTACAGCTTCTTTTCCTTGCTCCCTTTCAAAAGTGAGTAAAGTTTGATCATAAAGACAGGATGCAAAGTGTGCTGTGTTCTGAGCAACTGAAGGTGTCATTGACACACTGGAGCCAGACAACTTATGAATTTGCCTTCCACTCTCTATGGAATGTTGGGTTTTTTTTCCCCCTCTATCCTCCACGAGAATTTATCTTTATCCTTTGCAAGAATTAATATTAAACCTTCTGACTCTGTGTGTGCATGTATTTCAGTGTGTGTGCAAAAGAGGGAGAAAATGATCCTCATCCCAGACATAGTGCTGTGGGAGATTAATGTTCAAGTCTCAGATCTTATTCAAGATAACTTAAGTCAAGAGGACTGTGATCACAAAGCTGGGTTGGATTTTTTGGTTTGGTTTGTTTGTTTGTTTGTTTGTTCTGGAAAGGATTTTTTTCTGGCTTTGATTCTAAAAATTCTTTCTCTTTCAAAATTTCATCTGATTTTATGTAACAATTCCTAACTAGTTTGTTTCCAGGCATCTTCTGAATTTCCAGAATAAAGGAGGAAGCCTTACTTTGTTCTCATGCTTATAAAGCATGGCCAGAAACGAAAGGCACTTCCTAAAAAGAGATCAGACAGCTTAGAAATACTGCTTACAGAAAGTGTTAGAACTCTGACCACTTTGCCTTGCAGTAGATGTATGGTGTCAGGCTCAGGAGGAAGTTCTATACAGTGGAAAAATAATTGTTCTTTTGAGTTTTGTTTTACCTTTTGGACTTGCAGAAGTTGTCAAATGGTGCGTTCTGATGCACGTGCAAGTTTTGGTTTGAAAGATAAAGGACTGTGTTAGACAAGTTAATCTCTGTTCCTATCAGCCTTTACCGGAGAAGATGCAGCTGGTTGTTGGCCGGCCTTTGGATCCACACTCACCTTGAGGTTCACAGTGTTTTCCTGGCTTTAAGAAACCATGTCTACAGTTTTAGACATGGATCTTTTATGTTTAATGTGGGTCACCACCACTGCAATTTTTTGTAATTGCTGGGAAAAAAAGAATGTTTTTTGAAAAGGATCCAATCTGTAGTTCAGGCATGCATATTGTTCCTTAGCCAGACAAGAAGGCAGGGTCTGTGAAATTTTCTGTTCCCATTATTTTTCTCAACAAAAAGCATAATGTATTGGCTTACAGACCAATGTGACAGTGAAATAACATCCATGCCATTTCAAGCAGATATAATGTTGGACACAAAACATACAATGTAATTTACGTTTTAAAATGTAAAGGCTCATTCAGTGGCAGAAATATCTTAAGTCTGATTCCCCAGCGTGCATACTGTGTAAGTGAAATGATCAATCTAAATGCACTGTTATATTTGTGACTGACTTCTGTCGTTCAGTTTAGGAAAGTAAATGGTTGCTTCACAGAAATGTGTAAAGATGAATTTTCCATAAAGGTTCATGTGATCATTTGAGATGCTTAATTAAAATAGAAGCAAGTTGTGTTTTCAAATGAAAAATTAAATTATTTGTGCCCCATGTCTCATTTTTTTCAACAGCCACAGTACTGAGTGGTCATTTCTCACACTTAGGTACCTCTCACTTATTCTTAGAAGCTCCTGTCTTTATAGTCTTACAGGAAATTCTAGTTATCATTCATAGTGATTTCTTCCCCTACGTACCATTAGGGCACACTGAAAAGGCAATTAAAAGAAAAGGAAATCATGAGCCAACCTTAAGCTATTAGTTTTATGCCAGCTGAAAGCCATTGATTGAATTGAAATAGCCCAGCAAATGAACCAAATTTAAATATCAGTGATTTAGAAAAAGTATATGAATCCTGAGGTGTTACTGTTAGTGGGACAGATAAAAGCACTGAAAATCTTGTCAAATAAAGACCTGTTTGTTTGGGTTTTTTATATGGGCTATAAAAAATAACTAATTGTACTTTTCTTAAAATCTCTGAGAGCTTGATTTGATATGAACTAAGGATTCCATTTAAATGTATAAATTGAAAATATTTCAGTGTTGATCAGTTCCAGTACAAATTCTGACAGATCTAAATACTACATTTTAAGACTTCAGAAAAATACATGTATTGCTAGTAGATGTATCATGTTTCTAGCAAGATCAACTAGATTTTCTAACTTCCAAGGACTTGTAGAATTTAACTGTGCTTATGTTTGCATAGGCAGACACAAAAGGATTAGAAAAAATTCTTATTTAGGTCTAATCTTTTTTAAAAAATATTTTGATTATGCCATATCTGGTTTTCAGTTTTCAAATTTAAATAGCAAAATATTGAAAAAACAAAACAAAACAAAACCCACCTGGTATTTAGGGGGAATCAGTGGGGAGTCTTGGTTTGTTTGCTTTTGGGGTTTGGGGTTGTTTTTTTTTTGCTTTTTATAAGTAGTAGTATATGCCTACAGCACTCTTTATCAATAGATTTGATAACTGTGTAGTTTCCCAATGATTTTAGAATAAGAAGGCCACTGTGGAGAAAGAAAGAAATAATGCGTAAAGCCTAGATTTTGTTTGAAATACAACTTCTGATAAGTACTAAGGTTTTGAGCTAACTCCGTAATAGATTAGGATTGCTTCCTCTTCAGTAGATGAAACCTAGTAATTTTCCATAAATGTAAGGTAGACTTAAAACTAGGGTAAATTAATTTTTTCAGATCTAACTTAAAATATTAGATGGAAGGTGCTAAATGTATGTTAATTATCATAATATTCACTGTCAATGCCCTTAAGCACAACAATTACTGTTGTATTTAATGCTAGTAACTGATTTACTGTTTAGTTTTATTTCTGTGGAATTGTCCATTACAGAAACCTTGAGAGTGAATCAAAGTAGTATGTGTGATGTTTAATTATTGTGCTTCTTCAGTCTGCCCAATTTTTGCCACTTACAACTGATTCAGAACCTGCAATATGAAGGTTTAGATGGCTTGTTTTCTTTTTCTAGTATGCATTATCTATTGTAGCAGTAGGTGTTCTGTTTCCTTGTGATAATCTCTAATCCTTTCTTAAACTACGTAGACTACTGTGTATCCCTAGTAATTCTCTTAGGTCAATTATTTGTTTTGTAAAAAAACCCTCAAACATTGCCCCCTCCCCCTAACCCTTCTCCCAAAACTGAATAAATTTGTTGACATTGTGCTTTATTAGCTATCTCTTGTTAATGTATTAGAACAGAAGGGAAAGAGAAGCCCTAACTTTCTTTCAATCTATCATGCATTATAGTCTTGATTCTATTTCCACTTAAATCAATAACAAAACCCTCAACAGTCTATCTAATTTAGCTCCTGTCAGAAATAGGTACTTTCAAACAACTAGTTTGATTTTAAAATGTTTTTAGTCAATATCATTACTTCAATATCTTTAAAATGAGACTCTTGTATAAGCTAGTTTTTTATCTGAAATCAGGTTTTTTCACTTTGACACAGTGCAACTAAAGCAGAAGTCAAGGCATTAACACTAAAGTCTACAGACAACAATACCAACATTTTAAATTGTCTGTTATTTTTTCTTTTTATGGCTTATCTTGAATAAATGTTTCTTTTGAAACATTCCAGATGTGTCTTCATCAGTGAAGATGAAAAACTCAGCTATCAGTTAGCCAACAGCTCCAATCTCCAACTTTCTGACAACTTCTATGACTTAACAGATTTATTGAAAAAAAGTTTACAAATTGGAATTTTGTCATATTTCAAAGCTGGCATAAATAGTGTTTTCTAGTAGAGAAGTAGCTGATTATCAACATCCTATCTCTGGTTGGCTTAAATGCAGAATTTAAAACACCAGAAATGCAGAATCAGAAAACATCAAATCCTGTTGTGAAATCTATAGTCAATTAACATTAACCTGCAGGTAACTAAAGGCATGTGACTTTGGTTCCCTTCCCAGAGTTTGTAAAAGTTTTTACAGCATTTTATTATTATGACTGATATTGATCTGGATTTTTGTACTGTGAGCATATCTTTGTCAGGCAGTTTCCTTAAGACTTTAGCATCAATTTATGGGTTTAGGTGTTTTCAGCTTTTAATATATATAAGCAACATACGGTACTGTACAGCATGGGCACTTCTGTTTTCTTACCCATCTGCTAATGCATGTAATGTGATATGTTTACCTGTTCAATAACCAATAATGATTTGAGTCTACATAATTTATACTTATGTAATAACATCTTTCTTTGCTAGCTTTTATATATAACAACTAGTGTGGAACACATGGGTTTATTAGAATGTGATGACTTTGTAGCGATTTACTGATATATCTCAGCTTGTCCCTTTGAGTGTAGTCCTACTCCATAAGTTTTTTTTTTTAATTGTCCTATGTATTTATTTAATGAACGAAAAGAAATGAAAGAAAATGAAAATTTGATGGTCATGGTATTACACAGTATTAATGAGGGTAACAGAATTAGTTGCTTGGTGACTTTCTACATCCCAGCTTTGTATTATTTACTTTTTGAATTTCCTCTCTAACTCATTGCTGAAACACATTTTTCTTCACACTGGTTCACAATTTCTCTTTGGTTAAAATACCCTTGTTCTGAAAAACAAACAAAATCTTGCTTGTATTTTAAGTCTTTCTGACTGAAAAGGTGGCTGTGTAATAAGAATACAAGATATCAAGATATTTAATGAGCTGTGAGACATTTTGTAGTGACTTTTTCCGTCACAGTTCCCCACTTCCCCTCTTTTACTGTTTGTCACGCATTCTCTCTCTCTCTCCCACCTTTTCTCTTTCTCATCCCTCCACACCCCCACACCCCCCACACCCCACCCCCCTGCTTTTTCTGGTTCCTTTTCTTTTCTCCATTCCCTCTGTCCATCCACGTGTTGTCCCCTGGCTTTTACTTGTTGGGGCTGTTTCATTTTGTTATGGTTTAACCCGAGCCAGTGACTAAGCACCATGCAGCCACTTGTTCACTCCTCCCACGGTGGGATAGGGGAGAGGATTGGAACAGTAAAAGTGAGAAAGCTCGTGGGCTAACCCTAACCTCATGACTTCCTCATAGTCCTCTGGATTTGCCTGTCCCTTCTTCCAAAGTTGGTAAACTCTGCTTTTTTTTTTCCCCTGAGTTGCAGCCAAATCTCTCTGTTCAGCCAGGCCATTTGTCGTTCCTCCCGGCTCGTCTTTCAGCACATGGGGACAGCCTGCTTCTGTGCCTTTTAAGATTTTCTTCTTGAAGAATGTCCAGCCTTCCTGGACCCCATGGCCCTTCAGGACTGCCCCCCAAGGGACTTTGTCAACCAGGCTCCTAAACAGGCCAAAGTTGGCCCTCTGGAAGTCCAAGTGAGCAGTTCTGCTGACCCCCCTCCATACTTCTCTGAGAATTGAAAACTATCATGTCATGATTCCTATGCCTAAGATGTCCTCCGACCACCACATCACCCCCCAGTCCTTCCCTGTTTGTAAAAGTCAGGTCCAGCAGGGCAGCCCCTTCTGTGTCAGGAAGTCGTACTCCACACACTCCAGGAACCTCCTGGACTGTTTCCCCTTTGTAGTGTTGTATTTCCAGTGAACATCCAGTAAATTGAAGTCCCCCGTGAGAATAAGGGCTAGCAATCATGAAACTTCTCCCAGCTGCTTGTAGAATAGTTCATTTGCATCTTCATCCTGGTTGGGTGGTCTATAATAGATGCCCACTAAGATATCTGCCTTGTTGGCCTTCCTCCTGATCCTAGCCCATAAACATTTGACCTTTTTGTTACTATTGTTAGTCAAAACTATCCCTAACATACAGAGCTATCCCACAACATCTCCAAGTTAAACAAACCAAAAAGCAAAATGAGAAAAGAGTTCTGTACATTTTATTCCACAAGATCATACCTATTTTGGCAAGGTCATTCAGGGATAGAGCTCAGATTCTCAGTTCAGTTTCTGCCACTTAAGCAAAGGGATTAAATGATAGATGTAATAAGCTTTTGACCTCTCTGCAGACCTGGCAGTAGGCACAGATAGCACGTATGGCAGCATGTTTTCTCATAATTTGATGACAGCATTAGCACCACTGCTATATAGACTCTAGAATATTGGGTCCTATTTCACATTTCAGATAGAACATGTTTTAGAGGTCAGAGGTCCTCTGTACTGTTATCTCACATCTTCTAGTACCATCCACCCTTGTGGCAGAATTCATCCCCAAACAGGGCAACATCTTCTCTCAATTATAATTTTGGATTTTCATTCCGTATTTCTAAAACATCTAGTTCTTACTAATTTAAAAAAAAAAAAAATGTGTCTCTTAAGCTTCATATATTTTCTCACATTAAACTACCAAATAAGAACGTTATTTTTGTAATCTTGATTCTAGCAGCTGCTTCTTCCTTTCCCTGGGACAATTTTTGCAAAGCCAAACATATTTAGAGTGCTCCCTCTGTTATTTCTGAGCGTTTCAAAAGAGGAAAGACTGTAGCAGAGATTTCCTAAGTTGCCTATCCTTTCCCAACTGCCTGCTAATACCACCAAAATACAGAACAATTTGCCAGTGATTTCCACACCTTGTGTTCACATCCTTCATGGAAGAACATTTGCTAATAGAAGTGCTTTTAAAGTATTGCCTAGTCAACACCGGTTAAATGTCTTGATGTATTGAGCTCACAATAGACAGTGTATGTTTAACAAATATTGCTAAGCTCATAAGCTTATTTGGGTGTATACCCGCCTTCCCCCAGAACAGGAAGTCAATGCATGTCATTTGCTGCAATTTTAATTATGACTCTTTCATCTGTCTGCTTTTCAAAAAGAGAGGATATGCTGTGATGGCCGAGAACAGTAGGGATGATACTGTTACATAACTTATATGTTAATCACTATTTTAAATATTGGCTGGGTAAAACAGTAAGCTGTGATTCTCAGAAACTTGTGGACGTTTACACTGGGTCATTACAGTTTGAAAAAGGTGTACTGATTCAGATAGAAATCTGCTGAAAATTGAAATATGCTTTCCCAGATACAGTAACAAATAAGAAATTATTATGTAGATTAATGCTGCAGCCTTTAAATAAATAGAATTCTTTTATAAAAAGAGAATAACTATGAGGCTAATCATTTGAAGCTTGAAATTAGACCCAGGGAGAGATAATGATGTAATGTCCATAGTACTCTTCATTTCAGTTCCTCTTTTTCTCTTCAGTTTTCTTCTTCCCATTCTCTTCTGTGCTTGCAAAATATAGACTTAGAAGTCCACTGAACTGACTTCTTTTGGGGAGTTGCAGTGACCTCTGTGAAGCAAGTTTTTTCACCCTGTGGTGTTCCATCATCATTCACCACTTAAGCAGCTTTCAAGAGATCTGCTTTAATCTATAGACAAGTTCTATCTGGCTACACATAACAAAAATTCTCAGGGAAGTCTTCCAAGGTAATTTTTTTCTGCAAATCCTAGCCCTTAAAGGATTGGACTCATCAATATTTCAATCATATATTATCGCTAATCCATATTTTAAACACTGTCACAGTGGTTACTTGAGCATCTTTTGGAAGTAAAGACTGAATAGGCATCACAAGGATTTATTTTACAAAACACTGTCCCTCCAGGTCAATGCACACATCCATTGGATCACATCCCAATCCATAAAACAAACCCACACATGCCCTCAGTGAGACATTAATTCTTTTTTAATAGATAGTAAGAAAGACAGACATTCACTCTTAGTGATTAAGATAAAATAAGAAAATCTTAAAATAAATTAGTGAACCTTTTAAAATCTTGTTTCAGGTTGGTTTTTGGTTTTTTTTTTGGATGAGGCTGGGCAGCCAGTCTTAAGCATATGCAGCAACCACGTCTCTAGTGGAAGTCAAAAGCCATCATCAGTACTACACAGGAGGGTTGGGTTTGGAAGGAGAAGGGAGTTTGGTATTTTCTGAAGTGTCCAGTGCTTAAATATGGTTTATCTGCGTGGTATCTTTATGACATTGTGTTGGACTTGTCATAGATGTTTCCAGCTGGAAGCTTAAGAACTTAAAAGCACTCTAATTATTTGGTTATAAAATTGTAATTCCCATCCTCCACAATAAAGCATTATTTTATTGTAGATTAGATTGGTACAGCACCATCATTATCTTCTTGGTTATAGCCTGGCTGCCACAGTTGATAGGAGAGTGAGAGAGACTTATGAATTCCCTTGAGCTAAAAAGGGAATTACACCCTATCTCCTACTTCTTGGGCAAATAGTCTAGCTATTAAACAACTATTAAAAAAACCCCTGAGTAGCAGTAGTGATGAAGTCAACACATCTAGTCACAATTCAGGTTTTGTGGGTTGAAGTTAGGTATCACCACAAGTAATTAACAAATCCCAAATTTGTTTTTGTTGGGACAGCAACACCTAGATAATTCAGTTCAAACAAGACAGTGTTACTTTTGTATATGGACAGGACCAAAAATTTTAACACCTAAGTAATTTAATTTTTTTAAAAAAGAAAACACTGAGGGTACCTGAGGTACCAGAGTGGATTAAATATTTTTTTATAAGATAGATTTGTTTTCAAATTAGCCTTTATATAAGACATCTTCGTTGCTGTTTTTGTACCTCACCTTTAAATCCTTAGATGAATTTGTACACAGATTGTCAAGGTTTGTATGGGGGCTTTGATTTTTTTTTTTAATTTTTTTTTTTTTATGTGTTTGGCACCAGTTTAAAACAGAACTGTATTTTATCCCCTAGCATTTCCTATGGAAACTCCACTTGGCTCCTTTAGAATACGTGACTCTTATTTTTTTAAAAATGTTTTTTCTCTTAGTTTTTTTTCAGTTTCTTTTAGTTTTTGCATTCATGGTACTTCATGGTGGTTTATCACTTTGTGTAAATTAGCAGCATATGAATAAATTAATTAAAACCAACCAAACAATTTCCTTGCCACATGTAGGACAGTTGATTTATCTTTTAAAAAACAAATTTAAAAAATAGCTCAACCACAACTCCCAGGTTTTTTGTGATACGCAGTTTCTGAGGATGCACTCTGCGCTATTGCCCCAGTCATTAACAATGAAATTAAACACTGTTAGCCCCAGTATAGTTCCCTGAGGCATACCCATAGCGGGCTGGCCTCCATCTGGGCTTTGTGCCACTGGTCACAACTTTTTGAACCTGGCTGTTCAGCCAGTTTTTAGTCCACTTAATTGTCATTTTATGTAGGCCATCAGTTGTCTATGAGGATGTCATGGGAGACAGGGTCAAAAGCCTTAGGATAAACAACATCCACTGCTCTTTCCTCATCCATCAGGTCAGTAATTTCATTGTAGAGGGCTGTCAAGTTGGTCACACATTTCTTCTTCAAAAATCCATGCTGACTACTCCCAATCACCTTCATCAACTTGGTGTTGCTGAAACTGTTTTGAAATACCACCTAAGTGTGTGTGTGTGCATGTGATGTTTATTCTAAGTGAACTAGATCAAAGAAAATAGATTAAGAAATGTTTATAAAAATACTGTTCTCTAAAGTTTTTAAAGTTTGTAGATTGTTGCACGCTTTGTTTTCTCCACAGAAAGATAAAGAGAAATTTAGAACATTATTTATCAATGAAATAAGATTATATTGAACACTAACATAAAATGTATTAATAAATATTACCACATTAGATACTATTTAAAAATAAATAATGCAAAAATATGACTCAAGAGACGTTGACAGAATTTCCCTCCAAGCACATTTCTAATGTAGCATCAGCAGGGAAGAAGGCCATCTGTCCATGTGTTTTTCTGTAAGGATATTCAAGCTTGTTTGGAAAACAACCAGACCCTCTCCTTGTAGAGGCTGGCAAATCTGTGATATAAAATGGAGTTGTTTAACAGATGGAAGGGTTTTATGCAATTCAAGAGACTTGAATAATGGGGAAGGCAACTGCCTTAGCAGTAAAATTCAGTCTATGCCCTGTCCTCATCAAATAATAATAATGGTAATAGTGCTTGATAGCTCTTTAAATGTTAATATGTACAGTAAACCCTAAGCTAAGGCAATATCAGCTGTTGCACTTACTTTTAAAGTTCTCGTAAGTATATTCTGAAATGCCAGGGAAGAATACAGATTGTTTTTCTTTCCTGCATTACTTTGGTACTTTCATTCCTTTTTTATTTCCTGAAATGTGTTCTTCTCCTAAAGACATTGAAAATTATGTGCATATATAGTACCTGTACTTAGCCTATTGAAACTTGAAGTTATATCAAGTATTGGTTTGAACTGTAAAACTGATCTAGAGAGCTTATGCAGTTTCTCTAAATACAGTGACCTTTTTAAATGCAAGAGGAAGTTTTCATCATTTGAGAATTTTACCATCAAGCTATTTATGGTAGAGGTATTCAACTTAACATCCATAGATTCTCTCACCTGATAGCCTCTTAGAGTTTATTACTTACAAATCTTTGAAGGTGTGTGTGCAAGAATGTTAAGTGTTGCTACTCACGTAACTAAGGTTGCTCTTCATAAAAAAATCTTCCAGATTTCAATTCTGATTCTATTTTGTTTTCCTATATTTGAAATTAGTTCTTTCAGAAATCGTGGCCTGTATTGATATTTTAACCCATATGTTATATTTTTGTTAGTTGGGAAAGAGCATAGTGGTTTGCCTAAGGGGTGTGGGAGAGAAACCAATGCAGAAGTTACTGGCTTAAGATCTGTGGTCTACATTATACTGACAGCCAGATTAATTAATTATTCTGATATGAAAATCTATGTATATAGCACTTTACCTTTTTTATGTCTTACTAAAGGGGGGAGACATTAATTTGGTAAATATCATTGGATTCAGGCATGCCTCAGACTGTTAAAAGAAATTACTTTCCCTCCTTAATAAGATGCACTGTTCTTGGGTATCCTTGGTGCTATGTGTTGTTGTGACATACAGGAAGAGACACTACATTATGTAACATTAAATTTTGGTCTCCAGATTATATAGAACTTCATAGTTTTACTATACCATGTACTGTGCCCAGGAGATGAGAGTAAACCAATTTAAAATGAAATCCTTGATAAAAGGAAGAGAAGCTACAATCTGCTGTTGTGGTTTCAGCTTCAGGACACTGTACAGCAAATTCAATTCAGCAACGATATTATAAATGCCAAAATTGTTTTGGGAATATCAGGGCCTAACAGGAGGTCTTACAAATTATAAGATAGGAGCAAATGGAAAAAACCCAAACCTGTAGCTAGTTATACTTCAGAGATTTCAGCACCAAGCATAATTCCAAGAACACCTTTATAAGAAGGAACAACCATAGATCAAAAAAGAACAAGGTTTTTCAGAAATTTAAATTTTAAGAAAATGGGATTTTTCAGATTATTATTTTTTTTTTAATTTCTCTGGAACAGTCTCACACTTGATCTAAAAAAAAAAAGTCTCTGGACTGCATATTAGAAATTCATAAAATTTCAGTTTATATATTTATTGCATAACCCAGAGAGAACCCAAAGAGCATTCAAATTATGGCATATACAAGATACATGAACATTAAACCTTCTTGAAATGTTTTTGACATACAAGGCAATAATGACTCAAGCTCAGAGATTCGAAAATTGACAGGACTGCCAATGTGGATTCAATGTACTTGTTAATACAATAGAAAGTAAGTTTGTGTACTTTAGGGAGTTTAGTCTTTTTGTTGCAGGAAGAGAAGTGAGGCAGGAGGATCAGGAGACAACATTTAAAATAAATTTCTCAACAGATCAACCATAGAGAAAATTACTTTCATTCTATAGCTGATATAAGAAATTGAATTGCCATATAATCTGTTGTTTAGGATAAAATGTCATGATTTAAAAATGTCAAATTTGAGTCCTAAATTAGACAATCCTGTGTGTTACAGATGTGAAATATGTGTATTGTTTCATTTCAGTAGATATAGAATGAAACAAGTTTTTGACAGCAAAACCAGATATGAATCATAGGAATTGAAGCATTCAGTATTTTTTTTGTGTTTTCTTTGTTGGACAGGTAAATATGTCTTACTCTTCCAAAAGATTATTACACTGGTAATGACACTTGGGTTTTTACACATCCAAAGTTTGTAACTTTAAAGAACAAACAGTCCCTTACAGCTGGCCTTGTGATAAAGCCTGGCTTTGTCTTGAGAAAGAATGCTTGGAAGCGATTTATTGACCAAAGTAATTTTCTACTAAATTGTGGCAATTAGAAAAATATATGAATTGTCATGATGCCATAAAATTTTGTCTCAAATTTTTGAAATCCATGCACAAGCAGGCATACAGAACAGCTGGAGCAATGGCAGCTGAAGGATGCTGGTCTGAAATACGATTCTTTATTATCTTACTCTCAGTAGTAAAAATATTTTAATAAATCCGAGACATTTCTGTGAACCCAGACACTCAGCAAAATGAAAACAGTTGTAAACAATTCTCAGTACTGCAGGAGTGAGGCAGGTTCCTTATACTTGACCATTATGTTTTACATGTATCCTTGGTTAGTTAGTGGCTGTACACATGGAAAAAAAGCTTGCCTCAGAGAGGTCCAAAGTGGTCCTATGGACTGTGTTGCATGGAAACTGTAAGAGCCTAAAAAACTGCCAGGATAGATGGACACTTTCATGTGCCCTTGTTGGAATGATTCTAAAAGGCAGTGTAGATCTGGCCAAAGAGGTTATGCCAGAAGGTGCCAGAAATCCTGGGATTTTTCTTGATTTCCTTTAAATTCATGTATCTGGGTGTACAGCCTTATCCACCCGGTCCTTTTGCTCAAATAGAAAGACGTCTGTGGTTTTAAACACAAATATGTATTCTCTCCCTGTTGTTGTCTGAAATTTCTAAACAGGCAAAAATATGGTCATTTGTTAATTTGCTAAACTGTTGGTCATTCACTGGATTAATATTTGGTTGCAGTTTTGCCTCTTTTGCTGTTTAAAATGGGTATGAATCCAGGTTTCTGCCCCAAATCTCTGTTTCACAGATTGGTTCCTAATGCTACAGCAGTATTCCCTGCTGATTTTTGTTTATTACTATTTGAAATAAACGTGTTTCTCTTAAACTCAGTAATGAACTAATAATGATACTGCCACTTTTCTGAATTAGTGATGAAGAAATTTCAAGTAATTTAAGGTTTTTGAGCAACAAAAGGTCTAGAACACATATCTGTGTTGAAAATCCCAGACTATTCCAAAAATCAGTTAATGGTACCGAAAAGGAGCCACACAGATCAGCAACCAGCTCAGCTTGACAAGTTCATTATCAGCAGTGTCAAAGCAGTAGGCTTTGGTTCTTTGATGCTACAGTGACAAAATGGAAAAGATTGCTTAGAAAAATACAGCTGTTTTTTCTATTTTGCTTTACCTTGTTTCTGAAAGTTCAGAAGATTCACGTTTTGCCATCTATCTTGTAAGTAGTTTTATATCAGAAGTACTTCCTCATTGTAGATGGCAGTGAAGTGTAGAAAGCACAGATAGATCATTGCTGCATAAAGATATTGAAAGGCCATTCTGTAGTTATCAGAGACCATCAGAAATATCCTGCACAGTGATCCCTGTGTAAACACAACATCACTGTACCTGAATCGGCATAATGAAAACTGTGATCTCTAGCACCAGTCCTCCTACAGTTGTTACTAGGTATTTACACCTATCAGAATTGCTGTGTAATACTAGGGCACAACATAGCCTCTGGTCAGTAAAACACTTTGTGAGATTTTTGTGACTGACTAATGTATGTGCCTTTATCCCTAAAATCAACAAAGCAAATCTAGTGCTTTTTCTTCCACTTTCAGAGATGATAAAATGTATTGCGATCTAATCTATGTCAAGGAACTGAATGAAAGCCTTAAGAAAACATTTTAAGTCACTAGCAATCTATCACTTTGTGACTGGACTTTTCATCCAAGCAATCTAAAATTGAAAATTAAATTAAACTTTAATAATCCATTGTAATTAACACTATGAAACTGATTACTTTCATTTTTCTGAAGGGGAAACTCAAAATTCATCACATTGTGCAGAACTTGATTTTACTTATAAATTCTCTGAGATTTCCATTGTACTTATCATTCTACTACAACACTTGAAGTTTTACCCCTAATTAAATCAAGTCCTCTGAGTTACGATTTTAGAAGAGCCTCCAGATATCAGGAATCGCTGGTAATACGGTAGAATTGAATGACTCCAAATAAATCTATATTAGTAAAAGAGTACTGGTAGACATATTATACAATACATTAGGGAAAAGGAGATATGAGACAATAAAAGTGAGAGGTATTTAACCTTAAAAGGAGAGTGTGGCAGTTGTGGCATCTTCTTACAAAGTTAAAACAAAACCTGAAATTGTTGATCCAAGATAATCGCACAGAAGAAAGTAAACTGTCTACATGGGTAAGATTTCAATCCTCTTCTGTGGAAATCTGTTTTAACATCACCTCAGATTAAGTCTTTTGCATTAATATCTAATAAAATCTGTGTTAGGTTCTGGCAACACAGAGAGTGAATTCTTTTGAGTGTAGCACCTCAGGTAGAAAACATGAAAGTGATGTCTGAAATGTGTAAGGCATGGGAAACCAAAAGCCTTCTGTGTGGAGAAAAAAAAAAAAAAGGGGGGGGGAGAAGAGTTACAACTTTGGAAATATGTGGATAGCATTTGAAAGTTGGTACTCTGTCTCTTTTGCAGTAAACTTCATCTGCTGTGTGATTCTGGCTTTTCCTTTTTTACCCTTACTTTTGGATAACATCTACTAAGTGTTGATACTGAGCTGGTGGTTCATTCACTTATTTAAATGCTGAATGAAGTAGAGAAAATCATCCTAGACAATGCATCATTTTTGGCTAAGGAGAAGGGGACTTCCATGACCATGAAGGACTTCACCTTGACAATGAAGTCCCTTGGCAAGATCCACGTCCACCTTGTGGGAGTTGGTAGCTTAGTCACTGGAAAGAAGGATTAAGGTGGTAAAAATTGTCAGGGTATTTGACATATTTACCCTTTTTTATGACCCCTGTGCAAAAAGTGCCAAATAGTATAAATCTTATGCTTCCTTTAGAGTCAAAATGCTGTCTGGGAAAAATTTGGAACCTGCCCTTGAAACATGTAGTGCAACTTTGCAGCTCAGCTTGTCAGGAGAAAAATCTGACAGGAATGTATTGTGGGACTCGGAGTGCTTCCCAGGCCTCGCGTTTTGGTCTTCTCCATTCTTAACTTCACACCAGTATGAAAGCCAGATGAACTGCATCTGTCCCTCCTTGCTCACCCTTTAGCAGTAGGAAATCCAGATGGCTGGGCTAGGGAAGAAGTGGCTGCTTTTAATGGTTCCTTGGAAAGGGAGCCAGGCCTATGAGGCACCTGCTTTAATTGTGTACACATGGCATAAAAAGTGTTCGTATTCCCAAAGGGATGCTGAGAGATGGCAAGATTAAAAGCTGTAACTCTGTCCCTCTGTTTGTTCAGGAAGTAGCTGGGACATTTAAAAGGAACATCATATCAAAGCAGCTGGAGAGAGAATTATGTGGGAGAGCTTTTAATTAATTTCTTTTTATTTTGACTGCTGGGAATTTGCTGTTTGGGCAACCTTTTGTTGGCAGGATGCTGTTTTGAAAATACAGCCTTCCTGGTTTTGAAATAAGATATTCATTACCTTTTATCAATATAGCATATGAAAAGAAATCTAGATAAAGTTAATGAAAATGAATGTCTCCTTCCTGATTTTGTGTCAAAATCAAACTGCTGTGGAACTATGTCACATATGACACAGCAGGAAAATTGTAGGTTTTGACAATCTCTGTTTCCCTCTATATAAACTATGACTAGTGTTCTTGTACCTCTACTGCTAGAATTCATTTTGTACAATTTATGAGACATGAAAATATGGATTATAGTGTAGGATATGGCTATGTTTTTTTCTTGCCTTATGCATTATTTTTAAAAAAAAAAAAAACTTTGCCTGAGCTTCTCTCGCAATAAGCTACTTGAATGCTGACTCAGGGTAGAATTGTTCCCAGCAAGAATTCTTCCTTTTCCCTCGGGATGGCTGACACTTCAGAAACACTGAACTAGAAAAAGCACACTGCTAAAATACAGTTTTATGATAGAACCTCAAAAGAAAAACTGACAGATGACTAGCATTCAAAGGCTGAGGTAGGACTATTTGCTGATGGCTGTGCAGGAAACAAGTTAGATTAAATGGAAGCTCAGGAAATTGGGAAATGCAACTGTGTTTCATCATAGCTTTTGCAATTATATTGGTTGAAAGAAAAATCCACTAACTAATATCAGCAAGATGAAGCAAAACTAATTCTGCTGTAGTTTTCCCAACATGTGATGCATAGTTCTATTTTTTAATAATTTTTATTACATATAGATAAATGCACTGCATTTCATAATTGTTAGCACACTTGCTGAAGTTCTTGAATGTGAGATATGGACAGAACACATTTTTTTCCAGGTATCAAGACCATATTGGAATATGTTGTGTAGATTTATTGCCAGGCTATAAAATGAACCAAAATAATTTTTAAGATATATGCATGATTAGGTATGTTTTCATTCAAAGGTCTCCTGGTGCAAGCTGATCCATCCATTATATCATATATCTATATGGAAGGATAGCTTCTATTGTTCATTGAAATGTTACCGCCATGAGTAAAAGATTAATAAATTCATAATATAATATAAATATAACATTTTCAGAGGATGAAAATAGAACAGCTCTTGTTATGTAAAAGTTACAGGTTAGCAGAAATACAGCTAAAATTGGCTGAAGTTTGTTTTCAGATTGACATTTAAGCAGAGAACATTTTCTTGTATTCTTGAAATAATGCTTTTAACTTTCCTCCCCCACTCCCATGGTACTGACAACAATATAAGAGCAAGGATGATTAAAAGAAAAAATATAAATACTAACATACATGTCAGCTAGGATTCTCTTTAAAGGAGTTACATTTTGCCAGTGATGGCAAACCAGTTTTTCCAAAGAGATGTTTTGTAATTTTTTTTTACAAGAAAGAAGATTTAACTGTAGAGTGAGAATCAGTTACAAAATTTGACTTTAAATGGCTTTCCACTTTATTGCCTGGCAATCTCATGTAGTCAGGGTGCTAACCATCTGCATAATCCCCCGTGGTAAAATGGATAAAGTAAAAACAAAAGAAATGTGCTTTTCAGGAAAGGAGTTATCATGCAGCTTGTTACCAATTAAGAGGCAGTTACAAATATATTAGAGTCCAAATGGGCTGAGTTTGACTCACAGGACAGTTTTTGTAAAGACTGTTTGGCAGTTTAGACAACCCAAAAATCTTTACAGTTCACTAGTTTAAGTGGGTGTTCTTTTGCACAAAATTGTATTATATAGGTCTATAAGGACTTAACCATAAATGTCAACCTGATATAAACCCACAGAATTATCAAAGGTTTAAATTAACATTTTATGTTGTTATCTGAAGGAAATCTGGAACTCTTAAAATCAATGCTTGTTGGTCTATGCTACTTTGAATACATACTATCTGAAGTTTTTTTGTTTTGTTTTTGCAGCTGCATAAAAAACTCAACCTCTAAAACATTTTCAGTACAATTTTTAAAGGTTTTTATTATCTTTAAGCTTCTGCGGACTACTTCAAGATTTATTATTATCTTTATGACACCTTCCTTTGAGTTTATTTTGTCCTTAAAATTCTTGAGACTTGTCCTTCCCATCAGTAACCAGTGTTAAAAAGAATCACTAAGCCAGTTCCCTACACCAAATATTCTGTGCCAGTCTGTTACAAACAAAGATGTTGTCTGAGGAGGCTTGGTGTAATTAGCTCTGAGAACCTAAACCAGCTGATACATTTGGTTGTTTGCTTGTTTGTTGTAGTGCTAAAAGCATCTTAACAAAATTATAACTGAGTATATGACAAAGTAGTAAATTCTTTTCATTGCCTTTTAGAATCAAATAGGAAGATACATTGATTCAATTACATTATGGAGTAGGAATTTTATTAATTTTAATATTCATTATAATGTGAATATATTTTGCTTAGTTCAATATCAGCTAAGTTCTTATGACATAGTTTCTTGCATTTATTTCAATTTTAGGATTGAGTTTAAGGAAAATTGTTTAAAGTCACATTGGTTTTTAATGAGCATAAAGCTCCAGAATTCTGGAAGGTCTGACAAGATTCAAGGAAGAAAGAAGTTATTAGACAGGTTTCTTTGGGTCCTGAAGAACTTTGTGAAAAAGTTCACTGTTAAATACTTTATTTTGTTATAATGTTGAATGTACAGCTTTTAGAGAACATTTAGACAACTTTGGCATTATTTTTATATATTCAAGCACTTCAACAGTTCTAAATCAAATACATCATTCTTTAGAGGAAGCATTCTGTGAGAAACACAAAGTCTATCTTTTGTTAATTACATTTGCTCAAAAGTCGGAGCTCAATTCACAACCCAGAACTTTTCACTGCCCTTTAGGATTGACCAGGGGGTTGGGGGTGGGTGGGAATTAGAGTCTAAAGTTTCACTGAAAATAACTAAGGTGCACAATAAGATTATAATGGAAACAAGTTTAATGGTTTTTACCGACAATTACTGTAATATGCTAATACAGAATTACTGGCAACTGTTTGATCACCCCTTTACATTTAGGAGTGCTTGACTAGTTGCCAGAAACACAACATAAAATATTAAAACCGCTATAATGCCAGTAATGAAGAAAAAAATACAGAAAGAATTCTTAATTTCTTGGTATGCCTTGTGCATTGTTTTCCTTATCCAGAAGTAGGAGAAGTACTCAAACGCTAAAGCTAGCCTGAATGAGATCTTTTTGGTGGTTTAACACTGTGGCTACTGAAATATAACCATTTTTAATTTCCCGTATTGCTCTATGATCTTGAATTTAAAAGAAATTCAGTCTTTAGAACTTTGCTGATTAATTCTGCAGGTTGCACAAGTGATCCAGGTCCATGGCATTTCTCATGCTGTTTTAATTTAAATGTCATCTGTGAAAAACTGCAAAGTCACGGAACTGTATTTGTTGTAGTCTCTGTCAGTGGAGGCAAGTTTTCTTCAATATTTTAATATCTGCAGTGGAAAAGTGTTTGGTATGGAAAAATTAGCCAGCTAAAAAGAAATAAATTCTGAATATCTAGAGAGTAGAAAAAAAGAAAAAAAAATCGTTAATTGTATCCTTTGGAAAAGATCTGTGTTATTAAAAGGTGGCAATTATCTACAAGTGCTAATTTGATGCTAGTGCTGTTCCCACTGGAAAATAACATGCTTCCCTGAAGGGGCATGTGCTGTCTCTTTCCCTGAACAACAATCCTCTCTACAGAATTTGATTTCTTCAATTTTGACCTTCAAAACAGGGCTGGTCATTTGTTTTAGTCTGTGATTGGCAAGTCCCAAACCAAATTTTCTACCAGAAAGGTAATTTATTGACCTACCAAGTCATGTCCTACAACAAAGTCAGGGATGAATATCTCCTTTCCAGAGATGATGGAACATGAGCAGAGGAGGCAGGAAACAAATTCTGAGCTCAGCTATTGGCCAAGTTTGTGTCATACTAGTGGTGAAGTTTCTAATTAAAGGTTTTGCAAGGTTAAAGAAAGGTACACAGCAGCAAAATCTTTTCAAGGACACTTTCTGGCTGTTAACATGTCAGAATTAAAGGTGAATGCCTCGTATGTGATGTTTGGGTTTTTTTAATGTTTAAATATTCTTCTACTTGTGTTCAAGTTAATATGATTTTTTTATTGATTCTTCGTAACTTACAGTGATAAAATATACATACTTCATTAAAAAAAAAAAAACCAACAAAAAAACAATCACATTAAATTCTTGAAGGGTTCTGCCTGGAAAGCAAAGACTATTCTGTCTTATTAGTTGTTTGCATACCTATTCAAAAATTGAGGAGACTGTACTGACTGGGTAGGTATGAGCTGTTTTAATTCCTTTTTATGTGAACGGTGTTTGTTAATAGAGGATTTTATTGCTGTCTGTCAATACAAGATAACCACACTTTCCTGCTTTGGGTGGGAAGAAAAGTTGCCAGCAGATGTTGTTTCCCCTTGGAAATTCAGAGCAGCCCTAATCATAGAATCAGGAATGGTGTTTAGTAGGGAAAGGAAGAAGTAGAAGAGATTTACAGGTGCAGTATCAGCAAGGGAAGCTTAATGACCAAGAAGAGAAAAGGATAAGTAATAATGAGACTTATCCTTTCTTATGAGAAGATAGGATACTTTTTGAACCCGAGTACTGTTGGTACTGAAAAAAAGACAGGGACTGACTGTGGGGGGTATGGAAAGGTATACATCATGGATCTATAATTAAAACAGAAGGGTTAAAAATTAACTTCTCCTATCTTAAGGCCAGAGTATGTAAAAAGTTATCTGACTCTTCTAGCTAGACAGCCAAAAATGAGTTTTCTCAATAATATCACAGATGTTACTTTCATGAAATAAATGCTGCAAAGACATTTTTGGGCTGAATTCCTGTGGTTAGCAGCTGATAAAATACATGCTGAGACCTTTGCCATAAATGTTGAAGTCCTGAGCCCTGCGCTATCATGATCAGGGTGTTTTCTGAAAATTTAAAGTATATTTTTCATTATAGGCATCACTAAAGATAATTGGATTATCTGTAATTCCTGTAATTGCCAGTCTTATTCTCATTCTTTTTGATGCCTTGATCAAAGCCTCATTGTACCTCATGCTAAACATACATGGAATTGATAGTGTTTGCATCAAGCAAGCACAATAATGAACCTTGAAAGCATCTAACAACTGATATAATAAGCAATGTGTACATGAAGGGGAAGGTTCAGTAAAGTAACAATAATAATATCCATTTATTTTCTGTAGAGTATTTCAGAGTTCATTTGAGATAGGTGTGCTTCCTGTTATTTCATACAGGAACAGTAGAAAGAACTAGCAATGCAGAAAGTTTTGCCAAGGTAATTGGTATCCAGCAGTGAATAATTCTTCTTGAAGAAAGGCTTATCAGGAAATATGAGTGTTGTAGAAACTAAGATAGCTACGTGAAGGAACAAAAAATACAGATAACAGTTTCTGATTTTTGCTGTTGAAGTTGCTGATACTACCAGTGGCATCATGTAATCGTATAAGTTGCCACCACTTAAACTTTCTTGTTAAATAATAAGTTTAATACTCACCTAAAATAAACTAACTAAACATATTTAAAATTAATGACTCTGCTTGCCTTAATTTTGTGTCTTGTATTTTTCTTTAACACTTTAATATGCAATGAATACTTTTGGATAGTTTTATTAATAGCAAGTCTTTCTTGGCTGTTTTGTCTGAACTATACTATTTATTCCAGATTTCTGCTACAATTTATGTATTTCTGAAAATTTATTTTATACCTTAAACTTCCTTTAGAACTTGTTTATCCTTCACCTTTAGAATTTGAAAAGATCTGTCCTAGATATCATAGTGAAATAAAAAATGGCAATGGAAATATTATTTCCATGTAGTTCTGTGTGGGATGCTTGCAAGGTGCCATAAAATTGAAATCCAGAACCTATTGATATACTGGAGAGTTCACATTTTTCAGAAATTTTATGTCAGATTTTCCATAAGATTAGGTAAAGACAACAGAATAATTTTATTTTGGGTATTTTTACATTTTATCATTTCTTCATTTATCAATATGTAAAACATACATATTTCTTGAGATGCATCAAGTGAACAGGGGTTGACATGCTTTTCTCTGTCATAGACATTTCAGGAACTAGGAATCTTATAAGAGATTTACATATATCCAGGTTATCAGATCACTAACTATAGCATGTTGTTTCGTTTTGGGTTTTTTTTCTGTCAGAGAGTGAGTCCAAAATAAGTGTCATTCAAAGCCTGTAGATAAGTGGTCCCTCAATAGGTAGTGGTGGGAAATTATTTTAAAATGTGTGACTATACTTTGATTTGTATAACTTTACCCTGTAACATTTTCAACAACTTCCTGAACTTAATTGCTATTATATTTCAAGTTTTAGCACTTTAAGTTAAAAAGGCATGAGAAACACAGCCTTGTTTCACTGTAATGGTATATCACGGTTGACAACTGCACACAAACAGGAACGGAAAGACTGCTTTCCAAAATTTAAAATAGCATAATGGTCTGCTAGATTACTGTTGAGTTTGACTGTAATGGCAAAAATCCATTCAATAACCGATAATCCCACACTGCAAAAAATGGTGGTTTGAAAGGAGTGAAGTACAGTGATTCTACCCTTAATGTTTTGGGTTCAGATTTTAAGGCTTGCATTGGTTTTCTACATTTGTCCTAATTAAATTTTTCTGGGGGCTTTGCAGCTCAGTAATATACAATTTTACTTGATGTGTCACAAGCTTAATGACTAAGGGGTGCATTTCAGGCATTTAACAAGCTTCCACCAAGCACATTTGTAGTGTTATTTTACTTTTAGTTGTGATGTTTATATCTAAAGTCCATTTGAAAATTTGTTTGTTTAAAGTAATTCCACAAAGGTAGCATCTTTTGTCTGCTATTTAAATATCTGTTTTATCACTAAGTTTTTCTATGCATAACCAAATTCTGCCATAATAAAAAAGTCACGACACATTATATGAGGAAGCAAAACAAAGAGGTTGTTTCTATCTGAAGGTTATAGCCATGATCACTGGGCAACTTTACCAGTTCATGTGGCTCTCCAGAGTGCTGTGTATCGTTCTCGTTGGCTATACTGATATTACTCTGGTAGGTATGACTATGTTTGGGTTCAGATTTGCTGTGTATGAAGCTGGATGATATCTCTGATTACCTTTAGCATATAAAGCGGCTCACATGGAAACAGAGCAGAGGCTGGGAACTGACTGAGATAACATCCTTTAATGATCAAGAATTGTCTAAAAGTGTGTTTCTGGAATCTTGTCAATACCTCAAGTATGATATTTCTTTCAGTATCAGCTAGGGTCCATTTTTTTCCCCCAAGCTATTTACTTCTGCTTTGCTTACCGATCTTCCACAGTTTTTCATTTCTTTGGTGAGTCAACTAAGTGAGCTACAATTTGCTCCTTGATTTGGAAGAACAGAGTTTGTATCTCACAAATGTGGTCTACATCAATATTTGGGGCATTTTTACTAAATCTTTTTTGACATAAGGTCAAATCTGCTACTCATTTTACCAGTGTGTTATATAAAAACATTGATTAATTCTTTTTTTTTCTCTTGAGTTTGATGATAACAAGTCTTACCATGGATGAATGAAATGCATTGACCTGATAGTTTATGGAATATTTTTCCAAACCTCCCTAATGTGTAAAATTGGTGTGAAAAAAAAAAAAAATGTTTAGTAACCTTTGGTCAAACTTTTAAGGTATTTGGGATGTTTTCTTAAAGCAAAAGTCCAAAGATGTTTATTGTGATTTTCCAATCAGTTTGCTGTTTCTGAGTGTAATTATTAGGGATTAAATTGTGACTCTTAGGTTAGAATGGACAATTGGGGAGAACAAAGAACACTGAAATCTAATGTTAAATTTTATTTTTGGAATCCAGGAATATAGAAAATAAGTGAAGTATCTAATGTAATTGGATCAATACTTGTATTAACTCTTCACATCTTGGAATTGTCCAGGAATAATTTAGACAATAAATTATTCACTTCTCCCTATTTGAAGGACCCTGATCTTGGGGACTGTACTGTCCTAACACCTTGAGAAGATTCTTGGGAATGTTCTTGAGAATATTCTTGGAAATACTGAATATTGGTAAATATTGGCAAATAAGAATATTGAAAATATTCTTGGAAATATTCTGATGAAGAATATTTCATTAAATTGTATTTTAACAGTCCCAAGCCCCTAGAAGCTTCCAACAGTTTTAACAGAGACTTCAATCTCTTTAAGTACTCAGGAGCTCAGCAACTGCAGGTATTTTGTAGCTTGCTCTTTTCCAAATCTATCCTTATTCCAGTTCTTCATGTTTGTTTAGTGCTAATAATAAAGTTAAAGATATGAAATTTGGGTCAGAGACTCCTAGCTTTACGGGTGTGTGGGTTTTTTAGTCCCTGGAGCTTTTTCTTCCACCTCCATTATTACCTCTCCATTTGCAAGGAAGGTTGCTAAGAAACATGCTGATGATCTGGTTCTGAACAATGGGTTAACAGCTAAGGAATGCTCTCTCCATCTCATTACAGCTTCTTTGCTCTGCTTTGTATGCATCTTGACTGACACTGTGTTCTTCATATTTTCCTTCCAAACTTTTTGCACTTAATTCCTCCAAGGCAGTCTTCATGCTTGTTATCCCTCATTTGCCTGAGCTGCAGTTGTCCATGTAGTAGTAGTATTAGTACAAAACTACTCAGTTGCTCTGACTCCTTTGAGCTACTGGAATAACTAAAGGGCTGAATATTTTCTGTCTCTATCATGGTGTGGTCAAATAACTCATGCAGTGTTGGTGCTTCTGTCTGGGTCATTGACCAGACACAGCTGATCAGCTTGTTCATTGTCACTCACGGTACGCGCCTCTAAAGCAGTAAACTGTGGTGCTATGCAGCAGTGGGGAAATGTTCCCTGCCTTTCTTAAAGCCTTGCAATGCACAACCACTGTGTGGTTGGAAATGAGGAATGCCATGATGAGTTTCTCAGCAAACTGAAGTCAAATACAGATATTTTTAAAAATTATTTTATGTATTTTTTTTAATGCATAAGTACCTTAGAAATAAAATGGTCATTCCAAGTCACTAGTTCATGAAGGTAGGTTTGTTAAAATAGCCCAGTAAGGAAATGTTCTGCCGTAACTATATTAGCTGCCCATGCTGGCGATAGGCTAGAATAATACAGTAGTATATAACCTTACATCCTCTCAGAAACTCTCAACAGAAAGAGCTGGCAGATCTAGAATGCTGCCTAATTATTGCGTTACTTTTTGCGTCTATATGACACTGTGTGGAGGTCCAGAAACCTGATGTGGTGTGCTTGCCCGAGCACAGGAATCAAATCATAAGAAAGCTAGTACTTGCACGCTAAGTATATATATTATACGTATGGTATAATATATATGGTATATATATTGCTATTATTACTAAGAAGTGTCAAAGTGGGTAATGTTATCATAATTAACTGTGTTATGAGCATAAGTCTGGGATTATATTAAATTATACAGTTTACCATTTTATCTAAACCAATGTTGTATTGAGCTAACTGGAGTTAAATTGCTCCACTTTAACTGTTTCTAATTTAAAGAGTGCATTTTGGAAATGATTTTCAAAACTGAGCTAATTAGCTGGGATTGCCTGTTTGAATGTTGTACAAAAACATTAAATTTGTCCAAAATATGTTAAAAATAATTGAACCATCTGTAAAAAATAAGAGTTTTTCTATGATTGCTCATGCAGAATATTTAACAAAGTAACTTTATAACGCAATCTATCAGTCTTTCATATACTTACAGTAATTTGCTCACCTAATTCTAAAAATAAAAGTTAATACTTATTAGCACTGCACTGTGATCCTTACTTTAAAAAAAAAACAAAAACCAAAACCCAAAGAACACAACAAACCCAAGACAAAACAAAAACCCCCAAACCACAGACACTTTTTTTGCCCCCCAAATTTCCATTGTATTTATAACTGGATTCAGATTCAAGAAAGCTTTTTGAAAATATCTCCTAAATTTATTTGTTTATTTTTCCCTTTATGAATCCCAGCTGCAAACCTGTTTCAAATAAGAAGTGACTATAGTAACATCATGTTCATCTGGTTTGCCTTTAATACACTATGGAAATCTTGAGGTTGTAACATTTTGGGACTTGGGACTTATAACAGGAGTTATCTTATACAGTAAGTATCATGAGCCTCAGCTAGTTCTTAAGGTCCTCATGTCTGTCAGGGAGCCGCAAGGGCTGACTGCTTCCTAAGGGATGGGGGGAGCCAAGCAGGACAACCCTGCCAGGGGGGTTTCAAATGGAGCTGGACTGAAATGGCCCCACCCCAGAGGTGGGGAAGGCCCTGGGAAAGCTGGTCAGGGCCGGCAAAGGTTGGTGGTGCCCTCATGGCCCTGAGAGAATTCTGTACCATATTTTACTTGTTAGCTTATTGCTGTTATTAAAAGCTCTGTGTAACTTTAAGAATGTTCTTACTATGTTGCTTTTCGTTATCTACAGTATAGTTTTTGATTTGGCATCAAAAATAATTTCTGAAGACCACATTTACATGGCAATGCAGAAATAGAAAGTTCAAGTGTTCTGTGAATGAGAAGGTATATGTATAGCCTACTATCATTCATAGCAATTATATGTTTTTTTAAAGAAATTATTAATGAATTAGTAACATCAAAGTGATTTCTATGTCAGTGTCATGCATCTGATATAAAGAATTATACTTCAGTACAGCATTTAAATCAGGAGAAATTATATTTGAAGTGAAAAGTTCTTACTCTTATACATGTGATTCATTAAGTATGGGGGAAAACCAGAGAAAATTGTGTTCCCCAAATAAAATCTTTTGCCACAGATGTATTCTTTTAAAAGTTTTAACTTAAAAAAAAAGACCTTTGCAAGACATGAAATTCAGCATTTTATTTTTCACAGCTGAAAAATGTTCCCTATTAAGATGAGTTCAGAAATCATTTCCAGAAAAAATGAATCACACTTAATCTCACTATTTGAACTTCTTTGTTCTTTTGGGTGTGTGTTTTTTTGTTTTTTTGTTTTGTTTTTTTTTTTTAATGCGTTTGCAAAGCAAGCTTTTCATTGTCCTCTAAATGGACCAGTATAGCTGAAAGCAAGCAGCTTCCCACTAAGGAACTGGCTGCCCATGAAAAAACTGGTGTGCATGAAAAATACTTACAAAATAATCACATGAACAGTATGACTTGTTCCACTTAAAGGTTTTTCACTGACTTTGCATTACATGTGAAACTATTCCTGTGATACTTAACAAATACAAGTAATCTCAGAGCAAATTTATATAGCACGTTAACTGCTGTGCTTAATTCATCACACATTCTTGCAGTTCAGGTTAGAATTATAAGGAGTGGGAAAGAAGCCATGATTGCACATATTCTATGCAAAATCAAGGAACAGGGGAGCGAGGTCTGAATTTCCCTGAGAGAAAGGTGGAGCAAAAAGGTCAGCTCTCCACTTAGAATTGTTTTGTATGTGCTTTTTATGGAGGAATATTTCACAATATAGATTTCAGACTGTAGTACTGGGTTTTAGGCACTACTTTGCTCCAAGACCAAATGATACTGGTAATCCAGAAGTGGTCCAAGTTTCCTGTATCTCAGGAAACTCCCTGTTCAAGTACTGTCAAGTACTGCAATTCAGGCGGCAAGAACAGCTTCTGCACTGAGGGAGCAGGGGCTGCAAGTATGGCATGGCCTTTTCCAGGGGTAGAAAGTTTGGGATGAGCAAGAGAGATCTGCCTTTAATTTCTTTTTCTCAAGCACTCAAATTAACTCAGTGTCAAGAAATAACATCAGGTGATGAAGAACAACTTAAAGGATGTTCCTTAGAGTTGCTAATGATAACTTTTACACTGCTTGTACGTAATTATATAATAAATATGGAGCATACCTGTTCCTGGTATTCATAACATTGAGCCACAGAAATACATGGAACTTATTTTATAGCACTGCATTATTTTATTATGTGTAAGGGAAAAATAGTGCTAAGGGAAAATGTTCTTTGTCTTCACCTCTAAATGGAAAATCTGATATACAGCTGTATAATGTCAGCAACAAAAGTAATAGATTTTTGTCCTCTTGTTATGTGTGGACTTTTGTCAGGTATAACTTAAAGCCTTTTTCATTAAGTAAATATACAAAAATTATTTACTAATATACCAGTCTGCTTTTTTCTATATTTTATCAGCTGTCAGGTGACATTAGCCTAGAAAATTATATCAAGATAGTAACTATGCCTGTTCCTCTGCTTGCCTGACTTCAGAACAAATCTTTTATACTTCCAAATACTTCCACGGTATTCAGAGAGCTTAATCATCCTTTCCCCCCCGGCCCCTTCTCCTTGATTCATCAAAAGATTTTTCTTTTAATTTCCAATTTCCAGGAAAACAGTGAGATGACATAATCCACAACACATTTTACATTCAGATGTCAGAAGGGAGATAGAAGTATCAAGTTTATTAAATTGCAAGCTGAATTTCACATCAAAAAAGTAGATCTGGTGATCCAGACAGAAAATTACCAACTTTTTATGATGTAGATAGATTTGTTAATCATATGACTAACACTCATCTCACTTGATACTCATCTTACAGATCTATAATTCCACCGATTTCAGTGTTCTCAGAGTTGTTAGCTCCTCTGAGTAGACTACCTTTCAGTACCTTGAACCTCTGTCTTTAGGCACTTTCTGTGGACAACAGAGGTGCAGGTAAACAGTGTAGATAAAATGCTGGACTGCTTAGTTTGATCGGAGTTTTGCCACTGACCTTTCTTTGGTCCAGAATTTAAGCTTGCAGCTCTATATTTGACATTCAGGAAGTAAGGAATATAGATTTAAGTTCTTAACTTCATTCTTCTTTTGAATAAGACAAGGAAGAGAGAAGAAAGAAGTCTTGGTTCACCTAATCTTTCATTATCCTCTACTTGAGAATTTGGTACTGAAGGTCTTAATTCACAATTAGAGCCTGAGCACAAGAAACCCGAGAGGCAGATGTTAGCCTGTGAATCTCATTAAATATTTTCCTAAGATGAAAGGAAAGAAATTTCAGGTCAAGCTATGAACAGTGTTAGGAAGTATAACTTACCAAACCCTTGGATATGCAGGAAAAATTAGGTATGGCAGTATCCTTCCTTGCTAAGAGTGAGCTTATTCTTATTGAGAAGACTTTTCTCCAAATATTGTCTAAGCAAAAGTGAAAAGAGCTCCTTAAATACACACTTTGGCCATGCAGCTGTCTATCAGGACAACCTCCTTTCCCAGAGCAGCAGTTGCCTGGACTAATGATCTTCAAAGGACCATAAGGGAAGTGGAAATCAAATCAAGTGTTGAGAAAAAGGTCCTTAGCAGCTGCTTTTGTTGCCAGAAGCTCCCTTGATTGCATCACATGTTTAACTTAAACCAGTCACATTGAACACAATGTCTCACTGATAATTACAGCTTTTTATCTAGAAAGCTGATGGACAAGCCAAATAGTGACTTTCATCTGCAGGATTCCATGATGCAGAGATAATTGGCATGATGTTAGAGAGGTCATTGCATGGTCCAGTGAGAGATGAAACACACCTGAACTCTTAGAAATTAGTTTAGAACAATTTCAGACTTCCTAGGGAACTGAGCATCATTTACAGATAATAATCACAGCAAAAACAACTGAGAAGAGTGGGGTTTTTTTCAGAGGAAAGTCCTGGATTCAAAGGAAAAGATTGCAAGGTATAGTGCAAATTTAACACTTCATTCAGGTAAAAATAAATTTTCATATATGGCTCCTTAACTCCTTTCTTCCTCTTCTTAAAACAGTTTCAAGAACAGGAAGAACCAATATATTGACACACACATACACATACAATAAAGTCTATCTAAACTATATGCTTAATTCAGGATCGACCAATAATGAATGCCCAAGGAAGAATATAAGAATAAAACCCAAGGAAGAATATAAGAATAAAATTATTATATAATAATAATAGCTTTCCTTAGTTATTCCTACCTAAGGTGCTTCCCGAGCTGTTTCTGTGAGGTGTCTTACCCGTGTTGGATAAACTTATCTAAGCATAGATACCGGCTAGCAAACTGCCAGAAGCATTAATGTACCCATGGTCTCACTGCAAGCTTCAGGGGAAGAACAGCATGCTATCAGGTGATTCCAGGAAGGAAAGTGCCTCTCTGCAGCAGCCGCCAGCATCCTAATTTTTCCTTCTCTCTCACGCTTACCCCCCACCCCAATAAAAGCATGATCAGTAAGATTTTTTTTATTTTTTTTTTTTGGCTGCGTTTCTCATGGCTCTCTGCTGAAGCTTTAATCCTTTCTCACACATCTGTCCTTCCCCTGGAGGAGTGGATATGGCTCCTCATTCTTCAAGAAGCAAAGTTCAATTCTGTCTTCATTTGTGAGGTTCCTTAAGCTGGCTTCAGACATGAGGTATTCTGTATGTATACATTCCTCAAAAGCCTTAACTTACCAGGATGCTGAGAGCAATGCCATGCTGCAAACTGACTCAGAAAATCTTAAGACCATAATTAACATCACACAGTATTTGTCGTCTTGCTAAATGAGCTTGATCACCAATAAGTATGTGTCAGGTGTCCTTGGTGGTGGGTCAGGGTTGTCTGTTATATGACCTCACCTTCCAGTACTCTTTTTCTTTGCTTTCTGAGAATAATTATAACTTTTACCTTCAAAAGTATGCATGCCTCTGTTTCTAAGGTTTTTTAGGAAATGCAATCAGAATACTACAGGTTTTGTAGATTAATAGAATAATGTAGTATAGCATTGGTTAGGTAGTTAAGAAGGTATATGTTAGCAATATGTGGAAAAAGGCTGATAAAACAGGTTTGCATTAAGGCTTTCTGAATTTGTAATTTTGTACTGTCCTCAGGAACTAAAACCCAGTTTATATAAATGAAGTTAAACTCTGTTTTCCAAAGCAGGGATTTTAAGCACAAAGGTTTTAATCGTAAGTATTCTTGTTATTCTTTTATACAAAAACTTGACTTGTAAAATATATTTATGAAATTATTAAGACAACTGCTATATTAGATACAACTCCCGTTTCAGCATGCATGTTATATTTAGTTCTAACTTAATTTTACCTCAATTTTTTGTTCTCTCATTTATTGTTTTACACGTTTCCCAGGATAGCCCACTGGTCTTACAGTCTGACAGAAATGTAACAGTGAACGCAAGAAATCACATGGGACAGTTAACTGGACAACTGACAGTAGGTAAGTGTTATTTATTGATTGTTATGTATATCAGTTTAGCTTTATGAATAGGTTTCATTACTTAACATAAACATTAAAATATTGCTGAATGTTCAGAAAAAAAACCTCATCACAATACTCCAACAAAAACTAATGCATACAATGGATGATAAGAACATAATTCAGCATTAGCTGAAGGCAGAGAAAGTAGAAATGTCTCAGAATAGTTAAAACAGATTAATGAAAAATTAATATTTTTGAGAGAGCTGTAATAAATTTAAAAAAAACCACACCAAACCTCAGCAAAACAATTTTCAACAACAATTTCAGTGGGGAAAATAACTCTTTTTTTCTTGCAAGTTCTGTCAGTCTTTCATTACTTCAGTAGAAATTGGTTTGTCCCCATTATTCTTGAGATGTATTTGTATCAGCATACGTTCAAAACAACTTGAATAACAGAATGTGAAAAAAAATCGGAACAAAACAAAAATCCAAATACTTTCCTGGTCACTACAAAATTATAATGGAAAATGATCATACTGCCAGTCATTCATTAAAATTTTCTGATGTTTTGCAAAGTATAAAATATAGCAGATAAAAGTTCTAAATGAAATAGGAATAAAAAAATCCTCTACTTATCTGTTCTACTTTTCATCTATTTTTCCGTGCTTATATTAAGTTTACCATGCTATACTGCACTCCTGGTGCAAATCATACTTACTGTGTTAGTAAATATGAAGTAATATTTTTAATATTTTCAGTATTAGAATAGTACTGAATATATTAATTGCTTTTTAAGAATGTTGGCAAACAAATCAGTACAAAATAATGTTCTAGATCTGTTAGAAAACAATATATATTGACTGGGAATGGGATGAAAATATGCAAACATATATGTGTAAGATACTAATGAGTATATAAATTTGAGAAGACATGCCTTAGACTCCACAGTGTTTCATTTTTTTTCACTTCTGGATTAAGCTGTGTTTTATATACTCTTTTTCCTCATGTGCCGAGGTTGTGCTCACAAAGAGTTTTAAATTAAACCTCACTAGTAATTTGCACTGAGCTTTCATATTGGCTAGAGACAGTAGCTTCAAGTTGCAAAAAATATTTGGCAAGTGCATATAGAGTGACACGCCATCTGCACTGATTTCCCTGAATGACCACATCAAATGAGTGTGCAAAGGTAACCAGGCTTGCTAGCAGATACAGATGAGGAAAATTAAGCTAACACCTGTTCTAGCCTTATTGTACTTGCCCAGTGCATTTGTGGAACGCAGTTCTGTTTCATCTAGTAGCTGTATTATTAAAACCTTCCACTTCATATGGTAATAGCTGAAACGTGAGCTGTCCGTGGCAAACATTTACATTGGCTGAAACAGATATGATATTTTGATTGCTGACATCATTCCTGCTAAGTGAATCAGGCCCTGAAAATGCATGTGACTATATTGAGAGTAACCTACTTAAAGGCATTATGATATAGGTTAATATTCTAAAAACATAAAGGCCTGAAGAAAACATGTGTTTTTATGTTACCATCATTACAGCGAATACCTGTAAGCTTCTTCCTGTGCAGCTGCTGCAGGGTGTCTGGAGAGTGGAAGTTTGCTAACTACAATGTTGTATTTACATTATTTCTTATTCTTTATCTTTCTGTTCTTTTTCATAATGGCTATATGACCTTTAATCTCTCTTATATTAATATAAAAATCTGCTTTATTTTTTATAAATGCCTCATACAGTATTGAATGCATTTTAAAATATTCATTATTTTCTTATTTATTATTTAATATTTCTTAGTACAGGCACTTATAACTATCAGTACAATCAGTAAAAGGTGGGATATTCTACTATTGGAAATCAAAGTAATTAACAGGCACCTAAAATTTAAAATATGTAATTCCCTTCCCTTCTCAAAATGTTTGCTGTGTAAAGGAGAGTACAGAGATTTTTTATATTTTTTTTTTGGCTTAAGTAATAGCATGGAAACACCTGCTGAGAGAAAGGGAGGGGAATTTCCTGTACCAGTTTGTCCATGTCAGAAAATATTATTTCTTATTAGCTGTAAATATGCTCTGGAAAGTCCCTGCCTCCTTCAGAAATGCTTTTTGTCCTTTCACGATGTTGCATGCTGAAGCAGCTCTTTGTGTGGTTACTCAGTCCAAGGGATGAAAATAAACAGTGGACTGAGCAGTGAGGATAAATAATTCTAAACTACAAAAAAGTCAATTAGTATGCCTTGGGGAAAAAAATATCTAGTTAACAACTTTGAAATATTCTTCTCTGTTAGCTTCTTTAAAAAGTTGAATAATCATAATTACAAAAAAAATAGTACAATTGTATATGCATGGCAGAAGCTTTCTGAAAAGAAGGAAGGGTGCCCGTGCATTCAGGTGGATGATAATGCACTTTCTATACACATGATATCATTGACACTTTATCTGTATTTCAGAGGGCATAAGTGATGTTACAAGGCAATAAATAGGCTGGTCCCTCATCTTTGATGTTCAAAGTGCTGGTCATGTCAAATTTTAGGACAACTAAAAATTCTTCCTGTGGTATTTGGAATTGTGATATACAAGAATAAAACAACCTTAAGAGCATCTAGTTGTGACTGTAACTGGAAGATAAATTAATGTAAAGAAGTGGCAGTGGGGCTGGGAGGAAGAAGCTTATATCATCACCCAGGCAGATGGAAAATCTCCAGTGAAACTCTTCATAACAAGAATTCTGTGAGTACACTATGGAATACAAAATATTTCTGTAAAGTGCATTAAGACATCTTGGAACACATCCTAATCTAGGAGGAGTGAAGAAAAGGGATGTTAAAATAAAATAAAGATACTTAAAAGTACTGGATGATTCACTAGTTACTTGTTTAAATGGTATAAAGTCAAGTCATGACGCCAGGTCTTACAATGCCAAGGGTGCATCCATTTTTACAGTACAATGTATTTATACTGACACTGAAAACTGTATGGAGAGAAAGTCACAGGTGTAGCAATGTTTTCTGTTGGAACCTATACCAACTGAGCTAGAAAATGTTCATTTTTGCTGTAGTCTATTCATGACATGTGGCCAGGAAACTGCCAGGTTTGTGTATGGATCTCCAAAAGGACTCCACAGTCTTCAGGTTTTGGACAGACATGAAGTATATCTACAGAATAAAGATGTAAAGATGAACATCCATTGTTTTTTGTATCTAAGCTGGACAAGGAAAAGTAATAGTGTCTCTCACCTTCCAACCCTTACTTAGCAACACCCTTTGCATTATGCATTCTACTGAATTACCCTGACACAAACTTTTCTCTCTGTTTAGTCAATGTTTGCATAGCTTAAAGCTGTATAGAAAAAAATCTACAGTTTTTTGTGCCAGTCTTAGAAATGCACAATAGCTGATCACCTCAAGCCAGAAGTCTGTTGTCTTCTTGCTGTCTGCACAGATCATATATACCTCTCTCTGGTTTTGAGTGGAGGACATTAGGCTAACAAGTGCTAAAGGGATCAAAATTAAATATGGCTGAAAAGAGACATCTGAAGCCCACATGTCTACTTACCCTAATTTCATCTTCAGATTAGATTATTAGCAACTTTCTCATTTTTTCGTGTGGGTTGTGTGGGGTTTTGTTGTTGTTGTTTGGTAGTGAGTTTTCCCCTCTTGCTGAAATAATTGTTTCTAACAGGTATTTCTGCTATTGCTTCACCCTTTTCCATTCATAAAGATCCCTGGAGATGTATAAAAAGTGTAAAAATGTGCACTTGATTTTTGCTAAGCTTTGGGCCCTTTAAGACAGAATCATCTTTCATAGAGGTCCAGAGCTGTACAAGTCACAGCTTCAGAGATCTCCAGACCCATGCAAATTAAAGACAATTAAGTGAATACCATTGAAAGTTATATTTCTGCAATTACTTTTTGAAAATATCAGGCAGATATATAATTTTCAATTACAGCTCTGGTAGAGACTGATATCAGTACTAAAAGATGTAGCTATTCAAATAACTTGTCAAACTTGACACTTTCCGTCCATTTACCACATGTGTAATGTGTTTGAGATTATTTTTCTTTAAAATGTGTTTGCTTGCTTGGTATGTTCCACAAAAGTACATGAGATACTGTGCAGAAACTATTGGACATATAGATACTATGGGTATGTAACCTTGTGGGAGTGGAAATATTGCCTTTCGTTATTCCTATACCACATATGCCCATTGTCTGTGCTATATCTACCAATACCTTACCAGGTAATAATCCTGTTACCCTTCCACTTCAGAGGTGATCAAAGTGATTAGTTACCTAAATGTTGCCTGTGATGTTCACTTTGCAACATCTAGACATCAAAGGAGATCTGAAGCAAGAGATAACGTTGGAAGCATTCTTGCTTTTAGAATTACATGTGGTAGTACTTGTAATAATGTATGCAAATGTTACTCTAAATCTTTGATCTCTATTGGCAGATATTTACTTATTCAAGATTATTATGAACTTGAACTAAGTATCCATTAAGGCAATGGAAGTAATAACATGCTTAAGTAACAATGCATGAGAAGTGGTTCCATATTTTTTAATCTTGTTTACATATATAGTAGCCTCAAATCTAAGGTCTTTTCTCCTGGGTGTTGCAGGAAGAGGGTAGTTTCAGAGCAGTTGTACACATATACCCTTCCCTCACCATAGGGAAAGGGAATAAAAGGGCTCAACTCCTCTCGTATCTGTATGGTTGTTCTTGTATTGTTGATAGCAGGGTACTGGGGAGAGAAGGGATGATGTTGTCTTATAGTCCCTCATTAGCTGATTCTAGCATTCAACCGGGCAACTATGGATCAGAATTTACTTGCCAGCAACATGTAAAATAAAGCCTTTCTCCTTTCCCTTACAGGGAGGTTTGCCTCCCTGTAGTCCCAAACTACAGTGAAATTTCAAAAATCTAAAAAATATTAAATGTTCTGCTAAACTTTATTTTCATACTAAAGCAATTGCTCTTGTAACCACTGTGGTGTGGTAGGATTATGAACATTGTTAGGAAGCCATGTTGCAAAACCAAAGTCAGATGAATGAGTTATCCATTTCTCAGTATTCCCTGAATTTGTATTCCTTAACCAAAATACAGACTGAAGAAATTTTTTGGGGTCCTTAAAACCACTTTAATGTGTGGAAATCAGAAATGCAAGCAATTCACTCCTACTATACATAGATGAATTAGTAGTCCAGCTTTTGTGGTGATGTACAAACAGGAATTTTTCATATAGAACTTCAGACTGAATATGGAATAGCTTAAAATCTGATTTCCTAGCATTTTGTTATTGGTCAGTCTTTTCTCATTGTAACAAAGATTTTTAACTTATTTAACTTAATTGCATTCCTCTTCTTTTTCTAATTAGAAATATGAACACAGAATCTGTAATTTCTGTGCTAAATTATTTGCATCACTTCCTTTTTTTTCGGATGTTTTTGCACCTTAAATGTAACTTTCTGTTGAAAATTACTGTTTCCAAAGTTTTTCCTTGTTTTAAGTCAGTTACTTGTTGATTCAGAGAATATTTAGGTAACTTACACAGCAAAATATTATACATTGTGAGTATACAATTTTTGCAGTATAATGTTTCTAAACAAAGTTTTATAGCTAACTAAACGCTCTAAGTATCATAGGAATATAAACAATTTATCAGAGGATGAAAATACAGCTCATTTACTAGTCTGAGGTACAAATCCAGTATCAGATCTTTTGAGCAGAAGTAAATGTGAGAAAACTTGCCCTTTTTTTAGTACAGGTTAGCTACCTTGTACTTAACTGCAGAGTTAAAAGATCTCTTTCAACTTCAGGAATCACTACAGAAGGTACCACAGACAAGTGCCTGAGAGGCCATATGGCTTTACATCTCCTCCTGGCAAAGTGCGTGAGACGAGCCAACAGGCAGTCAGAAAGCAAGCCATGTTGATCATAACAGTTGAAATGTCCAGCTGGAATCAGAGTCTCATCCCTTCTCATAATTTACAGTGCAATGTGATGTTGCGTCTCTTTCTGTCTGTCTAGTCCCTGGAAAAGTCTTTTTACAAACCATCTGTGCTATAACAGGTTTTAGAATAGAAGCTCACATAAAATATATTCCGATATCCTCATAATGACTTTGGCTAGACTACCATGAGAATCTTCTCCCATTAGTTAATTGTCTATAAGTGTGATATTGAGAAAATATGAGGCTCTGAAAAGTGGTCAAAACTTCAGCCTCTTTGCCAGCACTTTGATAGGTCTGCCAAAGTAACCTTTTAAAAATTAACATGTTAATTTATTTGGAATTCATCCATATTTCTCCTGCAATTCTCTGTTTAAATCATCTTCCAATAATAGAAAGCTTCTTGACTTGTTTGTTTTGATTCAGCATCAAGAGGCAGTAACAGTTAAGGGACTAGTAAAAAAACAGTTGCAAATAACTTTTCCAGTTTTTACTTTTCCTTCATTTGTAAATTAATTGCATCATTCTCTGTGTTAATCTGCATAGGTACATTTGACATTCAGGCTCTTGTGACTAACCCTTGTATTAACTGGATTGAAAAATAATACTTCTTCATATATCCATTACATAATCAACTCATAAAACTATTAAATATACTTGGTATCATTAACCATTTGCAATCCACTTTGTGCTTGGGGTATATAAGAGAGAGAGACTTTATCAAGTACTTCAGATTGGTTTTAATCATTTAGGTAAATTTTCAATTTTTAAACAATACCTTTCATATCTTTATGATACTTTTATTATATGTTATATGCAGACATAACACTACTGTGCTGTTTAATATTTGAAATACCCTATGGTATAAAATATATCTTACATCTCCCTTATGAATTGCCATATGAACACCATACTATAAAAATAACGAGTAGTAGGCTATTTCTTTGTCATTTCTTTAGGACCAAGTAGTATTTCTTTCTGGTAGGTATGGCAATTATTTAACCTGAAACCTCTTTCCTGAAATACAAGAGTGTATCGTGTCAGTTGAAATGTCAAGAAGTAAAATTTCCCCCATGAATAAACACAAGCAGTAGTAGGACTGTACAGTTTCTGTGCAATTCTTTGCAATTTCTGCATGGTTATTTCAGGAGTGAGAGTACTCGTGCATTTTGATTCATTGTGCATAGCAAAGAGAATCCATGATGTGGGTATAAGATTTCTTGCTTTAAGTGTTATCCTCCTCACTAAATCGTTATACATAATCTTCTTTGATTCTTTTGTTGAATTACTAAACACTACATCAGTACTTTCAGAGCCAGGGTTTTCAAACTTCTTCCTCTTATTTCTGCATCCAGTATATTTTTTTTCTTCCTTTTGCCTTCTTCAGACTCTGAAAGTTTTCATCATTTGAGTCTTGATCCATCTTTTCTTCTTTTCTTTTTCTTTCCCTGGGTCTGAGCTCAGGAGGACTATTTCTACCTTGGATACAAAGTACAGCCCTTAACAGTTAATACCTGAAATTGGTGTGAAGTTGTATTGATCTAATGTGGAGAGCACCCTCTGCTGTTTGCAGTTGATGGACAAAAAAAAAAGATATTTTTATATATATATATAACTATATATATATATAACTAGCCTGATACTTCTCTCTATAACATTTGTAGCATGAACAAAATACATGCAGGTTATTTTCTCTCTAAGTTTACTCGTCATCTAGGTTTGGAAGGAATTCTGAGGTCCAGTACCTGGTTTTCAATGTGTTTTTCTTTCCATAATCAAGAGCTGGTTTCGAAAGGACAAGCACACGGAGGAAAAGATGGCTTTTCAAAGTCACAATATGCATTCTTAACTTTGGACTTTAGAATTCTTTAAGGCATATGCAGCTACTGGGCAGTGTGCTTTCTTTTTCCTTCTACAACTGCTCAATTTATTCACTCTAAATATTTTTTGTTGAGCTGCTGTTATGAAATTAGATATTTTTTCTTTTCCATGTGGAAAAGGTATCAAGCTGTGTCAGAGGAAGTTCAAACTGGACTTTAGGAAAAGGTTCTTCACCGAGAAGAGTGGTCAGTCACTGGAACATGGTTCCGCATGGAAGTGGTCACAGCACCAAGCCTGTAAGCCTTCAAGGAGCATTTGGATGATGCTCTCACACACATGGTTCAGTTTTAGGTAGTCCTGCAAGGAGCAGGGAGTCAGACTTGATGATCCTTATGGGTCCCTTCCAACTTGAGATATTCCACGATTCTTTTGAAGGGGTACAGATTAAATCCATGGAGGGGAGGAAGAGAGACAAGTAGCAGGTCTTGCTCAGGCAGCCTGATGGAAGCCAGGCTTCAAGGCTTCACTTCTGCTGACAGCTGGTGCTGGCAGGAATGGCGGGCACACAGAGGACTGGCCACATTCTGGCTTCCCACAGGATAACCTTCAGGAAAACAGCAGTCACAGGCTTCTTAAGAGGGCAATAATTAATGTTCTGTACCCACTGCCACTTTAGAGATGATGGGAAAAGGATGAAAGGGAACACTAAATCAGTGTTTTCCAGGCTGTGATTACGGAGGGGAAGCAAAAGTGCATCAGTGACCCTGTGCAGACAGGTGTCTAATACGCTAGGTATGAGCCTCAGCTCGGTGCCTGGGTGTTTCATCTCAATGCCAACTCTGACTCTAGAGCATCTGTAGTAGGACTGGACACACACTGAAGTAAATTTCAATTATCAATGGCTATTCTGCCAGTGACACGGCAGTTCTCCACTTACTTTTCTGCTTTACAAGCTTTTTATTACCTCATTTTACTTTAACTGTTTCTAGAAAACTGGCACTGAAAACTAGGGAAAAGGATATTCTGTTTCAATTCTCAAATATTTTATCCTCAATATTATTTTTTTTTTTCTTCCCCGTACCATACCAGAGGACATGCAACTACAAGCAGTGGTTGGATTTCATTCTATAAGTAGGGTCTGAGTGGGAAGAGGTCATTAGTGGTGTGCATGGTGGTACAGAAGTCTTAGTGTTTAAACGTTAATCCCTTGCCATCTGTCCTGGTGTTGTTACTCACATGTTGTCGGCCAATACAGACAGCATTACTGTTACCCAAATGTTCAGAGCAGGGAAGCTATTCCCTTTTGTAGGAGAGAGATCCCAAAAGTCAAAGAAATGGATATTTTTTGGAGGTATTTAAGCAGGTTTTGGGGGATAGAGTGTATCTTTAAAAGATGCTTCTAATTCTTTGTCTATAGCTTTATCAACGGCTAGTACTTCATTTAACTGCAAAAACAGGTGCATTGTGACATTCACAAGGCTGCTGCTGGGTGCTAAACATTATTAAATTACCTACAGCATCTGGACCTTTAGCAAGTCCCTGACAGGACATTAAGATTTTATTTTTACCCCCTTTTTTTTCCCTAATGTTCAGACAGCTCATTAATATTAAGCTTAGGTGTGGCTTAGGTGAAAGACAAAATAAGGACAAATAAGTAAGAACCCATTTTTAAACTTAATTAAATACAAAACATGGGGGGTGAGGGTGTGGGGCAAGGGGAAGAGAGACCGAGAAGAGCAGTGAGGTCTTTCTGATGTTTTCCTTCAGAGCTATAGAGAACACTTGGAAGAAGAAACTCAACAGCATGCTGCTGCTGAAGATATTAAAGCGACAGCAAAGAGATCTATCAAAATTATCGGTGAGAAGTAATTTGATTGTAGACTTAGATTATTTATTCAGCTAAGTTAACTTTAACAAGTCTGAGTTCTTTCTGTTATCTTACTAAGCCAGCTATGGGAAATTAGTCTGTTTCTATATGTGAAAGATTTTTGCAAGTGGATAGTCAAGCTTGGAAACATTTATCTGTTTGTCCATAAAAGTTATTTCTCTACACAAGGTAATGAACTTCCTGGATCACTAGTTCTATCTATTAGGTAGTATCTATTAGATTAGTATCAAAAAAGAAATAAAACCTCTTCTGTTTTCATAGAATCATAGAATGGTTTGGATTGGAAGGGACCTCAAGGATCATCTAGTTCCAACCCCCCTGCCTTGGGCAGGGTCACCTTCCACTTGACCAGGCTGCACAAAGCCCCATCCAGCCTGGCCTTGAACACTGCCAGGGATGGGGCATCCACAGCTTCTCTGGGCAACCTGTTCCAGTGCCTCACCAGCCTCGCAGTAAAGAATTTATTCCTAATATCTAATCTAAATCTACCCTCTTTTAGTTTAAAACCATTACCCCTTGTCATATCACTACATGCCCTTGTAAAAAAAGTTGCTTTCCAGCTTTTCTGTAGACCAACTTGAGGTACTGGAAGGCCACTAGAAGGTCTCCCTGGAGCCTTCTCTTCTCCAGGCTGAAAAACCCCAGTTCTCAGCCTGTCTTCACAGGAGAGCGGCTCCAGCCCTCTGATCGTGCCCATGACCCTCCTCTGGACTCATTCCAACAGGTCCATGCCCTTCTTATATTGGGGGCTCCAGAGATGAATGCAGTATTTTCTAGAATTTCCTCTCACATGTCTTTAGATTATGAGAAATTGCATCTCACTGTTATGTTAGAATTACTGTGTGGTTTTAAAAGCACTAATGTTGAAGTTTACTTTCTATTTATTGCACTGATTTGCCTGAGTCCTATAAAAATATGCAGTTCCAAAACCAGCTTCAATGTATAACACTGAAACTCAAATAACATATTGGAAAATACCAGTTAATATCCATAACTGGAACATAGCTGGTTTGTTGTGGTTATTTATCAAGATAATTATGTTTATTTGCCTTTTAATCATTTTGCCTTCATTCAGAAGAGTATGGAGTTTCAAATTCCACTTTATGCCAATACTAGAGATTTTTAATTGTGCTATTTGTAGATGGGCAGAGCTGTCTTGAAATAATGTCTCAGGCATGTACAAGACATTTAAATTAATATGGATTTTTATAATTTCTATAAGACATAAATATATCTTTGAAAATACCTTCTTCTTCCTTAGGTTATTCCTAGGGTGATAAATATTGCAGTTGCAGCTGAATTATGAACAGATGGCACTGAATTAATGATTAGCTGAATATTTTAAAATTTGAGCTAGGCTTCTTCCTGTGAAGAAAAGCATTCCATAAATCTGAAATTAATTAGTCACTGGGAATAGTTATCACTCACTGAATCACTATCATCAGTTATAGATCAAAGTAATACAGAGTGAGCATTTTTTCCAAATAAAAATTAAAGACTTCATTGCCTTTAAAATAAGTTAGTCCAACATTAGAGTCCCAAACATGAGTTTCCCTTTGTGATGTTCTGGACAGATGTTTTGTTTGGAGAAGCTGTTTTGTTGCTCTTCTCTCATGTGTATTATGAAAGCACCTGGACTACCTACCACCTTAAAGCTGACAGGTTTTAGTGAAAAGTTCCTAACCATTTTCCTTCTGGAATGGAGAAAGTAGTTTTCTGTTATGGAAAGGGATGATGGGATGGTTCTGACACTCACCTGGTTTGTAAGAAAGAAAGGGAAATTTGCTGATATTCTGTCTCTAGTTGGTCTTTTCTGGGTCTTTGCTTGGTTGGTTGGTTGATTGGTTGGGTTTGATTTCTTTTCTCTGTGGAACTTGTATATGAAGCCAGATGCTAATTTAGCACATCTATTTTCTCTGTGGTAGAGTGATTCTAGTTGGCTTGCCATGCTGCCAAAGGAAAAGCTTTCAAGCCCAGACAAAAATTCCACCCATGCTGCAAGTCTTGCCTCTGAATTTATACATTCATCTGCATCTAGGTTAGATTCCTTTCCAGGTACAAAATCATACGAACCTCTGAGGACACTTCAGATTTCCCCATGATACTAAACTTGTTCAGTTACCGTAAAACCTTACTCCCAAGGTTACCAATATAACCTTTGTAAGTGGTGTGTTTGGAAGGCAGGCAATCTGGGAGTGATTCAAATCACAGATAAGGACACACAGAATTTAAGTGTCAGCAGGGCAGGAATTTCAGGTAGATGTCTTCATCTGTGAATTGAATTGCACCTTCTGTGTTACAAGTCAATGATGAACTTCATTGAGAACCTTAATCAGAAGAGACACTTCCAGAAGCTAGAGCCCAAATCTGCTTTTATCCTGCTTCTGCAGTTTTCCTGGCCCTTGTTCTACTGTCAAGGGCAAGGAGGCAAGTAATTTCCTAAATGGATAATATAAAAATCCTCCGAGCTGGGCTGAGCCATCATCTTCTTATGCTATCATAATATTCAATGACAGTTGTTTGGAAATCTGCAAATGCAGTTCACTGATCTGCGAAGTACCAGAAGAGTTTAAAATTATCATTTTCTGGTCATCAGGCTATAGTTTTTTACTCCTATTTTACTACTCAGTAGTACCCAGTGTTAGCCTTTTTATAGATTAATCCTGTGTGTCTTTTAATATTTTGTACATTTTATCATTAAAACTTTCTCAGATAAAGCCTGATTATCTGAAATGTTAACGCATATTGCACAGATAAAGCAATTTTATATGAAATGCTAACACCTTTTGCATAGATAACTTTAGATAACACAGATAACTTTGTACCCTTTAGCTAAAGCAGATAATCTGAGAAACAGTCACTTTGAAAAAACATTTTTTCTAGTTTTCCCTATGTTACAGGTGTCAGTGTTGAGTTCATTTTACAGAAATGTAAAATTGTGGGTTTTTTTAACATTCCTTTTCCAAGAACTCCTAAGTACTCTGGCAGCTTTTAACCTTTGTTTCAGTTGTCTTATCTGAAAATGTGATGAATACAATTATTGATTTAAAAAAGTTTAATCTGCATTCAGAAACCTTTTAATGGTCTAATTCAGTACATTGTGAATATAATTATACAATATTTTCTAGTCACAGCAGGTTGTATTAGAAGTCCATGGACAGCTGCCAAAAGCATCTGGAAAAACAACTTTTATCTTTTTGATGAAATTGGGAGGGGGGAGGAAGATTGAAAACTAACTTCTGAATAATAAGCATATAGAGAGAATATAAATACAAATATTTACATTAGCCTTTGATTTATATTAATAAATCCCCCAAAATGTTCAAAACACAGAGTAGAAATAAATTTCAGAATTTGTCTAAAACCTACAGAGAATATTACCAGTAAGAAATAAGAAAGACAAAACTGAAATGCTTTTCCTTTTAAATTTCACAAAGCAAGATACATAACAGTTAGTATAAAAGGTCACAGGGTAAAATCAGGATGAGAAAAGGTAAGGAACCATTAGGTTACATGAATGTATTTGACTTCATTGAATTTCAGTTCAAGTCCAGTTCACCTCAGAATGATAAAGCAGGCAGCAGAAAGGTACTTGTGCTATTAGCAATTATTTCAGAAAGTACGTTGATAAGAGATAAGGTCTCAATGGGTGCAAAAAGGTCAAATAACAGATCTGTATAAGAAAAAAAGAAAGGTTGTAGAGATTTACAGACAAGTGATTTCCAGTAGAATTTCTGGGAAATTTTCACAACGTTCAATAGAAAAGTCAGGCTGAATCTGACCTAAAGGAAATAAATAATGGTAAATAGAAACAGTTTGAGAGAGGAATGAATGAGCTTATAATCTCTAAGATGTTATATTTCCCAGAGAGAAATGCAACATTCCTATTTTATCTTTGAGATTCGTCTATGTAATGAAGAAATTTCACACTCTCCTTAATGTCTTGTTCCTGCTCTTGCTATTTGATTTGAATGTGCTGATAAGCACAGCCTGTAGTCATGTACCTTATATTATGTATTGTTCTGTCTGGGTTTAACTCTGATTTCTTTTCAGTGAAATACACGGTAAATAATATACTTCAGTTACTTAGTTGGCAACTGGGTTTTCGTAAGATGTGTAGTGGCCAAACAACATAAAAATAAACTTATTGCCTAATTCAGCTAACCAAGGCAATGGACACTTTTCCACTGATGTTGCATGGAAATGTAGCCCATAGACTGCTTCAGTAAACCTCAGCTTCCAAAAGGTATATGATCAGCTTTGTAAATTATTTCAGTTGTAAAAACCAACTGTGTCACATAAAGGTAAGAATGCTAAGTTTGAGAATAATGATGAAAACTTGGAAAATTCTCTTAGGATTTAGTGCTGTTCAGATTCCATTCATCATGAGGGAGAAAAATTGATAAATTTGTTATTCCCATTCATGTTTTGGATTACTCCAAAATACATTAAAGTTATAATTCATTCATTTGCACCAGATGGACATTTGAGCTTGTCAGTGAAAGCTAAGTTGATAAAAGCAGCTGTAAGAGAACTTTAACATAGTGTGGCTATTTACTGGTATCACAAAGAAAGATTCCTGGACAGCAGAGAAAACATCCATAGGAAAGATAATGCAATAAGGCTTGTAATACAAAATAATATGTATTTATTTATAATTTAATTTATTTAGTATTTATTTTATATTTAAATATATTTCATTTAATTTATTTTATTTAGTAATTTTTATGTATTGATACTTATTTTAAATATAGCTCTTATATATTATTTATATATGTTTATAATATATTTATAGTATTATGAGAAAAATTAGTCAGATAGGAAACTCATTATACTCACCACAAGCCTCAATTCATCTAGCTCATGTTTTGAATAAACTAAACTTAATGAGATTATAAATAGAGCAAAACATACAGTCTTAAGTTTTACACATACAACGAGCCTGGCATATCTTCCTTTGACTTGCTTAGCTTTCTTACCTAAGGACCCATGTAAGTGATTAATATATTACAGCTAAAGTTACAACCTCTCAGCCAAGCCACAGGAGCAAACAATGCATATGTTTTTAGCCATTACAGAAGCAAAATAAATGCATTAACTTAAAGCTCAAGCAAACTACAAGCACATTTCACTTTTATTCATCCATGTGTATTGCTCATAGCTGATGAAACCTATGAATAGCTGTATCAGATCAGACCAAAGGTATATTATTAGCCATGTAATTTCTGAAAGTCTCCAATAGAAAATGCATGTGATAGGGATAGCAGGAGCAAAAAGCACAGATTGGCTCTTGTGGAATCGTGACATCGTATAGAATTAGCGTGGAGAGTGCGGTCTGCTGCAAATTTAACACAATTTTCACCTATATTTTCATACCTGGGTTTCCACCATCAGGAAGCACCAGGAAGGCAGAGGGAAGGATATATTCCATCCATTGCCAAGGTGATAGGCAATATTTTAGGTGTATCTTTTAATGAAGTTCCTAGAAGCAAAAGCTGCCCAGGAGGGTAGAATTTTCCTGTGAGCTTCCATTTGACCAAGTCTTAAACCGGTAATATCACTATCTATGGCTACCCGTGGGTCTGTAGATCATGAAGAAGGCAGAAATATGCTACCACCATACCTGTAGTCTGATTCAGATCATTCTACTTAACATTCTTTGTTCATGTATTTTTCTCCTACATAAATGTGTAGCTTATCCCTGTGCTAGTTTATGTCAACAGCCTGTCTTATTCACTATAGTCTGATGCTAAAAAAGATAATGAATACATGCACTGCTGCTTCTGGTCTAGCACTTGCTCCAGTTTCCCTTGTCTGAATAGGTCATCATTCAGACTAGGAAACCTCAAAGGTCAACCTCTCCTAAAAGCAGTAGGTCTCTGACACCTCCATAGCATGGCCATGAACTATTAACAGACCCAGCTAGGTTATTTTTTAACTGCCACTTTCACAGTTTTTTTCATATAATGAAGATGGTCCCTTCCCTTCGTCAGCAAACAGAATACAGAATATGTTCTGATTGCCATGAATGTTTGCTTGTGTAGATGTCTTGCTCCCAGCTGAAAGCTCTTTTTATTCAAATTCCTCAATGCTTCTATTCAGCTGGTATGAGTCCTTCATTTGCATTATTGCATTTGCATTCACTGAAAATTTTCTGAGACCTCTGTTGGCCAAAATAATTTAATGTCTAACTTTCCTGTGATTATTAACACAATTTTTTCTAGGTGTATATTTCACAAATATTTATTTTAGAACCAGATCAGGCTTGATTCTTTATTAAAAATGCTTTATCTCTTTTACCTCCAATTTCAGAAGCTTCAACACTTTCTCATAAAAGTTACTTTGCCATCCAAAAATACCCTGCATTTAATAAATGTTTAAATAACCCATCTTTCATTGAGGAATTAGAACACAATACATTGAATTTCATTATGTTCTTCATGTACAAAGATCATAAATTTATGGTAATTCCTTTATTTTGTGATTTATTTCCTATCTATTTCTATGTCTGAATTTGTTGTCTGCCAGATGGACACAGAAGGTGATTTAGAAATCAGGCACAACTGTTGTGTTCATCTACATTGACATAAGCTCATAAAATATCTTTATCAACAGAAAAGAGAAAAAGTGTAGCTTGTGTATTTAGTAGTCTTGATAGTTACTATTCCCCGTGCATCTCAGTTTCAACTTATGTTTCGGTAAGTTGAAAATCAATGGAAGTGCATTGTAGATGGCTGGAAACAGACCAGAAGACAAAGCAAAGCAAACATTAGCTTCAGCCTGTTTTTAATGTTTGTGCTACTTTCACGGTTGTTGATGGGAGTGTGAACAGAGCACTTTACTGCTGAGAAAGAACATATCATCATCTTATATATAAGGTTAAAGTCCCAAACATTCTTTTTTTTGTGTGCTAAATGAATAATGAGCAGTATTTGGTATTCTTAAAAAAGTAAAAACTAAGACTAAAGTATGTTTGGGTGGAAACTGGTGCAATTGCGGAAATTACAACTTTTAGTTTGTCTGTCTTGTCTCCACAGTAATGACTTTCTATATTGTTTCTTATTTTCACAAGTTTCATACAAGCATTATTACCTCTATTATATCATTTTATGGAAAATTGGAAGAGAGATTAACTTTGTGGAAAATACTTAGGAAAAAAAAAAAAGAGTTAAAACCTGAATATCTTTTCCTACAGCAAAAACATAATACTGTGCATTATAAAGCAAAATATGCATAACCACAGAATTAGTTGAGGTGAAGTTCAGTCTGTTGGTAAGGGAAATCTGAACTGACCAGCAAGCTGTAATGGCTGTAAATGTTCTCCAAAGAGTGGAAAAAAACCCACTATATGCTGTCCAGGATGAGCAGCAGTTACCACCGTAATAAACTTCATAGTTCTGCCAAAAAAAACCAAAAAAAACACCCACCCCAAACTACTTATGCATGCTTATCACATACCGAAAATTTGATCTCCTTGCTTAAAAAAAACCCAAAACCTTACCAATGGTTTACATTTGTCATGTAATTACAGTATTATACAAATCAAGATTTTTACCTGACAACATTTAAATCGTATTTGGTAAAGGGAGTGTTTACCCTTCCATCTTTAAAATTGTATCTTCATGGTCGTATCTGAGCCTTGGAAGACTGGTGAGTTCTTGGTAGCATTTATTATAATTCCAAGCAGTGGTTATAATTTTTTTTTTTTCCTAAATAATAATAAAGTAGAACAGGGCATCATTGACTTTAAAAAGCAAAATGTTAAATGCTTGCCTTCTACATAGTTGTTATTATGGTATTATTTAACAAGTAAGTCAAGCTAGACACTGTACATATTCAACATAGATACTGTTCTTGTCTTGAAATTTATTCTCTATTAGTGTTAATCTGGATTACAGCACTATAATTTTCTGTACCCCTGTTGTATGCATCGGTCAACATTCTCATTTAAGACAGCTTAACTATAGCTAAAGTGAATAATTTTATGCTTTGTACCATTTTTAATGTAGCTGGCTTAATGATAGATTTGATTATACAACTACTGTTCAGCAAGCATGTGTAATAAACCATCATTATATATGCTGTATGGATGAATATGAAATGTACATTTTTCATGTATATGCTTTAGATTAATGGAATTTCACAGACATTTAGTAACTTAATTCACGATTATACAACTGAATTTACAAGTAAACAATTTTCCTGTACACAAGACTACAAGTGAGATTGACATGGACATACCTTGATCCTGGTGGTTAAAGCTATTAAGCTGACTGAATCTCTAGTATGAAGAAGGTTAGTAGTACAGTAGGTAGCACAGCTAGAAAGCACTTCAGAGCATGTGTTTGGTAGAAATTAATTTTTCAAACAGAATTTGAAAGATAGATTTTTCATGCTTATTTCTCTGGACTGAAATATGCATTATTCAAGCAGATAAGTTTTGCTGAAAATAAACATAGTGGATAGTGTGATTGCTCTACGAGTTTGAGATAAAAAATTCAAAGTATTTTCTTTGTTCATACAAAGTATTCTAAGAGGTGATGCATCATTTTTGTTAGTATAATAAAGATTCAGACATTTTATGAGACATATATGTTTGTAGAATGTTTCTGGAACACAGCAATTTCCATTACAGCTAAAAAGATAACACACTAATGCATTGCACATGCAACTGCTTACACTTATTTCAACTGGGAAATCAAAACGTAATGAAAGAGAATTCCATTTTGATAGCATTGATTACTCAGTAGGCGGTTTAACTACTCAATGCCATTTTCATGACTTTCACATCTGGTTCTACGTCAAAGAGACAAACATAACGTGTATTATGTTTTGTTAGTAATCTCTCAAGTGGCTTGAATGCACTAACCACTCTTTCAGTGATAAGTGAGTAATACTAAGTGATGCACTGTTAAGTCCTGAGTGCAACATAATTAAAAAGCCCATTTATTTTATCATAAAATTGTAGTTATATCCTGTAATGATATTTTGGACTAACTGAACGCTAGGTGTACTTTCATACACTGTGATGCTGAAGAAGCACACATGCTAAGCATCTAAATAAAATATATGCATTTCTTTGTAGAAGGTCTAGATCATTGTTCTGTAAGTCAATCTTCATGAAAAGCTATATTAACCTAAATACATCACAAGTTTTAAAAGACAGCTGTTGAAACATGGGCTGTAACTTGCAGTGATATATAATGAGTAAGAATGTGGCAGATCTTTTTTCTCTTTGATTTCTCTCATGTTTTCTGTTAGTCCCTTTTCTTTACAGAGCTAAAAACTTTCATGTTTGTAAATTAACAGCATCACAGTATTTATAATGCCACTTACTTTTAGGTAGCTAAGCAATCATCGGCTCTTAAACAAAGATTAAACTAGTTAGTATTCAGTTATTTGTGATTATCCTTTGGTTTCCTGATGCATAACTTTGGTTGCAGGACGAGGACAGCTTCAATGTTCCATGCCTTTTCAGCTTTGCTTTCCTGTCACTGCAGGATGCTGCTGCTGTTTTCAGGCAGGCAGAGCACCAGCCTGGACTCCTCGCTTTTCAGCCCGTCACTGTTAAAAACCAAATCTCCCAGACTGTGACAATAAACACTGGTTGTATTGGGGTTTGGTTTTTTTTTCTAATCAGTTGAGTGAAGTGTTTTGCTTTTCATGGAATCGCTTGGGTTGGAAGGGACCTTTAAAGGTCACCTACTCCAACCCCTCGCTGCCATGAGCAGGGACATCTTAAACTAGATAATGTTGCTCAGAGCCCCATCCAACCTGACCTTGAATGTTTCCAGGGATGGAGCATCTACCAACACTAGGCAACATGTTCCAGTGTTTCATCACTCTTCCTTACATCTACTCTAAAAATCCACCCTTTTACTTTGAAACCATTACCCCTTCTTCTATCGAAACAGGCCATAATAAAAACTTTGTCCCCTTTGTTGTGTTCTCATTACCTGTATGCATAAATGAGCAAAGTATTATTACAAACCGTTCTTCAGACAATGCTTCACTTGAAGCAAAAGGCACTCAGTGTACCTGGGTTTATTACCTGTCATAGCACAAATATCCTGACTGACTTTTATCCAGAAGATCTAGGAAGGAATTTAAGCTTTTTGTCCTCAGATGTTTCCCCAAAATCTGACTGAAGTATGCTCTCTGACTGTTGAAGTGAGACTCAAAGGCTCTCCATCCTCCTTGCAGTTTCCCTCCAAAGGAAATGCAAGCACTCAGGCAGGGCACCCAGCAGGCACACCAGTCCAGGGGTGCCACACCAGTCCAGCATGTGCAGGCAAACCAGATACTGAGCTCTGTGAATGCACTTACCAGTAGGATATGCCTACATTTTAGGGACTGGTGTTACCTTTATGTCTTGTGCAATGTCTTTTCCTTCTGCAAAACGGGGGAAATAATACAGTGTTTTGTATACAGTGGTGTTTAAAGATATTAAAGTCTGTGATCTTCTTGATTATTGTGTTAATCTATCAAGTGCTATATTTATAATATGTTCTGGAATGCAAGAGTTTCACATAGAACATTATGGTAGTTGTTAACCAACCTGGAGTCATGAACTTATTGTGTAATATAAAATTCATATCTTTCATTAACTGAAATCTACTTCAACAGAATTCTTACCTACGCTTTCCAATAATGATTCAAAATGTAGCCCTTATGAAGTGTAATACATTCTATTCTAAGGCAAGTCTTGGAAATTTACAAAATTTACATTCTTATAAATGTAAATTAGAACATTATTGAAAACTAGACTTGTGCAGAAAAATAAATGCACAATTCTAGAAGGTCTTTAAGATCTGGAAGTCAAACCTGTGACTAAACCAGGAAAAATGTTTGCTTCCAATTTTTCCTCAAAGGAATATATTTTAAGTCAATTTAAAAATGGCTTTTATAAATTATGCATTAAATTAATGCATTTTTATTGTATGCTTTTTAAATATTTCAAAATGAAGAACAAACTTTCTCAAACCAAAAGTAAATACTATTTCAAAACTGTCTCAATATGGAATGTTTTGATAGCATCAGATTTTTTTTCAATTATGAAAAAAATAACAGAAGTAGTAGTAAGAAAATATATTCCAATGAATAAAAGCTAGACATTGTAAAAGGCTTATGTAAAATGTAAATGGTTTCTTTGCTTACCATAGTAATGCTATTGGATTTTGAATCTTTCAGTGTACAATTTTATTAGGGCAGCCTAAACAATTCAGCAATAGGCCTGTTTTTTCACCCTCCAGAGGACACAGGGGCAAAATATTGATGGTACATGGGGAGGGAACAATTGTTCTTCTAACTGCAATGAAATGGTGAAGTAGCCGCATGCATTCTTATTGAAAGTATGAAGCTACCACTTATTTTGTTATCAATAGTTTTAGCAATTACTTTGATGTTATCTTGAATATCTTTCTTCAAACCACAAGGTTTCTGGAACTTTTATGTCCAACAAGAAATCATTGATCTTTAGCCTCTACAGGTCTTCCTATTCTTAACCATGAGAAGCATTCTAGAATAAAATTTTTTGTGCTGTGCTATGTAAAGACAGTTACACCTTGGCTTTACTGTTGTGAACAGTGTTTGTTCATGACTGTCATATATCTTTTTGATCACTGAATTGTAGCTGTGTGTAAATTATCAATTGATTGTAAATTATCTGTGGATTATATAAACTTCAGAAGTCATCCATAAAAGATTATCTATATTTTCTGCAAGTATTTTAAAAGCCTATTTTTTTTTACATTTTCTCCTTCTTCCAAATGAATTAAATAGTAATATCATACGTTTTATTACAGTTCTTACAATAATCTGAGTTATGAGTTTGTCCCAGTTTCATAGAGTAACTGGATATAGCCAACAAAAGTATGATATATTTTGCGAAACAACATATACGCTTAACATATCTGTAAACTAAGAAGTAAAATTGAAAAAAAATATGAATTGACCTTCTAACTTTCACTTGTGTTTCTGCCACTGGACAGACTCACAACAGTCTGTTGAACTCACTAGAGGCCTGCTAATGTCTAGATCTCATTGGGTTTCATAGAATAAGCATTCATATAACAAATACAAATACATTTTTAACAGCTTTTTAAGAAGATATCTTCACCTGTGGCGATGCAAAAGAATGGAGTATCCTTCCCAACCGTACTGCTAGCATGCATCATTAGCTACGTGCTAGTATTTTAAATAAATAATTCAGATATACCTGGGGACAATACTATCAGGGAAACAGAAATGATCTTTCGAAAGTATTTTTAGTAATGGATGAGTTCAGTAAGACAGCTATGTGTGAATATATATTGTAATTACATTTATCCTGATGGACAATTAGACTTTGTTACATCTTTTATTAGTGAGCATCCTAGGATGTTTGTGAGATGTAACATTTATCACCTGGCTAACAATAGGTTGTCTGAAATATGTCCTGGTCTGTCTTTATAAAAATGTAGATTTTTTTCAAAACAAATCCAACAACCTGGTTATCGCATTTTAAATAATATTTTTAAATATTGTAGAGAGAGGTAGAAAATACCATTTTACAATTTTACATCAGAGTAAACATGTCTATTTTGAAGAAAACAAGACATCATAAGTATTATTATAATTAATTTTCATTTTCTTTTTACAGTCATTGAATTAAAAATAGCCAGAAATTTTTCACAGTACAAATGTAAGTTCATCTGAAAGAGGAATTGTTGTTTTAATTTTATAGCTGATTCTGCAAGTTAAGGGCTGCTATGGCAATTCCTCATCCAAAGTTAGTTATTACAGGTTTTATATTTCTTATTATATATTTTGGTAATGTACATTTGCATATTAAACAGAAAACTTCCACATTATGGAAGCAGATTTTTTTTACAAACCTGTAACCAGACTGATAAACTGAAATGACATACATGGATTTCTTTGCCATAATGCCTTCCCCATGATTTTTAACCATAATATTGATGGGTCATTCGGATGTACATTAGAAATCTAATCAGGGATCAATGAGAAAATTATCAGGCAATTATTTCCTGAAATGTTGTAATTTGCCTTACAGCTGGTTGTGCTATATGGGCTTCATTGTTTTTCAGAACCATTTTCAGAACTGAAGTTTTGCTTTCACTTATTAAAAAAATAAAATAAAATAAAACTTTTCAGAACTTAGCAGACAAAACACTGAAGAGTAGGATAAGACTTGTAAATTGAAAACCAATAAATTTAACAGAGTTTTGTATCTGCAGCCTTTTTTTTATTTTACCGTTAGATGCAATTCCATAAGTCGGCTCCATTTCAGAAAATTTTTAGGGTTTTGGAGCTTTGAGACATTTGGGAATCTTGTTTCATAGACTATGAAATAAATTGCTATATCTTCCTTCATCTTTTTTCTTTGCTTTGTTGAGTTTTTTTGTTTTGTTATTCCATTGTTCAAGTTTGCGGTAAAACTGAATGAAAAATACTTTTCTACTGTGTTGATTTGTTGGTCTTTATGGAATAGGCTCATACGTTGTTGTTTTTGTTTGTTTGTTTTTTCAATTGGAAAGAAACTGTAATTTAAGCTAAGCAAACCCCTGAAAGCTGTGCCTGAATTGGCATTTCAAGATCTCAGAGTTCAAGCACATTCTAAATTTCTGTGTTGACTTCCACAGAACATTGAAATAGATGTTTTCTATAGTTACTTTAAATTCTATCCCAATATGCAATAGCGAAATAGTTACTCTGTAAATTAATTTAACAATATTTTGTAATACCAATTATGTGCCAGGCTTAAAGCAAGCCTGTATCATGTATTTCCTATGTTCTGGATATTCCATATATGCTAATGATTACTTTTATTCTTACAAAATATCACAGATGAAACATTCACTTCCTTGATTTCAGGAGCTGATGCTGTGGAGGCCCAGTGTAAAAGATTTGAAGTGAGAGCAAGTGAAGGTGGAAAAGTATTGTTTTCTGCAGATGAAGATGAGATTGTCATTGGAGCTGACAGACTGAAAGTAACAGGTATGGTAATAATAAGGTTTCTAAATGGAAGTAAACTCTGTTTCTTTCTGTTTGTTGTTTGGGATTTTTTTTAGGTTTGTTTTATTTTTTGTGTGTGTGTTTTTAATATATATAAAATATAACAATATTTTATTTTAAAATATATAAAAATATAATATATTTTATAATTAGTAATAATTAATCTATCAGTCTTCAACAAAATTTTCAACCATTGGTGAGGAAAAAGTCTTATCATCAGTGATTGCTTGACCAACCAAAAGATACAGCACAGTCTAAAAATCAATTCCTGTACAGGCAGATTTGAACTTAAACTCTGCAGGAAAAACTATGGTACAAATCACAGTGATCTGGCTTTTATATGATACCATTGAGCATAGTTTTGCAGTACCTAGGCCATTTGTTTAGGTAATGCCCCTTCACAATGATAAAAACTATTGTTATATAATATGACCTTTGGTTTTTTCTGTACACAAAGTGTCAAGTCTAACTTCCATGTGAATTAAGGGTATGTACTCTGCTTTAGGAGGCTCAGCTGAAGTGTAGGTAGTAGGAACCTTGGCTGGACTTGAACATTTGTTCAATAGTTTGTTCAGTAAGTTGAAAAAAGTTCTCCTTGGCATTTTACGATCATCACTACATATATATCTATATGTATCAATAACTCATTTGATATTAGAAATGTGTTAGCTTATAAAAAAAAAAAAAAAATCATTTACCTAAGTGTGTTTTAGATAAATGCTTTAACTTTGACTGCTTGATAAAATCTTATCTGAATTTAGGCTGGACTTGAGCTAGTCTAATATATTCATAATCTCAAATAAGATACAGAACTTGAATTGCTTCACCAGTCAGGGATGTTTAGCTTTCGGTCAGTCTGTATCTGGGGATGCCTGCTTTACAGAGTTCAAAATCAACCTACTAGATTGAAAGTTCAGATCTGTAGAAAGTGTAAGATGGTTCTGGTTTATGATGATTATAAGATATCTCTTTCTTGTCTCTAAAACTAAGTAATGCATTATTAGCAACTTCAAGCTTCTTTTTAAAAATAAGTATTAGGTAGTTCTGCTTCTGTATAATGCTACATACAACATTAGAATAGATCCAGGAAGTAGAGTCAAACTGGACTTTCCTCATAAGCCTTCAAGATCGTTGCTTGCCAGTATGTGGGATAACTTTTCTTCCCCATTCCTTCCTGTCTGACCTCTGTCTATCTTCTCTCAGCAAGCAAGTTGTTTTAATACTGTTAAACCAAAAGAAAAAGCTTTTACAAGCAGCTAGTTTAGCGATGTTGCAGTATTCAATATGGTACATTAAATTGTATTGGTTTACCAAATTTGAGGTTAGGAGGAGACATTGGTGATTTTTTGAGTCAGGAGCAATTCTTCATTGATAGCTGTTGTAAAAAAATTTTGCCACAGTAAAACCTAAGATAATAACTGGATTAACACAAGAAGAAAAAAGAGAATCATACTGAATCCCTCTTAATTTCAAACTTTATCAGAATATTATACTGAGAAAGTAAATATTAAACACGGGAGATTTCAAGGCATCTATCATAAGCTAAAAAATAAAACATCTTACTAATGACACAGAGGATTAGATTTCCTGTCATTATGAAATGCAATCATGAGTTGTAGATGTCAAGATAATTTATTTTTTTTTATTGGACTTCAAAAGCAAAGCACTGCTCAACTGTCGTTAACTTCAAAGGGGCTTGAGTTCCACAGCACCTGTTGACATCAGTCGCATAGAACACAGACTAACTAATGAAAATTTATTCAGTGATGCTTAGCATGGGATATAAGTTTGTTTCTGTGAATTAAACAGAATTTTCTCCTTAATTCTAGACATACACTTGACTGTATGTATATTTATATTAAAAAAAAAATAAACCAAACCCAAAAAAACCCAAACCACAACAGAAAAGAAAAGGCTAGGGAAAACCTATAGTTAATGCTGCTTTAATATATTCATCTGAGTTTCAGGGATTACTGTATACCTGTTGAATCCTACCAGAGAATCTCACCACTTGAGTTGTTTGTTCAAGTAACTGATTTTCCTTCTGTGGCTAAAATGAGAACTAAATGAGAGTTAGGATTGAATTTTCAGGAGAACGTTTCATTGGACTAGAAAAACTATTTGAGGGTTAAACCAATTAAAACATTGACTTGAATTACTGGTGCACACACACACAGAAAAAGAAAGATTTAGACAGCATTTAAATATCACAAAGAAAATATGCATATAGGAGGGTTTATCAGGTTCCGAGTGCTGTCATTTAGGTCATGAAGTCAAATAAAAATTATGTTCCATTAAAAAGCCTAACATCCAACATTTTGGGTAGTTTGTTTAGAAAAAACTGTTCAGGATTTTTGTAATTTTAATTTGAAAGAGTAACTTTTAAAAATAACTTGAAAATTGTCTTTTTTTGTTTTTATTCAGAAGTAATTTAATGAAGCTGAGATCATTTTCTCCAATTTCTGGATAATCATCTTGAAATCAGATTTCATTAGTAAACTGTCTTATAATGAGGCTGTAAAAGGCTAGTTTCAAAATTTTATGCTTTAAATCCCTAGGGCCCACTTTAAGTTAACTCTTCCATCATTTTCTTAGAGGAAAAAAATGAAGGGAACGGTATTAGATTTCTAAATCAATGAGCATTTCTGAAAGGCTTAGGCCAAATAACCTCATATCCCAATTTCTGTAACCCTGAAAGGATTTCTGCAGCATAAGTACTAATCTTCAGCCAAATAATAAATCTATAATGAGACATCTATGCTTTACTGTTGACTCCAGTCTAAAGCTCAAATTATTTAACACAGATTTCCCAATGGAGACCAAAAGTTGTATGCCCATACAATCTCCAGAGAAATAATTAAAGAAGAGAAATCTCCCAAAGGGTGAAAAAAAATTTTCTGTCTTCATGGAAAAATAAAATAACAACATCTTTCTTGCATGTAATAAGTAGCTCTTTGAATTCTATCCAAGATTGTACGATACCTTTAAATTCTTTAGCAGACTCATGAAAGGTGATGAGTCTCTGTAAGTTACATCAATCAGACTGCATTACCCTATATGAAATGACTGATGAAACCTGGCAAGACATCATAATGTCAAATGTCAACCAGAATTTTTTTAGTGTGTTTTTTTAAAGCCTGCATTTTGATAGTCATGTTGCCTTGGGGTAAATATAGGAAAGGAGCAATGGAAGAACAAAGAAAAGAAAAATTAGTATCAAAAAAACAAAAATAAGCTGTGCTTATTTGGAGACGAAACTCTCACAAGTAGTTATGTGAGGTACTACAATGAAAGCCTGACCTTATTTTATTGCTTAGCTGTGAAGAGTGTCTCTTGGAAACACTTCACTGCAAGTGGGTCCAATAAATGATGCATTTTGGTAATTAATTTTCTAAAGCGTGCCCATTTCATGGGCATTTATAAACTACTGTGGCAATGTGAGATTTACTTTATATGACTTTTTCTCAATTCAGAAGAATGCTTTTGTAATGCAGAGCTTTAAAAAGCAATCTATCATAAGGCAGTATAAGAAATTCTTGAATAATTTAGACTTGAAAGATTAAGTTTACAGCTTCTCATTGATTATTTTTGTAACATTTTTTATTTGTGAATTTTTATATAGGCAGTCTATTCCAGGAAGAAAGGTATAGTAGAAACAGACTAGTAATCTAGATATTAATATAATTCCCAGATAAGAAAAATATGGAGTCAGAAGTAGCACTTTTTGTTTTAGAGACATCACAGATACATATTTCCCTGTTAAGAGTCTCTCAATTTAAAATCAGGCAGCTGGCTGATTTAATTCAGGCTCCTTATTTTTCCTTCCGTTTTTACTTTTGCTTTTTCTTTTAACTGTGTTAGCTTTCTAATTTATCATTCAAGGAAAGAAGAAAAAAGATTCAACCTCTGCTTTGTTAGGCAAAGCCAGTAGAATTGCAGCATAGTGTTGCCCCTTTGCCCAGGGATGCCTCCTACCAACAAAGTTCAGGGTGTATCGTAGAGCTTTGTATGGAGGGAAGAGAAAGTCACAATAAAGTAAACACATTGCCAAAGACCTGGGAAACAAGCAGGAATAAGGAGCTCAGTTTCTAGCGGGCTCACAGTCTCCTTTTTGCATATGGTTAAACCTCTGTCCATCCCTTGTATTCACCTTGTCCCAACGAATGAACAGCACCTATAGCATCATGGAGTCTTCTCTACTCCCTCTGCAGTTACAGAGCAAGAGTATCTGTTTGTCTTTTACTTCTGCTCTTTAAATCTTAGTACAGGTTTTCTGGCCTATGCTTTTATTCTATATTTCTTTTAATTGCAATATGATCTCTCTAAAATGAGCTTGTAGCAGAACTTGAAAACACTGTATTGGTCGCACTGATTGGTGCGAGTACAGGCGTATATCACAGCTCAGCTTTATCCTGCTGCAGTACTTTTGAGAAAACAGATAAAGGCGGCCTAGCTCAACGTACGCTTTTCTGAAACACTGCTACGAAAGAAGGTTGTCATTCTTTCTATAAAAAACTTCCACTATACATTTCCGTTAGTATAGTTTGTCTTCCTTTTTTTTTTTTTTTCTTAAACCAAACTTGTAGTGTAGCAACTGTATAAGAAGTACTAAGCAAAGCAGAGGTCACCTAGTGATACCCTAAGCAAAACACCTACTTTTTTTGACAATGTAACTGAGGTTTTTTTCCCTCTGACTTTTGAGGGTGTTTGCTCAGTTAAGGCTAAAAGCATGTTATCAGAGACTTTTTTGTCCATTAAACTTACAATGTCTTATCCAAATTATACATTTTTCTTTTTTTGAAAAGAATATCTCTTTATATTTTTTTGAAGAAAAGACTGCAATTTATTTTTTAATTGTCTCCTACAGTTCTTCTGATCCATATACTTCATTCAGACTTGGTTATAGTGTTCTTTATTTAACCATGATTTTATCTCTGACCTTTCTTACAAAGCCCATAAAAACAGTAGTGTAACTTAATTTGTTACAAGGTACTTTCTTCTAAATCAGTTGCACTTGTAGATGTACCTCTTTATTAATCATGTTTAAAAAAAGGCAAGGCAAAAATGAGTTTGCAAATTAACCTGCATAGGATTTACATCAGAAACCATTACTGTTCTGCGGTCAAATCCAGTTGTGTTTTCTTGATGCAGCAAATAAGCTGTGTAACTTCTAAATAATCTAGACTAGATAAGCTTTCTGAGGAACTAATTTATTTTGTTTCCCTATTACTTAGCTGCTGGTTTATTTTCTGTCATCCCTTATTGCTGTATGTCTGAGTGGTATAATCTGTTTTAGCACAGGACCTGAAGTCCTTTCCAAATAAAACTGATTTTTTAAATAATGATAATTAATATGTTAAGAGTAAATAAATAAGAAGCTAGTTAAAAACTTGTCAGTTAATGTTTTACCAAGATTTTAGTAATCGTTCTATAGAGTTCAACTGCTTGCATACTTTATTGAACCACAAAGCTTTTCAGATATATGGAGCTCCATGTTTGTATTGTGTGAGTTGATGTAATTAGCTGAACATTACTTTGTTTCTGTATTTCAAACATAATAATAGATCTCATAGTGGGAATTGTAGTTGTAATAAGGCTTGCACGTGATGAGAAACAAAAAGGAGTGCATCAGTAAGTAGGTTTTGATTTTAGGAATTTGCTGTAGGACTGTGAGTCTGCAGATAATTGAAATATAGAAAGGTCTTCCAGAATAATTAAAAGGAAATTATAAAGTAGATATATGGCTTATGGCTATAAAAAGGAAATATGACAGATATATGAGGAAATATATATGAATTGCAAATTAGGTTAGATAAGTAGACATAAAATATTTATAACAAGTACTGAAATGTAGAAATATAAATGATTGTTCGATGTATGTTGTTATTATGGTGGGTGTATACCTAGTGCCTTCAGAGACTGAACAGGAATTTCAGTAAGACTGGGAAAGATCTGGGATTTACCATGTTTAGTTGGTGGATTGCCATTCAGGACAGGTGGAGTTTGGAAACTGAAGTGACACAAGATGAAGGGAAGCTCTTAATCAATTTAAAGTGGCTTACACAACCAAGTTAAGTGACCACAGTAAAACTGTATTTGATATTGCAGTAAAATGTTAAACCTTTAAGTAGATATGCCAGAATCTCAGTACCCTGAACACTGAATGAACCATTTTTTTTTTTATCATCATCTGTCAGTAACAAAAATGCATTACACATATAGAATTTCTGTGTTTCCTCGGTAATGACTGCATTAATATGTACCTCAAAATATGCTGAATGAAAAAGGTTTCTGATAAGCTTATTTAGATCTCAGGGAAGCACTTAAGATCCAGACATGTCTGTATGAGAGCTCTGATTGAAAGATAATATTGTTGCAGGAGTCTAACCTTGGCAACAGAGCAACCTGTCAGAGCATTACTCTGGAGGTACAACTATAGAGCTGATTACAAGCATACATGTGGAGCTCCAAGCTGCCTCTGAACTGGAAGTTTTATAGGTAGGCTAAAAGTGGTGAGACTAAATAAATAAATCTCTTGTCCAGGACATTGTACAGCTAGATTGATATCTTCCAGTTAAGGGTAGAATGCATCCAGCCAGTTCAGATTACACACAGCATGTACTTACATCGGCCTGCAGGTGACTATGTAGATTGTTGGAGGACTACATTGACCTAAGCATAACAGTTTATATGCAAAAGAAAGATTTTGAGTTTTGGCACTTGAACAAAAACATGCCAAGGAGCAGAATGATTGGTCTCAGGAATGCATGTAAAGAGAAAGAAGCCTTGATAAAAGAAGTTTTTTTCTGAAAAGGGAATAGACCCAAAAGCAGATAAGTGAGACAAACATGCAAGCAGTTTTGCCAGCACAGGGAAACGTGTTCAATTTCTTACAGCCATTCTACTGACAAATCCTCTACAAGGCTGTTCTGTAGAGAGAGACATAGAAGGAGCCAACATATAGTCAGGCAGGAGAAAGGAGAAGAAAGCAAAAAACCTTGCAAAATGAGACACTCTTGATTTTTAGGGAGGGGAAAATCATCCCCTACCTAGAGAGTCAACCTTTCCATAACCTGTGCTTTCTGAATGCCTCTCTTTCCATATTCAACTTTTTTTTCCCCATTTTTTCATGATAACATCATTTGTAAGAGATGACAGATTTTAATCCTTCCCTCTCCTTCTGGGCTGTAATGTATTTAATTCTTTTAAATAAAGTGTATGTTTTTGAGCTGATTTTATACTTTTCTGAGCTGTTCCTTTGCAGAACACAGCCAGCAGCCTCCCAAAGTTAGTGAGGAGACTATTTGCTTTGTTCTGATAGAAGGAAGTAGTGATCCAGAGACTGATCCCAACTTCCATATTGAATCTGGTTTTCAGGTTCAAGCTTTGACACCAAGGTTAAGTTATTGGATATTGGTGACTGTAAGAATTAGTATTTTGGGGAAAAACTGCCAATATCTGCATCATATTCCCAATCATATTGCACATTCCCTGTTGAAGGGCTGTGCAGAGTCCACAGCTGCAATTTAAAGTAGACCTAGTTTTGAAGGCTCTGAATTGCGTGATACCTGGCAAATCCACATGGCCTGTGTAATAGTCAAAGCCTAGTGGAAAACTGGCCTATTATTAGTAAGCTGAGGTAAGTCTTAAATCGAACCAAACAAGCTTGTTTGGAAAACACACCCTAAACTTTCAGAAGGTTTTGATGCAGGAACTGGATATAAACTGCGTTCAGATTTTGTAGTAAAATTCTAACTCTTAAAACCTGAGCTAAGCCTGACACTCACATGCCCTCGGGCTTTGATAGTTTTGAAAATGCACATTTAAATTACAGCTGTCAGACTCATCTCTATTTTTAAGGTATAGCTACTCACAGGAGGGAAAGGTGAATCATAAAGCAGCTCCATCATTCCTATTTTCTTTTTTTGCCTTGGAGTACTTTCTTATGATTTATTTCTGCCTGGAAACAAAATTCTATTGTTGGAGGTAAGGGTCAGGCTGCTCTATAGGATTTCAGTTCAATGAAAAGAGTATTTGGCTCCAAATACTCATCTATAATGATGATACTACAGGCCAAAAATATCTTGCTTCATCCTGGAACAGTATTCTCATTAGATGCTAGAAGATGAGATCATTCAGATTTCCATTTGTAAAGCCTTCAGGATAGGAGGAATACTATTACATTTTTAGGAAATATTGCAGGCATCTGACTCTTCCCAAATAATGTACAGATGTACCTCTTACTGTGAGCCCTGTAATACATGTCAGACCTGTACTTTGTTTTCTCTGAATCCTATCTGAAACCACTGCAAAGTGGCTTTTTAAATTTTTATCTAATCATAAGCCATTTTTTTTTACCCAGCTTTCAATACAAGCTAATATATTTAGTAGCTGCGATTTGCACAGTGAGAATATACAAGAATATGTCATGACATGCATCATACTTTCAAAATTTATGTGACTGAACAAGATCTTGACTCTAAATTTAGGTAGAAAGTAACAGAAAGAATAAATATAAAAATGCTCACAAGGAGGTACTCTTTCAGTCTGTGGCAGTCACAGTTTGAAACAAAACTCTACTCAGAAGGAAAGCTGGCAGATTTCCACCAGTAACATCTTGGACTTCACTGTTATCTGTAAATCTATTTTTAAAGTAGGTATGTAGTCAAAGCTGTGAAAAACATAGATTCAAATCATTTTCAGTCTCCATTACATTTCAAAGCTTATTCACAGCAGACTCCTATAAGCTAGGAATAATTTCACCCACAGGAAACAACTCCAGAAAAAAAATTATATCACCCACAAAAATATGGCCTACAGCCTTCAGCCTACATTGTGAATTTAAACTCCTACCCTTATTGTGGCTAATGATGAGTTTACATTTCACAGTGTCTGACAGCATTAAATTCAGCACACCGAGACACAAACATAAGAAGTCATCATTTTTGCACTAGAAATATATCATCAATGTATATAAGCTTTTGTATTTGAATTAAAAGTATATAACAGTGTGGCTTTGCTCAAGGTTCAGAAGGTAAAGGAGTGTGTATGTGTGTATGCAGATTGAAAAGTATAGATAGAACAGTATAAGAATTCAGATGGGGTAATGTAAATTCCAGAAGGAAGGGTGGCAAAAATCAACATATATTCTATAAAGAAATGAAATTATATGGGGTACGCATCATCTCATGAAGAGAGAATGAAGCAAAGAGCGGTCAGTATCCATGCAGAAATTGATTCATCTGAAGAATGTATAACTGCTCTAAGATTCAAAATGCAAATTGATTTATACTTCATGAGCACTGATGAAAGGGCAAAGAACCTATGTGGTAATGTTGACTACCAAACAAAATTATCATACAGATGAAGCTTTTTATAAACAAAAAGAATCATCTAATGCACAGGTCCTAGTGACAGAATTTTGGAATGTTTGGGCACCTCTTGTTTCTTATAACTATAGAGACAGATATCTGTTAGGAAAAAAAGATCAAGACACAGTCTATACAAGATTTATAGATTATAAGCATGACACAGTGTTGAAAAACTAACATAAGGAGTGTTGCTGATCAGTGGGAAGGAACTGAGAATATGAAGGTGGAAGGAAATCTGAACGGGTAACCACCATGTAATGAGAATACCTCCTGTTTGAAAGTTCCAGGGAAACACGACGGCAAAACAAAATAAAATTGACTTCCAGAGGTCAATTTAAAAAATTCAGAGAATTCATAAGTAAGATCCACAGAAAAAGATCCTCAGAAAAAGAGTTGGGACAGATTTTGTATCACAAGCTGAAGAGCATCATGTGATGCAAGAAAGTCAAATATGAAGCTAGAATGTGTAAACAGGAGTAGAGCCTGCAGATCTCTGGATCTATTCGACACTGGCAAGGGCATCTCCGAAGTGCTTAATCCAGTTTGGTGTACCGTTGCTCAGTAAATGACTGAATAGGATCCAGAGCCATGAGATTGATTAGCTGTCCAGGAGCATGATCTCTGAGAGAAGAGAGAAAAAGATGGTGCTTGAAGAAAAAAATATCAAAAGGACTATGGTATCCGTCTTGAGGCCTTGAAAAATAGCCTCTTGGAAAACAAGGGATGCTTTCTATCAGTTTTTAAAAAAATAATAGAAAAAAGACAAATAAAAAAACAATACTTTTTTCTGGGAAAATAATGAAAGACTGAAATAATTTGGCTGTAGAGAATGTAGAATTTCCTTCATTTTCATCTACAGAATAAATTATATCAACATCTTTTGAAGATCACAGGTTGATCCTGATTTGGTTTTGAACTTAACGATCACAGCAAAGAATAAGCCTTAGAGAGGATCAGATATTTTCTTTTTATCTCTAGTCACAAGCTAACTAATGTAAACACAGTAAGATTTGCTCTTTCTAACCTTAAGAGTAATGTCCTACTCTTTGCAGCTGCCAATGTGATAGACAGGCACACTTCTAAGTTTCTTCTTCAAAATAAGTCTTCTCTGTATTAGTTTTATCGTAAATGTCACATATAGCTGTTTTATTCACATATAATTGTTTATTATTTTAAATATTTCTAAATGTTTTGTAGTATTTATTATTGCATTTTAATACTTTATGGGTAGCTAACATTTTGGGCTCTTAAACTTCTATTTATCAGAACAATCAGTCACTGAAGGAACCCTACCTCACACTTGAATTTATAGAAAAAAATATAAAAAATTTCTTTCCATTAAAAAAAAAGCATATTTTTGTGGGAGAATCTTTAAAGTTGATAAATGTAATGTGCATATTATTTACTAAGAATTTATGGAAAATGTGAAATTAGTAGAATATATGAGGCTTTACGTTAAAACACTTAGCAAGACTAGATAGAGATTTCAGACAATTTAACAAAGTCAATCAGATTTTAGGAATGTCTAGAAGGTGCCAGTATAGCAATATACTGTTGTTGTTCTAGGTGCAACACCGATAGAAGAGTCAGAATTCTGGCAGAATTTTACACTAGAATAATTCTTACTAACATGGTAGATACAGCCCTTTTCATTGTAGTTTTATTTATATTCCTTAAGGGATTCTTAGCTATAATACAGTGTTTAGTATGAAAAAACAGGTAGGTAGCATGAAGAAAAAGAAAAAAAAGAGCTCAGTATATGTGTTTGCATCTAGCTCTCCTCCATTTGTATCTCTAAGTAACCACTCATAAAACCTATTGATTACAAAACCCTCATTTTGACTTTTACATAAAAGTATTTTTGTTCAAGCTAAGGGTAAACTTATTTTTTTCTCTTTTACAAAGTGAGAGAAAGCAATAGCAAATAATTTTATTCCCGTCTTAAGATTTTCCTTTTCATTAAACAGAGGAACACTGAAGTCTCTCCATAAATCCTGAGCAAGTCTTAGTACAATGGGACATTATGACAGGTGGAGTCTACCTGTGCTGTAGAGGGAAGGGCATGCGTTCCCAACCAAGGTCCAGCAAGTAGTGTTTGTACAGCCATAGAACCATCACCTACTTTCTTGGCTTTCTCTGCTGCCTTTTAGCATGTGCTTTCACAGACAGGCAAGTAATTTGTCAGCTCTAGTTTGCCCTTCACATATGCTTAACATCTTTGTTCTGGCTTGTTCCACTGAAGTTCTTCAAAATTCTCATCCCTTCCACATGGCTGCTGACCAGTCACATGTTGACCATTTCTGTCACCCAGTGACTGGTCAACAGCTTTATTTCTTTACCTCATGAATATTTGGTTCTTGGGAGACCTGTCATTAAGATGGACAGAAGTGTTTCAGATAGAGTAGAACTACATTATGTACTACCTACAACTCCTATCCAAAATTCTTCCATCTACCAGCCAAACCAGTTTTCCCCAGCAGGGACATCTCCAGGGGGCAGCCTCCTTTTTCTGAGGTCTGATCATCAGTCAAGAATCTCAAGGTAAGCCTAAATGGTATATTGTATGTGGATCCAAACAAGTTTTCCCCTTACTTGAAATCCAACTAGACACAATCTAACATCAATAGTCTTGAAACTGCTAACTCATTGGTGTAGACCCTAGCCTGATTGATTTGCTTTGACTCTCAGCAGCTATGTGATACTGTGTTTATGCCTGGTCATATGTTCCTGGCTTAGAAACATATTCTCCACAGACCTTTCTCCTTCTTCGTCCTCTGTTGCAAACAGTCGCTGAAGCTTTTCAAATGGGTTTCCCAGATCAGAGAGAGCATCCTTCTTGGAGAATCCCTCTCAATTTCTTCAGACCTCAGCTAGTCTTTTTCTTTAAGGAATTAATTTATTTCTTCCTTTTAACTCTTTCTTAAACTTTAATTTCTAAATTTGGGTGTCACCTGGTTATTTAGGCTCAGATAAATTGAACACAACAGGGACAGTAATTTTATAGTTATAGGGCTGATCTAATGGCCCATACAGCCTAGCCTCTCTAAATGTATGAATATTACCAGGCTCAGACAAGAACCTAAGAGCAGAACTCAGAACAGTTCCACTGCAGAAATGACTTCCCAGTTTTGAACCACCTGTGAACAAGCTGCTTTTCTCTTCTATTTAATTGTTTGAATTTCAGTAAATAATTTGTGATGGTGATTTGATCATGATTATTACAAGTAGTAAGTGGCAAATCCTATGACCAGGACTAGAGGGGTCCTGCCTCCAGCCTGGTGTAGGAAAGGAACAAGCATGTTTACTGGACTGTGTGGATCAGATGGCCGGGCACGCCAGACCCACAGGAGTATAAGGCTCTGGTAGACACCGGTGCACAGTGTCACCTAATGCCATCAAGCTATACGGGGCAGAACCCATCCATATATCGGGAGCAGCAGACAGATCCCAACAGGCTGAAATAAGCCTGAAGGGGAAGTGACCGGCCCAGAGGCTCCATGCGCCCTTGGCATAGACTAGCTCAGGAGAGGGTACTTCAGGGACCCAGAAAGGGTACTGGTGGGCTTTTGGTATAGCTGCCTTGGAGACAGCTGCCTGTCTATCCTGCCCCATCTCTCAGAGGACCTTTCTGTTGTGGGGCTGCTGAAGGCTGAAGAGCAGCAGGTGCTGATTGCTATGACAATGGTGCACGGGCAGCAATATTGCACCAGTCGAGACTCCCCGATGCCCGTCCATAAGCTGCTTCACCAACTGTAAAGCCAAGGAGCAATCAGCAGGACCCCCTACCCTTTAATAGCTCCATATGGCCAGTGCAAAAGTCTAATAGAGGGTGGAGACTAACAGTAGACTATCGGAGTTAATCCATGACAGCTTGATACATTTCTAAAAGTCATTCTCATTAGTTTCATTGACTGTATTTTCTAATTTTTTTTTCAAAAAGTATTAAATATTTATTTTTTTTTACATAATTATTATTTTGTACTGTACAATTGTGCATAACACAGTGTGCAATTAATATATATTTTTTCTTTGAGTCATCTCCTGTCAGGTCTTATTAACTAGTTTTGTTGTACTTGAACTGAGGTACATAATTTTGGGATATTCCATTCCAAACTTAGGAGTTCAGTACTACTCCAGGAATGCTGGCTTTTTGGTTCCTGTTTGAATAAATACTGTCACAATCAAGTACATTGGTCCAAACTATATGCTTTGATGAGGTGGGCACTCCTAGGTATGATACTGAGCACAGTTAATGCCAAACTGCAGTGTTTTGAAACAAAGAGCAATGCTACAAAACATTGTCGTTCCACAGGATTAATTCACAAAATGACATTAGGACTGTATGAATGGAAGAGTGGCTGGTTTGGACATTGCTTGGCAAATTAAAGCATCCACGGTTAATTATGCTGACATTATAAAATAACACTCTACAGCTACCCTTTCCTCTTACTGGAAAGAAAATGAAAATAATTTGGTTTTGGCCGTGAAAAGGGACCATTCTCTTGTCCTTTATATCCTTCTGTGTACAGTTTTTCTTTGTATAGTGTATTTCCTATACTTCTGTTTTAGAAGTTAGTTTCTTTTGATATGTATTTTCAACTTTGCTTTTAAGTAAGATTCTGTAAAATTAGGGAAAGATGAGAAAGCTGCATGAATAAGCACACACCACTGCAAGAAAGGATAGGACGAATGAGCTCAGAAAGGTAAAGCAACCAGAGACCTCTCCTTTCATTAATCATCATGCTGTAGTTGTTAGCCCAAACTAAAACCTACGTGTCAGTGTTTCCTTATGGTATGTGTTCCATTCATAGATAAACTGAATTGAATATGCATACCATGAATTTTAATGTTTTGATATATTAAGAACACTTTTATTGATCCTGTCAACACTAATGTCAGTAATGGGTACCTTGAGTTATGTTCATCTAGCTGTTCTGACTTAGAAAGTATTAGAATTCAGTTTTATGGTAACTGTTCTTTACCAAATATCTTGGTTTTCATTGAAGCTGTTAGTAGGTTTGTAAAACATTTGAAATGTACTTTGTGAACATGCTAGAAAAAGACTGTTAGTGCATAGATGTAAGCAGACATATACAGAAATAATCCACATACAAATGCCTTTCAGTTCTTTCAGTCAGCCTTAGTCCTTTACAAATGCTGAAATGTATTTGAAATGTATATTTTTTGTCTCAAATGGAGACTTTGCCCTTAAGTCACTGTCACCATCATTCTAAACCAGTCTGATACATAAAGTGTGATAGACGTGACAGCAAGTGCTGCAGGTTACACCACTTGCAGTGTAACTAGGTATCGTTCTTTTTCATGTCCTTGTTCTGAATCGCTTTCTGCAAAGCTAGTATGTTATGGTGGTCAAAGGTCTAGGTACATCAGCACATAAAGCTTTCAAAGTACTTGGATATCACACTAAGACACAAGAGGTATCCAAGATCAACAGAGCAAAATACTGGCAGTGGCTGAATGCCAGATTAACTTGAAAAATTCCTTTCCCAATTTACGGTTGAAAGAATGAGGTGGGATTGGTAGTTACATCTGAACGTCTTTTCTCATGAAACATCAAAGGGAAATATTTTTTTTTCAAAATATTTCTTTTCATATCAGGCAAATTAGTTGTATGATTTTTACTATTTTTATCCTAACAGCATTACCAAATGATGGACTACTTGTTTAATCTGTTTTTACACTCTCAGCGTGGAGCAGAGAAAATGCATAGATAAAGCATATTGTGCAGCAAGAGTATTTATCAACAAGTTATTTCATGTTTTAGCTGTCAGGAATATTTTCAGGCTTTTTTATAGTTGTAGGATTTTTTCTTTTCACTGTCATTCTAGGCCTTGCCTGCCTGTTTTGTTTTTAGATTTAGGATAAAAGCGAAAGACCAAGCAGAGTTTCTGAATTTGAAATTTTAATGAAATTACTTTTTTTTTTTTTATCTTCTTGACAGCAAAACTAATAGTAACTCAATACAATTTCATTTTGGCAAAACATTATTTGAAAAATTAGTATAGCTACTAAAAGGAACTTTTAATACAAAACAAGGAAAGGAGCAGAGGGAATATCCTGCTGAAAGAAACCAGAATGTATTACTTGCAGTAGTAAGATGTCTGGAGGCCAGAGGGAGACTGAAGGACACGGAAGATTGATTCTAAAAGAAATTAATTCCTTTGGAAGGTTTAAGAATGTAAGAATAGAGGTCTTTCCAAGTCGGGTTCTCTTCAGTGAAAGATGAAATGCTGGACTGGTAAGCATCATGACAGTTTGTTAACTGGATAATATAAAGAAATACCACTTAGATATGGGCTGAAGAAAATGCAAATTAAGAAAGGCTTTCTTTTTTTTCGTCTCAACTTACCTCTGAACCTAGTGAGGTCTTTTGTTGATAGCTGGACATAGGAAATATAGTCTTCCTGTAATTTTAACTTAAAAATGGTAAAGCAAAAGAATTGATTTCATGACTATCAAATTGTATGATGTTCTGCTCCATAGACATGACAATCCTGGTGCCCAGTGTTCACTATTCTGTTCTGAAAGTGCCAAACATAGTGTAGTTTAAGAGGACATGAACAACAGGTTTCTCTGGCATCTGACCACACCAAATTTTCACGGGGGTAGTAAAGCCTGCTTTGATAATTTTAACCAGACATGCCTTGGTATGTAGCAAGGCAATGAAAATTGCTTAAACCTTAAAAGTGTTACGGTGAATTTATGATAGGTGTATTGCAACAGTGACAAGAGTGTGATTTTTGAGCCTCTCCTGACTCACAAACAGTAAAAGAGCAAAGACTAGACTAGGGTTATGCCACAAGACTCACAGCAGAGCTGGGCTGTTAACAAGGTTTGCCAGGTAATCTGAATTGTGGTTGTAACATGCGCCCTGATACTGCTCCTTGGTGACACAGAAGGGAGTGCTGAAACCAGCACTGATAAATTACTTTGTGACCAGCTCACTCCTGCCTTAAAAATGGAGTGGTAGACCCAGCAGTAAATTACTATCATAAACCCTCTTTCCACAGCCTCTGCAAGGCATGTGGAAACTCTCTTGTGGTTCTTGCCTGCAAAAGCATCTGAGTCTTTGGCAAAAGATGCATATTTCAGCCAACTTTAGCATATTTCAGTCTGCTTTAATATCTTGTCCTTTCCTGCAGATCTGCTGTCTTTCCTGTGATTAATACAGGTAACACATAGGCACACATTTGCTAATATGACCATTGGTGGTTTACGGTCATTGCAGTTAAGTGATTTGAAATACACCTGCTTCTATTTTGCTGCTAAATTAAAAGGCTTGCTTCACTGCTGTGCTGACTTGAAGATGAGAATATTAAGTGACAAAATTACTGTTGCACATTCCCTCTCACAGCTGCAGGATTTCCATTTAAAACTGCAGTAAAGACTTATCTAAGTTAAGTCATTTGCCCTTTTGCATTGCAGTAATGCCAGGTTTGAATGCGTTGTACTCATCTGTGTAATTTACTTCTAGAGAGAAAACCAGAATGTTAATAAAGAGCAGGAATAAAAAGGCAGTCATAATAGGCGATAATCAAGATAACTAGTGGTAATATCAAACAGAAACTTTTTAACAATCTTGTAAGGAACTGATATTATAGCTTCATTTTATTTCTCAAATCTGGAAAAAAGAATTATGAATTTCAATAATTGGAGATACTAACATTTTTGTTTCATTTTGGTCTAATAGGCACCAAAATGCATTGTATAAACTTACCTCCATTTCAGGACTGTAAAAATGCATGTCAGGTTTATTCTCACATTTTCACTTTTTTATGAATTCAAAAGTATTTGAAGGCATTTTTACAGTGGCTTTTTAAATACATGCTATATACTTGCATATGATGGACTTTTTATATGTGTATTAGTGCCCTCTGCAGGGTGCACAAATGCACTTATCTAAATATTTGTTTATAATTTATCAATGGCATGGTAATTCCTATGTAGTAAAAATGCTACAGTAGAGCTATTTCAAAAATCTGGGTTATAGTCCTGCTGTTTTGTGGCTTCCTTTTGCGTAAATAAAACAATTCACTAAATTGTAAGAATGCAGTAGTAATTGCCACATAATCATAAAAAAAAAATCAGTATGTTGCGGTAATGGCAAAGTAGAGAACAAAAATAAATGCACATTTATATATGGCATAAAGAACTGGCCACTGAAATCCATATAAAGCACCCTATGTATTGGTTTTAATGCTCAGGGTAACTTAGAGGACTGCTGGTATAATTAAAGTGAGATTTCCTAACAACCTTTCCCAGTTTAGATAAAATTCAGATGTGTCAACTGCTGACCAGATGTTGAAGGGAAAAACTTCAAGGTGCTTAGGTTGTGTGCATTGTTGCTCTAGTCTCAGTCATGTAACAGTAGTTAACTAACCTCCAGAGATGCCATCTTCTCTTTTTTGCATGTAAATTAAATATAAATAATCTGTACCTCTAATTTAGGCAACTAATGAGATGTCTAGACTTAATGGAGAAACTTTTGTTAAGTTCCTCTGAGATTTTGACTTTTCAAAATCAAACCATTTGTTTATGGAATATTTTAAGCAAAGGGCAAATGTGCTTTGCTTTTATCAAAAGCTAATCATTAATTCTTTTGTTTTAGAGCTTTTTGAAGCAAATTAGACAGACATTCCTGGCATTTTGTAGGTAGGCAGCAGTACATTATAATTTTTTTAGAAAACCTCAAAATAGGAAATTATTACTGGTTGTTCTTGAAACTAGGTGAAAAATAATTTTCTTATTCTCACTTTTTGTACTGAATACTACAGAAAAAAAATATAATCTGGGGGAGGGGAGGTAATGTGAGAATGAGAAAATTGTTTCTCACCTAGTTTCTAGTGCTTTTAGTAAAAATCAAGATAAAATAATAAGATAATTTAATTAGCCTTGAAGTTAAACCCTTCATTTTGTAGTCAGGCTGTCCGAGTTAATGTCCCATTCTTTTACACCCCAGGTGAGTCCCCTGGCCATAAAGCTATTGACTGTTGTTTGATAGTCCTCTTATTCATTGAATCATTCAATTTTCATCAAGGAAACAGCAATTCTGCTTTGTAACTGATAAACTATTCATTAGAGCATAAGCCTGGGTGTTCCAAATCCTAGGGTTATCTTCTACAACAAAGTGAAAATACAGTATTTTTTATCTATTGAATACAAAAATATTCCTTTTTTTTTTTTTTTTTAATGTATACAAGGAAAACTTTTGCTCTGTGTTCCACTCTTGGGAACCCTGAATCATTTATACCATTCCACCAGGGAGAGCAGGAATGGGTAATAATATAGCAGGGGTCTGCTAAAGGCCACCCAACCAGGAAGGCCACGTGGATGAAGCCCTCTATAGACAGATATGAGCTGCTTCACATTCACAAGCCCTGGTCCTCATGGGGGACTTCAACCACCCTGGAGTCTGCTGAAGGCACAACACAGTAGGGCATAGGCAATCCAGAAGGTTCTTGGAATGCATTGTTCATAACTTCCCTCTCCAAAAAGGAGAGGTGCCATGCTGGACTTTGTTCTAACCACCAAGGAGGGGCTGGTGGGGAATGTGAAGCCTAAGGGCAGCCTTGGCTGCTGTGACCACAAAATAGTGAAGTCCAAGATTCTTAAGGCAATGAGGGCACACAGAAAGCTCACTAGCCTGGACTTCAAGAGAGCAGACTTGTCCTCTGCAGGGATCTGCTTGTCAGAGTACCATGGGATAAAGCCCTGGAGGGAAGAGTGGCCCAATAAAGCTGGTTAATATTCAAGGATCACCTCCAAGCTCAGCAGCAATGCTTCCCAACAGAGATGAAGTTGGGCAAAAATGCAGGAATCCTGCATGGATGAGCAAGGAACTCTTAGACAAACTGAAACGCAAAGAGGAAGCCTGCAGACGGTAGAAGCAAAGACAGATAGCCTGGGAGGAATACAGAGAAACTGTCCAAGCAGCCAGGGACCAAATTAGGAAAGTTAAAGCCCTGATAGAATTAAATCTGTCCAGGGACATCAAGGGCAACAAGAAAAGCTTCTATAGGTACATCAGTGATAAAAGGAAGACTAAGAAAAACATGGGCCCTCTCTGGAAGGAAATGGGAGACCTGGTTACCCAGGCCATGGAAGAGGCTGAGGTAGTACCTGACTATTTTGCCTCGGTCTTCACCAGCAACTGCTTCAGCTGCACTGCACAAGTTGCAGAAGACAAAGGCAGTGACTGGGGGGATGAAGAACTGCCCACTGTAGGAGATCAGGTTGAACACCATCTAAGGAACCTGAAGGTGCACAAGTCCATGGGACCTGATAAAATGCTTCCACAAGACCTGAGGGAACTGGCGGATGAAGTGGCTAAGCCACTATCCACCATATTTGAGAATTAGTGGCAATTCAGTGAAGTTCCTATCAACCAGAAAAGGGGAAACATGACCCCCATTTTTTAAAAACAAGAAAATAAAGGAATACTGGGGTGCTACAGGCCTGTCAGTCTTGCCTTGGTGCCCAGCAGGATCATGAAGCAGATCCTCCTGGAAACTGTGTTAAGGCACATGGAAAATAAGGAGGTGATTGGTGACATTCAACATGGCTTCACTAAGGGTAAGTTGTTCCTGAAAAATTTAGTGGCCTTCTACGATGGGGTTATGGTGTTCACAGATCAGTGAAGAGTGAGTGACATCATCTACCTGGACTTGCGCAAAGTATTTGACACTGTCCTGCATAACATCCTTATCTCTAAACTGGAGAGATGGATTTGACAGGTAGACCACCTGGTGGATAAGGAATTGGCTGGATGGTCACACTCAAAGAGTTGTGGTCAACAGCTCAATGTCCAAACAGAGACTGGTGATGAATGCCATTCCTCAGGGGTCCATACTGGAACCAGTGCTGGTTAACATCTTTGTCAGCACCATGGACAGTAGGATCAAGCACACCCTCAGCAAGTTTCCTGATGACACCAAGCTGTGTAGTGTGCTCAGCATGCTGGAGGGAAGTGATGCCATCCAGAGGGACCTTCACAAGCTTGAGAGGTGAGCCCCAGTGAACCTCATGAAGCTGAAAAAGGCCAAGTGCAAGGTCCTCCACCTGGCCTGGGGCAGACCACAGTATCAACACAGGCTGGGTGGAGAATGGAATGGGAGCAGCCCTGAGGAAGACTTGGAGGTGCTGGTGGATGAAAAGCTCAACATGGCCCAACAATGTGTGCTTGTAGCCCAGAAAGCCAACTGTATCCTGGTCTAGATTTAGATTAGATATTAGGAAGAAATTCTTTACTGTGCGGGTGGTGAAGCACTGGAACATGTTGCCCAGAGCAGCTGTGGGTGCCCCATCCCTGGCAGTGCCCAAGGCCAGGCTGGATGGGGCTTTGAGCAGCCTGATCGAGTGGAAGGTGTCCCTGCCCATGGCAGGGGGATTTGAACTAGATGATCTTTAAGATCCCTTCCAATCCAAAAAAACATTCTATGATTCTATGATTTTAAGAAAAATGTAAACCTGGCCATCAGATATAGATAAATATGTATGTATAGGGGAAAAAAATAAATCAGTTTTTAGTTTTTAGTAATTTACTGTGAAATTTAAATGTAAGTTTTAAATCTATTCATATATCTACCTTTTATAACTTTTCAAGGAGACTGTATCAATTCAAGCAGAAAATAGTTCTAGTTAATCATTTTTATTATTACGTGTATCTCCATCTGTCATATATCATAGTGGAAAGAAGTAAAATATATCATGAAAATTATTATTTTTAAAAACTTGTTCTTTGTAAACCCCTTATATATTTTCTAATTTCAATTATGTTTTGAAGAAATATTCAATTTTAATGTGAATTCTCAGCAGTTTCATTTAAATAGATGGACTTTTTTCATCCTAAAAGTAGCATTTAGAATAGCCATTTCCAATTACTAATTGAATTATGTTACTACTGTGTGCAATCCAAGCTTTATGCAAATAGATTCCATTTTGCAGCAGAGGAAACCAAGTGGTGGCCAAACATAGATTTTGGATGTGAACCTTCAAACAAGTATGTGGGTGAGCAACTGAATAGGTGTAATCCAGCTTCATTTGCATTGCAAGACAAGAGGTGTCTTAACTGCTCACCATTAGGAAGCAATGTTTCAAATGTTTGTACTCAATAGATTTTAAGATTACATTTAAGAAGATAAATACTGGCTCTAGCAATTTTGCAAGTATTTCCTTGAGTTGTGATTTGCTTTGATCAAAATTTATCACGTTGAAGATGCTGAATTTTAATCTATTGGGGAACTCATTCTTCTCATCTAAATGAAGGGCTCAGTAGGATTCTTGCTTTAGTAAGGTTGCCATACAGAAAATATGCATCAAACATTAGTCATGTTCAAGTGCCTTGAGTAATGAATCTAAATCATTCATTTTAGAATTTACATTTTAATAACAGCTTACGTCTGAAGACTTTGATGCTCATGCTTAAGTTTACAAGTGAACAGCTGCATCTAGTCAGGCCATACAACAGCTTCCTACCTATAATATATCTCCAACATGGCCACATCAGCATCATACCTGAAACTTTCACTATTTAATATTCATCAGTTCTGCTGTTGAGGGATTCCACAAGACTGAAATCCTAGAAATCATGCCAATCACATCTTCATAGAATAACATACTTACTTTTACTTTAGTTAAGTACACCTCCATAGCAAAAATCAGGTTGCACCATGCTTTTTTAATAGAAGTACCCAGCTAAATTACATTTCAAGACATTTATTAAAATTGCAAGTCTTGAAGAGCTGCACAATCAATATGTTGTCCAGAAGCTTCATTCTGACTCCTTTAGGTTTCTAATCTGACTCCTTTAGGTTTCTAATCAGCCCAAGATAAATCATAATAAATGGACTTTAAAAAAAAAACAAAAACAAAACAACAAGAATTTTCCACGATTTTTTCATGATCATAGATCTGCCTAGTTGAGTATTTCTGTTTTTTTCAGTCTGGCAGTGATCAGCTCTTCAAAGGTCCTAGTGTTGAACAACAGCTATCTAATCTCACAAAATTTTTAAATTTTAGCTATGTACACATGGTAAAGGAATTAAGAATTTAGTTATTTTATTGCAATTAAACTTTTTGAACATAAAGTCTGTGTTTTGAAGGCCTCTTCAATGGTAAAGGAATCGTGATTAAATATTTCCCTGTGAAACCTGTGGATGCTTTAACTTAAATAATGAGTTTGCAACAAGTAAAATTGCAAGCTTCAAAAATTATAAACATGTTACAAACTTCTTTAAACTCAAACTCAGAGGAGAAACCGGCATTACATTCTAATACATGCATAATCTCAGTAATTCATCATATTGCTACTTGACGTTTCTGAAAAACCTAGACAAAGATCAAGGCAGTAAGATTCAGCTTGTCTGGGATATTGCAATGCCATATAGTATGTGCACATCAAAATACTACACAACTCCACTGGCAGTACATTTGAGGTGATTTGCTTACAAGAATGATGTGAAGGAGTGGGATAATGCTAATATATGGCTTATTATTCACAGCAAAATAATTTATTAGCTTTTGGATCTTAAATTATCAACCCCTTCAGCTGGCATTCTTTTCACAAAAAGTAATAATAATAATAATAAAAAAAAAATAGCTCCACTAGTCAATATGATCAGGTGCTGGTCTGTTCATGCTAGTCAGTTATTAAGTCACTGAAAGGTACCAGGGGTGTTGTGTGGGCTAACTTATAAATCATGAAAGGATTATTTCCTGGTTAAATAAATGACAAGATTTCCTCAGCATACACATACATAAGCAAATATGGCACAAAATACCAGCATTGTACTTCCATTGTATTTATGAAACTTGTCACTTCCCAAAGGTTGAATTTAAGGAACATGCGAATTGAGCAAAAATTAGTAGTTTACACTGGTTTCTCTGAATTCTAAATATTCTCTTACAGCAGGAACATGTGACTAGTTCTTCTTGTAGTGAGAGGCTCACTTTTATTTGCTCTGTGTCAAAAAAATATGTTTTGTTAATCTGCTATGCATGAGGAGGTTTCTCTGTAAATACAGAATTGGATTTTTGGCCTTTTTGCCAGACTTGTGCAATTTAGTGAGTTTTCTCCATCAGCCTCTGTAGGAACTGGCATTCTTTGACCAGTAGTTTGCCTCCGCAGATGCTGCTTTCTTAGTGAAGTCTTTACTTAACTCATTCTCTTCTACTGGAAGCTGGAGGTGGGAGTAATTTTATTCAGTTACACTTACAGTTTTGATTTTACATCCTTTGTACATACTCTGTGCCCTTGCTATTTTATTTCCTGTGAAAGGTTCTCTTTTCACAGTTATCCATTCTAACTCATATTCCTCTGAATTCAGTTCCCCAACTACTTACTTTTGAGCTGAACTTGAAAGGACTTGAAGGTTCAAGTCTTTTCTTTTTATTCTTTTTTTTGTATTCATTCATCTCTCTCTAGAATTTCACATATCTCAAGGTAGGCTTTGGTTATGATTCTGTAAGTCAGGGAATACAATTAATAGGTCCTTGTCTTATTTCTGCTAAAAAAATAGAAGTGTTTTAATATTGTAAATTATTAAATACCTAAAGTATATTTCTTTCATTAAAACAAATCATGGTATTCACTTTGAATCCTGATTTATATTGATACATTTATTATTCATAGAAAGGTATGTTTGTAGCACCGTTTCCTAAGCAATACTGAACTACATGCGCTAACTTCCCAGCAAAGCACTACAGATTTACATATAGTAAATTAAGAGATAAAAAATACCTTCCTACATTTTTTTTTCTGTTCTGCATTTTTAAGTACTGCTGATCTATGTCTTTTATTTGCTGTACAATTCCTTTCCATTTTTCTTGATCCTGCAGTTTAACTCATGGAAACACATCAGTAAATTCTGTATGGCTGATCTTTTTCTCCTTTCTTACTAAAAAAAAAGGTAATTGTAAGTACTTGCTTTTCTTCCAGTATAAAATACAAGGAATTAGAAATATTCTTGAATTTGCTGATAGCATACTTTTTGAGGATAAAACATTTACCACAAGAACTGTTATACTTCTACTTTTGAGGCCACATGAGAAGAAAAAAACATGTGAAATTATATCTTCAAATAGCAAAAGGATCATGTTTGGTTTGTTTTGAGTTTTAATTGTATTTTATTTAGTTATATCAGTTTATCCTTAGTTCTACCTGTCTGGATTTTAAGTCTGTTTGGACAAACTTGGTCTTTGTTTCCAAATTTCTATTTTGCCATGGAAGCAATGCCTTCTTGTCTTTTAAATAAATGCTGCTGAAAGGGAAGAAATCCTAATTTTGGTTTAGAACCAGTTGCCATTTATGTTTTGACATCAGTCTTTGCCTAATATTATCTTTCACACTTCTGATTGATTTAGTGTCTGACCCATACTATCGTGTTGTTTTATACCTATTGCATTAATTCTGCTTTTTCAAACATTACAGCTGTGATCTTCTCATAAGTAAAGACTGGCAATACTGGATCCTGCTGTTATTTACACCTTTGTAGTGCATTGCCACCTTCAAAAATAAAAAAAAAAGCCCTTGGCCTTGAAAGTATTTAATTTCGCTGATGAAAAAGATAAATGGGATCTTGAAGGACACACTTTGAGTTCTGATATTCAGTTCCCATAGATGACAATAAGCCTGGCTATACAGACATGTTCTTCCTGTCTCTTAAAGGTAGCAGAATTGCAAGGCAATGTCAGGTTTAAAAAGCAGCTCCTGCATAGCACCTCTGTGAATACTTTTAGGTAAAATGATATACTGGTTTTTTCCCTCCTGTGGTTCTCCATAACACTTAAAGAAGTTTTGTTACAGAAAGTGGATTTCGTTGTTTTCTTGTGAGATCTTAAACATAGCAGTTGTAATGAAATTCTTTTCAGTATGTTTTGCCAAGATATTTGTAAAGCTTATAAATCTCTAGAGATAAAAAACTATGACTTCATTTCATTACTCTGAGAAAGTCCCTCTTTAGATACTCCATACCTGTACAGTATTTTACAATTAAGATTTTTTTATTTTTCCTGGTGCATAGCTCTTTGGATTTTTTTTAATGAAAATAGAGTTAAGAAAATTACTAACAATGACAATTTTCTGACAGTAATTTAGTTTAACACTTATGTAGATATTTTTTTTGGCTTCTTGCTCAGGACATTTTCTCTTTAAAAATGTAAAATGTTACTATCAATTAAGCATCGAATAACTTAATTCTGCTTTAAAATCCTGGTAAGATCAGTTTGATAAATATTACTGGTTAACCGCAAAAATGTCTAAATATGTTTCTCCATTAACAGCCAAATTTTCTGAAAATATTTGTTGAATATTTACATAAAATATAATTGAAAATACTTCACTGTATTTAAAATGTAACAATTAGAGTAGTGCCTCTATTCTACTGAGCACTTCTTTACACAGCTACTGTGAGGTATTGTTGGCATATTTTTAGTTTTACTCAGAAGTCAAGGCTCAGAACACAAGAAAACTTCTGTTGTTGAAATATGACAATTAATCCCAGAATATTTAGTAATCAAATGTAAGTATTGAAATTACATATATAAGTACAGTAATATGTAGTTTATTATAATAAAATAAAATAAAACAGCTTTTTTGCCAGTGATAGAAGGTAAATGCATTACCTGTTTTACACATGTTTTTGTTTAGTTCTTTCACCTTTACTAATGGTTCTCTGCTGGAAAGACTTTCACACACCTCTAGGCTATTTTCATTACACAGTGCCCAGTACACCACCTTCAGAGAAGGAAATTAAAAACTTACAGGCACATGGATATTGTTAAACAATCAAACAAACAAATGAAACCCTGAAGTTTATATGAGTGGAATACAAAAATAAAGGCATTGAACAAATCAGTAAACAGCTATAGACATGATGATAGGATTCAGGGTAAAAAAAAAAAAAAAAGACAAACTTTTGAACATAGGCAGTCTATTGTTATCTATTGAATGTAAATTGAATGGTATAAATGACTGTTATGCATTCAGTCCTTCTATCTGAGAGTTAAGAGAAATACTGATTTTATAATGCTGTTCCCTGCCTGTCAGTTTCTTGAGTTTGCTGTGATCAAATCTTTTAATTTTTCATTTTTCATTCCCTTTAAAAAATAATTGCGTTTTTAAAATGTATTGTCTAAATATTTGTCTTTTTTTCCAACACATTCATGAACATTTATCAGAACCCTCATTTTTTCATTGAAAAGGAGTTTTTAAATGAAAAATCTTGGTCATGTAATTCAACATATGGAATTATCATATACAACTTGGACTTAGTTATAAAAACTAAAATTCAATAGAGAATCAGTTCCGTTTTAGGGAATAGTTGCCCGTTTGCTTTGCTTTGATCTTGAGTGCCCTGTAGGAGATACACGAGCATCTACTACCAACACTAAAACCAAAGGTCATTCCAGATAAGTCTTTTTAATTTTTTGAGAACAGAAGTTTTAAATGAGTAAGGTCTGATGGAGGGAAATTCTGAAACTGCCAGATATTAAGATTCAGAATAGGAACTTCTGGTGGTAGGCTGTTATTTCAAAACTTTTGAAAGCTTGGCTTCTCAATTTAAGTAATTAAAATGAATATTATGCAAAAAATATTAGACACTTCTACAATCTGGTTTTGTCAAACCTACCTACCTATGATATTGTTTTCCTGATCTGTGAAATAATCCATCTCCAAAGTGCTTAGATGACCATTCAGGCACGTCAGTCCTGAAAAGTTTAGATCTATAAATGTTTTCAGATTTGTTTAAGAAATTCACCTACTGATAAACAGAAGTCTAAAATTTCACATGATGTTGGTCCAGATTTTGATATAGAAATGCAAACCTAAAAATGAAGCAATACTGATAATAGTTAATACAGGATTAAATCAGATATTTTTCCTCAAAATGTCAATTTGTGGTCATACATTTTAATGTGTTTTTATTTTCCAAAGTAATTGTACTGTATTTTATTTATGTATTTTAGGCACGGAAGGGGCAGTGTTTGGGCACTCTGTGGAGACACCCCATATCAGAGCAGAACCTTCCCAAGACCTCAAGTAGGTGTTGTTCAAAAAGTTGTTTTAAAATCAAGTATTCTAAAGAATAATTAAGTCTTGATTCAAAGAAAATAACTGCATAGTAATATATACTGCCTATTTAATGACTCATACATATCCAAAACACTGGTAGACTCCAGTGTGTTCTAAGTAGTCAAAAAAACCCCCACAAACTTATATCACACAAAATGTAAAATACATTACTTTTTATATATTACTTGTCTCCTGTAGCAGAATTCTTGAGACTTATATGCTTCTGAGATTGAAATAATGAGGCACGTTTAAGGTCAAATGAGTGCAGTACTGTTCAATAGCATCAGACCCAGGTTTAGATTTTTTATGAGCTGTTACAGAATATATAAATCAAGTTAATGTAAAGAGTCCCAGATTTTTTTCTTTTACTTATGTTTCTGGGTTGTTGAGTCTTTTGAATATTGCACACACACACTTCAAAAATTCATTACCAAGTGAGGCTAGATTTGTAAATGTAAAAAAATCTGAAAACTCGATGTTTTCTATACATAGTCACAAAAGTTGAGAAATAAGTAAAGAGTAAACGATCAAGTCTAAAACTTACTAGAGCATCTATAGACTGAGAAAGAAAACAATTAGAAAGATTTATAGGGAAAGCTTTTTCTTGAAGTACATATATGTGCAGCACTAAATACTAATTCGTAATTTTTATGGATGACTAATGAGAATACATGACACTTCCAGAAAATCAAAGGTCCCTCCTTGTGTTTCTCTCAACAGAACTGGTGAGAAACAGTATAGACTTTGACCTGATTCTGCTATGATTCCTGAACATTATATCTCTCTCTCTCTTTACCTGCCCAGCAGTGTTTGCAATTAATTGCTACAGAAAAGCATTGTTAAATGTCCTTCCCTATATTTTTAAAGGCATTTAGGGTCATTAATCACTAATGATGCTGCAGAAATCATGAGCAGGAAGCTGCCAATGTGGACATGTTTGACCATTATATGTGGAGTGTAAGAAGTAAATGATTGTATCTGATTATTTATACTAAACATTTTAAGGCAATGTAATGGCTTGGAGCCCTCCAGAGGATTCTTTTAAGTAAATTTTTATCTTAAAAATCCCTATCACCTGCCAAGACTCCTGTCAGTCCCTTGTTGAGAGTTGTTGTAAAAGTGTTTATTAATGGTGACCACCAAGGCATGATGGTCTCTAATCAAAGGGAGTTCAGCAGAAATCAAAGCTGAGACATAACAAGCTTTTCTTTTTTCAGGGACCCAAAAATTTGAGTAAGATGGTGGAACTTGTCTCACTCAAAGACTGTGGAGATGCTGTTTTGTCAACTTCTTTCTAATAATTAAATAATAATAACAGAGTGCAAATATATGGTAAACTCGATAACCCTGTATCTTCAGGATTAATTTCACCAAGGTTAAAAACACCTCATGTTGCTTGCAAAATTTACATATTGAGCATTCACCACATCTGTCTTTTGGCTTTATTCATTGCCATGATGCCCGTTGTTGTTTAATGTTTTCCAACTCTACCATTCCTTCAGCTCATTTTTCCAAGATGAACTTAAATTAGTGAGAATTTTCCATTCAACTTTCTGCCTACTCATTAACAATGAACTTAATCCAAACTTCTTATTAAAAAGAAATTATGAAATGGAAACCCTTACTGTTTGGTCAAGCAACATTATCTTATGTGTAAGTGATTTTATTCTTAATATATTCAGTCTGTATTGTGTTCTGAAAGTTTTTGTACACATGTGCTACTATATATTAGTTGGGATTCAGTGATATTCCTTTTTTCAAATTCTCAGGTCATTTTAGTCTTCCTAAAATAGTGACAATTACTATTAGGACAGAGATTTCTTGGCTTTTGGCATGAATGTTTCTAGAAGAGAACCTGCAGGCCCTTTTAATCTTGTAGCTTGAAAGAACCATAAATAATTATGGGTTTGTGTGATACTTTCTGACAGCAAAATACAGTTAGAACCTTAGATCATGTATATCCTTTGAAAATTCCAGTTACCATATGCTTTTCAATCTTATTTCAAATGATTAAAAAAAAAACCAAAACAGAACAGTTGTTTTTTTTAAAAAAAGTTTAAGCCCTGCATTAATTTTCCGGAAAGAGAAATTGAATTATCTGCTATTTTTTAATATTTTTTTTCTAATTTGAAGAATGTTGTCATAAAGGAGTGATATAGCATTTATATAAATGTTTGCCAAATATGCCTAAACAGAATGGTCACCAACCCTAACATAATATTTCCCTGTGGCCTCAGAAGCTACGCCTGTCACAGAAACAAAACAATACTAGAACACATTTTCTGGCCTCAGGTCCAACTGATACAACTACACTGATATTGTAAAATTATTTTATCCCCTAAAACAGAATAGTTGCATCCTAAATCCCAAGTAGGAATGGTCTTTAGTATATGCTACCCTCCAAATATTGCCTGCAAATTGTTTGGGAGAGTAATAACTGATTCTCAATTGACTGTTAAATATGTCTGCAACTGTTTAGCTGCTTAGATGATTAAGTTCCAGTGGTCTGGCCTGGGTCCTAGCACTTTTTAATGTTTCGGTAGAAACTTAGCCAAAGTGTCCAGTAGACCATACTAATCTAGGCAATCCTAAACCAATGTATTTTTCCAAATATTGTATCCTTATGCTTGGGACTTTTGAAATTAACCATAACACTAAAGAGTTTGCTGAGTTGACATCAAAATTCATTATTTTTCAGTGGACACAGGTGATTGCAGTTTGACAGCAAGTTGCAGTGCATAAATGTAAATACATTAGACAATGACAATACTTGTATACAGGGCTGAAAGACAAAAGATTTTTTATTAGATTGTTAATTAAAATATAAATGATCCCATATTTTTCATGTAGGAATATATTTTTTTGGTGAGGTAGTAAAGCTCAGGCATCAAGCTATGAGTGTATTTAAATAATACCTTTGTTTTTTTGGTTTGTTTGTTTGTGGTGGTTTCCCCCCCCCAAAAAAAAAACCCAAAAAAACAACAACAAAAAAAAAAGATAGATGCTGGAAAACTATTCATAACCTTGGATATATAAAACAATTCACTACTTAATTTTAAAAATTAAATTCTGACCACCTTGATTACTGGGAATATAACTGAACTATAAAATTTGGATAAAGATTTTAATACCCACAAGGCTCATAGTGTTTGCCACAAAAATCCTGGGATTTTAGCTCAATCTACTTTGGACAGGGAGCCAAAAAGAAAAAGTCAGATTCATATTAATTTCACATATCTAAACTTTGCCTCAGCCACTTTGTTCTATAGCCAGATTTTGAGGTCTTCAGACAGAGAAATATCTGTAATATTTGCTATTAAAAATGTGCTGTGTAAAAATAAAAATCAGTTGAGATTTAAAATAATTCATTCCTATGTGCCCAGCCACTTCAGTCACATCTTTCTCCTGTCTTACATTTTTAAATAATAGCTAGGGAGGTTTTGCTTTCAGAAGATGTTTTTCTATGATCCTTTGTGAAAGCTGGTAAGCCCTTTTGTGTCAAATCCCAAAACCTAATTAAATCTGACTTTCATTAGCTGGGATAAGTAGCATAAAAGAATCATGCCTGAGAATCAGGGAAATGAATTATATCTTAATAATTTAATCTTCATATTTCTCTTGCTACTTTTTCTCACAGGAATACAGTTAGGAAAACTAAACTGGCAATATAATAGGTCCCCAAATATTGTTTTTAGGCTAATAGTGCATTAAAACATGGTGCACTAATAAGTAACATCCATGCACAAAAGAGGCAGACAGTAGTTAAATGCAGATAGCTTTGCCCTCAATAACCTCTTTAATAAGGAGGTAAATTAATTTGTTGTTGTTCTCTGGGGATAACTGCAAGATCAAATTACTATGCAGATAGGACACAGCAGGAACAAAAGGTAACTAGGTATGGCTCTTAAACTGAAAGAATAATTTGCTTTAAGGTTCAGTGACAATGATTGTGTTTGACTTCGGAGAAGGGAAAAGGCTCTAGTACAAACAGATATGAAGGAAGAAAGTGTTGCTATCAAAATAGATAGCAAAATTGCTTGGGTTTCTTGTGGTTAATTTAGGGTACTGGATAATCTCTATCCCTGATCTGTGACTGAATTGCATGTGAAAATAAGGTAAAATAACCAAAATTTATAATAAAGCTTTCAAACTGGAAGACAGACTCTGTGGGACTGATGGTTTGGTAAAGGCACCACTTCTAGTGACTCTTTTAACCCATTTTTTCCATCCATTTCATCTAGTCTGTTAGTCCCTTTAGTCTGAACTCAGCAATACACAATTCTTTATAATATTATTTTTAAATTTTCATTAAAAAATATAATTATTAATGGCTTGAAGACAGGTAAAAATGAGGATGAAATAGAAAGTGGGTAGATTATGACAATTCAAAGAAATATTTTTTCCCTTGATAAGATACCAGATATGCTGGAAAAGAGTAAATAGGTAGATCTCCCGTTGGAGTTTAAGTATTTAATATAGTGCTATATCTAACGAGAAATAAAAAAGGCAAGACAGAGAAGATTGTATTTAAAGAATTATTAAGTGGTATATAATAAACATATATTGTTAAATCCCTCCTTTAGCCTGGAGGGAGATTGAAAGGAGAGTTTCTTCAGGACTGATCTTATTTACAGTTTTAATAGCTCTGTGCTAGAAGGAAGTACACAGGTTTGGAAGGTTTGGAAGCACTGGCAATCAGAAGATTTTGAGCACTGAAATTAGAATATTATGAACCTCAACAGTATGATGGTGAATATTGGATGACATATTAAATATAAATTAGCATTCTGCCTCTCAGATGCAAGAGGTTCTGGCATAGCCTTTCCAAAGGAAGAACAGTGACAACTAAAATTCTTTATTATCAGTGACTGGATTATATTTGCTTTATAATTATGCTGTGCCATGGTTTCAGGAACACACAGCTGGGCTCCAAGCATAGCTGTCTCAGGCTAACAGGGTTATAAGTGTAAATATAATACTCTATGAATCCTATCTCAAAGCCTGTATAAAGCTTGGAGCAATAGCAAGCATTTGCATAGAGCTGAGTTAATGAAAGATCAGGCAACTTTGCAGATTAGTGTAAAGGCAGCTGAGGATCATTCTTTACATAAAGCCCGCTCAGGTCTAATAGCAGCTGTGACCAGCTGAGGTGCTCAAGGGTCCCAGGTGGAGACCCTCGGGGTTTCAGCAGCACCCTGCTGCCTGCTTTCAGCTCCAGCAAGGCTTGTTGCATCTGAGGTTGCCTCAGGGCTACTAAGCTACTTCTAGACCCAAGCTGCTGCTGCTTATTCAAGAAGTTCTAGTTCCAGGTAGGTCCAGCCTAGGAGTAGATATGAAAGCACATGCTTTGTTCAAGTATTTCATTTTCATAGATATTCCAGGAGGTAGCGCTTGACTGTTTTTCTAAATGGAAATTGAACAACAGTCCTCAGTGCCTGGGGGCTGATGTTCGTGACACCAGAACTCATTTCTGAAGTGCTTTGGACTCTAAACCAAATAAAGTCTTGTTGCACCACACTTGCATGCTCCTTTTTGCTGTAGTTTTTCTAATTAAATGTAATTTGATATACTACCTATAGCCTATAAACCTTGTACTATACACCATTAAGGCCAAGTTATCCTCCTGTAGCATCCATAATATTTTCACTTCCTGTCTTTCTTATGATTTTAAGTGAATAGCCTTACTACTGCATAAGTAGCAAACTACTACTAAAAAGTTTTGTGTTATTTTCATTTGAGCAACATTTAATTTCCTTATGCTACATGTCTCCCCAGAGATGTTTTCACTCTAGTTGTTTTTTTTCCCCTTCCTAGGAGTATCTCCATTTTCTATGCCACCTTTCAGCCACTTTCCTGAGAAAACAAGGCTTCTAATTTTGCTGTTTGTCTATCTGTTCTCTCCCTTATTATCTATCTGTTCTCTCCCTTATTATCCCTGATAATTTGTTATGCAGCTAGGCAGTTTCATCCATGTTCAGTAGAAGGCAAAAGATCCTTAATTTTCTATGTTTTCTGCTAACTAGTGCCCAACTGGAGATGCTAACAGAAAATCAGCCAGTATTATTAGTCCTTACTGATATCAGTTTACTCATTTGTATACACACGATTTCAGACTACCCTCAACTTTGACATATCTTGCTTCACGGGCAGGTCACTGGAGTTTCTAGCAGTATTGTGGTTGTGGGTGCAGAGGTTATGGTTTGGGTTCTTGCCCTAGAACCATGTTGAGCCAAGCAAAGGATCTGAAGCTCATGCAGGATGGCTATAAGAAAAAGAAGGTTCAGAGGATGGGAGGTTGTGTGGTGAATAGTTACAGAGAGTACATGAGTTTGTAAAACTATTAGTTCCACAGTTTTCCAAACAGCTCCTATTGCTTATATCTGTAATTATACAGAGAACTGCAGATGTAACCTAAGCAATAGAGAAGAATGAATGATTTTGCATGTCTTATCCTGCAATTTTCATCCTATTCTCAGTTGTATTTCAAGATAGAATTCACAGCTGAGACGAGAGAAAAAAGCTATTTGGCTTCTTCATAAAAAGTGACTCAAAGGGAACTGACCAAACCTTTTCTGAATTTTTTTTTTCTTTTAAACGGGCTGTTTTCTTCTTGGGCTGTTTAAATACAGTCCAAGTATGAGCCACAGGAGAGTCTATTCTAATCTTTGTGCTATGCTTATTCTGTAGAGGTTGAAGAAGAGCTGTTAAAAGGATTTCAGCAGAATAATTTTCAATGAGATGCAGTTTTCTCTAGATGTGGATCAAAATTATGTCACAGTTTTTCTCAGCTAAAATGTATCTGTTTATATTATCTAAAGGCCCTTTAAGAAAACAGTATTGAAAATATCGTTAGAGGATTACAGGTGTTCCAGACTGTCACTTCCCAATCAGGAAGCTAATGGTTTTCTAAAGTAAGAAGATTTTATGTCAACCAGTTCTCATGTGTTTCCAGTTGTTCAAAGAGCCCAGTTTTGCTCTTCAGTCTCCCCCAGGCACTTTATGTTCAGATCTTACTCGACAGCCACTTGAGTGTTCTCTGTGGGCATGTTGCTTCAATCCTTTTCTGCCAAGATAGATTTCTATTTCAAGAAAATATATTCTGAAAGACAACTGAGGTAAGGGAGCTATTTCTGGAAATAAAATGAACTTCATGTAAGGAGTTCAGCGGAGTAGCAGGGCATGTGTAGAAGGGGTTTCAGATCAGAACAAAAGTAAGGAAGATTATAGGAAGGTGAATGTTTTGAGTGGAATAGGGGTAGCTCTAAGATTTCAGGGCTATGAAGATTTTTTTTTTTTCCATACCTTTTCTTAAGGGACTACTTTGGATTGTGCCATATCCAGATCTTTGTCTAACAGTATGAACTCCCAAGCATGTTGTGGTATTTCTTTAAGACATGAAAACTCAGATTCTATACTCTACAGTTCTACTGATTTTGTTGGTTTTCGAAGATATCAGTTTTAGTGGACTTTTCATTCTAGAAGGCATGATTTATTACTGCCTGAGATTCCAGTTAGGTTTTTGGTTTATTATGTTCTTAATATTATTTTGGATTTTGATAATTTTCTTGTCTTTAGCTATTCTGGCTATGTCCCCACCCACTCTAAGAAACAACCATGCATTAAGTTCTCTTTAACCTTCCTCACATCACCTGCTCATTTTGTCAAGCTCTTGCTTTAAACATTTGCTCTGTCCAGCACTCCTTATCATTCCTTGATGCTCCTTCACTTTTTCTAGTCCTTTAATAACATTGCTGAAAACTCTTCAATGACATTTTATTCCTTACTTTTCCTACTCAGTAACTTGTGTCTTTTACATTCTCAGAAGAGATCCTTTATTTCCCTTATGTGGGGAAATTGTTTTTCTGATTTATCATCTATGTCAAATAATATTAAAATATTCAGTTGTTTCAAGTGTTGCTATGACAATGCAGACCCACTGAACTGAAACCAGTGACATGAACAGGGCAATTAGAACTCAGATCTGAGCCCAGTGAGGTGATTTCTGGGTTAATGAGAATTTCAGGAATTATAATAAGGGCATGCTGACACATGCCAAAGTCAGTGACATGCAGAGCATGGACATAACGTGAAATGTTATGCTGAATGCCATTCTACTGTTCTGCTTTCAGTCAAGAAAGCTTCCTCTTTATTTAAGTTTATTGTCCATGAGTTAAAAATTTGGATATTGGGGGGGAAAAAAAAGTCATGTTAATATTTAGTGGTTTAGGCCATTACCTATTCCATAAAACATTTAGTTAACTTTGTCCTATTTAAGACTCGTGCTGTGTAGTCACAAAATATTGTGCCCTTGAAGGTTAGGTTCCCACATAAATCAAAGAAAGCTTCATATGAGCATCTGAGAATTTTGCTTCCTTGTAAAGGATAGCTGATGATTAGTGAACAATACTAAGGATTCATGAGGCCTGCACACTGACTGTTGTAATTCAATTAAAAAAAAAAAATCACCCTGAAAGTATAAGCATTTAGTTAAAAACATCAGAATGCAACAAGCTTCAGGTAAAATAACTATTCTGACAACGATTTGTATGTGTCTTGCAAATATGTGGAGGTGTATCAAAAAGAGTTTTTTAGTCACATATATGTTAAAAGGTGCATTTATAATCTTGTAAATAGTATAAGTAATGAGAATGAAATGAGTGAATAGTAATTTTCTTTTCATAGCATTCCCACTGTGATGTCAAATGCAGTTAATCAAGAATCCTCTGAATAGTTACAATATCTTAAAAATGGCTTCCAGTTTTTTTGTCACCATGATCATCAAAGTCCCTGGCTATTCTTTGTGGATAATACTGGAGTTTGCAGCCTGACTTCCAGGAAAGGGACTGAATGGAAACCCTAAGTTTTTCTAGCAACATCTGTGTTCAGTGGCCTCTTTTAAGGACTCTTGGTCTCACTGGAGGACTCTTGAAACCAGTTTCCTTGAGTATCAGGGCAGCCAGCTCCTCTTTTCATAATAACAGAAATGAAAAAAAAATATATTTAAAATCGTTTGAGGTTTCTGGAAAAAGACATTTTCAATATTTTTTTTTTCTTAAATATCCTTCATTCTAATTTGGAACAAAATGGAGGACGGCCCTGTGTTCTGTGGGGTTTCAGTGTTGGAAGTGCTTGTTTACAAGGAAGAAGTAGGAAGAGGGATAGAGAGAAGCTTGGCACATCCTTTTGCCTTCCCTTCTCCTCTTTGTGTATCTTACCTCTCGGCAGACCCAGTCTGACACAACTCTTTACCCATAGGCAGCAAGATCAATTACACCATTATTTTAATCTATAGAAATCTAGAAAGAGCTTACCAAGGCAATGTTTCATTGGTTTTATATTTGCAAAATGTTTGTTTTGGTTTTTTTTAAGTAACTGTATTCCTATGCTAACTGAAAGAAGCCACAGCTGATGTTGGCAAAACCATCATATATAAAAGTTAAATACTGGGGAGTATTGAATGATTTCTTGACCCCCAGGTGTAAAGATGCCAGTAAAGGGTAAATGAGTACCTGCTTTAGATGTGCGACCTCTAGTTGAGAGCATATTTTTCAATCCCCTGTTTTGGATACAAATTCCAAATTGGTAGAGGTTCATATCAATAGTTTTACTAAGTAGCATGGGTTGGAACCACTTCTTAAATACACATGAAGCAAATATGTTATTCACATCTGCACAGGGGAATCTTCTATTTCCTTCTATTATAAGAAATACCTTCTGCTAACCAGCAGAGCAAAATTAACATAGATAAATTATATCCCATGTGAATACAAGGGATGTGCAAAAGGTACATGAAATTTCTTAAAACCCAAAATGAAACCTTTTGGTTCATTTATTAAATTATTTACCTTAAATACAATCTAGGTCAGCTTGTAAACAGAAAATACGAAATGAAAAATAAATGTTTTTGCATTTCTGATGAGAAATATTTTAATACCTTCAAAGGAACATATTCAAGATATTTGAAGATTCCTTTTTTTAGCAATAATTCTTTAACAAATTCAACTCAAATTCATATAGCTTTGATCCTCTGAAATTTGTTTGGTTTTTTTTTTTCACAAATTAAGCATTGATTAAAAAAAAAAGAAAAAAGCCCTTCTCTGCTCTGGATAGCTCATCTGTCTGTATCACATATAGTGTATTGACAGATTGTATTATTTAAAAACCCCTTTTTGAAAGCCTCTTCCCTGCAGTGTTGTATTTTCTGCCAAATAACAGCAGTAGGTACCTTCTCCATCATAGCTGTTTGTTGTATGGAAAAAAAAAAAAAGAAAAAAGAAATTCTATGAATAGGGTTCCGTCATAGATGTAAATGCCACTGTGACAGACCATCAGTAAATCTGAAAGGAAAGCAAATTCTTGATATGCTATTGTAATAATGCAGTTTTCCTTGGAGGGATGGGTATTACAATGAGGAGGGTTACAATAACTTTATAGTAAAGATTAAAGCTTTCAGAAATGTGACAGAAAGAAAAATATTATAAACAGCTGCATATCAAACCTCATTTATCACCAAGCATTAAGGAAATAATCTCTCTATGTGTGTAGACTCTTGCATTTCCAGTAGCATGCTGCAGACTGTACAGTTAAGTCACTTTTCAGATGTAGATCATCCAAAGAACAATAAGAAAAGTAAGTTTGTAACTGTAAAACAGATTTAGGCATTACATTTTCCTAATAGATGGGTGGTGTTTTAAAAACTACGCCGCTATCTTCAACCATTCACTGACATTTCTACCACATTATTTGATTTCGGAAAGCTGCTCAAAAAAAATCTATTGTCTGAAAAGGAAATTTGTTCTCCACAGTGTGTAGAAGGCTGATACTAACTTCTTCTCAAGTTCAGAATTTAATTGCCTAAATATCTTCATTCCACCCAAACTGGAAGTCATTTATGTTAATATAGTTCATAAGAAACCATGATGAAACCAGGCAAAACTACTCTGTCATGTGTTTTGGAAAAATAAAGTTTATTCTTCAAACAAAATCATAGTTTCTTGAAAGATACATCTAAATCCATTTTTATTGTCAATTTCTTGAAAAATTTCAATCAAGTCTGGGGGTGGGTTTGATGTTATGAAACCAGAAATATCTGTGACACTGCTAATACCCATCAATTCAATGTAATAAATGTAGTTAAGAGAAATTTAATCTTCATTATTATGAAATGACAGCTGAAAACACTGTGTTCATTTTCCTAGAAAGTAAGATATAAATCACAAAAATCTGCTGCTGAAAAAAAATATGCTGCTGATGGTTGTATCCAGTTGTTTAACATTTATACAATTCCGTTTCCTTTTAAATTCAGGGTAAAAACTCATTAAGGTGACAGAGTATTTTCAAAAGTCTAATTTCTAAGCTTTACCTTTTACATGGTTTCTAAAAGGTTTTGGAAGCTCTTTTTCTGCTGTCTTATACCCATCAGAAGTTCACAAATCATCGCTTGAAAAACACATGTACATGATTAAATAATTAATGATATTTGGATTCTTCCCGTGTGCAAAGAGCTGCAGAACCTTCTATTAACTTCTCCCTACAGGGTGTCAAAAAAAAAAAAAAAAAAAAAAAAAGAAAAAAAGAAAATGGCAGAACAGAATAGTAACAGAAATATAGACTTTTCTGCTGCTTTTATCTATAAGTATCCCATGTATGCTTTTTTTTATACAGGTAGCTACAAATAGTGTTTTTCTCTATCTGGACACATGCTTTTAATAGTTTCATTTTGTGTTGCCAAATAATTGCTTTCCTTCCGCCACTCCCTGTTCTCTATTAAATGTCAGCGACATGTAACAAACAAATATTTCACAGACACCATCTCAATAACTTTGCATGCAAATGTGGCATTTTGGTTTCAAAATGATAATTCATAAGTATTCTGAACACTTAAAAAAATCAATAGTTCAAATACACTGAAATTCTCTTGTTCCATTGCTTGACAGCTTTTTCATTTGGCTTTTCTGTAGCAAATTTCTTGATAAAATATTTTTTCCTTTATACCTTTAGTACCTCATTATATTTTTGGATGGATGTGACCTAACACTCAAAATACAATTTGTTGAAGAAAGAAATACACTGTTTTCTTCAAGCTACTCATTCTAGACATTTCTACCATTAATATCTTTCATCTTACAAAAAACCTTTGTTCATGTAAAGTGGAACTGTGTTCTGCCATAATATTATTGTGTCATAAAGAGATTAAAAGATTTATCTCCCTCTTAACGGGGCTATGCGATAAGTCTAGAGCTGAATACAATTAGAATCCTTTTTTTTTTTCCCTAGTTCAATAGTTTTCATCCAGTCATCTTTCCTAGTCAGTGTGTGAACACAACTTCTATGAAATCCTTGCATTAGTACTTCCCTTTCAAGAAAAACCTGTACAATACTGTGAGATAACACAGCTAAGAAAGTGTCATAGTTCTGCATTAAGGTCGTGGAGGATCGTGAGTATAGGACAGAAAGAAATTGAAAAACTGACAGTAGGACAGTAGCTGCTTTGAGGAAAGATACCAGAAGCCAGTGATATTTCTCTTAACCCTATTATAACAGGGTTAAAGAGCATAATGACTATTCTGAAGAAAAGAAAAAAATGTACAAAAACTGCACAATGATAGAGACATAACAGATTTTTTTTCTCTTCTTCATATATAGTGCTGCTAGACCTACAAGAAATATGAATGAACCTGTGAATACACTCATTCTAATCAGTTTTACATCATTATTTAAAACTTTTTATTTTCTTTTTATCTAGTTGAACTTTTGTCATTGGTCACTAAGCAGACTGTAGTTATTAACCTGGCATTACAGAAGCACTCACAGATGTGTGGATTTTTAAGTACCTATATTTCAGTATTAGTATAGTCAAGTAAATTGGGTAATAATGCCAGAAAGCATCACTAAGCAGAGAAGCTTATATCAGTATATGCTGAACTGTCTCAAACAGGAATAGATTTAAACATACTTTTTTTTTTCTTTGTCCAGTTCATAAAGTGTAGTGAGAGAACCACATGTATAACTAGTTTCTACTGCTTTACCATTCAAAACCTTTATATCTACATGCATTGTAGGTTTTGAGACTGAGTGGGTTTTGATGGTTGGATTCAGTGATTCTTTTTGTCTTTCAGACTTGAATCTCCTACGAGATCTTTGGTGATGGAAGCACCCAGAGGAGTGCAAGTCAATGCAGCTGCAGGAGACTTAAAGGCTACCTGTAGGAAAGAACTGCACTTACAGTCCACAGAAGGGGAGGTAAGTTACAGCTCTGCCCATTGTAATGCAAACAGTGTGAGGACAGTTTATTCTGCAGCAAGGTAAACATCACAGGAAGTGTTCTGCGTTTGCCTGTCTTAAAGTAATTTTGGTTTCGCTTGCTCAGTTATTAATACTTATCTGCTTTTTTCAAATATTTGAATCACTAAGTTTTATTCACAGTGAAATCTTGTTATATTAAAAATAATTCTTATTTATATTCATTTAACTAATAGTCAAGGAAAAAGCTAACCAGTCCTTCAGCGCATCCGTGGGATAGAGACAGCCAAGCAATAGTAGTAAAAAATTACTCTGGTTGAATCTGACAAACTAAGAAGAGAAGTTTGGATTAATTTGGATTTAAATTTCATTAAACAAATTTGTTCTACATGTGATTTTTTTTCCTTGAACTATTACTATCTCTGTAACAGAGACAGAGTACTTCAGTGGTATGTTCACGGTTTCATCAGTGTCTTGTTTCAGTGATCAGCCCAACATAAAAACATTTTGGTATAGATTCTTCATGTGTAAACCTGTGCAAACTCACGAAAATTATTTTAAATTGGGTCACTGGTTTCACTGGCAATCCTTGTACTGCAGAAACGCATGAAAGATTACTGGTATGAAAGCACTTTCATCTTCAATCCTTAAAATGATATAACATTAAAAAGACTTGAGCAAGGGTATCAAAGGCACTCAGATTGCTATTAGGCACTTTGGAGAAATGGATAGGTTTTCAAATTGTTCTCCATGGGACTTGCCAGGTTACAGCATTTTGTCTTTATGATTATGAAGACAAACTGGTTGTTTAATGTAGCTATCTTATTGGGAATGGAGCTTTTTAGAATTTTTTTGCCTTTGTGCTTTATTATGTATTTTCTACCAAATGTTCCCCAATACTTTATGAACTATCCAAATAAACAATAACAAACAAAACCACCATTCACATCTGTGACAGATAATCCCCTGCAATGCACTCTTTGTATTACAATGTAGTCAGGAACAATTTTGGTCAATATGCTGCATCAAAAGTCTGTTTTGATAACATTTTTCTATTGATGCAAGTGTCTGTCCTGCATAATTAAAACACAACAATTTCATAATTCAGAGCCTCAAATATTTATATGCCAAATGCTCCATCTTATTTCTGAGTTTCTCCAAAAGCCAGCTCTTCCCGGTCTCTCATCTTTACTTACCACCTCTTCAAATATCAAGTCTTTGTTACTGTTTCCTAAAGTTGCTGAGGTAGCAGTAAGGACAATCTAATCCTCTTTTAACAGCAAATACTGTCCTCCATCCCCCTTGTCCTTTCTATTGGTATTTTTATTACAGGAGTTACAGCTTCCTGTAACCTTTTTTGCTTCTCCTCCATAAATCCAAACCTTACCCAGTCTAGTATGTTTCCTAATTTATTAACATAGTTTTTTCACCTGCAATGTATTTTTTTTCTTTCACTAAAACATAATATTCAAATGGAAATGAAAAAGCAAAAAATAAAACCAGACTGTTACCGTTCCTCAGTCCTGCATGATCCCTGAGGCAACGGTTGTATGTCTTGCTTTGGTACCATGCATCTGTGTGGTGCTTTGTACAAATATTTAATCTGTGAATTCATCAGTCATATTTTTTTTCTGTATCAACGCTGTGAGTTTATCGCATGACTTCTAATTTTTTTAAAGTATTTACTATGACTTACTGAAAAGGTAGTTTGGGAAATAATAGTCCTGTGACATCAGTTGGACTGTAAGAATGGGAACTCAAGAAAGGGTATAATGACTGTATTATGTATTATTCATAACTGGAATTCAATTCAGCATTAAATGTTTTGTAGGAGAAAAAGTGCCATTGTAAAGCAGACTTTGCTGAACTTCATATTAAAGATCATTATATTCCTCTACATGATAAATATTTTGCCTTCCTGTGATTTCCCACGTAGATGTTAGATTGATAGTTATCAGAGAGCAAGTTACCTACCTTTCCCCACTCTTTGCTGAGGAGCTGTTCTCTTCTGACAAAGTTCAGGGTCTAATTATCTCTTCAATACTTGCAATTCCAGTAAGATCTGTAAAGAACTGTTCCTGAAATCTCAAGAGAAATTCCATCCTGAGGTCTGACCAATGCCTTTATTTTCTGCTATTTTATCTCTTACTACTAGAGAGGGTCAGAGCAAAATGCAAAATCCCTTTGGAAGGCTTACGACGAGTTTCCACAGCATCACTGATTGTGCAAAGTTACTGTGACCACATTAGGGAATTGCTGGACTAATTACAGCCTGGTGTGAGGAGCTAGGGCAAAGATCTGATGGATAAAATGTCTACATAACAGAATATCGATTGGTATCTTTGCTTACAGCCCAACAGATATACCACACATTACCAGACAGTATGGAAAAAAGTGTAAAGGGTTTATCATTACTCATTTTAAATAAAATACATTTTAAAACTAAACAAAGTATCCATGTCAAAAATAATTTTCATTTAGCCTCAAAATGTATGCTTTATCAGTCAGGTTTCTTTCATGAATAAAAGAATATTGTCTTTGTAAATTGGATCTGTGAGCCATTTTTATGATAAGACATTTCTTGTACTAGAAAAAGACAAGTTATTTGTATTATTCTCACACTAGTTAACTAAATTTAACTTATTAATTTTTGTAAGCTTATTTGTAAAGTCATCAAAGATATGTGAATTAATATTTTCCTTCTATAGCATAATTATTGCCCTGTTATGCCAGAAAATAGTTATGTGGAAACTGGAATCAACCACTTACAGCCATGTAGCAGAACATTATGATATTACTGTGGATTAATATATGAAACATATATTTTATTTTTATTTATGAATAAGTTAAGAATATTTTAAGAGCATAAATGTGTTTATGAATACTTTTCTTCTAGCCTTATTTCTCATGCAGTATAATCTTCAGCCTCCCACATCATAAACTGAATGCCTCTGCAAGTATTCTGAATTCTGCTGTTTGATACGTTTTCTTTTTATTTACTGCAGTCTTATAATAATCCTTTTAGCCCTATTACGCATTATAATGTGTGATCCCAGACTGAATACTGGGGGCTGTAATTTAGACTCAGATTCCACTGCCCTTTATAAAGCTCTTGAGCTTGCACCCTTGTGACTTGAGGCATCAGCAGAATCCTTTGATTTAATTATAGCTTGGCATTTAATTGCGAACTATGTATTACTCTATAAATAAACTATAACCAATGGTTTAAAGCAGCAATCATTTACAAGAAAAATGAAATGTGAAGCCCCAGGCTCTAGCTGAATCTATTGGTTCATATAAGAAGAAAAAGAACATTTCTTGCCTGGAAATTCAGCACAATGACTGCTAGTTGATTACTACTACTTCTTTCACATATAAACACAATACAAAAGTACAGATCAGTTTTGAATTCTGTAGATACTAGATTTTGCTAGGCATGACAATATGTTAGAATTGAGCCTGAAACACATGATCATATAATGATAACAAGCTTAAAGGATCATTTGATAATGTCCACTCATTGGTCTAACAACTAATTTTAATGGTTTTGACAATATGCCACCCTTTGAAGGAGAAGGCTGCTAACTCACCTCAGCTCTTCTGAGTCTTATGCAGCTTCTATGTATTTTTGCAAGCAGCTTCTATGTAAGCTGGGCTCTGCACGATCATTGCATCTGATTGACTGTCAATGACCAAGTAAATGAAGGCAAAGCAACTCACAGAGGCTTCTGATTTTTACAAACATGTTCATACTAGTCAATCTGTCTGTGACCTTTTTCCCGTTTACTTTATGCCCTTGTATTTCCTTGTCAAATTAAACTCCTTCATAGTATCGTTTGTAGGCTATATTTGGCTGTTTCTGGCATAATGAGGCTGATCCTTGGTGAGGCTTATAGCTGTCATATTAAAAATGAGCAATACTTTAACAAAGTTTACTCAAAATCAGTGTAGCAGACAAGACACCAAGTTTATAGTTACCGTTTTAGCACAACACAGTTTACAAAGCATACTCCCAAGTTTATTTTGAAGAGACTAACAAATGCATAATTTACTAATATTTGATCTATATTCGTATCCAGTTCTCTTTGTAAGTCCAGGAGATGTATTTAACACAGAGATTAATACTTAATAAAACTTGACTAATCTTCACTTGTAAACCCAACCAACAGTACAATTTTAAGGCTTTGGGTTTGGTGGGATTTTTGTGGATTATTTTTATGTTCTGAAACAGGAAAAAAATATGGAATTTTTTAAAATTATCTAAATACATTGAACCAGAATTACCTTGTTCTTGTTCTGCAAGGTGCTTGCCATGACTACAGAGAAATAGCTGATCAAAGGCAGCAACATTTCATAGATTAGTTCAATTCAGCTGAGTTGTTTGAGATTAAATGTTTGCAAAGAAAAAACAAAATTAAACGTTTGATATGGATGAAGTGAGCTCAATAAAAAATAAGCAATGGCAGGCTCTAAAGCTCAAAGATCAACTGTTTATTCACCAAAAACTGTCTAAAAATTATGTGCTGCATTTTGTTATCACAGCCTTTTTGCATGGTATTAACCAGTTGACTTGTCACTGTTGTCTGGGAGGAAAGAGACTATTTAAAATAAAGGGAAATTTTCTCTGTTTTTTTTTTTTAATTTTTGATTTCAAGAATTCTATTAAGATCTTTTGACATATAATAAAACTATTAAAATGCCATTCTCTTGTTAAACAAAAACTTTCATTTTCAATTTAAAACAATTATTAATGTGTAAGTTAATTTATAGTAAAAAATAATTTCTATGTGGAAGTCTACAACCAAAATGCAGTATTCCCAAACTACAAAAGCAAAGTGAACATTTTGTTCACGGGCAAATTTGGAAGACAAATGTCATTGACCATTTTATCAGAAAAATAAAAAGAAGTGACAATGAATAATTTATTATAGAAGTAAATTATTTCTCCATTAATATTACATTTTAATCTAGTTCTGATTTAAATGATAATTAATTAATAAGTTTTTGTACTTGGTAGACTAAGCACAAATATTCCAAATAGATTTATCTTTCTGGGTTGGGTACATAAATCACAAAGTTGTCACATCTGTCCCCCAACTGAATGAATTTTCAAAGACTTCTGATATCATGTAGACACTTATTCTGCTAATCGTTATGTGCAAGGGCATTCCATAAGCACTGGAGCTTGTAAACTTCTACTGGTCAGTGTTCACAACAACCCCATTTGATCATCCCTAAAAATTATTTCCTTAATAGAAAGAATAAATATATCAGAAAATTTTTACTTCAGTTGCCAGCCATCTAATTTGCACTGTGGTTATAACTCAGAAATTACAATGTGTGCTTGTGTTTGTTTAATATTATTTTACAAAAATCTGGACTTTAAGCAAAACATTACTCTCATAAACACTACTTCAGTAGTCAAAAGTCAAAACACATTCTTCCTATCAAACAGGTATAGAACACTTCACTAAGGTACAATGTTATATTTAACATATATATATATCAATGTTATATTGAACATGTGTGTGTGTGTGTTAGTTTTCGTATCGCTTTCAGTTGTCAGTAGTTCCAGGCATAACATGGAGGTGGGAATGAGAGCCATGTTAACAAAAGAAGAAATTTGCCAGGGTGCCTCTGTCGAGGTGTATCAGGTATAATCTTCAGAATGAGAAAATGCACCACATCAGACCATACTTTGGCCCAAAGGTCTCATTTATCTTGTGGTCAATTGATCCTACTCTTATTTTCAGTACACAAATTGTACTAGATCTTTTGGTCTTCTCTGAATATTTAGTATATTCAGTTTCATCCCAGTCATCCCATTCATTTCACTGTTTAACAGTTCCTCGATACTATTAATCATTATGACAGATATGGTTCCAGATACCGTGCCAGCATATGTTTAGATTTTACAAGATATATGCTATCAAGTTAATATTTATGAATATTTTTTTCTTTGAACTATCTTTCAGATTTAATGAAAGCTAGTTTAGGTGAATGGTTTTAAAATTAATGTCAGAATCACAGATTAGAACACAGTAAGAACAAATAGCACATGTGAACTAAAGTACTTCAATTTATCCTACAGTTCATCTTCATCTAGAATGTTAAAACATACTGGCACATGAAAATTACATAGTTGAGTTTAGTGACCCAATCTATATAATCCTCTTTTTATGTATGCTTCTGATAGCATATGCAGAAGAGCAAAAAGTAGAGACAGAATCTTGCATTGTTATAATTTAGATTAATTCTGAAGAGCTTAAGGGAATCAGAAAGCTTTATATAGGGAGATGTCACTACCATGTCTCCTCATACTGGTTGATGAACACCAGCCTTTCAGCTTTCCTTTTTGTCCACATTTCCTCCAGTTTCCTGCCATTTCTTATCTACATTAGCCCTGGAATACGCCTTTGCAGTTCTGTAGAATTACCTGTCCAATCAAACTGTACATGGATACAGAAAACTCTTAAAAAATATAAGTCTGAAATCTTTCATTTGGCTTTATCAACTTAGCTCACCATCTCCTGTCCTGAGAAAGCTTAGTCAAGGACCCAGTGGAGAAAGTCTATACGTGGCAGTTTCATGTCTCTGTATGAAATGGCTTGTAGGAATATTTGATTTTGTTACCTCATGCCTATACTTTGCCCACTGAAAGTTGTCTCCTTCTGATTTTAATTAGTCAGCGGGTCTACTTTTAAATATTATAGGGCTAATATATTTTTCTTGGCTCTAAGATGTGCAAGACAAAGCAATGTTCTAGGATTTCTAAACCTTAAACATTTAGACAAAATTATGCTGCTTAGTGCTCTGCTCTCCGTGAAACAGCATGTCTGTGAGTAGCTGCTGGCTTTTCCATTTTGTAATCTTTCCAAGAATGGATGAAAGAATTGTTTTTATTCTTGCCTATTTATCTGCTGAGGTGTGAGACTCGGAGCATGACTGTCTTGCATGGCCTTGATGTATATGAAGTATTGAATGGCTTATCTCGTACCTTTCACAGCACAAAAGATTAGAGAAAGACCACTATATAGGTGCTTCCATTAACTACTGTCATCTAGCAACAGTGTTCCCTGGGAACATAATACTGTTCCATTTTTTGTCTTGCTACTTCTTCCCTTCTCCTTAAACACCTCATAACATCAGGCAATAAGTAGTTTAAGTTTTACTAATGTTGGAGGACTTTTTGGACATGAATTTCAGTTTTTAGCAGATGATAGGAAGGGAGGGGCTATATCATGAAACTCTTCCCCTGAGATTCCTTATGTATTGGGCCACTGGGACGGCAGATTTGGACCCCTGCTTAACTATAGAAAGAATGTTGCATCTGTAAATTTAGCCTTTGTTTATAACTGCAACAGCATATATACATAGTAGCTTTCAATGCTGGCTTTAAGCCGTCTTTATTAATTTTCTTCATCTCGGGGTTCCCTAGCAATTAGCTATGGGAGTCTGTTTAAATTGCACAGCCTTCCCAGCTTTCTGCAAAGACGTAGAGCTTCTTAGGCTCACCACAGCAGATACACCCTCTCAAGAAGCTGCTTCAGTTTTTCTCAGACACTGTACCCTGGTATCCACATTGCTCACCAGATGTTCTGGGATGTGTGCTGGGACAGGACCTGATACCTACCACTCAAGATTATGATACCAGGAAAACCTGGATTGATCTACATCACACTGTGAAATTTGTAAACACCAGTGGAAAGGCGTGCCCAGCTATGATTAAAAAGATCATTTAATTTAATGAGCAAAATAACTGAATTACATTGTATTGTAATGCATGCTGGAGTAACGTCCACTGGATGCAAGGCTTAGAGCATTACCCTATAGAACATCTGCAATGAGGAGTTGCAGAAGCATAGCTGTCCTGATGTAAACACATAAAAATATTGAGCTCCTAGAAAATTATAATAAAGTTCAAAAGATTTAAATCTAGCCTGATCTCAGACACACATGCCCTCTATTTTTTTCTGAGTTAATTCTTGTTTGAATTGAGACACATCTTTTAGAACCCATTTGATTTTGGTTTACAGATTTCTCATGATCCTTCCCCATCACCACTGCACCTAAAGTGTTAAAATGGCCAATCACGCATTCTGACAAAAGTACAGATAGCTAATCTTGTTGTTTGATTTTCTTACATGTATGTCTTCTACACTGAAGTGTCTTTTATTATCACATATATAATATTCTGATACCTCCTGCTTCCATTTTTTAAAACAAAAGCATAGAAAGAGTCTTTTCCTCAACTTTGATATTCCAATTATATCATGGCTTACTGGAAATCAGTATTAAAAGTCCAAGAGACTAGTCAGATTTATTGGGGGAACTATTTGTTAAAAGTTGTCAAGAGCTGCTGATTAAAAGTATCTGACATTACTGTCTCCTGTTTAATATCCGGTAGAGTTACTGTTGAAATTGAAAGTATTTTATCACAGTCATGTTCTGACATCAGTACCTGATTTTTCTCCAAGTGCAGAACTATGCTGAGCACTATTCAGTATAAAAGATACATATACTTACATAGAGCTTACACTGTTGAAGGCTACTGGGTTTTTATGCAATACTATTGATAACTCCATCATTGCTACCTTAATATTTCCTACATCAAAGTTGGACTTGTTATCATTTCTTTTATTATTGATAGGAGAAGTGAAAGAGTACTTTTTGTTACTCAGTATTCCATTGATGATTGTCTTTTGTTTCCTTCGTTCATTCTACCAGTTCCTAGCTTCTAGTTTGCTACCAAATTCTTTTTTCCCTCATCTGTTACTTTTTTTTTCTTATGCTCACTATAGTTACTTTCGCATTTACTACTAGCTGAGCTGAATGTTTCTGCATGTGTAATCTTTTTTTGTTGTTGTTGGTTTTTTTTTGGTTGTAATTCTAGGTGAACATTATTAAGTTGTTCTCATCACCATCCGTATTTCTTCCTTCTAATTTTTTTCTGCAGGGGTTTTTGACTCCTAATTATCTCAGGTCTATGATACTGGACTTTTAAAGCAGCAATGGGTGTATGTGTGTGTAAATACATAATTCCTTTGTCATATAAATTAGAAAAGAAAGATGATCATTTGCTGTATTCTGTTTTTGTAATTAATTCCTCTATCAGTCAGAATGTGAATTAAAACAAACATCATGCTATGCAATTGTCACCTGTGCCTCTGAAATTCTCCCTTTCTGTTCCTTTTGGTGTAAATTTGCATCAATGACAGTATTTCACTCTAGGAACTGGATAATTCACAATGATAGGGGGGTTATATTGTTTGGGACTACTTTCAGGCTGTATTTCCTTTGATAATCCCAGTCATTTACAATGCTTCTGTTATGAATGGTAAAATGACTATTGTTTACAAACAGGGAAGGACTGTTGAGTGACAGGGTGTCAGAAGACATCTTGGGCATAGGAATCATGACATGATGGAGTTTTTGATTCTCAGAGAATTAAGTTAGGGGGTCAGCAGAACCACTACCTTGGACTTCCAGAGGGCAGACTTTGGCCTGTTTCAAATTCTAGTTGACAGAGTCCCTTGGGAGGCAGTCCTGAAGGACCAAGCATTCCAGGAAGGATGAACGTTCTTCAAGAAGGTAGTCTTAAAGGTGCAGAAGCAGTCCAGCCCCATGTGTTGAAAGACAAGCCAGTGGAGGAGAGCACCAGCCTGGCTGAACAGAGAGATTTGGCTGGAACTCAGGGGAAAAAAGGAGAGTTTATCACCTTTGGAAGAAGGGGAAGGCAACTCCAGAGGACTATAAGTTGTGAGGTTATGCAGGGTGAAGATCAGAGAGGCAAACATTACCACAAAGGATAAGGAAAAGGCTGAGGTACTTAATGCTTTCTTTACCTCCATCTTTAATAGTAAGACCAGCTTCTCTCTGGCTACTCAGCCCACTGAGTTGGAAAACAGGGACAAGAAGCAGCATGAAGTCCCCAGAGTCCAGGAGGAAATAGTCAGTGACCTGCTGCTCCACTTGGACATGCACAGGTCTATGGGGCCAGATGGGATCCACCCAAGGGTACTGAGGGAGCTTGTGGAACAGCTCACCAAGCAACTCTCCATCATCAATCAAAAGTCCTGGCAAACTGAAGAGATCCCAGAAGACTGGAGGTTAGCAAATGTGATGCCCATCTACAAGAAGAGCAGAAAACATTCTGAATGCCATCACGTGGCATGTGCAGAACAGCCAGGGGATCAGGCCCAGCCAGCATGGCTTTATGCAAGGCAGGTCCTGCTTGACTAACGTGATCTCCTTCTACAACAAGATGGCCGACCTAGTGGATGAGGGAAAAGCTATGGATGTTGTCTACCTGGACTTAGTAAAGCCTTTGACACCACCTCCCACAGCTTTCTCCTCAAGAAACTGGCTGCTTGTGGCTTGGATGAGTGTACCCTTCACTGGATAAAAAGTGTAGGGTACTGGCTGGATGTCTAAACCCAAAGAGTGGTAGTAAATGGAGTCACAAGTGGTGTTCCCCAGGGCTCAGTGTTAGGGCCAGTTCTGTTTAGTATTTATATTGATGATGTGGACAAGGACATTGAGTGCACCTTCAGTGAGTTTGCAGACAAACCAATTTGGTAGGGGTGGGGGGGAGGAGGGGAGGGGGAGTGCTGATCTGCTGGAGGGCAGGAAGGCTCTGTAGGGGGATCTGGACAGGCTGGACCGATGGGCCAAGGCCAGTGTATGATGTTCAACCAGGAGAAGTGCTGGGTCCTGCACTTGGTCACAACTGCCCCATGCAACACTACAGGCTTGGGGAAGAGTGGCCTCGAGGAAAATGACCTGGGGGTGCTAGTTGACAACCAGCTGAACATGAGCCAGCAGTGTGCCCAGCTGGCCAAGAAGACCAATAACATCCTGGTTTGTGTCAGAAACTTTGTGGCCAGCAGGACAAAGGCAGTGATCATCCCCCTGTACTTGACACTGGTGAGGCTGCACCTCCAGTACTATGTTCAGTTTTGGGTCACTCCCTTCAAAAGGGATGTTGAGGTGCTGGAACATTTCCAGAGAAGAGCAACAAAGCTAGTGAAGGGTCTTATGACAAGCAGCTGAGGGAACTGGGGGTGTTTAGCCTGGAGAAGAGGAGACTCAAGGGAGAACTTATTGGTCTCCTCAGCTCCCTGAAAGGAGGCAGGTGGGTGTCGGTCTCTTTTCCCAGATAAGTAACAGGACGAGAGGACATGGCTTCAAGTTGCATCAGGGGAGGTTTAGGTTGGATATTAGGAAAAATGTCTTCATTGAAAGAGTGGTCAAGTATTGGAACAGGCTTCCCAGGGAGGTGGTGGAATCACCATCCCTGAAGGTATTTCAAAATGTGTAGATGTGGTGCTTAGCGACATGTTTTAGTGATGGACTTGGCAGTCCTGGGTTAACAGCTGGACTTGATGATCTCAAAGGTCTTTTCCAATCTACATGATTTTGTGATTCTATGATTCTACGACTGTGCATCAGCCCTTGTATGGGATTTTTCAGGCCTTCCTGATTTTTTTCCCAGCCTGTTTTTCTTCACCATTCTCTAAGTAAGGGCTTAGTAGTGCTTTTGCATTGCTTTTCTGCCACGTAGCACTGAATTTATCATAAAGTAATACTTGCTTCCTGTAGGAAAAAGCAATATATACCGTAACTTCCCAGGCTCTTTACATATACTGCCAAAATTGTGATACAATGGTGTCAAGTTGGCTTTGTTGATTTTCAGTATCTTATTCAAAACAATAGCAAGTATTTAAGGAACTTTCTTTTCCTAACCTTCATACTGTTATCTGCATGGCTTAATGCCATTTTGATTTGTTACCCGTCTTCTAGTTCTTAGTCTGCACCCGAGGTAATAACTGATCTTACTTCAGCTCTCATTTACTTCTTTCAAAAATAAAAATAAATTCTAAACAGCTGGAAACTTGTTTGTTTGGGTCAGTGGAAGACATGTTTTTTTTTCCTTTAGTTAACTAATTTCATGAAATTGTTTATTCAACACCCTGAAAATGTAACATAAGTGTAAATATTGCAGAGCTAGATACAGATTCATAAACATTACCTGTATCTGCAGTTTCATGATGAATCGTGTTATTTTCAGTGGAAGCACATTAAAAAAAAGAAACATTTTTAAAAATCATACTCATTGTTCAGAAACAAATGGGAATAGCTTGATGGGCTTCTTAATAAGACTTTAACCTAAAATCTTTTCTTCTCTTAATTTACATCAAATAAGCTCTTTATTTTGTGCATATGACTCTACCCTTATTCAGTTATTCTCTGGATGGAGCTGTTGTTAAGACCCAACAATTTAGAACAGTTCAGCATGTATTTCCAGCTGCTTACAGGAACACACTGGGGAATGTGCTTTAATGTCACTTCACACTTATTAAAATACAAGTTATTCTGGAGCAAGGATATGATACTGCCATGAATGAATAATTTTTAATCATAAAATGTACAAGTGAAAATTCAACCTGTTCAAAAATATTGTCAAAATGTTTTTGTATGACAGTGCTTGTATCTGAATCAACATGTTGGTTGAAGTATTTGCATATACTGTAGTACTGAGTATCAATGGATATAGAACTACGCTGAGTTGAAAAACAGGAAATGTCAGGGCTTTATTTCTAAAAAAAATATTTCTAATACATATTTCTAATGTTTCTAATAATATTTTTAATAATTCTAAGAAAATATTTCTAATTTTTTAAGCTATTTCTAAAAAGCTCATGACTGCCTCAAAACGCTTCTTTAAAATATGTCACAATGCTGAAAGAAACTTACTTACTCCTTTTTTTTTCCCCCCTTTTGTAGATATTTTTAAACGCAGATACAATTCGCCTGGGAAATCTACCAGTGGGTTCCTTTTCCTCCTCCTCCTCCTCCTTCTCCTCCTCCTCCTCTTCCTCCTCACCCAGCTCTTCAGCTCCTCGCCAGACTATCTATGAGCTCTGCGTCTGTCCCAATGGTAAACTTTACCTGTCCCCAGCAGGAGCAGGCTCCACATGTCAATCCAGTAGCAACATCTGCTTGTGGAGCTAGAATGACTCCAATTTATCCTCACACCAGAATAGCCTTTTGTTACTATCCCTCTGCTTCACAGTTCTGCTCGGTTTCCCTTGTGACAAGTTTGATGCTTCAAACGGCCTGCAGAGCAACTTCTTCCAGTGTAAGCAGGAATACAGCGCTGCCTTCTCTTGTGGTTTGTGTTGCCACTCAACGTAGAGATGGAAGTGATATATTCAGAAATCAATGTATTCTTCATCAGGAAACCTGGAACATAATATCACCTTTTGTCCAAAAGGGAGAATAACACAGGTGCCTTTGCTACATGAAGTGAAGCACATAGTTTTAGATTTTTGCAGGACCTGGATATGAACTGCACATATACATATATATATACACACAGTACGTTAAAAAAAAAAAAAAAAAAAATTGCCCAGAGTCTGATGGTGAGATGAATTGGTTCCCCCTGTATGATAAACAACTGTACTGTCTGAAAGCACAATTTTCCATTCATCTTTTTGGATGTAAACTTTTATCCCTGAATTTTAAAATTTTGAAGCATTGTGTGATGCTTGCTTTACTAAACAATTAAATTCAGTAAATGGTTTTTAACACAAAAAGAGACAGAATCCCTCCCTGAGTTTGGTTTCTTTAAAGTGTGTTGTTACTCTTTGTCTACTAAGTCTAGGGTTTTGTACACTAGGTAAATTTTGGAATTGCTCAGCAATATTACCTTTCAAAGTTAAAAAGACATCTGCTCTTGTTTGTCAGATCGGAATGGCCTTATGTAGTATTTTTGTGGCTACTGCATGTGAAGCAATTGCTTTAAGCAGAACATACACTTTCTGGAAAAGTAGAACAGGGTAAAGAGGGAAATACAGACAATATGTTTGTTGATCAGTGTATTGCTCTTCACAAGGTATTTATAATTGGCAAATGCAAAATCAAGATAAAATCTTCAAAGATACATCTCGTCCATTTTCTAGCTATGTCTAACTGCTGCCATTTGAACATAGTACAAACATTAGTACTAATGTAATGTGTAATGCTGAGAAGCAATGCACTAACAACTGGTATGACGTTCACATTTATTATTCTCTTTTGTTTACATCTGCCGCTAAGGTTTTCAAAGTAATAGTAATATATATAAACACATATTAAATGACATTCAATATTAAAAAGTACATTGATATTACATTGACTGTCAGGTCTGTGTTTAAATTATGCAGCCCCATTTGCACTCAGATCTCACTGTTGACTTCCTTTTTTGACAAGTTTGATGTGGAATTTTGCTCTTGTATAAATGTTCATACTTGTTTGGTTTGTTCGGTAATTGAAATCTTATAAAAAATGCTTTGGTATACTGCTAGTAAATTTAACACAACATTGATTAACAAGAGTATCTTGAAACTTGCAGAACCCAGGAATGTAAAACAGTATAAAAATGTTTCCTATTGTGGAAGATGGCTTAATTACATGAGGTAAGTGTGCTTTTTAATTCTATTCTTTAAATTACATCACCTAGCACGTTAGCTTTAGAGGTGTCTGAATGTAAGATCACCAATGCAATGGCAGCTTTTGCCAAGTAGCTAAAGTCAGGGCAGACAGTGCAAGGTGGGTATTTCTACGCAATATTTCTTTCTTCTTACAGAAAAAAAAAAAAATGAAAATGGGCAAACTAATACTATCGTTGACTTTCTATTTTATTACCACCTAAAATGGTTGATTTTGTTTTCACAGGTGAAATTCACTCCTCTGCAGATGACCCGCACAAGACATGGCTTGGCTGGTGCTTGCCTTTCCATCGGCCCTCTTCAGAGGAGTGAATTTCACTCAACAGCAAGAATTCTGTATTTTCTGTTTCTACCAGTTAAATGAAGATTTAAAATTGATTATTTTATCTCTTCAAGAGGTTTTTAACAGCTGATTTGTTATTTCTTTGAACATTTTATTCTTTCAGTAGGAAAGAAAATATATTAGAAAATATTGCAAGAAAATAGACTAGAAGCCTGAGGATTTTTAGTAAAAGGGACAGAAAGAGATGACAAAGAAGGTGATAATAAACCATTAGAAAGTGTAGCCATACAATATACCTTTAAAACTGTAGGGAAACAGATGTTTTTTTCTTATGCACACAAGTAATAGAAAGGTAGTTTGAAAGACATGCAGATGAATAGAATTTCAGAAGGAAAATATATAGATCTGTATGAGGACACATCTGTATGTATTCATTATCTGTGTACAGCTACATACACTGGTGGCTATAAAAGATGAACAGATTACAGTGACCAATTTAATTGTGGCTTCTTACAAATTGCCACACAAGTAGACTAAGATTTTTTTCCTCCTCAAACCCACAGGATAGCTTGCAGATACTTTGCCATGAATTTTCCATTCAAAATTTCTTCTTTGTTTGCTCTTCACCTTATGTGATTACTTACCTGTAATATATATGGAAGAGGCTTCTGCCCACCAGAGGGAAAGACCCAGCCTTTATAAATTGTAAACAAATTTGGAAGGGAATTGGCAGGTAAAAAAAAAAAAAATCTTTTGTTACTAGATTCATTGCTAGGCTGGAATAATCTACCACTTTATATGAAGAAAACTCAGGGCAGAGGTGCAGATGGCACACTGGACTCAAAAAACCCAAGCCACTAAGTCCACATAGCTCTGCACTGTCAGGATTTTCTTGCTTGGAGTCCCTTCAGAATGAAGTAGACAATTTTTGAGAGCTTAAGCAACCTATGACATAGCATAATGAGTTCTCATAATGTCTTAATATTGTGGTGAGTTTCATAATTTTGATGTGTTTTTTTAAATCCATTGAAAACTGTAAGGGGGAAATCTCAGTTTTTATTTTAAAGAATGCTTCTAGCCCACATGATTTCAGAAAGTATTGGAAAAGTGATTTCAATGCATTTAGAGAACTATAAAATTAAAACACCAATAATCTGTAAGCTTCATCATCATTCCCGAGTGGAAGGAGAAACAGACCCAGTGGGTTTGAATGTTTGGAGCTGGCAATAGTGAAAACTTCAGTATTAGAGCTCTTCTGCTTATATTACACCCCAAAAATATCAGAAAAATAGCACAATTCCACAATGTCATTTCAGATGGAAGGAAACTAGAAGATCTCGGAGCAAATATCATATTAAAACATGGAGCCATAGCTGTGCTATTTCAGTGCTGGTTTTATAATGCTGTGGTCATTGTGTGCGAAGCCATAGGAAATTCTCAGATTCTGTCACCTTCCTCATAGATTACTGGCCCTGTCTCCAAGTTATTTCAGTCTTTGTTGGCCATTTATATCTATCATTCAGGCTATTATTAAGCCCCAGGTAATGTTTCTCTAGGTAGTTTATCTGAATATTTTTATTGTGTATTTAGAAAAGGTATGTCACTTCTTACTCTCGTTAAGGTAAGAGTTTCCCTATAACAAATCCCTCTGTTGTGATACCTGTAGGGAAAGATACGATATTTTAAAGCATTACTATTAGTGCAATTAAAAAAGAAAAAACCCAAACCAAAACCAAAAGTGGCTAAAATATTCCCCTGAGTTTTTTTATATTTTACAAATACATGTATCGAATAAAGCTTCTTTTTGTACTAGAATGTTTATATGGGAACCACTAAGAAGGTATTGCAGCTGTTTGACTTCTTCAGGGCTATCCTTATGACAACAATGAAATCTATGAAAAGACCTTATTAGTTACATGTATTTAATATATACAATAGATTTATCTTCTGTAAAAATATCTCTGTCATGATATTATAGGATACTGTCTCTTTCTTGTTTAAAAAATAGAAAAATAAAAGCATCAGCCAACCTCTCTGAGCACTGTTAGCTGTATGGTTTTGTATTGCAGTTCATTCATTGTTTAAGTAATAAGACCAAAGACTGACACTTCTATTATATCTAACACTATGACACTGCTGCTTCTACTAATTCTGTTGGAATGAAGAGATGATGAGTTGTAATTACAACATGAAACTGTAACATAGTTTAGATTTGTGCAGCATTTTGAGCTGTAGATTGTTCACTTTTTCCCAGGGTTTAATTTTTGTGTCAGTGTGGTGCAGTTACATTACTGTTCATGCATAAGAGGATCTTTTGGTGTTCCTAAGAAAACAAAGGAATGTGTATTCCAAAACATGTCAAGATATTGATTGTTTCAGCTGAAGTTATACTGTTTACAGAACAGTGGCTTGAGTGGATAACAGAATTCACTTTAAACCATTTTAGATATAGAGGGCTACTAAGTCTGGATTGAAGGTACAGCCATAAATGTCTAAAAGGATTTAATGAAGGATGTTTACGATATTCGGTTGCTAACACCATGTATTTTTTTAATAGTTTTTTTAAAATTCTAAATCACTGTCTAAATAAAATTTAAAAATTCAAAACCCCAACCATTAGATAATGGAATTGTTATCAGCTGATTAACTGTAATGCATATGTAAATTGAATCGCAGTTTAAGTGTCATATTGTTTCAATCAGTACTCAGTAAAGGTCTGCTAACCATTTTTGTTTTGTAACTTTTATGTTAATGATTTTCTTGTGTATATAAATATATAAAAAAGATGGGAACTATTTTCTTACACATACTATGCAATATATTTGTAAAACTGCAATATTACCAAAATTACAAAAGCTGTGCTTTTGTACTCTCTTCCTTTATGTAAAACAAATCTTTTTTCTATTTAATGGACTGCCTGTCTTATAATTGTAGATAACATTATTCAAAAGTAGTACACTGAAACATTTTTTTATTTCAGTTTCCTTGGATTTTTTGTTTTATGAAAATATTAGCAAGGTTTTGGAAGTTGGACATTGCTTTTCCTGGAAAGCTAGAACTTTTACAGCATGTAATTAACACAGTCACTTTGAAATCTCTCCTGTACTTCTTTCATTTGATCTTAGTATTTGATCTTAGTATTTTCATCTGGTGCTGCCATATAACCATGAATAAATGTGATGATACATAAAATGGGAAACGTATCAGAACTCATTTCAAGAATAATCAAGAGGGAAACTTTCCAAGGGTAAGAGGAAGATGTAGGAAAGCTAATGAGAATTTTTTAGGTTTTCTGTGTATTTTTATTTGATAGTTGTTTTGTTTGCATTATTCCTTACTTTTGCCTACATTAGCCATATGGTAATAGCTTTAATTTGTTTTTCAAATTTTTGTCCTCACACTAGGTATACCAGAGGGTTTTTTTCAAAAAAGTTTTTAAAAACAACAGACACTGCATTTAAATGCAGTATTATGTTAAGGAAATCCAATTTCAAAGAAGTATAGGTTTTAGTTCTACATCAACATTAGTAAAGTTACAGTTATAGTGCTGCATCTCATCTACTGTAAAAGCATATTACACACCCAAGTTCCTTTGCACCTTGCCAGAATAAGCATAAACTGTACATTTATCTGTACAATTATGTTTAAACTACACCAGTTTACAAGCCACTTGACAATTACACAGTCATGTAAAAGGTCTTGTGGTGATGTCAAGGCAAACAAATCCTCTTTACGTTTAAATTGGGTAGCGTCAGTTCTGCCTATAGCATGGTATTGCACAGAGCTCTGGCAAAAAGCAAGGTGAGCATCTGGGTGGTTTGTTTGCGCTGAGCTCCTTGGCGCCATGTACACAATTTCAGAAATATCCACAGTAGCCAGACAGTAGCTAACTGCACAATGCCTACAAAAATCATAACTTCTGTGCAAGCACAACAGTTGTATAGATCCATCAGTAATGCAGGTCCTGCCGAGTCTCAGGTGACTAAAACATGATGGCTGATACAGAAAAAAAAAATAAATTACTCTTAGCCATTTTATTCAGGCTTGTACTAGTCCAGCCTGGGAAAACCTAATGACATTGAGATAAATTGAAGGTATAGTGAAGAAAAAACACCATAAACATTGTGTTGATTCTACACAGTCCATACTGAGACTAGAATTTAATACAAGCTCTCTGTGTAAAATAGGGTCTCCTATGAAACTTTGAACTGACCTTCAAATTATATTGTTTGAATTTAGAAATATTATTTGATCTTTAACCAATAAATTTCTTGTACAGGCCAGGACCAGGAAAAGTTTCAGAAAAGCAAAGGTAAAAGCGTATATTGTATATCTGGTCTGATTAGAGTCAATTAACCACAATTCAGCCTAAGAATAAATAAATAAATTTAAAGTAGAAAGTTTCCCTTGGTTTTGTGAAAACTTTATTTAAGGACAGTTGACCTTCTTAAGGAGTGTCCAGCCTTTCCAGTGTCTCAAATTCTGACATGCTTAAGCACTGAGAGTAATTTATATTAAAAAAACATTGGCCTTTGATTTAAGTTAATTTAATACATGACTTAATATGAGAAGTAAAGGTGCCTTTTAATCACATGTATATCTCCTTGTTTGTGAGACCTGTAAGTTCAGCTTCCAGCATCATCTGGAATACAATGAATAGGACTTGGGCATCACAGAAGCATTCCTGAAGGCAAGACATTTTGTTGTCTGTGCATTACGGTATTTTGGGAGCTTGCATACAGTCATTCTTCACCACTGAGATCTGTGTTCTAGCATAGTAACTTCTAATTATATTTTTCAGAACTATTCTGAAAAAAAAAATGTGTTTCCTTTCTAGATGATGTTTACTCAGTTTTCCTGTCCCAAACACTACAGCAGTTAATGAAAGTAAAATCCTCCCCCTTAACTCCCACCCACTTACTTATTCAGCTGAACTTCAGTTATCCCCCTTAGCCTTCTTCTTGCTTCCCAAATAACAAAAGAATAGACAATGGAAGGGATTTAGCTGTCGCTTTATCAGGCTTCTTCCTTTGTGACTTACTGGAGCTATATCAAAGGGGAAGTTTCTACCATGGAGAAAGATTATTTACTTTGTGAAAACAGCTCTTATATAAGAAGAAAAACATACACATACACACAGGTAAATATCAATTTTAGCCTGATTTACTAGAATGAACGTTGAAATTTTTTGGAATATAAACTTCTTAATAACTTTTAATTTCTTATAAGTTTTATCATTCAATGAACATATTTAAAATACCATAAAATAAATATTCAAGCTATCTTATCATGTTATAATTTTCAGGTTTTGAAAATAAAAAAGTAATCACTGAGCTAATTATTTTCCCCCTCTACTGAAGTATTTATTTACTTTCACAAATTTGAAAGAAAAGAAAAACCCTAACATGTTAAATAACATAAATCTATTAAAACCCCCTACTAATAACAAAATATTGTTCCTATAGCTCATTGCCGATATGCTCATTCCTCCTAGGTAGATTAAGAATCTGATTTCTTTTACAATGGCACACCTTTCTGTTGTTTTGTGTGGTCTCTGGAGGGATTGGGAGCTCCTGATGCTAAAGGAAACACAGTATCTATACAGTAGTAGAACCAACTGTCATAATATCTCCCACACTACAGCAAGGGCATGTACTCATGTGAGCAGAAAGTGTCTCCTACGGCAGTTTGACGCTGTGAAGACAACACTCAGAATGCTTTCCAGCTCCATGCTTCCCAGGATGTGTAAGACATGGCACTACAACAACCTTGGACAGATAGACAGAAAAGCAGTGGGGTTTTTTTTATCTGCAAAACAGCCATGTTGCAACAGTACAGAATAGAAATATAGTTGAAAGCTGAAGATATATATATATGTATTTTTAAAGTGAAAAAACAATTACTAGACTTCTCCCTAGGCCTAATAGTAACCCGGAAAAATGGACAGAAAGTCAAGTGGAGATGAATCATTTTTATATCTTTATATCCATGGAACTTTCCTTTCTTTTCATGACTCTTTTTAAAAACACCTTGGAAAGGATAAAAGCAGTAACCTAGGTATAAATTTTGTGTTTCTCAGATAGAAGGTGACAGTGAACTCTCTGCACGTGTATCTCTGTTTATGCTGGAAAGAACTGAAAATAGGTCAGTACGCTGGGATGGATTCAAACAGTGGTAAAGACAACAGGAAAGACTGAAAAATTCCATGTCTTTGGGTTAGGCTTCCCATGTTCATTAAAAGTTTGTGCAAAAAACATGTCATGGTCCATAACTTTTTACACTGTATTTCTAAAATACATTATTAACATTAGTATAATTTTCCCTCTGAAAATTGTTCCCACTTCTAACTACAGGTGCCACTTTGGCTGCCACACAAGGAGAGCTCTAAATAATTATGCAGTCTTCACTCATTTGTCAAAACCAAATTAACAAATTACGAGATGTCCAAAGTGAGTCATAAAAGGAAACATTAAAAAAATCTACTGCCACTGTTTTTAATATTTAAGGCCAGTGTTCTCACAGTGGAGGAGTTATACTGCAATAGCTTTGATCTTCTTGATCTTCCCAGTGACTTTTAAAGAGACTCTGTAATCCATGCTGCTCCCCTTCCCTCTGCCACAGGGGAGTTAAGGAAATTAATATTTGTCATTGGGGTTTGGGCTTGATTTTTGTTGCACGGTCTATCTTTAGACTTACTGTAATCCCTATTTTTTAGTGTAAAGGGGAGAGACAAACGTGATGGCAGCTACTGAAGCTGACATTATTCATTGCCACAGGGAGCAGGTTATTGCTTAAGATAATTGTTACTACTACAATGGAATGAAATGCAGGGGGGGAAAGGGAGCATATAACCAAAACATAAAACAGAGAAAGAGTGTGAAAAGAGAATAAAGGCATGGGAAAAAGAGAGAGTGGTATTAGAAGAGGTTTACAGTTTAAAGAGGAAGACAATAATTTGTGTGAAAATTTCTCTTTATCTCTCTGGCATCGTCAAATATATCATGCCCAAAGTGCAGGAAGCAGAGGAAAAGCTTCAGGATACCATTGATTCAGAAATCATTTCCAAGACTAGAAATGTCCAGTTCATACTAAAGAGGTAGTGCAGACAATATCAGAAAATCTGTGTTGCTTCTCTGGCTGTGATGAGAGGCATAGCTGTGTAACCTATAAGATGCGGAAGCTATATAGAAGACAGAATGTTTTATGTACAAAAGGACAGTGCTGGAAGAAGAAAGGAGTCACTGAGGCTTACATTAGCCCACAGCAGTGTAAACAGAAAAAAGCTGGAGCAACAAGTAGGAAATGGAGGATCGTTTATAGATTGTTGTTTGTTTGTTTGTTTGTTTTAGTTTTGAGGGACTATTTTTTAGCTAAGAGTCTAGACTGTAAGGAATTTTCTTATTTCCCTTTTTTTTTTCTTTCTTTTTTTTTTTTTTTTCCCCTGAACAGTATCTGGGAGCAAGCATTGCCTTCTACTGTGATTTGTTTCACAGCACTCAAGAAAAGTATATAGGTATGCAAAAAATTTATGAAAGCAGGCCTACTAACAGGCATTTCAGAAGCAACAGCAGATTTCTTGTGTTCTGAAAGGTAGATCCACCAGCTAAAGGACTGGGCTGGACAAAGCTTTTGTTTGTGCAGTTTTTTTTAAGTACATAGTACATTTATGTCTGCCCAGATGAGTACTCTTCTTATATGACCTTGTAAAGCAATAGTTTATATCTCTGCTTATGAATTAGATCACATATAATGCAAATTTTACATACAGGTATCTTTTCTCTATGATAACTATTGCCACCTCATCTTCAAGTTTCTTAGCATAAACTGCTGGACTACAGTAGACCTACCAAAATGCTGACATTAAACTATTGGTACTTCCATTTTTGTTTAGGAAAGCCTAGAACACTGTAGCAGGCCTCTCCACAGTGTTGTAATAGTACAGGTCTCTTCTCATGCATGTTAGCATATACTTGTGAGCAAGTCACCACATGATTATCAGACTCCTGGAGCTGCTTCCTAAAATGATTTATTTATTTACCTCCAGTTTCCAAAATCTTGCATGGCTTTAATATAATGTGGGTTTTATCTTTTTTGTTTAACTATAGTACATTATGTACTTTTAAAGAAATTTAAATTATATATCTAAACCACAAAACTTTATTAACGGCCATATGTTTCTGAGAACTGAAAGGGAAAAATACATATAAATCACATTGTCTCACATTTTGCAGAACAGTATAATTTCAGTTATTTAGGCAATTTTCCTATCTATTTTTAGGAGACCTACCAAGAAAACATTTAATTAAATTTGACACTGTACAGTTTGCCTAACAAATATCACTTCAGTTAGACTATTGCAATGACAAAGCATTTACATTCCAAAGAAAAATTTCTAAATGGTGTATTATTCCCTTTTAGAAGTAAATAATGTATTATCATGTTGTGAAGTATAACAAGTTAAGTTATATCAATTTTTAAATAAATGTAAATAAAATCCTTTAGAATAAACTTTTGTGAAATGTGCACCTGCAATTTCTTGAACTTTTCTATTAACACAATTAATCTGGAAAATAAGGTAAGGTACATGCTAATTCTTCTCATATTTTATGTTGTTTTCCATTGCTTTGCATATCCTTTGTATGTGTGGGATATACTTTTTGATGTTCGGATCATTTTTATGGGGCAGAGTTCATATATTTTTGCTCTATTATTTAATGCATATCAGCTTATCCTTGGATTTATTTATACTGAATGCAGTTTTTTTGCTACACTTAACATTTAGGTTAAGGTCCTTCAAAGCTCTGAATATGTATTTAACTATAAGTATGTGAGTCATTCCAGTGAACTTAATGGAACATCTGAAGTTTGAAGTTGGGAGCATGATAAAATATTTTGCTGGATCAGTTTTCATGAATCAAGCAAAGTAAGGCAATACCCTGCATGTCTAAAAATTACTATAAAATAATGAAGGTGAATCTGAATATTCCACAGTGCTTCACTTTGGCTTAATTTAGTTGAGTAGCACCACTTTTGAGAAGGTACATTAATCAGTATTTCCCTTTTCAGACCTGTGCGTGACTTCTATGCACCACTGTCTGTCTGCATTATAGCCATTTTTACTTCTGATTTGAATTATATCAGCATCTACTATGCTGGAAGTGTTCTGTGCAAATCCTAAAAAGCCCTGCTAACTCTATATGAACATACTCATATTGTGTCTGAGGATAAGTGCCATCAATCAGCACAGCGAATTGGTGGCATTGGGCTGTTTCACATTACATACAGCTTTAGAAACTATATTTGAAGCCTTGAAACACAGATAAAAGCTTTACCCTGCACATAAGGGGCAAAAGCAGCTTGATTCCACTGTGCATCTTATGGTCTTGTCCTAAAATTGTCTTCCCAAATACACTGGATGATGTGAATGCACATCATCAGGCAACACGCACCCCTTAACTCCACATGCTAGGCTAAAGAAAGTCAATTTGAATTCTCAAAAGGTGAAGATAGTGCAGATGGCCGTTGTATATTGCCAGTTGTTCTACAACACTGGGGTCTTGGAGAGGGGTTTGAAAAACAAGCAAGAAATTGGTTTGTAAATTGTAAAAAGCTACTGAGCTGTATGGCTGCCCTATTTATTGTCATGGGACACAGAAGAGCTCAGACAAATGGAGAATGGAGCTTTCTTCACACCTGCAATAATCAGTAATCACAGTATGGTGGAAGGGAGAAAAGGAAGTAAATAACTGGTTTCACAGTCTTGCTCCCATGAAAATGTCATCTCTGTAAAATACAATTTTGTACAGGAAGATCTGGCTATCAACTGTGGAAGAATTGACTACTCTATCTGTCAGCTGTACTCTGGGGAGAATTAATTTTCTGAAACATTTTTAGTTGTGTGTTTTCAATCATGGTGATTTCTCTGCTCATGCCTTCTCTTTTTCTGCCCATTAGTCTTATAACTCCTTAGGATTCTTTCTGTAAGAGTCTGTAGTAAATACTAGTATCATGAAAGTTCTCCAGGTTAATGGCCTTACTTTCTCAAGTTTAATAAAGTAACATATGGAAGTAATGCTTAATTTTGTTAATCATACTTCAAAATCTTATCATAATTCCAAACAAAATTATCCTAATCACCATCTGAAGAAAACACCTTCGATATCTCCCTGTTGTTTTCCTGTTAGCATTCCTATTGCACTTCTGTGGACTCTGGAGAAAACCCATCCAATGTCCAAATCTAGGTCAGACCAATCTCTGGCAGTGGTAGCAGGGGATGTTATTTAGGGACAGTATGGGAGTCTGGTGAATTTACATAGCCTCTTCCCCACAGACTCCCGTATTATCTACAGTTGTATTCCCTGTGCAGTACCTGTGGTATCGGTTTGTGGATCTGTTGTGCATTAATTTCTGTAATCCTTTTTCAAAGCTGCTGACGCAGCTGCTTTCAGTGGCAGCAGGTTCCAAATGTTCATCAACTGCTACTCAAATAGGAGCTTGCTTTGATCTGTTTTAAGCTGATCTTCAAATCACCACTGAGTGTCCCCTAGTTGTGATACTCTGGGATTTAGAACTGAACAGACTATTACAGTTGGAAGGGACCTACAATAATCATCTGCCTGACCAAAAGTCAAAGCATGTTAAGGGCATTGTCCAAATGCCTCTTAAACACTGACAGGCATAGGGCATTGACCACCTCTCTAGGAAGTCTCTTCCAGTTTTTGACCTCAGCAAAAAATTGTTTTCTTATGTCAGGTCTGACCCTCCCCTGATGCAGCTATTTTATGAATAATAGCTCTGTAACCACCTTACCCACCACCATAAATGTTAAACATACCCTCTTCAGCTTTATCCAATGGCTCTTCAAACTGAAGAGTCCCAGTCTTCAGCTTCTTCTTATAATGCTCCAGAGCTCTCAGAGAAATCCCTTACAGTTCTGGTTTATCTAATTTATTTGGTCTAGTACTTCTACAGGTATTCTTCAGCGATCTAGCCATATCTGCTACAGAGCATGCAGTGTGTAGGAATATACCCAATACCACCAGCGTCCTCTGCATTAGGCTTGTAGTCCTGGCACAGAAGCACTTGTAAATTTTGCCCTTGCTTGACTTTGCACATGCCAGTCAGCTGGCCTGGCTAACAGTCTTGTTTGTGTACTCTGTTTCTTATGATTGTGATGTTTATTCCCTCCTGGCCTTTCAGAGACACACTGAAAATTTACCATATCCTCTCAGGGGTCACATCAGTCTGAACCAGGTGCTCTTATGTGCCTGTTGGCTTTCACCTAGCTCCTAGCATAAATACTCCTCTACAACCTTTTTAATTTTCAGTACAAGCAGACTGAAAACCGTTTTGGTTAAAGTGCAGTTTTAATAGGACCACTGAGGGTTTTTTAAATCTATTACTCTCAAAGTGTTGCTGGAAAGGGTACACATGTTCCCCTGGAATTATTCATCTCTCCTGCCAACAAGGATCATGTGCACTCCAAGGTCCCAGAGGTTCTAAAGACGCATGTAACCAGCTTTCCCAAAGCACACGAATCAAGTTTTGCTAGAAAGCAAGAAAAGCACAGTCTTAGACCATTGTTTGGACCTTTTGCTCTCTTTTTCCAAACCTGTATTAAAAGCACATCACTGAAGCAGCATTTTTAGTTTTATTTGACCATTTTATAGTTCAGCAAAATCTGTCTTTAAATAGCTTCTAGTCATAGTTCCTCCTTTTCTAGTAATTATTTTTCTAATTTCAGTTTGTTTATCCTCATATTCCTAAAATGCTTATTGCAATAAATGTTGTCACACATAGTCAGATGGCATATAAATTATGTTGTGCTTTGAACATACAGCAAGTTAAGGTACAAAGGATTTTTTTGCTGTAGGGGAAAAGGGAGTTTTATAAAAAACATTACTTTTGGAGAATATTGAGAGACACATAGAAGAAAATTTGTGTTTAGGGTAAATTGCTGAATTTTTCACTTTCCAAGTGCCTGACTAAACACTCATATTCTGGTTAATCCAGTAAGGTTTACAGCCCCATCAGTCCCAGAGAAGGTTTCTCTCCCTGACTAACCCAGTGTCTCTCCAGCAAAGCTTTCCAACTCTCATCTGCCTAGCCTATCTCCTTGTCTAAAAAATCCTATTAAGATCAAAAGGTGCTTAAAGGGCTATATAGGACGCTGGGAGGTGCTGCTAGGTGTTTGGTAATCAGTGTTTAGAGTTGTTACAGCTGATGTCTTCTTCCTTGTATTAGGCTTCTGCCTTCCTCACTAGATTCAGCCTTAGTGCATGATCAAATCACTGGTCCTAGCTCTTGTGCCGGGTTTTGCTGCTAACTTCTGAAGCAGATGTTATGCTCTGCACCATGGCTTGCTTCATGCCATCAGTGTTATGTGTGGAGCAGTGTGGTAAAGTACCGTTGGAGGGAATTGTCTACCAGCAGGTGCACTGTGGTTGGCACCTTTTCAAGATGAGAGCTCTCCAGAGAGCTGAATAAAATCTGTGTGCAGCAGTCTAGAGTACTAGGCATTCTAGCTGAGGGAAAAAAAAAGAAAAATAAAAAAAACCAAACCAACCCAAAACTTCTATTTTTCATCAAAAAATATTTGGGGGTTTTTTGAAGTTGAATTTCTGTTGAAAGTCTAGTCATCATAAATCATTGCAATATACCATTTAGTGTTTTCTGCATGGAAAAAAATGAGCCATTTTCAAGTGTTTGTTTTTCCATTATTAGGGACCATCATAAATACTTTGCCCTCTCTTAGGATTTCACTAATGTTCCAGTCTCTAGTAGGCAATAATCTTCAGTAAGTTTTATGAGACTATTCACAGGGTTAACAGCTAAGTGACCACTATAAACATCACTAAATGTTCTGCCTACACTATGAGCTTTATCCAAATTCAGAGAACTAAAGTAACTTTCAGTGGTTAAGATTATCTTTTTTTTTTTTTTTTTTTTTTTTTTATAATTCCTTAGACCTACTTTTAAGATCTATTCTGAATTATCTTTTCAAAAACTCAAGAAAACTAGATAAAACAAAAAAATATCTTTGGAAACATCACAAGCTTTATAGGAAAGAACATTGTTTTTCTAGTGATGTCAACCTAATGCCTTCCATTATGCTTTAAAATAGAAAAACAAGTTATATTGAATTTTCATTAGCAAATTAACAGCTCTTACAGTTATTAAATTAAGGCAGGCATTAGATGTTTATAGTACCCTGGGAGCCATGTCTTTAATGTCCTATGTGACTAGATTCTGTACAAAAGCTCTTCTTTCTTTTTCATGTTTGGCAAGAACAGTTATCAGAAAGAAGGGGAAAAAATGATCAGAAACTTTAGTCATGTTTTTTAGGAGTATTTAAATGTATGTACTTTGTCCATGTCTGCCTTATCACTTGATGTGAGAATCATTGTATTGTTTGTTTTCAATCAATGATGAACAAATATCAAGAATTTAAGAATTTAGTATGATATGCAAGAACTTATCATTCAGATATGCTTTTGTAATTTATCCTGACTTGTTTGAGCATGTTATTTTTATAGACTGAGGAAAGCTTACTTCATTAGGGAAGACTTTACAATAACCTTTGTAATTGATGTTTGCAGTACTAGATCTGTAGTAGTCCATTTATATATATGAATATATACATCTGTATAAAACAATTTTATAAACCCCTGGAATATGTCCTTACTGCAAGTAAAAATTATTCCTCAGAGAAAATTGGGGGGCTGATAATCCAATCAAAATTATCACCAGATCTAGTGATATGAAGCAAAATCCAGAGCTAGTCAAATAAAACAGAATCCAATAAACTCACTACATGCATAAATATTTATGCCAAAAGCAAAGATTTATACTCAATTTCTTTTTAATCTTACATACAGGGTTTTTTCTATGCTTTTTCTATTCACATAGTTGATAATTTGTCTACAAAATAATGTGTCCTTCCTTATTTGCAATATTACTGATTCCTGCTTCAGTAATTAGACAGTACATTACATGTAAATACATTTGGTACTTGGCATTTAGGACTTTGGTAAGAGGCTTATAATTTTATTCAGTCTGACTGCCTGGGAACTATTTAAAGAGCTTCTCCTAAAGCAAAGTTCAGAAATAGATGAGGTATTGGTGTTACGTTCACTGTTATGTATGAAATGTCATGTCTTTAGATATCTTAAATTATATTTTCAATAATTATGGTGGGTAGGTAGCAAAAATATAGGGATTACAGTTTAACAGGTGTCAGCTAATATCATGCTTGAGTGCTACAAATAGCCCAAGGAGTATATTTGTGTCTAATTTTCTACACTCCAGAGCACAACAGCTGCCACTTGTAGCAGATGCATCATCTGACTGACGATGTTCTCCAATGTGTCGACAGGCTTTTCTGGTGCAGCTGATTATATATGATTGTATTTGGCATAGCTGCATACCCTTAATAAACAGTTTTATCATTGTTCTCTGAACACTGGAATACTTTAGTCAGCTGTTTATTATGCCAGCTATAGTGGACCATCAGCCAAAATTTTTCATTAAGATTGCTGTTTACTGGACTATGTAAAATGAAATGTTGACCTTAATGAACTAGTGTCCACACGTCAAAAATACACTACAGGGGCTGGGAACAGCAGCCTTGGCAGGAAGTCTTTACACAGAGAATGGAGTGTCTTCTAATCTTTATGGGTAGTTCTACTGGTATTGGGCTAGCACATCATTAAGTGATCGTTCTATGAAATAGCGCTGCTGCTACCTGTGCAGGTTTATATATAAAGGTCTCATTCCTACAAAGTTCTTTACAGCATGACTCTGTTTGACAGGCACTCCCTGCCCAGGTCTTTTTTAATGACATTATTCAGAGAGAGGGATGGAAGGGGGGAAGATGAAAAAAAAAAAGAAAAAGAAAGAAAAAATACATTTTTAGTATCAAGTCTAACTTTGTTATTTCTTTACTTGTGTATATTGTGCCCAAGGAAACAAAGACCCCATGAAGGCATATGATGCATTGACTGATTTAATGAATAAAGAGCCCTAGGATCCAAAGTTTTCCAGAGGATGAGTCTGAAAGACTTGGAACGAATATTCCTGTGAAGTTCATATTTTTTTCTTATATGGCTTGGTCCATATTCTTGATTTTCCTGAAAATTAATCAGTCATAGCTTCCTAGAGGAATGATCAGAAAACAAATAATGACTTGCCTAACATCAGTCTGACCTTTTTTTCCCTCCTCCTCATTCCTTCTTCTTTGTTCTATTTTTCTTTCAAAGCAGAGGTTTCACTTTTATTAACTACTGTAAATGGTTCATATATTAATTTAATTTTTCTTGATTTCTTCTTGTTTTCATGCCAGAACTCCATCTTTAAAAGCGTTGTGAAAGAGAGGGTCTGTAATATTAACCTGTAGCAACCTAATAAGGAAGGAGTTCCATTCATGGAAGCTGCTACAAAAAAAAATCCCAGTACTGGACTGGGAAGTTAGATGAACCAGTCTCACATTATGCAATGCCTCTCAGTTTTCAGCATCCAGGAAGAATCTGTCAGTGATTATTCTTCTTCACCAGGAGTAAACTGCCTGGGTTTATTTAGTTCTACTGACTTAATGAGTGGAAGAAAAACTATTTATTTTTTTCTCTAAAATACTGCAGTAAAAGTTTTGGAAGGAGAAAGATGAAATGAGTTTGAGTTGGCAAGGTCAAAACAGTTCTGAATTAAGAAATAATTGAATGGTTGTATTTGATACCAGAGTAATTTGGGGAAAATTGATTTTGGAGCCCATGGTAGGTAAGAGTAAGGTAATTGTTTGCAGCTGCTTCTGATAGGTGTCCAGGATAGATCTCATACCATGCAGTTTGGTTTCATGATTCCCAGAGACAGATTAAGGCATTCCCCTAAAATAAATAAAAAATATGAGACAGAGATGGGACTTTTAATGTTGACTACTAGAGGTAACAAAGCAGTGGGTTTTTGGAAATAAGCCACTGAAGACTGATAAAGGTCTTCCATATGGAGAGAGTGATTACTTATAGGATCATGGCCTGCACTGTGTGAATTCTCAGATGATTTAGTTAATAAAGTTGAAGTCTTAATAAGTTATAGGCTTTTACATCTTGTTCATCATAAAGGGCAGGGAGTCCTCTAATAGTAAGGCATCAAACTTATGTGGGCATCTGGAGCATGCAATAATATGTTAGATCATGGTGATTTATTAGAATTAGTTAGCAAAAGCTACTTTCTACACAAATGAGTTTGATTAGTCAAAGCAAGATCTCATAAAAAGGACAGCTTTTGTTCTTGTGGAGGTTAGTGGTGTAATCTGAGTATGTGGAGTACTTCGTCTTTCAGTAGTCCAGTCTTGTGGAGGTATGAAAAACTGAAAATGCTGCAAAATGCATTTATTTTTTTTTTACAAGGAATGTCAATTTTTAACAAGACTAGGAGAAAGGCCTTGGAGCTGTCATTGAGAAAGCCCACATTCTGTTTGTAAACACAAGTTTAGGTGTAGAAGATGGATTTGTCATCCTGGAATGACTCTAGCTGGTAATTTAAGGGGAATTCCACATTTTAGGTGGAAGAAAACAAACCAGAATTTTCTCTATTAGGATGAGTTACATTTTGTTGACTTTTTCAAATTTTCCCATATTATAATCATGGAATCATAGAATGTTTTTTGCTGGAAGGGACCTTAAAGACCATCTTGTTCCAACACCCCTACCATGGGCAGGGACATCTTCCACTAGACCAGGCTGCTCAAAGCCCCATCCAACCTGGCCTTGAACACTTCCAGGGATAGGGCATCGTAATAATGATGCATTGTAACCATCAAAATAGTGATTAATAAATAATGGGGAAAAGGAATGCTAAACATACTTACATTACAAAGCATAGATAATGCACCAACACATAAGATACATATGTGTGTGCATATATATGTGTGTTTCTGTGTGTGTGCATATATATATATATATATAATGCAAAGAATCTGTCAGTGGGATATCAGATTCCAAGTAGTCAAAATGGTGAATGGTCAGTTCCTTGTCTGAAACCAGTTCTTACCATTGTTTCTAACTTGGGTGAAATTTTGCAGAATGTTCTTTATGCTTAATATAAGCTTCCTAAGCACACAGAACATCTTCATTTGGGTCTGCATTGTTCTCAGTCACTTCAGTTTGCTTTGCCCTCATTGTGTTTTATCTTAACGATGACAAGCATGTGAAATACTCAGATTCAACATACTAATTATTGCGTGGTAGAAAATCTCAAAGCTTCAGTTTTATCCTAACAGAACTGAATAGAATTATCAGCTGCCTACAAAGTTGGTTGCCACTTGGCATTCTTAGCTGTAATAGGAATTCAAGCCATATCAATTAAATCAAGCTGTCACTCAGAGTGTTAGGCAAAAGAGTGTCTGATACCTGACATGACTGGGTATGTTCAATTCCCATGTCTAGCATCCATATACTCATAAAACTCTATTACCTTGTAATAGCCTTAATGTCCTGTTGTGGCATAAATGTGGTAGGAATTCTACCGTAACTAAACTTTTAATATTATGGAGAGATTCAAATAATGCTCATTTCCATGTTCAGTTCCATGTCTCTCTAAAAATGCTTGCCCTACACTTCTGACATGGCTTGCGTGTGGGTCTGAACTGAAAACTCTGAACAGAATCATTTGTTTACTAGAATAGTTGTTTGTTAATGTCAGACTCAACTCCTGTCAAAATATGCTAGATACAATTGCCAGTCATGGTCAAAGTTTGTCTGCCTTCTACAACGTCATTTGCACTGGCAGGAAGGCATCACAGTGGTGTATCTAAACCTGTAGAGGCACCCAGTGGACAGTACAGAGTCTGAGCAGTATTTGATCTTGCCTGTTAAGACTATGTATTTGATTTTCCTCCACAATCAATACCATGTAAATATTCTGTGCAAATAAGAATTAGGTCTGCATCCAAATGTGTTGGTTTTAAGCTCTGCATCAATATGAGTATTTTGATGATATAAATCTATCATGGGCATTGCTTGATGATGAGTAGCACTGAAACTCTGTATTACTTTTTTTTCATAGCCAGTGTTTTTTCCCTACTGTTTACATTATCTTCTGTAAAAGCTTTGATTATAACCTCTGTGCTACTGAATCCTCAAACTCCAGCTTTGCCTCAGGCCTTTCCCTTCTTTATAGAGTTAAAACATTCACCTATCCATTTCTTTGCTAATGTATAGTTGATAACTCAAATGCAGGGAAACAGTAGTTCTTATTGTGAGTGTTCAGCTTAATATTTGTCTTTTCCTGCAGTTATTTAGCATTATCATTCTTCGGCCTAACTGTGAACATGTTCAAGATATACATTATAGAAAAAAAAAAATCTGTCTTATTTTATTCTTCTGCTCTTTATATTTCTGCTAAATCTGTGTCTCGAAAAGAAAAATAATTCTCTCTTACTTTTAACCTTTTAGATAGATTTGAGGAAATATAAATACCATTTTCCTATGATTGTCTTCCTTGAGAACCTTTCTGATTGCTTTATTAACACTACCTAATTTCTCCAAATCCTTTTTAAATCCTTTACCTCTGAAGGTCTTAATCCACTTAATTTCTGGTCTCCCTTTTGCCATTGCTTCCCCTTCCTTCCTGTGCTCTACAAACACTGATTTGGTACTTTTTAGTCACTCTCCACTGATTTATTTTTTTTTCCCCTTCTCTATTGCAATAATTTTGGGGTTTTTTTTTCTCCATTTCAGATCTTATACTGTCCCTGCTATTGTAATATTTGAGCATTTTCAAAGGTGATCATCACAGTCATCAGGGATTCGTAACCAACTTCTGTTGTTACTTTTCCCAAGGAAATTTCAGATGCAGTTCTGAAATGCTGTGTAAGGACTGTATGCTGCTTAACTTCATTCTAATTCCTCTTTAGTACTTACTGTTTTTATCATACAAAACTACTTCCCTAAATCTGAAACTAAATTTTTAAGGAAAAAGTTAAAGACATTGATGAGGAGAACATAAATATGTGTATATCTCTTTCTTTTGGCAACTGTTATTCTTCATGCAATGTCCCAGTATTTCAGAGCATTTTGGGAAGTATCAGACTTTTAAATTATCTGATATTTAGTGCCAAATGCTTATTACCAAATGCTATATGGAGATAAAGTGACCTTTAGATTTTCAGTTGACAAAGATAAATATTTGTCACTTACACAGGCAAAAGAAATAGCCATTGCCTACGGAAAGGTGTCAGGCTAGGTTTTGCCCAAGTTGATTCCTGTTCCAGTTAGGCTATATCTTTTTAGGGAAAAAGCCACCCGGACTTAAAATTTCCATTGCCATCACAGTGCCTAGCAAATTTCACCGATGCTTAATGAATATTTCTATTCAATGTACCTTATTTCTTGTCTGAATATTAGTTCCACAAATTTTGTTTAAATATTGACTGCTAGTAAAAAGCATTCTTTTAATGAGTTTTCATTTTTAATACATATGTTGTCACACTGTGGCTGGTCATTGTTACACCTTCACTTTTTGTCCAGACAACCTAAGTTCATTGAGGTTTTTCTATTTTCCCCACCAGTCCTGTATTCATTCTTGTCTTTTTTTCTCTAAAGATTCCTCTGTCATACTGTTAATTTTGGAATCTTGATGTACTCTCTACCAATGGAAAAGGTCATTCAAGATTTCAAGTTTTTACTCCAGATGGATGAGACCTTTCTAGAAGGTCTAAGATGGCTTTAGGTCTGACCTTGGGAGATGTATATGTACCTAGATTCTCTACACAACAGCACATCAGTGGTTTGGCTGTATTTGGCACTTTGATTTTTACAGCTAAGGATATTCACTGTTCAGGATTATAAATCCGAATTTCCATATCCTGTTCAGATTCACTACTCCTTTCCCCCTTTTTGGCTTTAGAGGTGTTACTTCACATTTCATGTATAAAACATATTGTGTTTGCCCGGCCCCATGTTACCAAATGATTCTGATGGCAGTGTAATCGACTCCTGAGGTCTGAGAAGAAGCTTCAGATGGCAGAGCTGTGCCATCATATGTTCAGAGACAAATTTGTTGTTCTACTCTTGGGCATTTCCCCATAAGGGAGAAGTTTAGAAACTCTTGCACGGAATAGGTGTTGAAGACAAATAATTCCACCTCATTCCTTTGTGGGTCTTCTGCTTTTGTACTGCAGATCTCTCTGCTTCATTTAGTTTGCAGTAGAAGGAAAGATTTAAAATTGTATTATGACAAAGAAAAAAATAGTAGTAGCCTATGAAAAAATGTATTGTCTCTCTTACTGCACTTTTTTTGCCGCTCCGCACTCATGCTTGGTTACTCACGCAACTCTCTCTTGAGAAAGGCATCAAAATTCTTTGAAGCCTGTTTTGTAAGGTTGTGATTGTTCTGGTTTCTGGTGTACACTAATTCTGGGCATGTATGATGAAGAGGCTGAGCCATACTTTCCTTGGCTGACGGCTCTGACTTTGTCCTTGAATAGTTCCTATAGTATTGGTTTTTGCATCCTGCCTGTTTCGCAGATATATTAGCTGAGGTATCTCAACGTATTCACACTGTAAACATTCCAAAGTATTTGCCAATAAGCAGTATTCATAAGTCAATTCAGAGTGGCTCAGATCTGTCAAAGTATGAAAGACAGCATGATGTCCTTTTGAGATAACAGGTCAGGCTACAGGCATGCTTGTGAAGAACCATCATTACTAAGTGACTTTTTAGTCTTAGTCCATTTCTTATGCTAGCCTCCAGTCTTCATACCCAGCCTGCATACTTGGATTACTATATTTATAAAAATGAATGTCCAATTTGAATGTATGCTTTCAAAGACAAGAGATTATCTTTTAATTTATGTTTAAAGCCTCATGCTTGCCTCTAATATTGTATAAATGATAAAGGAGTGTAAGACTTACCTGAGATTATTAGTTCACAGGGTAATATTTTCCTCTTTGTTTGAGCTATGCCAAGCTGTAAGGGCAAATATAGGTGAAATTAAAGGCTTTTCTATGGCAGCAGGCAAATTTTATTTAATGGAAGGTTTTAAGCTAAGCTGCCAATCCCCTTTAACGTGGAGGGGGAAACCACCAAAATGGCTCTTGAAAATTATCAGGAGAATTCACTGAGGCATTCAAAAGGTCCATTTTCAGTGAATTGGGACACTCAGAAGGAAATAATCAGTCTCTACTACCCCATGTTTGCTTTTCACAGCACAGTGACAATGAAAGAGATAGAACCCTGGTGGACAGAACAATTGATAGAACGGCTTGTTAAGTAACAGCAAAGGTGGAAAAATTCTGACTCTAGCAACCTTTGTGAAGAATGCATATGCTGAATAAACTTTTGAACAAAACCAAAATAAATGAGTGTTCAGAAAAGAAATTTTTACAAGGACACATTGATTGACAGCCTGTTTATCCTGGAGAAGGGAAGTCTGAGAGGGGATCTTACCAATATCTAGAAATGTCTTAAGGGCAAGTGTCAGGAGGATGGGGCCAGGCTCTTTTCAGTAGCGCCTGGCAACAGGACAAGGGGCAGCGGGCACAAACTGCAAAACAGGAAGCTCCATCTGAATATGAGGAAGAACTTCTTTACCTTGATGGTGACAGAGCACTGGCACAGGCTGCCCAGAGAGGGTGTGGAGTCTCCTTCTCTGGAGGCATTCAAAACCCACCTGGACATGATTCTGTGCAACCTGCTGTAGGTGAATCTGCTTTAGCAAGGGGTTGGGCTAGATGATCTCCAGAGGCCACTTCCAACCCTGACCATTCTGTGAGCCTGTGAAATATGAAGAGAGCTGCATACAGCTTTTCTGGGAATGCTGAAGTCAGAGAGCTACAGCATGCACTGACTGAATGTGCCAAGTAGGTCATTTAAATAGTCCGGACATTTTTTTAAGGGAATGCACAGTAATGTAATACAACTTGGGCATCTGATGCAGGCATTTCTAGATGGCAGTCTTTGAGATTCTCAGCATTCTACACACAAAACAAAAATCCATAGGAAGTGGTGCTTATGGATATTTTTATTCTACACTTCTGCACTGCAGCTTTTTGAACAACGTAGTCTTGTTGAAGTTCTTGTGTGCATGTTATAGTATCTCTACCGTCAGTACCAACTCCACATGTAACTATCCCTGCAGTGCTTTGTGAATACTTTGGTCAAGTTTCTGTATGTGGGATCTTGGGGATCACTAGAATTGGAAATCAATCTGGTTTAAAATTTCATTTTCACCTGCACAGTCAACGCTCAAGAAAGCTAAAGATAGACCTCAAGCTGTGATATTATTCAGGGAGAAAGTTCTAGTTTTCCTTGAAGTTGCTTCCTATGCATAGAGAAAGGAGAAACCTCTGAAGATATGCATCATATACTTGCAAAGATCTGGAAACATCTGAGGTTGGCAAGACTAGCACTTGTTTGAAGCAGAAGGACAGTTTGGCAGCAGGCTTACCAAAAGAGGAAATAGAGTAAACTCTAACTTCAAGTCTTCCACTAGGTTAAACTCTAAGACATGGTGAATTAGATCCCCATCACCACTTTTTTAAAAACAAGGATTGCTCATCACTGAAAATAGAGATCCTGGTATTAGTGAGCCAAGAAAAAGCCAAGGCTGAAGAGACCTACACAGTCTATCAGTGGACAAGGGAATACTGCAATTAAATGGATGACATGAAAGGGGGAAGATCTTTTAATATACTTCCTCTGAACTAGTCTCCATCACATGGACAAAAAGAGTACAGTTTGTGGGCTTTTCTATCACAGAATATATACAAAAAAGAGAGACGGTGATAATATGTTTATGCATTTATAGAAGCCTATTTAAGTGTTATAAAGAAAAATGTTGTGCAGAATCCCAAGATTAATTGATGTGAAAGCATTTGCATATGATTTGAGATCTTGGAATAGAATAAATGACTAAGAATTTTGTTGTAAGTCTGGAAAACCAAATAGTGACCAGGGTGTGTTTTGGCTATCTGAAATAAACCAAGAAATTATAGATTGATGCACCACAGAAAAAAGCATTCTTCTGCCTGGAAATACTCAATTCAGTTCTAAATAGGATGTCCTATAGACTCATATATTTACATCACAGAATTTTTTTACTATATTTAATTATGCTTGGCAATCTGCACTTAAAGACAAGTGTATTCATCACATGGCAAAACAGCAGTGCAGATCCCCAGAGCAGTAGTATAATAACTTTACAGAATTTATTAATTGGAGAGGGCTTGTTGCATAAAAGGTGACTTTTAAAATTTTCATTAGTGGTGTGCTGCAGGAGATTCAAAACCAACCCATCCATCTTATCCGGGCAACAGTGGTTTTCATTGTGCAATCCATTGCATTTAGTAACAGCCACAAAAATATTTCCCCTGCTGAGATCATGAGCATTTGCTATACCCTGTTCAACCACCTAACTCTGCTGTCAGACCAGCTTACATCCCAGAGAGTACCTGCTGAGGAGCTGAAGGGAATTTGTCCAACTCCAGGAAAATGCTTTTTTTTTTTTTTTTTTTTTTTTTTTAAGGTTCTGAAGTGATGGCTCATGTCACAGATTGACGTCACAGATCGGTGCACATAGCAAGGCTGCTGGGTCACTGTGATGAGTTTCTTGGGAATCATTTACAGGACTTTTAATCTTCATACGCTGTCATCCTGCTCCTTGCTGTGCCCAGTTATCTGTCGCGCTCTTAGAGTGGGCCTTCAAAATGTAAAGCATCTTGTCTGGGCATGCTGAAGCCTGGGGTTTTTTTTCTGGAGTCCAGTGTTTCGAAAGCAAACTCAGGACAGCAAAAATAAAAACTGCAAGAGACTGGAGTGGAAGAAAAGGAATATGACAGTTGTCAAAGAAGAGACGTCACACATATGGAGAGACCACCACTGCACTGACCAGTGCAGATGGAACACAGGGCTTTCACCGAGTCTGATGCCATGCTACCTCACACTGCACTGAAATAGTTGGGAGCTCTGTTTAAACTCAGACAGATCAATGTGGATGTAAACTGCTTGGCAAAGCTCTTTCGGGGCACTTTGTTGGCAATTTCCCAGTAGAGCTTTGTGGATTGTGTAAGGTTTTAATCTTGCACCTTTGAAACAGTCTTATATCCCTTGACGCAGTCTAGCCACACTTTTTGTGTAGAATTCCAATAATATTTGTATGTCAGTGGCCTCCTTTTTTGACCTTGCCAAGCAATTTGCAAAAAAGATCAATTTTCCCCTTTTGACCAGTGATGTGAGGGAGTTTCTATCCGTCTCCCTTCCAAAGCAGACACTGGTGGTATCATCAGCCTGAACGAGTGCCTCTGGGCTGCATGGCTTCTCAGCTGCTAGGATGGTAGAATAATCAGTTCTTTGGACCCCTGAAATAACCTGGTCCCTGTACAGCCCACCTGATGGGCTGCAGGTTGGGCTGCTTTCTTCTCAGCCCTCTCTGGTGTTGCCCATTGCAAGTTCCCTGTTGCCTCAGGCAGCCAGCTCTGCTGCTGGCTGTGTCCCTCGGTTGTGTGAACAAGGTCGGGGTGGTTTCCCAGCTGCTGAGCTCTCAGACCAGCCTGCCAGAGGGTTGGTGATGCACTGTGTTTGCTGGCTCAATCAGTGGCAACTTCCCTGGGCCTACCCATGAAGCCAGGCAGCCCAGCTGGTGGCCTCCCAGCTGGTGGGCTTGATGCCAAAACTGCTGGTTTCCAAGGACCTGGCTGAAGAGCTTGAGTTTAAATAACAAGCATGGCATATGCTTAGTGCATGAGCTCTCTGGGCATGCCAGTTCCTGGTTGCAAAGATGCTTTTCTGGGCTTATTCTCTTGCATATTAGAAATAAAGATTCAAATTACTTTTGCATTCTGTTGATCTGGTAAAATTATAATTGTTTTTCCAAGGTACCTCATTAAATTCTGTATGGTTTGTATTTCAGTAGCTGTAAAAATAACATTGGAAGTGGCGCTGAAAGCTGTATTTTAGCTTCAACCTTCAGTGCTAGTCGGAAATGAGGGAAAAGACCACAGTGTAGGTGGGAAACAGGTCTTTTTGTACTGTGCCTGTGGCAAGACTATGTCAGCAGACCAGACTGCTTTAGATAAAAAGAGGATTTTTTTTTTTCTAGTAGCAAAAATGATACAAAGGCTTATTTTACTTGTTTTGCTCTTTTGTGAGGCAGGTTTTCTGAGTGATACTATTTTTTATTATTTCTCTGTGTTTATGATGACCAAGTAAAAAACTGATTATAAAAATGTGCATACTTGGTAGATATTAGTGATATATCTGAAAGTATTTGAAGAAAATGAACTTTCTGTTTATTTATAGTTCCACTGTAATATCACTTTGTCCCTGTCATATTCAGAAACAAAACTAAGATATAAGGTGTCACTGTAACTTTGAATTCCTAAATATCTGGATATAGATAATATAGAGGTATGCAAATGTAAAGGTACACAAATAATCATGTTTTCAGCTGTTAAAACATCATATGGTCTATGATTTCTAAATTAAAAAGCTGTCTAGTATACATGGAAATCTGTTTCAACTAAGTAGAACAGAAAGCCATGTTTTTCTTGTCTACTTTTTGATATTTTCTTCATTATTTTCTCACCTGATATTTTAACCTACAATATTTTGAATAACTTAAGTTTAGAGGAGAAAACTATCAACACATGGCTATCAAATATTCTTATGCTGTGACTGCAGGTGCAATAAACGGTAGATGGTAGCAATTTGTTTCTAATTCTTAGCTTTTAATTGCCTTTATTTTTCTTTTTTTCTAATTTTAAATTATGAAATCTGAGAATATTCACAACATGCTGGTTGTGAGTAGAAAGCATGCTGATGCATGCTAAGGAATCACAGCTGTAATATGTTCTGGATGGAAACAAACACAGAAAAAGGCTGATCGCATATCTTGTCATAGCTCACTTCGTAGACATCTCTGTTCAGTTAGGCAGCAGGCTCAAAAGCCCTAAAAAGCAGATCTGTACAGCACTGACACAGAAGTGTTTTAGTGTTCAGTACCAGCAGTTTTAACAGTTTGTCTTCTAAATTGTTGCCTTGTATCTTCCTTTTCATGCTTTTGCATTTCATTTAAGAGGATGGGAGGCTGTAAGGAACCAATATATTGATAATTGTCTTAAATGTTGCTTAGCACACAAATTCAAGAGGAACTGGTGCAAAGCTGTTCTGCTCAGATTGGAGAGTAACTGAAATCAGCTGAGACTGCAAAGCGAACCATTGTTGCCTAACTTGGTAGCCACAAGGTGGTAGAGGATGGCATGGCTTTAGGTCTCACAAAGGTGAAATGTAGCTGGCGCTTCCTGAAAGTACTGGTGCTTACTGTGCTAACGTAAGGCAACCGCTTACATGCACAGGAGGGGTTTCCCAAACCCGTCATGACCACCAGTGAGGAACCCCTGCGACCACCACTCACACATTGAACTTGCTCAGACACAGACTACACCTACCCTTGCTTTGTATGCAAATGAGGAGGTGTCTTCTCAAAAGCATAAAACCTGAATCTACAAAAGCTGGGGTTGGACCCCCACCACCAAGACACCCAGGATGAAGAGGACAAATGGGATGCTGCTGGATCCACAGGTGGTTATATCTCCTCTCTCTTCACATCCCATCCCTGCCCTGCCCTGCCCTGCCCTGCCCTGCCCTGCCCTGCCCTGCCCTGCCCTGCCCTGCCCTGCCCTGCCCTGCCCTGCCCCCCCCCCCCCAGCCCCTTCCCCTCCTTCCCTTCTCCTCTTTCTTTTATATAGATCATGACCAGATCTAAGTAATAACATGTGTCATGGGACTTTGGGACTTGCATATCTAGTTAATTGCCATTGAGCTATTATCTCATATTTTGTAGTAATGAATTATAAAACTAGTTGGTCGGTGTTGTTTCACGTCAATTCAGTCCAAGGGTGTCACGAACTTGGTCATTGGTCTCAAGGGAAGGGAAATTGTTCCAAATTACTTCTTTCAGGCCTTTCAGGTCCTGACAGAGGCTGCTCAATGACTGCCTATAGTTAGGACTAAAATATTTTTACTTTTTTTGTAGATTCTCATGCTCTTCCATTCCCTCTGAAATGAGCAATACATCACGATATGACTTATTTTTCACTTTTTCTTTATACTTGCAATCTTAGCTAAGAATCCAGTGTGAAACTGGAACCTCTTTTATTCTCAAGTTAGGAAACTGTTATGAGAGATTTGGGCCGACACCTGCAGAGCTCCTAATTCATGCACTCTGAGACTTGCTTATGTCCCATTGACAGTGATGTCTGATATTTCTTCAGCTTCTGTGACTGACATAGAAATTAATGAAAAAGGTAGAGCAAAAATGTAATTAATTAATTAATAATAGCAATATTTCTTCAAAAGACCTCATTTTCTGCTTTCCACATTTACCAAATAACTTTTCTGCCCTGAATTAGGGAAATGCATCAAAACACCTGACCTTAAACATGCATTTACCTTTAAGTTTTACCTGATTGCCAAACAAATACCTTACCCACCAAATCATTAATTTCCCATGATAAATCTGTACAATATATGCAAACTTGCAAATTACTTTTGAATTTTTACATTGAGATTTTTTTTTTAATCAGCACAAGTAGAATTTTATGTTTTGCACATTCCTTAGAGATTTTCTTGAAGTTATAGAGGAGATTCCATACTGCAGGTAAACCAGTTAATAAAAACAATCATTTTATTGTTTCCATACAATTACAAATTTTGTAAACATTCATTGACTTCTTGGCTAGCTTTTTCAGTTTATGTGCCTTTCTAAAAACATGCAGTAAGATAGCAGTTCTTAATTTCATTCATACCAACCTATATCTGGGATGATTCAATTTCAGCAAAATTATCTCAGATATGCTTGGACACATCTGAGCTTAATATGCAGTCTGTAATGCCTAATCCTTAAAATATACGTTTCACAAAGACAAAACAAACAAGTTAAACTATAAAAATACTAACATAATACAGAATTTGACAATATTCCATGATTATAAAATACTTTAATTACATATTCAACCTACCCATGTGGTATTTGCTTCATTTACCCTAAGAATCAATTAACTTTATTGAGTGTCTGTAAATGGTCACATGTGAATCAAAGTAAGTGATTTATTAAACAGTTTTAAACTAAATTGCAAATGCTCAAACATTTTTCAGTACTTTCTTGCCTCTTATTTGATGATTGGGCCATTTTTATACATATGTTCAGCACTGAAAAACCATCAGTTGTAAAAAAAAAAGCATCAGTTGTAAATATGTATTCAGTTTTGGGTACTGCATTTACAGGAAAAATAGTATCCATTTGGAATGAGCCAACAAGAGTGTAACAAAAATGAGCAGAGATCTACAACATAGCACTTATGAGGAAATTATGGAAATTTTTAAAGTGTATGACCTGAGCAGGTAATGGAGTCTCCATAGCTGGTGGTGTTTCAAAACAATTTAATGACATGGGGTTAGACTAGATACCTTCTTTTGTTTTACTTCAAGTCAATGATCCTGTATAAAGTGTTAGAAAATTAAAATGTCATTTCTCTCGTAGTTACCAATTAAAAAATATGCAGGCATTTGTAAGTCCTATAAATAGTATTATTGAAATATTCCTTAGAGACAGAAGTGATACTTTGGAATTGCTGATCAACAAGCTCTTACGTGTGAATTCCTTTATCCGTTTAGGCAGTTCAGCATACTTAGCCATTAGGCATGCAGTTTGCATTTGTCTAGAGAGCTATTACCAGTGTTGGTGATTTGTTTCCTGGAGGAAATGGCACTACACTATCTAATCAGCATTTGGAAGAATGTTCCAGTTTCGAGGCAGGAATGGAGGAGACTCACAGGCATGAAGCCATCTTAGCAGCTCCTGTAAAGGGCTTACCTTCCTGCTGCTAACCTAAGGAATGTAGTATGAAGCGTTATGACAGACAATGTAAGGTGTGGCACTTCACTCAATCAGTGTGGACCTGTCAGGATGCTGAGGGCATTGAGATGCTGACGATGCAGGAAAAGAAATATAACATCTACACCCATCTTCTGAGTTGTCTCATTCTCCTCAGTCACAGCTGAGACTCTGATATGGTAGTTAAAAGTACAATAGAAGAGAGTAAATGCTTTTGGCTCACTGTCTGGACTACCCAGGCTCTGGGATATAGAGCCTTGATCTTGGCATCATTGGTATGTGCATGCTTAATGGCTGCAAAGTTCCTAAGCAAAGAATATCACATGGAAGTATATGCACGTAAAATATGTTGGGGCCAGCTCTGGTGCATAACTTGCAGAATGATCAGGGATCAGTGACTCTAACAAAAATCCCCATAACCTTTCCTTTATGGGCATGTTCAGATCACTGTCTTTGTTGTGTTAATACATACATAAACAGGCTGTTCGTCATGCTGTATCCAGTCCTTTTTCTATATATATTCTAGATTGTAATATCTTCAAAGAGAATCTAGAGGATTAATCCTAGTGCAGTCGAGCCGTTATTTATTCCTGACAAATAATAATAAAGAGGTGTTGTTAACAGAATTCTGTATGGAGCCTAGAGAAACTGAGAGTGAGAGGGGAAATTATACAAAATAACACTGCAAAATCGTAAAGCATTCAGAGAATGTTAGCTATCCTCAGGGAAGTAGATTTTTGTGTGCAAGTCTCGCTTTACTAGGCTTTTTTAAATTAGACCGATAGCTTAGCTCTCTGCAGTGAACCTAACACAGTAATATATGACAGTTCATCTTTTCAGGTACATTAGCCCTTTAGAAGCCTACCACAATACTTCTGGTCCCTCTGGATTAACGAAAAAAAAAAAAATAATATCAGAATAAAAGACCTCTATCTTTTTCTTTGCACTGTTCTTCTGCAAACTAAAGTTGTTACAACTTTGAAAAAAATAGGTTAGGGTTGATTCAACAGTTCCAATTAATTCACTGTTTTATCAACTGCTTAAAAATTAAAGAAGACACAGAAATAGCTGTTCTTAGATACTTGTTTTTCAACTTTATTTCTCCAGGGTCCAAAAGACTGCTTGAAACAGGTATATCTTTGTATTGGGTTTGCATGGCACAGTTTTGGTACCAGGGGAGCTACAGGGGTGGCTCCTATGAGAAACTGCAAGAAGCTTCCCCTATGTTTGATGGAACTAATGCCAGCTGGCTCCAAGATGGACCTGCTGCTGGTCAAGGCCAAGCCTATCATCAGTGATGGTGGTAGTGCCTCTGGGATAATGTATTTGAGAAGAGGAAAAAAACCTGCTGCATGACAGCAGCTGGAGAGGGGAATGAGAATACCTGAGAGCAACCACTCTGCAGACACCAAGGTCAGTGCAGAAGGAGGGGCAGGAGGTGCTCCAGGCGCCACAGCAGAGGTTCCCTGGCAGCCCGTGGTGAGGACCATGGTGAAGCAGGCTGTGCCTCTGCAGCCCATGGAGGTTAACAGTGGAGCAGATATCCACCTGTAGCCCATGGAGGACCCCACACCAGAGTAGGGGGATGCCTAAAGGAGGCTGTGACTCCATGGGAAGCCTGTGTTGGAGCAGACTCCTGTCAGGACCTGTGGACCCATGGACAGAGGAGCCCAGGCTGGAGCAGGTTTGCTGCATGACTTCTAACCCAGTGGGGGACCCACGCTAGAGCAATCTGTTCCTGAAGGACTGCACCCCGTGGAAGGGACCGAAGCTGGAGCAGTTTGTGAAGATCTGCAGCCTGTGGGAAGGACTCATGCTGGAGATGTTCACAGAGGATTGTCTCTCATGGGAGGGACTCCATGGTGGAGCAGGGCCAGAGTGTGAGGAGCCTCCCCCTGAAGGGGAAGGAGCAGCAGAGACAGCGTGTGATGAACTGACCACAACCCCCATTCTCTGTGTCCCTGTGCCACTGGTGGGGGAGAAGGTAGAGAAAATCAGGGGTATAGTTAAGCCATGGAAGAAATGAGCATGGGGACAGGGAAGGTGTTTTTAAAATTTGGGTTTATTTCTCATTATCTTACTATGATTTGATTGGTAATAAATTAATTTTTTTCCCCTAGTCAAGCCTGTTTCACCCATGACAGTAATTGGTGAATGATCTCTCCCTGTCCTTATCTCAACCCACAAACCTTTCATTGTATTTTCTCTCCCCTGTCCAGTTGAGGAGGGGGAGTGATGGAGCAGCTTTGGTGGGCACCTGGCATCCAGCCACGGTCAATGCACCACAATCTCCATTAGTTTCTTACATTGAATAAATAAGTTCATATAAGTTCATATATCTTGAACTTCCCTGCTAAGTTTTGGAATAATTTTTCATTAGGAACAGTGATCACATCTTCATTAGGTCTTTTCTGCTATATGGATTGAAATGGATGCTCAAGTCCTTTGTATCTAATTTAAACAAATTTTGTCATTAGGTCAGTTGCAGCTATCTTTTTGGATGTTCATTAGATAACCATTAAGAGGTGGCTATAATGTTGAGGGAAAAGAAAAAAAAAAAAGAAAAAAAAAAACCCCTGATGATTCTAAAAGCAAATGGAAGTCTGTTACCGATTGCTTACAAGACCCGTGGTGGTTTTACATGGTTGTTTCTGTTACTACTGCAAAGACAAAAGAAAAATACTGTGGTGCAACTTCATTTAAATGTGCATTGCTTCTAAGTTTTACAGGTCTTGCAAGTAATGTGCAAATGCATCTGCTACCTCTGAGTATCTTTTTTATTTTTTTCTTCAGCTGCCTCCAGGCTCTCTATTTCTTTGAAAATGTAAAATGTTGCAATATGGAAATTCATATTTTAAACAAAAAACTTTGTGGGAGTTGTTTGGCAAGAAGAGGTATTGATCTTAACCCTAAGGCTTAATTTTAATAATTAGGATGAAATACAACCAGAATTAACTTTATTTCATTTGACTTACATTACACTTTCACAAATCATACTTATAGTTGAATTTATGTACATGGAATTTTTTTTATAAACCTTTCACTGAAGGGATATGGGAAAAAAATGTCACCTGAGAAGGAAGACCGTATGTCCTTTAATGTCCTAAAATGCCCGTCAGTTCAGCAAATTTCCAGAGATTATAAACTGAAGCAGCAAAATGTGAGTTTCAGTGAGAGATTCTTCAATATTTCTCTTCCATTCTTTTCTTTGAATGTTCTCAAAGGCAAAACAAGAGAATGAAAAATATATATATATTATTATCTTCACTTTTTGCCTTTCATTATTCCACCTGTAATGGATGAATGCAGTCAGTTTATAAACTCCTGGAAGAAATTCAAGAGGGACTTAAAAGAACTTGAACTTTTGTACAAAGCTTAATATTGCTCTGTCTTTAACATTGCCAAGGGAAATGTCATGTCTTTATCTGTGCTGACACAAAGAGGCAGTTAAAAGACTCCTTAACAATAGAATTGCTCTTATTTACTGCGTATTTTATATTCTATTACAGTTGGTAATATCTGATTCATATCTCTGTGGGATTTTTTTTTCTTCCTTTTCACCATCCAGAAGGAATATAGGCAGAAAATTTTCATATAAAATAAGGATGTATTCAGGAAATATTTCAAAGTTAATTCAATCTATTTTTTACTCTCATCAGAAGGAACAGGATCCCTGAGAAAAGATTTTCTGGGTGTTCAGAACATGGCAATTGTTTTCTGTGTCATATATATGTATGTATGTGCCATTAAAGTAGTTTATATAAAATACAGTCTTTTTTGGGAAAAGGAACATCCTCATCATAACTTGTAATTAATTTGAGCATTAACCTAATTCTAATGCTACTTGATGGTGTAGACAGTTTTATAGATTCCTTTGAGGCATTTTCCTGATTTATTTATTTGAGCACAAAAGCTAGGCCAAATATGGGTGTCTAGCATAGGTAATATTGGACACGTCAACTGTATTAGCCATGTATGATTGACAACACACTGTATTTCATGTGCTGTGATATCTCAGGTGCTAAGGAGGAACAAAAGAGTGGCTGGGCAGGGACAGAACTTTCCCCACACAATTCTACCCTCTACATCATTTTCCACATGGCAAAGACAGTCTTAGTGGCAATCTTCCGGTAAGATTATGAAGCTGGTGCTATTAATCACCTTAGCAGAAGTAATGGGAAAAGGTTATATCCTCAGCTATTCAGTACTGGCCAGATATCATCAGAATATTTTGTTTCAGCTTTTTTTAATGGTCAGAGCTGCAGAGAGGTGTTTTTTTTTCCTGCATAAGGATTCAGTAGACAATACCTGTAAAATGCTGACTGAAGTTTCCTTGTCCCCACCTTCAACCTGAGGTAGTATCTTTAGTAGGGATTATCCATACCTATCTCCGTAGTCTCATTAATCTACCTGTGCCCAGCCAGCTATGCCCTGTCACTGCACAGTCCCTTGGCCTTCCTCCAGCTTTGCCTCCTCCTCAGCTGTTCAGCTATCAAACCACGGCTGGGTGGTGCTGCCTGATAAACCAGTGCTCAGATTAATTGTGAATGCAAACAAGAAATAAATAAGTAGAAGTCTTTGGCCTTCCAAACAAGTGAATATTGTCTGCCAAGAGGATCAGGTTCCCAGTAAGACTGTCCTGTCCTCTGTCCATTTCCAGCTGGCTCCACAGAAGTCACTAGGCCTGGACTAAGGCTTATGATTTTGGACAGCAATATATTCTTGATGTGTACCCTAGTTGTTGAGGTGTTTCTATATCAACAAACAAGTTCCCAGTATGTAACAGATTTTTGTGTCTGCTGTGTGGGTAAGGAGTATTCTTGTAGTGCCTTGGCACTATTTAAAGCAGTATTACTTTCACAGTAGACTGTTGTCAGATGGTAAATTTTATTTAAACCAAATGTGGTATCACTTGCTTTCCTTCAGTGATTTTATATTTTGCATGTCTGCCATAGCTCATAGAAAAGAAAGGCGACTGTAACATCTGGTAGGCCCAGGGCAAGTAGGCCCAGGGCCAGTGAAATAAATACTGCTGCCTGGTTACTAAATTTTGGTCAAAATTATCTAGCTTCGAAGAAAAAATTAGCAAATGAAATAGCTGAGTAACCTTATTTCAAAGGCTATAATCTCTAAGAGTAAGACACTTAGAAACATACAGTGAAAAGAAATTCTTGGCTCCAGTTATTTTATTCAGGCAGAGCTGCACTCCTTTAATCTAACTTAAGGGGGTGGGGGAGTGGACAGGTAAGAAAATTTTAGTAAGTTCTTTTGCCAAAGGAAGGAAGAAGAAAGCCAAACCTCTTTGCTCTGTGACAGTATATATAGAGAGAGGAATAGAAGGCATCACTAGTTATTTCACACTCTCCTGTAGAATTATACTGAAGGGAAAATATCACTGAACAGTAGGAAAAATATAGAATTCATGAGCCAAGGAATATTACTTATAATCTTTTCTTCCTAGTGAAATTCTCAAAGCAGAAATCATGAGTGCTCCATTATGATTTGTAGAGACTTTTACCGCAAAATATCTGCAGTGCATTAACACTTTCTGGTCTTCTCGATTTCAATTCCTATCCAAGCATCAGTTCTCTGATAAAGAACTAACCCTTCTCTGACACTATAGCATCTCATGGGATTGCAATGGAAAGTCAAAACTGGTTTAAGGTGGCCCTGCTGTTGTTCAGGTATGTTTTCCTTATACCTACAGGTATTCAAGTTATACGCTTCTGAAAAATAACTTCTTGCATGGAGTCAGTATGGCTTGTTAGAGGGTGGCTGCTAAACCACCTCACATATAGTAATATTAGCTCTGGTCTGACTGAAAGGAATTATTGTGATTACAGATTAAATGGGCTCCCTGTAAATATCTTCTCCAGGCTTCCCCTAGCCCATATGCTTCCTCCTATTTTGCTGGTTAATGTAAACCCCATCACCTCTATTTTATTCAAAAAGTGAAGACAAGGAGTATCCTGTGCCTCTTCCTGAGCAGTCTTGGTTCACCTCTACAAAAGTGAACATGAATTCCACAAAAGGCTGTTGATCTGACTTTGATTTTGCAAATTATTTATTGCTTTACAAAGCTAGATCATCATTCTCAATGTGAACACTGGTAGATATTTTTTTTCATATCACTGTATGTCATGTGCTGGATCAGCAGAGCACAGCTACAATTTTGCCTACTTTACAGAACTCAAGTCCATGTTTTTTATTAATGATCATCTTTTGAATGAGAAATTATGCAGTTCTTTAAGTGTTTTTTCATTAACTAGCTATCTTTAACTTCTTGCTGAGCAGAGATTTTTTTGATTTGCAAAAGAATTGTATTGCTCTATGGCACTGTACCGGAAAATATAGGCTTTCCTACACTTAGAGTTTGTGTGCATACACAAAACTAAACAATATTTCCTAAAGTTTGGTCATACTTATGCAGTTTTAAAATACACATGCATAAATACATAGATAGTATACACTAGAGCATTTTGTATGTGATAAGATAGTGGATTTCCAATTCCTTTCAATGTCTAAACTTTTGAAGGCAAATGTTACCTTAGCAAAACAAAAAAAAAAAAAAACTTTACAGAAACTCTGGCATCTTTCCTTCTGAGTAAGATCATCAAGTGACCTAAATTCTCCAGCCTACGTGGCCTGAACTCTAAAATTATTCTGAAACTGAGAAGTCCATAGGACAGATATTCCTGTAATAAGAAAAGAAATATTGTTATGCACTTACTGGTGTTTATAGGAGGCAGAGAAATAGGGCATGCTGAGCTGTCTGTTTTGCATACTCTTATTTCACAGGAAATAGCTACAAAAAAATAAGACCCACATTAGGGAGTCAGAGTGATAATAGATGGCAAGGAGGTGGGATTCCAGTGAGAGAGAAACAACCACAATAAAAATGCATGCAAATGGGAAAACAAAGTCAGTTGCCATTGATGCATCATAAATAGCTTGATATGATCTTAATTTGATGCTGCTTATGAAATATATGCAGCATGACAATCTGCGCAGGTTTATTACATATTCAATATTGCTGATTTCAAAGAGATAGCATGTGGTGTAATGCTGTGCCAAATATGGTTAAATACACTCTACTTTCTTCAAATGTTTAAGTCAATATTCAGTGTTTTTCAGGTAACGTGTGTCTAAATAGTTAAGAAAATGCTTAGGGACAGGAACTGTCCTTTAAATTTTTCCTTGTCTGTAATTAGAGTGAAGTAGAGCTCTGATCAACATTGGAACTGATATGCATACGCAAATCAAATAAAATTCAGAATAATCTGGGGATACGTGTTGAGGAAGATGGAGGGATAAAAGAATAGTTAATCATTCTTGGTAATATTTTACTGTAAACAAGTGTTAATGTGACATGACCTTGAGGCATTACAGCAATCTCTTTTCAGCTTTGCTAATGTATCAACTACATGCACCATAAAGGTTTCCATGGTTTGACCTAATCTACAGAAGTTTGATCTATCCTTATTAAGTAAAAAAAAATAATATATATATATAAGAACTCAGTTTACTTTGATGACAATAGAAGTGTAAGTACCTGCTGAACATCTTTCTGTACTGCTTTTTTATATTGTCTTCCTTTTGTTTCATTTATGTTAGAATGATCATGGTGTGAAAATTAATATAAATTCAGTGCTCATTCTAAACAAAGGTGTCTTGATCCAGTATTGTGGCAAATTGTATAAAAATGAGTGCATATTAGCCATCTATCACTCCAGAGTATCACTTTTTGCTATTGATAAAATCATTCTGAATTATGACTGACATAAAAAGCTTCAAAGTAAGTAACTCTTAACAGAAAAACATTTCATGGTTAAACTTAACATTCTTTTGGGAGAGAAACATTTCTAGGGTGCTAGTGATGTTAGTATAAACACTTTTTTAATTAGGCAGATATACTAAAAAAGGGAATCACAGATATATAATTGAGCTATTGAGCAGCTCTGCCTTTCAATCTGAAATGTATATTGGTTCTAGCATAGGTCAGCAATTGGCTGTGAAACCTTTCAACACTTCTCTGCAGGAATGGTCTGTGTCTTTCTAATTCTGGGAAGATTCAATTTGGTCATTGGCAGAAGTTTCCAGTATTACTTGAAATTCTTCCAATTAAATGAATTCTAAATTTCTGAGTGTGAATGCAGACAGCCAAGAGCAGTGCCAACATTAATTTATCCTTATATATGTGAGCATAATGTTGTAGAAGGCCAATTTACCCAGTCTATCTCCCAGACAGCACACAATTGTTACCATATTTCTGGCAGGATCTTTTCCTACTATAGTTTAAGAGATTATATTGTTCTTTATCATTGAGTATGTGATAGGAAGGGGAAGGAATGGCTGGTACATATCTAAGAGTTTCTTTAATTTGCTTTATTTTACATCGGCAGCCACAAGGCAGGTAATTGCTGCCTTATTTGCATAAAACTCCTCTGTTGTTACTGAGGAAACTGTATGTAATTCCCAGATTTAAGAAGAAACTTGGCTAAAACTGTACCTTGCAACTGGTCTGGAAGAAACTGACTGTAAACTAGAAATCTTTGTTTACCATCACTGTTTCAATGTTTGTGAGGTCTTAACAAAATCCTCTCAAAGAGAATAGAAAAAGATTTAAGTGTTCTAAAAAAAACCAAACCAAGCCAAAATTATTCAACCAAGTTTAGCAAGTAGGAGCATTACATGGATTTATAGCGTGTGTGTGTGTGTGTCCCCAGATTTTCATTACTCTTCTAGTCAGGACTTCATTAGGTTACCTGGAACACTCACCCAAATCACACTGTTTGGAATTTTGCCTCTGAATTAATTGCTTTTTTATATTTAGCCAGTTTTTCACTCCCTATATAATCTTACTCAGACTGCATATATCCATTGATTTTAAATTATTTGCTGTGTAGTTGAATATGCAGTTACATAGTCTTAGAAATACAATTACCATTCCAATAGCATGACTTGCTATATAAGTAGCCTTAAAAGGGCCAAGCACCAGTAATTTCATGCAGGGAAACACATTCTTAAAATGTATTGCTATGTATCCACATCTACTGTTGTTTGTATTTTCATCAATAAAGAATTTAAATTGTTACGACAAGTCAACTACTACCAATAAGTACCTCAGTGAGAAATTATGTCTTCAGTCTAGTTATCCTTTTTACAGGAGTGGATAGGGAGGGAGATGAGAGTCACAGAATGGTCAGGGTTGGAAGTGGCCTCTGGAGATCAAGTCCAACTCCTTGCTAAAGCAGATTCACCTACAGCAGGTTGCACAGAATCATGTCCAGGTGGGTTTTGAATGCCTCCAGAGAAGGAGACTCCACACCCTCTCTGGGCAGCCTGTGCCAGTGCTCTGTCACCATCAAGGTAAAGAAGTTCTTCCTCATATTCAGATGGAGCTTCCTGTTTTGCAGTTTGTGCCCGCTGCCCCTTGTCCTGTTGCCAGGCGCTACTGAAAAGAGCCTGGCCCCATCCTCCTGACACTTGCCCTTAAGACATTTCTAGATATTGGTAAGATCCCCTCTCAGACTTCCCTTCTCCAGGCTAAACAGTCCCAGCTCTCTCAGCCTTTCCTCATAATACAAATGCTTCAGTCCCCTAATAATCTTCATAGCCCTCTGCTGGACCCTTGTCATGACCCCAAAGGAGTCATTTAGGACAACCTCCCTCCCCTTGGGACCAACAACCAAGTTCATGATACCCTTGGACTGAATTAAAGTGAAACAACACCAACCAACCAGTTTAATGATTTATTAATACAAAATACAAGACGTGGTTAGATACAATAACTCAATGGCCATTATTTCAAATGGATAAGCAAGTCCCATGCCACACATTGTTACTTAGATCTAGTCACTATTCAATAAAAAGAAAGGCGGGGGGTGGCGGGGTGGAGAAGAGGTATCATCACCCGTGGAGCCAGCAGCATCCCATTGGTCCTCTTCACCCTAGGTGTCTTGGTGGTGGAGGTCCCCGTCAGTGGTTGCGCAGGGTTTTAGGCAACCCTTGCTTGCACATGAGCAGTTGCCTTATGCCACCACAGATGTGTTTTTTCAGGAAGTGCTAGCTAGACCTCGCCTTCACAAGACCTAAAGCCTGTACCACCCTGTGATCACCAAGTTAGGAAAACTGCAGCTTACTGTGCAGCCACAGATCGTCTCAGTTCCTCGTCTTCTGGTTATCGAGTTAGGCAACAGCATCTCATTTCAGTTCCTCTCCAATCTGAGCAGAACAGCTTTGCATCAGTTCTGTACTGTCCTAGTTTCAGCTGGGATGGAGTTAATTATCTTCTTAGGAGCTAGTAAGCTGCTGTGTATTGGCTTTGACATGGAACAATGTTGATAACACACTGATGTTTTTAGTTCTTGCTAGGTAATGTTTTTACTAAGTCAAGGACTTTTCAGTTCCTCAGGCCTTGTTAGCAAAAAGGCTGGAGGAGCACAAGGAATTGGGAGGGAGCACAGCCAGGCCAGCTGACTCGAATTAGCCAAAGGGGTATTCCGCACTATGAGATGTCATGCTGAATATATATACTGGGGGGGTTGGCTAGGATAGGGGGATTGTTGCTTGGAGACTGGCTGGGCATCAGTCGGCGGGTGGTGAGCAGTTGCATTGTGCACCATGTGTTCCTTTCTTCCTTTCCCTATGGATTTTATTCTTTCTGTCCCCCTTTTCATTATAACAATTATTGTCATCGTTGTTATTGTTCTTTCATTTTTGTTCTGTTTCAGTCATTAAATTGTTCTTATCTGAACCCCTGAGTTTTACACTGCTTTCCAACTCTCCTCCCCACCCCTTTGGGTGAGGAGGGGAGTGAGTGAGCAGCTGCATAGTATTTAATTACTAGCTAGGGTTAAAGCATAACACACACTAAGCAATGTTTAAGGCAATTATCAATACGTTGTTTCCTTATAAACCTCTCCAGAAGTTCCCTGTCTCTCTTGAGCTGGGAAGCCCAGAGCTGGACACAGCACTCCATGTGCAGCCTCATCAGGGCAGAGCAGAGGGGCAGGATCACCTCCCCTGACCTGCTGGCCACGCTCCCCATAACGCACCCCAGGGTCCCATTGGCCTTCTTGGCCACAGGGCACACTGCTGGCCCATGGGTAACATGCTGCCCACCAGAACTCCTTGGTCTTTCTCTGCAGAGCTGTCTTCCAGCAGATCAGCCCCTAGGCTGTCCTGGTGCATGGAATTATTCCTCCTGAGGTGCAGGACCCTACACTTGCCCTTGTTGAACTTCATTAAGTTCCTCTCCACCCAGCTCTCTGGCTTGTCCAGGTCTCACTGAACAGCAGTGCAACCTTCTGGGCTGTCAGCCACTCTTCTCACTTTTATATCATCTGCAAACTTACTGAGGGGACACTCAGCCCCTTCATCCAGGTCATTGATAAATAAGTTGAGCAAGGTGTACTTATTTAAAAAAAACAAAAAAAAGCAAATTATGTCATTTAGATACTAAAATGATCTCTTATAAAAAAATGGCTTGGTGTTTTTATATGGAATCAAATTGAAAATCTTTTCTTATTAAAATTACATTTTACAGATTATTCGGGTATTATGAACTAAGAATTTAATGATATGGCTGTAGCACTGCATGTGGATGTTTCCATCTGAGGAATACTCAAACTGAGATTAGGAACATCCTGTTTAAGTTTACAGGCATCAGTACAGAACACCTCAGATAAAAGCAGGCCTGTATCTACTTTGTCAGTGTAGAGTGCCAAGAAAATGACATAGCTGAATGTTAAATATTATTCTATATCGTATTAAAAAAGCTACACAGGACGGAAAAAGCAAAATGTGACAAAAGTATATTAGATCAACATAAGCCGTGGTGTATTTCCATTACCAAAGCACAAGAAATAATACTGTGATAATGTAGTGGTTGTAAGCACAGGCTGTTATTGAATAACTTACTGGGTGTCAGTATTTTCATTCACCAGGGGGCTTATGTTTGGCTTTGTGTTCTGCTGCTGTGCTGCCCAGGCTCATGTTCCTTCCCTGCCTATGTCCTCTTCCTGTACTCGCTTTTGTAGAGTTGGGATGGTGTTACTTGCATGGCTTCTCACCTCAGGAGTGAGGACAGGCTGAGTACCCCTTTCTCTGCCTACATGTTGCCTGTCTTAGTTTGCAAAGTGCAGAATAAGCTGCCTCACATATTAAGTCAGTAAGGGTGGGATTCCGCTCCTAATTAAAGCACTTGAACTGCTGTGCCTATGAATCGGGTGTCTCCCACTACTGTCAATAGTAGTCTGCAGTGAATGGAGGTTGGAGTCCTTGTGGCTATGGTTCCCCTAAAGCACATGTCTAATTGTTTCTGAGGAAAATGGCCAATATTGAATTCTGGATTCCATTGATTGCACTGTCTGTATCACCACTGCCTGTGTTGAGTACAGATTCCTTGACTATTACAGGCATGTAGATATGCTCACATGTGGATACTCTAATCTGAAGCTATAACTTTCTCTGGTAGTCTTTGATCCCAGACCAATGGTTAAGGAATAAGGTCATGGAAGGAGGAGATGGAGTGAAAGTGTTTGGATATCAAAAGACTGAGAAACACAGCAGGGATACCAACACTTTCTTGAGCTGGTACCTCTTCCATGGAATAAGTTTCCCAAAGAAAGATCCAATCTAAGCAGCTACATTAGATTGGGTAAGAATTGGAGAGACTCTTCCCCTGTTATGCATTAAATCCTAGTGACTCTTTCAAATAGGCTTAAAAGCAGTAAAGCATGTAATGATATTACAACTTATCCACATTGACACTGTGAGACATGGAGCACAGTGGATTCAGAGAATATGTCTTGCAAATAATTGTCCACCTCTTCCATGAGACAACTACATTGTTGGAGGAGGCACAGGTGGTTTTGTTTATTTAAAACCAGTGCTTCATAGCTTTGCTTTGTGATAAATTAGATTGGAAAGGACCTCTGGAGGTCCAGCCTCACTCAGAGCAAAACCAGTTTCAAAGGTTGCATTGATCTGTAAACTGTGTCCACAGCAAAATGAAGTTTGTGGGGTTGTATTTATTGTATTTAGCCCAAGCTAACTCAAATTATACTGCTTGCAGGCAGCTAAAAGTAAAATCAGGAAGAGAAGAGTGATAACTGGGAGTCTGGGACTTCCCTTGCTGAGCTCCTTTGAGAAATCCCACAAGGAAGCAAGGCCCTGCTGCTTGACAAATTCCTGTTCTACTTTGCACCTGTATCCTGGGGCTGTGAGATTCAGTGTATAAAACAGGTGTAATTTGAACAATTTCTTGAAAATTAGGGAAAGAAAAAACATCTGACTCTTTAGGACTAAATACTGTGTAGCTTTTCTCAACAATTATTGACCAATTTTTATTTGAAGGAATGCCAGACTTAGCTCAAATCACTTAGGATATTTATTTCTACAGTAAACAATATATTAGTTATGTAGTATAGTTGCATACAGTTGTATAGTATATATGCAAATATTAGGTAATATAGGTCGCTGGTACCACTGACCTTAGTTGCTAATTTAAGCTTTATCTTTGTCAAGGCCTGCTTGTAATACATGTGATTTATTTTTTTCTTGCTCTTTTTTAAATTATTAATAACTAAACAGGATCTGGTTTATATAAATTGTCTTGTTTCTAGAGGAAAAATATAAATGCTTAAAACAATTATGATGAATATGTAAGATATATATGATGTGTGTTTATACCATGTATATGTGGTATAAACAAGAGTATTGATCACGGTGGCTATTACATTTTTTCACACAATCCTTGGATAAATTCATTTTAAAGGAAAATAATGTTTAAAAGTCCTAGATGAGAAAATTGATTGAATTTTCTTCTCTTTATTTATCCTATCATGTATTTTCATGTTCTAGTACAGAAAAATCTGATGTCCGGTTTCTTGTCTTTCCTCCAGCTCTCTCATTCATGACCTACTTCTATGCCATTTTAAACAATAAATGGTAATAATAGCAAAAATAAATATTCTTATATATAAGGCTATTAAAAACCTCAGAAGAATAAAAGCCAGTCTGAGGACAAGGACAGCAATATAGTTTTGGTCTATTTTGTAATTAATATAGTGAAGCAATACAAATTTTGGGCATATTACTCTAACACAATCTATGTTAGATAGCTTTAACATTTTTAGAAGAAATTTATACTTTATAATTTTTTGTAACAGAACCAAAATCTTTCTTTTTAGCACACCAAAATCTTTCTTTTTAGCACACCAAACACTATTCACCTTTGCTGTGCAATCAGTTTAATTAATTTAAATTTGGCAATTTTGATAAGCATTATTTGGCATGACAAAATACTGGCTGTGTTGCTCCATTCTTACAGTTTCATACAACTTTTCTATATAATCTTAGGGTTTTTAATTATTGCCATTTCTGATTAGTTTCAGCAGACCATTTTGAGAGGTTTTCTATGAAGTAAATCTTGACTGCTCTATATGTCACCGCTTACATACCATCTCAGTTCAGTGTCACTCCATTATTTTCTTTCATGCTGCACATAATTCTTTTATATGCTCTATAATTCAGTATGTGCTGTTTTACCAGGCTGCAATATTGTTCAAAAATGTGTGCCTTTTTTAGTCATTAGTTTGTTGACCTTTTTAATTTGTTTAAAAATATGCTTAGTTTGTTGCTGCATTATCCTGTCAGTTGGAATAGAATCATTTTATTACAGGCCTTTGACCTAAAACAGTTAAGAGGAAGCTAGTAATTACAGTCCTGTCCGTAAGTGTTTAGTCATTATAATATTTTGCAAATTCTCCTTTCTTTCTAAATGGAGTACCAGCACATTACATATTGTCACATTATTAAGACCTGCAAGCTGTTATTGTTACCCACCATCTCCGTATCTTGAATCTGTGTTTTTGAACAGGTTTGTTAATCTGTTTTCCCATAGAAAGTACCAGTATTAGTGTGAACTTGTGGAAAATGCTTAAATTCTATCCTAAGCCTGAGAAATAACTGCTAATAAAAAAAATATATATTATAAAGGGATATGTGTTAAGGAAAGATTATTTTCTTTTCCAGCAATGCCATATTTTGTTTCTGGACTTCAGATCTCTCTATTTTTTTCCAACCCAACCCTTCCCTCCCCTTAGAAATGGTGCAAGAAACAGTGCTGCCCACAGTAAACAAAAATCAGAGACAAAAAAACCCCCCACAACCACAATGAAAAAAAAAAAAAAAAAAAGAAGGTTGAATTAATTCTGCCTTGAAATGGATTTTGACACAGAGAAGTGTGGCCCAGTTAACTCACCATGTACAAGTTTCAGTCTCCTCTAATATCTTTTTTTCTTGGTAGATTTGTAATGAGTTTATCCAATGGTCAGCTGTATATATTTTATGATCCCAGCAAAGTTACTTCATTACTGATGGACAAATTACTTTTTTTGGTTATGAAAAGGGAGGAAATAATTTGCTAAGCAGAGTCTGCATTTCTTCTCTGCTGGTCATGAAGCTGTTGCTAAGAAACAATGGTGATTTTAGTTTCATGAATATATTTTTCATGAAGTCTGAGAATGAAACCTAACCACTTTGGATCTACATAATATTTTTGAAACTGAATTTAAAATGTTCCTTCATGGTGGTATCCTGCTCACTTCAGAACCATAACAGATTAAAAAATAAATATTATTTCAGTGGTATTACTAGTCCCATAGATAGAGGGCAATGGGATAAAATTAATACCTAAAAAATGTGATGGAAAAAACCAGCAGGAGGTATACTTAAAGACTGTATTAAATGGTATAGTATCTTTTATTCCCATCAGACTCAATTAGAAACCAACTGATAAATCTTTTCACTTATTCTTGTTGTATGGGAGACCTCTGACATGGCTGAGCGCTCCTTTTTATTATTGCTTTTGAAAGTCTAATTTCTCATGATAACAATCAGTTTTGTCAAGTGACAGAAAAAGTAATTAAAGATGTTCATAAGTAACTCATGTCTCTGCCAACAAACTAAATAGTTAAACAAGTTTACGAATTACAACAATAACTAGACTTTATGAATAATGGAAAATTGGTCTTACATTATTTGTCCCAGTAGACATGGTGGTGGTAGTATTGATTTCCATGCAATCAAAAAGCAATGATTCAGAATTATAGCTATCGCCCTGTTGAATACTGATGAAAGTATAAATATAGTCATCCGCATTACAAAATGACACCATGCTCCTCAAACTGCACTAGTTTGCTGCACTGAAAGTGAAGAATTAATCCAGACCGTCATAAGGTATGTTAACCTGAAAAAAACAAAAACAAACAAACAAAAAAAAAAACCAACAACTTTTTTTTAAAAAAAGTAATTGAATACTGATTTCTTTCTTGTGAAAAGAAGAGCTGGATATCATGATCTTTTAAAGGACACTGAGTAATTAGTCTATACATTTTTCTTCATTCCTCTAGATGGATGTACAAGGCTAAGAAAACTGACTTCTTGATCTCACAGCTTAATCATTGACCCAGCCTCTGTTTTGAATATCTTTATTACTGTGTTTCAAAGATACCTAGCAAAAATTATTATAAGAAAATTTTGCCTGTGTTTTGTAATGTCATTAGGGAGTGCAGTACAGAAAAAGTCAAGTAAAATCTTTAGTCATCCTCAAGACTGGAGGAGACACAGGTACTTTAAAGAAACAATGTTTCTTTACATTGTGAAGTTGGCAACATCAGCAGAAATATTTTAGATTTGCAAGTATCACAACAAATTGGAACTGTTGGGTGTCTTACTGAGGCAAATAAATGCCTCATATATGTTATGCAAACAAAGGTAAAGATACTGCTTAAAATCTTGACACGTACCAACACGATTGCACATACCATGTTACCTAAAATTTGAGTTTGCGTCAGTTAGTTTTCCCAGAGCTCTCAAAAAACTTGCTCAAAAAAGTCAATTACTGTTGGCAGCTCTATTTTTTCCCCCTGCCATGCTGAGAATTTCTGTCTGTACAACACTAAACAATATACCTTTAATTTGATTTCTAAAACAAAGTCACAAATGTATCAATAAGCACCTGCTATTCTGTCTTAACATTGATCTGCTTGTCCTTACAAAAAGTTAATTTGATTTTTCGTTTGTCTTCAGCAAGTTTATTTTCTTAGAACTAGCTTACACCTGAACTTACTGATGTTATCGACATGTGTACTCATATATATGTATTCATGCTGGATATATATGCTGGAAATGCTTATGGCCACTGGGGTGGAATAGATGTATTATGGAGTGGTTAAGCAAGTCAAGTAAAAGGTTCTCTAACCCCAAAATCTGATAGGAAGATGACCTAATATAGTAAAAAAAAAAAAGAAAAAAAAAGTGGGGGGTGGGGCAGTAAAAAGTGTTATTTTCTTATTAACTGCTATATCTACTACAAACCAGCTTTTTTATTCTTCCTGAAGATAGGGACTTGAGGAGAGCTAGTAGTCACAGGAAGATGTTAATTTGTTAATTTTACTTTGTGATTTGTTAATTTTACTTTTTTCAAAGCTATGTGTTTTTGAAGAGTGTTCCTTCCAATCAGTTTTGATGTATGTGTTTCAAGTCTCTATAATAATAAATAAAACGTAATAAGACAGAACCTTGGTCAAACATCATACATTGTAGTACGTTAAAGGAGGGGCAAAGCTTAGTGCCTTCTGTGTGAAGACAGGTTGTATATAACAACACAATAAGAAGCAGCCAGAGAAATTTGGAAAGAGATATAGTAAGGAGAAATGTCATTGTAAATACGTTTTTCTTCTGCTTTCCTCTTTCCTCTTTCTCTGTCTTGAATTTCAAACTTCACTCAGCGCAGACTGTCTTCGCTAGCTAGCAGCAAATGTCCCATCAGTCAATTTTACTTTTGATGATTTCCATCCTAATTTGTAGATATATTAATCTTTGCAGACAACGTACCTATATAAATTAGCATGACCGAAGGAATAGCATTTAGAGGATTTCTACTCAAAGCTCTGGAGAACAGCAGGGGTGAGACTGAAGTTCTTTACATTTCCTGGATGCTCTTTTGCTAAGACTGCTGAAGGTGCATGCAAAAGAACAGAAACATTGCAAAAGGTAAAGGTACAGGGTGTTAAATTGAAGATCTACCTTGAATGGAGAAGTTCATTATACCAGATTGTCTCTAAATAAATAAACAAAAAAAATTTAAAAAAGGCAAAAAGAAAAGCAGCTAAGAACAAAACCCTCTGCAGATTTTGTGTGGCATTGTAATCATCCTGATTTTTCTGATTCTCAAGCAACTGCTTCATTTTGTTTCCAGATTTTACTTCCCCCTCCCTGGATATTCAGTGCTATGGGTGGCAGACACCAGTGGCTCTGAACTTCCTTGCTCCTCCTACTGATGGTCTCTACCACTGGATGAGAAGCACTTGCACATGGGAGCCATACATTTTCTAGGCCATTTTGATGATATACTTGAGTAGCTTTAGTAAATATAACTGCAACACTTTAAGTAAATTTTGGTCCACCTACATCAGGAAAATCACACCCAAACCACAAATATCAGTTTGCAGTCCTTATCAAAACTGTAAGGGAAATGTTCTTCTTCATGTTAGGAAGATTTCTGGAAGACTTTGTTTTCCATTGTAGGAATTTTAGTTTATTCCACAACAAAGCAGCAGATCACAGATGAATCCTTTTATACCAGGAAATTGTCTGACAGAACAGCTTGTGTAGGAATCTCGCTAAGGGAAATCTCCAGCCAGGAATCAAATGCTTTTCAAATTATGAATCTGATGTATCTGTTGCAACAGGTTTCAGGAACTCTAATAATTAAAAAATAAAAATAAAAATGAGAGGGAGAAATTTTATGAAAGTCAAACAGGCAGTGGTAGGGATAAAAGGAGGATGGCAAAAGGAGACAGACACCAGAGTCCTATCTGAGTAATTCCCTGCACCCATAAATTGCCAAGTAAATCCTTGTTTGCCGTACACTTAAGTGTATTTCCACAGAAGAAATCAGGATTTGTAATAAATGATGTATTTTTAGCATGTTAAATACTAGAAAAGGGTGTAAGTTATCCTATATCATCTTTTTCATGTTTTCTAAAGTCCTGTTAATATTTCTAAATATTTCATAGCCTCTGGTATCATCCAGAGGCCCACTTATTATTTTACTGCAACAATGAAACAAAGAAGCTGTCTCTCCTCTCTCTCTTTGGCAATGTTATAAGCTAGAGGTGCCATTAATATAATACAACAAATGTAGGCATCAGTTTCTGTTGATGCTAAGATCTACCTCCTTGGCCAGGTGCTGGGCAGCACACTCTGCTTTGCAGATTTCTCAGATTGCTCTGTATTTTTCTTGAAAGTAGTGTTGATTAAGTCTTGTCTCATAGTACTGTGCTGTGTAACATTTCTTCTGCTTCATTCGCCCCCTGCAAATTTATGGTAAGTGAAGGATCAGTGAAGTACTAGGATTCTGATGGATGAAATGCACAAAAAATTATCCAGTATTATTATTCAATATTTGGTGAGAGAAAGAGATGTTTCAAGACATATTAAACAGGAGAGAGCTAAAAGCACAGACGAGGACAGAACTAGAACTGAAAAGAATTTTGAGTTGTAAAAAAAATGAGTGTAATTCAACAATGGGGAGTGCAATTCACATAGGACTATGGCAATTAGATTTCTAGAACACATAACCTATAAGAACAAAACTTAAATAAACAAGGTTGTTCAGCCTAGAAGTCTCTGTCTATGAATGAGGGTAGAGCAGATAATAGTCCAATGAAAAGTATCTGAAAAGAAAAAGACATATATTCTCTGTGCCCTTTGTGCAAAAATTCAGCAAGGATAGGTTAGAAAATCCAGCTAGAAAGGTTACCAAGTCTGAAAATATATTGAGTGGGTATATTTTCAACCTAGTTACTGAAACTGCCTTAAAACAGAAGTTAGGCAAACAAAGTAGGAGACAGAGTAATGTAGATGCATGCAATTGCTCATATGTGACAGGTTTCCTTTAAAAGATACATGGAGAGGATAAATTTACTTTGTGGAGCAGGTTCCAACTAGGTTTTTTGGGGTATTTGACCCTTCTTATTGTTGTTGGTCCAAGTTTGCTTGCTGTTAATGCTGAAGTATTGCGACACAAATAAAACAGATGCTCTGACCTTCCAGTGTGCTACACAATGTTCAAACAAGGTGTGTTTTTTACTGCTATTTAAGTAGAAAAGAAACTACACTACAGTCAGTAAAGCAGACTGAAAATCAGTTTTGTGTAGTACCCAAAGGGCTTAGCCTTTGACAATATAGCACATTAAAGCTGCCTGAAAAAATTTTGTCGTTCTTTTCTGCTATTTCATAACACAGAGAAAAAAATATTTCTTTTTCAGTGGAGCATAAGAACAATAATATCAGCTGGCAATACCCAACTTTTTCAGCTTTCTTACTCCACATAATGTTGAACTTACCAAAAACGATGGCAGAGCTCCTGCAATTTTATTTCTTTAGTCTATTTAAAGAGCATGTTAGTCACAGCAGCAGGTCAAATGATATAAGAGCTTGAATGTTGCAGTTAGAGAACACATTGTGCTGTAGTCACCCACTGTTGTGTTATTTATAAATAGTTTGTAATTTAAACATAGCTGGAAAAGTTCACTGGAACAAATCAAGCATGAAACCAATAATGAACAGTTTTTACAGTGCTTTTTCTTTAAGAACATACAGTACTCTTTCCCCACCACCAGTCCAACTGTTCTTATCTATTGACAACTTTGTAAGGAGAGGGACAGGAACTTCCCTACCAGAAGTATCTATATCCAAATAATAATCCAAACCTTTCATGCTGTTAAATAAACTAACAAAAAACCTTTTCAGAATTAGCTTATAAATCATTCTTGTCTCCCTTTGCACAGCACCCCAAACTGTCATTAGACCATGAATTCACCTCAGTGTAGCACTGGGAAATGGTCTCTGTTGGTTCTTTAAATTCTCCTTGCTCTTGGTACGCAACCCTTTATTTTATTGGCGTATAGCAAAGATTTTTATGATCTAAGGGAATAAATTATTCTGCATGATGCTCAAAAATGTGTAGAAAATAATTTCTTTTTTTTCAAGCAGAATTATTGTGACTTCACAGAGGGCACCATGGAGATTTTCATTTTCATAGAGTTTATGAATAATTTATGAACAAACAGTGGAAGGAGTTGACTACATTCTAAGACAAACTTTAATCATTGAGTTTTTCCTGATACATTTTTCAGAAAAGGGAATTTCAGGAATAGCATCTGCATCACACTTCTAGTATCAAGTGTACTAGCATGTACATATTTTTTATATTAATCTGCAGGTACAAACAATTAAAAGGCTTAGCTATATTAGTTATGAGTAACCTCCTTCCCCCCTCCACCCCAAATATTTCTCATTCCTTCAATTTTATTCAGTATAAATTGAAAAATATAGCTTTTTTGTTCAGATTTTATTATACATGCATCACCTAATGATCAAATGGACTCCTTATCTTCGTATTTATTAAAGAGGCAATTGTTACATTAGCTAATGTTTTCTTTTCAATTCAATCCATACATGATCTGTAACTGTGACTGACTCAGTCAGTTCAAAGCTATTTTTGGGGGAAACTAGAAATTAGCCAGTCTAACATACACCTGATATGGTGAACAGAAAGTAATTTTTCTCTCAGCAGGTATTGATCTTAAACTTTGTGAAATCTACTTTGAGAACGCAAATATATACCCTGGCTTCCTTGGATCCACACCGTTCAAGACTGATAGGATTAATGAGTTGTGTGAATCACAAATTATGCTGTGCACATTATAGGACAATGAGTTTTATCACTCCCTTTATCTCAACTAATCCTTGTTCTACTCTGTTCCTGGTGGGAGCAGCTTCCTCTGCTTCCTATGTCAGCAGAAACTTCTGTGGACAGTAGGGGAGAGGATTTTACAAATCCTACTGAGCTGAGCTGTGCAGCACAGATGTCCCTGAAACTTGTGTGAGAAATCTTCCTTGTGTTTTGGCTTGATTCAAGATAAATTTAGGATATATTCTTATTAAAAGCCTCCTGGAGGCAGACAGCATCATCTCTTTAAGAGGTATTGTGAAGATTCAGAAATTTGAATAGAGAATAACTAAGAGTTTGCATTCTGTAAAAACATTGTTTGAAGAGGATATTAAAATCTCATTCTATCATGAGATCATGTTGTCTTATGTTAGACAGAGAACCTATTTTAAAGGAGAAACATCTAGTTCTGTATCTCCTGCCTGTGAATGAGTCCACTGTTCCAGGCCAGAGGAGATTGAAGAGTCTTCTTACAAAGTCTAAAATTGCAGCCTCGTTCTCAGGTTAAGCTATGTATATACATATGTATATTTATTCTGTTTGGTAGGTTGTCATAAGGATGGGACTTCAAAATTCAGCCACTTTCATTTTTTCAATTTTTCAGTCTTCTCAAAGTCTAAGTTAGTGATTTGGTTCAGAGCAGTAACTTCAGTCTTTCCCTGAATTAAAGGAAAATTTTTAGTATCTGAGAGGGGGAGCAGGCCTATAAGTGTATTAATCATTTAAACTATTTGTGGGAGTGTTGACCAAGCCACTTTTTTATTTGGTCTTTGTGGAAAGCTTTTTCTCCTACACAAGGCAGTCTTGCTGTTTACATTGTGGTTCATGGTGGGTTTGGGGTTTTGTCTGTACTGATGTGCAATAACTTTTTATGTTGGTCAGTACTTATTCATGGGGGAAAGGACTGAGAGACTTGCAAAATATTTGTCCTTCATTCTTTTCCTGGAAACTGCTTTTGAATGAACTTATCAGCCATACCTGGCAGGGCCTGGGCAGTGGTGCTGCAGGGTGTCTGGTGCAAGAAGAGGCTGTGGATTGCCTAGTGCTGGTCACAGGCAACTCTGAAACAAAGCCTGCGGGTGACATGCCAGGGCAGGGACACCCCTGGGGACTACAGGTGGGCCCAGCAAGGGCAAGGACACTGAGAATCATGGAGTGGTGGAGGAAAAGCAGCAAGAACATGGTAGAGCAGCAGAAAGAAGCCAGTCCACCACCACTCACCTCGCCAGAAGGACTGGGACAGGCTGAGTGTCATCAAAGCAAAAACAGGGCAAGCTGAGACTAGAAAAGGGGGAGATAACACTGGGAATGTCCTTGACTTAAGCCTGGGGAAGGGGGAGGAAGAAGGCTTACTTTTATGTTTGTGTAATTATTTATGTTCTCTTCTGTCAATACAGAATCAGTGATTAAATGTTTTGGGGTTTGGATATTCTTTTTTTCCAGTTGGCAATAAATTAAGTAAATATATTCCAGGTCAAGATCATTTTGCCTGTGACAATGGGTGAAGAAGTTTTTCTTTCGCTTCAGTGTACATTGCTGAGGCATCCATGTCACTTTTTTCTTCATCTTGTTTCCTTCTGCAGATCCTTGCTTGAATCCATATAGATGTAAGCATTCCCTCAGTTTGTTTTCAGAAGATGCTTTTCCTTTTTCAAATGATGTGCTGTATAAAAAAATGCTCAGTGTGCTTTTTGATTTGCTGCTGCTTATTTAAGGATCAATCATCAGATCAGCATTTTTATTATTAAAATGACAATACAAAAGTATATATAAATGTAATAACTTCTAGATTTGAAAACATGTTATTTAAATCATTATTTATATAGATAAAACCTGTTTATAAGTTAGAGATTTTAAATATAAGTTACTTAAAATAGCAAATCTGACAGTAGTTTTCTAAATTCTCATTTTCTTCTGAGCTAGTTCTAATAGCTTCATGGATTATGCTACTAAAATACAAAAATTCCAGTTAAGCCACAAATCTCACAAGCATTTGGACTATCCTTTCTTATGTTATATTATATCATATCATCTAAAGAAAGTTTAAGTTGTTTGAGTATTGAAAAATTCCATATTTTTAATCAAAAAAATCTCCTTTGGGAAACCTGCAGAAAAAAAAAAATAGTTTGTTTATGTTATTGCCATTAGTAGTAGCATTCTGATAATGTCTGTTTGCTCAACTTTATTTCCTTCTTAACCTCTTTTTTATTTCAGCAAAAGGGGTACACACTAACAGCACAGTTTCAGAGGATCCTACCTTGGCTATATTGCCTAAATATTACTGTAGCAGGTTTTGTTCTTGAAAATAATAGATCTGTTTGAGCTGTCCAGCTGCACACTGCTTTTCAGAATTTCCTTTGCCGTTTGTTTCAAAGGACTTTTTAATTCTAGTTGATGAGCTTTATTTGAGGTTGACCCATAACACTTGATTATACGGGGAGCAAAGTCTGAACACTTGCCTAATGAAGGAGTCAGGCTGGCATCTATCTCATGAGGAGCATATGATGTGAATGTGATTTGCATGAAATAACTGATTGTTTCTGCCCTAATATTTAATACACAGGTGCTATTCATATAAATTACATGTGGAAACACATACCATGCTGTTTTGATGTCAGTGCCAATCTATTTAAAACAATCAGAAGCCTCTTTTTGCTAGAGCTGCTTATTTTAAAAGAAGCCATTACAGATTAAGTAGGGCATGCAGTGAATGACAGGCATAAAGGACTGAGCTGGGAGGATGCAACTTCATTGGTTTCATGGTGATAAAAGCTTTGTTTACTTGATGTTTCTCACATAGAAGAGTGAAGAAGGCTCTGTGTTGGTTTATAACCTGCCACTATATAACCAGTACATTAGGCAAGCTTCCCTCCAGCCTAATCCTCAGAGTTTACTCTGGGAAAGTTCTCGTGAACTAGCTCCCCTTCCCCACTGTCTGGAGAGCAGCATGCTGTCAGTAGGCAAGCTGGGAAGACAGAGTGCTACCAGCCACATCACTAAGGCAATTACCTCTCAAGGATGGCAAATTTACCTCTACTGCACTTCAGCTGAAAGATGCCAAAAGTTTGCAACTTGTTGCTAGCACTGAAATGCCTGATTTTACTTCCTTTATCTATGCCTCAACGGTAAAGTCAAGAAGATGAACACCTATCCTTACTCCAACACACACTCCAAGTATCTGAAATCATTTGACAATGAGTTGCAGTACTGCTATTGCTGGAGCAGATCATCTGCATGTGATGTTTACCATATGAAACATTTAAACATCTTGATCTTGTAATTGCTATTTAAGCAGGATGAATTTCTTTAAAAATTGAATGTGTTAGAGCAAGTAGTGAAACCTAGGCATGACAGAGAAATAACATAGTCCCTTAGATTACAGCACAGACATATGAGTTAGAGTGTGTCTGAGCGTTGCTAAACTAACCATGCTTGTCAAAGCACCTAATGCTGATTGAAGGTATTAGCAGATAATAGCTTGAATAAGAATCCTTACCCTAATATTAGTGCAGGGGACACAAAAAAGTGCCTTGGTGCTGTTCCAGTCAGTGGAAGAGCTGAAGACATCTCCTTAGGAAGAAGACATTTATTCCCTCCTTTTCCTCCATCTCTCTGATTCCTGCGTTTGCATGATCAGACAAGCAGAGCTAAGTCCTGTCCTTCTCATCCTCAGACACAGCCATGCATCCCAGCTCATTTCAGGAGTTAAATTCCAACCCATAATCAACAAAATATATATTGTTCTGTCATGGCTGTTAATCATGTTACCATTTTCCTCACATTCTCTCTTTTATCAATTTAAAACCTAGAGTACCCTGTGGACTGAGAAATAGTACTGCATGACTGTTCCTCACAGGCTGTAATTTCTGGCACTAGGATCCTTCCAGTTAGCTATTACACGTAGTATGGATTCATTTTCCTGGGCCTGGGGAGGGACACCTTTGTGTATGTTGCCTTACTAGAGAAGAGGTAACGTGCTCATCATCATACGTCAGGTATGTGTCAGATTTTTTGTCTTAAAATACAGAAATAAGACATTTTAATGTCTTCGCAAAAAGAAATGGGAACTTATCAGGCCATACAACCTATTTTGACTGGTCTGACTGCTGACAGAGCTTTTATAGTCTTGAAGGTATGGTAATCTACAGCCAGGAACTGTTCAGAACTGTTCACGTACAGGTATTAAAAACCAGTTCATTTTAGTTACAGGAGGTTTCTGACGAACTTCAGTGCTTTTTTTTTTTTTTTTTTTCTTTTTGTTACACTAAGTTTATGTAGAAACCTCTGTGAAAGTCCACGAAAGTCTTGCATATGCATATGCCAAAGCCTGACAAAAAAGTAAGACAGTAAAATATTAAATGGACATAAAAGATACCTTTATCTTAGTCCCAATTTATTTACACCAATAACAAACCTCAAATTTAATTCTTCCCCTGGAGAAGTAAGCCCGAACCGTCCCTTGTAAGCAAGTCCAAATTCATTAGACTTTTTCAACAAATGTTTTCTGTGGGATCCCTTGCATAGCAATGATTGCTATGGCAACCACAGTTTGCCCATTCAGGTTATTTTCCCAAAGCACATAACAACATTATCTCTTTTGCTTCCAAAATTCCACAATATGTTCAGCTCTGAAATCTGGTATATCTCCTTATTCCCAGCCTTTTTTATTTCCTTTTGCTCTGCTTTGCCTCTGATGTCCTATAAACCTGCCAGACATGCCAGGTTTTGCACATACCTAATCCAGTTCTACAGCTCTGTTTGATAGTCAATTCACTACAATCAGCCTTTGCTAAAAAATTTCCTCTCTTAATTTCAGATGTGATTAATTTCACCAGTTCCAGTAGGGCAGAAACACCAAAACTACCTGGAAGCCATGCTTGTCTTTGTCATATTATTTCTTTAGAAAGTAGTGGAATTTAATTTGCTTCATTTAATTTCCTCCTATGTAATTAAAAAAATATTTCAGGATCAGATGAATCACCTCCCATTAGGTCTGTTGTTTGACACCAAAATTTATTTGATAGTTTTCATTCAAACATGAAAATAACACTACATTGTCATAACTGGCAGTTTTCCAGAGAAGTGTAAGTTTTGGTGTATTTCTCTGCCTTAACTGTTTTTCACATTTGAAACATGCTTGAGAAAGAAATGTCAGCATTTCCTAGGCTAAAATAAATGTGTTCAAAACTATTTTTCCTTTTAAATAAAGGGTCTTTAGCCTTCATAAACAAAATTTCTAATAAAATATGAAATTCTGATATTCTTGGTATAAGAAAGTTTTCTGCCCTGCTGAGCTTAAAAACATTGTCAGTTTAAGTCATTTACATCTCTGAACTTCTGACTTTTTTCCCCAAAAAAGTTAACACTAAAACTTCAAAACCTCCGGTTTATATAGGTTTCCTGTCCAGATGAACTTAATAAAAATCACTATCATCTTTCACTAGTAGGAAATATAACCTGCATTATGTGGTGGTAACAGCATTTTCCCATGCTTTCTGAGGGGGTCAAGTACATAATTTGCTTTTGATCACCCAGTCAACGTACTTGTTATTTCAAATTTTATCAGATAGGTTTATTTCTACTCTCTCTTGCCACTAAACTGAGTCTATATTCTCTTACCAGCCTCCAGTGGTGCCCATTAATCCTCCTGCCATTCACGGGGCTGGGACTCTTTCCTGTCCGGGATTCCCTACAGTCATTCAGACAGATCTGGTGGGAGATGACAACTCTCTTTATTCACTTGTCACTTCTAATTGTACATTGCTGCATGCTGCCTTCCTCTTCAGCTCCTCCTGCTTGCTCTCCCCACATTTTGCCTTGTCTTGGACTTACACCGCAAGCCAGAACATGGGCAGAATCAAGGAAGACTACAAAGCTCTGGGGGTACAACTGAAAAATATTGGTATCAAAGTTATTTTTAATTCCATTTTACCAGTAAGAGGAAAGAGTGTAGCCAGAAATAGATGTATAATGCAAACCAACTTCTGGCTTCACAGTTAGTGCGGTCATGAAGGTTTTTGCTTCTACCACAACAGGACTATAGCCTGTTAGGGAGGGATGGGATCCACCTGCTTAGAAGAAGCAAGGGAATCTCTGGCAGCAGGCTGGCTTAGGAACTGTTTGAATGGCAGAGCTCAGAGAGTTGTGATCATTGGCACAGAGTCTAGTTGGAGGCCTGTAGATAGTGGTGTTCCTCAAGCATCAGTACTGGGTCCAGGCTTGTTTAACTTCTTCATCAGTGACCTGGATGAAGGGGCTGAGTGTGCCCTCAGCAAGTTTGCAGACGATACAGAACTGGGAGGAGTGGCTGACACCCCAGGAGGCTGCGCTGCCATTCAGCGAGACCTGGACAGGCCAGAGAGCTGGGCAGAGAGGAACTTAATGAAGTTCAGCAAAGGTAAGTGTGAGGCTGCACCTGGGGAGGAACAACCCCATGCACCAGGACAGCCTAGGGGCTGACCTACTGGAAGGCAGCTCTGCAGAGAAGGACCTGGGAGCTTGGGTGGGCAGCAGGTTGCCCATGGGCCAACAGTGTGCCCTGTGGCCAAGAAGGCCAATGGGACCCTGGGGCACATTATGGGGAGTGTGGCCAGCAGGTCAGGGGAGGTGATCCTGCCCCTCTGCTCTGCCCTGATGAGGCTGCACATGGAGTGCTGTGTCCAATTCTGGGCTTCCCAGCTCAAGAGAGACAGGGAACTGCTGGAGAGGGTCCAGTGAAGGGCTACAGAAGTGATTAGGGAGCAGAAGTGATTATGAGGAAAGGCTGAGAGAGCTGGGACTGTTTAGCTTGGAGAACATTTTTATCATTAGAAAGTTATTTTGCATTCTTTCCTCACCTAACACCTCACAATAGAATAATCTTTCATTTTCTTTCTGGTTAGTAAAAATCTGCCATTAACTAGGTCAGCATGCCTCTGACTTCTTTGCTCTAAGACCTAAAAAATCTTTCATCTGAAATTTAACATTGTTCCTATCTATTTTTTATGCTGTCAAGATTCATTTTTTTATCTTTATAAATTACAACATTTAACACATTTTTTCTCACTGAATTAGAGTTATTACACTGTAGAGCTCCCAATGGGACAACTGTTATAGATTTTACATCAAAACCTACTGCACTTACTGTGTGGCTGTAATACTACCGTTGTGTGTCTCTTGCTGTTAGCAGGTATTTTGAGAAAAACTGTGCAAGGTTTTTCAGCATTTGCTAATATATAGAAAGCATTTTTCAAACATACAAGTACATACAGATACGTGTGGTGTTATTTCATTTGTATTCCTCATTATCTAATCCTAATCTATGTTATATATTGCAAACCATAGTCACAGAGAGCTGCTGTTTAGGCTATGTTACATAGGAAAAAAAAGATTGAAATTCATATGAAAAACAGCTATTTACTAATTGCTACGTAGTTAAACTACAAAGAGTTGAAGTCCTTTGCTAAAGCACTTTTTAAAAGTGAGAATTCTGCTAGTTTGAATCCACTCAACTACCCTCTAATGAACAATCACTGGCAGATGAGTTCTTCCCCAACTGGATTCCTGGGTAATCAGAGTTAATTGTGTTTTCCTGTTCCAGAATTCTACTTTCTGTTTCTCTCTTCTCACTGCTACTAGCAAATAAATTGGAAGAACTCCTAGAATGTTTTGATCTTGTAGATTTTCAGGTTAGTAAAGTTTCCCATTCATTTTTAAATGATGGTGTACCATTCATCTGTTTGTTTACTTGTGTCTGACATGCTTCTCCACAAACCAGGAACTTTGCAAAGAGAACAGATAAAATAAATCTTTCCTCAAGAAGCTGAGGTCTTTGAAGCAAGAGATATTAGAAAACATATATGTGTATTCTAAATAAAAATTGAATATAAGATGTATTTATTTATCTCAATACAGTCTATCCTGTGAGCTGAACTTATTGATTGCAGGCTATCTCTTTACTTCAAAATCCATGACAAAAAGAAGAGATCAGTGGACAAGTTGTGGTACATGCATGTAGTATGGGAAGTCTACTCTGGATTCGCAAATTTAAGTCCTAAAAAAGGAACTGTCTGAACCCTTCAAACCTGTTATTTTTGAAACCCACAGAATCCTCTGAATTAGTGTGGGTAAATTCCTTCAACTTTGAATCTATTTGTGCTATAATGTGTTCGACTGGACTAGCTTAAGGCTAGACTCTTTCAAGTATTTTATCAAATTATTTTCTTCTCGTTTCTGATACTGCATACTTCCATTGAGTTGACTGAGAACATAATAATTTAAAAAAATAGTTTCTCTACAGAATTACATTATATGGTTATTAAGTACTTGAAAATTAGCCTACTTGTAACTGTGCAAATACCACAAATTACTTATTTTTAAAATAGATTTGCAACATTATACAGCATATTGTTAATAGTAATATTTTTTAAAAAATAAATGCAGTGTATTTTAAAAATATCATTAGAATTCTCTGAATATGGAGAGCCTGAGCTTCTAATTCTATTTTACATCAAATTATCATACCCACAAACTCTAGTTCTGACCCTGATCAGACACACTATACAGTTGTATTCTAAGTAGTTAATCTGTTAGTGTCACTGAATATGTACATTAATAGATCTCCTTAAAGTTGATCTCACAATGCTTTTCAGTTGCTATTTAGGCTAATGTATGTAGATGTCATCTGAAGGGATTGTGATGTCCCCTAGGAATTTCCAATTTCTTGACTTTTCTGTGCTCATAGATAGACATATTCTAATTCCTACTACTTCATTTCCAAGATCATCGTGTTTTGCTGTATTTCTTTACTACGCTACAAAATAAACCTCTTTACTTTGAGGGTGACAGAGCACTGGAAGGCATTCCACAGAGGGTGCAGAGCAGGGGTCCTCAAACTATGGCCCATGGGCCAGATATGGCCCCCCAGGGTCCTCAATCCAGCCCCCGGTATTTACAGACACACCACCCCCCACCCCCCCCCCCCCGCCGGGGGTTGGGGGGGGAAACCAAGCAGCCGCAGATGGCTGCCTGCCACTGCATCCGTGCGCCGGCCCCCTGGTTAAAAAGTTTGAGGACCCTTGGCGTGGAGTCTCCTTCTCTGGAGACATTCAAAACCCACCTGGACATGATTCTGTGCAACCTGCTGTAGGTGAAGCTGCATTAGCAGGGGGTTGGACTAGGTGGTCTCCAGAGGTCACTTCCAACCCTGACCATTCTGTGATTCTATACATTTTCAAATTCCCTCCATAAAGCCTGGGAATTATTTATTTATAGTGCTGATTGAGTATTTCTTCCAAAATCTGAATGTAAGTTACCAATTTCCTGAAAAATACTTAAACATGTATGTTTCTTTTCAGTGAAGAAGCAAAATCTTGAAATATTAGGAAATAATGCCATGTTATCTTACAAAAATTACAGCCTCACTACTTTGAGGAAAATGAAGGCTTTTTTTTTTTTTCAAATGATGTGCCTTTTTTTTTTTTTTTTGAATGTAAGGAAATGCATATAAATACAGTATCACATTTTTAAGAAGATCCATTGAAGCACCTTCCAGTACAATACTGAGGATGTAGACTGTACAAGTTTACAGGTTTATGTATGCTTTTGTTTTATAAAAAAACAATCAACAAACCAACCAAAAGTTATGTGGCTGACCAGTTAAAATGCTTGGGTTCAGGATGCAAGTATCTGTTGATTCACAGCATATGCATGCAAAACCCCAACCTTATCCTGACTAAAGTCCAAAGTCAGTTTCCATTAATGTCAGGGGTTTCAAGATTCAAAATTGGGAGACTAATTTCTTTGCATAGAAATACTTGTTGTTACAAGTGGTGATACTTAAGAGTTAAGTTTAAACAAATGCACCTGGAATAGAACTACAGGGCCAGTTTTGACTAGTCATTAAGTCCCCTGATCATATATTATAGGAAGTCCAAAAGGCAATAATTTGACCAATGTTACTGTATTTTCAAAATCGCATGTAGTTTTGACCCATGACGGAGGGAGGAAAAAGAGCTGGTGCATGAGGCAACTGCATTGATCAAGGATGGATTTGATATATATAGTCTTACTTTATTTTATACTAAACAAATGGAAGTTACACAAGGTTTGGGAGACAGTAATTCTGGAGAACAGTATTTGGGGACAGGATAGGTACGGTCTTCTGCTCCTGACCATCAGACTTGCCCAGGCACCAGTTAGAAACCTAAAATAGAGCGCTGTATCTTGTTTGAGATGGTCAAGACTCATTTGTATATGGTAGCATGAACAATTTAATTGATGTGATCAACAAGAGGAACTGCCCCACTGATTTTGGGAGTCATGGGATCTAGAATAACACCTGTGTTTTTCTGATGAAAGCCTGACAGATTTACTTGTGAATTCTCATCTTTCCACTAAGTTATTCTTAAAATTTAGTCTTGAAATACTCTTATTTATTGTATAAACACTCTAACTGACCATGTTCACATTAAGTTCACATTTTTAACCGTTTTTTGTAGTATTTAAATATTTAATTGTCTAAACCATTTTGAATTATAGGAGATACTTCGTTGACCAGATTTATTGAGAGCTATCTAGCATGAAATATCACGCTTCGTTGGTTACTGTTGACTCTGCAATGTAATTTGACAGGAAAGGCAGGTGAATGATCTCCTCTGAGATTGTGCCACACATAAGGCAGCCCAGCTGAAAAGAATGTGCAAAGAAAACAAACAAACTAACTTGCTTTAAGACTATTAAAGCTGTGTGAAACTTGGTGGGTTGGTTTGAATGTTATTATATAGAAGTATGCTGTTCAGTTTATATCATCTGACTCTATAATAATTTTTTCATTTTAGATTTTAATGTAGACAACAAATAATTCAGCCAAAACAAATGTTTTCAATGTTTTCAGAGTAAAATCTTGCATCTCTGAATAGAACTAGAGGTTAAAAGTAGCTATTATGATTACCTTTATGATTTCTACTTATAATTTCAGGTTTTGCATTATCTTTAATCTTGTTTTAAAGAGTTCTAATAATAAAAAAAGGTTAGTATAGGCTTAGGTATTTTTCTTTTAAGTATAGTCACACTTTAAAAAATTATTTATTTGTTTTAAACTAGTTTGGCTTTGGCTTGCAGTGCTCGTTATTTTCATAGTTCTAAGCTAAAATTCTGATTAATCTCTATTATATTGCCTATGAATTCCCTGAAAGAAAGAAATAGTCTACTGAGAGAAAATCTAAAAAGTAATTTGACTGTTCCTTCAGTTTTTCATTTTTTCCTTGACTTTTTCTTACTGTTTCAGATTGTGAGTAGTTTTAATGACTTGTTCTGAGTTGGTTCACTACCACAAAGAAAGTGATTATGGAAACCTGAATTAGGAGCTAGTTTTTCTTCACTAACTATAGAGTAAACATTGGCTTCCAATATATGTGTTTAAAATGCTTAAAGCTGATGCTGTCAGTGTTCCCAACATGCCTCCACTTGTAATCTGAAATACAGACTGAAATGACCTCTTTATGGAAATTTGGAACTAAAGCAAACATTATAGAAAAGATTTCTTGGAGTATTATCAAAACGGATGGGATTCTGGAAGCTTTCAAGTTAGGAAAGCACAATGATGCTGGGTAAGCCTCTGGGTTCTACCAGGATTTATGAAAATGACATATTTAAGGAACCAATGCAGTCTTCATAGAACCATCTGGAACATTTAGAAAACAAACCAAACAAAAACTAGTGACCTCCAGAGACATACAGAGAGCAAAAGGATTGCATTCAGACTTTTCAGATAATGTATAGCAGCGAAATTACAGGAGTAAGAGAACCTGAGGGAGTTTAGACAGTTTCCATTCTCCCAAGAAAATTTTGCAGCAGTGGAGTTGCTGTAAATAATTATCTGTGCTTTATGGGAACTTGATCTTAATGGAGGTTGCTCTGGGAATTCATTAAATATTTGATTATTTTTCCTGCTGCTCAAGTTCCCTTCCTTCCTGACCAAATAAGTTAACCTTTGCTACAGTATTGAACCTCTTGTGAGGAGTTTGCTCAGGGAGGGATTGTAGCTGCTCTTGCTTGCCAATTAGAAGGCACATATGAGTACACATGGAACATGGCAAAAGTCCAGAACCAAATTTGATTCACTGATGTAATTTACTGGTCTGAAAGTTGGGAATAGTATATCTTGATGATAGGTTACTGAATTTTTTTTTCCCAGTGCATTTTGTTAGACTTTAAAATGCTTAGATATGAAAAGTGAAAGTCAGTTAAAGAAATCAGCTCCTGTAAAGAAATGTTTGGGTTTGATAGTGTAAAAAAAGCAGAATGGCAAATGCTACAAACTCCACAAAAATATGGTACCTTACATTTTTGAAACTTAAAAAGTTTTAAAGTTTTAAAAAAACTTAAATGTGTATGCACTTGTTTATATGGCTTGTCTATGGACATTTAATACTTGCTTTGAAAAAAGATATCATAAACAAAAATGTTAAAAACTATTTAAAACTAATGGCTGCAACTTACTTGGAATGGATCAGTGGTAGGGGAGGTTCATCTGAAAAAAACTTTTAACATTTAAAAATAGCCATTTGTGTTTGTGTTGGGTGCCTATCTATCTACCTATTTTGTCAGACTTTCATCCTTCTAAGCCACTAATGAAATGACAGTTCTTTATTTATAACAATGATTTCCATGTAGAGATATTTGACTACAAGCAACCTTTCAGTTATTGTAGATAACTAAACATATAGAAGACCAGATCTGAATTTAAAATGAAAAACCCCCAAAAGTTTCCTGAAGCATTGTCTACCTGCTGAACCAAGTTCAAAAGTAACTTCAAGTTTGGAATAATCATAAAGTATCCCTATTCTCATGGAACACTCAATATCTGTTTCTGCCTGCAGCTGGAATCAGGTTCGGATAGTGTTTCTGTGATGAAACAAGATCTACTTTGAGGGCAGATTTCAATGGGTATTTTTCAGGCTTTTTGATTCATAATTTGAGATAAGAAGAAGTAAACATGATTTCACAAATTATGTATTTATTTTTTTTAGCCTGTAAGCTCAAAGAAATTGCAAAGCTTAAAAAAATACAAAGGATTACAGCTGGACTTCAAACCAAAGGTCTTGTGGTTTAGAGCTTAAGTGACTCTTGTCCTCTCACTGCTTCCTTCAGAGTTGACCTCTGCCTCAAAGAAAAAAAAAAAAATAACAATATGCAGCTCATGAGCTGTGACCATCTCACAGATCTCTTCAGAGCAAAGTTACTTGCACAGTATAATCATATAAGGAACCAGGATTTTTAGGTGCTAATTCTTGGAACTTTTCAATTTAAGACAGCAAGGGAAAAAACCTGTGCTACTCAACTGTATATGTGCCATCTGGGAATAATTGCAATACATAGCTATATTACCTTCTTCAGAGGCAAAATCCATTTTGGCTTCATTTGTATTTTTATCTAAACTCAGACAAAAAAAAAAATCTGAGGCTTCTCTCTACTAATGTATATTTATTAAAAAAAAAAAAATCCCAAACAAATCACAATACTTATTTATGAATAGAAAAATATTTATACTTATAACCAATATCAAAATCAGAATAGCACTACTTTACCTTTTCAGAAAATCCTGCCCTCTCTCTTTTTCTCTCTCTTAAGTATGATCTGGCAATATAATTTCTCAAACATTTCCATAAAACTTGTAATTCACACACAGATTTCCAGGCAAGCTTTTCATGTCCTATGTACTGTTAGAGCAGAATTTCTTTTTTCTTCAAAAAGAAAAGAAATAATAGATAAATGGTACTCCATGGGGAGAAAAGTAAAGCACAAAATAGATCTACACCAATAGCTTCTGTCTGGTATCAAACTGCACACAAACAATCTGCTAACAAGCTGGAAAATGAAGAAGCCTAGAGGTCACATTCAAGTTCAGCTTTTTACATATCAGTGAATTGTCCTGTGGGAACCCACAGGATCTCTAAAGACAGCTAACAGTTCAAGGTGTCAGGTCAAAATGACTACAAATATGAAAGCTGGATAAAAGCTCTAAGATTCTGCAGGAGATGTTGCAGTTGCACAGACATGGTACAGGAAAAAAGTCTTTGAGATTCCAGATGAAAAGGAAATCTTAGACCACACACAACTGCAGAAATTCAAGGTAGTCACCAATTCTACCTGTAACAATTACTTTTTTTTCATCCAGAAGTAATATTATTTCTACCATGGAACTGCATTTTGTACAGTAACTTCTCCAGTGCAAGGCGACATGCTCTATGGAATAAATTATATACATTTCTAGATATCTCGTGATGAGTGAATTGAGGCAGGCATTTCTAAGATCTGACTGAAGCGATGAAGGAAAATCTGTTTCAAATAGAGATTTTTTTAAAACTATTTTACAGAGCAGAGAGATTCTAAAAAGCTGTGCCAGGAGGCAACATCTTCCTGGGAAAAAGATTTCACACTTCACTTCCCAGCCCTCTCTCTTCTCTGAAAAATGGAGAATGGGTTGCAGAAGTTCTTGAAAATTGTGATAACATTTTTGAAACATTTTTAACTTGATTAATCAATGAAATTTTTATGCAGTTGACAGACGGCAGAAGGTAATGCAGCTGTGACCAAACCAAGGACTATATTATGTAAGGTGCACTAGCAAGGGCTAAAAGCACAGTATTCTGGGTCTAGATGTGCATTAATTATAATATGCATTACATCTCAGCTAAGTCATGAAGAATGCTGGTAGACAGCCCAGCAGCGTTCAAATTCTACAATCCTTTATTTTAAGGAATCAGTGGTGATGCAGTTCTCTATTCTGGAACAGCTAGTTGCAAATAGTCTGTTTAGCCTTGAATTTTTACAGTTTCTTGACCATGCTAATGATATCGCTTTTCAGGAAAAAAAGGATCTGAAACAACCAATCTGAGTAAGAAATAAAGAGGAAGAACCTAGCCTTCTTAGAAACGTTCAAGAAATGCGTGATGATCAAAATCAGTTGGGAGTATGAAATATTATTTTCAAAGCTGTCAGGTTTTAAGTAGTTCAGAGGTAGTGCACTACAAACAGCAGCATGACCACAGAGCTGTTTGCTGCAGAGTGAAAGAATTTTGACTATACATTTGCATAAAATATTTTCAGAATCCCATATGGGTTCTGCATATGACTTTTGTATTGCAGTGTTTTTCTCCCTTCTAAAGTTTTTTTCCCCTTTTTTCTCCACAACATACAAATGAAGCTAAATACAATGTGCTGATATTTACACAAAAGCATTAAGTATATGTATATAATATATATAAATATATCAATATAAACATAACTATATGTATATAATATATAATATAAATATCAATATATCAATATAAACATAAAATAGTATAATATAAAATTTAAGTATATTTTTGCTGTATACATTTAGAAACCAGATCTTTTTTGTATTCTTGGCATTCTTTTATTATTCTCTGGTCCACAGTAAATTAAATGTTGATATTTTGGGTTGTTCCACTATCTGATTTCTCTTTCCAACAGGTGACCAAGTAGCTAGTGCCTCAGCTACCTCAGGTGTGCTCGCATAGGTAACAGGGTCAGACAGCTCAAGAAAGAATCCATGTTGCCTAAAGTGGCACTGGTGATTTGGTAGATATAGTCAGCCTGTCAGGAGAGCTCCACTACACTAATGTGAATGTTACAAGGCATAGATTTTACTGTGTTTTAAGATAGGACATAAATATACACATTTTTGCTGGAGTAGAAGTGTGAACCCACCTGTCTTCGTCATATTTTAACTTATAATTTCTTTGGTAAGCTTCAGTTATTTCTTTTTCATTCTTTCTTTCTGATGCTGTGTGGTCCTGTTTTAGCACTAGATAGTTCTCTTTTCTGTGCTGCTCATCACTACAGCACAAAGATGGGTAGAATTTTTATTGTATTTGGTCTGAAGGTCTTCAAGATTCTCTCTGAAGAAATCCAGCACATAAATAGAACAGAGTGGCCATGACTACTGTCCCCAGAGCTGCTGTTTATTGGAGGCATGTTACTTCTCTATTACTTCCTCAGTATAGCCGTAAATTTAAGCTTCAGTGGTTGATGCAAGAGTACAGATTTGCCTTATTAATTTATATGTGTTCAATTATAGTAATCTCTGCCATAACCTGCCTGATTAGGCTAGCTGTCTGTCACAGAAATGAGAAAAAGTATTCTTCCCTCCTCAACCTGTGAGATTAGCAGTGCTTAAAAAAAAAAAAAAAAAAAGAATTTATCTGAGAAGGAAAGATGGGGAAAGTGTCATCAGTGTTTTGTTTTGGGGTTTTGGGTTGGGTTTTTTTTTTCCATTTCATTCCCAGAGCAATGCTCAGACTGCCTCTTTCCCCTGGAGGTAGCAAAGGTTGGTAATCAAGGAGTGGAAACACCAGGAGCAACCCCAGCAACAACAGTACTGGGTCTGACAGAGCTTCCCGTCACTGGCTAGAACAAGAGACTTCTCAGCTTCTCATCATGAGCAACCAGAAAGAGATGAGGAGTCCATGTTTAATTTGTCCCATGGCTGGACTTCTGGAGAAGGCAAGCAGAGCCACATGAACTTTACTGATCTCTAATTAAAATTGGTAGATAAGGAAATAAAAAATACTGAATGCTTTGGTCTGCAAGGGGATGGTCCCTAAACAAGCATGCAAGGGTATTTAGGTTTTCAGGCTTCTTTGTTTCTTTTTAGGTTTTCATTGCTTTAAGATTTTTTTTATTATTATTCTTAATTTATTTCACTTTTTCCAGGTGACTGACAATGCCTCCAGATAAATTCTCCAGTGAATCAAAATGTTGTGCTCATTTTATGTATCATGCAATGTTATGCATATGGTCTATTCAACAGAGCACAGTAAAAAAAATTATAAGCCTTTCTTTTGGTGTCTACAGACGATCTTCAAAATCCTGCTTAGATAAATGAAAACATGGTTCCAGGTATTTTGGAAATGGTTACTTTAAAGATTTTATTTAGTCCAAGTGACAAAAATCTCTGCTTGGTGATTTTGGTAGGTTTGGGGTTTTTTTTGATGGATATTAAAAAGCCTTCAGTCCTCATATAGTAAACTTTAATCAGACTGAGACAAGATAGCTGTGATGGACAGAGTTATTTAGTGCCAGGTTTGGAAAGCATAGTGATCTCTGCTCAGCATCTCAGGCTACTGCAGGATGGGTCTCCCACAGGGCTGGGATGAGCAACAGCCATTCCAGGCAATAGCTATAACCCATATCACAGGCTGAGTTTTGTTAGACTTCCATTCAGTGCCCTAATCAAAATACTTGTTCCTTGACATTTTCGTATGATAGCTTTATCTTTTTCTGTAGTTCTTAGCATGAATCTGTTACTCATTAAGTTACTCATTAAGGTAGACTTGGTAGCACTATAAAACAAACATACACTGTAAAGCCAGGGCAGGCATGGCAACCACAGCAATACCAGAAGCACTAGTTTTCCTACAATTGTCCGATTTTTTGGAAGTTGAGAATTAATCTCAACTTAAGCTACAGTGACTGAACAGAGAATCAGGACATCTCTTTCTCTATGAAGTGATTACAAGTTTAGCAGCCCCTTGATATCCATCAAACAAGAGAAACATATCATCTCAAAGTCAATTGCAGATGACAAAAAAAACCAGATTGAACCTACTGATGCTGTTCAAATGAAAGTTGTAATTAACATTCTTTCTAGAGGTCACTAAGTGCATCTAACTCAGTTTTAGACACTGGTTTGATTTTTAATCTTTGTTGCCTGTCTGACAAATCCTTATGTTTGTCGGAGCTTTGAAGACACTGGACCATCTTCTTTAAAAGTGAGCACACCAAAGACTTTCCAGTTTTTCAAGTTAGGCTTTACTAGAAAACAGACAAAAAGAAAGTAGCTCTGAAAGCAAAGAAGAAAAAAACAGATCTGCTGAAAGACAATAGAATTACAGATGATTTGTAAATAAGTTTTCCCTCTGCCCAGTGTGCCCTGGAGGTTTCAGTGTGTTCCTGGATCTGAACTCCTGTTTCACTCACTCTGGGTCCTCAGGAAAATTTCTTCACTGCTGTTGCTGGCTTGGGGATCTGTTCTCTGCCATAGGCAACCTTCCTGCTAGCTCACACTCAGCCTCCGCCTTGTACTCACAACTCCATCTCTGACCAGCTTTTAAAAAGAGACTTTTTCCAATCTTCAGGCATGGTCTCTGCCTCCTTTTCTGCCTTGTTGTAGTCAAGCCCGCAAGCAGGAAACTTTCTCCTCCACTGATCAGAAACATCCCTTTTAAACAGAACATGACTTTCAGCAATATATAATAAACCATGAACAAACTAAGCAATTATAACATCTCTCAGACCCTGGAAAGCACTAACGTAGGATCTCAGCTTACTGAACTGTATCACTGCTGGTGGATGCCCGTCTGTGATTTTCTTTTGGATGTACTGAATATACTTGTTAAACTGTGACAATCACAATGAAAAAACATTTTGGGGTAAGTGCCACATACAAATATTTGTGCCACTTTAACTGCTATTCTGTATGTTTGCTTCATGTGATTTTATCATTCCCAAATTTAAGCTTCTTTAAAGATATTTTATAGAATTGACAGAAATAGATGTTTATTGTTTAGTTACAAAATACAACTAGAATAGCTCTTTTGTCACAATTAAGAACTACAATGCATATATTTAATTACAAAAGCACTGCATAAAAAGGTATCCACAGAAACTCTCCTCTATGATTTTGATATTATCATTTCTAATGATTACAGCAGAGTATTTTGTATAATTCTTTTTTTTATTATTCTAAAACTTAAATCAACTTTGTACCTACTCCCTGCTTTTCTTACTAAGCTGACCCTGTATAACTTCCCTGATATTGATTAGTATATTAGGTAAGTGTGGGTCCTTTTTGTTGATATTTAACTACAAAGGAACATGAGGATTAAATTATATTATCTCAGTTTCAAAGTCTCCTGTTAGCAGTGTTTGGTCCTTGAATGCAGATTATGTACAATTTTTATTTGTTTAGATTTATAAGACATTAAATTGCTACAACTATATTACCATGACTTGTGAGCTCATGAGCACACAGGAATGAAATTGTTTCATTCATTGACCATTTTCAGTATTTAAGTGGGACATCCATGGAAAATACCTGTTAAAGTGTAGAGTCTCAGCAGAATGCCGAGTCAGACGAGTTTATTGGGATGAAGGTGGCAGCAGGCATATTTAGATCATAATAGTTATGAACGCTGTTTCCTCTGGAAGAACTTTACTTTTCTTAAACTAACTATCAAAACAATTGAACAATTCTAACTGATGAACACAAAGAAGCCTCTGTCCCCACTTTGACATATAAAAAGTCTATACTTTTCATATGCTGCAGAGCTGAGGAACAGGACTCAGTGAAACCACGTTAACACTGAGGCTGCAGACAAGTTCTCAGCTCATCTCAGAAAACTTCTGTAACTTTTACGAATAGATGCAGTCTCTGAACACCTCTTGGTACCAGCTATGCACAGGGTTATATTTCTATCCAATACCTTAATGTGAGTGTAGAAGACAGCTAGAAGAGCCATATGCTCCTGAGCATTTGTGCTATATATTTCCATTAATTGAAATGGTCAAGGTTGATGAGAATATGACTGTTGCACTGGACACAGTAACTGTGCTTTACATAAGCTAGTGCACGCCAGGAACATTTTACTAGACCAGAGACAAACTGGCACTGTTTTGTCACATCCATCCTACCTAACCCTCCCACCTTCCAAAACTGTCCAGAAGGATCACCCTGATCCATGATAATTCCTAAGTCACGGTCAGGAATTGTCTGAGAAAGCAATAGTTGCCTAGGGAAAAAAAAATACTTTCTCAGTCCCGTGCACTTCATTAACAGAAGATGATGTCTTAATAGAAGTTATGGGTTGTTTTTAATTTTTTATAATAATTTTCCTTAAGTTTTAATTAATTTCAACCTCTTACCGAGGTATTACCGAATTTGTGAGTTAGAATAAGCAGTGATCAAGATGGAAGAATAATTTCCTAGGAGCCTGATGCAAATCCCTGTCCAGAACAATGTGTCAGAGAGATACGCAAGACAGCTGGGCGACTGCCAGCTGCGGAACTGAAAACAAGGTAGCTTCACCAAGGTGGCACTGCACAGGCTGTCCCTGCAAGTACAGGGTACCAGTGCTTTAAGAAGTATGTTGGCAGTGTCCCTGCATGTCATTGTACTATAGCTTGTGTACATATCAAGCTATTTAGAACCCCTTTCACATGCATCTGGAGACTAGCAGAAGTCTGGATTATTCAAAACAAGTTTCTGGCTGTTGACAGTATGAGATTTTGCAGGTTGAATTATGCAGATTCAAGGCATATATAAACAACAGTAACAATTATTTCAGCCCTGTAATGTGAAATAGATAGTAACTGAATTAACTGCAAAGAATTATTTAATGGCTTGCAGTCTGGTCTGTTATAAAAATAAATTCAAATATGAATGATATTTTGAAGAAGCCAGAAGACAACAAATATATGTAGTTTTCTTTTAAATGACTACTAAAAATTTTTATCTGAAAATTTTTGAATGTGTTTTTTCCAAACATATGATTTGTGAAATGCATGAATCAAAGATGTAAAAGTAAATTAGCATATACATACCCATCAGCGTGGTCTAGTAATTACATGAAAGATTTTTTTTTTTTTATTGGAACATGTTTTTCAGGCAAGCTTCCAAAAGCAGAACATTGATAATAATGTCATTTCAAGTCAGTGTTGTCTTTGTGGATCTTACTGATATGCATTTTTGAGTAGCTAATAATTCATCACTGTCATTTCATAACTAAAATTCAGAATGGTATCTGACCTTCTGCTTTATGACTTAGTATCATTACAGACACACTAGCTTTATTTGGCCAGGGCATAGTCATGTACATTTAGCAGCTTGTCAGTGGAAAGCAGGCAATGAAAGAATTAAATGTCAGACTTCTGATAACTGCAAAAAAGGCTTTCTTGCGGCAGGTCAGAGACTAGAATAAGGTGTCATTCAGACTGAAAGCTTCTTACAAGGTAAAAAAAAAATAAATCCATTTTATACTGAGGGTTGTAAGGAAACAAAGGGTTCACATAAGCTTAGACGTGATTTACAATGAGTCTGAACAAACTTTACAAAGGAATGATAATATTTGTAGAAAGCCCTTTTTATAAATCACAGGTTGTTTAAAAAATGCAGAAGCTGAAGAATTTGGGGTGAGGTCAGCCTGATCAATGCAAGGTGAAAAGGAAAAAGGTAGTCTCATATTTTCAAAGACAAACTTTTTATATTTTACTTGCAAACACTGAAGTGGGGAGAGGAAAAAAAAAAAAAAAAACAAGCCTGCCAGTATGTTATATTCTGCTAAAGTCTGACATTGAAGTGCAGCACAAAGCTGAATTGCTCACATAAGGTAAGTTGCAATTGAGTTGGAAAGCTGATCTGTTATTATGTGATGAGGCTGTTCAGAAATTGTCTTGCTTACAATGCATCACTAACTGAGGTAGCATGCAAAATGATGAGTCAAGATATAAGGAGGTAAGAGTTTGTAACAGCAATTTACCAACATATGCAAAAAAACCAACAACCCAACCCAACCCAACCCAACAAATCCATGGTTTATAGTTTCCCAAAGCTCAGATGCACTGAGGTAGTCTGAGACAAATTCATTACTAGAAAAAGCAAAAATAGGTCTGAAATCAGTGAAGGTGCACCTGCTTATGCAGCAAAATCCTGTAGGCCTGAGACTTGAAGCTCATATGTCCACCACTTACAGCAGCAATTCCTGCTTTTGTACACTCATGACTCCTTAAATTAGCTACAGCTGGCCTAGCTTGAGGCCCAATAGCTTCCAATTTTCAGGAAATAGCTGACACATTTAGTCTCTTTTAGTAAATCAAGCTGGCAAAGGGAACAATTGCCTGTCCTTTTCCTCTGTCAGATGTGAGGGTCCTTATGAGCAAAAGATGCAGAGAGGGAAGGGGAAAATTAAGCAGAAGTTTTATCATATTTAGGAGAAATTAGCCTTTTCTTGCTGTGTTCATCCTTTATTTTGCTGAGCTACAACCTTACTCCATCTATCTACTTCTGACCTAAAATAGGTAAGTGAAACATAAACATTAATTTTCTTTTTCCTGTCGTGGAAGCTTTACAAAAATGGAACCTTACAAAGGTCACAGAGCAAATAATAATGTGTATATAATGGTATGATTCAAAGCCCACCACTGAGGTCAGGTATGATTTGCAAGGCCAGTTAAAAATTTAAAAGGTTGTGAGGGAAGACTAAATGGTTTGGTAAAAGCAAACTGGATTTAACCTAGGTACACTGAATTCCAATTTAAAGCTGTATCCACTGGTCTACACAACATTTTAATTAACATCAAAATCACTCCCTTAGAGTAAGTGAACTGAAAGGCTAGGAAGGTTCTAGTAATGGGAAGGTTCTAGTAATCTAATTTGTTGACCAGGCTGGAAATAAAAGATACAGTACTTGTGTTAAATTAGTCTCTCTGATTAGTAAGTCACACACAAAGTTAATGTTGCAATAGTAACTTAGTTGTGGTAATATGTCAAGTGCTTCTCTGTTTGATAAAACTAAGCAAGTGATTGTGTACCCAGTAAGATAATGTGTTACTCAAAGATTGTGAGGAATATTTAAAGTGTGCTTTAAACTTTAAAATACATTTGCAGAGACTAGCTTTTGGAGATTTCTCCTTAAGTAAATTTTGCTGGTACCAGGCCATCCTGCTAGCCAGATTTTGCGGACAAAATTGCAACTGTGAAGCCACATAACAAACTCCTGGTGGGAAGACTAATTCACATTCATCTGAAATCAGGCAAATATGAAACTAAATAATTTTAATCTGTGTCTGACACAGAATAGCACTAAGAAACTGTGAAACAGTTGCTTTCCTTGGGAGCTTGGAATATTCCGCATCACTAGTTTACTAGTGGCTTTCACTTGGGTGAAAGCCAGCCATTGTGCTGTTTTGGCTATAACTGAATTATAACCAATCTCAGAGTGTTTTTTTTTTTTTAATTCCCATTTCTGGCAGATCAGAGTCATAGATTTATAGAAAAATAACAAAGAAATGTCATTTTGAAATATATTAGTTGGGTCCTACTGAATGAGGGTGAGTGATCTAATCGCAGGAGAGCCTGATCCTAGAAGTCTAGACCTCTAATCTCATACTGGGCTCTGTAGCCCACAACTCCACTGTGGTAGAATTGATTTAATTTTCTTGGATTTTATTAACATCCCATTGAGCCATAGATATAAATACAAGGCATACAAATATTCTGCTCATTATTTTAAATATCACAGAATTTATCTTAATGTCAGAATATTGCAGGTTTGTTTGCAGGTTAATTATTTACTTATACAGTCATTACTGACACAGGAAGTAAGACACTGTCTACTTAGAGATGAAAAGAAAGCTGATTTATTTATTGAGCTGGTCAAGCTTCTCTTTTGCCATTAAAATATGTTTTTTTAAATGTAAAAAACTCTTTTTAAAAGGTATCAGTAGAAAAATTAAAAATTTTAGCATCCTCCAAAACCTGTAAATTTCAGAAAGCAAAAGGATTATGCTTACCCACTCCAATTTTAATAGTTACAGTAAATGAACAAAATGCTATTCAAAATTGTCAAGCAGCAGTTGAAGGAAAGAAAGAGACTTTGTAGCTTTCCCTTTGTTACCAAACTTCATTGGCTTTTCCTTGAAGAGGGATTGTTTAAAGAGAGATATAATGGCTACAAGAAGCAGCATAAACCTTTCTTTCAAACTGGTACCAACCCAGAGGAAGTTACCAAAAAACAGAAATAAGTTTTGTTCTCTGGTAAAATTTACAGGAAACTATTGCTTTTAAAAGTAAATCTGCCTCACTTTTGATTTCCTGTTTGCTTGCTAAACCAGTTAGTTTCTCTATTATTGGAATTACTTTTGCATTAGAGATTCTTACCTGAAAAATAAACTATTGCATACCTTCAAAACTAAAATGTATCTTGTGGGTTTATTGTTTTTTTATGAAGAAACTCCCTGTAATACCTACCCCAGTTAGAACTGGTGAAACACAAATTATTGCAAATCTTGTCTCCACTTAATGAGGGGTTTTTTGTTTAAACACCAACTATTTGGCATGAATCCACCTGTTTCAATAAAATATAAGCTAAGAAGGTTTGGAATGTCGAGAGAGACATTTCTGTGTCAGTGAGTTTTCCTTAGGTCTCATCATTATCTTGCATTGGGATGAAAGCATTCTGCAAACTTAAAAACTATTGTATTTTTTCACCAGCCAAAACTTACTATCTGCTGGAAGAAACTTGTCAGGAAAAGCTTGGTTTCTGGAGAAAGGAAACAGAAAAGACAGGTGCATAGATATTGTATACCTTAATTGGAAATAGTCTCATATCTCTTAAAACTTGTCTCATAAATTTGTTGTAGTATGAGAAAGGCACGAAAAGTCCATTATGTTTATCTGTAATTCAAGTGCATGATTCCTTAAAGATGTGAAGATTTGCATAAGTCATTATAAATAACATTTTATGTAAGGTCATGTTGTAAGATCATCCTTTCCATATTTGAAATGTGCATATTAGAAAAGACTGTGAGCATACTAGCAGTAGATTGGCAGAAATACTTTATAAACAGTGCATTCCCCCACTCAGATGCACAAAGATTAATGGGGAAAGAAGGAAAAATATAGTAACTATGAATGTCGTCTCCAGCTTGGAGTATCCCCATGTCAAAATCAGTTCAGTTTATGAAATACTTACTATTAAACATTTCAGCTAAACTGAAGTTCCATGAACTACTCATAAAAATGCTTTACTTAATTCAGATTAGTATATTAAATCGTTATCTACAGTATCATAATGGCTTTCACTGCTGATAAAGCTACGTAAGCTCTTTAGTATGATGTTAAAAACTGGGTAGCTGTTTCATCAAATAAAAAGTAACAAGATTTTATCATATAACATAAAATTGTTAAAATGATTGCTGTTTCTAAAATATGCATTAAAATCTACACTGTGAGTACCAGTAATTTTCAGAGTAATGCAATTCAATTTAACTTGTAGGACCCAGCCATACTTTATAGGATGTTTTTTATACCTCTTGTAGAATATGCTAATATCTGCTTGACCAGGCTATAGAGTGTAAGATTCTCTTTTAACATTATGTGTTCCCTGAACTTAAAAGGTTTCTATCATAAAAGGAAAGATTAAAAAGACAAAGGAAAATATACACATGTATACAAAATATTATATAGAATATATAATTATATAAACTATAATATAGAATATTATTATTTTACTTAAAAATGTGATAAAGCTGTAATTTAAAATGAGAGGAATATATGGTAAGGCAACTTACAATTAATGCTTCTTAGTAAATTTGTACTCCCTTTTTCTACCTTCTTTTCTAATGATATCCTAGCTCTGTTAATGGCCTGGTTAATCATTAATTGCATCTGAAAGAATACTCTAAAGTGAGTTATAGTCTTATAAAGCCTTATAGCTTATAGCATATTCAGGAAAATTATATTAAGGCTACAACCTAATTTCTTACTATCATTGCCAATACTTCTGATAAAAGACATTCAAAAGTGTCTAGAAACTGAACTTTTTAATGTAAACATAAATTATGTTAAAATAATTATATATTCTACTGTGAAATGTTTTTCCTCTTGATTGTTTGACATCTAAAACTTCCTGCAGAACATGTGCTCATACTGCACTCTAGTTGGAAGCTGGAAAAATCAGTTCAAACACCAAGATGCACAGAAGTAAAATAACTTGTTGAATGGTTTTTTCCTCCACTCTTAGAATCCATTTTCAATAAAGGCAAACATGGCAAGTGATAATAAGTTTCCTTGTGTCTCAGCAGGGCACCAGACACCAGTTCAGCATGACTCATCAGGGCTGCCCAAATTACAACGCTTACTCAGCAACTGGTAATACAACTGTTTACCTACCTACAGAAAAATATTGCTACTTGTTTATTTTCAAAAGCACATTCCCTGCAACTTGTTCCATTTGTAAGCTGAAATTATTCCAGTCCAGTGTCTTTGGTAAGTACTTTCACACAAAAGTGAAGGATTTATCTTAACAGATGTTGTAACAAGTGTTTGCGAAGCCAGCAAAAGATAGACATGGTGCTCTAACAGGGCAACCTGTTCGGTCTGAATTTGCTCTTCTTTAATTCCTAGTAACATTTCCTAACCGTTCCACAATGGAAACAGTCACTGGCTGTTGTGCATTTATTGAATAATATTTGGTGATGAAAAGAAATTCCGAGTCAACAAAATATTATAAGATCGTGTGTGTGTCAAAGTCCCTCAAGGCTGTCAAAGTTCAGACACACTCCTGACTTCTCTATGCATGTCAAAGTTTTTCTAGCTAACCCATTACCAAAACAAAATTTTTCTCTCCGCAGATCCTTGTGATGCAAGCTCACAAGCTAGGAATTCACAGCTTCTGCAGAGGGTGCTGGAACTCCTGGACACTTTAACAAGGTTCACAGATCTGTTTTACCATTGGGTAAAGGAATTCTCCCTGCTAATCACTGTGCAATTGTGCTTAGGTCAAGTGAGGTTAAGAATATATATTATCTTCAACTTTTGCAATAGCAGAATGAGTCAGCCCAGTTAGAAATCTTCAAAGAAGTTAAAAGAAAAAGAAAACTGTACTTGCCTACTGTGCTGGTTTAGGCTGGAGTAGAGTTAATTTTCTTCATAGTAGCTGGTATGGGGCTGTGTTTTGGGTTTGTGCTGAAAATTGTTGATAATACAGGGATGCTTTAGTTACTGCAGAGTGGTGCTGACACAGAGCCAAGAGCTTTTCTGCCCCTCACCCACCCCAGCAGTGAGCAGGCTGGGGGGGGGGGGGGGGGGGGGGGCGGGGCACAAGGAGCTGGGAGGGGGCACAGCTGGGACAGCTGACCCCAGCTGACCAAAGGGATATTCTGTACCGTATGGCGTCATGCTCCGCATGTAAAGCTGGGGGAAGAAGAAGGAAGGGGGGGGGGGGGACATTTGGAGTGATGGTGTTTGTCTTCCCAAGTAACCATTAGTGTGATGGAGCCCTGCCTTCCTGGGGATGGCTGAACACCTGCCTGACCATAGGAGGTGGTGAATGAATTCCTTGCTTTGTTTCACTTGTGCATACAGCTATTACTTTATTTATTAAGGTGTCTTTATCTCAGCCCACAATTATTCTCACTTTTACTCTGCCAATTCTCCTCCCCATCCCACCAAAGGGTGAGTGGGTGGTGTGTGTGCAGTGAGCAAGCAGCTTGAGTGGTAATTGTCAGCTAGGGTTAAACCACGACACCTACTTTCCCCCAAGATGGATCCAAAAGACTTCTTCCCTTATATTCACCTGACTTGCTATGAACATTTGGATCATGCACGTCACTAGAGCTTCTGATGTATGACCTGTATCTCATCTCAGGTTGTAGTCATAAGGCAGATTCCACTCCTGCTAAAACACACAAGCATTTGTAGCAAAATCCTTTCCTGGAGTCCTGCAGGGCTTCCATTTAAACTATTTTTTTATTATTTTTTTTTCATCATGTCCCAGTTTATCAACACCTTGCTTAGCAAATGCCTCTGACAGTTCCGTCAAAAATTGCTGTCTTCTAGAGCTGCAGGTTTTATCAGGCACTAATATGTGATAGCAGACAAAGCATGCCTAATATTTGACTAGCCTAGAAACAGCTCCTCCATTCAGGCAAAACAGCTACTTCTGTCTCTTACCTAATGCCTGGGTAAGTAGCACATTTATACCACTGTGAAATGAAATTTGGTCTCATCTTTTTGTATCGTGTCTTATTTTGACAAATATATTTTATATAGTGGTCTAAACAGCATTAATGTATTTATGACTTTATCCTGTCAAGACTGATTTTAAAATCATGCACACTTGGATGGGTAACATGTAAGCAGGCCAATAGACATTTGCTGTCCATTTCTCTTATGGTATTTCTGTGCCCTTGCTGGTCTCCAGGATCCAGTGAGCAGTCTGATCTCTGTAAGATACTTACAGTAACAGATAGTTTGCTTTTTCCCCACAGTTCCATGGGGATGTCCCAGTTTGTCCCCCAGTCCAAACTGTGTCCAAACTCTTGAACAATTCCAGTTTTTGTAGTCAGAACTGGAGAGGGATAATAATCTTCCCTCAAGTATCCACCTTCCAATTCCTTAAGGAATAAGCCAAAATGCACATTAGAATTCAGTTACAGCTTTATAAAATATAGATACTCAGGTAAGTTTAAATGAAATATTAGAGAAGTGCTTTTCTATTTCTTTTTTTCAATTTATCGAAATAAAAAAATTGTGGATTATAAAAGTTTCCCTTTCTGCATAGACATCTAAGACAATAACAAAAAATTGGTTTTCTTTTAAACAATTAAATCCATCAATGTTAGACTCAAAAGTGTTTTCCACTTGTGTTCTCTAGAAGTTAATTACACTTACGAAGACTGCTTGTCTGTAGATTTAGAAGTTTGATTAATCTAAAATCTTGCAAAACACTTCATATTGTAAATGCTCATGGCTATAAAATTAAAAAAAAAACCACAAACAAAACAAAACAAAAAACAACAAAGAACAACAACAATAACAAAAACCAAACAAACAATAAAACAACCAGAAACATTATGGGGAGCATAATATGAAGGGGTTTCTAATGGATTTCCAATTATCCTGTCTGAAAGCCTTAACAATATCGCCTCTTCAGGTGTAGTAAAATTGTACTCCAACAAAAAGAATTAGATCTCGGTATAACAAATCCCACTGTGGTTACTGTCAGCATGAGTAGAAATTCATTAACTTTAAGAGAGTTGTATCTACTTAGAGCAGGACTGAACTGGTGCCTAGAACATTAAAAGTAGATTACCTACACTGAAGCTTGACTTTGTTACTGCTCAACTTAACCATGACGGACTGAGAAAGTGTTGAAAATTGAAAAAGGTTTCATATGCCCTTCAGAGTTTTAGATTTCACTAAATCTAAATCCTGAAAGTTCACTTTGTGAACTACCTTGAATAATTGCTTTAATGATAACATGTCACAATATGTAGTGTGCCTTAATGTAAGACTCTACATCACACTCAGAGAACAACTTCAGATTAAATTCTGTCTTCACAAAGGGAAGCACTACTAACAATACAACTTTTATGATGAACGTCAGGAATAGCCACATGAGAGAAGTCTGTGTATAATTATCTTGTTAAGCAGAAGTCACGCTTTACCACCACTTTTTTATTTGTGGAAATAGAATGAACATTTTACACACAAATGGAAAATTTTAGTAACAGATTTTTGTTTTCTAGAAAAACCTAAATTCATACTTAGAAGTAAAGACAGATGAGAGGAAGGCAAGTATTGGAAGCTGAGAAACCAAGAACATCTGTGTTATGCTAATGTATAAGGTGGAAAGATAGTAAGGATTCTTAACTCATTGGCATTGTTCATAGCCAGATTATATTTTTCTGACAGCTTCTCACTAAGTATCACTGGAAACAAAATGTCAGTTATAAACATTCTATAGCATCTAGCAACTATGTAAACCTATACCAGTTACTAAAGCAGTAATACACTTCATTTTTGCCTGGCACTTTAATGTTGAACTGGCAGTAAAATATATAGATAACCGACATGAAAGACTATCTCTATCAAAGATGCCTCAAACTTGATTTATTTTTTTCAATAGCTGGAAAGTTCATAATGGACACTTAAAGGTAATTTCACAGTGGAAGCAAAGTAAATTTATATTGTACAAGGAAGCATTTGAAGTTGGGCAGATGACAGCCTGAGAATGGTTTATTGTGAGAAGTATAACTCCATAATTTGTTTTATTTCTTTTTATCAGCATGATGCCCTAGCTATTGGCAGTCTCAATTTATTTATAGTTTTGACCTTTCAGATTAAGGAATGTTGCTCTACAAAGATCTGAGAAATAGCTCTAAAAGACAAAAAATATTCTTTTCAAATCTTTTTGTTCAATAGCACTTCATTATTTTTTTTTCAAATATTGCAGCAAATCTTGCAAAACTTGTTTCTTCTGAAAATTAAAGAAGTTTCTGTCATTGTTAAATACCACCTCTGTATTTAAATCTTTGTGAAAGAAAGTGAAGCAATTACAGGTGCACATGCTATAATATTACAAGAGACAGAAAAAAAAAACCAAACCAAAACAAAACATTTTCTTTTCGGTACCCAGGAGGGTCCCATCACATTTATACACAGGCACTAGAAATTTACATTGTTCTTCCAGATCTTGTGATTTACCTAGACCTCATCATTAAGTTTCTTATAATATTTCATGTCTTTTTTTGGCATTACTAGTTTAGACAGTGATGTAGCATTAATTCCAATAATTCTGAAGTTACCCAACTGAAATCTTTAATTGTTGCTCTTTTGATGACAAGAACATCCCTTCCTTTCTCTGTCAGTAAGAACGTGGGTTTAGTTTGGATTTTGGTGGGGTTTGCGATCGGGGTTTTTATTGTTCTTGTGAGGTTCTGGGTGTTGGGTTTTTGACAGCTAGTAAGTCTGTGTGGTATATCTTTTAGTAGCTTGAGAGATAATACTTGCCTTGAAAAACATTTTGTCTAATAGTGATTTTTTTACTGTTTTCTCTTTATTTTTAGATATTTTTTCTACCTTACAGGAAAATTTGGATTATCTGAATTTGTTTCTGTTCCTTGCCTATTTACAGACAACTAAGATAATCAAATACATGCCAACCGTTAGCATATAATATTAAATATGACATAGTCGGTTTCTGCCATTTTTGCAAAGGGAAATCACTGCTCTGTGTGTTCTACCGATTGCTCTTCATGTTTGTATTCATTGAAATATCAGATACTGTATGCTGCTCAGTATGCAATCTGCCATATTACATCCTCGTAACACATTTTAAAATCTGTGATGAACAGAACAATGCTGTGGTATACAATTGTAGTGTATCATTTATTTATTCTTAGTAGGTTGTTTTGAAGATGTTGGGTACTTCTATTTTACTTAGCCAGGTGGCATGAGTTCTTTCCTGTTCCTCATGAACACTGAAAATGTTGCCTGTTTTTTTACTTTGTTGTAAAATATATAGGCAATCACTTTTAAGAAACAATGGTGGAGGGAGGAAAGTAGTGGAACTAGAGCATCCTTCCTACACCTTATAAAGTGTTACTTTTTGCTGTCCTTGTCTACAAGGTACTGAGCATCTTACAGTGTTGGCTGAATATACTCAGCAGCTCCTGCAAGGTGGTGGTCTCTCACAGGACTGTACCCTCTGTTGTTTGAAATGGGCAGATTTCTTTCGTGTTTTGGTGAAGGAACAAGAAACCAGTACAGATTGGGTCGGGTTTTCTATTCTCATTACATTTACAATTTGGTACAAGCTGGTGAAAAGAAAGATACCACTGTTATTCTGGCCCCGTAGTAATAAGGAATTGTCAAGTAGCTAAATCAGCTCCAGCAGACTGAGCTGTGAGTGAATATAGGCTACTGGCTGCTTTGATGACTTCTTAATGTGAATGGTACCATGAATTCTTCATATTCCATCAGCTTTGAGGTATTCATTTCATCATACCTTGCTCTCTGCCCCTGTCTCCTTCCCCAGAGGATATCTAGGTTACTGACAGAGATCCACTAAGTTGTATATTCTGTAGTTGTTACTCTTGCTTTCCTGTTTTACCTTTCAAATTACTTAACAGACTCCAATAGTTATTTAGTTGGAGCCAAGACTGAGGTTTTGGGTATACTGGTATAAGTACTACTTTTGTTGAAGAGACATTAAAATGTAATCCTTGACAGTCAGAAATATTGCATAGTCTTCAAGAGAAAATATAAAAGGTTTATTTAAGGAGATCAAAACCAAAACCATCTGGGCAATTACACAGAACTTTTCCATAAAGCTTCTAGTTTTGAGGTAGATCTTGGTGTTAGCCAGTTTTCGTGATAGTACTGTGAAAATTCAAAATGTAAGTGCAGCATTTTTTCATCTACCTTTCCAAGACAGAATTAGCTTTGGTTGTATTAACACTTACTGATACACAGCTCAAGCATGAACATGGACATGAGATAAATTTCATGCAAATGAAATTATTTCTGACTTTCATGTTAATACAAAGGCTGGGTGATGGGTGGTTTAGTATTGTCAAATTGTAGTACAATGAGAGTAAAACATTTCAATTTCATGAATTAAAACTGTTTCTCTCTTAATTTTGTGTTAGCAGTGGACTTATAGCATGATTGACCTGTAAACTATGTATACACAAAACTTCATGCATTATATATGTTCACCGTCACTGCTACATTTTCACTCAACTTAGTAATATCTATTTAAAATTGAGAAAGGTCTTTTGTGTGTATTTTACATTCTTATGTATTTGTTTTCTTGATAGCTTTTAAGCTTCCAAGTGTACAAAAAAAGTACCGCTACAGGTTATTTTCTTAACAGAAAGAATTGGTTTTTTGGTTATGATTCAAGTTATGAATTTTTTTGCAAGATTTTTTGAGTCATAGATACTGTAAAATATGTCAGGCTATGACTGAAGTTCAATTATAAGATACATCAAGAATTGAACAACATTGCAATGAAGTTTGACAAGGTATAGTCAAGTTATTAACCATGTACAACTGGGATCTCTGCTAACAGCAGTATAATGATTTTTATTCACATTAAATTTCTGTATACAATTCTATATACAAATCTTTAATATGTTATCAAAGAGAAAAATATGAAATATTCATGAAATTCTGTGGAAAGACAGTTTTTCAGAATGAGTGAAATATTGCTTACAGAAGATGTGGTTGGCTACAGAATCATTACTCTAACAGAGATTTTAGTTACCTGTCTTCACTGATATTAGAATTTAGGCTTTTCTGGTGTGAGACAGTTTCTTTAATGTGTTCCCATTAAAAAGCAAACAAAATTCAATAACAACAAAACAAACAAACAACAACAACAACAAAAAATCAAACTAACCAACCAAACAAAATCTTTAATTGGCTTTTAGTAATACCTTGTCCACCTGGAGGATGGACTGGATTAAGACAACTATATCCATTTAGATAATTGGTCATTCTGTTTCTGTACCAGGTAGTTGTGTTTGGGAGGAGCTCTTTGTCCATCAGGTAAAATCACAGGAAGAATTAGAAACCCCAGGGATCACAGACCTTCATAGCTACAAACAGCTATGGTGTATGGGATGCTTCCCCAGATACACATCAATATTCTGAAGTCATGGCAAGGATTCATCCGAAGGACATCAGTAAATGTTGGTACTCATGCAGGTACTGGTTAGCCTGACCAAGGGGCCAGTCAATGATAATTTTTGAACACTGAAAAAAAGCTTTTGCCAGAGTTCCTGTAGGTTCAAATAGAAATGTTAGAATTCATTTTTTTGTTCTAATTCTGAGTTCCAAAAATAACCCAACCTAGTAATGTAACACATCACTGTTTAGAGGTACTATTTGCTTTAGAGGGCATACAGACTGCTTGAAAAGAAAACGTATGAAGCCTGATTGGAGTTACATTTAAAGACTGAGCAATTGGACAGGCTCAGGTTCCTAGGAAAGAGTAGCAAAGGCTAAGCAAAGTTCTAGTAAACTGAAAGTACATATAGACACTCAAACTTTGTACACATCACCTAGCAATATAGGTATTTCAATTATTTGGAAGGTTGTTCTGGGAAAGGAAAAAAAATGTACCTATGTGTGTTTAGTTGTGGTTATTTTCATGCTTAAAGCAGACGTTCAAGACACATTTTGCCTGCAGCTGAATTTAATTCCAAAATGCTGTAAAAGTCTTAAAACACCTGAGAATTTCAGGAAAAAAACCCTAAAATCTCCATTTTGATGTCTTTGAGAACCTGCATTAACTATGCTTTGACACAGCAACAATGCCAGCATCATAGGAATGCAATAACTTCCATATCAGTATAACATCCTGCTGCCTTTTTTTTTTTTTCCTCTCCAGCTCCCAAGGCACCTTTCTTCAACAAACCATTAATTTTCACATCTTGCAAGGCTTTGCTGTTGGCTTGCTTCTACCTCTTATAATTTGCAGAAACAATAAACTGAATCTGAAACAATTTTTTGTGTGCTACCAGTCATAAAAAAGCAAAGTTAAATTTATATTTAAATAGAAAGTATTGAAAATGTAGGTCAAAACACATGTTGTCAAAGGAGACGTTCTTTTTTTTCCTCTTTCCCAATAGTGTCATTAACACTTTGAACTTTGAACTATGCTCTTGCCAATACTAAAAAGATTACAAATTAACTGCTTTCATCTATATCTCAAAAATTACTGAAGACAATGTGGTGTGATACACTAGCTTTAAAGAAATAAACAGCTTTGCAGAACTTTACATAACATCAGCTAGACTTGCTTTCTGTATATCCTTAATAAATGAATAATTTTAAAATAATATTTTTTAAATATAATTGGGTTTTATTCTGAGTAAAGCATAGCAGAATAAAAAGGGACTTTGTTTTTAGTACCATTGAATTAAAGAGATAGAATAGATTCTCCCACGCTGAGGGATAGAATTCAGCTCTATGTTTCTCTGGAAAATATATTTTTAAAGAAAAACAAATAAACAAAGACCAACAGAAAATTAACTCCCAATACTTGTTTGGTTTTGGTCTGTTTTGTTTTTCCTGCAATAAAATGCCATTTTATAGAGTTTATTTTGGTAAAATTCAGTAAATTTTGCTTGAGACCAATTGGACTGGATTAGATTGGATTTTTAGTTTGTCTCCAAATCCATATTAAGACTGGGTAAGTTTGATAGAAGATTGAATTAAGTTATGTATGAAACCAAAACAACCAACCCCCCCCAAAACAGCCCTCCAATCTGCAGGCATGTTATGGTAAAATAGGTCAGAGATGTTGCAACGTATATGAAATAACCTTTTTTGTTCTCTTACCACTTGTGAGGCTTCTGCTAGCATACTCTGTCCAGGACACTGCGTTTCCAGGACAGAAATGAACCAGATGGGGAAGGTCTAGAAGAAAGTGAGAGTGATCAAAATTCTTGGGTTTTAGACTCCTTGTGAAAAGGCTGAAAGAACTGGAAATCCAAAAATCTATATAAAATAAAAATGAAGGGGAAGAATATAAGTCTCAAAAGAGATCAAAATTATGTTAGAACTTCTGAACTTGGTCTCTATACTCTGTATGAAGGTTTTGGATCAATATGCTTTAGGAAAAAGATAGTAAGGGAAACAAAGAAATAGGATTTCTCATGTTATAGAAATTATTTTTAACTCTATGGAAAAGCAGATAAAACCTGGCCCATTCAGGTGGAAGCAGAAGAAAACAGGTTATTTTTTGGGGTTTATTTGCAGTGATGTGGATTTATTGTAAGCAGTATCTGCTGACTTATGTATCTTTTTGATATGCCAGAACTATGCTGCACAGACATTTAGAAGAAAACTTCATCTGTATTGGGCACAGCCCTTTGAGTTTATTCTGTCACTTGACCATATATGCTATTAGAACTTGTGTCCATAAACTGTTACAACTGGATCTCTATAGGATACCATCCTATTTGTGATTTGCTTCCATTAACTATCATGTGTTCTAACCTTCACATTATGTCAGATGTACAGTCCTACTGAAAAATAATTATGTAATTGTAGCGCTTACCAGTATCAAATTTGTTAATTAAAAGATAAAGTTAACCTAGCAGAATAATTTAGCTTTCTCTCTTTTCAACAGCTCAGGCTCTCTGAGGAGGTCTGCCCTTAGTTTATACTTTTTACCTCCAAGTTCTGTTCTCAGTAAAGCATGTAAAAACCTATTAACTTTTCAAAGTTTGCTTCATCATTCCCTCCATCCAAATTAATTTTACGCTGTATTCTGATCATTGGTCCTTCATCAAGCTCATAAAGGGGAGAGAACAGATATTTAAAATGAATAGGAGCTAGATTGTTCACAGTTCTAACATATTTTAAGTCCCCTTCTATCATTACATGGGGAGTATGGACACTTCAGAGAAGTTAGATCATTTCTGACATTCATGTTGGTTTTATAGGAAACCCATGATCTAGAAGTTTGCTTTACATCATTGGTGTTTAATGTCTATTTCATTAAATAAGTTTTCTAAATGTTGATATTTAGATTGCATAACATGTTATATTAAAATTTTTTGTCTGTCAGTATTTTTTGAATCAAATACTATTAAAATCCCATCTTCCACAGTGCTTCTATGAGTCTTGTGATGAAAACAGAAAAAATCCTCACTTGCATACTTTTTATCTGTATACAAGACACTTTTTAATTTAATTTCATGGCAGAAATTCGCAATTAAAACCGACTGACAGCTTCAATATTAATTCCAGATTACTAAAATGGGTTTATTTTATTTGCTGAAGTACATGTTGTCAGGAAAAATACTTGAACATTGATCAGTGGATAGATATAAAGGGGATGGTAACAGAAAAAAGTTAAAGGGCCAGTGTGAACAAATAATATTTCTGTCAGCAAATCACTGCATTGTAATTTAAAAACTGCATTATAATTAGAAAGTAATAAAAACATACAGTATAACTCAGAGAACTGTTATTTTCCCCAGATAACTATCTACAAAGCAGGCTAGACAAGAACAATGGTATTCTATCTAAGAATTTGAGTCAGTTTAACTCATCTGTGCATTAGTCTACTAAAAGTAGTCTGGTGAATGCTGTGAAAACCAGTCAGTACCCTAATTTAAGATTCCAAATTGATATGGCAAATACTTTGCTGATTAGGAAGTTATATCACTAAAAAGGCCATAAACATTTTCTTTGCAATAATTCAATACTCAGAAGTTCTCTATGTGTCTGCAGTGCCCAATGGAGCTGTGCTATGGCTGGAGGTATCAACTTCAGAGAGTGGGATTGCAGAACTTCAGCATTATCTTTCCCAAACCCCGTCACATTCTCTTACGTAGTTGTTGCTGTTGAATATATCTTAAAAAAAAAAAAAGTTTAAATTTAATTGTAAGTCAACTAAAACAATTCCAACTGGATTGCTATGCAGTATAATTAAACCAATTGTTTATATTTTCCTGAGAGAAGTTTTATAGATAGCTGCGAAATGGTGAAATCCCTCTGAAATTTGCAGGTACTGCAAATCTCTTGGGGAGAAAGCTACTTGAGGAGATGCTTGGCTTACAATAAAAAATTACATAAACCTACAATTTTTTTAACACCTGCTACATTCTTTGGAATTTATTTCAAAGAATTAAACATAAGATACTCTGTGCTCTTGCATTTCTTCTAAAGAATCCACAGTGCTGTGTGAGAAGATCATTAGGACCCATAAAGCTCGGAAGGAAAGCTAAGTAAGCTTAAGTATTTTTGTCTTTCCACATCAGAAAAAAGGACAAGATTTTTTCACGGATTCTGTAGAAAACAGAAAACAAATAACTCCATTGAATATAATTGCTACCAGTAAGTTCTGGAATAGAGCAGACCTCAAATGAAGTTATTTCTCTGGTTTAGACAGGAGTCTGTAATTTATGTTTCCATTTCCCAGATGAGGATTTGCATTCTTAGGTTAGCAGCCAAAGGACTACAGAGAATTCTTTCGAAGCTACTACTTTGACTATATTTAAATAAACGACTGATCTTACCAACACTGCTGGAAGAGAAGCTTTATACAGACCAAAAAATTCTTGGTCTGAAAAACAGAATTCATTTAAATCAGTGCTATTCTGTGGGAAACTGGTGCAAAGATGTTTCATGAAGAAAGAACTTGGTACAAAAAAAGGCTGTAATAGACTAATGTACAACCCATACATTAAAAGTAGAAAATTTAGACAAAACTTAAAACTTTCAAAGAAGCTAAAAAAAATATGGAAGGAAAGAAGAGGATAGGCGTGTTTCATTTTTGAAGGCTATTGAAAGGCATTGCTAGAATTCCTTGTCAGCTAATGCTGAACTTCCCCTAAGCTTTGGGGAGCTACTATCTGCTAGGAAAAAAACAAACAAACAAAACCCCCAAACTTAGTCAAAACCCAAGAAATATTCCCTTTACACATAAAGGTTAAGCTTCCTAGGATCTCAGAAAATACAATGCAATCTGTATTTTGAAAATATCTGTAAATACATCAAGCTATAAGCTTGTTGGGAGAGGAAGGTAAAAAAGGGATAAGCAAGATGACCCAGATAAAAAGAATAAAATTATGCTCATTTTTACCACTTTGACCTTCCTTTGTTTAGTAGGTCCTTACTTTATCTGTGATAGTCTGTATATATATTTTTATTCATACTGATAGGATACTGATTGTTGTACTCGCATGATTTATTACTGAAATTTTTATAGAATAAGTCTACCTCACTAGCATATAATTTATGTGAGCAGGTGAAAGGTTGAATGCTTTCCTTTTATAAGTGTAAGTTACTCTGTCTGGAAACTAGTTAATCAATGCGCCTTTAATCTTGGGTCTGATTAGAGCTGTTGTTCAAGTGTTTTGTCATTTGGCATCAAGCATCTTGGATACCAAGAAAGTGAATTATGTCATAATCCCAGTCTAAGAAAATTAAAACTCACACATCAACATCAAAGGGAAGAAGGAAGGAGTAACAGGAACTAAAACTGCTAAGAGGTTAGCCAAACTGTCTGTTCATATAACAGATTGTGCTTGTATTCCTGAGTTATAGAAAAGAAGTTTTCCATTGAACGTGGAAAAGTTCAGACACATCTACAAAACACAACTACACCATGTTTACACCTTCCTTCCAACAGATATTTAAATGGGCTTAGAAAATCTTGCTCTTTCCTACTATTGATTTCTTGAATGCTGTTCTCTCTTAGAAAAAAGGTTATGTCTCTGTTGAAGGTTGTTTCAAAAAAGAGGTTGACGTGAGGAAGTGTACTTTGTGACTCTGGATTATACTGAAGGTGGTTTTGTTATGCTCTAGTTCTCCAACTGTGAGCCATGTGTTGTATTGAAGAAAACAAAACATACAATGTAGATTTGCTATCCCCAAATGAAGCACACCAGTTCATAAAAAGAAGCTTTTAGATTTTAAATAAAAAATATGGAACCACAGGCTTAATCATTTATAGGGAAATGTTTGCCTTTCCTACACCTATGAGAGCAAATATATGACATTGTATTACCAAACGATTCTTTCCCAAACATCAGGTGTACACTTGCCACACAATATACAGAAAAAAAAATATCAATCTAACATAGTAAAACTTTGTGATTGCTTCTATAGTGGTAATGAACACTTTCTAAGACATCTTGAGGTAGATGCTTAAGAAAAGATTTGTTTCAAAGTATGTAACTTTAATTCTCTTGCCGATTTCCCAAAAAAGCACAAATCTCTTCAAGGAAAATTCTTTTTTCAGAAAAACTTAGGCATACTGTTTTCCAAATGTAAATATTTCTTTTCAAAATTCTGTTCCTAGATTTTTTCAGAAATTGAGATAACTTCATGGAATAGCAAACTGGAACAATACCTTGACAGTGTAGTACTTTTAAACTGCATTAAAAAGTATTTTAATGCCTGTGGTCACTGGCTAAACACTTTTCTTTCCACCCCAGAAATAGAGAAATTACTGTTAAATATGGAATTTTCTGTAATTACAGGAACCGGACAGTTATCACTCACTCACGTAGTCTGTGTTTTTTATTATAAAGCAGCTCACATGCCTTCGTAGCTGTTGATAATGGCAGGGTATGAATCAGAAAAACAAGATCCCAGGAAATGCATTTTTAAGTTCCAAGCCATGATGTCTGCTGTATAATCAGTATGAGCTGACTCTTCCCTGAAGATTTGCCAAGGTGAATGTAATTAGCATAACCTTCAACTGAATCTAAAACCTGTGACCACACAAGTGGTTCTGCATGTTTCTGCTGGCTTTATTCCCAATTTCAGCACAAATCTTACTAAACACATGAACTGATGTGGTTGTCAAATAGAAGTGGTAAGCTTAGTGGTAGTGGTCCAAGAGTTTTTTAAGACTTGAAAGGGACCCCTTTAATAGCCAGGTCTAGTTTTCTATCTCCTTAAACTATATAATACTAGTACTTAATGAAAATAATTACCCTTAACTCCATCCAGTTTGGGTGTTTGACAATATTTACAATATTTAAAGCTGTCTTAGGAAATTTCCTGACTGCTTTATGGCAACTAATATATTCTTTCCATATATACGCTTTGCCACAACTTAATCATTTTCTCTATGTTGAGATTATCTCTGAATTTAAATAATACTTCCTCTACTCTCATGCTTAATGATATATTTCTTAAGACCTATCTTTAGATTGTCATCTGCCCCCTTGATCTTAATTTTGCTGGAATAACAAAAATAAGTATATTTTAGCCTTCTATTCTGAGACAGAACACCTATTCCAAAGATATGGTTTTATCTTTTTCCAAGTCCACATCACATAGTTCTTCTACGTGAAATTGTATGCTTTGTTATATGCATCTATTTTGCCTGAGCCTATGTCTTCCTTATCTGACTCCCGTGTGTGTCTCTCTTGGTTGACTAAGATATACATATGTCTCTTTGTCTTTCCATTAGTGTAGCTCCATTCTTAACAGAAATTCTGTTTGTCCCCGAAGGCTTGACTTCTGTGCTTTTGACTTTGCATTAATACTTATTTCCTTAGATAAGTGATGCACAATGAAAATTCACCATTCTTGCTGTCACAGCTAGAAGTCCTTATCCTGCAATACCTGTTTCATTATGATTACTGTTCCCAGCTTTCTACTATCCTTTCCTTGAAAGCAGACTAATCCAGCTCCCACACATTGTAAACTGTGACTTCAATTAGTTCGCAGACTTTGCAGCTGATTCTAATATCATTAGTACCCGAGTTCTTTTGGGTCAAATCCTTTCATTAATCAAACCATATTACACAAATTATGTTGCTACCAGTTTTAGAGTGTATTTTCCTCTTGCATAGGGATAAAATATCACTAGAGTAAATTTTACTTCCCAGCGTCAGTAAGCTCCATAAGCTAAAGTCTTACTATGATCAGAGTTCACTTTCTGTGTCATTGCCGTCACATCAGAGAAAAAATCCATTCCTTACACTGATAACATACCATAAAATATCAGAAAAAAAAAATGGAAAAAAAAAAGCGCACAGCACAAAACACAACAGCCTTTAAGGCTGCAAATATAACCAAGTGAAAACAGGAAGATAAATATTTCAGGCAAAAAGACAGTAAAAATGAAAGGTTATTAGCATCCTAAAAGTAAAAAGCTCAGATACCTCAATATTTAACTTGGTTCGTGACTTTAATATTGTACCTTGATTTACATCAGGAGCTGTCTTGAAGGCATTCTTTGCTCAGAATTATTTGTATTTGAAAATACATAAGTATAGCAAAGAACAGCCCACATCTGTAACTGCCAAATTCTCAAATGCTTCTTTCTTTACCTTTAATCAACATAACCAAGTATGCATCTATCCACAAAATAATAATGGGGATGGAGATATAGAGATATATATATATATGGCAATAGATATATGTTTCAGGCAAAATAATGTAAGAATATTAATTTTTAACATGTAGAACTTGTAGTTAGCTGATTTGTGCAACACATGAAAATCTCATTATAATAATTTTGCATACAGCAATGAAATTTTTCATTCTCTGGATAGCTGGAAGGGTTTTTACAGTTCAATCAAAAATAATATAAACCATATTTTACCCACCCTCTTCTCTTCTTACATCAAAGCTCTATATGCATACAACACCTTTTTTTTTTGTGGGTGCCAAGATGAACAATTTCTTTCTCTTCCAGAATTTTCATATTGTACTAGCGTTTAGGATGTAAAAAATTAATTACAGACAAAATGAGATGTTTTAAAAAATTAAGATCTCTTCACATGTCTCCATTTTCCCCTACTACGCCCCCAAACATCAAGTGTCACTAGTTCTGATAAGGGAGAAGAGAGACAAATAGATTAATTCTGTAGAGATTTGGATTTTTTTCTAAAGAGAGAAAAGTTCTGGATGCTTTTTATCTTCATGTTCCAGAATATTTGTAAATCTATACCAAAAATGTCTTAATCTATACCAAAATGGATCATCACTGATAACAAATTTTTCGTGTTCAGGGGGGTGTTGGGTTTTTTTAAAGAATCTACTGCTGCTGAGTGTCCCGTTATTTCAGTTCTTTGTGTGCATTTAGAGTGCATCTACTAGAATGAGACCTAGAGCATCCTAAATGGAAGCTAGCTGAAGAGTTAAAGTACTTCAGTCCTAAACAAACTTGTTGCTTCATCCTCCTGGGCAACAATACAGCTACATGAAGTTTCTGTTGTTTTCATTACTGAAAAGGTAAAAGACTAGTCGGGGCTGACTGTCATAGGTAGTTAAGTCCTACAATAATTCTATTTTTTTTAATACCTAAACCTTAATAGTTTTCTCTTAGATGTTTTATATTTAGTTTTAGTATTTTTATGAAATCATGTTTTCCTAAACATGCAGAAAGCTAAAGAACTGTGTAGTCAATAGACACAAAATTATTAAAAAAACCCCTTTTGTTAATGAAAACATGAAATGCAAATATGCTACAATGATGTAGTTGAAATCTTTTGCTTGATAGAAATCATATGACGTGCCTCACACAAGCACCAAAGTATTGCCTAAGGGCATTGTGCTTTTGTGCATTAATTTTCTTCTCTGCATTCCAGATGTCTTAATTCTAGCAGTTGTGACAATACAGATGCTGCCAAACAAGCCCAAAGATAACAGGCACTACACAATGAATTGGTACGTTACTGTGAAATCATGAGAACGAACTCGTGAAGTAGCATTGCTTGTCTGAATTCTCAGTTTCGGTAAGTTGCCCACACATGTTGAAGAATAATGCTGGAAAATGTTGGTCTTCACTATAGACTTAAACCAGCTGTGAATATGAACTATTTTTTTACTGCTGTTTGGGGTTTGTTGGGGGGTTTTTTTGTTTGTTTTTTGTTTTGACAGTATCAGGCTTGTCAAGAAGGCTGAAAATAGGTTGGAAAAAAAACATTTGTCACTATCACAGTGGAGCAATTGATTAAAGAGCCCTGAATATGATCAACATCACCAAAGAAATTGAATAATTTTTGAATGGAACTTGAACATTTTTCATATCCTATTAAAAATTCTATTGCTAATGAGCTGGGAATTACCTTCTAGCGCTATGTTTCTAATCAAACAACTACCTACTCAAAATATATTTTAGGTATTTATGTCACATTTGTGAAAATTACCAGAAAATACAGATAGAGAAAAGGAAGAAGCATACACAATTTATTAGAGGAAAATATAGTATGAAGTCTGACAGTGATATTAAATAAAATGCATAACCAGATACATTTTTCTGATTAATAATCTCAAGAAGTTTGAAAGCGGCAAATCATAATCTCAGACTTGACACAGTAGAGAAGACCGACACAGCAGTCTTCAATTAGTACCACAGAAAAATTATTGGAGCTGTATCCTCTCTGAAACAGTACTAATCATCAAAACCTTTCTGTAGGTAACAAATGTTCCTTTCTACTTTACAGTCACATTGAAGCTATCTGTTCCTGACCTGTACACAATTCCTTTGTAGTGAAACCAAAGCCAAAGACTATATAAATGTCACAGCTCAAACTGACTAACAGAAATAATATACGTACCCCTTCCGCCTTTGCTGATTTCAGCTGATGAGACAGTGTCTGCTGGCTGAATTCTTTTGCATTTTATTTCTTAAACACATTATTTACAAGTTATTGAATTTTATCTATTTCTGTTTCTCTGTTATTCAAAGCAATCCAGCATTCTTTGCATATTTTACTCCTTCTCTGTGACCATAATGACTCCCAAATATTGTGGTATCACTGTGGTAGGCTGACCCGGGCTAGGCACAAGGTGCCCACCAAAGTCAGTCTCCTTCCTCAGCTGGACAGGGGAGAAGAAATATAACAAAAGGCTCATGGGTCAAGGTAGACAGGGAGAGATCACTCACCAGTTACCCTTACAGGAAAACCAGATTTGACTTTGGGGAAAAAATTAATTTAATTTAATACCTATCAATTCAGAGTAAGATAATGAGAAATAAACCCAAAACTTAAACCACCTTCCCCCCACCCCTCCCTTCTTCCCAGGCTTAACTTTACTCCTGATTTCCCCACCAGCAGCACAAGGACATGAGGAATGGGGCTGCGGTCAGTCCATCACAAGCTGTCTCTGCTGCTCCTTCCTCCTCATGGGGAGGATCCTCACACTCTGCCCCAGCTCCAGCCTGGGGTCCCTCTCATGGGACACATGCCTCCACAAATTCCTCCAGCATGAGTCCTTACCACAGGCTGCAGTTCATTAACTGCTCCAGCGTGGGTCCCCCAAAGGGTCACAAGTCTCTTAGCAAACCTGCTCCAGCACAGGCTCCTCTCTCCATGGGTCCACAGGTCCTGCCAGGAGCCTGCTCCAGCACAGGCTTCCCACAGGGTCACAGCTGCCTTTAGGCATCCACCTGCTGCTCTGGGCTACAGGTGGATATCTGCTCCATGGATAGCCTCCATGGGCTGCAGGTGGATACCTGCTGTACCGTTAACTTCCATGGGCTGCAGGGGCACAGCCTGCCTCACTGTGGTGTTCACCACCAGCTGTAGGGGAGCCTCTGCTCTGGGGCCTGGAGCACCTCCTGCACCTCCTTCTTCACTGATTTGGGTATCTGCAGAGTGGTTGCTCTCAGGTATTCTCATTCCTCTCTCCAGCTGTGTTGTGCAGTTTTGTTTTCCCCCCTTATCCCAGAGGTGCTACCACTGTCACTGATGGGCTCAGATTTGGCCAATATTGGGTCCATCTTGGAGCTGGCTGGCATTGGCTTCATTGGACATAGGGGAACCTTCTAACAGCTTCTTACAGAAGCCACCCTTGCTACCAAACCTTGCCACATAAACCAAATACAATAATGGATATGGTGTTCAATTAAATTTTTTTGTCATCATTTGGTCATCAATTAAATTATGGCCTGTTCCGTAGCTAAACCCTTGAGTACTTCCCCTAATAAACTGCCTCCAGTCTTGTAGTTCCCTTTTTGATGCTAATGCCTTGACTTTACTGGTATTTCTTACCTTACAAACTTGATGCTGATACTCTTAATTTTTATGCAAAACTGGAGTAGCTAGACAATAATACTAATAATAGAATTTTATTATCCTTTCTGATGTAGCCAAGTGAGAGTAGCCATGAAAAGCCATGTATAAAGACTGCAGAAGGAACCTGAGAATATTTATCTGAAACCTAAAGTGAAAGTGGAAAAATTATATCTTGTCAGTAATGCTCAAGATTCATGAGAGCAACCTTTGATGTCCAAGGGTTAGGCACCTTTGCCATCTGAAAAATTCTTATGGTATGTGCTTTCCTTTACATCTTAAAATTGGCTCTAGAAATTAGTGTAATATTCTGTGTGCCTGGAAAAATATTTTATCAATAGAAAAATACTTGCTTCTGAGGCAAGATTAAGATCCTAAATGTTAGAGGAAGCCCATGGATTTGCATAGTCATCTATGCAGGCCTAAAATATAATTTCTGGTTTCAACTTCAATTTATTACCCTGAAAATAAGAAGATATGTATTACTTATATATTTAAAGCCATTTAGCAGATAATGTTAAATTAGTAGATTGACATTTGTAAAAAAAATCCATACATGAACATCGAAATAAGAAGCCTAATTTTTCAGAATGCCACTGAAAATTCTTATTTCAGTCAAAACCTACAACTGTTCAGGACACCCGGATATAATCAACCAAAAAGAGCTTTTGAAGTTCAGCTTTTTGCAGCTCTAGATAATCTGGGTTTTTCCAAAGCAGGCTTGTATGGGGTAAAAAAACTGTAAAATTCCGTCTTCATCTTCCACTTCCAATCTAGAGTCTGTATAGTGGGTTAAAAATAATAATAATTAAAAAAAGCCAAAATGGCACTTGGTGAGCTTGTAAGGACATGTTAGTATTTGCTATATGTTGGTATATCAATACATTTAGTGAATTGAGCAGCTAACTGTTATGTCCAAATGTCAAAGGGTTATGTATATCACATAAAATATTTTTAAGGAGATTTATTTATACAAAGCACAAATATTTAGTTGATATTGAGGACACTTTTGTTTATGTATTTCCTTTGAATTTGTATCTCAGTTACATTACGCTTAAAACTTTATTATATCACAATGCAGGTAAATAGTCAGATAATCAAAACCATACCGTTACGTTCTGCAGCAGAGGTCTTCCTATGTTCACTTATGCAGAGGCCTGGCTGCTTAACACCACACTGCATTCAAATTGTGTGAATGTACGCTAAGATGGTTTTTATTTTCCTCAGCAAGCAATTGCTGTGGTTGCCACAGAAACAATCTAGTATCACAGACAGTGGACAAGATACCTTATGTGACTGAAAGCAATGGGTGCTTTTACTACTTATCAAGGAATTTATTCCGAACTAAGTGTTTCATCTGAAAACATCTGGTGATTCAGCATATACTTTTATAACCAGGCAAGGTGAATCTTCCTACTACATCAAGAGAGATTATGGCTAAATATTAATGTACCATATCATATGTAAAATTCACAAACAAATTTGCAAATACAAAACCGAAGTTCAGATTATAAGAACCGAACTAGAAAGCGCAACTTGGTGACAGAATCTAGTCTCCTAGGTATACAGGTAGCCATGTTACACCATCCCTCTCACTAAGAAATCAAGGTTAGCTTAAAACATTTGTTTAAAAATGCCATTATTTTAGGTTGGTTTTCTCATTACCTCTGTTGAATAGCTGCATCAGAATCCAACTCACTTTTCTTTTTTTCAGTTTTTTCATTCATTTTCATTTTATTTCCATTTGCTTTTGTGCTCATGCTATTGACCAAGCATGAATATTTCTCCTGACTTCTTTAACTCTCCTCTTATTTTGAGTTTTACTGAGTTAAACAAGACACTGTTAGAGGCCCTGCTTTCATTTAATTTCCAAAACTCTATAACCAACCTTTCTTCATACAACTCTAGTGTGAATTAATGTTTCTCATGATGGATGTCAGGTATTACACATGTTTATACTTACATATGCATTTATTTTATTGAGTGTTAATGTACTTTATGCACTGGTAGTCCCTGCTGAACTAAACTTCATGTATCAATTACTGCAAGTGCACTCGGGCAAATTCATAGTTGAATCAGCTGTAGGGTTTGTTTGTTGTGGTGGATTTTTTTTTTCCTTAAGGAGAGTAAATTTAGGTCTGAAGTTTTAAATTTTTTGCCAACAGTTTATTTTATCAGAGTTGTTTTAAGGTAGCAATAGTAATATTTTATCACTTATCTTCAAACACTGAGTTTTACTAAAGCTGATAACAGTGTATAAAGCATTAAGTAACTGCAGTTTCTGAAAGGTAGCGCTTCTGTCTGGAAATGAAAGAATGCAGTAATGATAATCTCTTTTTTTATCAGTAGGAAGCACTGAGTGTTGCTCCATATTATTCTCACAAGAGTGAGAGAGCCGACTTATTTTGCTAGTTATAGCACAATAATTGCATGTCAAGAATATAACGCTTCACCTGTAGATTGCCTTGAGATCTGAAGGTTAATAATAGGAAACACTGCCAAAAAGCAGGATAGTGAAAATCAAGCTGTGTTCTGGTTTTCAAAGTAGGTAATGTTAAATTAAACACTTGCATACAGTACCTAATGCAATTACAAGAGCTATATGTGATGATTTTGTACTCTTGAGCAGCTGGTTTTATACCTGTTGCTTCAGTGCTTATGTACTGGATAACCTGTCAGAGTTTTCCAGGTCTTCTTTGCAGCAAAGTAGATAGGTAATATTTATTTTTGAGGTTACCGAAGCACTGTGCTATCTACAAGGACATACAGAAATGGAAAAAAAAAGCTCAATTTCAGTAATTTACTGCCTTTTGCTGAAAATTATTCATTTTCATTGCTGAAATTATTCATAAAAATAAAATTATTTTTAAAATACAGTTAGATTTAAATCCTTTATTAAAATAAAAATAATTCGACTAACAAGAAAGAGCTTACTTTCTGTAATGGTACTTGCATTCTTTTCCTTTATTACAAAAACAACTGTTTCATATGTTTCAAATATGTAAAATATCTGAAAGCTTTATGTACTAATGCTGAATATAAAGTTCTCCTGTGCCTTTCATAAAACCACTGTAAATCCTACAGATAGCTATACCATTGTCATTTACTGATTGATGCATGGCTGGTATTTCCAGTTGCCCAAGAGATGTATCAACAATATGCTGTTACCACGACCACTTAGCATGGGGTAGGAGCAAAGGTTCCTGTGTTCAGCGTGGGAGATGCCTCCATGCCACCCACTCCAGGTGCTCAGCTCTTGGAGGGAACAAGAATCCATGGACCTGGCAGGTTCATTTTTCTCAGTGAGTAAGTATTCAATTAACTTATCCACTTCTGTCCCAAGCTGACACACCGGCTGACATCCCTTTATGCCATGTGGGGAGGCTACTCACCTCAGACCTCTTTTTCCAGAGGGCAGATGCCAAAATCTCTTTACCTTATATCTCATTTTCTAAGTGGTTTTGTTCCTGCAGTTTCTTTGTCCCGAGTCCTTTATCCAGTGTGATGTTGCAGCTATCTCAGAAACAAGCTTAATTACCTTTTATACCCACTAAAAATAACGTCTCGTGTGTAATTAGAGTAAGACCAAAATTAAAGTAAGTATCAGTGTGTTGAATGTTCCTGTTTTCTTTTTGTTTCCAACCTCCTAAACTGCCACTTTGTTAAATAAAACAAGGACAGCTTGAATTATAAAAATGTAAACTGTTTTTCCAGCATGCAACATACAATCTCTTTTTTAGGGACAAATAAACATTTGATAACTGAAAGCCTTAGATTGTTTTGCTACATGTTAAAACTGACCTTGGTTATAGATTATTTAAATGATCAGTGGTGAGATGTAAATAATTACAGGAGGATCATTTATGGATGCTGTAAATTATAGTGCAGCAGGTTTTTTAAAAGGAAAAGAAAAAAATAAGTGTTTTGCTTATTTATTTTCCTCCTTGTCTATTCCCCTTGCTTCTACTAGCTTTTTCACTTCATTTTATTTTTTGCCACTTGACTGCATCCAAGGTCAGGCTGAATGAAGACAATCTTAAAACAGATAGGAGATGACAGAAAATGCATTCAAAGCCAAATAATGCAATAATCTGATAGTGGCAGTAAAGGAGATGTTACCAAATCAGAAATTATGCTGTACGAATATTTTTTCCCCTGTAATTTCATCTTCTACTAAATACCTAATAAATATTGAGAGGATATGAATTGGAAGAAAAGATGAAAAATAAAAATAATTCTAGCGTTTGACAAATTGTTTAAATTGAAATGATGTGTCAATCCACCAGTTAGCTCTGTGATTTAATTCACTGGCTAAACTGCTCCATTATAGGAGATATCACTTAAGTGAGTATTTCTTTCATGGCCATATGTGCTTACTTTTAATGAAGAAATTGTTGTACAAACCAATATGAGATTCTGAGTTAAAAAATAATGATGTCTTCAGAAATTTTGATTGGAAAAAAATAAACAACTTTTTTCATATGACCCCCATTTCTCCTCCAAAAAAAACCTTTTAAAGTAATTTATCAAAAACATTGATGGAGTTGCATAACAGTTTGGTAACTGTGAGGGGTTGTTAGAAAATTATTTGTAAGTCAGCATTATTTCAACATGGTGTCATGTACATGGGTTATTTTATTCCAGTGCATGGAACAGACGTGCAGTAAGGCAGAACTGCGGTGGATATGGGTATCATAATACTGATGTTTTCCAACTTATAAATGTTTGCCTTTGCTACTTAATTTTCCTCTTTATTTTGAGCAATTAGCAAATAATTTAGTGTAAGCAAGGCATAAATAGAGGCTGAGCAAAAAGCCTCTCTGACTGTGTAAAGCCTTCTTAAAACTGCAGATAGCTGGGACAAGGTCCCCCAACAGGTATTCCCTCCCCAGGAGTTCCACACTACTATGGTCTCAAAGAAACCCACGCTGGCTTACTATGGAGGTAAAAGAATAGGGACTAATTACCCCTTCTGGAAAAACTTCGAAAAGCAAAGCTAATTAGTAAGTAAAGCATGGAGCTAATGTATCTATATTGCTTCACATTTTGCAGACTACCTTCGTCATATCTAGTTTGGCAGTAATGGACTGTACTATACAGTCATCATGATAAACAGCTGTGAAACTGGGTTCTGTTTCTTTTTTTACTTTCAATTCTATGTTATAAATGTCACATGTGTGCCTATTTGTACTGTCAGATCCCCCAACATTATTATCAGTAATACCACGAGTCATCTTTGTAAAGATAGGGTTTAACTTTATGAGCTTCAAATGGACAAAGGGGAGGACAGACCATATGTGCCCTCTAGTTTTGTTTAAATCACAGTTAGATTAGCTTTTTTACTGTTGCCAATGCTTATAATTCATAAAATTATGATTAGTTTCAACTTCAAGCATGAACATGTGTAAGAGTCATACATCTGTCTGTATCTGAAACTGATGGAGGAAGCAAACCATTTTAACAAATAACCATAATGTCCATTCAGCATTTGTATTCCAGCAAATATGCTCCACCATAAACTGACCATAAAATCTTCCTTTTATTTCAGTCTATTGTGAAACAGAATTTGGATGTGGCTTTCTTCTTTCATTTTAGTATGGTTTTAGTGGTTTAGGTTTGTTATTTTCTTATTAACTATTACAAAATTAAGAGAGCACATTTTTGTCTTTCTTTGACAGATGAGACACAATAATCTGTAATTTTGTTACAGGAGCTCTAGCATTTTGGGTAGGAAATAGTAGGCATTGACTATTATTTGTTTTAATTGTTTAATAGTAACTGAAAACAGAATACACCAGTCAGTGCATTGAGTGAAGATTAAGGTTTGTCCTGTGTGAATACTGTAGGCTAGATATCACTTCTGTTTTTCTTGGATTTTATACAGTTACAACTTAATTGCAAATAAAAGCAGTGGGGTTGCATGAGTGTAACACAAGTATAATAAGATAGCAAAATAGTCTTGTAAGTATTAGATATTCCCAGAAAGCTGTTTAACAGATGCTGTGGTGTTGTTTTTAAAGAGGTGGTTGATGAAATCTACTAAACGCTATTATTTATAACACTTCTTAAGTACAGTTTGGTGGTTCCCTTGGGAATACATCTTGACTAGTGAAGTGCAACAATATAGGTTGCAGCAGGTACTTCTAAGCATCATGCCTGACAACTTGACAATAAAACAAACACAATATTTAAGTGCTACATATTCTAGAGGGACAGGATGAGCTGCTTTCAAAACTCAATGTTTGTGTTCCATTGCAAAATATATACATGCATCCATGCATAAACAAAGGCAGGCAACAAGTGCTCAGCCTCAACCAAGCGCTGTCATCCTCAGAATTTTTCTCTTTCAAATTTCTCTTTCTCTTTCAGACAGGGAGTATGGCCCTTTGCAGAGGCTTACAGCTTCTTGCAGCTTACAGTGTATCTGCATGGTCTTTGGAGACCGACCTGCACTCGCTCCTGCTGGACTCTATGGCGAACGGATGCACACCAGCACTGAACTGAGGGCAGCGTGCCTGGGCTAATACCTTGGGCTCTGCTGGGAGCTCAGTGGGTTTGGATTGGAGCTGGTGGGCGCCCGGCCAGCTGGAAGGGAAGATGGAGCATGGGCAGATCTGTCTGACAAAGACAGTGATGGGAAACCTGTAGGCTAAAAATTGGTTGTTCAATTAGACACCTCAGGATTTAAAAATGCCTGAGTGTATTCAGAGCCCAAATTTAGGACCGTAGCCATTGTTCAAGCAATATTTAAGTGCAAGATTTAGGTCTGCCATCAGCCAGGAGCAAATAATTTTTACAGACTGGTGTTAAGCAAGAAGAGTCAATAATTTAATCGGTGTTACCTGGGAAGTTTACATTTTAAAATCTAAGCTGGTATGATTTTTTTATATATCCTTGAGAAGAACTGCTTTACTCTGACTTGTCTGTTGTCCAAAATAAGAAGCAATTCATTACCTCAGCTTTGCAGTAGACTTCATGACTACACAGGGGGCACATCAAAATGAAATTAAGATGCTTTATTTTGTTATCTGATTTTTAAAAAGAGAATAAAAGGAATCCTTTAAGATCAGTCAAGGTTACCCAGGCAACTGAATCTTACTAACACAGGTGGTGTTTGAGTGGGGCTATTTAAGCAAAACAAAGAAAAAAGTGAGAAGATATCAGTGGAGGTAGCAAACTGGAATATTGTCTTGACCTAGGAACATAACTAGGGATTTGTAAGTTGAGAGACCCAGTCTTTTTTTAAAGCAGATAAACAGCTTTTGTCCAACATAGAATTAGAAATTAAATACCCTTAAGTATTTTTATTTTTTCTGTTTAATTGGTTGTTTCTTTTATTCTGTTTAATTGGCTATGATAATTTGAACCATCCCTTGATATCTTAAGTAGACAATTTAACATGCTTATTTGCATTAAGTCATCGAGTGAAAAATGTGTGTAAAAATATTTTAAAGATTCTAACAGTCTTGATTGGGCTGCTGCAAGTTAAGAATATTCACATAAAATCAACAGTACTATATTTTTTTTTTCCTCTGTTGGAAACAAGCTACTGTATTTTAATAAAACTGTCTGGAATTGAAAGCAGAGCAAATCTATCATTGCATGTCATCTGAGTTTGCAGCGGTCAGACTATCTATTTAATATAATAGCTGTAGCTCCAACGAAAAATACTGAATATTTTTAGATATACAGAACATTTTAACATTTTATCTGAAAGATTTTTCTTTAAATTACTCTCTTTGATGTAAGCCTTGGTTTGTGGACAAAAGAGCCTCCTACGTGTTCATGTGCACGTGCACATACACTCGCAGGCAATTGTGTTTCTTCAAAGCCTTTTCACCCAAGTAAGTCAATGACAGCATGCAGAAGAATAGTGACAGACAATGACAGTACATCAACTTTTCTGTCAGTACAGCGAAGAGCTATGCTATAGACTGATTGCAGCAACGTGACTAATTACTTTGTGATGTTTAGTAGTGTAGGTTTGCAATGGAAAGAAATATTCAGTAGAAATGGATAACCTGTCCACCAAAAACAAGAGTTATATATGGAAGGAAGGAAAAGCATAGTAAAATTCCCCACGTAAAAATAAAAATAATGTCAAAAAAACTCAGAAGGCAAGTGCAATAAGCTTTCAAAGTACTCTGGGGACAGGGGTAAATGATGGCTTTGGTGTGTCTTTAATATCTCTATTGCAAAGATCTTGGTTTTAAGGGAAAATGAGTATTTTACAGAAGGAATATGAAAACTAAAAATTAAAGAAGGATGGGAAATTTCTTTTGTCACAATCAAAACTAGATCAAGAATCTAAAAGAGATATTTAATGGAGGTCATCTTCCCTTTTAGTATTCAAAGTACTGCAAAAAATATATTACGTAGTGACAGTATAATGACAGTGGTATATCTCATGGCTTCATTTAAATGATAAACTACTGTTAAGGCTTTAGAACATGAATTTGAGTCATTTGCATCTAAACCAGAAAAACATGTTTAGTTACTAGAATTTCTTGTATTTATATGTAGTCACAGAATACCAAACTAGACCGCATATTTTATACAAAAATGACTTCTTAATTCCTTTTCTCTCTTCATATCTGTGTAACATGAAAGCTTTATATGGGTTTTCTGCCTTGTCCTAAAAAGAGAAACAGAGCTAAAAGCAACATCATGATTTCCACATTATAGAAGTAGTAATATAACAAATAAAAGGTTAAAAACATCTGGTATTTTAAAATACAAAGCTTAGCTTTTCTTCTGCAGTAAAGATGGATTCTATACCCATTTTTAGAGGTATGGAATTTCAAATTGTTTACTGCATTAAAGACAAATAGCAGTGTACATAGTTATGATTAGGCTTAAATCTTGTAGAGCACTTTTACTGCTACTGTTAGTTTAAATCTTACTTAACTTGTTCCTTAATGATCTGGAAAAAAAGCAGAAATAACCATTATATTTCATTCTTTGATCTTTTAAAAAAATCTATGGCTATACAGAAATGCCAAATTAAAGTGTACGTTAGGGAGAGATTCTTTGTTATTTACAAATTGTAACAATTATTTTACTACTGTGGGAGCACCCTGAAAGAATAATACAATATATAATAATACAACAAAACAAATGTAGTGCATTTAAATCTCACGCATAATTTTGAACAATGGAGAGCAGCCCACATGAATGGGGGCCAGAGTGGTGGACAACCACACTTGGCAACCATTTGTTGTGAGAAATAGCCTGTGAAAGAGTAACTTAAAGACAATGTTCAAATAAGGAGATGTGAGGTTGTGATAGGACATAAAATACAATCTAGGGAGAAAGCATGCCTGGGTAAGTAAGGAGGTGTCTTGGGGGAGAACAGTCCTTCTCTGAGAGGTCTCACACAGATATGGCACACAGTTTTGGACTTGTTGACTATCTCAAAAATGCTGACATTCATTTTAAACAGCAGAAATTCACACAGGGCTACAATCCTGGTTCTATCAAGAAAATTCTGCAGTTTTGCATTTGGCACTTCTGCAAGTATTGTATTCACAGTGCTGGAGTCCCAAAGGAAGAGTAACAGAAGATCTGACAAGCTGAGGCTACAAGTAGAATCACAGTGATTTAAAGTTGTATTTCACAATAGTGCTATCTACTTGTTTAAAGGCTAGCAAACACTGAAAACCTCTTATTTTGAGGTTTTGGAAACTAGGAGTTCAATCTTCTGATGATATGAGAAGTCATTTCTTCAGCCTGTCTGCATCATCCATTGGGGTTTTGTTAGTCAGTCCAAAATGGAAACACCCATCCAGAAATTGTATGGAAGTGAAATTAAGGCAAATTATGATTTTATTTACATGCGATTGATTTACCTTAATTATGATTAAACCTTAAATCTTAAAACAAAACCAAGAGCAAACTTGACAATAGTCTCATAGATCTGAAAAGACTAATAAGAACAAGAGTCTTCAAGCATCACTCAGAACTCGCTGTGCTTTTAAAGAACTGTATCAGCCAACAGTTTATTACTGATGGTACTTTATGATTATTATAATGATGACACATCCCACTGCCAGACTCGGGTGAAATGCTATATGACCATTGATATGAAATAAAGTAGGTAAGAGTGTTACCCTTTTTTTGAAGTTATGTTACTCATCAAATAGATGACATCTCATTTGACAGTGAAATCAGGTCTTTCAAATAAGGTGAACATACCCTCATTGTAACAACCATAAAAACATACAAGACTTGAGCGTCAGTATCCATAACCATTTGCAAACCAAACCAAAAATTTGGAAGCAGACAACATTTTTACATGTCCATTTAATGACTTCTTCTCTACAGTGCATTCTCTGTATGATAGAGATACTTTAGTCTGTAGAATCATTTCCCCTTTAGAAAGACTGTAAATGCTGCATGGCATTATTCAGAACAGAACATTAAAAATGCAGTTACATATTGCTGAGTACCAAAGAGTGCATGCTTGCAAGGTTACAGGACTGATCACATCATAACATGCTTTTATATTCCCACAAAACTTCTGTGACAACTTAAGCACTGCATTTGGGAGTGTCTTCCAAGAAGAAATTTGACAAAGATTTCTATGGAAGTTTTGCATCCTTCTCCTGTCCTGTATTGTTAGACAAGTCTTATTTATACAGTGAGATGGAATTTTGTGGAACACACAAAAGAACCAAGGTCAGAGCAATCTCACTATGTGGTATCTTCCTCTCGTCGTTTTATTTCCATACCATTCCTTATTTTCATTTATGTATAAGACGGTCTGATTTTAACTCAAAGAGAAACTCTTCAGTAAACTTGTGGCATACTGGGCATAGTCCAAGATAAAATAATATTTGATATTAAGTGTAACATTGAGAAATATAGGCATTTTTAAAATTCTAGATGGCAAGGAGTTACAGACCATCTATCCTCAGGTGCAGGCTGCAAACAGTTTCCTAGGGGGATTAAATGGTTAATATGGAAATAGAATTTATGTTATGTAAAAATGGTATATAAAAAGGTTCAAAGAATTTCTCTGCATTTCTGTTAAGCAGAGGGACTTGAAAAAGGGGATGAACTGGAAAAAAAACCACCTTAACTCTAAAAGCTAGGTTACATAAATGTTAAAATTAATGTATGAAAAGAAATTCCATACTTTAAACTAAAAATTGTTATGATTCATCTAGTCATATGGAAAAACAAATGTCATTTCTGAAATGACAATAAAGGGACCACGATTTTTCTGCTTGCTAAATTTCTTCTGAGGCTTCTGGCAATAGCTTTTGAATGTTACTACAAAGAGGCTTCCTGTATGAAACAAGAGATAGCAAAACTAAGAATTGGTTTAAAAGGTTTTTAGTAATAGCAAAAGTGGTTCAACATGATAAAACAGGATAGAAAGAAAGAGTCATGACTTGAACTTTTAGTTAGTGCTATCAGAAAACCTTGTCTTACATATTAGAGAGGTGGACTCAGAATGCAGTATTTCTATTTTTGCTTCAAGTACTCTCAGTGTGAGAGGCTGTTACCCTAGTTTGTATTAGAGCACTTGCTTTTCAATTTCTGCTGTGAATGGAGTAGCTCCTGAGAGTTACTTTTGTGCTGATAGGCAATTTTAAGTTCACATCTGCACATTTTATTATGCAAAGCAGTAGTGCTGGATCCCACATAATTCCTGGATAACTTAAAGTGCATAGTCCTAGTGCAACCAGAGGAGTGTCTGGGTAGTCGCAGATTTCACATGCTCTGTGTTATGTGTCACACAACTCTGTGCCAAAAGAGGCTTAATCCCACGTGCAAGAAGAGGAAAGAAAAGGGAAGCAAACTGATCTGCTGGGAATGAGAATATGGAAAGCTTGTTTTATCTCATTTGACTCTTCAAGCAGTGCTGACTTGGCAGAGGAAGGACAGTGCAATACAAGGTCATTAAGACAAGAAAACCTTATTTGAAGTATAAGCAGTTTTAAAATTAATCAGGGAAAAACAACAATTCTACTAGAAAAAAGAATGTCAGCCCCAAAACTGGGAATCCAGTCCCATAAGGTTGGAAGCAGATAAGGTGTGTAACTGAAAAGGGAAGCGTGGGCAAGACCCCACAACCTCCTCTGTGCCAAGTCATTTATCTTTCATGGTGTGCCCATGAACATGCCCTGGCTACATTCTTACACAAGCCCAGGGCCTAATGGGAGCCAGCTGGATTTTTCCCCCAGTTGAGCTTCAAGACCAGCTAAGTAGGAAGGCAAGCTGTTTTACATTTTCCCTCTCCTGCCACATTCTTGTTCCAATATTACAATAATACAGGTGCAGAGAGATTAAGCCTGGAAATGTTCGTTAGATCAACCAGTCTGGATTTGTGTATCTTAGACTGTTGACATTTCACAAGATATTTTAAAGCCCAAGAATTAATTTCTACTTGACCAAAATGATCTTTCAGAAAAGCAGACAAGTTGAAGCGATGAAGAAACCAAATTTATTGGAAGGTTGTTCTAATAGTAGAAGGATTCCTACCTTTTCCTGAAAAAAAAAAAAAAAGTCCCTGAATTTCTTCAGCTTCAGGTTTCAGTAATTTGTTCTTGGTGTTCCTTAGAAACAGAAGCCAGACTACTGAACTCAGACTGTTCTTTATTCCTTTGAAGTGATACACTGTAAGTAGATGTCCATTCAGTCCTCTCTTCAGAAGTTAAACACATCCTTCTCTTTAAACACCTGTCTTTGAGCCATGGATCCGATTTGACAGCCAATCATATGTGCTTCACAACTCTCTCATAATATGTATTCATAACAATGTATTGCTGCCTATTAAAACTCTTTCCTTCATTTTTTTATAAATTCTAAATTATATGTACCTTTCTCTACTGTACAAGGATGGGTCTTGAGGTCGAAGTATTACCCTTTATTGAATGTGAGAACTTCTGTTTTGGCAGGTAAAACCATTCTTAAAATACTGCTGATTTTTGGTTTCCGTTTCTGTCTAATCATTTCATTTGACTGATTGCAGATAGAAAGGTAAAAAATAAAAAAAATAACCAAAATACAAAGCAGAACCACCCTCCCCTTTTCCAATAAAAGGAAGCAGTCAATATAAAGTTAATCAAAGATTCAAGCTATATATATAAATGTAGCATTAAACAGAGAAGAAAGAACAGTATGTTAAGAAGTACATCAATTGAATATGGATTATAAATTTTCTCCCAGCAGGTTTGCATAGTTTCTAATGTCTTCCATAGAAAAGATAATTATGTTCTAGGTTTTAAGTCAAGTTAAAAATGGATAAAAATAAAAAATTTAAAGCAATTAAACATTTATTAGAAAATGATTATGATATGAGAAAAAGAATTCCTATGGGGAAAAAATGTAAAAGTTAACATATTAAGTCTCATGATACTCCAACAAATGCTGATATTTTCACCTACTTTCCAAGACATTAATACAAGCCTCAGTCTCAGCACATCACACAGTCTTTTTCTGCTCCTGCTTGAATTGCCACCTAACAGTTCTCCCACGGAGCAAACAACTTCATGGCCTAGAGGCAGAAGCAGTAGCTGAGGTGGGATATCAGTCAAAAGCAGATGTGAGAAAGAAGCCCCAGAGATGCTACCAGCTGCCACCATTTGGAGGCAGGGGAAGGCTGTAAGCAGAGGGACTTGCAGAAAATGGGACATTTCCCTGAAGAGAAACCTTTAGGTTCGAAGATTTTCATCAAGAGAAACAAGTCATGAAGAAAGGGATGACCATAGCCTGACCTTATCAAAGAGGGAGCTATTGTCTTTCCAACTGGAAAAGTGGGAAGGGAGGAATAAGACACTGAATCAAAAAGAAGACAGGATGGACAGAGCAGAGCTAAAAGATATTCTGTACAGCTTTGAAAGAAATGCTATGTCCTAAGAAACATGCTAGGTTTTTTTCTTTAAAGGAACTGAAAATAGAGCTGACGAGTAAATTTACAGTACTGAGAGTGTTTGAAATACATCACGGCATCTAAGATGTATCTACAGGGTCAGCAGTAAGGTGTCATCGAAGGGAGTTCAACCAAAGAAAATTGGCATTTCCAAAAGAAAACATTTTGAAATGTAGAGGACAAGCACTACGCAACAAGCATCAGGATTATGACCAGCTTGTTCACTGAAGTAGAGACATCGAGTAAGACAAAGACAACTGCACGATGCAAAACATGCTTATTAAGCTGAAATAAGATTGGAAAAATAAGTAGAAAATAAATGATAATAGTAAAATATTTGGTTAAGGAGTTGAAATTTACTTCCTGATGGAAATTCTCAAAAAATACTTTTACTTTACAGAATAAAAACAGTATATTCTGATTTTATCTATGAAATAAAATCCCAGATATTTAAGATTTAGGTCAAGTTGATGACCAAATACAGAAAAAAAGAAAAAGAACCAAAATTATTTTCCTTTGCAAGTGTTTCAGTTACATCTCCCTCAGGATCCAGGGACCACTGAACCCTGGCTTAAGCTGATGAATTTTTCTTTACATTGAGATGAGCATGACTTCATTTGATCTCCCTTTTTGTGTGATAACTACATAGTCACCTTCTCAAATGGATGAAACTAAATTATCTGATAACAACCCATGTGACTGTTTAAATTTCTCTTGCCCTCAACATTTGTAATTTGCTCATAGTACTGAAAAACATGAAAATTCCAATGCTGAAACCTAATTTTTATGAGGGACTTGCTGAAGGATTTATCTGAAATTGAAGTGACTAGAATATATTATAGAATTTATTAACACCATGAACAATTAGAAATCACTAGGAACATAGGGAATTCATACAGTAAATGAATTGAGGGATGAGATAGCAAATTTACTATAAAGAGTTTGTAACATCTCATCTGAAAGCTTTTTGGCAACTAAAAATTGAAAGATGGTATGAAAGGCACAAATATAAGTTTCAAGGGGGACCTGGAGACCTACATAACTTAAGGCCTTGCCATCTACACCAGGCTAAAGAGTAAAAATTATGTCAAAAAGACAGGCTTTTGAGATGGTCTCCTTCCAATGACTTCTAAGAATTTAAGTAGTTATAGTATAAAAGGAAAGGACATTGTTTATGTGCTACTTTTATTCATTTTTAGGCATTTACAACGAGCTACTGTTCATTACATGATCCTGGGCTACACGTAGAAATGACTCTGTCCTCATTCTCCTGTGGTTTTCTACCACTACTTGTTCACTTTATCATGTCTTTTAACCTCCCTGTAACTGCCCTGCTAAGTTGCACAACATAAATAAATGAATTAGTTGTTGTTTCTATTGTTTTGAAAGGAACAGCAAGTTCTTAAATGAAGTGAACATATAGATCCTGTCCAGGACGTACTAATATTTCCTCCCACACTATTCCAACTTGCAATTGCCAAACTTTTTTTTTTTGCGTCAGAAATGTCAATAAATTCTCACTAAAACTGGAGACAGTACACGAGGTTTAAAAATATTAGACTATTCTTCGGGAAATTCTTCCCAGAGGTTCTGCAATTATGTGATTTTCAAGGTAGAGACAAACTTCTAAATTCTCTTTACAACTTGCAGATAAAACAGGTTCAGCAAAGGTGAGTTTTGCCCTTCAGTCACCCCTTCATATTATCCAATGTGAGTAATACTGAATGAGCTCCAGAAGAGTAGAAAAAATTCTGTCAATTAGTGTAACATACTAACTGAGGATCAGATTTTAGTTCACTATTGGTAAACTAAATTACATGGGATTTTTTTGTTGTTACTTTTATATACTTTAAGGAATTTGCTTTTTCTGTTCCCCATACCTCATTTTTTTGCCTTCTAGTATATTTTCCTATCCACATCAGATGTCTTAAGAGTTTCCCAGTCTCCATCACACACTTTTTTTACCTTTTTTTCTTGCCTCTCTATCCTGTCCCTCCAGTCTTCCAGATGGACCCTACCTCAGCTGTCCTGTCAGTGAAGTCTCTGTGTAGGAAGAGCAACTGCTGGCTGCCAGGAAATTTCAGGGAGCTGGATCCTGATCTCAGCTTGAGGATCTCACACCCATTCAGATAAGTAGCTACTGGTTGTTTGGAGGAGGTTCCTTCACCATCATCCCCCAAACCAGAGTGGTTCAGGATTTCGGTCCAAGCAGAAGGAGAACAAATGGCAAAGTGTCTTTCTCCCCTCAACCTCAAACAAAAATTTGTTTTCAGCTCGTGGTCATAATGAACATATATGCCGTCACTGCAGGATCTGGAGGCATCCACGTTTATAACTGTTAATTCTAAAAGCTTGGGTGCTCAGGGATATGCCCATGTGGAGAGTGTGGATGCTCCATAAATGATGTTATGAACATGAAAACCCCTCACAGACAGTAATATCTAGCTGGGTGCACGCTGCCAGGTTTCTGTTGGTAAAGCGTTAAAAGGTGCTAAATTACTTTACAGCCAGGAACCTTTTAATGAAGCTTAAATGAATAATTTAGATTGAATAGTAGATGTGCTGTAAACATTATATAAATAGAAATTGGGAAAACATCATAATCTTATTAAGGTTCCTTTTTCGGAAAATGCAGAACACTTCTAGAATCAGTTGTTAAAGCTATAGTAAATCCTAATTCACCATACTTACATAACTACATGTTTATATCTTTAAGATTTGTATAAGTTTATACATATTAATTTATAGTTTTTATGCAGATCAATACTTTATTATTATTAAATATGTTATATAAGAATGATTATACAGAGAAATTATATTGTATGAAATATATTTTATATTTATTTATACACTTAATCTGCTGTTGAACATTATCGTCAAGTTAAATGATTTTCCACATACTTTGATCTTTGAGCAGAATATCAAAATTAAGTGGTTCCCCCAGCATTACTCCCTTCTATTTTTGGCCCTCACCCCCTATTTCTGCCATTCACCACTACAGTTTTTCTGTCTCACGCAGGCAAAAGGTCCCAACCACTCCCCATCACCTTCTTTGCTTGCTTTTTCCCCTCACCTTGTTTGCAAGGTTCTTCATTTGTTTCAGTCTCTCAAAAATCTGCTACATTGCTTTCTCCTTTTATAAGGGTGAACTTACTCCTTTCAATACCATGGCCAGGTGCTTCATTAAGCTCATCATGATGGAATCAAGAAGTATAAATCTCTTTTCTTTCAATCTTCTTCTTGATCAGTTTGTTTTTATTGAATTATATTTTTTCAATGCCTTGATGTTTTGTTTTTAAATTTTTAAATTTTGCTTTCTGTTACACTTTGGTTTCCATTCTTAAAATCTTGTTTTAAATTTTTCCTTTAATTTTTTCTATATATTTTTGTTTATTTTAAACTTGCCAATCTTCAAATCATTTGTAAATAGACCCAACAGAGAGGAACACAACTTCCCAGAGCAGCCCTACAAGTATTGTTTCCTTCCCATTTCTTCTGCCAAGAGAGTGAGAGAGTGTGTGTGTGTGTGTATATATATATGTACGCGCACACACACACCCACCCCTAAAAACAGGAGATAGGTATATACATAAAATTTCTATATAAGAATAAATTTTTAACATAAATATTTCTATATTTATATAGTGCAAGTATACATATAGTTTATACTATAAATGCTATTTATAAATAAAATATTAACATTATATATATAAATACATAAAATCTAGCTATAAAAAACAAATATCAAAAGTGGGATAATGGACTTACTTTTTTGGTTGTTTTTTTACATTCAATATGTTAGAGTTCAATGAAGACTTAATACTAGGGAACAGAATACAGTTCTTAATGGACCTCAATAACTCCATCCAGTTTTTTATTCAAAGAATAAAATTTAAAATCCTCTAGCTGCTAGTCACCACTATCTGTGATACTTGTAATCACTAATATGGTATTTGTGAGACCCGACCATTAACTTAACTAGTCTCTGATCTCCAATTTTGGATAACAGCTACTGTATATAGAATCTGACATTTTAACTTCCAATGTTTTTTTAATTCTTTGTTGTATACAGAAACCAGCCATTCCTATCTATTTATTAAAATTTGTTTTACACACACTAAGACAACAATATCCTTAACCTCTTAATTTAATTGTTTACATTTCCCAAGACAGGCAGGGCGTCAGACAAGGCAGACATATTAAACTTGCCATTCTCTTTTGCTAAGACTTCTCAAATTGGAAAGCAGACATGGCTGCTATTAGTCTTTCCTATTTCATGAATATGAGATATGATTTGGTCTGTCTCAGCTTTGCTGTGCATATCCTTTTATTTGAAAACTCTCATTTGCTGTGCCTTTGAGGACCCTTTTGCTCTCTCAAGTTCTTTCACTTAAGACAATTTTGTGTGTTCTCTGAAATCATCCTTTTGGGGGAGATAAATAAGTCTCAGCAGCTTTAACATTAATTGTAATAGTAATTCTAACAATGAGATTAACACTTATGATCAGAGATAGTTAATAGATACTACGAAGGGCTGTAAAGAAGGTACCTTATGCTATTCCTAAATACTGTATTCTTAATGCATTCATATGCTCTCAATGTGTCATAAATCAGCTCCCTCTAATGGCGACAGTTGGTATATCTGTTGCAGAGTCCTCTTCAAAGCCCCGTTAACAAAACTCCCAATAAAACGATTCTTTGTCAGAGATTTTGATAGTGCATTCACCAGCATAGCTAGTTGGCTTTGCCAGCTTAGATGAGTAGTATATCCGTCGAAGCCTAGGGAATTTTGTCTTTATCAGCTACAGATTAGACAGAAACCTATGTCCTTTGAATGTCCTATAATTCTACAAAATGCAGCCACTGTGTAACAGTGATTGAGAAGACAATTTTCCCTTAACATTAATCATGTGGTTTACTGAAATGCTCCCCTGTCTGCTAAAACTAGATCAGTACCTTAAGGCAGCCTGTCAAAAGCTGGCTGCTTAACGTTCTTTACAATCCACTGCCAGACTCCAAGGCTGCCTGTATTAAGATCACATTCCTCTTTGAATTTCTTTCACCTTTTCTTAGATTATCTTTTTACTTCTGTTCTTCTGGTTTAATCATTCAAATAAGTAAGTATGACTACCTGATTTCAAAATCAGAAAAAAAATATATACAATTTTACATCATTAGGGCTCTGGTTGGAAATAATGACTTAAAACATAAGGCATGCATTGCTAGTTGCAGGTAGTTAATAATATGAATGTCAAATCAATATTATTCTGTCTATTCTTTTTGCCATGCTCCCGAGAAAGACAAAAGCTTATGACTTAATATTTTCAGACCACATACAGGGATTCTGATTTATTTAAGGCAGTAGTGTTCCTTGTCAATGTATTTTGACACTATCTTTTTTTTTATTATTTATCTTTATTTTGCATGGATTTTAAAGATTCTGTATTGTTAGGACTATCAGATAAGGTGTGCCTTCTCAAATGCCAGCAAAGTCTAGCAATGTTGGTTGTTTTTTTTTACTGTGATTCCAGTCAACATTAGCTGCATCTACCTTATCATTTCAGTTTAGAGCAATAGTCCAGCTTTGGCATCCTCAGTTACTGTACACTGGCTGTATTGACAGAATGGTTTTAGAACCCACTAGTTATGCTCCTTTTTGAGGAACCTAGATCTTAGCTCCACAACAGGCATACACCAGATGTGATCTCCAAGGGACTACATGCAATGTTGAACCAGTGACTAGTCAGCTTCACGCCATGTGTATGAGGAGGAGATTTTGCTCAGAGGACCAAACTAAAGGTAATCCCAAGCAAAGTCCCAAAACTACATACAGATTTGCTGCAAGTCTTCCAACCCCAGTTGCTCCAGTCTAGCGATCTTCTCCAGTTGTGCTAAATTACATACTAGTATAGAAGTAAACATAGTATTTCAACAGCATTAGGTTGTTCTCCATTTTGGCTTGGCCTGCTGAAGAGAAAAAGAATATTGAAGAAAGTGTTCTGTTTGAAGGTCCTAAAAAATTAATAGCAGCTATGAGTGATTTCCACATTTCTTAAAGATGTAATAATGCTCCTATTACTATAGTATACCAGAGCTCCTAAATACCTTCAAATATAGATTATTTATATATTTTAATTAATACTTTAGTTCTTTAAAGAAAGGGAAAGTTGATGTCTCCAAAACAGTGTCTGGAAAGAAGCGTGTAACTGATTCTTTGTGTTTCAATAATTGATCTTGGAAGTCTCAGGACAAAATGCAGACTGTGGTCTTCACAAAAGCAGAGTTGTAAGATGCTATCACTTTATTGTTATTTTGAATTACTTTAGGCAGCTTTTTGTTCATTAATAAGACCATTCTAATGCCCTGAACCTCTTTAGATATTGTGTGACAGAGCTCTGGTACTTAACCCTAGTCTGTGGAGACTACTATGACAAAAGGACATCGTATGTTCCGTACTGCCATACTGAAGTTCTTTTCTGGAGGTGTTTTTTTTCCAGAAAATTGTAGCCCCATTAATGATGCAGTGTGGCTAATCTTTGTTTCTTTTGCCAAAGAGTCTATACGAAAAGTGAGAAGAACTTGGGGTTCAGGCAAAAAAAAAAGAATGAATGGAGTGAGCAGGAGCTCACGGAGTCCATGCCATACACTTCTTAGTTGTCAACAACAAATGTAGAAATAGGAGGGAACAAAGTATAAATTGTCTACCTATGACTCCACAAATGAGAGGTTATGGACTACCCAGTGTATGCTGCATGTCAAATTAATACTCAGCTCTAACCAGGTGCACAGGACAGCTCTTAGGCAGCTATTCTCTGAAGGTGCTATTAAGTCTGTACTCCAGCATGGCTAACAACTTTCAAAGAGGAAAATTCTTGTGGGGATTATCACAACCACACAGCTGTAACTTGGCAGATAGATAAAGGTCACTCAGAAAAAGGTAAATAATCCCCCTGCTCCAGCGTAGAACTAAATCACAGAAGTATCATGCTGTTTTCTGATATATAAACATGGGGTTTACTAGGTATAGTGCCATGGGACCATTTTAAAAACTCCTACTGGAAATCACAGGCAACACACATGCACATGTTTTATGAACTGTATTTGAAGACTGGGGTAGTATTGCCCAAAATAGATTTTATGTTTGTTTGTTTGCTCTTTTCTGTGGGTTTGGAGGTTTTTTCCACTTCCAAAAAAATTCTTAATCTTACTAAAACTGATAATAAAATAAAGGCATAATTATTCAGTGCAAGCAATTATGGCATTCCAAAAAGACAGAAATCTGTAATGTAGTAATTATGTCCATATTTATAATCAAAAAGTAGTAAAACAAAGTACCACATTTGTAGCTTCATTTACATATTTACAATCACATTGTTTAAGAAATTCCCGATCTCTGATATTAAGTTTCTTATCTGGAAATTTTTTTCCTTTCTTCCTCTGTCTTGTAGAGATTGGCATTTTCTTTTGACTCTTCCCTGCTTTATCATGTCTGCCTTTAACTCCATCCCATATCATTTTGCTGTATCATTTAGACTCCTCACAAAGCCTAGAATAAGCAAGTTATAATCCTTTATAAACTTTTTTCCTATGAGCAATGTGGCTGCATTAGTGGAATCTACATTCTCATTCAATAATTTGTTTTAATATAAATCCATTCACATTGTACAATTAAAGTCTGGACTGGAGTTTGGGGGAAGGAATAAGTGGAAGACAATTCCATTGTGTCTATGAAAGAACAAAAGATAAAAGGATAACATAGTAAGGATTTACTGTAGGCCTTCTGTTATAAAAAGAATGGAGATGAGGATATTTGAAAGCAACCAAATCTTCCAGGGGTTTCACACGGTAATAATAGTCATTTGTTCTGAAAGTTCTACAGGGAGATAGAACAAAGCAATTAAAAACTTGAAATATTCCTGGCTTATTGTCAAGGAATCAGAAATTTTATTTTAACAAATATTAAAGAAGAAGGTGACCATAGGAAATAACCAATAACTTAAAACATAGAACATACATTGCTAGTTGCAAGTAGTTAGTTTGAAGTTAGTAAGTTCTGTGTGGATCGTTTTACAGGAGAATCATTATGAGAACAAACTTAAAAACCCAGTTCAACAGACTTAGGAACCTGATGGCTTCTGAAGGAGGTATTACATATGAAATGCCAAAATGCACAATATGCAGGAAAAGTTTAGGAATGGACAAACACATCTATAAGGTCTTTAATGACCTCCAAGTATGGAACCCAACAACTGGAATAGCCCAAAAGTACAGAGAAAAGTCAGAAAGGTGAAGCTTCAAGATGACTTATGATTAGCAAGGAACAGAGAAAGAAACAAGAAATGTTATGTGTTTCCACACACAAATATACATAATTACATTGGAAGAGAAAGAAAAGAAATGCATCGATCCTCTACTTAGACAGGAAGATATGTATATGATGGATTTATGAAATAAAGAAGAGCAAAATAGTCAATGTCTTTTCCTCTTTTTTTAAAAAACCCTATTATTCATTAAAATGATAGATTAAAAAAATAAAAACATGTTTCAAAACAGAAGTGTGACACAGGAAAAAAAAAAAAAAGGAAACAGTAGGATGGTGAATATTTAGATGAATTAGGGTTGCTTAACTCTAGAAGGCCTGATGGATTCACTTGATATTACCAAGGAAACTAGTTACAAGTCTTTAGCTGTGCTGTGCTGAAGACATTTACTATTAGCAGTAAAGGAAGAAGAGGAAGGGGGCAGGTAAATACAGCAGCTCTCTCTAAAGAACAGCAAGGATGAGAGGAGGACATTCTGGACAAATCAGTTCCATCTAGCCCAACTTCATTTTTGGAAAATCTACACATGATCATAAAACCACCCATTTGTAAGTATCTAGCAAATAGCAAGACGACGTTAAAAAAGCAGTATAGATCTGTCAAGAACAAATCATGTCAAACTACTCTAATTTCTTTCTTTGACAAGGCAAGTGACCTAGTGGATAAAAAAGACTCTGAGGTTATGTTATACCTCAACATTAATAAGGCTTTTGTCCCTGTTACACATGACATGTTCACAAGATTACTGTTAACAACCTGGACCACGCAATAGAGAGTACACTTACAAAATCTAATGATGACATGAAGTGAGGAATGTTTGCAAGCTCTTCAGGGGACAGAATAAGAAATCAAAATAATTTTGACAGTGTGAACAAATTGTGTAAAAATGGCAAAGATAAAAGTCAGTAGCAAGAAGAACAATTTTCTCAATTGACTCCGTTTTTAATAGGAAAGAAAATCCTAAGAAAGGACATGGGGTATCAAGACTTCCAATATGTAAATGACTGCAATGACTTCCAATATTTTGGAACAATTATTCTCCTTGGTCCTAAGTGGTAATTATAAGGGGAGAAAAAAGCTTATTTTAAAGGAAGGAAAACAGATAATAAATAATTATTTAGATTTTTTATGAAAGCTTTCCAACTCCAATAGCCCTCTTTGTCTGAAGTTAGATTCCCTTCAGTGGTGCTTTTAAGAAGTTTAGTTAATATCCAGTGTAGATGATGTAGGTACATTTTTATCATGCACCAAAGAAAGAGTATGGATTGAGTATTCTTGAAAGATCCTTCCCTTATGCTCTATCATGTCTACTGTAAAACATGAATTTAAGTGTTTTCCTAGATGAGAGATCTGTTGAAAAAAGCCTGAGTGGAAACAAAACATCTTAATGTCTCTATCACATTTTGCTCTTGTTAAGGTAGAAATAGCATGACAGCATCTTTATTCCCCATTTTTTTCATATTTGCCCTTCAGACCGGAAGCTGTCAGTGCAGAAAAGAACAGTATTAAAATATGGGGGTTTTAAAATATGATTTAAATGTTTTGAAACCTTGCAGTTTTGAATTACCTACTTTTTATCTGCATTACTTCCTCCTAGTGATAACAACTTCTCATCTAAATAGGTTCTTTGCTATCCTCCCTAATATACTGTATTATAAAAGAGATTATTTCACTGAAAAACTAAGACTGTAAGATTTGTGTCTGGGAATGCATCCAGGTAATTTGGGGAGGATTTTCCAGCACATTATTAAGCTGTCTATATTTTTCTGTTCTACTCTTCATCATTTTTGTCATGAATAGGAATGGGAGAGATGGGGAGAATTATGGTAGAATTTGGAACAAAGTGACTCTCATGTGCTTAACAAAATTTTCTTGTGGTCACTCTAGTCATAGGATTCTAGAACAAACACAACTAGAAAAGCACAGGGAAGTAATTACCTTTGGGGATTTTTGAATGAGCAGACTTCTTTCTGATTTCATCCCAACAGTTTTGTAAAACCAAGCAACTCCTCTGAACAGGAAAGCTAGGATTAAAATTAATAAAAGTAATAAAATTTTCTAAAGAAAATAATTGCAAGGATTTTTTTAGGGTAATAAAAGATCTGTTGTGAACCAAATCTATATGTTACCCTGATAAGCAATACTTCAGTTTAACATAAATTAAATGTTATTTAAATAAAAATAACAACCTGCTTGTGCATATAAATGGTAAATGGAAGTTAGCACCTCCATCATGGTTATTACAGTAACAGTTTCAAAAATTCTGCAGCTGAAGTCCTTTTCCATTTAAAAATCAGGAAATGTATTTCAAAAGCTTGTAATGGAAATCATTTTTTTTCTAAATACCAGCATGAAAATGCACTTTTGAAATACAATAAACAGACATAAATAATATTAATAACTTACTTGTCACTGGCAAATGTGGACTTTTGCCAAATATAAACCTCTGGCTACTCTGCAAAATAAAACTGAGTCCGCCACAGCTTATATCAAGCATCTCACTACTAGATCCCAAAGTTTTGTTTAAAGCCAGGTGAGAGTGTTAACCAATGGTTCTGTCCTAACACAGTTGTTGTGGTTTTCAAATCTAGTCTAGTGTTTTATTCATTGCACAAAGCACAGACAGGACTTTGGGCACATGTGAGCGTTATCAGCACCAGTTCACTGTTCTTTGAACTGGACTGCACCGGGTTATTTACATATGTGCTTAACAAAAGATAATGGGTAATCAGTGATTGTCACCATGGCACAACTGGCAGATGGAGGAGCTATTTTAGGCATTGCTACAAACAAGAAAAATTCAGGGATGAGGGTTATCTGATCTCAGGTAGGAATCAGTTTGCCTGTGATTAAATTCAGTACATATAACTGATTCAGGATGATTTCTTAATAGATTGAAAAAAACTCTGAAGTGAATGCAGTATTTTATACAAACTTTGCTTGCTCTCGTAGAGATGAGAATTTGCACCAGCCAAACAGGTGTAGCTCTAGAGACTGCAACCCTGCAGGTAGGTTTGGTGCTGCATACCTCTCTTTCGGTGGATTTTATAGCATCTATACGCTGAAAATGTGAGGTCTGAATTACAGGTAACTCCTGACAGCCACCTAAGCCTGCACTGCCACCCAAAAAAGTAGCCAGGCCTTCTGCCATTGCCAGGCACCTATTCCCACCTCTGTATGGCCTTTGCCAGGTATGTGTTTCTTAATTTGGAAATACCAATACCATAACCAGTGTTTTAAGAAGTAAGTGATATCAGTTATGTACTTTCCTAAAACTCTGAATGCACATTGTGACCTAACATTGAATTAGAAAATTTTGAGTTTAGAGTGTGATATTGTATCTCAACCACAGAAGGACAAACCTATTTTAATGAAGTATTTATTAATTATGTATTTCTAACTATTGTATTCAAGCAAAAGCACTAATCCTTGGAGTTATATTCCCCTGCCTTCAATTTCATATCTTTGTAGTTTTCTTCACCTGAATATTATTTGATTTTAATTTTTTTTACATTAATACAGTTTTTCTTTGCCTATGTCAATTGCATAATGAGGACATAGGATCAGCTCCAAAGGATGAATGATTTTGGATGCACTTAAGTTTGAGAACTGGGAGTCATACAGAGGCTTTCTGGATATAAAAAAAAAAAAAAAAAGAAGGAGAGAGAGGCCAAAAAAGAAAATCAGACTAAATAACACAGTGCACATACACATTGGAATGAATAAATTAATTGATATTGTTACAGTCTGGTCAGTGTTATAGTGTTTGCACAAGTATATCAATATAGTGAAGCAGACAGACATCACACATAGCTATGTATGTGTGGGTTTGTGAAAAGCAAGTTAAAAAAAAAGATAAATTAGTTTCTTCAAAATTCTAAAGTTTTTCTCCCAATGTTTGTTGCAACAGTAGGACAAAGTCCTAATTCAGATCTGTCTAGAGAAATCCTATTTGTATATGGTCATTGTACTGGGAAAAAAATATTTTTTCCAATGCAAGTGTCTACTCACAGACCTCAGAAGCTTTGACTGACTTCAGATGCCCTGTTAACTTTAAGAAAAAAATTAATTACATGAATGATTCAATATTGAATTAACCAAAAGATACAGGCAGAGAAACTCCATGAACTTGTATTCCTTATTTGTCATTTCTCTTAGATGAGTGCAGCTTTTAATTTTTTTAAGAGCATAGGAAAACCTACTGTGCTTCTGTAATGACTTTTAAAGCAGATAATTAAATATTTACTTTGCAACTCAGATTGTAGTTTCAACAATCACACAGACTTTCCTTACTAAAATCCTTGTAAGCTGTGACATTTTAATTAGATGTTCTTGCTGCCGTACTAATACTTCTTTCATGTCCCTCTATCTCCCGTGTACACTTTCCCTTCACACTCTTTATCATCTCTCATGTGATTAATATTCAAATATAACCATACCAGTGGCTGTGAATCTGTTTCTCACCAAACAGAGTTCAATTGACTTCCTGGGGATTGTGACCTATCAGCAATTTGGAATATTAGTTCATGTATTTACAGTGATCATTGTTTTAAAAGTCAATTGTTACCAAAAAGTAGTATCTGCAACAGTGAGAACTTTTTTTCTCATAAGAAACAAAAACAAACCCAAGAAAACATTTGAAAAAACAATGTCTAATTGTAATGTGATGTTTTATGTGTCAAAATACTTCCTAGATTTTGAAAAATTGAATCAATAACTGTCCATTTTATATCATTTCATATGGCACTTCCAAAGGAGGAAACTGTCTTGGAGAGTTTGAGTGCCCTAAATCGTAGAAAAATAACTAGATAGTTATTCACAGGGGAAAAAAACTGGTTCAACTCTATTACAGAAAAGCTGCATGCCATGAAGCTTCACAGGTACGGAAAGGAGCATTAATGAAGCTCATGGGACTTTGAATTATTTCAATTAGTTGGAGAGCCCCAAAATATTTTGATACTTCTCCATTTTAAAGGTGAACTGTAACACTGAGAAATGGTAGGATCCCAACTAATTTAAAGAACATGAGAATATTTTTAAATTATGCTTGTTTTAAAGGTGCAGCTAGAAACATTCATTTTCACACCTACCTAAGTGCAGCAGTCTGCTCAGGAGCAATTGTCTTATGCTGTAACATTGTCAGCTGTTACCAAATTAAAAAATAAAAAAGGAGTTTTTAACTAGTTCTTGGCAAAGAAGCAAAACGGTAAAATTAAAGTATTGCATATTGAATCATCTTGAATTGCTAACACAAACCCCAATTTTTTTATATTTTAATTTATTAGAGTCACCTTTAAGCATTCATGTAAGAAAGCATGGTGCCTTATGAGGAGAGGACAGAGTTCACAGATTCCTTGTCCTTTGCTCTCATGTGTCACTCTTAGTGTGTTGTCTTAAGATCTTGTGACATTTTAAGTAGGAGTGTGCAAATTGAACATAGCTGATTCTAGTTGCTGTGGCATACATTCCTACCTGAGATCAGGTAAACCCCTCCCATCTCCAAAGGCATCTTCTGAAGAATTCAGACTTGTATGTCCTAAGAACTACAGGAAAATAAGGAAAGATTTTCAATTCGGTTGTCGTTATGAAGGAAACTGAAAAGGTGTGGTGCAGAGTATGTTAGGTACCTCAGTCACTGGTGCAACAAAGATTCAGCAAAACTGCAGTGACCAAAGAGTCTTTAAATCTTCGTAAAGTCGTTGCATTCTAAAAGATAAAAAGCTAACACAACTTTTCTTTCAAAACAGAAATTCAGATTGTTCACATACACAGCCCGAGTTGCCCTTCTTCTTTGAAAGATGCAGTGTCTGTAATCTCCCAAATCTGGTAGTCATTCACACTAACCAAACTAGAGGCCCACAGCCATATAACAGTCTTTCAGCTCCTTCCTTTAGTCCACTTTCATATTTAATTATGGGTTAAAATAAATTAATTAGACAAAATCTAATATCTAGATTTAATCCTGCTTTCAAACCTGAGAATAGTATGCTCCCCTCTTGAAATCCCCCTTTGTGAAGAATGAGAAAAGATTCAGTTTTCCTTTATAAAATAATATTATTTTTTTTTTAAGAACTAGATACGGGTCTGAATATGCACCGGGAATCTTCAAACTCTGGAGTCAAACACTGCAGGGAGACTGACAACAGGCACTAAACACAATGCACCTTGCTAGCTATGAGCAAGCGGCGTTTAACACCCTGATACACCAACATCACTCTAGCTGGAGGGCAAACAGTGAGTCTTCTAAAGAAATCAATTAGAATTTTACAATCAGAGCCTGCTCAAGCATATGTTTTTTCACTCAAGTATACCCAGATCATGCTCTTGCATAACTGGCTCTTATTATATGTATCCTTTTGGCTCAGTCTATCCCCAAGTGCCCTGCCTAGCAGACTGAAGTTAGAATATGGAGAAAGAGAAGAAGTAGTGAAGGTTGAAAGCCACTTTTTGACCAGACCCAGAAGCAGTTTTTCCAGATTAGGTAGGAAGATATGCTCCTCCCCAGTCACTGAGAATCTCTTCTTTTGCCCATGACAATAGCCTTTTAGCTTTTAGGCTTAACTTTTAGGCAATCAGCATCACGTGTGAGGGCAGGTTTCATTCCTTCTGATGGCAAAGTGGCTATGGCTTGGCCATCAAAAAATAACGTTTTGCTAGCTCTCAATAATGGATTCACCAAATGGATCTATTTTGACATGGATTGTCTTTTTATGTAATATAATATTTATAATGTGTAGTACTAAATACAGAACGGAATAATCAGTTTATTTTTTGTGTCCTATGATAAAGCCACTGAAAACTATTTTTTTTAAACTAACACTAATAAATTAACAGCAAAACAGACATTAGTCATTCTACTATAGGTTGTGCTGCAAAAAAATATCTTCCCTTAAACTGTATGTGTATCTGTATAAGCATACTTCCTCCTGCTTTAGAACAGTTTTTTCAAAAGTATTTATATACAGAATGCTTTTGGAGATATACATAAAATAACGTTTGTTAATCATTGTAGTGCTGTTTTGGAAAAGTAAGAAGTATTTGTGTTCGAATCTAATCTACATGGTCAATAATAAGTTGGGAAATATTTTTTTGAAGTTACAACATAAGGATTTTTCAGGGGAAATACCAGTTATCAGGGATGATAGCTCTTGTGATAATACAATATTAAACTGTCATAGGTTAAAGAAGCACAGTTTTGTCACCTAAAATCAAGGGAAGCTGCCATCTCTTTTATGAAGAAATTTTAAAGGTTGTAAGATTCAGTACCAGAAGGTAGGACAACATGCATGTGAATTGCCTCTTAAAGCATCGTGTGCTTTTTCTGCATCATCTGTGCTCTGGACCTTTTCATTCACACGCTGAGTGGGCTAACTTCGACATATTTTAGAATTGGCTGCCACCTGCTGGGGGTCTGGCCTTGTTCGTCTGTTTTTTTTTTAAGGCTGTTTGGAGGAGCTAGGGCAGTTTGGATTTGTGTTTTACCTTTATAAAGATGGTAATATAAACTGTGGGTGCCTAGATGTATGAATTTAGGCATAACTGACTTGAATAAAGAAAGTAGATGTCCCTGCCTGGTGAAATAAGTTTAAAAGGAAATAAAAGGCATCCTCTCTGCTGCTTGTCAAGCGTGGGGCTATTATTCCCCAAATCAGCAAAAAATAAAATATAAAAAAAGAGTTGAATCTACTGAATAATGTCTCCCTAAGGCAATACAAAACAGCCCAAACCTCCTTTCCTTTTACCAGTATGAGGAAACTATATAGAAAATAATCTATTATTCAATACAAATTACTTTAACATCTACAAAAGCTCTGCATTGTCATGACACTGCAAGAACTTTACCCAAGAGAATCTACCAGCAGTTAATGAAGACAGGCCACGCTGTATTACAGCAAGCTATTGCTTTGTGGACAGTGGTACCTGAAGCATCAGGGAAACTATCACATGTTTGGCCCCTTGCAGAATCATGGACATAATTACCGAGAAGAAAATCTCTTTTTTTATTATTATTTTTCATTTTTTATTATATGAAGCCAATTGCCTAATATCTGTACAGTTTGCAATGCCATTGTGAGATCCACCATGCCTGACTCCAATGGGGCCCTTTTTGCAGTCTGCTGTACAGTAGGAGGAGCAGAAATCTTAAACCATTTCCAAACCTATGTCATTATTATTGGCTTTTCATGCTAAACTCAGCTATCCCAGCCAACCAACCCTATCCCACCATTAGCTGCTTCCAGTCTTCAGTATATAATAGACACACTGCCAGTGTCACTGCAAGAAAAGCTACTCTTCATGTATTAGAGTTGATGCAGCCAACAGTTTAGCCAGCCTATTTGAGTAACCCTTCACAGGATGACAGAATGCCATCCTCAGCACAGGTGAGAACCAAGCTCTTAAACTTTAGCCTTGGATTAAACCCAGAGCACAGTGAATGTTCTTAGTAGATGAAGATAGCCCTTAAAAAATGAAATAAATATCAGATAATTACTGATCTTACATATTCTCACTCCTCTTTCCAGCTGCTTTTGTGCAGCAAGTTTTTTCCCCTGTTTAAATACATTACCCCAGGGACACTTTTGCTGTCAGTGATGGGCTCGGCCCTGGCCAGTGGTGGGTCCGTCTTGGAGCCAGCTGGCACTGGCTTTATCAGACATGGGGGAAGTTTATAACAGCTTCTCACAGAAGCTACCTCTGTAGCCCCCTGCTACCAAAACCTTGCTACGCAAATCCGATGCATACAGTAGTCTGTCTGGGAATCATAACATGTCCAGAAGATATGTTTGGGTACCTAGAGGAACTCTTCAGCTTGGAACTGGTTTTTATTAGATTTAGTAAACACAGAGGTTCTTCTAAAATTATGCTGATAGTTAAGTTTATTTTAAGCTTATCTATACTAGGCAACTAGTAATTAACATGCAACTGTTACATACCTCCTTTAACTAGATTTACGCAATAATTGAGAAAAGATTTTTCCAGTTCCTTAGTTTCAGGAGTTATCTGAGTGTGTTTGGTTCAAAAGAGAGATGAGACTTGATGCTATCAAGCATCATTTTGGTTTACAGGTGTCAAGATTCAGTAAAATTCTGATGACTTGTATTACCAGAAACAGTAAAACAACTTTGTAGAATTATAAACAGATAATTTCCGTGTTTGCGCCATTGAAATTTAGGTAACAATTTTACCTAGTGATTGTCTGTTTAAGCTTCATATCTCCAGTACAGTCCACCACAGTAGAATGTTTTCTGAGTAGGAAATCAAATGCTATTAATCTGTTGAAATAAGTTAGTTAGTCTTACTGACATTAAAAAAGTATATATGTAAATAAAACAAAAGAAAATATGTCCTTACACTATTGTTAGAATATAATAGTTCAAAATTAAGGACAATGAACATTAGACAGCTCATGTTGGAGCAAAACCTAGGGTTGAACACATTAATTGCCCCTCCTACTGTTTGGTTTAAATCTAACAAGCCTCAAGCTGTTACTACATACTCTGTGAACAGACGAACACATCAGTCTGCATCCTACCCTATGAGCAGACAAAGTATATTATTGTATGTAACCAAGGAGGTACGTTGAGAGTTTCACCAGCACATCTTGCAAGTAACACTGCAGGCAGAGGCCCATCAGGCAGAAATCTCCTCGTTGGCACTGTATGGCTGTGGTCTGGACAGAAAGCACAGCTGTCCTGTAGAAACCAAACTCATAGTCCTGCCCTGTGCAGTGCAGGTGTGCCAGGTTGCTGAGCGCCAGCTCCTTCTCCACCTTGCCATGGGGAGTGGGCCATGCAGAAGTGCACTTTTTCTACTCTGTAGTTTGAGTTCTTACTGTCCTTCGTTTCACTTTTGTCCTGTCCCTCCATCCATCTTCTTTCCTAACATGCACTACAGAAACAGTAGTCCTGAGAGCAAAGTGAATATTCATTACTTCAGTCATCAGTCTTTGCAGCATGCTACTAGGACTCCCCTTCGAAGGGTACTACACCACCATATCAGCTCCCTTCAGCAGCCTTCCTCTATAGTCTTTGTCATGTAGACTGAGATACGGTTTTATCTTCTAGGCAAAGGTGACATACATTCACTACATCTCCCTAGTGCAATGTCACATAACAGGGTTGCATTATGCTGTCAAGTAATTCTTTTTAAAAAAATAATTAAAAAAAAGAAGTAGCACTAAGTGTTGTCAGCTTAGTTAGAAGTTGTTATAACTTCTTTTTGTATTCAGAAGGTATGGATGCAGCTTTAGCCTAGAGACAGACGATGTATCATCACATTGTACTTTATCATTGAATTTATAATTGTAATAATAGTAAAGCAAATATCCCCTATTGCATCCCCGATTTGTTCATTTTGTTTATGTTAAATACTCCCGTATTAAAATTTAAAGTTTACTTGTCTAAATCTGCTGACCTTTTAAAAAAAGATTGGTTACAGAGAAAATGCTCATATGTAAAATAACATCAGCAGTATCATTAGAACTACTGTTCATTATCTGTGTTCACTTAGTGGGCGATATATGTGTTAAATTTATATTTAAAAGACATTTTTCTTCCTTGACATTCTTTGCAGATAGTATTTTCCATGCTAAAGGCATGTCCACACTGCACTTTAGAGTAGAAATTCCAACACTAGTTTCAGACAACCTAGCAGAGGTAGCACAGAGTAACTCCTAAGATAATCTACATTTCAGGCTAATATTAAAATACCTGCTATTCTAATTGTATCTAAAAGCCTGCTACAGAGAGACATGCCTTGTGAATTGTGTTGGTAGTCACATTCAAGGACATAGCTATGTTTGCAGTAAATTAAAGCAGGTAGCAATCTAGGAGTGTAAGCAAACTTTAATTTTATTAATTTCTTACTTTATGAGCTCTTTTTTTATATTTAAGGAAACATTATCAGAAATTGCTATAGACCTCTTCTTCCAGTGTGAGTCTGTGGCTCTTCTCTGCTCAAATTGTGTGCACAGTAAATTATCTTGTAGTCAGTCAGCTAACCTGTCTGAGAAATGAGGATATTTTTAGTAGAAGTAGGCAGAAAGTAATTGATTATTTTCACCTCTGCAGTCTTCGATTAAAGACAATGTGCTTAAAGGGGAAAGTCAACAATCATTCCTAAATATATACAGGCACTTAATTGTAGTAATTAATTTATCTATACAACTCAGTGTACTTTTAAAAAGCTTCTTTACTGAGAATGAATGCCTCATCAGTCTTACATGTAACAGCCTGAAAGAACAAGAGGAGTCAGTAGAATAACAAACTACTGTAGAAAGCTCAGGCACTTGCAGGAAACAAAAAGACGTTTCCAGCTCTGTGCAGAGCAAAAATATGAAGAATTTAACAAATAAAGGCAGCAGAAGGGACATCAGCTGATAGAGCCACAAAAATGAAGTACATCATTGTATACATTGCCATGTAAAAGAAATGAAAAAGCAGAGAAGCCTTGAGTTGTAATTATGGAAACAATTTTGTAGAAGAGTTTGAAGGATGCGGTAGTTATGGATCCCATTTTTATAAATTTCATGTTGCCCATCAGTTTATCTGTTCGCTACAAAGGAGTGTGACTGTCAGCATGTGAGTCAAAGGCGGCAGCTAATGGGAAACAAACATCCAGAGGAAGGCGGTAAGGACAGATAAGCAGCAATGACAGATAAACAGCTTCAAAAGAATCAGTGTTACAGTGCCGGTGCCGTTTGCTGGGGAGGGCAGACAGGTCTGTGCTCTCGGCTAGCTTGCAAGGTTCACCCTTCCCAAAGGACAGACTAAGTACTGGGGGGAAACAAACCAGGCATACTAGTCTTGGGAAAGAGAAAGAGCGATCAGGTTATAGTTATCACCACATGACCCCAAACTGGAAATGTCACATAAAGAAGGCACTCTGTCAGCAAGAAGATTTAAATTTTTTGCAAGACAACGTGGAAATAAAATGAGGCATTGAACAGGCAGAGATCTTGGAAGGACTCTTTGGGAGAGACTGAGGGAACAAACCTGTACAGAAAGGAATGGCTTGAGCAGAAGCAGATTTCTGCCCATATGAATGAGGGCTCTTTTGAGTGATTTTAATCAACAGCCTGAGCACAACCTTCTTAACGCAGATGGCAAGTAGGAACAAATATTCCCTGAACGTGGATCAGCACAAAAAGGGGCTACATTCCTGATACCTCACACACAAGTTACTGAGCTACAGTGTCAGCTAGAAACTAATGTAACCACCTGTGAAATACACCCAGGAGAGACCAAAAGGGTCCGAGACATAGCTCAGTGATAAAGTCACTCTTGTCACAAGCAACTCTCTTTCAGCAGGATTTACTGACAGCTTACATCTTTTCTTTTTCCTCACAAGAAGAATTATGGGGCAAAAGATAGTGGAAATGAGCTAAAAAATAGAAAATGAGTGCTTTATTACCTAGCTGTATGCTTCCTTTAGCTCCTCTATGACACCCAACTCCTTGATATTCATTTTTGGTCAAGTATGACAAGTAATGTCAGATAACCGTATCAAATTTCCTCACATAATCAGATGCAATGGTATAGAGAAAATATATTAGGGAGCATAACGGGTGTCAATCACATATGTGGTACGGCCATTCTCCTCTCTTACAGCCGTATGAAGTAGCATGCATTTTTGAGAGAGGAAGTAGCATTCAAGTTCATCTAGAAGAAAATTACAGGATTCTCCAAGTTTTTTTCCAAAAATTGAATCTAAGGCGTTTTAGGATCAACTAAATAAGACCTTACAACTTTTGTCTGTTTCTTTCTTTCTTTCTTTCTTTCTTTCTATAAATAAGAATTTCAGCAAAGTGAATGGTAGGATATTTTCTTAACGTTTTCCTATGAAAGAGAATGCTTGAGTGATTTTAGTTTGCAGTATTGTAGATACTTTTATGTATTTGTAGTCTTCTTTTTCTTTCTGTTGATATAAAAGTTGTTAATATTTATAACATCTGTTGTAAATACCCAGGGAAATTCTTATGATTCCCTGAGGAGAAAGAGGAAAAGGGAATTATTTTTTTTTTCCTGCAAGATGCAGAACTGCTGCTGCAGACAGCTGCCTGAAATTATTCCCACAGTCTTCTGAAGAACAGCCAGTCCCAAGATGTATCCCATCACCTGATCCAAACATGACGTAGTTCCAGGTTGGGTGGATTACTTCAGATTTCCTTAAAACAATTAATCCTGACTGTGAAGTCTGGACCATTGATAAAAACACAGCCATATTTTTTTATATTTTTGGGGGGGTCCTATGGTCTTTCCCAGTACAGTGAAAAGATTAATATGTTGAGGTTTTCATTCTTTTATGTCATCAAAGTACAGACCTAATGGTCCCTGTCATTGCAAGCTACATTTGCTGAAACAGTATGCCAGAAGGTAATAAATGCACTTGACAAGAACAAAGAAGGTCTCCCTAGTGCACAAATTCATGTTATGTGAAGCTGCAGAGCTAACATAGTTGATGGTGGAGCTCAGGATAATAGTGATGGTGTAGAAGTTGCACATAAACTTAAGTGAAGAGAAGCATTATAGAACTCTGAAAGTACCTTTGAAGGTGCAGCAGGACTTTTACCTGGTTTTGCTATACACAACAGGAGGAAAGATGCTGCAGTTGTGTGGGTGGGTTGGGTGTGTGTGGGTGGGTGTTTGTGTGCGGAAATCAATGCAAGAGGCAGCAGCCTTATTTGTTATATTCCAGGCAGGCTGGTGGGTGATGATGGGTGACAGAACAGATTAAATGTTTTTAGTTATTTCACTCTGCCTATGGGCAGGTTTCTAGGGCTTTCATTTCACTTGTTCTACTGGATCTAGGTTATACATAAACCATAATACTAAAGCTGATACAGAGACAATTAATTATTAATAAATAGCCAAAGCTAAAAAGGATTAAAGAAATAGCACAATAAGGGCACACAATTTAGCTTGGCTTGGTACGAGAATTTGGTATAAGTATTGCATTATTAATGGAGTACTGAAATTTCAGCAATGAATAGAAAAAATAACACAAAAGAAAAGTAAGCAGAAAAGAATAACCATACCCTTTCTTATATCAAGAAAGATGCAGATACAGCACTGATTAAATTGCCAATGAGAAAACCAACAACTGAACAGATGTGATTTTTTGGTGAGTGAGAATAGATGTCTGATCTCCTGGGCTGAGAACTAGAAAAGAGCAAAAGACACGAGTAAAACTGAGTGAAAGAGAAGAGCGTATTTCTGCTAACATTTAGAACAGAGCAAAACAAAATAGCTCTTCTGAAATCTGTAAAATTATGCAGTATAAAACAAGTTGTAAAGAATTTGTTACCCCATAGCCAAAGCAAAGCAAAGCAAAACAGGTGTTAACACAGCAACATATTTCATGTAAATAACCTGCAATTAGCAATTTTATGGTATCTTTAAAAATGTGGCCTTATTCTCTGGAAGAATTTCCATCATTTGAAATATTTTCTGTATATATTATTTATATATTGTTTCATAAAGGTTTTTTGTTATTTGTTTTAGATTTTAAACCATGCTTGAATTTTTGGAATACATTGATACATATATTACAAACTAGTCCTTTTTTAACACAGTTAATTTTTCAACACTGGGGACTTCCCCCATTAATATTTTGCTAAATAGTTATTCCTTAAACTTTCTTATTTAAGTTTCTGAAATTATACTGTGAAATTTTTGAAAATATATTCTCTGCACAGAATTTTTCAGCTATTCAGGCTAACAGCAAGAGAATTTGCTATAAAGCCTTGGGAGAGGAGGATGCAAACATCCCTGACCTTGGAAGAGTTAACTGGACCCCCAAACAATTAAAAAATTAGTGAGCTCCTTGCACTTGGAGAGCTGCCAAGTCAAATTACAGACGGATCCCAGCTGTGAGTAGTCACTAGTAAAGGGCTTTGGGAGTAAGGAAACCCCTGAGTCCCCTTAGAAGATAGGAGTGTTAAGGGAAGATGAGAGGGTTTGTTATTTATTTGTCTCTGTTGTTGTTATTAACAATAAGTTACAGTGGGTTGCAGGAATAGTAATGATGTCTGTGATAGTGGTAAGGTTGTATAGAGAGGCATTTCTGAGCAGGGGTGCTTCCTGGATGTAGTTCAGAGAAGCTCTAAAGTCCATGGGAGGATATACCTTGCCTGTGAGAGCATCTTTGAGTTTAGACACAAACATGGATTTTTTTCCCTGTATTAAATACTGGGAAAATTGCATAAAAGTCTTTTTGAGGGCTCTGAGGAGAGTGACACTCTGTATCCAAGGCTGAAGATCTTCTGTCAGACTTCAGAGTTTTTACGTGTGAAAAACCACAAAGTCAGAAGTCAGCTACAGCTCCGCCAGTTTCAAGGAGAGGAAGACTGTTGCTGAAGAGTAGCTGCTAAGGGAAATGCTTGGCTTTGTGGTATCCAGCTATTGTGAGACCTGCGTTACAGTGAGTTGCCTTTCCTCAAATCTAGATGTGCTAGCTGTTAAAATTACTGCCATTTGTAATATTAAAAAAAAAAAACCCACCCATCTACATAACAATGATATTGAAGGCTGCTGTTGAGGCACTTACTCGCTCTGTAAATGTGCAGAGTTGGTGAAATAATGAACCCGAACGATGATCTTGTGCTTTCAGAGAAGTATGCTTGTTTAAATACATTTCCCCATACTTTCAGCAGTAAGACTAGCTCTGTGGGTGCTTCCTTTCATGGCACCCCTGTTATCCATCCTCTGGGAAATAGTAAGACAAGACCAATCTACAGCTGAACTGTTATGTTATGGGTAAGGTGACATCCACCTGATTCCACTGCCTGCCAAATACTAGGGAATATCAATTTTTATTCCTGAAGCCAGTGGAGTTATCAACCTGTAAGAAATCTGAGGGACTGTGAATGCCCTGCTTAGTGGGGGGGGGGGGGGGGGGGGGGGTGACGACGACACAAAGTCATGTTTCCTTTCACTATCAAACTGCCACTCAGCTAAGTAGTAAGCAGTAAGTACGTAGCTAAAGAAAATTTTTGGCAGTTCTAAAGGAGATGGTGCCAGAAGAGAAGGGCTGCTCTTGAAGTGGAAAGCAGCAGCTGAAAAAATGAATTCCTGCTATGATATAGGGATATGAGTAATCTGAGTAGACAAAACCAACTCCTGTTGGACATTTTTAATCTTAGAAAGAAGGAAGCAATTCACCAAAAATGTGTGACAAGTGTCTGAAAGACTAGAAATAAGCTCATGTTATACAATCCCTGTAGTCTATATTCTGTTCAGATTTCTGACCTTGTAAAAGGATAAAACAAAACACTACTTATTGGAGATGTTTGAGTTTGGGGTTTTTTTATTATTTGCAAGATCCGTCTTCCTAGATTTTGAGAACAACATATTGCTCTTAATGTAAATGAATGACATTCAAAATAATATTGCTGTTCTATAATGGAAGTAAACAAAGGTATTCCATGTGTGAAATGCACTTCTTTTCATGCAACACTTTACTAAAAAGGAATTGTATTCATCAAAATTGTATTTTAATGCCTGTAGTTTGGGGCTGAATACTGCCTGAGCTTTGGATTTTGCCATACTAAAAAACCACTGTAGTCCTGAACTGCATCTTGTCCCTTTCCACCTCTTTACTGTTTCTGACTGTTCTAAGAAATAAGGAAAATTACTTTATAAATGCTATTATAAAAGCAGATATCAGTATTTTTTAAGTATTTCAACTGCTGTTGCAGGTTATAAAGGTATCTGACCGTAAGAGGCTATCCCTTCCCGAAGCTCAGATATTGACTAGGTTTCCACTAGCTCTTTACTAATGACTATTTATCATCTGTGTTCTGGTGCTGTATTGTTGACAGTTGTCCAAAAGTGAGGCTGTTTTGTTTAAAGGAAAAAAAACTTTAGTATAGCAGAAAATTCATGGGAAATCTGTAAGGGGCTGGAAGGTCAATCTTAATTCTGGTTGCTTCCAGCTGGCTTCCCACTGTGTAGGCTGCTGTGAGAAAAGTTCCAAGAAGGATGAAGTTTGGGACAAAATACAACACTTAATGCATAGCACACATAAGTCTTGCCATGCATATGCGATACTTCAGATTGGAATACAGAGGGGAAACAGCTGGCCCATATGGCACAACTAACATTTGGTGTCTGCTTTGCAAATCCCAATGGACCAAAAAGGTCAGCGTAAAATGACTGTCCTATCTTGTGCACAAACTTTGTGATACTGACGACTTAATAACAAAATACTCAAAGCTTTTATGGTATGGATTTTGAGATGAGTGAATCATACCTTCAGGCACCAAACCCCTCAGAAGACATGGTGGGACAGGCAGGCAGGGGCATGGAGGGAATGGACAATGTTTAGTTTTGTGACAAACTGTTACCCTGGAAGCTTTGACCTTGTTATTTGGAAAAGCATCTATAAAAAAAGATTAAGGAAGTCTTCAATGTTCTTTCATCTCTTGTTTGAAGATGCAATTTGCTTAATGTACAGAAGGCTGCTCAAACATTTTGCATACAAAGCACATCTAGCTCATTTTAGATTGTAACTTGTTAGAATTGTTAGCTTCTTTTAATACTTTATCAGAAATATAATACGAACCAATGTGCTTACGTGCTCTTTTGAAGTTACTATTGCTAACACAAGTATCTAATGTTCACTTCCAAGTATTCAGTAATTTGAGAGCCAAAGGATTTATGTGCCAAATATATTATTTGTGTAAAGACAAATAACTCTGGAGTTGAGAAGCAGTAAACACTCCTTTACAGAGTTCATTTTACCAACAAGTTGTTAAAATATACTTTATTTTCAGAGACTTAATTCTGAACAAGAGTATTGTCCCTTCTGTATGTGGTACCTGGCTTGGCAGCTTCGTAGTATGACAAGATGATATGACAAGAGAAAATTAAATACAGGCTGTTTTTCATTAATTGGTTTAGGTTTTTTCTTCTACCGATTTCTTGGATTACAGAAACCTAGGAGAAGCAGGATGAAGTAAGCTTCTTTTCTTTGTCTATCTTCTGATTAATTTGACAGAATAATTAGGAAATTATATGTAGCTTGTTGTTGCTATCTCGGGGAGCCCTCGTTGCTCAGCAGTAGAGCTAGGGGAAGGAAGTACTACCTAGCACTTCCATGGAAGATCATAGGGATATGAGAAACACAGGTGACTACGCAGTAATGGTTTTCTGATTCTTAGGAGAAAATAGCCCTGCAGAGAAGAAATCATTCTATATTTATATATATATAGACACACACACAGTATAGCTGATTGAGACAGGAATATTTTATTTGTTCCATGCTGTATATGAATTCTCTAAAGGTAATTCTTTGTCTTTAATTGTACTGACAAATAACAAAAGCATAGCATCCCATAATGCAATGAATAAAATGAGCTTTCTATCGTAAAGCCATGTGTCTCCTAATGTCACATTCTCATTATTCTATTCTAAGTTTTGCTTTTTCCCCCTGTCCCAGTTGCTGTTGATTAAGGTATCAGTGAAGTACTCCTGCATTTTATATTTTTAAGCCCATTTCTTGTTTTTTCCTTAAAATGGCTTGTGTATGTGCCCTTCAGAAAGCACAAATTAAATCTTAGAGTTTGCAGCTAATAAGTGTGCTCACACTGGAGAGTGAAAAGAAGATTCCTCACTAGCAAACATGGTTTTCTCAGCTCTCAAAATCCAGCTGTGCACATGCTGTGAACTACCCAGAAAACATCTTGTCCAGGACCTGTGAACTTAATGAATAAAACTCTTTCACCTCCTATGCTGTCAAATAATAAGTCCCCTATGTATGACCATTCCCTGGGCACAGTATGATGCTGCAGTCCTAGGAAGTATAAGCTATCTTTCTTCTGTCACTAACTACCCACCTGGGTATCATCTGAATATTATGATGTCCTGGGAGGTTTCAAGCCATAAATATGGCTCTTGTCACACTGGCTACATACCTGATGGAAGACAAAAAGCAGTTTAACTCTATGGAATATTTCCTGGAGGGGAGGGGAAAGAGTAAAATGAGTAAACCTGATCTCATTTTCTAGACATATCTGTTAAAAGAACAGGACAGTCTTTGTAAAATAGTTTAGTGTGTGTGCTTTAAGACTAAACGTACAGCAGTTCTAAACGTTACTTACAAACTTTAGAGTTCATTCAAAGACAACTCTTTTCCAGGACTGGAATGCAGAGACACTTAAATGGAATACTTAAATCTCCCAAACTCCATCTCATTGGTAACTTCTGAAGTAGGAAGGAGGATTTGATAGAATATACAAGTACATGCACTTTTTACCACTGCACATGACTTTTCTACAACTTCAGAGAGGTTATGATTTGTTCAGAAGAGAAGATTTTATGAATGCTTCAAACACTGGCTAGCTTCTAGTCTTGGCTGTCTTCAAGTTGTTAGTTAACCCTGTTCCTAGTGTGAACTGTGGTTACGTGGGTTTGCTGTTTGTTTGTTTGTTTGTTTTTTCTTCTTCATTTAAGAACACTTTCCGATGAAATATTCAAGGTTCAAGCACAAATATGACAAAGGTGTTGTTTCTGCTTTATGCACCCTGGCTTAAACGTGAATTAGTTAGGGTTAAGATGGAAAAGTTTCACCGGCCTTAGGAATGGGCTGCGCAGGAGTTTCCAGCAGGGGCTCCCGGAGGTGTGTGCAGGAGATCTGCCGCGAGGTGTCGCTGTTCCTTCTGCTTTCTTGTAGCAGCCAGCTCAGCCCGAAACGCCCGCAGGCCACCAGCCCTACAGAGTTACTTCGAAGTGGTCTGCAAAATGTGAGAAAGGTGGGGGACGGGAAAATCTGCGAGTGGAGGAAAGGGGTGTCCTTTTCGTTCTGCCACCACCACACGAAGAGTCAAGAGCTCTTACTGCTTAATCCTGCGGTATGAAACAATTGTGGCCGAGCTCCTAGCCACAGCGAAAGCATAGGTCTCCCTTCTGAAACTCATCGGTCCTTTTCCTTTTCGACTGTGACTGACTGCTTCCAGCCAGAGAAAGCGAGACCATGGCACGCGTGTTCTGCTGTTTCTTAGGTTTTAAATAGAGTTTAATTGTCATCAGAACACTGTTAGAGCAAATGCTCTAACATTAATGCTTGAGCATTAAACCGAATATGAATTGGTAATAAAGCATTTCTGCTTCTGAAGAAATTTGAGCATCTATTTCTCAGATAACGGTGCTTGTAAACAAATATGCTGTTACACTTTGGCCTATTTAATTAATGTAATTCATCTAGAGGGGAGAGCTGCCCAGAGAAACTGGGTGTGGGTAACAAAGGACTAATACCTCACAGATTATAATTTTTTTTTAAGCTTTCACTCTTTAATGCTGTATCTAGTAAGTCAATAACAGACTTGAGCCTTCATTAGGAATCATAACCTAGTGCTACATAACTTTCTACCTTGATATTTTCTTTATAGCTGATACAGAGGTTCCAGAAAAAAAATCACTGTTTTATGAATCACTGGACTCTTGTCAGTCACAAAATACTGACTCTTCTGATGCTTTTCATTTTCCAGGATCTTAGTGGAATAAAATGTACCTAATATCATTTGATCAGAATAATGTCAGATATTATTGGTGTGATTTGCCAAACTAAATGAAGTTATGTTATTTTTTTGTTTCTGAAGTACTTTAAGTTAGTGACAAGATGCTGTTTTGCAAGAAAATGTTTTTTAATGTCCTTCTGCAATGAATCTCAGCTGCAAGTTCCATGAACACCAATATGCAGGAGCATCTTGGGAATATTCGTTTCCTTCTAATACATTCAAGTCATATGTTTGTACCTGTATATGCTGAAAGTAATGTTGAAACAGACTTCAGTAGAAATAATAATTTTTATTGATCTTTTGGACTGTACATATCTGTGTCCAATTTACTAGGTGCTTTGTTTCAGGCATTTAGTTACATGTGAAATTTCCTGAGGGTAAGGTTTGTAGTGGTAAATGCAAAAAATTAATATTTGTAAAAAAACCCTATATGCTTGGTAGATAATACAAAAAATATAAACTGAAATAATCACTTCTGACAGCTTGGATATGATCATACTGTCTCACAGAAGTGTTGCTTGTAAGTGCCTACCAGCTGAGCTGTGGTAACGCGCTCTGGGTGCTTCTAGACCACTCAGACTGCAAAATGTGACACATTAGCTTAGTGTCCTCCTACTGTTAAATAAAGTAACTAGTTACTGGAGCTTAGAAGGTTACCCCCTCGCTATATTAATTTGTGCATTTTGAGCTGAAAGGCATTCAGTTGTGTGTTCATGTCTGAATCATGGAGAATTCTTTTCTGCATTATTCAATGGTTAAATCTGACCCTTGAGAATTTTACTAACTTCAAAACCTGGTTTACTTTGGCCAAGGAAAGATTATGAAGTTAAAAGTTTAACTTGAGGACAAAAGGGAAACAAGAATGGTTGATTTTTCATATTATCAGCGTCATAAGGTGACAATGATATCTGATTTCCAGGCATCTTCTGCTACACCTTCAAAGAATACCTTTTCAACACAATTACGGCTTTTTAACTAGAGCTAGGGGGAAAACATGTACAAACATAACTTAAAAATCATCTGAACCTTGACTGACAGAGCTGCTCTGCAAAAGCTTTGGTGTGGGACAGTCTGCACTTTGCCACTTTGACAGAGAAAAGCTATACTAGAATTCTTTGAGGAATAATACTTCTGTTCTTTTAACAGCACTTATCTTCAACTTTTTAGACCCAATCTAAGAAGGATTTTAAAATTTTAATAATAGGTGATACTGGGAAGAAACAGTTGTGAGCACTGTTGCTCACCGATTACTGAACTTGGGATACGAATCTTGACGCTCAGAGCAATGGAATCTTCATAAAGGCATGGCTTAACTGGGAACGTATTTCCCTTCAGATATTTAATTTCTGCTCAGACTACTTTCTTCTTTTTTCCTGATCTGGAGCATTTAGTTTGCAATTTGCTAGTTAGACAAAAATATTTCTTGTTGGTGTTTTGTTATTTTTCTAATCCAGTACTTAATATAAGTGGGAATGCCTCAGACTGCCACTGTGTCCTGGCCAGTGTATAATAAGCATGTGGTCTGACACTTATGGGAAGTGAGCCTAGAAAGATTTGAAAGGTGATAGTTAACCTTTTAACAACAGATGGGAATAAATACTCCAGTTATTTAGTTACAACTTTTATTTCCAGGGTGACTTACTGAAAGAGTAGGAAGAAGGTCAGCAAGGAAGAAAATGCAATAAAAACTGTGTTTCCAGCTACTTGCCCACCTCTGTCGGTATGTAATGATCAGAGCTCTAGGAGACAAGAAATGCCGTTCCAGTTTAAGATGAATATATCTTGAATAACAAACCCATATTGCCATAACAGCCAACCTGGTTTTACACGGAGGAACTAATCTTTACCTACTGCTCTAGCAGGGAGACGTGTCGTTATGAGATGATTAATCAATACATGAACAGTGTCTTGTATCATAAAAGCATTAGGGCTAACCAAACTGTAAGTTTGTACTGATAAGTTATAAGCAACTTTGCATGTTACATAAAAACAAAAAGTGTGTTCAGATCAACAGCAAAATTTTGAATTCAAGTAGTAAACAAACGTGATTTTGTTACATCCTTTGGCAGCTGAGACAAAGTAATATAGTCAGTTCTGCCTTACATGCCCCAAGTCACATGTTTTGTGACTCATTTCATTTCTACAACTGACACTATTGTTCTGCAATAACACAACAGTATAAAGGGATGTCAACTGAAAGGGAAGAAACAAGTATTGCATTGTTAGAAGGAAAAAAATAATCCATTTTTAAGTCATTCATGGCTTAGACTTTCATCATATCTAAAGACTATGAAACCGTTCTTGGTAAAAGCTACTTCTCTTGTTTCTGCTGTAGATGGAAAATAAAAGACTATATTTCAACTTTGGTTGTAACTGTTCCCATTTTAACTTGATCTTCAGTTAGTGGCAGCTGCAGGTAGAGAGTTTTTAGAGGCAGCAAGGTGGGCCATGATTGCATCTGTATGATTAGCAGCTTTTGTCTTCCCATGAAAGCACCACTAATAGAATGAAAGAATAAAGTAATTATGTGAAAGAGGACTTTCTTGCTAGTAGTTATGGTACTTCAGTATGGTGCTGAAGGGGAAGAATCTTGTCTCTGCTTTGACTTCCACTAGGTGTTCTACAGTGTTGGCCAAAACCAAGAAGCTTGCAGAGGTGGTGCAGGTGCTGAGCACTTATTTTAGGCATTCCTTCAGAATTTATCAAATATGTATTTTTTCTAAAGAATTTGCCAGAACAGTAGTAATTTCTTGCTTATCTGTTATCTATCACTTTCAGAACTGCTGATTTTTGGTTGAACGTGACCGGTGGTAGTTGGCTGGCAAAGGATGGTTAGGTTGGTGTTAAAATAACAAACCTGCCTAGCCAATATCAAAAGATTAACAGGATTAGAGCATGCTGTGCATTGTTAATACTAACACATAAAAGATGTTAAGCTGTGATAGCTTTTGCAACGGTGATTGTTTTCAATAGCTGTAGATAAATGTTTTAAGAAAAGGAAGTGGTAAAAATGAGTGGTTAAAAGTAACACTACTCACACAAGCATTACAGCTGGAGCATCAGGTACTGTCTAACACTTATTCCAGTTATTGTTATCTGTCAGGTGTCAGTAGGTGTCTTGGAAATTCTCTTCGAGTCCTGACACAACCAAACACTAATTGCAGAATGCTGGCTAAGCGCTAGGTAGAATTTTTGGTTTCCATTACAAGCAGGACTAGAAGATTTAAACTCTTCTATGGAAATGCAGATAAGGAGACACAGTGGGGCTGGCATAAGGGTAAAGTCATCTTTGTTTGATTCTTAAACCTTGTCTTAACATTATAAGGGTGCATTGTAATGTCTCAGCCTAATTTCTTTTCTTTACACTGCTGGAGCCTGTCACGCTGTTTAATGCTTATTGTTATTGCCTGTACAGATGACTTTTTATCCAGCTTTCTTGAGTGGCTTTTGTTTAATAACTTTATATTAAAGTAGTTAATGTTTTGATTGCTTTCTCATAACGTACTGGTAGATACATATATTTAAAACTCCACTAGAAAATAGCACTATCCAACTGGAATTTAACAGATATCAGTAAAACAACATGCTATTTCTTATATCTTGCATGACTGACACTTGAGAAAGAAGCTGATTGGATGAAAGAAGTGCTAACATCAAAATGAAGTATAAAATTATTTTATGTTGGAATAGTCTTACTAAGACCTGAAGATCTGGGACCTATTAAATTGCATGCCAATGCGCATGTTCTTAATATTCAATGTAACTATAAATTTATATCCTTGAATCGCTACATGGAAGTCATGCAAGATATTTGGCAGGATGTGTAGAACAAGGTTTAAAACTAATAAAAAACAAATAAATACCAACAACTGAATCTTCTCAAAAATTATTGCTGAAAATGCTTTTTTGCATTTCTTCTGAACAAGCTCCTCTCCTCCAGGGCTACATTTTTACTGTAGCTATATGCTTCTAAGGATTCAGAATAGCTATCTTAAAAAATATTTACCTTAAATCTTGCTGGTAAGGAACCTAAACTTTAAGACATGTTAACAGCATGAATTAGTATTCTAATCTGTTGTGACTTTTCTAAGACTTCAGAAAAAACACTGATTCTTTCAGGCTATCTGGCAAGGTGTTTAGTCTCAAAAGAAACATTGTATGCTTGATGATCTCCTTAGTCTTAGGATCACAGATGGTACAGTCTGATTAGATTGCACGATCTTTCCTGGCAAGAACAGATAGTATACAGTGTCCTGGAATAAAGGCTAAAAAGACCTGGAAGTGTCATCACGAGGGACATATTAAACATTAGAAAATTCCTCTCCACTCCAGCATCTAATCATAGTTATTTTTCTTATTTGAAAACTGTGTGATAACTTCATATTTCCCCTTCAGCTTCAGAAACCTGTAATATGGACAGAACTGCATGTAGTGATATGTTTAAACTCTGTTTCTAACAGTTGAAAACAGAGTTGCAGAAAAACTACCAAAATCTAGGCATGAGGTGGACACATAAATACCATCTGGTAGGAACGTGTCCCTTGGGAAGAGGAACCACTGTATAGAGGTATGTGAAAATAAACTTGGAATAAGCAGCAGAGCAAGTAATGATGCAGCTGGGTGGACAAAGCCCAGATGTGCATTTGCAACACAAATTAGAGTAAATTATAATTAGAATATATAGGCCAAATACACGCAGAGAAAAACTTACTACAGTCTTTGTCATTGAATAAAAAATGTTTCTTTTTTTCCTACACATCCATTTACATTCTTTATCTTGCTTTACTTTTTATCTTGGTCTTGCAAGCTCTGAAGTTACAAGATGTCATGTTATGGAATTCACCATAGGGCACCTGAAATTTTACCTTTTGAAAAATAAATAGATGATAATTCTTTTGTCCACTGTTGTAAAATGACTGAATTCTGGGGTCAATAAATAAGGGGGGAGGGGCAAGGGAGAAAGCACCAGACCTGATATTTCTAGCCCTAAGCCTGGTTTCTCTAGTATGTGAAAGAAATCTAAACTCTGTTTCGGTATTTTTTTTTTAAATTGAAATCCTTAATTATCTATTTAACCAACAATGAGAATAATATGGATAACATGTGAGTCCTATGTGAGTATCTACTTGCAATGAGCTGTAGCTAATATGGGACCATGGCCTTAGACATGTTGTAGCCCTGATTATTTCCCCCCACAGATAAGCATGGATAAACATCAAATGAAGAAACCCTGTGCTGTTTCCTATCTGCAATGTGCTACTGCATCTTCTGCCCCATGTGCACTTTGCAGCTCTGGCACTGGAGCAAATCTGCCTGGATCTTTCATATTCCTCCCTGTGGAGGCACAGAGCCTCTCTGGCCTCTCGCCACAGCTTCCCTGGCAGTGGATTTATCTAGATAAATGGTTTGAACTTCAGGGCTTGTTAATTTCCGCTTAGTGTTGTGCTCCTGGAATCGGGAGACTTCAGGACTTTACTTAAAAACAGACAAACAAAAGAAAACCGCCTACCCAAACTCAAAACCTCAGCACAAGCAGCTCCTTTGATACTTTGTTGACAAAAGAAGTATAAGAGCAAAAAAACTGATCCCAAATGTAAGTCTAGTGCTTAAATTATTTTCTTCATGTTTTGTTTATTTTAGTGTCAAAACAAAGTAACAGGTTTTTTGATTGACTCTATTATATAAAATGCCTAGGACAATTTTAAAAACAATAAACAAAATAATAAAATTCCCATGCTTGCAAGGAAGTGGGGGTGGAAGGGAGAACAGGGAAAATAAAAACAATAAAAGAATGCTCAGTTTATGGTAATTCTTGTTTGAGATGCAAGCTTTCATAATGTAACCTCTCTTTGTGGGTGTATTCCCCCTCCCCTATTTTTTTCCTCTGGTTTTTCCTCTGAAAGACCAAGTTAATATTTCAGTTTGAAAATAAATAGATTTTTTTTGCTGACAATAGACCTAAATGTATTATAAACTTCTGACACTTCCCTTCCCCCCAATATTGAAGAGGTGATAGCTTACCACATGTATTTTTCAGAATAATATGGTCTCTCACTACTTATTAAGGTAATTACCTTCTGGAATATTTGTTTGCTTTAACTTTAAAAGAAAATGTGATGAAAACCCATTGACACATTCTGTCTTGACTGGTGAGAGTGTGCTGTGTGAAGAACTTCTAAGGCTTGATTTGCAGTCTTGTAATCTATGTAGGGAATAAATTAGGTCCCAGTCTTTCATTTTCTTCTTGTAAGGGTAATTTGTAAATTCTACCTACTGCATGTTTGTTAGTTTCAAAATAGTTATACCACTCTAGCCTTGAATGCCTATATTGATTTGATGGCAATACTTAAAAAGGAAAACTCTGTATTGTAATTAGCTGTGACAAATAGCTGAACAAAATAGTATTTTACACCTTCAAAACTTCTGTACAAACTATTTCAACCATTCTTCAATCATCCCTCCCTTCTGGAGATGGGAGTGTTATTCCGGTGTTACCACAGAAGCTGCTGGAAGTGATCTGCCCATGTGAACCAATACCATTCTGTGTCCTAAACCTCACCTTGATTTTAAGTAATTACTGGATTTTTTTGTTCTACCACACCCACTTCAAAATAGATGTGAACCCTACAACTTAAGGATACTTTTCTGTGTTCACTGGTTTCTATCAACATGATAGCTTTTTTTTCCAGTCTTCATCAGGTACCTTTAAGAACACTGTCTTGGCATATTTCTAAGAAATAATGAATAGTCTGCAGATGCAATTGTCTAGTGGTTCATAACTCTCCCTAATCTATGCTTAGCTTTAAAGAAAGATAGTTACTATTTCTGAAAAGCCTCAGCCTACTCACTCCTGTTATTTTGGCTTCAGTTCTAACCCTTTATATAGTAGGTGGGAGACTGTATAGTGAAAATGTATTTTGCGAAAATTGTAAGGCAGTTTTGAAAGTTACAGAGATGGGTCTCCTTAACATAGGCCATGTACTTAGGAGCAGTGTTCATTGGCACAGCCCCAGTATTTAGGTTGCAGTTTGTGTCTAACAAACAGGTGATGTTTGCTACTAAATCAAGTGGTAAATCTGACAGCATTTTTTGGTGAATCTTCTGTAGTTACATTAGCAGCTTAGGCAGGGGGGAAACCTGAAGTGTTCTCTGTGCTGTTGTAGTAAGGCAGTTCTGAAGTACAGCCTTGGAATCTTAGGAAAAGTTAGGTTGGAAGTGACTTCCGGAGCTATCAACTACAAGCTCCTTCTCAAAGTTTAATTTTAAAGGTAGATCAGGTTGTCTTGCAAATCTTCAGGGATGGAGAATCCATAGCTTCGCTAGACCCTTACTTCAGTGCTTAACTGCTTTCGTTATTTGGGCATTTTTTCTTTATATCCAAATCCATTTCTCTTGCTGCTACTCATGACTGTCACCTTGACCTTTTGTTCTGCTTGTCTGGGAGTCTTGCAATGTCCTCTATATCTCCTCTTTTAGATAGTCACACTGGTTCTAACCTAATCAAGCTCAGTTCCCTCAACCTCTCCTCATGCATCATGTGCCCTAGCCCCTGTCTTAGTGACCCATCACAGCACTCTCCCATTTGCCAGTACTGTGGACAAACTGTTTCTCCTGTGAGCAAGCCAAAAAGGAGCAGAGTATATTCAGATACAACCAGTTCCCGATGGAGAAGAACAAACCATTCCCTTGGTCCATTGGCAGCCCAGTAAGCACACAGCTACCACTGCAGCAGAGGCTCACGACAGATTCTTGTTCAGCTTGTTTTCCACCAGGACCCTTGGGTCCTTTTTGGATACCAAACCAGTCTGTGCCTGGCCTTTTATTTGCGCTGCAAGGGGTTGTTCTTTGCCAGGGGCCAGGTTTCTCATTTGTCTTTGAATCTTATGGCATTTCTTTCAGTCTGGTAGTCCAGTGTACCCATCTTCCTCTAAGCAGCAGTTGTACTCTCCTCCAGTGTATCAGCAACCTCCTCACACTGAATGTGATGGGAGTGCATCTTCTGCTTTCTGTCTAGCTTTATGATACAAACACTTCTAAGCCCAGCACCATCTCCAGTGAGCACCACTTGTAAACAGCTACTAACCCAAACTGCTGGCTGCTCATGCGAGTCATTTGGGCTGTTTCCAACAGACAGATAAACCCTAAAAGTTAGTTTCTTTCTGCAGAGTGTCATGCCACCAAGTTGTACTTCTGAAAAGTCTACTTTTACTAGAGTCATTATACTAACAACCCAGTTCAGTTACTCTGTGAGGCCTGGTTCTTTTTCTAGTCTATTTCTTTGCATGTTGTCTCTTAGATAAGGTCCACAGTGTATGTGTGGGCTATTATAAAAAAACCAACCAAACAAAAAAAACCAAACACTACCAGGACCACTTAAACCTTAAAACAAACAAACCGAAAAAAACCAAACAACCACACTGCCATCTGTTACAACTTTGTCAGTCTTTACATTGTCTGCTTATTGTGTAAGTTTTTGTATTTTCTTCTTATCTTACTGCTGTTTGGAAGATGGCTATAGCATATTGCAAAAAATATTGTTTTACTTAATAAAATTAGTTTTAATCCATCATTTAATTTAAAGGATGTAATATTCTGTGTTAACCTGTGGTTTCGTTCAATTGGTTCCCCCAGCCTTCAGTATAACTATGGAACAAGTGTTTTTAAGATATTTAAAAAAAAAAATATGCACTCAAAACAAAACCTGCCAGCATAATGGCTGAAGAGGTGAAAACTGAAAGCAAGTGAATTAGGTTATAATAATTTACAAATATTTGGAGAACTTCATAGAAACATTATGAAACCCAGACTTCTAAGCAAGACAAAGAAGTGCATCAGAATATGACCAAAAGAAGATAGATAAGCACAGGAAGAAAAGGGGGGTGGGGGTGGATATTGGTCTTAATTCTGGTTTCGGCTACATTCACTTTCACAGAAACTAGGAGAGAAAAATATCTCCTTCTGAAAGGTCACTGAGAAAGATTTGAGATGGAAGTCATGGGAAACAGGAAACTCAGGGAACGTTACAGTATTTTGGTATCAGTCTATGAATATCAAAGTGAAAGTATTTATAATCTGTTTAGTTATTCATGAGAAACGCAGTAAATTCTGCAGTATCAAGAGTTATGAGGAATGCTTTCCAGTTGTTTTGAAGCAAGATAGCAAAGCTGTTGTCCATTCTTTCTTCTGCGATGTGGCCAGCTGTTTGGATTTATTGAATGAGAAAATTACTCAATTTACCTGTTTCTCAGGTTGTTTTGTTTGTTGGAGTTTGTGGGTTCAATTTTTTTTTAGTTTTGGGGTCGGTTGATTGGTTGGGGTTTTTTTGCAGGGAGGTGTGCAGGTGGGTGGGGATGGCTTGTTGGTTTTGGTGGGGTATTTTTTTGAGTTTCTTTAAGTACAAGTACTCTATAACATGACATAATGGCTGAAAACCTGGACTGATTCAAATCAGTGTTAAATCCCTCAGCATCATGGGGTCACTCTTTATCCAATAATTAGAGTTCTTCATCCTCAGTTATGCTGCCCATAGGCATATGAAAACTGGAGCTTCATTTTAGGGAGGAAGATGGGCTCTCCTGTGTTTAATCTCAATCTTTCTGTGTCTCTACAAAATCTTGTCTTTCTTCCCACCGCTGTCTAATCTATCACCTCAACAGGTGACCTGGACTTCAGTCTGTATTCTGCAACATGATGTATATCTAAAAACTTTGCCATGCTACCCAGGTTTCCAGTGATAGTCCCTTAGGAAATGTAAACTGGGAAAACAATAGTCTGAGGATAATTTCTCTTTTCCTCCACAAAGGTGTTTTTACAACTGGACCAACTCTATAGCTCTTTCTGAGCAGGGGCAATCTTTGAAATGGATTTTCTACATTCATTTGAGTTAAAAGCTACATGAATGAAGCTACATATAAGATCAGACAACAAAAGAAAAAATTTTTCAACGTGCTGCTTGAAATTGAGCAGTAGATTCTGAATTTGTCCTGTAAAGTCTTAAAATCTTCAAGGATGGAGACTGTGCGATCTCCCTGGGTAATTTGCTCCAGTGTTTCATTACCCTCTTGAAGGAATTTTAAATTCTGGCTTGAACCTCCCAAACTTCTATTTTTGACTATGACAGATAATTTTTACTACATTCGGTGTCTCACCTACAAAAATTCTTAATGTCTATTTCAGCCAGCAGTGGTGAGGGAAAAACAAGAAACCTAGGTTCTGATATGTATGCAAACCAGGTCTTTTGAACTTGGGTCTCTTCTACCAAATGTTTTAATATCCAGACTTGTAAACATTATGAAATAAGTTTGTTCTTTCTAATAACATTGGAGTTCTATGTGAAATAATTACATAATAATTTGATATGTATAAATTATTTCTTCTTACATGGACCTGGCAGTTTTCAGTTGGGTTCCGGTTCATGTCCCAGTGATTAAATGACTTCAAAAAAGAAAAGAAAAAAGAAGTCAAGATAAGAGACTTAGAACTCCCCCATATTTTTTCCTTTACTACCTTATTTGCCAGTATGTACTGGGTGGAATAAGGTAGCAAGGATGCTTTCCTTGAAGTTGCTTTAGCAGCATTTGAGTGTGATGGTTGTCCTCCTTAGTACCATGAGAAGTGAAGCAGTTCTCTGGGTTGAAATGTTAAGTTATATAATCAAAAGGAACACATCTGGTATAACTAAACGTCACCTTTGCGCAAATAACGTAGGTAACTTAACTAGCCAAATTCAGACTTCTGAATAAGTGACTGAAGATATTTTCACTCGAGTATTTTATCTAAATCTTTATTGCTTAGTGGTACTTAAGATACAGCAGTGTTTCCCTTATTTCTCTACCAGGCTGAAACCTAACATGCTTCCCCTTGGGTTGGTAAGAAAGGAAAATTTCCAAGGTAATTTATGATTAAAAGGCAAAAGCTGTCCTCTTCATGTATTAATGCTAAGACAATACTACACCTTTTAATTAAACACAGGGAAAGCTGTTTCGAATTTCCTGTAATGACACAGGAGGCTAAACTCCTTTGTAGAAAGAAGTCTCATTAAAATGTTTTGGGTTCATTCCATTTCAGTGCCTAGTTTTCAGAAGATAAGAGATACAGTTATTTTGCTTGCAGTATAAATAGGACGCCAGCGCAGTGTTCTCAGTGCTGGCAAGAACTTGATGCTGCCATTGAAGTCCCGCATGTGATCAGAAGGGAGGAAGCGCTGCCCACGCACAAAGGGCAAGGAGGTTAGATGTAACTATTCAGTCAATGCAAAAACAGGGGATCCTCAGAAAAATGTATGAGGATTACTTCATCCACAAGCTGTAAACAACTTAGCCTAGCAACAGGAATGCATTAAGAACTGTATTGCCAAAACCACTGTAACACTTGGGCTTAACAACTGCCTGCTTAGTAAAACCTTGGAAAGTAGTTTGATCAATGGCTTAGTAATACGCTCATGCAGCGATGCATCTCCAGAAGACCTGTAGAAAGAAAGCAGGTTCTTTTTCCTTGAACTTTCTAAGAAACTTAGACTGGCGTTAACTAATAATCACACACAATGTCAGTTATGTAGGTCAACTGGAAAATGCATAAGCTTTTGTTAGCCTTCTCTTCAGCAGCTTTTAGAACTTTTTCTCAGTGCAGCCTTATATTTCATAGATTAAGCCCATCACAGCAGCAGGAAAGGAGTATAATTAAAAAAAAAAAAGGCCAAAAAAAACCCTTTTTCAAAAGACTGCAACCCCTTAATGGAACAAATATGCATAGGGTTATTTATTAACTGTTTCAGAGTGTAATACTGTTTGATTTATTCTAGACTACTTGTAGTGTATAGATCACTCTTGTACTTTTTTCCATTATATTCTTCCCTACAATTATATGAATTTCTGAAAGTGGTTTTTTTTTATGCAAAGTTTATTTTCGGTAAACGTGTTAATCTAGCCTCTTCAGACTGTATTGGTGAGTCCAGATATTTTGTATAGCCAAACCTCTGCAATGAAAATATGTTTTCAAGTTATTTATGTTATGGTACAGGATGACGATATTTTAATAGGCTTTCTCAAAACCACTTTTAAATACAATGATCTGCAGTCTCTTTAGTTAGGTGCACTAAGGTGCCTCTGCAGAAGGCTGTCCCCAGTGCTCTTTTGACAGCCCCTGTCACAATAAAATCTGAAGTAGGCTCCTGGCAAATAATAGTGGTGTTTACTACCCTGGCAAGGTGGTGAGAGCTCTGCTATGCTCCTACTGATCAGAACTGACTCCACACAGAAGCCTATATATCGCCAGAGCAAAAAGTGATAGACACCACATTTCGTCAATATTTTATTGAAATACAGAATTAATGAGAGCTCCATGTGAGTTGTCCACGTGATCTGTACTTTAGCATGGAAAAGTAAGGAAAATTATCAGAGATCTGGTATGTTTTCTAGACACTCATATTAAGCTCTTCTATTGGGAAGGGAAAAGGATAGAAAACACTGCTGTGAGAAGATATATATCTTATTTGTGTTAAATGGCAGTGAACTATGATTCTGCTTTGATTCTCATAGCTGGAGTCTGTTTACAGCCTGTAAGATGAAATGCACTTTCCAATAACTACAGTGCTTTGTGCCTTTCACTGAAGCGTTAATTGGTTTGATGTGCAGGTATTGCTAAACTTTGGTTACAGTTCTCCAACATAATACCCGTAAATCAAATCAGTGTTCACAGAAAGATGGCATTTTATGGAATTTAATTTCCTTTATCAAATGACACTTGCCACTTACAAAATGCTACAATTTGAAGTCATTAAAGAACAGTTGTATAGAGGACTTGTATCCATTATCAACTAGTAACAGCTATGAAATAGCAGAAATGTAACTGCAGTTTTGGTATCTAACAGTAGCAAAGGGGGCTGCATGTAATTTATTGACTTAAAAGACAATACCTTTTTTGTCTGGCATCACGTTTCCACAAGGTAATCTTTAAAGTAGACGAAAATGAGTTAGACAGTAATTTAATACAAGCACTGCACAAGCCAGAAGGTGAAACAACATTTCAACTGTTAGATCAATAAAAGAGGGTTTTAAGTAAAATTAGTCTGTTAGGTCAGATTAATTAAGTTCTGAGATCTACCAGGGTGTAATTACTTCATACAAAGAGCAGAACCAAAGTCTTTGGAGAAGCCTAGTACACCTGAAGCATAGGTTTTGTTCTTACCACTAAGAAAAGAAGTCTTAAATGCTCCAATTTTTTATATCGAGAAAGGAACTAGATTAATTTAGATAAATAGCCTATATTCTTTCAGTTCTTTTAAAGTGAAGGTAAAGGCTTTTGAATGAATGAAGCAAGCATACATTTAAAATTAAATTGAAATGATAAATTAGTGTTATATTGCTTTGTAGCCTCTCATTAGGAGGATGACATTCATACTTCTGTGACACAGATAATTTCTACCAAAATAATTCTTTTGAACTTTTTTGCAAGTTGAAAAATATTGAGTACTTGTGCTTTGGATAAAATTATTTCTGATGGCAACATGCTTCACTCCTGCATGCTCAACATGCAAAACTTGTCTTCACAAGGTTTCCAGCACATGTACAGATCACCTCACTCAGTCAATATAAATACAACTTTCCTAGATTATTTATGATACTTTTTTTTAACCTGTTTTTAAAGACTCCCAGGCAAGCTGGAAGACTGCAGAGTCTCCCTCTTTACTGGTAGATCCATGTTACACATTGGAAAACTTTTCTTCCTGCAATTTAAACTCATTGTTCCTTATACTGTCTCCTATAAAGACAGGGAACATCTCTATTCTTGGTTTTGTCATAGTTAAATAACACCATTCTCTTCCCCCACTGCTCTTTCTTCACCTTTTGGCCCTCTGTGTTAAGCAACTGTAAATTCTTTTCATTTCTGTTGAAATAAAATCCTCAAAAACTCTACTCTAGGTAAGGTCGTTGCTTGCTTATCAGTTATGCTCATGTTTGAACTATCTAAGATGATGTTTATTCTTTTGGATTGTCTTTAAAGCAGCTCATATTCTTGAGTGTTGTACCCCTGCTGGGACAGTTTCAAAAGAAGTGTGGCAAACACACAGACCACCTCATGGTTTGCTGGTTAGGGCACTTGCAGGGAGCTGGGAAATGCAGGTTGCATTTGAAGGAAAGGGAGTTGAACTTTTCATCCATACTCTGGATGAACACTGGAATTTACACAGAAGAAAGGTTTAGCTACCTCACAATGGTACAAACAATCACACAAGAAAGCTATAAGAATGCCAGAATAATAGTGTCCCTTGCAGGATTTAGGGAAAGGTACATCTATTTTTTCTGGCCCGCTTTCCTCACCCTGAAAGCACTAGCTGGCAAAATTCTCAACTTTGCAATCAATGAACACCTAATGAGTATGTACAGAATGTACAGAGGTATGTAGAGAACTTCATTTTATTTATTCTGTTGATTCCTTCAGAGATTTTTCCTAATTTAGGCATTAGCTAAGGCTTGGGAGTGGTGCTTTTAGTTTGGATGTCTAAAATGTATCAGTCTTACTCTTAACTTGCTGGTTTTGCATTGTTTTTAGACCTAGACATAAATTTTTCTTTGTTTTGCTTTTTATTTGTAAATGAGACCAGAGAAGTGCTGGATAAATTAACAAAGGCTGATATGCTCACTTAGTCTGGTAATGGGGTTGTATGACCATCCTTCTTACGGCTCCACTAAAGTGGCTGGTTGAATGCTGGCACACTTCTTCACCCTTGGCCACGTTCACTGCCGTAACCTTGCCTCTTTTTCAGCAGATGTATCAATTTGCTCTCGCATTTGTTGTCTATTGTTTGAAGTGACCACACATATACTCTCTAAGGAATTTTGCTCATAAATCTTAATAATAATGGCTATAAACATCACCGCTCTTTGTCAGGAGCTTGTAGGAAGCTCTTTTTGGTGTTATTGGGTTAACATATTACAGAGCTTCATTAGACCTCTGCTGCCACTGTACAGGGGAAATTAATGATTGCCAGTGGGGTGGATGTGCATCTGCTTTTTATGCAGCTTATCATTTAGGAATAAGAAACACTTAAATATTATATATATATTTTAGGTAAGGATTGGCATGCTTGACTTTGAGTTTCTGTTTCTCAGATTAAATGGTTAGAATCACTAACAGACGTAACCCACGCTATTTGCCACACCCATATAGACTAATAAGTCATTTTCTCATGCTTACCTTTTGTGACTCTCCTTTTTGATGTATATAAAGTGTATATATGCACCTATACACACATACACTTTCCCTGTAAAGCATACTGCAGTTTTCAACCTATTTGTCAAAGCTTTAGCATATAGGAAATATTTGAATCTATATCACAGTATGTATGTACATGCACTTTCTGTGTCTTAACCTAATCATCCAAAAGCTTGTGACAGTAAATGCAGAGTGGCTTCCTTGTCTGCAGCAACATTCTTTGAAAGGGAAAATTCCCTGGTGAATTCATTATTACACAGAAGTCCCACCCCCAAGAAACTGCTGTAGACACATAACAGGATTACTGCTCAGGAGTTTACTAGGATGCGAATAAAATTGTTCCAGTCAGTCAGAAGCAAGCATCTTTGACTAAGGTAGGAGTATGCTCTCTTTTACACACCTCATGAGAAAATAAGGGAGCATTTCAAATTTATTTTATGTAAATAAAATTCCTTTAGATATTGTAGTATCAGTTCAATTTATATGGAAAAATAAAGTGATCTTTTAAATACTCTAATCCTGGCTCTGTAGAATTATCTTGTTAGAGTTAGTGCATTCTCATGTTTTGAGAGGGAATATAGTTCAAAAACATTTTAAAATAGTATTTTTTGTGGTTTTGTGTACTTAATTACATTACTTATGATTCTGAGAGATTATATTTAGGATTTGTTTGCTTAACATTGTTTCCTTGTATCTTGTAATTTTATAGCAGCAAAGAAATTATAATTTTAGTTTCAAAATAGTCTGTTATATGTTATATCTTGGAAAAGGATACGTTTTTTGTTTCTGAATCAGTGTTTTGATAATAGTCATTCACTATACTTATAGAAAGGGTTTGATATGAATCTTCTAACTTCCTTAATTAGCTAATGTGTCAAATGTATTCATGTAATTCTAGGAAAACAAATTAGCTGGATCTAATAACCTAATGGCATTGAAGTGCTCTCAAAATGTAGACCTGCCTAATCGATGTGGTGACAAATGAAATGATCTGTGGCCTTCAAGGTTAGGAGTTAATTGAATGAATGGACGATATTTTTTTCCTTTTTTAAAACAGCTGCTCATATATTCCTAATGGAGAGCTTGGTTTTATTCTTCCTTAAAGTAATTGCACCTTCATCCTTAATTGAAATTCCCTGGTTTTATCCAGCAAGTTGCTTTTAGGCAGGGCAAGGGTCTTTGACATTTATACTTCGGAGATTTAAGTTGTCAATATGATGTATAGAGCACCTACTTGTAAATATAAGTGTCTAAAAATCATTTTAACCTGCACTTAAAGTGTTCCTCTACTCTCAGGTTCTAAGAGCATGAGTAAGTGCTGAGAAATATCTCAATTTATGAAATGTTTCAGATACCGTTTGCTCTCCACATTCCCGTAAGAGGAAATATAACATGGTTTAATTTTCTTGGAAAAGTAGGTGTTGGTTTTTTTTATTATTTGCATAACCAATTAGATACAGCATAAATTACTTCATTGAAAGCTAGGTTAAGAAGACTATGTAACAAGATATAGACTCTTACTAGAGTCCTAGTCTGAATCTTGGTAAGTTCTCATGCTAGGATTCAGACATCAGGAATGTCACAATTACTAAATATTCAAGTGATCATTCATTATTTTTGAACCCCTCTACTGACCAAAAAGCATTCTCACTGTATAACGAAGATAAGTTCCATACCTTAAAAATCCATGGAGGTATGCAAGATGCAAAAATAACATGTAGGGAAAGAGGGAGGGAGAAATCATTTCACCCTGTCGTGCCTAGCAAGGAAAGAACCTGTGTTACCACTTTTGTTTGCTCCCAAGTAAAATGTTATCCTGTCCCTACTACACAAGTTTTAGAATCAGGTGAAGAGAAAGTTTGTCAAAAGTGACATCTCCATGATGAAATCATCTTCAGCAATCCATTATATTACACCTTTAATACTAAATAAGAAACCAGAACATACTACAGACTGCAGTTGGTGCGGAGAATGGAGAGTTTTGTTTTCTTTTTTTGTTTGGGTTTGTTATTTTTTTTTTAATCCAGAGTCCAGTAAAAAGCTGCTTCAGCTATGCTGTCAGTAGGTAAAAGGAGAATTAATGACAGAAAGGTTGACACACTGTTGGTCATATTATCTTCCTAAGCACTTCAACCACTTTTTAAAGCTGCTTCTTTGATGAAACTCTTAAGATTCCTGCATGCTGGGTTTCTCAAACAAGTTCATGCTGACTGGAAAATTGCCACACAGGCAAGGCTTGGTGCATGATGAACTGATATTCTTTTCTCTACTTCTGTCTGCTGAAATCTGGTGAAAAGTGGAAAAATGTTTACAGGAATACAGATTTTACTGATAATCTCGTGTAACTGGTGTGCAGAGCCCTGAGGGCAAGCAGCAATCACAGAGTATATTGACAGTGTCGTCTTAATAACTCACCTATATCTGCTCATACCAAACTGGCTAGTAACTAAAGGCTAATAAAGCTGTTAACTTGATGGCTTTGATGAAGGCACCTTTGAATGAATGGGGGAATTCTCATGCTGGTAATTGGCCTTATAAATGCTTTCTACAGACCACCAGAAAAAATATCCCTTTATTCTGCTGAATATTTTGAGTTCAGTTTGTATTTCCAAAATTATATGGTCCTTTCCTAGGAATGAATTGTATAGAAATTCAGGTGCATAGCAGAAAGAAACCTTTTTGGAGCATCTCTTGCTCCACTTTGTTGTTTTCCATCTTATTTCTGTCCTTCATTTGATTTACCTTTAGGGAGAAAAGAATGCAATTGTAAATGTTAGAGCTGAAATTACTTAATGCAGTGATTGCCCTGGAAATCTCCAGCCACCCAGTAGCTAATGGCAAGTAGATGTGGACAAGCTGCATTTGCTGTTACTTGTTTCAGTGTGGGACTCTTTTTTTTTTTTTTTCCCCATGCCTGGTTGTCTCTTAAGTGTTGGAGATGAGCTACCTTTGAAATCTAATGGCTGTTCTCACATAGGAAACCACTCCATAATGCTAAAATACTAGTAGCTATGCAGAAGAGCATGGAATACTAGTACAGCATATAGCTAAAACATATTTTGGGGAATCTTCCTCTTTTGAAAGTAGTAATTTGCAATAAAATAGAAGTGAGATGTTCCTGTAGTTGAATACTGCAAGTAGAGCCATAACAGGGAAAGAGACAGCAGTGGAAAGAAAACAAATGGCGCTTGATCAAATTTCCTCTTTCATACCTACTGTCTATACAGCAGGCACCACCTTCCAATATACGATCTTTGTTCTGGAGTAAGATAATTTAACGTCAATTAGTTTAAAGTCACAATAATGAAGTATTTATCTTTTATGTAAATCTTGTGTGATAAAATCATTGATATAGTACAAATATGCTCAGCTCATAGGTATCAAGAGACTGTATGTGCTACTTGAGCTCTAGCAATTTTAACCAAAGAAAGACTGTTCTTGACTTGAGATTGAAAGACTTAATTTTCTATTATATATGGATGCGTGAAAGACTTAATTTTCTATTATATATGGATGCATATTCACCAAAAATCAAATGAGTGGGCAACTTTACAAGATTTCAGACTTGTTTTCTGAATAATCATCTGTAAGCTAATGAGCTACTTGCAACCCAAACTTGATATGGTGTGTAATAGATAGATGTATAAATCAATGTGCTTTGCCAGATGTAGAACAAATTGGGTGCTGTTCAAAGCACACATGAATATACAAACATATTTAGATATCTAGTTTGCTTTCACAATGCAGACATTAGCATAACAAAGTATGAAGCTATAAATTCAGATATCAATACATATATTTCCAGCGAAAATTCTCAGATTAACTTCTGTTATGTAGATGACAATTCTAATACATATGTTTATACAAGGTGAGACTCATTCTTTAGTTTTTGAAACATGAAGACATATTTGAAATGCAGTATGGTTCATGTACCACTGAAGATATGCTTTTGAAAGGATGGTTAGACAATGTATCATAATCTGTATTAAAGCATACAGGAGCAATGAGGTAGCTATTTATTATCCATGTAATAATGCATTTAATATACTTGTAGTTTTACGCCGCTTTATTTACTTTACATCTAGCTTCCTTGTATTAAAGTCCTGTCAAGACTTCTAACAGATTTAGCAATCAGTTTTACAGAACCAGTCTGCATAACTTATCTGCAGTGTTAATTCTATTTAGACTACCCTAATGCTAAAACTGAGTTATACAACTTTATTTGACCTTATATTCACTTAGTTGAGAGCTCTATTGAAATCAGCAAATGTTACATACATATAATCATGTATAACCTGTTAGAAACTGGTATAAACTAGGGTAATATTTTATTTCATCCAGCTCTCTGATACTCTGCTTGGTCTTTGACTTCATACCAGTGAAGCAGCTTGATCTCGGGCATATACTGGGAGGTACCAACGGCATTGTGCTAGCCCAGAAGGGTTGCTGCTCCAAAAGGGCCAAAAGTAATCTTTTTTACAGTTTCAGAGACTGGCATTGAAAGAGCCGTAGAAACCTAGGTGTAAGTAATTGAATCTTGAGTTCCTTTATTCAGAGATTTTCATTAAACAAACACAGGTGCCAGGACAACTGCTTTGTTCATAAATCTAGTGTGAGGTGGTTCTGTACCTCAACTTCACTTTCCTATTTTAATTCGAGCTTTTAAAAAGGGAAGTCTCCATGAGTACTAGTAAACATGATATAGACACTCTCCATTCCCTCTATAACAACTGTTGACAACAGAACAGCACTGAATGCTGTAAAGGATACAGCTATGTATAAGATTAAGAATTAGAAGTGTGAAGCTATTAAATATAATGCTGTAATTTGCTGGACTTCATGCAGTTGCCAGTCATGTTATTTATGCATCCTAGCAAACACACATTTAATGGACTCTAAGTTTGACAGAGCTGTAGTGCAGTATGGGCTTAGTCCTGGCACTTAATTTTGTTGACATTTCATTACTCAAGTCTTCCCTCAAAATTTTTCTGCTGACTCAGCTTGGTTCTGGACTTTGGTCAGCCTTGCAGGTGATCCTTTAGACAGGTTGCTGTCAAATGTGATGAAGGCATTTCCCACCTTTAGTTAGAAGGTACTTGGGGTAGACTGTCAGCTTTTTCTGCTTCTGTTTTCACTCTCTCTCTCTCTCTGGGTGGGTTCTGAGTGCTCTAGCCAGGTTAAAACTGACAAGCCAGAGAGGGACACATATCGTGATAGGTGTTTGTAGACTGGGCTACCAACTAGCACTGACCTACACTTCTGTAGTGTCTTGGGCTGAGAAAGGCATATGGCTATCAACTTTGTAAAAAAAGAAATTAATGAAAATAATAAAATAAAAAATCCAGAAGTCAAAAGCTGATTTCAGCCTTTACAAGAAGGAGGGCAGCTATGTTGTACTTGAACAAGGGATCTAGAGCATGTGCAGACATTGATTAAGATACTGTAAAGCAAAATACTTGGGAGAAACGTCTATAGTTATTTTCTTAAATGCTATCTTACTTTGCTAATCTGAGTTGTCTTTGTCAAAGATGGGAAAAGGATTGTGAGGAGAGTAAGAATGACAACTTTGGTTCTTGAAATAAATAAGGAAGAAAAATAATATAACATTAAGGTACTGGGTGCATCTTTTTTTTTCTAATTCCTTTTGATGTCAGGACACAGATATGTCACTAACAAAAAAAAAAAAAAAGATTTTTTTTTTCTTTCTGATGCCAAGAGTCATCAAGTAAATCTGTCAGGTGAATCTAATGTTTTCAGAAAAGCAGCTCCTGTAAGAAGCATCCAATTAGCCTACTTATGTCACTTAGTGCTCTCTACTTTAGTGTTCTCTGACTATAGATTAGTTTCTGTGCTCTAATTCCTGCAATTAATATTCACCCACCATAAGCTTGTTTTGCTATGCATTATTTATCAAGTTTAAAAAGTGTTATAGCAAGTTTTAACTAGGAATCAGGCAAAAATGTTGTCCAAAAAGTGTTTTTAACCTAAACAGCTCACATACTGAAGAAGAAATGTGAAATGTGCTGTTAAAAATAAGGTAACTTTACAGATACTATTGTCACTCTGCTTGCTTGCTTTTTTTCACCTGTCTGTATAGCCACTTGTTTCTTTAAATGTTAAGAATGGTGCTAAGATTCTCTACACTTTAATTTAGAAAATTGGAAAAAAACCCTCAAATTATACCAGAGACTGTTTGCTACTAGGAGAGGAATCAAGTAATTAACAGTTAAAGGGGCTCTTATAGATACTTCTGTAGTTTGTTGCGCAGAATATAATTGGATCCTCTAACTGATGAATGTAAATCACTAATGCAAATCTGTTAGTAAGTCTATGCTATTATTTGCTAAATAGTTTTTAAAATTTCTTTTTGCTATAAATTTTTTTCAAGTATATTATCAAAACTATAAATACTATTTTTATGAAGGTCAATTGGATGGGATAAAGGAACAGAGCTATACAGAATCCTGTTAGGGAATACAAGGTTTTATGAGGGCATTGAATCAGGTCAGTCACTAATTTTGGAGAGAATCCATGAAAACTGTGTTCGGTGTGTTTTGGGGCTTGTTTAAACTCAAACCTTAACATAGTAATAATGTAAACATTAGGAAACAAACATGCGAGTTACGTTCTTATTAATATAATGTAACTGCTGTGGAAAGGGAGACAGACACCTTCTGAAAACAGGGTAGAAGCCTGGGCAGTCAGTTAAATGAAAGTTTAATATAAATAAATTGCTGCTTTCATAAATGTGATTTAAGTTATCTATTCATTTGAGTATTCAACTAAAAGTGAACAGGAATACCACTGGGCTTCTTGCATCAAGTATCCATTAGATATTACATTAAGAGGAAGTTAGCTGTCTGAATGTGTAAAAGCAGTTCTTTAGCAAAATAATTTGTATAAATACTTATTTGTATTTAGATGGGTGATATGGCTGTACATATGGATATGAAATACAAGTAGAGGCACAAAAAGAAGTAACCTGCAGGTATCTAGGTAGAATTCAAGACCTTATTTTAGCTATCCAAAGAAAGAGATAGTTAAACATTTGAGAAAGGAATTCACTCAGGAGGAGTTGTCAAAGCTGTGTTTAAGGTATCCTTCAAAAATAGCCTAATGATTAGAGCAAGAAAGTGACGAATTGGATATTTGTGCTATGTTCCATTCTCTGTCTCACTTCAGGCAACATATTAAATATCTACAACAGTTACGCTTTTAGTACCCCTCAGTATTTATGTGGCTTTTTGGGTTTTTTTCTCCCTAATTTACATGGTTGTTCATTCTACTGATTAACAACACTGTGAAGGCTTAACCTCAGCCTCCATATTCTTAGTGTTCAAATCTCCATCGAAATCTCAAAGGTCCTTACCAACGCAAATGATTCCATGATTCTATGAACAGGTTTGAGCTGAAGGTACTGTGGGAAGCTGGACCCACACTACCTCTAACTTTAATATATTCGCTTTGACTGAAAAATAGTTTTGTCATTCAGAATATCTGGCATTTGGGATTTGAGAAAAATATGTAATTTGGAGAAAGTGAATAAATTTTTCTGGTCATTACTCAAACTCTAAACTCGTATAGGAATATCTTAGAGCTGATGTAATGCATGAGTTGAGGGAAATTACAAATTGCTGGAGGATATTATCATAGATTTATCCACACTTGTGGTTTAGGAATACATCTAATGTTGAGTTTGTAAGGCTGGTTGGTTTCTGTGAGTCACTTTTAAGGCACTACATAATCCTATGAAAGTGAATTTGAATTTTATTGATTGATTTCTCTGCTTTCTTTAGCAAATAAGTTATTTACTGTTACATATGATGATATAATATGTAGCTCCAGAACACCTCATTTTGAAACTATACAATTAGAAAGGCAGGATTTCTATGTATGTGATAGCCAATTACCCTCCAAATAAAGTAAGACATAATGATGATAAACAGTCACATTTTAAAACCAGTCAAGGAATTAAAAGGCTCATGTTATTTCATTTACAAAGATGCAAGCATGTTTTGTGCAGAAACCCACTTTATTCTACTTCTACCATGAAACATCTGCTTTAAAGGCATGTGAACCTTCTCTGAATACAGTATTTAATGCTACAGCTGTTCAAAATCCAAAGCTTTTAAAGATTTGGATATCTAATCATGGAGCATAAATGAAAGCAAATTGGTGATGCCTGAAAATGAAAGAAAGGCTTTGTGCTTCTCCTGTGTCCTGCAGTTCATCCTGTGTATCTTTCATTTTGCAAGCATCAGCCTTTTTTTTTTTTTTAAATATATCTTTTTACTGTGGTTTTATTTGTTTTAAATTAAAACAGCAAAAAACATACTTTGTTTTTCCTGCAACACTGCCATAACTAATGTCAATGCTAGAATTAAAATGGGAGGAGGGACTCTGTGCCTGGACAGGACTCTGTAAGTGAGTCCTACTGGCTGAACGTATTTTATTTCAGAGGTATGTCTGTAATTCTTCCCATAATCTCCAAACCTGTCACAGTAGGTGACCGTGATACATACTGAGGGGGGATGGGGAGGTGGGGGTGGGGGAGATGTGTATAAGGGACACAATTCTGCTTTCTCTTGGCAGCTCCGTAAGACCTCATACAGCAGGATATTTCTGTCTCTGTTCATAATTGGTAACTTCAAAATGATGAAATTCTAAGGTTTTTTTTTTCCATGGGACATCTAAATAACCCTGTCACCCCAATGGTGAGGCAGCCTTGTTTGGTTCAGCACTAAGGAAAAAATCTTTTGCTTTCCAAAGGATTGCACCTTCATGTGCAATGTTCAACACTGTTCTGGATGCAGAAGGGTTAAGCAGCATGCCTGAGAAGATGGTAAGTGTTGCTTTCAATGCTGTTTCCAATTAGGTTTGATAAAGAATTGTATACAAGAGCAACAGTCAAGGGCAATGGGGAGCTGCTTTAGAAGAAAGAGCAGATGGTGAAGACAGATTTATGCTCCAGGTGATTGGTATAATAAGCTAGAGGAAATAATGCAGGAGAAAGCAAAATGTTTTCAACAATGTTCCATGCATATTTTTGCTGTGCTTTTTTGCGTGGGCTGCATTATTCTGTGGAACATCTGACACGTTACAGTTCTGAATGTACCTGCACACGTCCTGGGAGAGAAGCTGTGGCTGACCTGAGTCACTTAAGCATTAGCACATGTTACTTATCAAAATATGGAATGTATTTCTTACGCTATTAGTGCTTTGCTATTTATGTGGAACTTAAAGGCCAACTTGAAAATTCAAGGAATTATTTTTTTAAGCTATTTTGCATCTTCTAAGGTCCCTCCAAAAGCACAGAAGCAATTATACCAAAAGGATTTAAAATTTGCTTCCCAAAGCTGACAAGAATTATTTACGTGATTGAGAGTCTACATTTCCCTACCCTTGAATTTGAAAATCCCTACTTTCTGTTCCTGATGTGGTGAAAGGTATTCCTACCATCTACCTCTGCTATGCTAAAAGCCATCCAACACAGCAGGACTGGATAGATGCAAGGGGACAGTGGGGATCATCTAATTAGCAATGAGCTAAAGGCTGCAGATTAGATATTGTCCACATAGTTATGTCTTTTTACTATGTACTTGTGGTTGAGTTCTCATGACACGTCCTCTACATTAAGTGTTCAGCATCATCTGAGCAATCTTGTGCTTCTCTGTCCTGTTTCAGGACTAGGGGTCTGACATTGCTACACTTTGGGATATATCTTAAAAGGCAGTCAGACCTGACTGCCACCTCCAGCCTCTGCAGCCATACTGAAACCTCCACGGTTCCTCTCTCACCATCCCACATAATCTTTTGCGAAAGCCTACACACCATTTTCAATGGGGTAAAGCAACAATATGCATTTGGTGACTGTAAATATACGGTGTGAGAAGATGTATTTGACAGCTCACTACTCTCTGGCATCAGCTTTGCAAACTAAGGCACTGCTAGAGAATCAGTTTTGACAGTATGGTGGGCAATCGATCTACCATTGGAGAAGAGAATAATGATACAGAACACTTTCTCTGGGAAGGTGGTTGGTTTGTTAATGCTTTAGAGTCCTTTCCTCTGAGCTTGTGAGACAAACAGATGGGTAGGAAGTTGCCCTGCCACACTGCTGGGGTGACCAGAAGCAGCTGCAAAAATTCAGGATAACAATGTCCTTTGAACACCCGCACAGACCTCACCTCAGAATTGCAGAGCAATGTGAAATCTTTCCAAGCAATTCAGAAATACCCATCTCTCAGTGTACAGAAGGTCACAGTCTGATGGCAGACAGCATCAAAAATTTTAGTATAAACATCTCCTGAGGCAGTAGATATGCGACTTAATTTTAAGGCAGTACTGCCATCACATGGCTTATCAGTCCTCAATCCAGTTTTAGTAACCTGTGCTACTTTTAACAGAAGAAAAAGCAAGACATTCAAACTTCTGAAACGTGAACAGCACCATGAGTCCTCCTTGTTTAGAATGGCAGCAGACAGCCTTCCAGGACAACGCACTAAACAAAAATAAGAAATTTATTCACTGCTTCCCATCAGCGGGCAGATGTTTGACCACCTCCTGCACAGCAGGGCTCCAGCACGCATAATGGTTACTTTGGAAGGCAAACACCATAACCATGAATGTCCTCCTTTCCCTGAGTTATTTCTGAGCATGATGTCATATGTCACATAGCTATTTCCCAGTGTTGCAAGAGACCAACAGCAACTCATTACCTTCCATATGCTTTTTGATCTTTGATGTAGTAATTATGTACATAACTCCTAGAAGGCTGAGTTCTGACTATCTCTTATGGGTTATCATTATAGTATAGGTCAGATCGTCTTCAAGTCCTAAGAGCTCCTTGGCAAGAATTTTGAGGAAGGAAGAACAGGGACTGAATTTTGAACACTCATAGGCAAACTCAGATTAAAAGAATATTGCAAGTTCAACATGACTTTAAGACAGAAGTCTTCAAGAGTTGATGACAAGATATTTGAAAATTTAAGACACATGGAAGGCTGATCAGAGTTTAACAATCTACTGATGTTTTCTAGGTCCTACTGATGTTTTCTAGGTTTTAGGGAGGGTATCATACTGTATTCTTGAATAATTAAAAAAACCCCTTAATCCTATAACATGCTTATTACACCTTATGCACCTACACATCTGATTTTATATCCCTCAGGAAATCTGTAAAGTTACAACAGTAAAATCGGAGAGCAACAGGTGCTTTCTTTGGGCCATTTGGAGCTCAGTGCAATCAGACCTTACTGTTCTACACAAGTTTCTTAACCAGAGTTCTATTAGTAACGTAATGCAAGTTCTATACTTGGGGTGCAATTAAAACATGTCACGAAAATACTATTTAAAAAGATTCCATGCTATGCCTTTCGTGTATTATAAAACATTAATCCCCAACCCTACTTCATAAAATTGGTTTGGACTTTGCTCAAAGAAGATCTTGTTTTGAGTAGATGCAGGAAAAAGACAGTGCCAACAGTGATCTGCTTGATGATAAAGAGAAAAGGATGGTTAGGATGTACAAATTTATAGTAAAACATTACTGTGAAGCCAGTCGGTCTGAGAAAGGAGAGCAGCACTGAGTTGCTATAAAAGGAATGACAGGAAAACAGGTAAGAACAGATGAGAGTACTATATGAATCTGTTGCTTAGTTTCCAGCAGAGAACTTAGTGTGCACGGGGAGAACACGATTCTACATAAATCCCACAGTCTAGTTGCTATTCTTACCACTTACCACGTGGAATCTGCTGTGGTAGTCTTCAGAGTGCAATCTGGAAAAATAAATGAGACTTATTCACTTAGCAGAAGACCACTTACTTATAATAAAGTCTATTAAATCAAAAGATAAATAGTTACCAGCTGACACATCTGGGGAAGTGGGTAGTCATGTCCACTTTGGGCTCTATGGTACAGCCTTTGCATAGCAGGGAAGTCTTGGCCCTCAGTCAATTTTTCCTTTTCAGAGTCAGCAGAAGCTGTCTTCGTCTTTTCTTCCTTTGCCTAAATTGGTCATATCTGCCCGAACTTCAACCTGCAGTGTGTCTCGCAGCAAAATCTTAACGTGGGTGGATTGTGTGAACATTTTTAATGCTAGATTCTCATCCTTGTTAAAATCATTGCTTTTGATTTGACAATAAATTATATCCTGGTTATGACCCCATCCTTTTAGCAGTTCTTTCAAATCTCTTCTGGTGGTTCTGTTTCATTTCAAAAGCTTGTGGAATCTGACTGTTCTTAGACCGTGTGTGTACATTTATATATGCAGTTAAGGTTACAAAGTCTAGTTGCAGAGTAATCTGAAGCCTAATGTTTGCTTTTAGAGCAGGTGCCCCTCGTAGTCTAGTCTGTAGACCAACATGTAAAGAGGCAGGTAGCATCCAGTTACTATGATTCCCAAAGAGCAAAGACTACACTGCTGCATTTATACCACTTCACAGGGGTATAAAGAACTATTGGACGACCGCTGTAGGATGCACAAACATCTGTACCTACCTATTCATACACTATGAGCTTCCTCCACTTTCAGATGCAGAATAAACCTGTTAAGTGATATTAGAACTGAGAGTAATCTGGGTTGCACACACATGACTATTTCTGTCTTCATGTCAATTTAAAATAACTCAAGTATTTTTTATGTTGGGTTTGCTGTGTGATTTCATATATGCCTGCAAGATGTAGTGGCAGAGCAACTGAAGTGTTACGTAGTACATGTGGGGAATCAGTTTGAGCTTTCTGCTGATCTCAAGATAGCTTTAAATGTCAACTGCATCATTCCAACACTATTGAGTGTGACATCATAATGATGGGTTATCTAGGTTCAGGATTGTTCCTTAATATTTTATTGTGGGGTTTTAAACTATATATTGTAGATGTCTCTCTTTCTATTCCTGGATTTTCTTGAGTTCCTAATCCTCCTTAATAAATTATTGATGCCTTATCAATATCTAAATCATTTTGAATTAATCTGCTTATGTTATTCTCTCTTAGCTTTTTGTATCTAATATTTTTAGAACACAACATTATTCACGCATTTGTCACATAGCAAAGATACATGCTTAACTCTAACTTTCTCTTAACATTTCCAGTCTCGGTTGCAACTTCTGCCTTTTTGCTTTGACTTCCCTTCAATTTGCTAACAATCTTGTGACAACAATGCACTAAAATAGTTCTGCTTTCCATTATTTTGGCTGTATGACTTTGAGAAAAAAGGTTATCAAGAGTAAGCTATGTAGGAACATGCTTAAAATCCAATGATTTGGTTTGATGTATTTTTTTGTGGTTTCGACTTTTTCCATACTGACCACATGGACTCTGACCGGTCAGACTGAAGTCTGTTTGAAGCAGCTAGAAAGTGCCTGTATCTTAGTCATCCTGACTGGCCACCCAGAAATCCTCAACAAAATTCTTTAAACTTCATCTACTGTTTTTATTGTCTTGGGTCCAACAAATGGAAAGATCTGGATATTAGTCACAGATGTATGTGCTACTTCATAGTGAGTGTGGGCACTGCCCACACATTGCTTGTCTGTGAGTTTTTTGGACTTCTGTAGTCCAAATGGGGAGGGGGAGAAGGGGGATGGAGAAATACATACATATATATATAGACACACACATATATACATAAGGTATACATGTATACATATATATTTAAAGTTCACTTGTGAGTGAGCTCATCATCTAGTATTTTTTGATCATGGGTTTTGGAAAGATTTACTGAAGCAGTTATATTTAGGCATATTTAACTTTTTGTGGGCATACAGACAAATATTTGCTATAGCTCTATTTCACCTTTCACATACTATAGTATATTAAACCATAAAACCACACTGGCATAGTTAAAGGGTGGATATTTAACATTATGGTCAACTTGGAATAGATGTGTTTCGGGAGGGGGCTTCTGTGTGTGGTTTTTTGTTTTGTATGTTTTGGGATATTTTTCCCTGCAACTGTGCATGCCTGGTAGTAACTATTTTTCATCATTAAAATCTGATCGCTGATCACACAACACAACTCAGATGTTGAATTTTAATGGAAAATAGCATTCTAATGTTATGGTGGCTTTAAAGGTGGCAATGTATCACAATACTTTCTCATTCAATATAGGAGCTTAATGCAAAAAAAAAAAAAATTAGATATACCATTCTGTGATTACTTGGGAAAATATTGGATGTGAATGTTATTCATATTGAATTCTTAGGAAAAATCCAAAAAAATAACAAGATTCAGTACCAGTAGCCTACATGACTGGTACTCCATTGGCACTGATCAGTACCAATATTAGTTTATTTGGAGTTGCCCCAGAGGTTGCTTCAGTTAGGAAACAAGAATGGAGCAAAGTATTTCTTTGTTATATTGCTGTTGCTTTGAAATCTCTGTCTTTGGCTCCTGTTTCTTAAGTCAGGTGTCATTGATTACCAGGGTAATCCAAGAGAGACGACAAGTTTATATTTAGTAGAAAAGTCCTTTTTTAGCCAGCTATCTTTCCTGAAAAACTTCTGCTTTTACCTGAGGAGCAAACACTGTCAGCAACAGTTCGCTGGGTTTTGCTTTTGCATGAATTACAGCTTTCAATCTTGTGATAGCTTGTGTTGTTTCTTCTGCTTTCTTCTGGCACCCTCACACCCATCAAATAGTTTCCTCATTAAATTCTTGTGCCCCCTTAAAATGCAGCAGTATCTACCAGCACTGTCCAAATGTTCACTTAGGATCAGTCACAGAGTTCTGCTGTCACAGATCTTAGTCAGCAAAACTTATTTTCTTTGCCAGGAAACTCACCAAAAACTAAATTCTAACTCAGGAGGAAGAGACACAGAAACTTACTCTGTATGTTGTGCCCATTTGCTATACAAATTGTTCTTGTGTAATAAAAGATGTAGGTCGTGGAGGTAAGTTTGTGAAGGCACATGAATCTGGACGTAATTTGAATGTGCATGCCCTTTTATATTTCTTCTTATAATTAATTTGTATCCCTGAGTGACACAGGAGCATACTGCCCATAGACAATTTCAGTTAAATAGGAAAGTGCATGAAACGTTTGCAGTATATCTTCAATGTTGTTAAGCTTTTTAATAGGAAAACATTTCCTTTGAAATCATTTTATTAGGACTGACTTATTGCTACTGGCGTAGGAGGCTACAGGCTTACTTTTCTTACCTCTCTTAAGGGCTCCAGTAATACAGTGAACTATGAAGCTAGACGTGACACTGAATATTGTGCTATCACTGAACTCCGTAGTTTTTGTTTATTTCCTAAATTGGTAATAGTACCTTATTCTCGAAACTAACTTACATTCCTAACCTTGTGTTTTGAACAATACTGAAGGCTTTGTGCAAATGTTATGAAAGTACATTTTAAGATATGATGTGTGCAATCTATGTGTTAAACATAAATATTACACTTCCATTGTTGCTTTGACTAAACCCCTTTTTGAAAATTCTGTAGTTTCATTCATATTGAGTTTTACCTAGTCACATCATCTTTGCTGCGTATGTGTACTGAACTGGCAAATGCTTTCCAGAAAATTTCATAAACCTCACTGCCAATGTATGATTGATGTCACTGAATCACTCTGAACTAGAGTATCTTTTGCCATGCAGAAGAGATCCCATAAGAAGGATATTTATGAATCTTAATTCATAACTCTAAAGGAATTATTATTTTTTTCACCAATAATAGCAGGTAGTAGGTGCTAAGGAGGGGGGCGTGCTAGTGTGTGATGGTCATTCCTCCTGATGAGAAACCTCTGCACAGCTCCTGCTTATATACTTTTTTGCACCTTAACAGTGATTTCTAGAGTAAAACTGAGTGGGCTGTACTATACCAAACTATGCCTTGAGTTGTAGCTGAAAGCCTAGGCCCAAGATTACAATTCATATGATTTTTTTTTTTTCTTTTTTCAAAAAAGGGGGCAAAAAAAACCAACAAAAAAGAATCCCTGGGAATCTGAATTTATTATTGGGTATAATTTAACATAGCTCAATATACTCTGGGCATCTGTTAAGTTTGTTGGGTTGTTACAGCACCGAGCCTTTAGGATGTGTGAACATTGCACAGTGTACCAATATGCGTTTTGGAGCTTGGAATAAATGAGAAATTCCAAAGCATGGCTGTATTGAATTGGTAAAAGGATTATGGTAAGGTGAGCTAGGTCTAGTATCTGTTGCCACTAATTACGGTCTGACATGTTTAGACTTTTCTTCTTTTCTCTTTCCCCAATCTAAGTTTGCAGAATAAAGTAAATGGTAGAAAATGATGACTAGAAGAAACTTATTTCAAACTCATCTGACAGGTGATTGACCCTATGCTTTACATTCTACAGCATGTTTCATAAATCCTTGGAAAGTCTGAAAAAAAACCAAAGCTTCTGTCCCTGCTCAATTAATCTTGAAGATTGGAGAAGCTTCCTTACTGTTGCTGTACTGTTCCCTTATTATGCTTGATCTTTACACTGACTCAGCTTCTCCCTTTTAGCCAGACTCCAAAAGTTAGGCCACTGATGGAGAATGAAGATCTCCATCTATTCTGGACTCACATGGCCTGTGTATGCAGGTTGCACAGCAAGAAGTGGTAGCCTGTGCGGGGTCCTTTAACAACCTGCTGAAACTCTTGTGACAGGTAGCAAAGCTTAAGGCATTCTTTGAACTAGGTAAAGTACTCAAATTACAAAGTATTTCTTTAATAAACCAATTCTTTGAAGAAGCAGAGACTAAATCTTCTGAGTTGTGAATAGCGGTACCTGGAACCTACAAAAAAGAGAGATCAAGGTGGGAAAGAGACCTTTCAGGATGGAAGCTCTCCCCCAGAAAATGCCATTTTTCAAAGGAAAGTATTGGAAGTTCATTTAGTTTGTTATATCTGTCAGGGTGAATCTTCAAATCTTCCAGAAGTTTCCCATTATAAATAGGCTGAATTCCAACTTGAATTCTGCTGGAATGGGCAAATCCTACTGCAGTGTGAGTAAAACCTCATGAGCAGAGAAACTGTTGGACTTGAACACTGAGCTTGTAACAAATCAGTTGTTCTCAAGATTTTTCATCCTGCAGACCAGCTCATTTTCCTAGTTGCCTCAGACCACATATGATATATGATTGTTTCCATCTGTTTATGAGGTTAACATTCTGAACTGCAAGTAAGTGTGGAAGGAGAAATTCAGTTATGCATGTTGCTAACTGAATAGGTCTGCTTAACAGAGAAAAAGGTTTTTGTAACTTCTATTTTCTTGAGCTGTAGTCACTGTAAATCACTTACTGCAATAATTTATAACTGACATAAATCAATTACAGTATAAAATTACATTCCTCTTTCTAGATTTTAATAATATCTGTCGTGTCCTCAGAAATGGTTATGGAATTACACCTGTCTGAGGAGAGTCATCCAGGCACCGCAGTCCTTGATGACAGCTGCTAAGCTGCCTCTTAAGAGGGTTTGTCTCTTACTGAGGAATGTAGCTTAAAGACCTGAGATTCACAAACCTTAGGATTTTTGGTACTTGGAATACTTACCTCTCCAAAATGAAAAGTATTACAGATTTGTCAGTTTTCTCTGAACTTTTCCACCTAATAATATTTTTTAAAATCACATTTATTCCAATGATTTAAGGAGTTGAGCTTTTGATTATAAAATTGGAATTGGTGACAAAGGGAAATGTCAAACATTAAATATAGATTGCATTTAACAACAAGGCTGTTACTGAGACACGGCAATATTTCAAACGGTACAGCTCTAGCTTAGTTGGAGTGGACCTGATTTTGGATCACCGTACTTTCTTTTCGGAAGGAACTTGTCTGTATTTCCTTCACATGCCATTCTTCAGTACATTTTTGGAGTTGCACTCCATTAGGAACCCTGTTTCAGTAACAGGTCTCTGTGTCAGACTGGGCTATAATGATTCACAGATCTTCCCTTTAGTCCTTTGGAATTAAGATTTTCTTCCCTTGTTCCTTGAGGTTCAGCTAGGAAGCATGGGAATATAGGAAATACACCCAAGAAGGTAGTGCTGACTAAGGGAATGGTTCTTTATTCTCAGCCTTTCAGGTTGATAAAATGCATATGTCATTTGCAAGACCAATTACTTTATAGATCGTATCAGAATTGTATCAGTTTTACAAACATATTTAGCATTTCTACTTCATCACACTGTATTCAGTTAATCTGATCACACAGACTAAATTCAGCATTTTTCTGTTTTCCTCTGTTTCTCCTTTTTCCTCTTCCTCTCTTCAAGTTTGACAGTTCTTTGGTGTAATTCACAGCTAGCACACTGATGAAGAATTTGTCTTCATGAGTTTTCTCAAACTACTTTAGTCACAAGGGTCACCGTGTATCCAGAACACCTTCACTCCAAAAGATGAAGTTTTGTGAGAAGGTTAGTAAAAACGGTGGATTCTTTCTAACTACAAGATGAAAAAAGTATTTAGAAAATCCCTTTGATCTTTGCAAATTATACCTAATGCACTCTGTGGGTTATCCTAGATATGAAGAAAAACATATATCAGCATTTCCATTCTTACTCTGAACCTCCCTTAGATTAGCATAACAACTTTGCATTACCCCTGTTAAGCGCTTTACTTTTTTGCTTTTAGGTATCTTCTAGGTCAGCGGTCCTCAAACTATGGCCCACGGGCCAGATACAGCCCCTCAGGGTCCTCAATCCGGCCCCCGGTATTTACAGAACCTCCCCGCTCTGCCCCCCCCCCCCCCCTCCCTGCTGGGGGTTGGGGGGGGAACCAAGCAGCCGCAGATGGCTGCCTGCCACTTCATCCGCGCACCGGCCCCCTGGTTAAAAAGTTTGAGGACCCCTGTTCTACGTAATTATGGCAGACAGTGCTGAATCCCTAATTACTATCTCGAATGGTAAGGAAGGAAAAGAAGTAGTGTTTCTCCTTAACACACAAAGGGAACTGAGTCACTGGGAATTTGCCATAATACCTTCTTTAAAACCATGTTGAGTATAGAAAGGGTGAAATCACTGAAAACAGGGTGCCTATCAGTCTAGCCAAGAAAAATAATTCAGCCATTGATCTTGGTTAGGCAGACAAGAGTTCATGTCTAGTATACAAACACTGGCCTTTTCTAATGCAAAATTTGATTTATTAAAGATAACAGCAACAACAACAACCAAAAAAAGCAGCATTGTGGAATTCAGTGGATATGAAAGCATTTTAAATACCTCACTTCGATATATAATTTACATGTGTATGTGACTAAACGTGAATAGAGGAAATAACTTGCAATAAAAACTTCATGCAAAAGCGTACAATACATGCTTTTGCCATATTTATGACTTTGAACAAATAGAAGTTTTGTTGGAGAAATTTGTATGATGTTTGGAAAACATTCCAGATGTCTCCCTCGCTCTCAGAAAATCTGTTTTTAACCTCTCCTTTCTCTAGTTTGTAAACTAGTCTTAAAGATCTATTATGGGGTGAAAGGCATGGAAGTTGGGCTCCTATCAAACATTGACAATCTTGCATTATTCTTCTTTACTCAGATGACAAAAACCTGTTATCCAAAATTCTCCTTTGGCTTAACTTCGACCTCTTGGTAAAGCATATCTCATTTCTCTCACGTTTCCTTTAAACCTCAGTTTCTCATGGAGGGCAGAGCAAAAACAGTTCCTTTTGAATATGTCATCAGCTGAATCTTCAGGTCTGATTTAGACCAGTTTTAGGTAAGCAGAACTCCTTTGGAATCTTCAGATCTTAACACAGCATATACTATTTTTCCCCCCCTTCCTTTCTATTTTACCATTTTCTAGCTTCTTTTTAAAAACATACAACCTGTATCTTTTCCCCTTATGTGTTACTGCTTTTTGATCTTCCCCAAAAATACTTGCTATGTATAGTTTGTCACCATTTCTCAGCTATCTTTTAATTATCTTCTCTCAAGTCACCTGAAAAAAAAAATCCTTTTTTTTTTCCTTACTTTCATATCATAATGCATTTTCCTCTTCTATTCTCCTTACTCCTTTGTCCTTTAGATAAATCTAATTAGTAAATCAGGTAATTATAAGCTATATAAAATAAAATACAACTTTACAAGCAACGTTGAGATGCAGCATGTGCCAATGTTTACTTTATTCTGAATCTGGATTATTTTATCAGTATAAACTTCTGTTCAAAAGACCAAGTTCTACAGTTATCTAATTAGCTCAGTGGAGGATGTTTCCTTACAACTTAAAATTTATGTTTATATAGAAACACTAATTGGAGTTGCTCATATAAATGATGCAGTATAGGAATAAAGCAGTTTGTTTCTGTTTATCTTAAGTTTCTATTGCCTTCAAATCTTTGACTAGTCTCACTCTCACAATGAGAAATAAATTGGATACAATATTACTTACTATGGTGTGTTTTATTTATTTTGTCCCTTGTACTTTGAAATCAGTCCCCTCTGAGGAACAATCATTGTTTCTCAAATATTGCATAAACTCAAAGCCTACTGTTGTGCTTATCGTGGTTTTGATCAAGTTAAATATACAGTCTTGAAAAAAGCTGTGAAAACAGTCTTTATCATTGTCAGTTTTGCCATTTCTAGAAGGACAAGCAGCTGGGAAGCTCTGAACAATCATGGCAGTCAGACTAAGAAAAGTAGGAAATCTGAGAGAGAGGAAAAAAATGTCTTACTAAGCTAAAATTGGAGAAAAGTACTCTATTTTAAAATACCATGCAAGAACCAAATATTGCCAATGAAAATATCAAGAATGGAAAGAGGAAGAAAGCATCAGCAAGGGATGAATGGAATATTTATTCTACAAAAAGGGACATGGAAACCCTTCAAGATGAAAGCTGCATGTGATCTTATTTTCTACTGAAAATCAGCAATGCATTTTTAGTGAAAAAATATCATAATGGTAATTATAATAAATTTAAGAAATTTCATCTTTAAAGACAGATCAACAAATCACCCTAATGCCTAATCAAGATGAGAAAGGGCTAAGCTCCCTTCTCCCATCCACCCACCCCCAACAAACCCAACAAATCTCCCCTTGAGACAGGTTGTTTCAGAAACTCCCTTACTGAAGTTTCTTGTTTTTTCCAGGCTCCTAATACATTTGAATTAGCAAGGCAGTTCAAATCAGGAGCATATCTTGAGGCAAATCTCCCATTCCTTCCTACTCATGCTTTGTGTCGTGGAGCAGGTTCAGGGGCATCCTGCCTTGGGGATGAAACTAAACTGTGTCACATGGAGCACAAATAATACATCCAGCTCAGGGCACCCAACTAGGACTAGTTCGAAGAAACAAAACCTCTGAAATCCACATAATGTAGATCTCACTTCCTCAGCTCTTTCCCTCTACAGATTTACTTACCAATGTAGACATAAGCACCGTGGTCCAAGACCAGACTTAACAGACCACAAGGTCATGTAGACACTGGTACAGCAAATGCTACGTGAAAAGCTCTGTGAATAGCTGATAGTGTTGGCTCACTGGCATTTTTGCAACAATGGAAGAAGTCTTGTCTGGACATAAAATTTTATATGAACAGAATCAAAACATGTCCCCCTAGTTTTTCACAGTACTAGCTGTTAAAGACCAGTAATAAGGAAGGATGTTTTAAAAATAAATCTGTTTGGACTAAAGGAACTTAACATTTCCATTTTAGAAAAGTGTGAATGAAATTTTGTCTTTCAGATGTTTTTTCCTGGGTTTGTGGGGTTTTTTTTTCTAACAGACTTGATATATTTTTGTTATTTGATCTTTGTTTTTCAAAAACATTGTTTGGGCCCAGCTTTTTCTTCAAACTCCATTTGTTTCAAGGTTGATTTCTCAAATAAGTGAGATGTATGCAATTGTGAGTATATCTGCCTTGTCTTTAACTTTTGAATCCATTGGCTAGTTGCTGCAAGTTTGCAAATACTAGGCTTGAAGAGAGTTGGAGACTAAAAACCACTGGGAGTGAATATTTGGTGAGAGCTTAAATCTTTTTAGGCATTGAGAATCTACGTGTAAGAGAGAATACCATAAGAAATCAGACTTACTTATCCCTGCAGTTCACAGAGCAACTTGTCATTTGTGTGAAATACTGAACTAGCTAAAACCTGTTCAGAAATGATACATTTAACCCTTAATCAACATCTTTTTCTTGAACAGTTACATATCAGTTATTTCATTTTATGTCATGGAGACATTACTTGCATTTTACTTCCCTTCTGGATTCTGGGGGCATATTAATGTGAAAAAAAAAAAAAAAACCAAACAAATCCTTCAGTTTAAATTAAAATGTTGACAAGGTTTATGTTTTGTTGGGTTTGGAATTTTTGGTGGTTGTTGGGTTTTTTTTCCTTTGAAAATAAAGCTTTTTTAAGAAATATATAATTCAGCATAAGTTGAGATGTATGCAGTGTGGTTGCACTGGTATGTAACGTATGGCTGTGATCTCCCAACCCACTTAGTGTTCATGTTGCAGATATGTTTTAGCTCATATTTATAAAAAAGGTGAGCATATGCCCTGATCTGTTAACAAAATCTACATTAAGTGATTGCACTGTCCCCATAGAGTCGTAGCCTATTTCTGGACGGAAGCCACACCTGAAAAACCTGCTGCAGCTATTGATGGCCTCCTTGCTTTCATCACTGCAACCTTTTAATTGCCATCTGGAAACTAGAAGGAATAGATCAAAAATATTTTAACATTAGTGTCATTGCTTTGTATACTTTTGACTTAATACATGCACACCTGTGTTTTGAAATTGCTTTTAGCCGTCTATAACAGGTTGTCTCAAACTGTGCTGTAGGGAGGCAGTGGGGTCTAAAGAACAAACAGGGTTTGATGTCTGTCATTCTGAGGCTTCAGTGTTAGCAGCCAATGGAGATGAATAGGAGACAATATCTCTAGTTTAGCTGCAATTTTAATACTTGCTGAAATTAGGGGAAGGAGAGGGAGGGGGAAAAACAGGCCAGATATTTTTCTCCCAGCATCATCTAGCTCTGTGTTCCACGGATCACATGCTGCCCTTCGTACAGGAGAGCAGACAGGAGGAGGGCTTCCCCTGGAAAGTATAATGAATTCTTTGGAGGGGATGAACAATTTTCTTCTCCTTACAGAAAGAGTCAGGAGGGATTGCCTTTACCATGCGTCTGTGGTGAGTCAAGCCATCTGATTTGGTTCACAGTAACAGGGAGTCTTCTTAACGCCAGCCCAGATGCTGGAATGGCCAAACACACTCCTACCACTGAAACCTCATCCACAGCTCGTTACACAGTGTGCACATTTGCCTGGTAAAACAGACCCAGACCTTAACTGTATTCAAGTTTTCAGAAAGATCAATTAAAAAAAAAAAAAAAAAAAAAGCTTGTTCATAAAAAAATTAGTCTTTTCAGTTTTTAATAAATTAGTAAGTCAACAAATAGACACTCAACTAAAAAGTTAACAAATATTTTAATTTTTTAATTTTCAGCCTTTTCTTCTATCTCTCCAAGGGGAAATAAAAAACAGGCAAAGGATGGTCCGAAATGTTGAATCATCTTGAAGTTGTAATTGGATGTTTTGTACAAGGAGGAGGCAGTCATAAGAAAACATGACATAAGAATAGTAGTACTGTGTAGCAAGACTAGGTCAACCAAAAGTACACTTCACCCAATATTCAGTCTGTCACAGTGGCCAGGAGCAGATTCCTAGTAGCTGCAAGATTTCCCTGGTAGTTCTCTTCAGCTCTCTGGTTTCCTCAGAAGTGTTCAGTTTAGCTCAGAAACTCAAGCTAGAGCTTATATCTTAGTTTAATAACCCTTGATACATCTAACTAAAAATGGAGAAAAGGTTGTCCTAATTGTGTTGCCTTAGATAATGTGAATCACGAATTTGGACCTTCCTTAATTCATAGGAATCCAGAATAAAATTATAGGAAGATTAAAGAAGAGTAACATGTAATTTCATATACACATTTGTATGAACATTTATATAATGTTTAAGTGCCTATCTTGGCACCCTGGAGGCTTTTTATATCTGTAACATTAGTAAAGTCTTATACTGAAGTGGTTTTCTCCCACAAAATCCCATTTATCTTTATGGTTACTATTTCCTATTTTTAAAAACTGTACCTATGGAATTCCTAATAAAAATTAAAAACATGCATCTACACCACACTTAGTTTTTCAGTAATTCTTTCTCAGCAGACATCCCAGATCCTATTTCCTGTCTGAAATCTAGCCAACGTCTTGTAGCATGTCATTCTTTCTTCATCTTTTGTAAATGGTATGATCTCAACACTGAGTATGGTACTAATGGAAATTTTATACACAACTGGGAACATCTAGTCTATAAATAAAACAATTCTTGGAACCAAACCTGTGCTGATTTATATAGTTGTTGATTTGGGGTTTCTTTTTTTGGAAAACATAAGTAGTAAGTTTTTGAATACTGCAAAAATGTTCATAAAATCATATATAAAATTAATCAATAGGGAATTACATGGTATTTCTGAGATTATTCTGTGTATCATCTGGAATTTATATGTTTATCAGAGTTTCACGTTAAAGCAAATTCCAAAACAAAATTCTTCTTCTGCCTCTCTTTAAGTAAAAACTGTAAATTAAAAACTTCAAAAATCAGTATTAGAAGGGAAGGGATGGTCTGTCATCACAGTCATAGTTGAGAGCAGCTTAAAGATTAGAAAACATACACATTGTAGAGTATAAAATACTCTCCAGATTTATGCCTGAAACATTTAAGTTATTTTTGTTTGCTGCTGTTAACAGACAGTTCACTGACTAGATTCCTTCATATTCTCATCTAGGTTAAATTTTCCAAAAGCAAATCAAGTTGCAGGGGGACTTAAAACTGTTTTCTCAGGTCTGTCTAGGAAGCGATGGACCACAGGGACCAGGGCAGGGTGAGACAACAAGCCTTCACTTAGTCATTGTGCAGGGGGGGTGTGCCTCCATACAGAGTGGGGATGGGGACAGCTGGCAAAAGATTCCTTTTTGTTTTCTACTAAAACCCGGCCTGAGGCAATGCTCAACACTATATACACCTGAAGTAACACAATTACAACCTTGGTGTTAACACTAGAATTAATTTACATGTTTTTCAGCTCTGTGGATTGGCATGCATTGCGACTGTACTGATACACATGGGCGAATTTCATCCACATCCCATATACCCCGTTATTTCAAGCTTAAAGGCAGGTTCTGGTCCATGAGTTAGTGTCAATATACTCTTGTTATTAAAAGGATATTTAATTTGTTTACGAATTATGTGTAGCCGTTATATTTTCCAATTGATAATTTAGTGACTATTTCTTTATTTAGTAGAGATTTAAAAGTTGGGGCTTTTTAATTGAGATAGCGAATAACCTTATATCTAAAGGTATTATGCTGTGAAGTGATTTGCATGCTGGCTGCACATCTGCTTTAGTTGCTATAATATTACAATTTTTTTATTTTTCTGAGAAACTTCCATTATAGTTAAAATATCTTAAAAGCATTTCATATAAACATCTTCTCCTCTAGCACTAAGGGCTAGCATGTTCTATACAATTTTTTGAAAGTTTTTGAGATTGGATGGATGTGAGAGCTTTTCATTCTTACCAGTTTTCAGAGCTTATATGGCTACTGACAAAACCACTAGAAACAGACCACTATTCTTCTGTTGTGTAAAACCCTAATAACATGTATATTCATTCAGACTCCAGTTTTCTTGTATCAAACTCATATTAAATTTCAGTAATATTGATGTAACAGAGATTTTCATATTGTGGTGTTTTGTTGAGAAGCTGCTGCCTTTGATTAATGAATAATATATTTCCTAAAATCAAGGAAGTAAAAAAAAAAGATACTTTAATACCTATTTGTTAGGGAAGTGTGGCATCTTAGCTTTTTTTCAGAGCTTTTTTGCTGGCATGAAGAAGACTGTCCACATGATACTAGAAAAATTCAGTACTGATGTGAGCTTGTACTTCACACAAATGGGAATGACTCCATCTTTGTCAAACACACCTTATGTCTGTAGAGAGACAACTTTACAAATTCTAAGCTTACTACTGTAGGTACTTCATTGTTCTGAAGATCCTTTACTTTGTAGTGTTGTTTCCAATGGAAAAGGAATGCTAGCTTAAACTTTCTTACTTTATCTGGTTAGGATTTATCAGTTGCCACTCATAAATGTAGTGTTTGGTACATGCTTCAGTATCCAAATATATCTAAATATATCTAGCTGCTACAAACCTTATAAGAAATGTAATTTATATTTATTTGCATGCCGTTACCTGTACTCTGAAGTTATAAGCCTATTCTCATTTCCTACCTAAATAGTATGTCTCCAATGCCTAATCCTTTTTGTGAAAATACCCCTTTTGCTCCTTTTGTTGAAAGGTTCCTCCTAAGTAAAAATAGAAATTATAGAAGGATTTTTCTCTGCTAAAAAAATATATTTAATTTCTTTTTTTTCTTTTTCTCCTGGTCTTTGTCTGAAAAACTCAGAAATCTTCATCTTTGAGGCAGTAACTCCTAGATTTGATTCCATAATGACGGCATCAAAAGCTATAAGTATATTAAAGCTATAAATCTGGACCAAATTAAATGTATTTCTGGAATGTATGTTTATCCTTTTAGAAATCTGGACCTCTCATTGGATGTATCTATGCAGTTCCCTCTGTATTCAAAACGTACAATTTTGAGCTGAATGAATCCTGTGTTTTAATAGATTGATCATTCCAATCATCATATATGATAACTTATATTGTCATGTAAATGAACACCTATTAAATAATATATTTCTCCTGATGATTATGCAACTCCTTGAAGGCAGCTCAGCACAGCCAAGGTTAATGACATTAAATAAAATGACACCAGGAAGGAATCAGTCTGAAGTAATCCAATAATTCCCTATTGTTTGGGAAGTCTGAATTTATTTTGAGTAATTGGTGGCTTCCACAAGAAAACAGTGATTATTATATTTAAATATCCTAAGTATTTTCTCAGGAAACAGACAAACAGCCTTGCTTAGTTTGTTTTAAGATCAAACACAATACCACTATGAGTATTTTCTTGTTGACTCTGAAGATGAAACAGATTACTAATGGAATGAAATGTGATACTGTAAGAGCAAATTTTTAGGGTATTTTGCAAAAAAAAAAAAAAGAAAACAAAGGCAGGATTTCATAAACTTTATAGATTTTTTAGAAATTTTAAATTGTGTACATATCCAAATGCAAAACAAACAGGGTCTTGTCATTTTACGCTGTACAGAATGAAAACCGGCAATAGCACCACATATTCAGCCAGGGTGTGCATCTTAAAATCATGAGCTTCAGTGGACTGAGAACCAATCTGGAAAGCAGTGTAGCATTACTGAAGCCACAGATAAATTAATACAACACGTTTTGGGGGTTCCTTTAAAATGGGATATTTGGCACAACTTTAATGAGTGAAAAATACTCCCTAGACATTCAATTAAAATTTCACCAGACATATATAAGTTGTGCAATGTCCTCCTTAACAGCAGTACTGAAGTAGTAAGTATTTTAAAATTTTGCATTTTGCAAGATGGAGTCCACTGGCCATCCTCCACATAACCTAACCTAACTGGACATCCCTTGAGTTAAGCTTAAGATCACTTCTAACTGTATCTTAATTCACATGGTTCTCTCTGTCTGCTTTGGAGTGGCTGCAGCATATAAAGTCAATAGATGGTTGCAGATGGATCATTAGAACCAGGAGACTTGACACACATAACTTACACGTATTTTTGTTTGGTTTGGGTTTAATTTTCTGATTTTTAAGCTCTGATACAAAATTAATAATGGATTGTAATAACTAGTTTGTCATAGTCTCTTGCTAGTAATAATCACCAAAGTACTCGTTTAATTACTAAATGTGTGCTTAGCCATCACTGAAATATTCTATAGGAGTCTACAAATAACTTTTTTCATAGATAGGCATGCAGTATCTGAATAATCTAGAAATAGCCTTTGTTATATATTACAACTATAACTTTGTTTCTCAGTGTTTGATATTTCACTAAGTCACATATGAAGCTGGAAACAACTAGAAAAAAGTTCAGTGTTTTCAGCAATTATTCATTGGCAGTGATGAGGTTAAGGGATACAATCATGTATAAAGGTGATCTTTAAATCCCTAATTCTTTCTGGAAATAGCTGTGTGGTTTTAATACCCATATAATGCATGTAGAAAATTTCACTTAAGGTTAACACCATCAGAAAACAATACTACAAACAGCAGCAGAAGAATGTTATGCCTTTATACTGAGTAAGAAGAGCAAAAATAGCAACAGCAATTGAATATACAGTGGTTTTACCTTTGTGTTCATAATCCATTCTTTTGCAAATAGTCTGCAGGTTGATTAAGAATTTAGTTTTCTTATCCATTCCCTTTAGACATAGTCATGGTAATAATTTCACTAATGTAGATTTTGTCTCCTGGCACTGAATAGCACTGTTGAAACATACCTGTCTGAACTGGATTTGACCTAACGGTTCAGATTTTCCACTGAGCACTTCCTGTACTTGTTAAATTCTTTTGGTACTCAGTTAATTCTTTTTAAATTAATTCCTAGGAAGAAGTCCACTGCCATAGTTTCTTACTGCAAGCGCTCCCAGAAGTTGGGCAGAGGATTCTGTTTCTCTATTCACCTGCTGCAGCCTTGCATGTTACTATAATGAGAAAGAATGATAAGCTCCTGCATGTTATTGGAAGTTCTTATGTGTCCAACCAGAGAAAGGACATTTAGGAAGTGGATCAAAAGCTTTTATGTTCTTAGATTTCATTTGAAATAGGTGAAAAAAATAAATAATTAACAGTACATATAAATACAGAGACAAAACAAAATCAGCAAATCAGTAGAGGATGAGAGGAAGCTGCCTCACATTGTGCCAGGGGAGGTTTAGATTGGATACTAGGGAAAAAGTCTTAACTGAAAGGGTTCTCGAGCACTGGAACAGGCTGCCCAGGGAGGTATTTAAAGGCCCCTGGAGGTATCTAAAAGACATGTACATGTGATGCTTAGGAACACGGTTTAGTGATAGACTTGGCAGTGTTAGGCTTCCAGTTGGACTCAATGATCTTAAGGGTCTTTTCTGACCTAAATGATTCCATGATTCTAGATCTAAGAGGTCTCATGTAGGTTACGCTGAACAGAAACATCCATTGTGGGAATGTGTCATTCCCGGGTCTGAAAGCAATTATGAAGGATGAATCCAAATAGTTTGCAAAAGTCTGGAACAAATGGATCACATCCTCAACTGCTGTAAGTTGACGTATCTCCCCTGAGTTTAGCACAGCTATTTTGATCCTATCACAAGAACAATAACAGCAACAAAACGTGACTTTTCAAGTTAAATGTACTTCAATGTCCTTCCAAGAACATTCATATAAATGAGATTTCAGGAATTAATTTTCTTCATTTAGAGCTGAAGACTGTTGAAGAACCTGACTGTATATTGTCTACTAAAACTCAATATTTAATGGCACTAGCCATAATATTTACCGTATGGAAGCATGTTTACCAGTTCCTGTCAGCTCTATGGAAACAAAATGTACCACCAGCACCCACACGACCATCTTTAACTCCTGTTGTAACCACAATACCTTTATACAGTACTTGGAAAGAGAGGCCAGGTACTCACGTCTTCATCCTTTAGTTTTGCTTGAAAATTGTGGTCTTTAAAACAATAAAAGTTGCCTTCAAGGGCTTGGTTTAAAAATTAATAATTGCTTGAAAAACATCCCCAGAATAGAAGGTAGAGTCTTCACAACAGGAAACGTAGGCTATAGTTCAGCAATACACAGCTTTCTGAGTTTCTTGCCAAGTTATGACAGATACGCTGATCGATTACTAAAAGGTAGAAGCAAGGCCAAAATCTGGATAGCATATTCCAGTGAGACTGGAACCACTTATTCTTCGATTAGCTCTTGAAAGTGCAGTTTAACTTCAGTTTACATCATTGTGTAACAGTATTGACCAAATAGCTTTACAATGTCTTGCTGAACTAGTATTACTTCTCTAGAAACCTGGAGCTGTAGATTGTGACAGTTTTTATTTCCATGGGGACTGCAGTAATTGTACTCTTACAGGTTTTGTCATCTGTTTGCCAACACAAGAAAAGGTGTGCTCATCAACCAGCATGTCCACCAATGGGTACGCTTGAGAGCTAATTTGGGCAAAGTTTCATTGCCCTTAGGACATTTAATTGCATCCACCTTTGGTGTTTCTAAAATGCTTCCTCCTGCTAAAATAAAGTAGCCTGAAAGGACTTCATATGAAAATTAATGAAGAAAAGGTTTTAAAATACTAACACAAAAATTCCTACCAATATTTGAAACTTGTAAAGTAAGATGTGTTTGGAGCAATGGCTAACAATCTGTGTCGGGGAAAACATAAGCAACTCTGAAAAACAGACTTCAAATAGCCTACTATAGTACAAACAAAATCCTGCTTTTGATCGTTCAAACCTGAATTTGAAAGATCAAAAAGTACTAAACAAGAAATAGAACAAACAGTACTAAAAATAGGTTATCTGTGTAACGAATATCATCTACCCATTTTGGAAGTAATTTCATTCTTTTAATCAATGTTAGTCTTCATTTGGCATATTATTTTGGTGCTTGTGCCTGCCTCAGAAGCAGCTTCAGATTTCAGAGTTTACCTTCTGTGGAAAAAAATAGAACTTTTGAACAAAAACCCAAAATGGCCTTAATTTTATTCTTTCCCTTTGATAATCTTTGTTAACATGTCACTAAGAACAGGAAAGTATATAAGCACATGCAAGACTTAAGGTGTTTAAACAAGGATCTAAATGTTTCTGTCTAAAGTATTGAGAAGTTTAGGTTCTCTGACAATTAGAATTCAATATTCCAAATTGTAAAAATGTAATTAGCAGCAAATTCCAAACAAACAGTTTAATTAGAATTAGGTTTATTTGATTTGGGTTTTTTTAAATGATACATTATTTCTTATAGTGATACACACAAATATTTTTGATTCTCCTCGTGAGTTTGAGTCCTGAAGTGTCTGTCTAAAGGTTGATGAGGACATTTCTCAAGTAGCTTAAATTATATCCTGCTCATAAATGCTTAGTAATGAAGAGTTTTGCATATAGATGTAATCTTAACATATTCAAACAAATGTCATTTTGCTGAAATAACCACTTGTAAAGTTAGTGGAACTGGGAAATTGTAAAGAGCCTTTTTTAGACTTCCTTATGCAACACATTTATGCTGTACTTCAGTGTGCTAGGACCTAGCAAAGGATATAGGAGACATGCTCATGTCCCTGAACACAAGTAGTACATGAAATCTGAGTTTCTCTCACACCTGGCTACTGCCCCCAGCCTCTTTATTATGCCAGTCTGTGTATGCCTGATGAATGCTTCTCTTTCTCTTTCTTTCCCTTGCTCCCTCTTGTGTTTTATCCATAATGATTTCATCACATCCAAAACTTCATGAAAGGTCTTGGCATGAACAAAATAATATATTTGATACAGTAGGGAATTTGAAAGTATGAAATACTTAATGAAATCAGGTAATTCTACTGTGAAGCAAAAGCAAATGTTGAAACTTTGAAAATGGTTAAAAAAAATTGAGCTGTCTGCCTCTGTCTTACTGTACTTTCAGCTGTTTCCAGGTATACTTAAACAAAATAAATCTTTTTTTTACATCATACTTCAGCCATTAGGGGAGATCTGTCAGGTTTAACTATACTCTTTAGGGAAGAAAAAGGAAGATGTCAGGAAAAACTTTCATATTTTTCTACAAGGCATATGGCAACTTCTGCTGCTGAAGACAAATGACAGTGACTTCAGGTGTGCTTTTTTTTCCCTTCTCCTTTTAGTACACATTACTCTGTCAGCAGGATTGCTTTTTAGGCATGAAAACTGATTGGGTCAGTCCACAAACCCTGGTGATCCTATTTCACTGAAGAAGTTCGCTTTTTTATGCAATAAACCATAGCTATATTGTATGTTAATGATCTTTTATAAATCAGCTGCATGAATCAAATAAATTCTCATTAATTTATGTAGAGATATGACTGAACAAGAACGGAGTTATGGAGAAGACCTACCTCCATGTGTAGTTCTAGGTCTAGAAAGAGCAATCACATCCTCAGACAAAAAAAAATAATATGGCTGAAAATATCTGTATCAGTATTATACTAATATCTGTGTACAACTACAACAGAAATTGCTTGGCTACTTCAAATTTTTCTTAGTTTTTTAATTGTTTTGGTAGCTCGTTTTATGTAGGATCATGTAAATAGATTATTTGTTTCTCTTCCCATAATATGTCATGGAGTGTACGATACTAATAAGAAAAAAAATATTTTATATTTTGGGATAAATAACATCACATAAATTATACTTTTCTCTACATTATTCTCATTTTATAATTATTTTAGAAATAAAATATAGTTATAATAGTAATAGAATATGATGATTTTTCATCTAACATGACCTAAAAAGCAATTAGAGTTGTCTGAAAACCTGATTTATGGCCTAGCTTTGAGCCATATGGTTTTCTGAGCTACAGAAGTACCAACAAAAAAGACCATCTTTGTGTTTGATTTACTCTCAGAAACAGCAAGGAGCTAAATTCTAACATTTTAGTATAGCCAGTCTGAATGCAGTTGAAGTTTACCACTGCATACAAAGTACAGCAGTGTTATTAACTTCTCTCATTATTGAACTACCTTATTTCTTGTTACTCCTCCATTCTTCTATTTTCTTTTCTCAGCTCTATTGATTGTCCAAGACCTAACACTATTATTAAGATTTTCAGACTTAGATGTTATGATTACATTTATTTGTTCTTCTCTTTTTTCACCATAAAATACTGATATATGCTTTTTATTATTATTATTGTTATCATTATAGAGTTTTATCAAAGCAGCTTAGGACAGGTATTCAAATTCTGGTTATTCTTCTTTCTGTAGGTGTAGTAGCAGGAAAAGATATATAGGAGAGAGTCTGTCCCCAGCTTTATTAGAGAGGAAATGGACATTGTCTACAATGTCCTTCTTTCCTCTTTTTTAGCTATTCATCAAGCGTTAGAATATTTGAAAGCAAGCTGTCTTTGTGAACCTCTTTCACAAAGCAGACCATGTCCTAATACCTTTGTAACTTTTAAATATGTCCTCACTTATACATTTTTAAAATCTTATTCCTGTGACCAGTTTCTGGGGAGAAAAAAAAAATAAAAGAAACAAAGCCAAATAACAGAAAAAAACCACAACTATTTTATTGAAATCAAAGCTTCCCAACGGAATGTTAAGTGAAGTTTAACTGAAGAAAAATAATCGGATAAAAAACATTTTTATTAAAATTTTTTCTTGAAATGCCTGATTTTGGGGGGGAACAAGGTGTTTTAAACAGGGCTTTTTACCAATTTTTGGTAGTATCTAACCCAATATGCTCAGTAAATTTTAACTGTAAAGAAACTAAAGGCTTTTTGTTTTATTTTGATTCCCATAAAAATAGATTTCAAAATTGTGAAATTTATGCAATTGCATAATTGCAAATAAAACATGTCCCTTTGCAGCATGTAATTTATTAACTGAATTCCAAACGAGAAATCTTTCAGGAAAATAGTATAAATCACACTTTACAGTAGAGTAAAAGTTATGCATTCAGATCTTGGGCTAGCCAAATACAGTTAAAAATCATTCTGAAAAGTTATTTACCTCTGGGGCTGCACTTCTGACTGTTCAGAGTTTACCACACATATGCCATTTCCTTTTACGGGCTTCAAAGACCTCTGTCTTTGAAGATGCAGGGGTTAGGCTAGTAAGTCATTCCACTTAAGGTTGTCTACATCCACTATCCATGTACATGAAAACTACTGGGAAAAATTTCAAAGCCACTTCCATTTGGGCCTGCATAATTTTGCAACTAACTTTTAAAGTTAATACTGTAATTTTAAGGCTGAAAAATGCATGTATAAAATTACATGTATGACAATGAAGACCACATTCGGCAAATTTAGCAGACTTTAGCACAAAATTCCACATGCTGAGGAGCTAAAGCTTGACAAATTAGCTCCAGATATGGCCATATTAGTGGGAGCTGGAGACAGCCATGCAGAGATGGCTTTCCTTTGACTAAGAAATGCCCTCGAGAAGACTCACTTGAGCTAATAAAGGCATTATATAAACAGTTAAAAGGCAGTTGTTGGAGGCTGGTAGAAAGCTCATGTATCAGCAGTTAGTAATTATGAAAGTTTCCTATCTCCTTTCAGAATAAATACTCTGTCCCAGTTGTGGCAGGCCTGCTAAATGGAGACTTTCTGGTCTTTAAATGTCCAGGCACCATTTTGTATAGCATGTGTATGTGCTGTCTTAACTCCGCAGTCTGTAGCTCCCTCCAAAGGCCAGCCAAGGGCCAAAGATTCCAATCAAAAACCTGATCAGAAATGGTGAAATCGTTTACTCAGAGTAGTAATTCATAAAGAGGGTTTCCACTGGCTGAAGGGGTTATCAGGAGATAAAAGATGTATGGCTGACCCACCCGGGAAGACAGTTAAACTTAGAAACACTTCTTTTTTTCTTTAAACTTCATCCTGTAGTTTGGAAATCATACATGGTCATTACCATTATGATTCACATTGAATTAAATGAAATAAAAATTAAGTGATTTCACCTAAAAATGAGACAGTGACCAAAAATGTTTCTTACATGCATTTATTAGTAGAATTTGCTATATGAATAGCTGATATTTATTATTAGTAGATACACTAATTAAAGCCATACTAGTCATTTCCATTAGCTTACCCTCAAACTTTTACAGAGCTGTCCGTCTGGTTTTAATCAAAACCAAATGGTAGTCCAAGTTCTCAGGCTGGAACAGCTAAGAGGAAGTCATTCAGAGGAGGCAGAAGAAAGCAGAAAAGATAAACAGATGATATTCACTAAATTTGTATAAAGCAAAGGATGTAGATGCTGTGGGTTACTCTGGAGATGTGATTCAGGCACCCTGTCAAACTGGAACGAAGTAGTTACAAGTGTTTTATGTCAGCAAAATACTAATGTGATCAAGATGGAGTCTGTCCTTTTGCTTTTACAGACCTGGATTTGTGTGACTCTGGAGGATTCTCAGAAGAGGTAAAGCAACACATACCGCTGCCTGCAATATGACTGTGTTTAAACTGTAGCGTTCATTTTCTCAGATCAGGCTTATTCTCTTGAGTAGGAATACAATTGTAGTGTACACGTGTAAACGATGTCTGTCTAACTGTGTATATTATTTGCGCGTCAGAGTAGCACTAGACCCTTTGTCAATGCAATGTGTTCATCGAGTTTAGACCATGTTGCTCTCTGCCTGTTTCTCACTACCTGGTGCCAAAGACCAGGTGCTGGGAGGTGTTCTCCTGTTGTTCTGGGTAGCTGTTATCTCTGCAGGGACATTAAAGATGCATAAAGGATTTCTTCAAAGGAAAAAAAAACACAGGAGGGAGGGGCTTGAGAATAGTTTTACATTATGTAACTTTAGCAGAGATCTTCCCGTTTGACAGAACTAGCTGAGCACTGCATTAAGCTTAACGTCTTCAAACGCTCGGTCCTGTTGTCTTTTTTTCCTTTCCCCCTACCTCTGCACGCTCCCTTTCCCTCTCCCTGGCGCAGGCAGGCAGGCTCGCTGTCTCTCTCTCTCCCGCTCCCTCTCTCTCAAAGGCAGGAAATACTTTTCAGGCAATCTGGGCCTGGTTGTTGAGGCCCCTTTCACAAAACATCAGTCTGAATTTAGTAGACAGAAGTCACTGGGAAAAGCTTGACAGGCTCGTGCTTGGTTAAGGCTCCCTCCAGCTGCAGAGGGTGTTTTTGTTAGAACCACACATTGAGCGAAACTACTTAGAATAGAGCAATGATCTCAGTAGCGAAATCTGAACTTTTATGCTAGCAGGAGCTAACTGGGACTGAGCTCGATTGTTTGTTTGTTTGCTCTTTCATTTTGGGGTTGTTTTTTTTGTTGTTGTTGGGTTTTTGGTGGTTGGTTGTTTGGGTTTTTTTTTCTTTTATTGACCAAAGATTTTGGGGAGGTCATGTCCAAACTCCAGATTCTCCTCATCTAGGTAAGGCTGCCTTGGAATCTTTCTGTACTTGAAACTACCAAAAAATACATTAAAAAAAAAAAGAAAAGAAAAAGAAAGGAAAGAAAAGAAAAGGAAAAATCAGAAAAGAAACAAGCAGTATCCAGCACTGGAGCTTTCTGCGTTCAGGATCTCGGCACTGAAACTGGAGGTAAAAAAACAATAATCATTATAAATATGTATTTAGTTGTAGGCTGTGCCCATTCTGTTTATCAAAATGCACCAGATCTATAGACAAATCTTGTGTGTTTTTCTTCATCTTTTAAAAATATGCTTGATAAGCTGACTGTTTATTTGCATTCATATATAAATAGAGCTGCGTGATCTTGCTTGCATAATTTTTAATGGACATTAAATAGGAAAACTAGACGTGTGACTGATTTCTTTTTTCACCTCATTTGCCAACAAGGAGGGCATTTAGGGCTATGCTTTGCCTCTCCCCCCACCTTCCCTTCCCTCCCTCCCAGCAGTAATGATAGTGAGGAGTGTTTTAGGTAGATCTATCAGCAATACTTCTTCTGGGCTTGGTCTCTAGCCTTTTCTCAGTCCTAGATGATATTTGTGGTATAACTGGCAATACTCTCTTAAATGTGTGCATTCTGCATCTGAAATTCCAAGGTTTATTTCTTGGCATTAGCTAGATTAGGTTATTTTTTGTAAACTATGATTCGATATGCAGTTTGGGGTGTGCTGGTCTAGCATTTAGAAGAGGGAAAACAAGATTCAGTAAATGTCAGCTGACTATAATTTTCAGTGAAGATGTATGAATTTACTCAGTCTTTTTCTTCACTTAGTAAATGATCATTTAAAATAACAAGAATCTGCTGTTAAGGAGTTTAGGGGGAAATTTGGGATATTGTCTTTATGTGTGAATGGAGCTGCTGCTATTTTATGTAAAGGTGTGATTTAATTATTAAATTGTTATGGGCATCAGAAGCGTTTTTCATGGCAATCTATATAGTATCCTTCATCTTTCTGAAAATCTAAAAGGACAGTTGTTGCTTAGGAGTAATATAAGAGACTCTTTTTTTACTTACGTGTATCATGAAGATTTCCTAGTTATTGGCCAGATTAGTAATTAAACAGGAATCAACGGTTTACATAGTTCAGGAAGTTTTTAACTGTGTTTTTACTGAATATTTTTGCAAAATGATTGTTGAGTAATGAAATGGCTTTTGTGGCATGAAAGGACATGAAAGGACACTTTTACTGTCATTTGAATGGAAGAAAGTTTTTCATGCTGGTCAGAAGCAGCTCTGGGTTGTGAAAAGCATGGGTCTGAAGGGGACAGGGGAGAGCTGGTAAGCAGCAAATTGTTCCTCGGTATATTCTAGGGTGAATTTTAAAATCACCATCATTCATTTCCTTATGGACAAGCCTTCTCCAGTTTGGTGCCCTGAGTTGGGAGAGCTGTGGCTGGTAGGTGGTGGGACTGAGAAGTTGAGAGGAATCTGAATGTCTGAGTCTCTGTGTCACTCCTGTGAAATTTGTGCTGGAACTTTGACATCTCAAGCGATTTAGCATTAGTGGCTTTTACTGCACTGTATTCCCATACGTGCTCCTGCAAATATGTGTGTACATACTAAGTATTAGCAAGTACTCTAGTTAAATAGAAGAGAAAATACCAAATAATAAAAGTAATTATTCCATATCAAGGGGTCATCTCCTGCAGCAGTGTCTTCCGGGTTTTAAGGGATATAACGACCTCATCTGACCTCACTTGCAGATGAGAATAATTGACAGCTGAGAAAGTTGAACTATAGGGTAGGCAACAGAATAGAACCTAGAAAATATTTTCTCATTTAATTCAAAAGTTTCTTATAGACTATTAAAAAATATAATACAGCTGCCCATTTTTTGATTTAGAGGGTTTATTTTAAAGTCCTGAAGACAAATCACTCTCCAACTCTTTCTTCTACTTAGTCTAATTTCTCTGTTATGCTAACCTGGTTTTGTTTTTTAAGATATTGTTATTCAAGAAAATGAAATTAGATAAATTTTACTGTCTAAAAAATCTCTGAGAAATCTTTTCTAGAGATATATATAGCAATAATGAACACGGAAAATGAGCAGCTAAAGTCTTTGGCCTAGCTTTGGCCATTCAGAAATGTTACTGCTCTTAATATGAAACAAGATGACTCCTTTGAACAATTAAGCACATGAATTTATATCTGCAGACTTGAGAAAAATTAAGGCAAGTAGTTTTATTCATGTAATAGAAATTACTCAAATAGTTTTCCCTCAGCGTAAATTTATGTGCCTACAAAGTTATTCTCTTTTGAATCTTGTACCTGTTGACCTCCATGTTAAATTCCCTAATCAGAGCACTTGAACAGAGTAAGTTTGTATATTTGGGCCTAATTCATGAAGATCTCTGTAACACAAAGCAAAATTAATTTTCTCCTAAAAGAAAGTTAAAGACAAAGATAACTGCTTGAGTAGGCAGTTTTTGAATAGGCAAGGTTTATAGAAGTTCTTTGAAATTGAGCTTAAAATCAATTTTTAAATTATTTTTTAGGTGGTGAAATAGTAGAAGGATGCCTGTTTTGTTTTTTTCAGAAGTCTCAGAAGTTATTTTTTTTTTATTGTCAGAAGTGTTAAGCTGCATTTTATATTAAATTTTTCCATTGTTTTTAACATTAATTTTGTCGCTGAAACTTATCTTCTTTGATATAAAGCTTCCCTGAAGAAGGCAGTAGCAGGAGGAGGGAGGGAACTTAGGAACAGCTTTCTCTTTTCTCAGGAAGGAGATATATTATAGAGTATTCTCCTTTTTTCTTTTAGTCATCTGGTTCCATTTTCTCTTGTTTGTTTGTCTGGAGAAAACAATTAGAAGATGATTTTTATGTTGGCGTTCTGTTCCTTTTACAAAGGAAAAAGACAAAATGGAGTAACAAAGGGGTAAGAGCAATTGAAACAGCATATCCAGAAGGGCTAGATGTTAATTTACTTCCTGGTAGGAAAGAGTCTCTGGAGGGCTCTGGTCTAGCCCCTCACTCAAAGTGGGCCCAACCAGAGCAGGTTGCTCAGGACCTTGTCTGCTTTGGTTTTAAATATCTCCAAAGATTGTGAACGGTGTGAATACTTAGTAAGAATGTTAAACTTGGCTGTGCACACAGGTGTATTTTTTATATATATGTATGTGTACATGTATATGTGTGTGTATATATATATAAAGGTTATACCCCTAAACAAATTTATTTAGAATTTTCACATGCAAATCCTATGTGTAGTAGGATTGTGAATATTATTGTTATGGAAATAATTACTGATACTGAATTTGAATATGGGATGCTGGCGGTGGCCTGTATTTCACCACTGATATTTGTTGATGCTTTTAGAAACTACTTATTTTAGGAACAGTCTGTTGGCAGAGAATTTCAAATTCACTGTTACCATAATTGCTTGTTTCTCTTGAATGAGGAAAAGTGCTTATGTTGAAATTAGAAATGCCTGGAGTTTTATCTCTGGCGTATTGTACATCAGCCACCAAACACAAATAGAGTGGTGTGCCTTAGGCTGTATGTATCTACATTAAAACTAATTAAACTCATACAGTGTACTCTTTACCTTTAGCCTTCACTTCACTCTAGGCTCTTCTTTTTCTTGCTCTGATCTATATTTCCTGCTAGCTTTCTTATTATACCTTGTATCAAAATTCAGTAGGTTTAAATGAAATGCCCTTAAACTTTAGGGAAGTTTGTAAACAATTTCTGTTACCTCTGAATATAGTCGTTCTCCCACCCTCTAGCTCACTCTTTATCAGCTCTAGGCTTTCCAGGGTGGGTCGTTCTTATCTGTGAGAGTTTTGCACTAGATCTTAACTATGACAAACACCTTTTAAGACTAGAATAAATAAATGGTCCAACTTGAACATCATTGTAGTTGTAGAAAGCTTGCCTCTTGATGCAAAATTAAACTTTGGATAAGGGGGAGCCAGTGGTGAGATTCAAAAACAAAATTTCATTAGACTGAGAGGTGAGGAAAATCTAGAGTAGTATGGAAGATCATTGTAAGGTGTTGCTCTAAGTGAGCTAAGAGAAAATGGAAGAGGCAAGGTGAATCAGTGAGATATTCATCTAGCCAAAGCAGTTTGATTTATATTATTCCAGCTGTATAACTGCAGTTTATTAAAGAGCATTCAACAACCTTAATTTTGTATTATTAGCATCTTTGCTAAGACCACTACAAAATATGAACTTGTTTTCTTCCATGAATTTTCTCCTGCAAGATACAGACATGTAATAGGCAACAGAGACTTACTTTGGGTTCACTGGTTCAGTCTGGAACATTTAACCCTCCACTTCTGAACAGTCCTGAGAGGCTCAACACACTGGAAGTTGTACTTTTAGATTCCTTGTGTCCTTTTTTTGTCCACAGCTAAATGACAGATAACCATTTTCATTTGCTTGAATTGTTTATCTTTGGATAATGCTGTTTTATCAGAGAGATGTGACGGTTCTCAATAATAATGCACTGAAATAAGAATTTTTTGCCAAAAGGGTGGTCTCAGAGTTGTACCTTCCACAGCAGAAGCTAAACTTGGATGATTCCATGTGCAGAGACAAACCTAAATTTTAGTTCCATTAAATAAATACCTATGGTATTTAAATAAATGTCAGTGCCTTCCTGGCAACTTCCAAACCTTGAGACACTGTCAGCTTAATTGGATATATAGCTAAAGATTTTTAACAAGCTTTTGCATGTAGCTGGTAAAGGAAATAGACCTAGATTAGTTTTCAAATCAAGTGTGTGAGCTCGAGTCATTCATTTTATTTTTTCTGTACTCATGTACTTAGAAACAGTAATTTCCAGTGCTGGGTTGTCTTTCCAGGCAGGTTACAGATGCTTAATAGGAAAGTATAATCATAAAATCAGGAGACCAGTTGATGAGTTTGGAATTGAGGTATCTCTGGAAAATACTGTGGAGAAGTTCTATCAACTATAATAGTCGTATTCACATTATGACTATTATAGAGACAGAGAGAAAGGGGACAAAGAGGTGAGGTAGAAACACACTGTACACAAGTCCTTTGAAAGATAAGCTTCCTGAATTCTGAAATAAGAATATTATAATGACAAATGGTCAATTACAAGGTTTTATTCTGATGCAGACTTTTCTTCCCCCCAGTTTCACCAACCTGGGAAATAAATTTAATTTTTACATTCCCTTATTTGAAGGTAGTGGACTTAATCAGGTCCCCCAGTGGGTTTAGAAACTATTCAGTGTCCATTAGAGGTTATTTTTCTCTGTAGTTTCAAAGAAACACCTGGTACAACAGCAATTTTGATCAATTTTTGCTTTTCACATCTTCAGTTACATTCCAGGAATACTTTCTCAGTTTGTTCCCAGTACTTTTTTACAGGTGCATCAAAATGGGATTCCAAATGATAATGTTAATGGTTCATTCCCACCAAAAAGCACAGCCATCTCAATAGTCATTCTCTCTAGACTCTTGGTGATATTTTTTCTTTATTGATGGGACAAAATAATTTTCAGCCCTTTATGTAAAATGCATAATAATATCAAAAATATTTTTTAGTCCTGTCTACACCAGGAATTAAAACATGCCTCCTACAATTCAATAAACAGACTGGTTGCCAAAAGTCATTGTCCATAGTGCCTCAGATTTCGTAGCTCATGGCCGTAATGAGCACCAGCAACATTTTCTTTAAATGGAAACACTATACTAGAACCTTAAATCTAAAAGGCATCAGGAATACAATGTGGTTATTTTATATTGTTTTTAAAAGGACCTCCTGTGGTGAGAAAATTAGCTTTTCACTAGAGTTGGCTAGAAAATGGAATTTCTTGTGTCCTAAAAAAAAATGAGGTCTGAGAAAAAACTGTCTTAATTCAGGACCAAAAATAATAGCTAGGATTTTCTGGGTTGCTATGTCCTGTGGGATGGACTTTTCTCATTTCATGTCTTCTTTTCAAGACACTTCCAGTTAAGTGAGGGGAGTAAAGGGTGTATAAGGAATCTGCCATGTGTCTTATTTATTTCTGTTCTTTGGGGATGGAAAGAAGAAATTATTTTGGGGGAGGATTGGGAGGGCAATGAAATTACCATATAGAGCAACTCCAAGTTGGAAAAGGAAAAAAAAAATCAATTAAAGAAATAAAGCCATATGCAAAGAGTTGAAAGCTTTACACTTTAGATTGTTTTCATTCCAAAGAAATAAGCAATTTTATATTATGTAGAAATCAATATGGTATAATGTTTTTCAGACTACTAAATTTTGAAGACCAGCAGACTCACAGATTGCTATATATATCATGGCTCTGATACTAAAAAAAAAAATCTATGCTAGGAACATTTTTAAGCTTAAACCCTCTTCTCTTTCTAGTGGGTAGCTCTAAATTCAATAGCTATTGTCATTCTGGAATGATGCTGTGGTGAAAGTGATGGATTACCATAACAGCTAATAAGAATTTAATGTTGATCATTAATATATGAAAAAGCCATTAATAAAATTACAGTAAATTAGTAAATTATACTATAAATACCTGAAAAAAATCTTATTTCTCTGTTCTGTTGACTATTCATCAATGCAAAATAGTAAAAAAGATGAAGTTAGGCATTTTAAATTGGTTTTAAAATTCGTTTGGATTTGATGTAAATCAAATGGGTGCAGATAATACAGATCTTTTAAGTAAGCCTGTATAACTGGATCTGTTTGGCTCCTGTCATTTCGCCTTTCTCGTCCTTGAGGAAGAGGCTCAGCTGATCTAAGGCTCAACATTGGAAATGAACCAAATACAAATGTAACCAAGCTAAAACCTGCTTTTGACTACAAGTAAAAGCCCTTCTTTGTATTATGATGAGCACTAGTAAAGCAGCTACTTTCTGAGGAATAGGGCGTAAAGTTACTCCATGCTGGTTTATGTTTTCTAACAATAAATTAAGGCAAATTGACAAAGTTTGGGCTCGTACCTTAGGAACCAATTATATTTTCACGAAACAAGCAAGACTTCGGATGTCTGAACGAACAACTTTCCAACTTAACTTTATAGTTTGAAGTATTTAATGTATTGAGATCTTACAATACTGCCAGACAGTATCACAATTTTTGTAACATGTTAAATGTCTTTTAAAGACATGAAATTAACAGCCTTACCAGTATTAAGTGTTTTTACTGACAGTAACCTATAATGACCATATCTGACATATGTCAGAATCTGTAAAGGAGAAAAGAAGTTAGCTTGCTTAAGGGATAATGAAACTGATCCCCAAAGCAAAGAGGAAATTGTTATCAAGTCACAAGAATGACTTCAGGTACTTCACTTGACAATTTTTTTTGTGTTTTTTCTTTTATCAGAAGTCATGAACTTTTTTGCACTGTATACCTTATATATACTATGCATTGTAACTTCTATTTCTTTAAATGCATAAGCCAAAAAAAAAAAAAAAAAGAAAAAAGGAAAAAAGAAAATCTTATTTCTGTTTTTATTTCTGTTTTGTATTTCTACTTTGGTCTTCTGTGCAAGTTCATGTATTATGAGGCACAATGAATAAATGTTCTCCTTCCTCATGATACTATTGATTATTATATGGCTCTAAATCCTCTCTTTCCCAGGCAGGAAATCTTAGGCTCTTTCACGGCTCCTGAGACAGAAGCTATACTATACTTTTCATTTTCTTTACTGTTTTTTGCTATACCTTTTCCTGTGCTATTTCTCTTTCTGAGATGAAATGACCATAACTGCATACAGTTTTCAGTTAATTGCATAATGAGAACTTAGAAAACATTATTATGCCACTGTATGCTCAGTCTCTCTTTTGCCTACTGTGCTACATACTTCATGATTTTCAATGAGTTTGAAATTCAGTTCGATTACCAGCCACAGTGAATCTTAGTTTGGGGTTGGTTTTTTCCTGATTGGTAGCTGATGTCATAGAGGCTTTCATTATGCATTTATAGTTAGAATTATTTTTTTTATTACTGTATGCTGTTACATTTATTAACAGGGAATTTCATATGCAATTCTGTCTCCTAGCTCTCTTAGGTCCCTCTGTATCATTAACAAACTTTGTCATTACACTGTTTTTCTCTTTCTGAATAACCTAAAAAGTGCAGGTTCTAATAGTTGCCTTTGCAAATCTATTAATAATCTCCTTCTTTATTTTAAAATAAATATACATATATTTTCTCACTTTTGGGTTTTTGTTTGTTGGTTTGGGGGCTTTTGTTAAATTTTCATTCTTCATTAGATATTCTGCATACAGAGATCAGACTTGCAAGTATGTAGTTCAGGACCAAGTGGTCTTCATTTGATTTGACATTAAAACCAGCTTTTGGCGCATCCCACTATTGGTCACAGCACCTCAAAGCTGAGTGTGCAGAGCAATTCCGTTTCTCCAGCCTTCTTATTGTGTGGAGATACCACCAGTGAGGCCTAGTAAGGACATGGGGATTTGTGGGCCAAAACCCTCTCTGCTTCTTCTTCCTTTTCATGATCAGAGAGAAAAAGATTGGGAAAAGAGTCTCTCTTTTACCCTAAAAAGGCCATACTTCCCACACTTATTCCAAGACCTGGTCACGAGCCCTTCTGGCCATGTGTATCTCCCTCCTCAAGTAAAACCCATCTCTGACTCCAAAGACATTCGCCATTAGCTTGGAAGGACATCCCTTTTGCATCTGCCCAGATTTTCCCCCTCTGCTTCCAGGCATCATAACTGTCCTCTTTTGTACCCCAAGTTACCTTGCAAGTTCAGTAATTTCTCATTTGACTATTATTCAATTCTACCAGATGATGCCTGATAACTTTATTTTCTTGCCCTGAAACCTCTTCTAATTGAGATTTCAATATAAGTCAGTTCCTCAAACTTATCTAAGCATTGTTATCTGTTGCCTTTTTTTTTTGTTTGGTCTACAGCTTGCCAGCAGTTGGTGGTGCATTGAAACAGTCTTTTTTTAAAATCCTATATTATAGGGTATGTACTGGTAGGAATGTTTGTATGTTGCCCTTAGTTCATATCTCTGTAATAAATACTGATACCAAAGCCACACTGTCCAATGCAGTGCATCCTTCTGGTGTGTATTGAAGGCACAATGCAGTAGCATTCCAATGCTACTGTTTGAGAGCATTTTGTAAGGTTTTTTTAATATTGGCCATTATTTTAAAGTATTTTGCCAGAAAATGAGGACAAAGAATAATTCCAGAAAGCACTTTTAATTATGGTTCGTGTGGTAGAATGTCACACCCTCATGTTGCATAGCCATATTTCAATTAAAAAAAAAAAATCTGTAAAATAAAATGGCTATATTTTTTCCATAGCTGCTATTTGTTCTCCTTTATTTAAAAAACTTTTGGGATTGGCACTTGTGTTATGGTATCACCAAAAACTTAGCCTATGGCTTTCAGTAATCCTAAATAATGTAATGTATCATTCAGTTCTTACCCACCTAAGACTGTATTATACATTCAGAAACTCTCCCTTTCTGTCTGGCCTTGTATGACCAGAGTATTAAGCCTCTGAAAATTTTCCATTCAGATAGTTATAGCTGAGTCAAACTGTTAGCAAAATTTGTTTTAATTATCTCATACGTGACAGCCACTTCTATTAAGAGACAAGCTATGATCCTAGATGTTGTGTATCCAGCATTGCTGCTAGTATTACTTTCTCAGAATAAACATCCATCAATAAACAAAGTGTAAGGGAAGAGAGGGGTTAGGGGTTTTATTTTTTTTCATTCACTTCACTTTTAATACTTCCTGTCTTGAAAAGCCTGCAGAATGAAGCAGAAGACAAAAAACTTAGGTGAGCAGTGTCTAGTAAGCTGTACTGTCTCTACAGTTATGTGGATTGCATTGATTTGAGTCCTTTAAAAATATTTTTTGAAACAGAACCATGTATACAATATACCTGAGTCAGTTTTAATAATTTTTTTTGTCTTAGTTTAGGCAGGACTTCCTTAGTTTCTCTTGAAAAATGAGATTATTTAGTATGCACTGTATACTTTCACAGAATCCCCAACTCTTTTGTTGAAGCCAAGGGGACTTGGGCTATGGATTTCAGTCAATCATTAGATAGTTACCACCTTTTGGTGCTACACAAAGATTGTACTTCTATTTCTGTGCACTAATTCATGACTGAAAACAAACAGTAAGAGTTGTCCTCAAAGGAAAGAACTATCACGTGAAAAGACAATATTGGGCTGTGTTTGTGTTTATCTGTACAAAAATCAGCAACAGCTATATTTCTGGACTGTGTTCACATTTATAACATAAGTGCATCATACGTATGCACATGCAAACCTTACCATTAAGCTTTATATGAAAGATTTCAACTGTTCTAAGATTTCATTCTGAAGAGACACTTGAGGTAAAAGTACTGTGTTTTTTCTGATTTTTAGAATAAAGTTCTAAATATTTTAAAAGCAGTGCTACTTCAAACACGTTTTAATATTTGATCCTACATTAATAGCTTTTATACATAAAATAAATTAGCAAAAATGCATCTGGTATTCACTAGATTAATACCCTACAAGAAATATTATATTTCTATCTTAGGACACCAGGGTTTAGCATGTTCTATGCCTATGTACTACAAAGGCTGTTGATATAGAAACTGCAGACAAGGTGAGCTTCCACTTCAGTAAGATGCAAAGGGTGGTATATGTCCAGGAAATAAGAGAAGGAAGGATTGTAAATTCTAAAACAGGAGATGTTTTGAAATAACTAGCTGAGTGAAGACCTAGAGGCTTATGTTTTATCTCAAATTATTTGTAAACAACATTCTCTCTCAGCTTGGTATGACATTACTGAAAGGGCTGAATGTAAGCCAGACCAGGAAGATGTGAGATGATTTTATAGGAAACAGACCCTGTTCACTTAGACTTCCTTAAACAAAGTTTGCTGACTGGGGTCACAGACCAATGAAGATAAAATAATGATAACAAAATAAATATTTCTGCTTGATCTCCACTGCTTATATATGCCTAGGCCTATGTAAAAATATGTAATGAAACAGTCTTTCATTTCTGTGTAAGTTCCTAAGCTAACACTTTGCCTTATTTTTTCACAGAAAATATTTGCATCCCATGTAAAGCATTAGCAAAAACAGAATCTTGCTGGCAGGATGATAGGGGCTGCCCTCTCTGCAACTCTTCTGTCACATTTAGTAAACTCTCCCATGTTCCTTGTAACTTTCTCCCTTTCAAAGCTTTTTTATTTATTGCAATATGGAGGTGATGGGTAGTGTGATGAATTGTCGGTATGGCAGATCTGATGGAAACAGTATGGGTTGTCACAGCTGCATCAGTGGCTGTCTTCGCCTTGGCCAGCCAGGGATTCCACCAAGGCGTCCTCCTGCATAGCAGTGTCGTATTTGTACCTGGTTTTGTCATAGCACTTCCATCCTAATGGCATAGGCTTCACTGCCCCACCTTGTGTGGCACTACATTTCTCTCCTTACCTCTTACTTCCACTCTGGGAAAACCAGAGTGGGGTCTGCTCTGAAGGAAGCAGATGGAGGACGAGAGCACCCTGGTTGTGTGACTCTGCTTTTCCACTCTTGTAACAGAGGTTTTTGTGTCCTGACCTGTGCCGCAGAAGGGGAGCTGGGTCTCTGACAGGTCTGGGTAGTCACAGATACAGACATTTGACTAATTTTCCTTCCTCCTCTTTCTGTTCTTAGTCTAGCTCCAATTCCTATGTCTTCCTGCTGCAGCTTGCACAACTTTTGCAGGGTGTCAGTCATAGGTATCGGGGCAGATACTTCTTGTAGGCTTCTACATTTCCTTAAGGAGGGAAGCAAGAGAATGTAAAATGTGTTTCCTGCTGGAAACCGTTTAATTTGAGCTTCACAGAAAAAAATCACAGGAAACCTTAAAGGAAAATGTTAGACAACCAAATTATAGGAGAGCCTACCAGTTCATCTTACACATCACTTCACTCTGTGCTTTATCATAGTATTGCTTAGGTTGGAAAAGACCTTTAAGATCATCCATTAATGTCCAACCATTAACCTAGCACTGCCAAGTCTACCTCTAAACCATGTCCCTAAGTGGCACATCTACACACCTTTTAAATACCTCCAGGGATGGTGACCATTAATATTGCAATATTCAAATCAGAATATTGACCCAAAAAATAGGTCAACGTTGCCAATATTCCTTAACTGACACCTAGGATCAAGAAATTTTCTCCAGAAGTCTTTAACATTTGTGTTTTGTTTCAAACCTCTATTCTTCATAAAGTTAATAGCACTAAGCAGTAGTGAACTTTAGTGCTATTGAAACGTAAAAGCAAATTATGAATTATGGGAGGAGCTGAGTGGACTGTATCATACTGACAGATGCCTTGATCAGAAGAAAAGGTCTTTTCATTCTACAAAACATTTCAACAGACTGCTAAGACTTCATTTGCCTGTCTTAAAAATCTTGAAAATCCATACATATTAAGGTTTCTAGTTGTGGGATGTTAATGGTGGAAAGGGAGAAAGGGGGATACTTTATCCCCTGGTGAAGAGTACAAATTGACTTGAGAGGGGTATTTCTCAGAGAACAGAACATGCTGCTTGTCAAGAAAAAATGTGGGCAGCAGTAGTAGAAAAGCAGTGATCCAGGCAGGAACGCTTCCTTCTGCAAAGTGGGAATGCACTGTGCTCTCTGGCAGAGAAAGAAGCCAGTTATCAACCTCATTCAGAGGTTTAGTGTTGAATCCTCCAAAGCACAGCTTATGCGCCTGTATGTGAGTGCCGAGGAAATAGTTTATCCTGAATACACGGTAGAAGAGTTGGCCCATAAGTGTCAAGCAATTATAGCAGGAAAAGATTTTTGAAGCTGAATTGTTGCAGATAATGCAGACATTGAGGAGTGGAGAGGAAGTGGAAGAAAAGTAAGCTTCCACCAAACTATGGGCTTCTTCATGTGCCATGGGAACAAGGAGATTTCAGGTATTGGTAGCTGAAGCTGCCTGGAGAGGGGGCATATGTAAAGTACATTTTTCATACTCAGTGCTAAAGTAAGCTTATATTTTAAAGAACAATGAAAGTACCCTTGTCATGTATTTATCTTGCATTTTAAGTAAAGTATGTGATATTCTCCTGGTCAATCATTTTTTTTTCCTGCAGTCCGAGGCAGCCAAAACTAGTGATAGTGCAAGTAAAACAGAAGGGTTCCTAAAGTAAAATTTATTTGTTTTTCATCCCCCGTGAAATATAACTCTCCACATCCAAAAAATGAAAAACAGTAAGGGATCTGTTCTCCCATTTCTGCACACGTGTAACTCCATTTAGCAGCAGCAAGATTAACACACACCCATTAACTCTTTGAATGCCTGTTTTCTGTACACTAAGAGCAACCTAAATCTTAGGTAGGTGGTTGCATTTGTGTCATTAGGAAATCTAATTTTTTCAGCTTTTTACACTTAATATTATTTGGGGGGAGGGGTTATTTTGTTCAGAAATTCTCCTACATGGCTGCAGCAACCATGCTTAATTTTCTGTAAGGTAGGTGGAGCTACTGTTCTAGTAGGGGAGGAGAGAGGGAAGATGCAAATGAGTTGCACCCAGATGCACCTCCAAGCAGTGTTAATGGAAAGCAGTACAAATCGTTGAGCCCCTTTTCAGTAAACCTGCCCCTTTTCTGAGGCCAAAACAAAACACAGTGTTGTTGTAAAACTAAAACAAGTGCTTCTGAAGAGCTTTAAGGTCCATCAGAAAAGGGCACAGTCGAAATTAAAAATATTATCATTATTGATTTACACTCTGTGGTAATTTTGGACCTTGCACATTTAGAAATAGTGGGAGAATATAAATATGAAATTAAGCCAGAATAAGAATGTAAATGCACTGCAAATTTATCCAATAATTTGACTTTACATTTGAATATTTAGGCTTGCTCTCATATCCGACCAGGAAAGAAAAGTTGTATTAACTTCTTACTACCAAATTTTTCCTCTGAAAGTAGATAATTTTTTTTGGCCTGGCTCTGTGTGTTATTTTCCATTTTCCTCAGCCTCCCACACGCTAATGACTTGTGCATGGAATTCTCTTACCCTGTGAATATATTTTCTTTTTAAGCACAGTCTCCACAGAGGTGGAAAATGTGAATGTGAAATTAAGCTTACCATCCTCAAAGGTTAAAGATCTAGTAGCGTGCACAACTCTATCCCGAAAGTCAGTTTTTCAGGACATAATTTACAGGTGTTCAGTTGCACAGGCATAATTCTGCATTTGTTTCAAGATGAATACTTTTATACCTTCAGGCATGTGATTTGTCAAGGCAGCTTTGTTGCCTGGTGGGCAATCAGAATTTACCTTAGTGTACTGAAATGACCCAGAACAAACTCAGTACTTAATCTTCTTTATTGCTGAAATCAATAAACAAATCCATGTTAAGTGCTGACAGTTCTTATGTAGGGAGTGTATGAAATCAATAAGCAGATCCATGCTAAGCACTGACACTTCTCACGTAGAGAGCGAAAAGTAGAAGTGTCTGCTCCTTGAACTTTGAATACTCTACAGGCAGGAAGTTTTGTTTCTTTATTTGACAACAAAATTTTTAATTTTCTTTTATAATACATTAATCAATATGAGGTATTTTCTTTGTGCTAATTTGCACAAGCAATGTTACAAGATTAATATGTCTCAAATGTCATCATCCAGAAGGCCTGATACAGCAGCCAGTGAAAAATACCCACCTAGATAATCAAACAGGGACAGTGGGCAGATTTCCCCTGCAGCTTCATGTACTACTTGTAATTACAACTTGTCCTGAAGAGAGTGAAACAATAACAATAAAAATGAGAGCCACTGAATGGCCAAAGGTACTCATAAGACAAGTAGTTTATAACATTGGTAAATTCAGAATAACCCTCCAGTTCTGCTCTACCTCTTTGGGAAACAGCCAGAATTCTTTAGTCCATGAGCATCACTGAATGGGTAAGAAATACAATATGACTTTCTTTGGAAATCAACTACAAGGTATAATGTCATTTACACCGATGTAAATTAATATCTTATAACAGACAGCAAAGAGAGGCTTGTTGTCAAATTTTGGCTCTGGAGCTACTTGCCTGTCCATTTGTCTGTTTATACTTTTTTTGTTTACTTGATATTGGAGAGTAATCAGAAAAAAAGTTATACTGAATTATGAGTGCTGCCAATTTTTTATGAAAAGTATTAAAACTTTAAACAAAACAGTCTTCTAAATTCCTGTCCTTCTGGTCCCGCAGTCTTATCTTGCTTTTACACTTTTGTTTAAACCGCTCCTTCCCTTTTTTTTTTTCTCCTTTTTTTTTCCCCCTTTGGAGTTAATTCAATGACCCAGTCTTTTTTTATTTCTTGCAGATGTTAAAATGATGAAACCATCTGTCCCTCTGGAGCAGTGCACAGCAGCCATGATATCTCCTCTGGTCCTCCATGGAAGGTACATTGCAGCCTGCTACTGAACTGTTATGACATGTCTCTAGCAATCAGAAAGAAAAGCTGGGAAGAGCATGTGACCCAGTGGATGGGATTGGCTTTGGAGTCTGTGGAGTATAACACAGCATGTCGTCACGGACTTGTAGCTGATAACTTGCAGACAAGTATGGAAAAAGATGAGGGTTTGAGTGTGGACCGGAAAGAAAAATGTGCTTCATTTCCAGAGTGCTGTTATAGTGGAGAGCTGATTGACTTCCCTGCAAAGCAGTTGGGAAATGTTTCAAAGGAGGTGGATGAAAACGATAACCATGAGGATGAGGAGCATTTTCTGGAGGCCAGCACAGAAACTCTAGTCCATGTGTCTGATGACGATGATGATTATTCAGCACTCAACCTGGATAGCATTAATTACCATGTCACTGCTGTGGGAAGGGAACCAGAAGATGAAGAAAAGAGTTTAAATGGAGCAGGCTCCTTAACACAGATGGTACCTATAACAGAGGATAACAAGGCAGCTGAAGCATCTGGAATAATTGGAGATACAAGTAAGGAACCTGGTTGTGACACAGTTCCTAAGGAGGAGATGGAAGATGTTTGTGGTAGTATTGGCCAAAGCCTGGAGCTTTGTAATTATGAAGGTTTAAATGAAGTAGTAGGTGTAGAGAAAGAAAATCGATCTAATTCTCCAAATGCGAAAGAAATTATTATGCCTGGGAAGCAGCTGCTTCATACTGCTGTAATTGCACAACAGCGCCGGAAATCTGATGCTTTTAAAGACGGGCTTGGAAAGTCTGAGTGTAATGTGGTAGAGAGTGGGATTTCTTCTGAATCATGCACCAGCAGTGATAGACAACTATGCTCAGCAGTGGAATCCAGCAACTGCCTTGTGCAATCTTCTCCTTGCTCTCACATCCCGGCAGTGGAAAATGGTCTGGAAGAGAGTGGTTTCACAGAACCTCAAGTGGCCCCTGAAAACAAATGCCTTTCAAATGTCAGTTCAGCAGAAGACATTCAGTGTTTACATATAAGGAATCATTCGACCACACAAGAACATTCAGACAGTCAAGTGAAACTGCGCAAAAGAAAGGTAGGATGCTCATAAAATGCAGAGATTTTTTCTAATGTTTTCCCGCAATTTCTTATGAAGGTGATTCGATGACTAATTGATTGGAGATAAAATGTGTTTTTCACCCTTTCATTAATTTGTCAGATTTTTCTTCAAATAATTTCAAGAAAAAATGTGTCTATACAACAACAGAGTTGCAGGAGCTCTTTTTAAGGTCTGAAAATGGCTGAGCTGTGAATTTAGAAGATAGCTTATATTCGCTTTATATATTTATATATTTTATATATGTTGTTCAAGGTTAAATGAATAAGTACCTTCTATGAGTTTGGGTTTTTTGTTTATTTGTTTTTCTGTTGCTACCAGGTATCATTAACCTGTTTCCTTTTAGGAAACAAATTGTGTCCAGTGGTTTGGAAGCCTTATTGAAAAAAAGAGAACAGGGAAAAAGTGCAGCAAAACTTTAAAAAGGAAAAAAGAAGTGGAAACATTGCAGTAGTACTTTGATTTTCAGCTCAGCCCCATGAGCTTATGTTCTTGCAAAAAGAAGTATTGCTGAGTTTGAAACAATGTTTTGTAATTTTGAAGCAACCAGAGAGTTTCACTGTCTACACAGGATAAGGAAGACTATCATTACAAAACTTTAATGGACACTTTCCCTGGCAATAAAACTCCCATTGGCTTTAATGGAAGGAGATGTGCTGAATGTGGCACTACAGAATTCATCCTAAAGCATGCTTTCCCAGCTATGCTGCTTATTCTTGCTAATAACCAATTTGTAATTGTTTACTTTTCTCTGCCTTTTTCCATTTTACATCATCCAGCTTCTTTTGTCATGTTTTTTATAAATGTTTCCTGTTAATTTTGAGGGTGATGTCTGTGTGCTGTAGTGTCTCAGTGGCCGTTTCACTAAAGCTCAAATTCATATATCTAAAGTACTAGTGCCCACACAGCATCCTGGGCTGCTGGCTATTGCTTCCTTGTGCAGACCCTTTGGTAATACTAACACTCCATTGATATGGTTAGAAGCTGTAAAAAAGTTTTGCAAAAGGTTTCAGAAGACCTCAAATCCAGCCTTCCTTTGGTAGTTTTTGCAATACAGTTAATGTGGTAACAGTTTAATTGATCTTGCAGCACATATGGCTCTGAGTTACAATTAAGAAACAAAAACCTGACTAGTAGTACCAAAAATGCTAAATTTACCCCTCTGCAGAAAACCGTTCAAGTTTTAAAAAATCAAATTAATCAAATTAACATCATATTTGAGAACTAATTGACTATTATACCTGCATTCTCAGCTGCCCTGCTTTAGCACCTTATTTTTTTTTTCTAAGCATAGTTGCTGATATTGATGTATACATTTCACACAGTTAGCAAGATGTACCATGCTATATTTTCTAATAGCTTCAGTCCTGCTAGTTTTCATGTATCCTTGTATCTTGTTTTGAGGTCATGTACTCATTCCAGTGCAACTAATGGTGAGAAAAACTAAGAAAGGACGTGAGCATAGAAAGGAGCAAAACAAAGAGTTGCTTCAAGGAAGGTTGGGAGTTATGTGGCTGTAGCAACTATGAAGCTGTGTGCACTGTAAAAGGGGATGGAGTCTCTAAATCTGAAGGAGTGACCTCGTACCACTTTGGTTAAAGTCTTTACCAACAACTGTAAAACATTTGGCAAAATGGAAAAGATATGATCTTCTGTTGCTTGTGCTATTATTCATCTGTAAGTTTTCAGGACATTTCTACAAACAATGTTCCTGTGTGCAGTATTTTATCACTTAATATCATGCGCTATTTTACAAAAGCCTGTCTGTGCCTGTAATAACCTATAATGAAAAATGTACGTATGTTTACAAACTTTCCTTGAAAGCCACTTTTGTAATTTTAACAAAACATTAGAAAAACAACAGTCTTGAAACTGAATCCATCCATAAAAGCCAAGTATTTGCTTTGCAGTGACAGGAAGACTTAAGGGATTGGGAATGGTGTATAAAACCTTTTCTCTCAAGGTCAGCAGTTCAAACAGTGCAGTTAAGGCCTAAAACACACCACTGTCTGATTAATGCTCAGTGTCAATTATAGCTACACATAAACATGTGCCCATAAAGGTCAGAATATGAGAAAAGGTACATGGAGATGAATTACTAAAGGTATTTGGGCACCCAGACCTCGAGGTGGCACGCTGGGGGAATCATAAAAAGGTGCTGAACTTCCATGACAACTAAGTTCTCAGGACCTTTGAGCAGATATCATTCTGCTCTTGCTGCTACTAAATTCTTCTGAAAACATGTTCCTCATTAACATATTTTAAACTGCTTTTAATTGTGGCATAGAGCATGACCTCACCTCTTATCTTTAGATCAGCTGTCTTCAAATTGAAGCTGAGGTGAGGCAGTGTGGATCTGTTGTGCTGGCTCTCCAGATGAATTCGGGTTCGAGGGCTTAAGGGCTTAAGTTTAGCATCTTTGACCAGCACTAGCTCTGTTTCAGTAAATTACTTCAGTCATGATGGATGTACTGACACGGAAGTTGCTTTTTGCAAATAGGTCCAGCTGTTACAGCATTCTTTGCTCCCTCAAGTCGCCAGGGTTCAGATGGGTTGATACATAGCACCCTCTTTTCCTTTGCTTTCCCAGAAAGGCTTCCTAAGGGTTAGAAACAGGAAGCGCCTGAATTTAATTGTGAGAAGTTAATGAACTGAAGTCTAATTGAAGGATCCCACAGTACTGTTGTGTTGACTGATAATCAATTCAGTTGATCCACAACATGAAGTTGATGGTTATTAATAGTTCAGAGTAGCAGAAGCATAAACGGATTAATTATATGTGGCTACACCAACTAGACCATCCTGACTGCTTTCCTGGGTTAAATAAATTTTAGATTTTAAAATAGTCACTTCACTTGAGAATTGTACATTCTGAATTTCCAAAGATTGGAATGAGCTTTGGAAGGAATGAGCAAGCTGCAATGCTTGGGGTATTCCAACAGCTTGTGCGTATGTTCACATATATGATGCAATAGAGCTTTTAGGGAACAATATACAAAACCAGATAAGTATCAATTAAGAGAATACCAACAAAAGGAGAATATTTAATCATTATACACTGATTTTAAAATGGGAAAAAATAGCCATTACTTTGTAAAGGATCCTGCAAATTTTTGCATGTGCTCTGTTTTATGCTTTCTCCAAGCTGCTCATCTCATCAAACTTAAGGATAGCCAGAAAAAAACCTGCTGGGAGATATTAAGTAGGTGTACAAATGCACCAGAACTCCAACACATTAATTGCCATTCTTTTCAATCACAAAAAAACCTACTTCATTCAACATCAGCATAAAAAGGTGGTTTGAGGCATATAGTTTCACAATTCTCACCACTTCCTGAAGACAATCACAGCTATTGAGTTGCAACTTATATTAATCTGAGTTTTGTAAACGCAATTTTCAAAATAAGGCTAGGATAGCTCTTTTACATGCTGAATCAGTAAAGGAGTAGAAAGTCATAACTGTGAAGTCTGACTCCATGAAGTTTAAAATAAAAATGGAACAGCAATGCACTCCACTTACAAAAGAAATTTTAACTGTCCCCCTCTATTTCATTGTTCTCGCCCCCCCCCCCCCATCTTAGATTTTATGCCTAGAGGTTGTTCCATATATACAGTGAGAAAACAGGTACAGAACCAGCTGTGACTGTTCATTTCTCTCTCCTGTAGGATAATGTTATATCCTCTATTATTTTTAATAGAATGCAAAGTGACTCATGAGTCCGGGGAAGAAAACAACAAAACACTGTATATAACAGCAAGTAGCATTGGTCTCAGTTCATAGGGGATTGTAATATCCCTGCATTTAATGGAAGGAGGAGAAGGAGTAATAAAAATCATTCTGCATGCAAAAAGACAGAATTACTATTAATCTGCTTTTTAATAAGGCTCAGGAAGTTGTAGTAAATATTTAAAAACAAAATTCAGTCCACAAACTAGCTTAGCAAGATAGTACCAGAAGAAAGGGGAGGGGGTGAAATCTGTGAAAAGATAAACAGATTTTTCCCTGAATATACAAAAACATATAAATGCATTCTGATTTGATCCAGAGTAATTGCAGGAAATATTCCTCACGTGTATTTGGGCTGCTTTGATGTAATGGAGTTTAATAGTTGAATGCCAGAAGAAAAAGAATTTAATGAACAGAAACAAATGAAAAATTACATGTAAAAATTGTTAGTTACCTGTCCAATTGTTTTCTCAATCTGGATAATGTATATACATTGTCTTTATCCTTGCAGTTAAGCACAGGTTACAGAAAATCTGTCATTCATTACAATAATGAAGTAATTTTCTATCTCCTATGTTTTATAATCCAGACTGTAATGATATAAGCAAATAAAAAATTTCTCATGCATCTCAAAGCAATGTTCCTTTGCAATGTTTAATATTGTCATTATTTTCATTAACCTGTGGAAGAAACAGGTTCTAGAACTGCTCAATCACTGGAGAGAGGCTATTGTCACTAATTTTTTTAGAAGTCTGTGGAAAGAGTTTGGAGTAAATATTTCAAAAATAAGCCCTCTTGAACTTGGAAAACAAGTTCAAAACAGTTCGGACAAACTCTGGATCAACATTTGAAGTTCTGGTTGGTTATCTAAATTAAGTATTAATTCTGAAAATGTTGGGGTTCTCTTCTGATGTAAAACTTCTAGTTTCCTACAGAGAATTTTTATTAGAATTATTAATAAATTCTGTAAGGTTAGATATAATAAAGTACTACACACAGTGTGATGAAATAAGAAATTGATACATAATGACTGGTTTCAGCAAATGGAATTGATGTATTGTGATCTGAAGTTTGTTAGGTCAGCTGTATCCCAAGAAAAGGTAGTTTAGAATACTGTTTCAAGAAGGGCTAATCAAGGTATCAGACTAATGGGAATCTATGTGGTGAATTTGTATCAGTTTCTTTTCACAGGTAATCTCAGACTGCATTTCAGTCTCATTAAAACATTTTGCTTATGTGTTCCTGAAAAATGAATGAAGTAAACAAATGCTTTAGTGCACTAATTCCTCATCTCTCTTTTATGAGGCTTTGCTTTTAATATTTACTACTTGCAGTTCTTCATGGTGGCCTGCTTAGAAGCTTTCCAGTTTCAAAAATTTGATGTTATTTCAAAGTCATTCCTACAAGACTAAGTATAATAGTCAGGGCTATTTCCTATTGCTCACTATTATTGCTACTATTTTAATCCAGATTTCTAGATTCTAGATTAAATGCTGTGTGGTTTGCAAAGGATACTTAAAGACACAGCTGATGTCAGCATGACAGCAGCAGCCAGTGTCAATGAGATGCAAATTAATTTAAGAAAAAGACTGTCAGAAGGATGGCAGTAAATGTAGAAAGAAACCTGGGTAGAAGGTTACCTGTGGTGACACAGGTCTTTGTAGCAGCACTTTTCCCCTACACAAAAGCTGTGAGTTTTTAAAGCATGGTTTTGCATTTTCTGTACTGTTGCAATAAAGTTTGTTTCATCATTTCATCAATTATAATTACACAAATGTGAGAAAACAAAAAAAATTCTTAGCTGAATTCAAGTCTTTCCATCCAGATTTGCTACTTGAGTATTATGTTTTCCCATGAGATGTGAAGGCTGACTCTCTTCCATTACAGTGTTACAAATTCTGTTTTACAAGGCTAAAATTATGCTCTTTATGGCAAGCTAGAAAGTTAGATTCTTCCAGGAGCTTCTGCTTGTATTACCCTGTAAATTGCTCCGCAGGAAACCTATGGAGCCTTGTCAGCTGGCATAGTCCTCCCAGTAAGGTACCTGGGAGAGATAAAACGGAAGCTTCCCAAAAAATCACAAGAGCTACCTAGTTTACTGAAATGGCTTCTTTACAGTCTTTTCCCTGCCATCTCTACTATTCACGTTGTATAATCCTTTTCAACTTAGCAGTCATCAGCATTAGATTATTTTAAAAGTAATATGAGCTTGTTATGAACAGTAACATCCACCCTTTTAGATCTTTTTTCTTATTTTACTTGTTAAAATAACAGAGACTGAGTTTCCAGACCTGTCACAAATTGTCTTTCTGAAGTCTTAAACTCCTTTTACCTCAATTCTTTGTTGAATGGGGATAATTTAATGATTAATTCTTTTTATATACCAATTTTTAATTTAGCTTTTAAAACTCTTAAATTGTGGTGGTGGTGGTGTTTGTTGGTATTTTTTAATAGAAGCTGGTTTAGTATGGGATCCAGTCTGAACTATTACTACATAAGTAGTAACATGTCGGCATATGAAGGCTTGTCAGTGATGCACACTTGTTACTGTCACATTGCAACAATAACTCAGATCAGCATAGGAAAGACAAGCACAGAAGATAAAAGTATGGATAAAAACAGCACGAGTGTACAGGAAAACTTAATTAAAAATGGAAATGTGCCTTTTGCTGTATCCTGATTTTGTTATAAGGAATTGAATTTACTTTTTTTCTGAGATTCAGTCTGCAAATGTGTGTCAGCCAGAGGAAGATGACAGCTCTAAAAGTTGATGATTTTCAAAATAATTTATCTTTAATTGCACCTTTGCAAAGTATGATGTATAAACACCTTCATTTCCCAGTTTATGTTTTCCCATCGAGTATTTTTTAAAGAGAATAGTCTTGTGAATATTCTAGCAGAGCAATCAAAAAAACAGGGAAAAAATTCTACATTCTCAGATTTTATAATTCTGAAAATGTAGACAACAATGAATGTTGTTTGTATGGTTGTAGGAGACCAAGGCCTCACTGTTTCTCTATAGTCATGGGAGACCAAGGCTTCATTGCTTAAATCTAGATATTAAAAAAAGCATTAATGGATGTTAGTGGAACTCCTGTGTTCTTAAAGTATGTTTAAATGCCTTGCTTAACTTGGGTGTTATCAAAATTTGTAACCTTAGGGACTACAGAAGCTAGCTACTATAGATGCACTATTACAGCAAAATTACTTTCAGTTCATATGGTTCTCTATACTATATTTCATGTACAGCGCAGGCCTGCACTTATGCTAGAATAGTTTAATTTTCATATACAGAGATGAATAATATAATCTTGGCATCTAGGGAATGTTTTTCCTTAGTTTTGTGAAGGACAATGGAAAATGCAAATATTGGAAATTTGATAATCTCTTTTTAAAGGTTATCATTCATGTAGCAGAAAACTATTTTATCATGTGTGGAATTTGGATTTGCTTTGGCTCCATTTCTGCATCTCTTGCCATTTTCAGATTTTCTAAAGGTATTTCAAAGTTTTTCAAACTTTCTAAAGATTTTAGGAGAGAGTATAGATCTGTTTCTCCAAATTCATAATGTGAATATTAATATCACCAAAAAATGATGAGAGATCCTAAACCACAACAGCTTTTTGAATAGTTAGTTGCTACATCTGAGACCTATAGTCTGTAGTATTAGTACAGTGGGTAACTATTACAGAGATCCACAGTTACTTCACCAGAAAGAATTTGCTGCATTTGCACATTGCTATTAAATGGTCATAATTTTGAAGGCATTGGGAAGAATCTGGCAAGAGCTGCAAGTAAAGCAAAACAAATAGTATGATTTCTTTAAAAAGCTGAAACCTTCTTGGCTGTCATGAATACTTGTTTCTCTTTCCTGCATTGAAAGCTTGCTCCCTAAATTTGCCATTTAGTAATGAAGATGTAGTTCAAAATACAAATGGGCAGTTGGGTCCAAGTTTTTGAAATTATGGATATTATCTATGGTAAGTAGTAGAAAGTGGTGGTCAGAAAGCACTCCTATTATTGTGGTTACATGACCATGAATTTTCTCTGTTGCTCTCACAAAAATATGCATCATAAATATTATCTCCATCTGGGAAGCTGAAGAATGCTTTCCCACAGACTTCCTTTGTGTTTGGACTGAAGTATGATGTATTTCAAACAATCTGAAAAGTATTTAAAACAAGCTTAGAACAGGATGGGATGATTGCCAGGCCATTACAGTATAACTTTTATGCAAATTTTCCTTTGACACATTTTTGTGACAGTGTTCAGCAATAAATTTTAAAGGCGGCCGGTGTTGTCTAGACTGCAAAGCAAGAGACTGTTGCACATCAAGTTATGCATTAGTTGGAACTGAGCTACCTAAAATGGTCATGAAAGTATTTGTATTTATACGCAGTTCATAGTTATGCGCTATCATTTCACCATAGCAATATTACATGTGTCCAGGAACCAATGTAGAGAGCTTTAGTTTCATGCAGTTTATACTCAAAAATTTATAATTTTGTCTAGATTTGCAATAATTGGCTGGAAGAAAACTTAAAACATTTTTTGTTTATTTTTAAAATTAATATTTTAAAAGTTCTGACTAGTAAAGGCCAATTATTTGCTATTTGTAGTCCATAAATTCTCAGTTGTAGGTCATATTAAGTGGACCAATGACCACTTCCTAAAATGAGACCAGATTTGTGATTAACACTACATTTTTGGGGGAAGCTGTCTTGGAAAAAATGAAGGGGCACAGTATGCAAAAGCCAAATTTAACAGTTTAGCAAATGGGAAGTGGAATTAAAACACTGGGAAAACTTTCTGGATCATACGGCATCACTATCCACTGGTTAAAGAAAAATTTTTGAAAAGGATTTTCCTTCCTAGGACTGCTCCTTTGGCACTTTCATGAACATAAAGTTCACTCTGAGTTAACAATCAAGTGGAAACAGAGAGATCTGAGAGGCACACAGAGATACAGCTTCCATCAAAAAACTAAATACAGAAGTAACCTTGTCAGTCAGTATTAGAGCATCCCTGCCTATATTAAAGAGCCTTTGAAGCCATAGCTATGGCAGAGCAGCTTTTTCAGCACAACCCTCTACTGCAGACATCACCTGTGCTAAAAGCAAAAGCTTTCCATTAGTAGGGCTCTGTCTGAGGAGGAGACACCGAAGAGCAGCCCACCCTGGCCAGCTGTGCAGCTGAGGTTTTATAGCAGTGATGTCTTTGCCACTGCTGTCAAGGAGTATTTGGCCATAGCAGTGTGGTGATGGGTTAAGTCCACAGGTATCTGACCAATTCCCATGCAGTAGTTCAAAGCAAACAAGCAAAGAGACCCCCCCATGGGCTGAACTACAGCAGGGTGGGAGCCATCTGCAAAGTGTTTTGCACACAGATATTTTTGTTTGTGGTGCTTTGGTTTGGCCTTTTCTCTTGCTTCCTGTTGTAGTAGTCCATGTGATTGAAACACCTAAAAATGTGTTGCTCTTGCCGATGTTCTTTTACTGTTCTCTCTTAACAGCAACATAGGAGGTTTGTAAAGACAAGGGAGTCTATGCCACAGACAGGGTGTATTGAATATGGCTTTACAAAATGAAACAATACTTTTTCTGCTGCCAAAAACTATTCCAAGCTCCAGAGGATATGGCCTAAAATGGTTACTAATTCAAATTTAGAAGGATATTTTTCCTGGTATGAAAAAAATCCAGGCAGCTATTCAGCCTCTCTCTATATGTATGTGTGTCTGTGCTCACTGAGGCATATGTGTAGCAAACATAAACCAGATCCTTGCTCTTCTTCATAACTCTGTCAGAGCTGACATCTAATGCTTTTACAACACTGGAACATAAGGAACTTGGCTTATGGACACAGCATTAATGAAAAATTGTCTCACTGTAACATGAGGATGTCTTTCAATAATGTGTCATATTACAGCAATAACTTCCGTATCTAACATTTCACATGCTTTTTACAGTCTCACCTTACATAAGAGTTAGAATAGCAAATGCAATATGCAAAATATTGATCTTAAATGAAAGTTTATTTATCTTTTCCTGTAAGATGCCTCCTTCCCAAACATTTTTGCACACAGTAGATTCAATTAAACAAAGGTTTCTATTTGGATATCCTGAGTGTCTTACTCATTTGCATAGTTTTGCTTTACATAAAACGTACCATCTAATATACCCCTTCAAAAAACAAATCTTTAAGGAGCTGATCTTGTTCTTATATAGCATGTTTTAATCTCTTGGGTGGTATCCTCAACCTTCTTAAAAAAGATGATTTGCATGCTCTAATAATCGTTGATATGTGATTCATGGCTGTTTGATATGAAGGCATGAAATACATGAAAAAAATCAGCAGTGCTAAAGCTTGTGGCTTGTGCTGCATGTAATTTTAGCTTCAAAATATTTTAAAAGCTGACAACTTTACTGCACTGAAAATGAAAAAGCATGGCAAGAAAAGCAAGCAAAAATTTGGGAATGTAAACTAAACTACTTTCCTACATCCAGGCTTTCTGAAACACTACACTTTCCTTCTGATAAATGTCAAGCTGTATTTATCTCATACAAGTTTCGCAGCAACTGTAGGTGTACGCTACACCTCACTACACCTGCTGAATTTATTCCAGCATGGTAAACTCACCTGTTTACAAATATTCTCTACTGCTTGATAGATGATGACATGATGATGTAGCAGATGAGCACCACCCTGCTTAGCCTTTACACTTACACAGGAAGTAAAATAGAGTGAATAAGAGAAGAAATAGGACAAAAAAAGACAGGGGTATTGAGAGACTGTCTTATAGGTGGGATAAGAATGGAAAATAAGTAGGTGAAAATGAATTGATTTTCCATATAAAGTCATCATTCAACTCTTAATTGTACAAAGCTTTCTCAGCTCATGAAAACAACTCCCAGATGATCGTTTTGTCTGTTTCCAGGCTTTCCTCAATACTGCTAGTAACAGAGACAAAGATAATTTGGGGAGAAGTTCTTCCCTATCTGTCCCTTGGTTAATATTTTTGTGGGTAAGTATTCTGCAAGACTTGTAATTTAGCACATTTCACAAATATTTTATTAAGCTTTTAGAAAGGTCCCATTGTAGTTCTTACTGTAGGGGTTTTTTTACAGTATATGTTTTAAATCAAACTATTGTGGTTTTGCAGACTGAAGCCTGTGAATAGTTATGACTGTGGGGAAATCAGCTTTAATCAAATTCAGAAGAAATACATATATTCCTGAATTTTGCTCTCTTGGGAATAGTAACAGAAGCCTTACCTTAGAATGTCAATTAGGTTTTTTTCTAGGTCATCCACACTCTGTCAGATAAAAAAAAAATAAAAATCCTTCTCCATCCTACCCATACTCTTCTAATTTCATGTGCGAAGTTCAGTGTGGCAGTACTACATTTTTTTAGCCTGTTGGAGGTTATGCATATACAAGGAAAAGATCACTCAGTGACATGAGAATACTATGTATTTTTCTCCTTGCAAGCATCAGCATTTCACAGAGTTTGATTTCAGCCTCAAGACAGCAGCCAAGCAGAGCTGTGCAGTCGCCTGAGCAGGTTAGGATGGGAATATGAAGTTGTTGGAAAAGACGGTGAGCAACTTCCACAACTCTGACTCCACTTTGGTATGAGGGGGAGAGCTATGGCAAACACCCTGAAGAGCTAGTTTTGTAGTAGTGAAAATAGTTACTAGTCTCCTTGCCCAGCCGTCATTTGTGCAGTTGTGTGAAATCTCTACTTAAATCCATCTATAAGACTCTCAAAAGCCTAACTCTTCATGTATTTTTCACAGCTTCCTTAGCAGTATAGTCTGCAGTGGCTTGGTCACTGATTCTGGGCTCCGTCTCTCAGTCCTTTCCATTACGCTTAGTTCATGGAGGACAAGCTCTCTTGTGTCAACAACGTTGCCTCATGATGCATAATAATGACAGTTTAAATGTCAGCACTGTTAGTCACTGATGATTGTTTTAGAGTTTAAATAGAAAATTCTTAGTTTCTAGCCACTGTGTTCAGAAGGAACATTAACCAGCAGCACAGTATAATTGTGGAGCTTTGATCTTTGCTTTGAAACATCTTTTAAAGTGTAAAGAAAACTCTTCTATGCTGAGAATGACATTAAAGGCTATTTCTGGAGTTAGACCAGGATTCTGAAGGTGAAAGGACACTTATCCAGCTCTCTCAACAAGTCCCTGGGAAAGTTAAAAATAAGTCTTGCTGAAAAAAATATTTGGCACTTGTTATTTGAGAAAATTTCTTTATTCCAGGAACTGCCTCATGTAGCAGAAATTTATTTACCATCTGTGTAGTCTTGAAAAATTTTCCATCTTACCAGATACACAACTGAAATAGCAACAGATTTTCCATCCCTATGCTTTCCACCGACCTCTGTTTTAAGAGTTCTGTTGTAAAAACTTATGAATTTTTTGTGTTCTTCAAAGAGGGGGGAGCACAATTGAAGCCCATCTGTCAAACTTCAAAGTTCTGGCTGTGACCTTACTGCTGCTAAAGCATGTCACTTTGGGGAGGGAAGGGAAGACTTCACAGACCTAGCAGCTGAAAATATATGCTTGTTGTAATTATTGTTATGGTACTGACTTTAATCAAAAAATAGTCACTTGAGAAATTAATTTGGGTTTTTTTGAGTACAGATGCTCTTCCTTAATTTCACAGCTCTGCAACACCAAGGGGGAGAAAAAGATTAACCAAAAAAAAAAAAAAGCACTGAATCTTGAAGTACCTCTTCCTTTAAAATACGAAGCAACCTGTCTGTAACTCTGAATATCACTTTTGGGTATTCATATCAATACACAGGCCAGAAACCAATACAAGCAATTCCTGGGAGACAGAAAAAGAGGAGTTCAGGAACAGATGTCAGGGTATACAGGCTTCTGTGGATACATTTTACTTTTGTTTTTATGCACACTATGGATCCTCAAGTACCATGGGGCCTGATTCTTATTTGATGTTTTGATGTCTTTTGATCCCATCTTTCAAAATACTATTTGCGTGAGTAATAAGCTTGCTGTAAAAGGCAGGTATCAAAAGCTTCCTCTTTGAAATCCAGCAGTCTGATTTGCTGAAAGAATAAAAAAACCTTGTCTGCCATTATTATTATAATTGCATTTTTTCTGCCCCATCTATTTTTACCTGTCTCAGTATTCACTATGTTTGACTGAAGGGGCTTATCCGGTATAGGCCTATCACAGGTGCTTTTGCTTTTGTAATTCTGTGTCCTTAAACTGGTAAAATTGTAGGAGTTGTGACATTGTTTTAACTGCAAGTATTACTGAACCCTTTAACCTGTATTTTGATCTGTATTTTAGACTGTGTTCTGTCTATTTTTGGACTTTTATGTAACTTTTCTATTTGACTGCATATGGTAAGGTAAGCTATTTTACATCTGAGCAAAATAACGTTAATTGTGAAAATGAACAGAGTAAATTATAAACCATTCTATTTTCTTTCTCGTTGCTGTTAAATCATTTAGAATCCCCAAATGAGGAAATCAGAATTTATATTCTCAATATGCAGCTGCATGTTATTCAGCAACAAACATTTTTAAAAGTGAGTTGCAGTTCCCAGAGAAGCAGAAGATTTTTAGTTAGGTTTGTGCTAGTGGGTTAAAGCACATATGCACTGTAGTGTTTTAGTTTGGGCCAGGAGCATGCTTTTGAAGTGAGCTGATTGATGTGATATAAAGCATAAGTGACATTGTGAATGGTGTGAGATAGTGAGATATTCACTGTGGATTGGCTGATTTTGATAGCTGCATGGCTGATTTGATATATTCTAATGCACAGGGAAAATTTTTCATATATTAGGAAGATAAAAAGGATCAGAAAGGGTAGCATATTCATATCTGCCCAGTGCAAGAGGTGTTACCTGAAACACTGGTTATCAGAGGCATTCACAGCATTGTACTCTCTCATCACTTGCAACATGTAGACATCCAACTCTGTCCTCTATCCCAACCAAACTGGCTGAAAGATACATAATTGTTATTGCTGGGCAATACTAACTACCCACAAATCTTCTGAAGACAGATTTTTAAAAGAGATCAGTACATTACATTTTCCTTTTAGATGAATTTGATAAATATTCCCTCGTGGAAGGATATGGGTTTCTGACTTGAGGTTAAAATTCAGCCCCTAAACAAGCTGGGCAGTCTCTTGAGATCTTGACAGGTTTTGTTTCAGCTGTCTGAAATATATCAGATCCAATGTAAAATTAGTGAAGAATACTTTTGCCCCTGTACTTGTGCTTTCTAGTTCTCTCACTAATTCCCAGTAGTCTTGTGGTAATGTGTTCATTCTTTTGGCCAGCCATTCAGCTGTCCATGAATACATTTTCCTGACATGCATTTCCCAGTGTTTTGCAAGGCAGTGTCCTATTCCACTTCAACATAAAACTTTTTTGAAAACAAATCTATATACCACTGAGGATCTAGACAGGGAACATCATGCAAGTATAATCAAACTCAGTCTGAGTAAGTGATGAGCAAGGAAACAACAACTATTATGCAGCATAAGAAATAAAAGTGTTTTTAATGTGTGTTAGAAATAGAGGCTGTATCTTAGCACAGTAGGGATATTTTGTCTCTGACACAATTAACTTTCTTTTGTTATTCTTAATGACTGTCTGTAGTAGAAGGAAACTCTTTGGTTCCTTTATGTAGGCTCTTGATATTAGGACCTACAGTAAAGCTAATTGTATCCCTCACCATTGCCATTTGTATTAATTTCAGTCTTTGGTAAGGGCATAATTGTGAGCCTCAAAGGTAAGATTTGTCTGTACAAGGGGAATAGAAAGTGCATGAGCAGATTAAAACAGAAATAGCTGATTAGCTCCCTCTTGGAACACATTTGTCACCAAATATGGCTTGTGGGATTATTGAACACACGTGTTAAGGGAGCTGAAAATAAGGATGGTTTTACTCCTGGTGTTACCCCAGATCTTTCAAAACAAAAGAGAACTTGAGGAACTAGAAATCTCTCTCCTGGTCATACCAAGGCAGTTTTGAGGGGTGGGGTGTTTAATCAGAAATGCAAAAATGTTTGTCTATAGTTCATTTTAAGATTCTTTCTTTGTTTATTGTGAAGCCTAACATTAGTGCTCAGATTCAATTTGAAATGTAATTCTGTAAACAAGGAAAAAACTGTTGTGTATAGGACTGTACAATAATTACAGTTTATAGTGAGTATATTGGATTTGGGCCATCTGTCTAATTTGTACGCTCTTTCTTATTTAACACCAGCTGAGATTTACACCCAGCCCACAATCCCAGCAGGCACAGAAAATGTGGACTGTGACTTAACCCCGTAATGCACGAGGAGGCTCTGTGTCCAGATGAATCTATGGGATCTACTTGATTACATTGTTGGTCATTCTTTGGCTGAGTGGTTCTCATTACTTCATGACAAATAGATTTGTCTTCTTTACCATGACCAAAGCATAAAATATTCTACCTTTCTCTGGGGGTCCCCATGTTCTATGCATATGTATTATGTGGCTGCAGTTTTAATCATTTTTGGCAGTGTGTTGAACAGTTGCTTTGAGATTGTATCCCTTCATGTGTTCTGTAGGGAAATAAGATAAACATTCATTTGTTCTAGTCCAGTCTGTCCTTTAGAAATTCTGTCCATCTGTGTATTAGTTGTGTTTTAAAAGGCAGTATGACAATTTCTAGAAATAATCATTTATAGAAGTTTTTTTTTGTTACCAGGAGTATATAATATTTATCGCATAATCTCCAGTAAACAAAAGAAATCTCCCTACCTTTTTGGGTTGTTGTTCAGAGAATCTACCAAAAACTTAGCAGACTGGGAGAAGAGTTACTGATAACAACATCAGTGGAAGCATGAATAAATCAAACCAGAGAAGTCATCTCATTTACTATCAATCAAAGGCACAGCTTGTTTTAGGACTTGGGAGTTCCTTGAATTCCAGTGCTTCATTAAATCTTGAGGGTATGGCATACAGGCAAAGTGAGCATTTTATTATTATGAGTATTTTCAATAGCCAGTAGAATCATATGAAGTATATAACGTATATAAGGAATATCCCAGTTGAAATAATGTAACATTGTGTAACAGAAACTGGGAGAAAAACAGCAGAAAAAAGGTTTGGCTGTGTTCTGGGGATTTTTGTGAGCTTAAGCCTATTGACTGACCTTTGGTAGCCAGAAATTTTGAAATACCAGTGAAATCTGTTAATAAATTGCCATTTAATTATGCTTTTTAAATTAAAGGTTTCCTGTGGGATAAAATAGTAGATCAGATTGGGACATATCATATTTTAGGAGTGCTCTCATTACTTCTAGTTCTGTCAGATTTTTAAAGGGTTGTCTTGGTAGTTGTTGGAGCCTTCCACATTTCCTTGTTTTCACTGAGTGTCAGAAAAGATGCTAAGTAGCAATGGAGATATTTCCAGTGGGTTGTATCTAATGTCAAAGGAACCGCCTCACCTGGGACAGTCTCGAGGGCAGGTAACAGCCATACAAAGGCCGGGTGTATTGGTGAGGAAGATAGAAAAATGACAAATCTGGAACCGTGCCGATTTATCACCTACTGCTGTATCCTCACTATCCATATCCATGTAAGTCATACAGAAGAATCTTATTCTTTGTCACTTGGTGGATTCAGTGAACATGACAATTGTTCTATAATATTTTTGTAACCAGTAAAAGGGTTTCATGACTATGAGAAAATACGCTGATAGGACAGAGAAAAAAAAATTAAAGAAGAAGCAGGTCTCTCAGTGTTAACATTTTACTTAAATGAACTGCTTCATGTGAACCAGAGCTCTTACAATTAGGCAGTCTTTGCTAAATTACGCTGCAGTGGAATTTACTACTGGGAAAGATAACGCTTGTTCCTTGAAAGAAAAACTCAAAAGATTTGATAATTAGCTCTTAGAGGAGTCCACTGGTTATTTTACATCTGTGGAAAAAACAGTAGAGACCTTATTTATTGACCTAGCTATCTGATAAATCAGGAAGAGATCAGTGTCATGGAATCTTTTTGAACAGACCACCTCCTGACACTGGGAAAGATCCAGATGAGGTCAAAACCCTCAGCTTCCTGTCTCAGAGAGGAAAAGAAGAAAAAAAAGCCCTGATAAACATAAAGCTACACAGAGCTGCTTTGGAAATCTCTAGAGATGAAGGGAGCAGGGGAAGAACATTACCAAAAAAGATATCCTCTTGTTAAATGTAGCAAGACAGTACGTGCATTCAGTAAATATCAAGAAAACTCTGCTTTACATGTTTTCCAGTTTGATTACACTGTCAGAATTGAGTCTGAAACATAAGGTTCAGCAATGAAGCATCCCGCAACAGACACAATCATAGAGAACACAGTCATTACTCCACTAACTAAAGTGTTAAATACACTTCCAAATGTTACCACACCAGGGATGGCTCAAAGAAGCAGGGTTAAAACCAGGGGGGAACGTAGCCCAGTGGCTACCACTGTTACTTAGGTCAAGTCCTCTTTAGCCTTGGGAAAAACACTTATCCTGCTATCATTTTCACATCCTTAAAATGGAATTAATATTTTCTCTTTTCACATGTAATGGAAAGATGCACTGAAATGCATACACTCTATGCAAGTGCTTAAGATACATAGGTGGAAGTTCCTCAGGACCCTTAGAAACTATATATCAGACCTATAATATTGCTCCTGCTTGTTACGCTCCCTTCCACTCCGTATAAAAACTCAGTTTGTTCCCAGTGAAGACAAGTCTCCAATTATTACAGTACCCTTGCTTTAAAATGAGATTTAGATGAAACTAAACAGCCCCATGCAAAATAACTTGTAGATGTGCTCTTACTCATTTGTACGTGCTTTGTCTCTCTGAGGTCTCTACTCTAAGGAAATTATATGACACTTTTTTGCAGTGCCCTTTTCTGTCATTCTTCTCTGTAAGCAAGTGTTCCTTTCAGCTCTCTATTCACCTCTCTTCAGAAATAGCATGAAAGTTTAGCTGTCTTTGAGGGTATATAAGTATCAATATTGATATGGAGAAATAGTGTGAAATGGGGACAATGGACATCGATTGTGATTGTATATGTCTGCTCAGGAATGTGGGTATGGTGACTGGTCATGGGTGTGGTGTCTGGTCACGTAGTCACACAGCTTTGAGGAGACACCTACCCTTCTTCCTCTAACAAAGGGACTATTTATAAAAAGGAGAAGAGGATGAGAGACATTTCAATGTTATCTAGAGGGAGGGAGTGCTAAGTCTTCTTGCTGGAGAAGTTCAGATGGTCACAAGGACATGAATCACCTACAAACCTGCAAGACCACCACATTCCAGGCAAAGGACTGATGAGCTAATTAACATACGAAGCAAGAGTAATCCCGTTTAGGTAACGAATATGTATAGGTGTTAATTGAATATTAATTTGTTTTATTGTATAAATGTGAGATGGTTCGTCACTTTGGACATGCACGCTTGTGGAGGAGTGATCCCCCATGCATCTGCGCGCAATAAACATACCTACTTTATAACTTTCCAGTTATAGAGTCTAATTCCGTACGTCAATATGACTATTGGACTAATTGCATATTTAGAGATATTTTTCTTAAACATAAACATCTGCTGAGCAACTGAGCCCTGGACAAGATAAACTCTCAGAATGAAAAGGCTTCCCTTGGGCATGGTTTCCCTGAATGACACACATAGCAGAAGGATGAAAATCAGTTTGGTGAAATCCTAATTTTGTTGCTAGCAAACTCTCAGCTACTTCAAAGGGCCTGAGATTTCACCTGCAGTCATCTAGTTATCTAGGCCTGATAATAAGCTCTATTATCTCATTTTTTAAAATCTGAGAAGAGCCAAATGGTAATTTTCTCATGTTAATAAACACATTGACTTAGTGAAACAGACATATTGCCATTTATGTGTCATGTTGGTGTGAGTCAGAGGAAGCAGGATTTAACTCAAGTAACGATGGAACGGCAGTTTATAAATATTTCGTGGGAAATTCTAGAAGGATGATGCATTTATCTTTCTTTCACATGTAGAAGGACATTTGATGTAGTAACAAGGACATGTAGATGATAGTAACATTTATTTTAATATCAAATTTCTATACAGTAAGAAATACAGATTCTAAATGTCCTGTTCTTCAAATTGAGCAATCACCAGTTCAGCACCACTCACTACAAGGTGTCTTGAATGCACTCTAAGTCTGTTGTGTTCTTGGTGCTCTTCTTCCTTGAGGAGGCCAGCTGGTAGTGACTATAAATTCACTACAGCTTGCCCTGGCACTTGCTGTAGACTGAGTCAGGTTCTTTCCCCAGACACATATTTCTGTCATTCTGCTATGCATTTCTGAGACTGTAGTTTCACTCTTTTGGCCTCATCAGTGAATCAGTAGCCAGAGTTTTCATGCAATGTTTATTTCTTCCCCTGAGCTGATTTTGTCATGGTGTGTCTTGCATTAAGCCAATAAAAGTTGGCATACACCACAGATTAAAATCAAGCCGAATAACCTGATATTAAATACACATATATATAGAACAGTATAGGGTTGGTAATTCTTCAGTTCTACTGGGATAATGTAGTCATATCTCATGAGATAATGCTTGATTAAATTGGGAAAAAAAATACTGGAGTACACTTAAATGCTCTCAAGCTAGTTATCTCAAGTTCTCTAATAGAAACATTTTGATTGTATGAGGACATAGGCTAATCTGTGCCAGCTGCTCTGTAGTTAACTATTCCAAAAGTCTCATTCTCTCTTCTCAAGCAAGTTTTTTTTCTCTGCAGACATATTTCATGCAAAAGCTATGCCGACTTTTTAAAGATGTTTTATGTTTTTGTCACAAGATGTGGTGACAGTGTTTATTTCTTTTAGTATCAGTAAAGCCTACATTTAAAAGGTTGTGTTTTTTTAACTGTAGCAAAACATCTTGTTATTTCAATCTTTATGAACAGTAAATAACCATATAGCAGTATGGTTATTATAGGAATATAAGAACATTTTAAGACAGTAATGTTACTGCTTCAGCATACAGAAAACGAACTACTAATTTTAAAGAAGTTAGTAAAGTTTCAGTTAATATGTATCCATTCCTTTAATTCCTCACCACATTAGTCATTAACTGCAGATGATGGCTATTGTTTATCTTATGGACATATGTAGAAATAAAAGATATAGAAACAGTGTTGCCCTACTGTCTTATACAGCTTTTAAAAATACAACCGGTAGACATTCTTTTCCCAAAGATTATATACTCCAAAATGTACAATGCTATTTTTGTTTAGTCTATTTAATGTGCATTTGCAAGGGCAAATAAGGTGGGCTTTAGTTCTGTAGTTGCATTTCCAAACTAACAGGGCATACTGCTCAAACTCTATTTACATGAAAGCAAGGCAATGCTTTTAAATATGGGGTATGTGGTATACATACAAATATTTTTTTAAAAGGATTTGTTCAAGAAATATCCCATTACTGAAAGTGACAGTGTTGCAATGGGAGAGTCTTCTAAGATTCACATTTCTGAAGTGTGAATAATAATAAACCCTGAAAAGCAAAGGATGAAGTTCAAAATGAAGAGTGGCATTTCAGCTTGTTATCAACAAAACCTTATTTTATGACAAAGGAAAATAAGGAAAAAAATATATAAATGCTTCCATTTGGGGCAGATTTTGAAACAAACATTTCTACTCCATTCTGTGGTGGTTTTATATCTTGTGCTTGAGGACATGCTATTGTTACTGCATCATAGCTTCATGATTCATTAAACTTCTTTTCTGTATATGTAAGAGACACTTAGTGACATACCATAGGCTGCCTATTGGATAACTGCAAAGGGGAATGAGTCACCTGGAAAAGAAGCAAGCCCAGCTAAAATAAAAGCCTGCAAACTTCATTTTTATTTTGCTTTAAACAAGAGTTTGATAATTAGTCATTTGCTTGTGCATCTTAGAGACTGAAAAACATCGAATGACCAGACATTTCCATACAAATATAAATGCAAAAGATTATCCAGGACTTAAGATTTGTGGATTTATATGATCATAACATTTTGCTTGAAAAATTTAGCATATAAAACATACTTTACTGCAATCCAGATGAGTTGGAATATGCAGATACGTAGATGGAAAACACTAATACATACAGTCTGCTTCCTACCCCACTGTAATTCTTTATTATTCATTGGTAATTCTATTTATCAACACTCTGTGAATCTTGACGTTTTCCCTTTTGTTTCAGTTCTACAAATAGTTGTTATATAGAGCTGATCCTGATACTGTCCACATTGTTAGTAGCTAGATTCCATTAATCTGAATTTAGTTCACCAAATCGTACTCAGAGACTAGTCTCAATTATTTCAGTAACATCGATTGTGAAGTAAATAATTTTATTCTGTTAACTTGAAGGGCTGAACCACTGAAAGTGCAGCTCAAACAGAAGCTGAGGATTTGAAAAATCAGATCAGGTTAATTGCTGGGCATTCAAATCTAACTTCACAGTTACAGGAAAAAATTGATCATTGTTATGTTCTGCAATTTCTTACACTTTAATCTTACAAGATCAATTAGAGTATCATAATCTTGTCTCGAAAAATTAAGGGTCCAGAAGGCATAATCCTTAATATCACTTATTGGTAAACCCAAGGATTACAATAGCTTCACCACTTTCACTTTGTACCAGTCTCTAAAAGCATTGAATTTCTATAGCACCATCATCGGTATTAAATGGCAACCACATACTCCCACTAATGTGCTCTAACAGATCCAAAAATACAACATTATGAATTCTCGGATCTTATATTTGGATTTCAAAAACCTGGCAGGAGCCTTCCCATGATACTCATTAACAGTAAAGAAAATATTTCTACATCTTTTAATTGTATTATTTCTAACATCTATTATAATTTTTCCCATCCTTTTGTAGTTATAGATTACTATGTATCTTTTGCATTATTTGAAATGTAAGTAATACGGAAGCAGTCTATAAGTCTCTCACTAAATATCCTCATCACTGGCCTAACTTTACCATACTCCTTCCCGCTGCTTTACTCACTGATTTTCCACTCAGTCTTTACTCAGCTGAGTCTTAAATCAGACACTCACTTTCAGACCATGAGAGCTATGACTCATTCAGTAGGTCAATCTTGCACATTGGACCTGGCAACAATTTTACTTGTATGCCCACATTGCCCATGTTTATATCCCTGAAAAGTCGAATTGACTGATCTGTGGACAGTACTGACCAACCTGTCTTTCTCACAGACCCCATGGTTCTCTGAGTCCTGCAATTGCCTTCACAGACTGGCAGCTTTTCTCAAAACATCCCAAAAGTTTCTTTCTCCTTGGGTCTTGAGACTGCAAGGCCACCTTTGATCTTGGGTTCAGTATCATTAGACATCTATTGTTGTTACCCAAATTATGATCTGAATGTGACTTACTCATCTCATTTTTTTAGTTGCTTCTGTTGCTGCACTACAACTTCTTTAAACCTCCTCTATTCCCTTGCATTAACATGCAATTGAACAGGAAGACACCATATATTACCATGAGACATTACTCAGATACTTTCTCCAGGGTCTCCCACTAGCCTTCATCCCATAGTATTGATCATGGATTACATGTTATCCTACTTGCAAAATCTTGTCTCTGAGGACTGTTCAAGTGCAATTCAAGCATTTCCTATTATCCAGAGACTAAAATACCCCTTGTCCTCTCTGACCTGGGAATCCTGGGATGTTTGGGTTATTCTTGTTTTCTTTTTTTACAGAAATTCTCCATCAGAGTAGGGCAACATCATTAAAAAGAAAGATCTACCTAGTTTAGGCAATTGTTTCTGGTTATTTCACAAACTGTTTCATCTGCAGCCACAGATGTGTCATAGTGGACATTGACTTCTTTACTGTGACTTAGTGGTTATAACCGCGTGCTTGATACATCTTGGTTACTGAAGTTTTTGCAGCTTTAATAGTCTTTGTTATTTCCTTGTGTCTATGTTTATGCTTATTTTTTGGATCAAAGATGCAAAGCCAGACTTAACATGCCCCACAGTTGCTTTTCTATTCCCTTGCTTCATCAATATACGCTCACTGGTCATTGTGTTTCTGATTTTGCTACTGTTTTTTTTTTCTCTTAGCTCAACCATTAGTGAACCACAAACGTCAGACTTGTATTTTCAATGACACAAAACAGATTAATACACCATATAACTCAGTGAGTCAAGGAAACAAAGTCAAAAAAGGCTTAGAAACAAGATTTTCCTCCAGCACTCTTGAAAACCATGCGCTCTAAATTTTGAGAGATAATGATATTTTTCAAGAGAAACATTTATTTTACAGAAACTAACTAATATTACAAGATGAGGAACTGGATGGAAACTTCATTGTGCAATTCTCACTCCTTACATCTGTAATCTTTTCCTTAAAAAGGAGAACAGTCATGGAATTCACTTGAGGGTAGGAGGGTTGAATTAGAGAGCCATGATTTGTGATCATTGCCTCTTAATCCTAGAGCTTCTTGAAATTTATGTTACTCCTAGCCCAAATGGCCCTTCAGCAAGATCATGTGGATCATTAATGATCCATTTGGTGATCCAAGACCAACAGAATTACCAGAAGTGGTTTATGTCAGGTAGGCCTATTTTAATAGAGATTGGTTAAGATTTTTCCACTGGCCTGAAGCAGGATGAATTAGGGAATGGACAAGCTAGCATTTCTGAAAATGATTGAATAAATTATGTAATTGGCTTTATTTATTTCTTTTGAACCTAAACTGCTGATATGGCTTTCATGCCCTTAAGAAATGGCAATCACACCGTGCTGAGTTTCCCAGATACAATTAAATCCAGATGAATAAACTTTCCTTGCAACATATCCAAGCTAAAAACCTTATTGGACACCTTCTCCAAATGGTAATGTACAGAGTTTTTTAAATATCCCTCACTATTTATTGTTCATATGTGAACTTTTTTACACTTCATTGGTCACAGGAGACTTTAGGCTACTTGTGAAGAATAATAGAAACCCCAAAATACTGAATTTCATATCCTTTTTTTTTTTTTTTTTCCTGTCCTGAATGCTACTTTCTCCAAGGCCTTTTGTACCCTATCTTTTTGGCATGCATGAGTTTTATTCCATCTGCTTTTTTACAATGCAGCTTGTTCATTGTTAGAAACATCCTGCTTGAGTGTTTATAGTTGCCTGCTTGTCCAGTTAAAATCCACCAGAAGTGCAGTGCCAATATCATAGCAAAGTGCTGATTGACAATACTGTTTTTTTGTTCATGCTGGAGCAACATCCAGTTTCTTATTCTTTCTTTTCATATCTTTCTCTTTTCTTACTCATAATGACTTTTCTTTACCTGTGGGTTTTTTTCAACTCTCATTCTATGGCTAGAATTTATTTTTACATTTTCTTTCAAAATTAGTGTTTTCAAAACACAACCTTACTACAAATGTAACACGTTTCCAAATGTTTTATTTATCTTAAATTTATTTTGCAGCATGTTCTGAGGTTTTGTAATATTTCTAGCTATAAATACTGGAATTCTCTAGTTACTGAAATTTTGACTTCCAGCAAGAAATAGAAATTCAGATGGGAGAAAAGATTGAAAAGAATTAAAAACGTATTACAACTAAGTTATTAAAATATTTTCAAATTGTTTTGTAAGAATGAAATCACATTCACCCCCAATAACTGTTTTGTGGGATGGAATGGAATCCAGATTTGTTGAACATTAGTTAAAATAAGTTATTTAATCCTGGCTCTGACATGTTTGTCTCTCTTATTCTATCTACTTTTTGACATAACTCTTGAACTCAAACCTTCTATTTGGTAAAGCCAGACTTGGAAATAACATTAACTTCTGCATCCATTTCTGTCCCCCACCCCCCCACTCCCCACCATTTACATACATAAAATATATATATTTACATATTTGCACATTATGTTTGTCTATACATGTATCTTTTGAATTGCTGTGGTCACATTTGCAATGTAGATATGTTGAGTGTTAGCTAAAACTAGGAGTTGCAACCAACCTCGCCTCCCATTAAAATTGCCAAGCTTCTGACTGTAGGTTGCTGAGGCCTTTGTGGACAGGCACACTAACACAGACTGACCGACTGAACTCAAGTTGAGCAGCATGTCCTTTCTGAGAGACAGGCACTTCTCCCCTTCTGTTCCTAGAGGTGACAGCTGTGAAGGAAAACTGTCAATTTCAGCTCCCTGAAATGGAGGGGAGATGTGCAGGCACGTAGAGGTGCTGGAGGCTAAGCTGGGAGGCAGGAGCTCACCTCCCAGCTGGGACCAGAACAGATCACAGTGCTTTTCCTTCCTCCCAGTCCTGACTGTCAGAGCTGAGTGTTAATGCCGTTACCTGCTGCAGCCTAGCAAAAACTCTCAGAAACAAAAAGGAAAAGGAAAATGCTGTGGCTACAGTCCAGTATCAGTTGGACTGAAATCCAGCTAGTGCATCATTGCTAGTTAGCTTCTCCCTGGAAATAGGGCGTCAGGCTGCCATTTACTACTTATTTACTCATTACTGTCTCGATTAGGAGTGTAAACACAGCCTCTCGATTAGGAGTGCAAACACAGCCTGTGTTTTTTAGATAAATGTATTAAGAATTGAGGTATGATACACAATAATCTGTTGCATCAATATTTTTAATGTGTTTTGTTTTCTTTAATATTTTTTTCTCGCTTTGGTATATCCATGAGAAGTTTTCAGACATTATAGTAAGAAAGAATTAGTTTTCTGAGCATCTTATTTCTTCAGTATCTGAAACTTTTACAATTCCTTCATTGTGAAAAAAAATCTGGAAGTAGAAAAATAAGCAGTGGGGAAGAATAAAATCTAAATCTGTTTTTCCGTCTAATACCTGTGCTTACAATTTGGAATAATATATTTTTGCTATTGCTGATAGAGGAAGTGAAAATCCTCAGACAGTCCTGGCATAGGTCAAACAATAATAATCATGGCTGAGTTATGAAATGATGTGTAAGAAAATTATATAGTGATATACTGTTATATAGATGGAAGGCTATTGGTGCTGAATTTTCACTTTACTTGCGAAGAATTATAGATGCCTTTAAAAAGAATATATTGTACTATGCAGTTTTGAAGCTATTTGTCTTACTTCCTAAAGAGGATGAGTTATCATATAATTCAGTGTAATTTGTTTGCCGGTTGGCATGGCTCCAGGGTATGGCTAACAAGCATACCCCACATAAGGCTGTATATGAAACCAGCAATACCTATCCAACAGCAGCATCAACACTAAGCGGAATAAGTAAAGAGGTAAAACATTGAGCAAAATGCTTAGCTGCATTCAGTAGTAGTAACAATACTTTCTACCTAATCTGACTATACTAGATTTTTTAGATAGTAGTTTCCACCCAGCAATGCAAACATTAAGTAATGGGTTGGAAATGACCTCAGGAGGTCTCTCCTGAAGTAGAGCCAGGTCTGAGACCAGATCAGGTTGCTCAGGGCTTTATCCAGCTAGATCTTGAAAACGCCCAAGGATGGAGCCTATAGAACTTCTCTGGGTGACCTGCTCCACTGCTGGGCTGTCATGGGGGAAAAAAAATTTCCTGTTTCAAATTATTTGCCTCTTTTCTTAACCTTGGGAAAAGTTTCGGCCCTGTGCTCACCATTTCTGGGTGCTGAGGCCTAGCACCGGCCTGCAGCCACGGTGGGCAGGGAGCAGGGCGGCAGGAGAGGGCTGTGGCGGCCACTGCGGGTGATCACTGCCTGCCAGCCACACAGCCTGCAAGGAAAGACTGGCCCTACGCCAACCGTTCCTCGCAACCACCCACCTCTACCCACCTGTTGTTACCTTGCTGACTGACAGCCGCTTACTGCCTGCAGGCCTCTGTCAGCACTAGTGGTTTCCACCTCACAGATGCTGGGAGGGGAAATGGCTTCAGCTGACATTTATTTGCTGTCACAACAGGAAAATGTCCTGAGCACACAGTGCTTTTCCATTCCTAGTGATGCGCTTTTTACATCAGTTTTAGCCAGTGGTGAAGGTAGAGGGTTTTACAAGTCGCTTTTCAGGAAGAAAGGCCGGGAGAGACTCAAGAAAAGATGTGAGAATGGCCAGAGATGGAAGAAACCAGTCCCTGCCATTGTGGTGTGGAGGAGAAGGAATGAGCCTGAGCAAGAGACTGGGGAGGGAACATAATACCATCTCCAAGGAAAAGAAAATTCTGTCATGCAGACCAAAAACTGGCAAAAGTAAGAATTAATGAGTTCAAGCTAGAGAAAGATTCTGATACCGCATTAGGATTAGGGGTAGCAGTGGAATAAAACCTTTGCTTGGGGCAGTTTTGGAGGTTTGTAAGAGGAGCTGGAGAACCATCTGTCAAGTACAACAGTCCTGTTATTGAGAGGGAGACAGGTGACGTGACATTTCAAGATCTCTTCCAGTTGTATTTTTTATGATTCTATGATTTTCTATTGTTAGCTTATAAATAGTGTATATAACTGTGCAATATTTAATATTGGGTAATATTTAAAGCAGTTAGTGTTGATGGTTTCAGATGAAAATAGTCACTAGACTTGAGAAGCTGAACTTACTGTTGAAAAAGCAGTGAATGTTAAAAACAATATACAGATTGTATTCATTTAAATGTTTATGGAAATTCACTTTAGTAGCAGTTATGTGGTGCAACTGGGACAGCTTCTAAGGATTTAGAATTGAAATGATAAAAGAAAATGAGTATTTAAAGTGAATGACAAAAATCTAAGCAGCAAAATTTTTTAGGGCATAATCAATTCAAGGATTTAAAAAGGTAGTTCCAGAAGAATGAGGCTTTCAGAGTAACTGTCTTTTGGCTGTGTGTTACATGAGCTATGTCCTTTGATGTGAATGGGTAGTCAACCCTAAAGGCTAGTTTACAGGCCAGTGTGCGTCTGAGCAAGCCCTCAATGCTGTGCACTGTGCACAGATCAATCCCATTAAGTAACATTTAATAGCTACAATAATTCCAGTGTACATAAACATATTTCAAAGGCATACATGAAATAGCTGAATATATTATAAAGAAAAGCAGAATTCCTTGTCTGAACCACAGACTTTTAGAAAATTCCAGTCAACCACTTACCACATGGTCAGACACTTAGCTTTGATGAATTTCAGACAATATACAGAAGACAGCAGCTATTAAGGGGTGTCTGAGGTAAACAAGGGGTTTTTGGTAGTTTTTACCCAATTTGGGCCATTATCAGCTCTGCAGAAGGCATCTCGTAATTGGTGCAGGATTTCAGAGAAGCTGACATGACTGCAGCATCTTGGATATCTAATCCAGGAAATATCTTGGTTGTAAAACATGATGTGTGCTGTATAAAGTGTGATCTAGCTTCCTCTGATTCTGTATTTTCTCAGAACCTCTGGTTACCATTTACTACTACTGCTAAGAATTCCAAGAGAGAGAGAGAAAGCGTGCTCTATGAAGACTTTTCATGCTGTCTAGAATCTTTCTTCATGTGGCTGAAAAGGAGTAACAGTTCCCTTAACATTTCTACTCCCCACATATTAGATCCCAGACCCAGTTTGGGGGGCTTGATTTGTCTGTAACTAGGCTTCCATATACTTAAGCCAAGAAGTCTGCTAAGAACATCTACTTTTGAACCCTTATGTTAAAACACTTTTGCTGAGACAAGTTCTGAAAATTCAAGAGTGCTGGGTCTTAACCCAAACCTGAACTCTAACTTTGGTTCAGTCTTATTCACAAATACAAATTTTATCCTCATTCAAGATCAGGATTTTTACCTCAGTCACCAATAACAGTTCTCATAAATATCAATGTGTTGGGGATTGTGATACAAAACTAGCCTTAGTTTAAATCTTACTGTGCAGAAGTAATTTAATAAGAAAGTAATTGTCACCAGGACAATCCAGTTTTCACATGGGAAAGAATGAGTTCTTTTCCAAGAAAACAAGGCACTTAAACTCCTTCCACTGCATATAAAAAATTAGCAATGGATTTTCTCATGCTATCATGTTCTCCTACAAACTTGTGACATAAAAATATCTCTGGCATTTCATCAGCTGCATAGACTGGCAAAACTAAAGAGGGATACATGGGTGAATTGAGGGGCAGGAGACAGCAGTTGACTGCTCTTTTTTCACAATACGCCTCTCTTTCAGACCTTCATCAACTAAGTTACAAGTGTGCAGATTCCCTTAAGTTCTTTGTAGTGGTGTCCTGAAGAAAAACATTTGAGAAACCCCCAGACCCTACAATGTCTGTAAAATCAGCATAATCTAGCCTATAAAAACAAGGTTGCAATTATGTGGTCACTTTGCACCAACATAAATTCAGGCTCTTGAAAAAAAAGAAAAAAATAGTAAAAAAGAAAAATCATTACAGCTTTTTGTCGTGCCTTTGTTTGGCCTTCCTTGGTCAACACCGATTCTTGCACAGCTGCATGGAGAACCAGACTAGGGAACTGAGCCTGCTCAGCCCTATGCCTTTCCCAGAGACCGTGTTCAACTGCATCCCCACTAGCTTACTATTGGAAGCTAGTGCTGGTACAAAAGAAGGTGAGGGGTGGCCTGGGAAAGTAGATAAGGGAACAGAAACTTGTAACAGAACTGTGAATTTTGGGAAAACTAAAGTAACCATGAAATCATTACATGTATCAGATCATGATTTAGATATCTATTTTTTAAAACTAAATTTGGAGTACAACTATAAACAGAACAAAGTTACTAAAGAATGGAGTTCTGATCACACTTGAAGTACTAAACTATTATTAATATCATATAAGGTGAATGATATTAACCTTATCATTAGGGTTAATGATAAAGTCATCAAGTCAATGATTTGACTATTGTAAGGTTTAGTAGTGGATTTGCTATACAGTAGTGAATATCCATTGCAGTTTGTCTTGGTATCGAAAAGGATCTTTGCAAGAAAGAAATGAGCAGTCTACACAGTCCATGGAGAGGCATAGCAAAAAGCTCAGCTCATTGCTAGAGGGAAAATCAAGTGCACTTATATAGCTAATGATCAGTCTCCATATAGTAAATATAGAGGAGCTATGCAGGATACCTGGATTTACAGCAAAGCACCAGACTTGCGGCGGTGTAGTGGGCAAAATTGGGAGGCAAGTAGATCTTTGAGCTTTGGGACTTTCAAATAATGTTTGACCATAACTTTTTCTGATCATCCTTAGTTGTAGGAAGAGACACTGGTCTCCCTAGTCAAGCTTTTGTTCTGGAACATGCATGTGATATAAATACCATCACTGTTATAGTGATTGGGGGTGGGGGGTGGGGTATGTTGATTAGGCCCTGCAGTAAAAAGGTCATTCAGTTTTACAAATGTTTTTCTCTATATAGTGACAACTACATCAATTATGACATAAAAGTCACATGCAAACATAAGTAGCATGCTGAGAATCAGTTCCAGTATTTTTGTTGCAGAGAACATTCTGCCTCTGAAAGAAACAGCACTATTTTTTTTTTTAAGTTCACTGTTTCTAAACAAATTCAGTCTTATTAGAGAAGAATTTAAATTCTCAGCTTCCCTCCTGTATTTGTCACGAAACATCTGCACAAGAAACACATGACATTGTTATAACTTCTGGAAGTTGGCAACAGCCTTCATCATCCATTGCTACATCTGCCACAACAGTAAGCAGAAGAAAAACTTTAAATAATTTTCTCAGGTCACTTGCATGACTTTAAAACTCTTCAGTTAGTGCATTTTTTCCTGATTAAATGAACCAGAAGTAACACAAAATATTTAGAAGAGATTCCCAAATAGCTTTTTATGAAAGGATGATCTATGCAGGGACAGAAAATTAACAGTTTAAGAAAATTTTGCATGTTATGAAACTTCTGTGAAATTTGCTCTTCTACATCTAACTTCACTTTTGCATTTCTGTAGTTTTCTGTACCACAAAAGTGTCCTGTTTGAATTAGCATCAATATTTCCCAGTCTCCTAGCCATTGTCTTACATTTTTAGTATTTTTTTCACCCTAGTGGTGAAGGAACAAAACTTATTTGTTCCTTCATTATTCTACAAGCCTTATTATCTGATCTGCAGTGCTGCACTTCAGTGCTGCTAAATAGCACAAAAAAATAAAATTGTCTTCCATTTTGCCCATCTTGACAATAGGACTGTAACTGCGTCTTGTCATGTCATACATAGAGCAACCCACTCCACATCACATCGCCTTGCGTCTTTCAACCTGCATTCTTAATTTAACTCTTAAATTGATAGATTAGTATTTTAACCATCTAAGAAAGTAATTTCTATTTCTCACCTGGAAGAAGTTGGAGAGTGGTTTATGGGGTTTGATTCTCAAGTGGTGCTGTCATACTTTCCTCACTGCACAAATGAAGTAGGTCCATTCTGCAGTAGAGCAGATTAACTGGTGACTCTTTCAAAGTAGGTCTTATGCACTTGGCTTCACACTTTTTGTGCCTTGATCCTGGGTGTTCTTTCAGACATGGGGTTGCTTGGACTCCCTGAGATTCAGTGTGGTTGGTATGTACCTGTGTCATACAGCTTTCAGTACAAGAACCTGAGCTCTTCTCTCCACATTGCATCCTCCACCTCATTCTTTTCATCATCAGCTCTGAAGTTCCATATTTTCTTGCCTTTTTACAGAGGTCTCCATAGTCTAGTCATGCTTCAGGATACAGAGGAAGAAAATACTCTTGTTAAATGCACCCTATCTTGGCTTTCCTTGATTCCCTTTCTCTTCTAACAGCCTCCTCCAGACATGAGAGGGATTGGAAACTGTGTTTAGCAGAGAGGCCTAGTGAATCTCTCATGTAAACTGCTAACTTGAGCAATATTACCAAAACTCAGAAAGATAACTGCAGATTCTTCTGTTTCTAGATAGATATCTAAATAATGACAAGTTTCTTAGATGCTGTAAGCTCTGGGATGATTTCAGTGAGTTACAGACTGTTACAGAACGTTCCTACATTTTGTCATCCAATATATAAAAATTCTCAGGCAACTTTTGGTAATGAGCCAACCCAATCTATTTTTCTTTTAATCAGTATCTCCATTTAAACTTGTTATATTTATTTCTGCATTTAGAAAATACCAAATATTAAACTTATTCTCAATGTACAAGTGCTTTTTACTGCACAAATCAGAGTGCATGTGTGTGTGACTTGTAAATACATAGAAGTATAAATACCCACAGGACTCAAAAGAGTAATATAAAACTAAACTAAAAGGCAGAGGCAGTTAAATATTTAATTTAAAAAAAAAACAACAAAAAAAACCAAAAAAAAAACCAAAAAAAAAACCAACCACCAGATGAAAACTTGGATGTCTTCAAGCTAAGCCCCCATGGCAAGATTTACAAGGCTAAGTAACCAGCTATACCTGCTCTTCTCACATAAGGATTTGTTATAATCTTTGTATAACAGCACATTTGTTTTATAATGCCTCCTAGCTTTTACACAAACATTTTGTTTGCAAAGAAAAGTGAATATAGGAAATTTTCTGCAACCTGTTACATTAACTGGACTTGAAACCATCAGTGGAGACTCTCTCCCCATGCACACAAATAATAAGCAAATTGATTAAGGTATTATTAGCGGGGGGGGTGGGGTGTTGTTGTTGCATTTTTTTATAGGCTTTTTTCATTTTTTTACATTGCAATCATATTAATGAACAGATACCTTATCTACAAGGATTGAGCTGACAGTGCAACCTGTATTAACACTCTTCATTTACTAGGGTAGCATAATAATCATGTAAGACAAGCACTTCTGTTTGTTTCCTGGGAGAAGTTAGAGTGTACAATGGTTTGTGGATTTTAATTGTCATGTCTGTCTTAGACTTGATTCAAAGTCCACTGCTATCATGGGAAGAATCCCATTAATTTCAGGAGACTGCTCAGTGCTGCTATTGCAGTATCTTCAGGTATCATGGGGTAGAATGTCACTAATAGACTTCATACAGGTAGTAGCCATCACCTGGTTTCTAAGTTCTCATTGGTAAACTGGAAGACAAATCTCCCACCATCCTTTTTATACTGTCCTCAGCGCAATGTAAAATTGAAAGTATTGGATTAGCTTCCCACTTGTAAATTCCTTACTTCCAAGTTTGAAATGCATTAGATGACCTCTAAATTAAATGACAGATAAAAGGGTTGGGTTTTTCTCCCATGATGACAGTTATGGATGAAAGCAAGTTGCCCGGAGAGGCTGTGCATTCTCTGTCCTTGGGGATTTCTACAACCTGAGTGAAGCAAGCCCTGAACAGCTTGGTCTGATCTCACAGCTGGCTCTACTTGAGCAGAAAGTTGGTCTAGAGACCTCTGAAGTTCTACCCAACCAATGTATTATAAGCCTTATTTTGTTTTGTTTCATTTTGTCTATGTACCTATTCTTTGTCTCTTTTAAACCATAAGACTGACAAAAGTGAAGAAATTGAGGTGAGAAGATCACAGGTGGAGAGAATGATTTGAGCAAAATGTCCTAAATGTTACACTATATCATTTCTGTCCACTTTAAAAAGCATGTTGCAAGAAGTGTTAAAAACTATCACAGAATCACAAAACGATTGAGGTTGGAAGACACCTTTTGAGATTGGCTACTCTAAGCAGAGTCAGAACAGTTTGCCTAGGACTGCATCCAGTCAGATTTTTAATATCTCCATGATGGAAACTCCATAAAATCTCTGGGCAACCTATTCCACTGCTCAGTTGCCCTTTTTTTTGGTTTGTTTGTTTGTTTGGGTTTTTTTCTTAGGTCGTCTTGTGTCTTGGTTGTTCCCATTTGTCTCTTGTGTTGTCTCTGGGTACCGCTAAGTGCCTGGCTCTATCTTCATATTCACTCATTAAATAGATCCCTCCTGAGCCTTGCCCAACCTAAACAGTTCCAGCTTTTTCAGCCTCTCCTCACATGAAAGATGCTCCAATCCTTTAATCATCTTCACTGGACTTGATCTGGTATGTCCATGTCTCTCTTGACCTGGGGAGTCCAGGACTGGAAACAGCACTGAACCCAGATGTCTCTCACCATGGTTGAATAGAGGGGAAGGATCCACCCCTTTGTCCTGCTGGCAACATTCTTCCTAGTGCAGCCCAGATACTTTTGGTCTTTTTTTGCCATGAGGTTGCATTGCTGGCTCATAATTATCCTCAACTTTGTGTTTCCAGGAGTGTGTCATGTCTTCAAGAGGAACAAATCACAAGTAAGTTATGAAGTATGCTAACAGGCCAAATATATGAAATCTTCTGTGTCTGTCATATGTTCAGTTATATTTCCCTAAGTCTGAATTTGCTTTTAAGAATGGGGTGTCTTAAGTGTTTATGCAGGAATCCAGACACCTGTAACTCTTATTCTTAAGCACTTCCAAACTGGATGAACAGACAGTTGCAGTCCGAATAACTTGTCATAGTTCAAATATCGATTTACAAATTATCAGTTGTACCGCCCAGATAAGTTAATTTCTAATATTATGGAAATTTAAGTCTTCAGTAAGACTAATTGTTTTACAGATAACAAAATTGTGATATAACATTTTTAATATTATAAAATCCAATGGATAATAATAGATAAACTCAGAGACTCAGTGATTTGTGACCATTTTACTCACATTTTCTCACATGTTGTTCCTTTCAGGTGATACAATTTGGAGTTTAGACTTTCCACAGTCTCAAATAAATTATTCTTAATTCATTTGATTTCAGTAGATATGAGCACCCCTGTGAGTGATCATTGGCATAATTTTTTCTGTCTTAATTTACTTCAAATATTTAGTCTGATAAATCAAAAAGCCTTTAAAATTAGGCTTAAATGAAATTACAGAGACCAGAACAGATATCCTAAAAGGAAAACCCTCCCTCTGATTTAACTGCAAAACTAAAACAAAACAAAACAACTCCCTTTCCACCAATCTATAAAATAGGGATATGAAATATAAGTACACAAATAGGCTCACTTATTTGTGTATTTGTAAAACACATGCCGATAGACACATATCCAAGCTAAATTTCATGTCACTAATGCTTATTTTCATTGCTGATGATTAAAAGTCACTGTTTTGCCATGATTTACTCTGATTTATAGCATAACAGGAAAGCAGTAAGAAGTTCACTGAAGTATTTTCTTGTTGATTTTACACAAAATTACTAGATCTGAAGTAGTTTTGCAATAATATAAAACATGCAGCATTATTTGTCTATCACTTACATTTACTTAATCAAAGTTCTATTTAATCTCAGTGTTTTTTCAGTCTATTAGTGCTCAGATTACTGTCATAGTATTCTCCAGAAAGCAGAAGTTTTTCTCCTCATATCAAATAGAAATAGGGTTCAGTAAACATAAACACTTGCATTTTGCTTACTTTGCTAAGCTATAGCTATAAAAGTGTAGTCGTGAGAGGTGACTTTTAGAAGTCGTATGATATTTATAATGTACAAAATATGAAGTTAAAGGAAGAAACTGGAAATTAATTCAATATTTTTATGCTGGAAAATGCATGATTAATGATTTTATGTTTAACTATATTTTTTTGCCACCGAGCAAAGACAGATTATGTTCATGTTCTACTCCATGCCTCTATGGAATGTGATTTTGGCAAATATTCATAGTCATAATCCTGACATGATGCTAAATTAGGAATGATTACTGAGAGCTGGGTGCCATCACAAAGGCTACTGTTTTGTAACTTTGTTTTTAACTTACTACTTTGTAACTCCTAAGGTAGAGATCTGGATTTCACCCATAATCTGTAGTTTATGAAATTGTATTGATATTTACATGTGTATACATATATATTTATACACGTACATATATATGTATACATATATAATTATATTATACATTGGATAAGATATATCACTTAGAGTTGTTAATTTTATGCTTGTTTTGCTTCTGTTGGTTACCTGAATTAGTGCCTCCAATTATTTTTTGCGTTAGTATTGCAGGAGTACTGGTATAATGTTAACACAGTAATGACAGTCTGAGAAGTCTGGCTTCTATTAATATCTACTTATGGTAACATGACATTAGCTAGAAAGCAACCCTGATTGACTTAGTTTCTTCTTACCGCCGAGCTCTTGTGTTTCAAGAGTAACCACTTCATGAGTAACTATTGCCTGCTGTCCCTGCTGAGTAGCCATGTAGTAATGATTCTTCAGAATGTATTGCCCCGAGTTTTTTGAGTGATTTTCCTTCTCATTAATAATCAATTGCTAAATTTCGTTATCAAAATAACATCTCTTCTAGATAGTTTATTTGGCTGACATGAAAAATGGAAAACTATAATCAAAACTGCCTGAACTAAAATAGGGCACAGCCTACAGGCTGAATATGTGTTTAGGCAAAAACAGCTGTAGGAAGGAAGTTACTAAAGAGGAATGCTTTTGTTTGTATTACATTAGCTTTGAACATGAAAGGTGGCAAGTCTCTACAGTGGAAATAAGATTAAGTTGAGGAGGCCGTATCTGTGAATAGCATGAGTTTGAAAGATCCTGTGAAAAATTAGAAAAATGGAGAAGCTTCGCCTCACTTCTAGTCCTGAAATCTTCCAATTACTGGAACTTATGAGCTTGGGTATATTTAGATTTTATGCTCTCTGTCATTTTCCAACACATTTTCCTCTTTTCCCCAGAGGGTGCAGCACTATCCCTGCAAGCACTGTGTTCCACAGAAGCAGCCATATTTTTTGTCTGGAAATATAAAAAGCATGTGTTTTGTTAAAAGAGTATGTTATTCAGAGGCTGATTTTCTGATGTAATTGTATTTATTACATTTCTTTTAAGGACATGCTAGTGAGACTCGTAATTACTACACTATATAGTAGTCAAGTGCCTCTGAAGACTTCACTTTTGCAAACATAACTTATTTGTGGGTTTAACAGGAATTAAAAAGTTCACTTAAACCTGTACTATTGAATACTTTATATTTGGAAAAATTAAGTCAGCTATCTAAAGTTCTGGTAAGAAAAATTAGGGAAAAAAAGCTACTTTCCCAAAAACTTGCATGAATGTGTAGGGATAGCTACATGCATGAACATGTGTCCTCACCTGTGCACGTGCAAGCTTATGCTATCTGTTCCATTTTCAGTCTATTCTAAATAATAGTCAAAAATATGATGCATAATAGTAATCTTACTGTGATTTTTTCCTGGTATCTAGGCCTTGTGTCTTATGTCAAAAAGGAAGAGAGCACTTTAGTTTTTTCATTGTGTTTAAATGTTCTTTGCCTGCAATGCCTCCAATATAGTGAAGAACAGGACTCTAAGATGATGCTGTAGAGTGTAAAATTTATGGAAAGATAGATTTCTTAGGTATTTTTCAATGTTTTTTGACTGTACACTGCAATGTAGAAGAATGAAAATTGCACATCAGATTTATACACCTGCTAGTAAAAATCAACAGATTAATTACAAAATAGCACATTTTGCATTCATCTTTGTTTTCAGCTCAGATGAAAATTTTCACAGTATAAAATCAGTGGTTTAATAACTTTATATTTTTTCAAAAGGGTACTTTTTAGCAAGGAGAGACAAGAATGAGTAATTTAATGCCATCTGAAATACATAGCATTAATACAAGATTTTTAAGTCAGTCCAGCTGGCTGCAGATCAAGAATACCAGAAAAAACTTAGCCAACTCTTTCCATAAAAGATCTCTTTCTTTTGTGGGTAATCAAGCTCACCTTGTCAGCTGACCAAAAGACTTACCTTTAGAAACCAAAGCCTCCAAAGAAATTAGGAGCATCTTGACACAAGACAGTCAGGGAGTGAGGCTGGTGGTGCCCTGATGGCCCTATAGGGGGCTGTTTGGGGTGGGACATTCTCTTCTCTCCTTAAGCACAAGGGACCCTGCTGACACTAATCGCAGTCTGCTCTCACCCAGAAACTAGCAGATGCTTTGAAAAGGAGCACTTACAGGAAAAGTGGGAGTGAATCAATCCTCCTGAAGGTACTAAAAGCAGAAAGTTGCTTTTGTACTAACTGCTTCTGTACAAAATTTTTGCTGTAAAACTAAAATAGGCTTTACTCTTAACAGTACAAACTTCTTTCCAAAAGGTACTCTTTGCTTCAGTTCTACTCAGCTGAAAGAGGTATGTGGGGAAAGGGATTACAATAGGAAAAGCAGCTACAGGAGGAGGAGAAAAACACAAATAAATACAGGGTTTAAGAGAGAAAGGAAGTGAACGGTGTCTGCTTCAATAGTTTTGCCATACCCTGATAAGAAAAAATGGATGTACTAAATCCAGGCTTAACTTGTGTTGTACTCCTTAACTGGTTTCTTTTGTTTGAGTTGGTTAAAATCATTGCAATGAAGTGATAATACAGGTGTATAAAACTTTTGCCACCTTAAAAAAAAAAAAGGGGGGGGGAGTACATTTAAGAAATACTCTGATCTCTGATTAATGCTGCCACTACATGTTTGTTCTTTATCCATCAAATGTTCAAAATAAAAAATATAACATTATGCACAAAGAATGTTATTTTCAGAAATTGCCAGGTGTTCTCCATGCAGAGTGCTATAGGGACATCATGTTAATAAACAAACTCTGTTTGTAAATGCAAGCACAAAGCAGCTTGTAGTAAAAAGATAAACAGTTGAAGACATAGGAGTACCCAGGGGGGAAAAAACAGTGCTATTCTTTTCAATAAGCTCCAAAGTTACGAAAGTGTCTAAAAGAGTGGGTGAATTTCATTTGCAACCATGTTATCAGAAGTGTTTTCATTTTATTAGCATTGTTTATTGATGATAACAAGAGGGCTTGTGAACTGCTTGTAAAAACATTTGGATTTCTCGTAATATGACCTTTACTTTGGGGTTTTAATACTTAATTTAAGAGTAATTCAAGCATCCTTCATTCTAGGAACAGTTACAGTGCTTTCTGTGCTAAATATGACTGTATTCATATTTAACTAGCTCCTTTATCACACCAATGAGGATGCAAACTAAAAGAAATATTGTTTCCTCCAGTATATGACCTAAGTATTTCCTCTTTGTGTGGAGACATGTTAAAAATAAAATTTCCATACAAATAACATCTCAAGTTGACCTAGTGTATATATTTATGATACCTTCCTGAATTGCCCAATGCAAATGCCTTAAGGCAGAAATTAAGGTTGTAAGGGTGTCTTTGACCAGGCACCTTCTAATGCCTGTTTTTACTTCATAATCATACAGGTAAGATTTCTGTATAATTCTATGAATGTTATCTATATTTTTGCATTCTAATTTGGAAGGTAACCAGCTATCAGTGGGGAAAATTGTGAAAGATTGGATGCAAAGGAAATACTGTGTTTTCAAAAGAAAACAAATTAATTGCTAATATCTTGCTGGCTTTAGTTCATATCACAATTCAGTAATAAAATCTCAGAATATACACACAAGGGAGATACAAAAAAGACAAATAGGCTATAAAGCTCCTGGAATTTTATTAGATAATATCAAGGGTAAAATTGTCTAAAAATAAATTAATCTTGAAATAATTTTTATTTAATGTGTTTTACTGAATTTTCAACTCAAGATTAGCCTTTTTTATTTGTATATATTAAACTTTTGGTATAGTGTTTAGGCTTTCATGTATACAATTTAATAGTGCCCTGGCCAAAGAGAAGGTGATTATTGTGTTATTCAGTAAATTGTAAAAATAGAAACTACAGTTAAAATGTTAAAACTTCTCATAACAAGGTTGATGTCAACAGCAGTCAGAGCCACAAACCATTGCTAAGACTTCTGAACAGGACAGCTGAACTCCATACTGATAATATTATTGTTTTCTGAAAGTGGTGTTTGCCTGCAAAGCCAGCGTGCTGTGTCAAGCCTGAATATAACTTTGAGCAATATTTTGCCACCTCATCATTTCAGCAGATTCTTCTCCAGCATCCTCAGTCTGCTACATACAGAGCAAGTTTATGCTTTTTTGGCAGGATAAGTCAAACAATTTGCTTGGGTAAAACTCCAGATATTTTTTTTTTTTTTTAAAGTAAAATGCCTGTTATCTCTCTAGTCTGAAATAAACCCCACAAAAAAAAAAAATCCTAAAAAAAATCAGCCAGTCACTACCACTCATTGTGGTGTGGGAGTTAACTTTTGGGGTTTAAGTGTAAATTTTAGGTTGATTAGCCTTTCCAGTGGTATATTTCCAAGCAAAACCAATAGAAATAAATAGACAGGGGACTGTCTAAGAGGCTAGTTTTGGTAGCAGCACTGGCTCCACTCTGGATGGGTAAACTGGCTATAATCTCACCCACCATGGCAAATGTATCCCTATGCCAAAAGGAGGTAATGTCTCCTTTATTAGCACACCCCTATTTGCTCCGCTGGGCTTTCTGCACCCATGCCGATTAGATGAAACAACTGATATTTTCAAACTTCAGACATCAATTTAACATCAGTTAAAATGAAGATACATGGAGTTTCAGTGAATCATCCGGGACATTGTGTTTTCAGTTTGAAAGAAAGTGAAATTTAACTAATTTCACTGATTGCTATGTTGTTTTGAGGTAATAGTCTCTCAGGGTCATTCAAAACTCAGTTCAGGTTCATCAGGAGGTCCTGAAAATTCTTCAGCTTTTTCAGTAAACCAATCCAGAACATCATGTTGTAATAAAATTTAAATACAGCTTTCCTGGGTTGGGTCTTTGCTATGAATGTTGCTCATAACTCTGCTACAGACTGACAGATTTGTATTCCTGCTTTTCTAAGATTTAGTTAACTAGCCTTCATCACCTCTGTCTTCACATAAAGACCATGTAGGCCATGTTTTATATGACTATATTATCTGTACAATTCCTTTAATTCTAGCAGGAATCATTTAATTCGTGTTTTGCAACACCTTTGAAGCAGTCAATCACTAATGAAATCCTAACTGCAGAAATTGCTGTTTAGCCTGAAAAACAGTTTAATGACTATCAAAAAAGGCTGATTTTGGCATTTATATTACCCACTTTTTGGACACAATGAAGTAATTATAACATCTGCATTTCTATTTCTTGAGAAGGATTTACAAAAATATTATTTCTCAGTTAATGGAACTTCCTATTTTCTAACTTTCTATTGTGAAAACCTGTACAGGAACCAGGGAAGGTTTTTCATATTCCTGAACTTTGAGGCAGACTAGTTGGTTAACTTCTGTGTTAACTCTCTATATAATGGGGAAAGAGAGGGAGGAACTCCTTGAGAGCATTATTTAGTCCATCCAACTGAAGATCTTGCTTTGAGTTGCTCTTTGGAGGATCATCTCTGTCTCAATTTGTTACAAATGCAGTACAGGGAAATAAGCTGAATAAACTAGGTGTTTGACTGTGGTGTGAATAGCCCTCAACCTTTCCTCTTTCCAGTCAGAGGATCTACAATGCTGTGTCTACTACAATGTTAACGTATTTCATGTATATCAAGAATTTCCAACCAGAACAGAAATCTCTGTCAAGCACTGACAAAACATAGTTATGCTGATAAGTTCCACAAGGGAAAGTAGTTGTAGTTATCCTCAGCTGGCAAATGGCTTCTTTGAAATTCCTTCTCTCCCATTTCAATCATACATTAACCTTCATCATTTGTATTTTTCAATAAAATTAATTAATTTGGTGTGAATATGTGAAGGAGTGTTTAGAATCAGTAGCTCTTTAAAGAGTATGTGTATCAAGGAAATTGTAATGATGCATTTGCACCAAACAATTGTGCTTTTCTAAAAATTTAATCGCTATAGTTGATGTATATTGAATATTAATACGGAGTTTTCCCAGCAGTAAGTCAATGCTCAGTGAATTAATTACATAAAGGGTATTTTAAAAAAAAAAAAAAAAAAGAATTTTTCTGATTATTATTCAATGTACTTTTATGCCAAATTAATAAACAAAGCTTTCTTAATTTAAGCTTATTCTTTCCAAGTAATGTCATTTCAGATTTAACAATTATATGTTCTGTTCCTTAGGAAGTAACGGAAGATCGGGATCAATCACGACTGGATTCAATGGTGCTGTTAATTATGAAACTGGACCAGCTTGACCAGGATATTGAAAATGCTCTCAGTGCAGGCTCCTCCCCATCCAGCACCCCGACATACAAACGGAGGCATATACCTGTAAGCTAGTTTGCTAATCTTTCTTATTTTTCTAAGAAAAATCTGGGTTTATTTCAATTTTTATTTTTCTTTTCATTCATTCCTCACATTTATTGGCTCCTTGGTTTCAGAACTAAAGCTCTTTTTGTAAAGATTTTTGTCTTGTATTTTTGTTTGAAGGCAGTAATATTAGCATCCAGTATTTCCTTTTGGCATCATTTCATAAATGAGAGTTTCAGAGCTCCCAGGTGAAAGAAAGGGAGATCAACAAGATTCAATAAATGTCTGGCACTCTAATTATTGCTTACTATACATGAAGATTCAGCACAGAGTCAGGATCACACCAGTCTCAGAGCGTATGTGTATGTGTCATTTGATATTAAATAGCTAGAACTGAAAGTAAGTCTGAGCTACACATCTTGCTTTTCTGCTAGTGGGAGGGTCCATGAAATTTTTGGCATAGACACACTTATGAAATCCTCTGTCATTCAAAATAAGTTTCTGGGCAAAACTGTGCACTTTAATTGCTTAAATTTATTTAATTCTTTTCTTAATTTAAATGTGACGATTCCTTGCTGAGAGTAGTCTGAATGGAGACTGGACAGCTCACAAACATGATTGATGTGTTCTTTTTTTCTGAAAAATGTTTACACATGTAACTATGAAGAACAAGAACATGAAATGGCTGACCCGAGGTGTTCTCATGCAGGCTTCCTGTTAATTTCACCCACGTGTGCTGCAGCTGGTTTTCAATTTAAGAAACCTGAGAAATACAGCTCTAAGATCACTAGGCTAACATTCAGATATTCAGATCTTTTTTTTTTTTTTTTTTTTTTTTTTGTTAGTGGCATTTTCTTTTAAGTAATGAAGGGTTATTCCTATTGAAGCCAGATTTCATTATTGCTATATAGACAAGTGAGTGGTCTGTAGGTGAGAAAAGCTGTATTTAAGTTTCAGTTTGGTCAGCTGAAGATTATATAAATATATAATTTTTAAAGGACATAACATAATTACACTTTTAATAGTTAAACATTTTTCTCCTGGGCATCGATGTTCTCACAGTATGTCCTTAAGGGTTGATGCCACAGGAAAGCTGAAATATGATATTAACGTCTGCTCTCTGTATCTCACCAACCCATGTCAGCATTTTAACTAGTTTCTTACAGCAGTAAAGAGGGTTGAGGCAATCTGTATAAGTAAGCCTGCATGATAATCAGAGGTGGTACCTGTTTCCATGCTGCAAAGCAGCCCTCCAGAAAGACAGCTTGCATCAAACATGTTATATATGCTACATATGCAGACTAATTTTCTACGAATTTTTGAGCCTTTCAGTATTACAAATCAGATGATCAAAAGATTTGGTTTTCAGGATGTTTATGCATTGTGTTCAGTCTCATATCGATTTTATAGTAACAAAGCATTTGAATGTGATGCAAAAACATGGGTAACAGGGGAGGGAGCAGGGTTCTGGACCGTGGCAGCATAGCTCTGCTAAGCAGAAGCTTCTAAAGAGTACCCAAGCTGACTTCTGCAGAGGCATTTCCATGGCTCTGCTGCATTTCCTGTTGTTTCACTTGCAGAGTACTCACTGGCAGGAAGTATCTGACTCAAATTCATGATCCTACCTAGAGTGCAGCTTTCTCCCTAATTTCTAACCCTTTTCAGAAAACGGCACGTTTGCGTACTTGCTTAGAGGCACCTGTCTAATTGGCAGCTTCAGTTTGGCAGACCAGAGGCTTAACTGGAATTATGAATCAAAGGGTTGCCACTTCTTTCCAGTTCAGGAGCAGAACCCCTGAGATGTGTCTGCTCCGTATTTTGCCTATTCTAGGAACTTTCTGTTAGGAAACTGAGGCTTTGTCAGCACAGATTTGGCTGGGGTTAATAGTTCAGCCTTTTTTTTGTGTATTGTGTAGCTGTATTCATGCAGGCTGCACCTTGGCTAATAATCCTGACAGTATACGGCTGGTTCTACACATAGCCAGCTCTTTGCCAGACATGTGTCACAATTTATCTGCAAGCAGTATAATCCCCTGCCCTCAGTCTATGCAGTAAATCAAGCAAGCCCTGTATTTTTTATTTCCTCAACAATAAAACATACTATATTTCTGCTTTTTATTCTCAAAAAAGGAATGTAATCAGTGTCATTAAAAGTAAGGGCATTTTAACCAGAAATAGCATTTGGCTGATAAGTGTCTGCTGATTCCAAAAAAGCTAGGGAGCTGTACCTCTGAATTGTATAAACTCCTGGATGGTGATGTCATTTCAGCTGTGTAATGGTTTACAGATGTTCACTGAGCTTGCAATGCTGCCAGAGACAGAAGGTGGGAGCACACAGGAAATACTGAACATCAGAGAAGAATGTCAGACTTCTGCAGCCCCAAACTGATTTTTCTTACCTTGCATTCTAACATTTAGGGGAATTATAGCTTTGATGTTAATGGTGATTTATAATTTCAGAACAGCAGCTAATGCAAACCACCACACTGAAGAGGACAGCAAGTGTATGTGTAGGTAATGGAAAAGAACAAGGGGAATTACTCTTCCACAGAGAATTAAGCATATACATTTGAGTGAGCCTGTCTAAACACTTCCATTATTTAGAAGAACTGGACTTTTATTTCATATTCACATTTACTAAAGAGACTTGCATTTGTTTACAGGATGTTGAATCTGGCTCTGAAAGTGGAGTGGATGTTGCTTCAGTAAGTCACTCACAAACAAACTTATCTCCTAACATCCATGCTCCTGACCTAGCATCTCCCTGTTTGGTAGCCAGCTCTGGAGCTAAACCAAAGGCTGGGGTGAGTACAAAGACTGTATTTTCTTAACTTCACTTATGATATTGGGTTGGAAGCGAAATAAAGATGTTTTATACTATTCATTACATGGATTGTACCACAGTATATGTGTGACTGAAAAAAAGGACTTATGCTCTTTGTCTCAAGGTGCCATTTGAGTGGCAAACAATCCTAGAAGCTCCATGTTTAGAAACACACTATTACCAGCTGATGATTTTAATAAACTGAGGTTTTATGTGAGAAAATAAATTAAAAGAGATAGCCCATTTTACTTAGGAATAAGGTTTTATGAAGTGGTGTCACTTGGAGCATTTCCTAAATCTTGTGGAGGATGCAGCAGAGAAAAAGATGGTTGAATCACATAGCCTGATTTATGATTCCCAAATTCAGCCACCCTAGTCCTCCTGAGGGGCTTAACTGTTGTGTACTGCAAGCAGAGGTATTACCCCTGCCAAAGGGAGAATGTCATTCTAAGGCCAAATGTGGCAAGTGGTTTCACATGCTGAGGATCAGAGGGAAGCCTCCCCTTTCCTTTAGTTGCCAGTACACGCTGTGGTGAGGAAGGGCAGCTCTGAGAGCTCAGATATGGCAAGGAACCTCCTTCTGTATCCATTCATAGATACATATAGCTATGAGGAGCATGGTCCTTTCATTTGCCATTTCCATCTACTGGAGAATCCTTCTTCATAATGCTTCAGCCCTCAACATGTGCTGAAAAGCTTGGATGTCCTAGAAACTCCTGACATACTTTCTATTCCCTCTTGCACTTGCTGTTTCCACACCCTCAAGAGGCACAGAAATTTAGACTCTTCTAAACTTTGCCTAGGCTGAAAAGTCTTAACATAACTCCTGCTCCATCTGTCCACAAATTCAGCTGCTGCTGGTAACCAGACTAGCAGAAAATCTGGGATAAAATATTAAAACATAAAGTGTGGTTAACATAAGTATTTATGTTTATGACAAGTTTATAAAAAGTAAAATAGAGGCCAGTTGTCATTTAATGCACCACAATAATAGCAAGTTAACTAATGACTTTGATTAAGACAGTAACAAAAGTTCTAGTAAATATTTACATTTAGGATTGTTCATTTGTACAAAAATAAATTCACTTGTAATTTATCATCAGTGCATAACTTTAGCAAATAGAGAGCTCTGCACTCTGTCATTGCACACAATGTAGCACAACTTCTCAAATAAGTACATACGTTATGCTAGAAGGTGATATCCCATTTTGCCAGATCCTGAGAAGAGCACAGACACTCTCAAAGGTATTAAACATCCTTTTAAAATTTAGGGGTTTCTACTAATACTTGAGGAACTCTTAACAACTGGCTTTGCAGAAATGTGGTTCGCTTGCTTTGGAGTTAGATACTGTGTGTTAATTCACCTTTTATAAGTGTTTATTTGACGTTTTGCTCAGATGGATATATCAGGCTGAACATATCTGTGAATATTTTTTATTACATACTTTTTAATGTATATTGGAGATTTTTTTTTTACTTTGTAGAGTAACTGTGAATATTAATAAAATGTTTGCTGATGTGTGGGTTGTAGGGGTACAATACAGAACCCCCTTGTTTTAAAGTTTTCGAGAAGTGAAGCTAAATTTTCTCCAAATTCAACTCTCCTAAAGTTTTGCAGGCTGCAACTCACCACACTCTATAGTGGGATTTGGTGATGGGCTTTTTTAGCAACTATGTTCAGACAAAGACCATATTTTCATTTTTATCACAGTTAGGTTTGATAAAGGAGAAAGAAGTGGACCATTTTTGCTTGAATGTAGATCTGCATATTAGGAAAAACAAGATCCTGTCAGATATTTTTTTATTCCTTTTGGCTTTGGGCTTTCAGATTGACTGTGTACCCTTCTGATCACAAACAGACTGCTAATGTGTGCTGTAGTTTCAACTATTCAAAACTTCAGCCTGTTTGCCTACCTGCAGTCAAACTTTATTTGAAAGCATAAGTTTTCTTGAAACACACTAGGAGAAAATATCCCTTCAGTCTTACCCTTGTATATCTTTACCCTTGGTTTTTCATCTGCTGCTAGGTGCTTGACTGCAAATCCATATTAGTAGAAAAGAAGTTCCTGTGCTCTTCTTGTCACATTTAGTGTTCAGCTCTACCCAGAATGAATTTTTATAAATGGTATATTGAATGGCATGTCCTTGAAACACTGCCCAGAACAAGTGCAGTGTTTTATCTTCAAGGGACACTCTACTCATAGTTGTGTTTTGGGGTTTTTTTGTTGGTTTTGGGGGTTTTGTTTTTGTTTTGTCAGACTAGCTGATGTAGGAATAAATTTATTCTGCACTGGAAATTCAGCAAGCTACTTTTTAATGATAATGGATTGTTTCAAGGTTTGTGCTTCCTTTTTGGTGTTTGCAACTGCAGATCTTCAAGGATTCCAGATGCTTAGTCTCCAAGGACAACTTTTTTTTGTGTGTTTATTAATAATATGTAAACAGGAGTACAATGGCAATTCGCTACATTATAGAATGTTATGTGATATTTTTAAACAAACTACAGCAAACTGTTGACTGCATTAGAATCAGACTGTACAATTAAAACATGACATTGTGTGCAGTTTGGGAGGATAGGAATAATAAGGCAGAGATATCGGTTAAAATCTAGTCCATGATAAAGAACTTGTAAAATAGATTAACTACATAAGATCTTATCTTAGAGATAGGAAATTTGTGTACAGACAAACTGTCCATTCATGTTAATAGAGCTTTGTATGAATTTAAACCAAAAAAGGTTCTAACAATGTCACAAAGTGCTGGAACATCCATAAGCAGAATTTGGTTTGATAATCCCAGTTTGATAATTCACTCATAGGCTTACAGAAAATCAGGACATTTTAAATTTCCATGGGCAGATTTTATGAAATGTTAAACAAGATTTCTGGTAGCAGAGGTATTCAGATTTGTATTTAAAATTCAGTATCATTTATGATTTTGTTTGCAAATTAATGATAGATACTCTTTTAAAGAAAATTGGGTTGCAGATGTATTTACATACACAAGTTATTTAACACTTTACAAAAGTTCACTTATGGATAGCCAAATCCATTCTTGTCAGTATGAACGCCTGTGTAAAGTACACACACATACGAGCATACACATACATGTGCATACATACAGAGTACTCCTTACAGAACAGAGGCATACGGAAGAATAGGATTGTCCCCAGAGCACTGTAGAAAGGTGTTTCTGTAGAAAGGTTTCTCTATGATTCTGCCGGGTGCAACGTGAAAGCTTTTGATAGGCAGATGTACATGGTGTTTTGGGCTTATGAGAAGTACACAGTTGAATATCGTTCATCCTAAATTTAGGATGCCACTGTTACATTTCATGGTCGGGATGAAATAGCATAATGTGATGATTAGAGTGTTTAGTCCACAGTATAATGACTACCTCAAAATGTACGTTCGGCAAGGTGCACAAATGGACAGCGCTTGTGAAATCAGGATTCACATGAACAGGTACATTTCCTTCATAATTCAGGATTGGGTAGTAAGAAATATTTTTGGTATCTTTATATTGCTTATGTTTAGAAATTAAAGAATGTTCATGCTTCTATAAATAGCACATCTCTATGTTCTGGGGTTTTATTCACTAGTCTCCAAAACAGACAAGGATTTTTTACTATTAACACTTGAGGATATACACTTGGCAAGCATTAATCACATGAGAGTTGAAATCAACTTAAAAATATATTAAATCAACAGGCTTTTGCCCCAGTGGTCATGAGAAAGACTGGAAAATGGGATTGTCTGGTCTGGATTTGGAGAGCAAGGAATGTAAATATCCTGCGTGTCGTTACCTTCAACAAACTAATGCCACACATCTGGATACTTATAACCTTGTTCAACAATAAAGACCAGAAATAATTTCTTTTAAATTTTTACTTTATTATAAAAACAACATGGGGCTACAGAATTTAAAATGTTTCTTAATAACAAAAGGTAAGTTACAACAGCCTTCTCCAGCACCCAATTAAAAGCTAACTAGTTAAGGAAAGTGGAAAGCTTGAATCAATTATCATTTTCTTTTCTTTTTTTCCTAAATATAAAAACTTGGCTAAAGTACAATAGCAACTAAAGCCTAAAAATTGTGGCCAAATTTTTGTCCTTGAACATCTGCTCTGTAAAGCCTATCTATTTTCTGTTCAGGTGAAAAAAAATCAGCCATGATTATTTTCTAATGTTTTTCTTGGCAGTCCTATCACTCTTGCTTCAGCAGTGTCCAACTTAGAAAGCTGGACATCTTTAACCATGCTGTGCAAAGGTGATCAGAAATCTATTATCACCAGAAGAGCTGGTATCTAGGAGAAGATTGTTTTTCAAATTAACTGTAATGACTCATTTAAAATGCATTCATTTCTCAAAGTGATTTTAGGCACCAGTTATGCCTGCAAGTGCAAAATGACCTAGTCTGGCTATGCACTAGAATGGGATTCAGGTGCAGCTACCAATTTCAGTGAAGCCCTAGTGAGCTCAGGAGTCCACCTTCACAAGCATTGTTACTCAACTGGGACAAAAGGTTGCATTACTTAGAGGACAGTTTTGCAAACTTTTAATTTTTAGGTACTAAAATAATTTAGCCTTTCATATATGCTTTTGATTCATACTATGTTTTAAAATTCAGCTGTTTAGAGAAAGTCAAATCATTCTGTGAAGAATAACCTATAGATTTGTAGATTAAGAAATAGAGTTCAAGTTTCTTGCTACTTTACTATACTGTTTTTTAACTTATGAAAGAAGCTAAAATTTATGGTAAGAACAAGGAACTCTTGATTTCAGAATTACTTATTCATAAAGTATATCAGCAACTTTTGACATGTTTAAATTTCCTACTACATTATGTTTTATAGTAAATTCAATGAACTATGAGGTGTGCAAACACACACAGAGTATGTCAAAGAATTTGTGCAAATTTTCCACAGTGGGTCATGCCACTTGAAAGGTTGGTCACTAATACCTTTATTTTATGTTTACATATTTATTAAAGTCCTCATCATTTTTCTAAATTTTGCTGCTATTATGATGTTCCTTGAATTCTTATTTTACTCATTCAGGGAAAACTGGAAGTTATTCTGATAAACATTAGGGAGAAAGACTCTTACTATGAAACAAATAGAAGATCAGAGAAGACTTCTCAGGACCTGACCATGTAGATTAAGCTAGAATTGCCTTTCATATCTATGTTTTAAAAAAGGGGGTTTTGAAAACAGAGTAAGACAATTAATTATGAAAGTAAATTTTAACACAGTCACATTTTCATTTGAATTCTAACAGCCTGTTATTTCACCCTACAAGAATATTTTTTCAACACATAAATTGCCATGAAGCTACATTTGCCTGTCATGTAGTAAATAACAGCAGGATTATGCTGTGTTTCTTTTATGAATTCACAAAATTTTTCTTTGACTTCAGCTTATTCCCCAAAGGAATCTGTATTCTCTTTGAAGTATAACTTCCTATGTTAATCACAAGTGTATTTTTTTTTCTCAAATGAAAGAATCAGCAAACTGCAAATGGCAAAGGTGCTTTTTGTTCTGTGAAGTCTTTTAAGCACCATAAATCTTAAAGGTGAACGCTTTTTTGCAATGAAAGTAAGCTCCTCATAGAACTTGAACCAAAACTGCTGAATCCAGTTACGACAACTTCAAGAGTACTGCTGTGGTCAGGGACAGTCTCTCTCAATCTCTCTCTCTCTCTCTCTCTCAACCCCCCTCTCTCTCCCTCTCTGTCCCTCAGTATTGATTCCTGAGTGATCAAAGTGTATGGAAATTCACAGTGCAATGAAAGGTGTGCCATTTTATACAGCTGCAGTATAGTCCAGGAAATACATGTATTATTTGGGCTGTCCGCTTTTGTTTCCAGCTTCGATCCCAACACAGTATTAGGAATCTAAATAAACGCCCAGGTTGTGAAGTGCTCAGCATAAAGACTTGTAAAGCTTTCCAAGATGTCAAGTTGTGCATTTACATTTTTGTCTCTTCTTGCAACTTGTTTATAGCAGCTATGCTTATATACAGGTGGTTTTTTTCTCATGTTTTCCTCCTTTCTGTAGAGTTGCTGACACTATTCTTCGACACTGTATGAGTCTGGTTACATACGATAACTGTTTTCATAAAAGGAAGCAAAAGTTTGTGTCTGGTTACATACGATAACTGTTTTTATAAAAGGAAGCAAAAGTTTGTGACTATTTCAGCAGTAACATTGCTAATTGTACTCTTTCTAACGTTAAGTACATCTTTTCACTACGTACTGCCATCTGGTGCCTCGCGGTTGTAAATGAAGGGCATTGGATGGGGGACATCGGGTATTTGCACCATGTCAGGCAGTCGTGCCAATTAGAACATTTCATAATTGAACACACAGACTTGTCGTCTTTACCAAAAAAAAACCCCACAAAACAAACACACAAAAAAACACACACAAAAAAGGAAAAATCTTTGTCTTGTACAGATGTATTCTAAATATTTGTAAGATATGATAGACTGAAGGTTGACATTTTTCTGTGGGAATGAAGTTTTAGTGGAAATTATAAAGGATAGGCTATTTTTAGAGATGTTAAAAAAATTCCAATTAGCCCTAAAAAGAATTGATTTTATAATAATGGAGGAAAAATGCGGCTCTTAATGGATTTAAGATGTTTGGAAGCTTTTTAGATTAATCCTTTGAACTGTAAGTTTTATATTAGGAATTCCTCATTTTATATCCACACATGCAATAATTTATTTGTACATTAAGTTCTGGTATTCATAAAAATCATATCCTCTTTTCAGCCAGCTACATAATTACTGACACAACATAACATCTCAACTGCATGTGTACTACCATAGGAGGCATGTGGGTTTGAGAGCAGTAAGTCTCTTATACTGGAGTGTTATGGTTCCCCTTGGCATGTTGCTTATTGCTTAAAGTGGACCCGACTGGGAGGAAAAAATACTGAACATTGCACAGCCTCCCTGGAAGACAGTCTCTGTTTTGAAAAATCCAGAGTGGTTTTCATTTTTTCTCATTTTATACAAGCCTCTTGTGTCTGAGAATAGGAAAAAAAATCTCTGTAAGAAAAATTCACAGTAAGTTAATAATCATACCTAAGGTTGCCAATATTCAAGTAGTTCAGTAGAAAATTGTGAGCAAGGGTGTATTTTTGTTTAAAGTTATCATGCTTAAATATGTTACAGTCTAATGTGTTATGGTTCTGTCCACCTACACTCTTATGGTCTAAGAGGTCAAAATTTTTCAGAACAGCCTAGACCTCTAAACATATCTTGCATCTTTTCTGTATGAGCAAAAAAAGCTGAGGAAATTATCATTTTTAGTCACAAAAAGGAATGTTACTGTGGTAGGAAATGTGAAAGTTGCTCTCTGACATCCTGTTTGCATTTAGGCCTGGGCAAGACAATTCCAAAACTCTCAGAAAGGAGGGCAACCCATGTTTTGCACTACTATTTCTTCACTGCAGGTCAAACTTCAAATCAAATCTGTTGTGTTCTTGTACATCAGCATTGTGCTTATTAGTACTGCCATACATCTGAGAAATGAAACCTGAAATCTGTGACTGGAGGAATTTTATTCTGTTGCTCTCAGCACCAATACCTTTCAATGTAGCTTAAATTTAAATACTCAGGGCTTAATAGCAGGAAATCATTTTTAAATGATCATGAGCAGATGCAGAGAAAGAGAGCTTTCCAGGTTCTCTAAGAACCATACAAACTCATACAATTTAAAATTTCAGCTTCCATTTAGTTTGCATTTTTTAAACCTCATTCTTCAATCAGTTAAATGCATTTTCTCACAGGAATAATTCTGTTTAAATCAACACGACTGTGCATGTCAGAAGTGTTACATGCATGAGTAGGTGGATATGCTTTTTGCAGAATTATGGCCTTGTGTCATAGTTAAAAGGTTTAATGGTCAGAATGATTTACCACAAGGACACAGAATATTTCTCCCAATGCCATGCTTCTGGTATCTTAAAAAATATATACAGAAAAATCATAAGTGACCTTTCCCAAGCATCAGAAAGGTTCCTTCATGACCACTATGACTGTATTCAAGGAGTTGACTCATGCTGCATTGATTAATGAGTATTGGTCATGTAGACATTCACCACAGGGCAGCCTGAGTTTGCATTCAGGCTGATGATATAAATGAGTCATACATCCTACAGGTCCAAACAGATGTGTGATGCCTAGAAGAATTGCTAGTGCCCCATCATACAAAAGTCAAGAGAGTCAGTTCTATGCATCAATTGTCAATGTACCAGTAAGATAACATTGTGACTTCAGCACTGTCAGGTACTGTGGTCTGAAAAACGTGTGAAGCTACTGCATAAAGATGATAATAGGCTGAATTTCAGCAAAGAAGGTGTCTCAAATAGAGGCATATCCTAAGAGCTGAAATGTGAAATGCAGGAGTTTAGGCTGATATTCTAAATTACTGTGAAACTATGGCGGGGGAAAGACATTTTCTATTTAGCTTATGAATAAAGAAGTTCTGGAAAACCATACAAGTAATAAAAAATCAATTATTCAGAACATTTCTTCTGGAATTCAGTACTTTTTCAAAATTAATGACTATGATAGCCAAAGTACGCCACCTCACCAACTTAGAATTCTCCCTCTGATTTATGGTTATACATCCTAGGATAGTCTAGGCAGGAGCTGAGGCTTGTTCTAGGAATGAGCTAGACATTAGCAAAAACTTTAAGGGAAAATCGTGAAGTTTGAATATTACTTTTAAGTAAATTTACCATTATTTTTAATAAGAAATATACCTTTTGATGCAAAATTGAATAAATAATAAGACAAAAGTATTTGTGAGTATAGCTCCTTATTCTGAATTACATAGTTCAGTCCTTGCTATTTGAAAATTGGTATTAGTGAAGATTCATGTGATAGATTACTGACTTGGGTTTTGGGGGAATGACTGTTCTATGTAATATCTAACAAAATGATTCTACACATAAATAAATCAGTTTAATTATTAGTGTATTTTTCAGTCAGTATTGAAAAATGGCACATTCTGACTTTGATAATCAGATGATTTGACTGAAAAAAAAAAAAGTATAAGCAAACATTTATAAGGCACCTATTGACTACCCTGTTGTTCCCAAAATATTGTTTATATTGTGAAAGAAAAGAAATATGCAGACATCAATTTGCAAGTGGAAAAGAAATCAGTTTGTCTACTATACATGGATAAATTATATAACCAGTTCAGTTATTTGTGCCCCTTTCAATCAAATAGTTGCCTCTCATGATGACACCCTTACTGCCAGGTGCCTTGTCTTCCTCCAGTGGCTGGTGGATATCCATATACTATCTCATGTGCTAGCACATTCCAGGTGAAAGTTATAATTAAATAACTTCTTCTAAAAGCTATTTGTAACTATTAGGTTAAAGGGTTAGCTTAAATATTATGGTGATGGAAACAGTGGGTGGACACTGACATTCCCTTAGTTTAAGATAAAGAGCCTAAAGAAGTTTCAAAACATAGCGAACAGCAAAATTTAGAAGAGCTTGCATTGCCACTGTGTTGAGTGTTCCGTATTATTAACCATAGGCTGATTTTGCAGACTAGCAGTGTGTTGAGGACAGAGATGGAGCCATGTAAATTTCAATGTATTTACACTTAAAGAAATGTTAAAGCTTATAAAAAAATATTGTTCTTCATAAGTAAATCTTTCTTTTATATGAAATCACTAGGACAAGGCTCAGTTTCTCTAGCCATTCAGAAATGGTAGGTTTGATAGAATAACAGAATATCAATGTCTTCCTTTACTTAAACAACTCCTGAAGTTATGAGTTGGTTGAGTTTGCTGGGCTTTGCTTTGCATGGCAATATGTTCTAAATGTGAGACACCACCTGAAATGTTCCTATTCATTCTCCAGTTTTATTGCCCGATAAGTTTAGTGATAGTCTCTCTTCTGTGCTCTTCCATATAGACTGAGTTGAATCCTTACCAAGTTTCCCCTTTTTTTCTTGAAGTAACTTAAATATGTTTAACCGGATGTCAGTATGAAATTTTCACTTTTTCAGCACCTGCCAAGAAAAGCTTACATGACATTTATGTCATTGTGGGGATTTTTTAAAAATACTTTGTAAATTTTCTCTTTCAATTTGTAATCCATATAGTGCATCTCTACATTGAAGAATTTGAATCCCATAATCCAGCTCTGAATTATAGTCGCACGCATGAGCAAAGATGAGCAAAACTTTTAAATCACTGTCAGAAGCCTGTGAGTGGAAAATTGCTTCAAAAGATGTAAACTCATTTTAAAGCCAATGGAGTAAATAATTTATTCCCCCTGAAGAAAAACAAAGTCCACTAAGTAGTTTTATTAATACATTTTTGTTGTATTGTTTAAATTGCTCTAATGCAGAGGTGTATGCATCTGAATTGAGTTGTGTTAGTTTTGGTATGAGCCAACACTTGCAAAAGAGATCACTGCAGGAGATGGTGATTGGTATAGGTGAGGTACATAGAAAGTAATCACTACTTACAAACAAAGGACAACCTTTTTTAAAGGTTAAATCTGTGGAACTTACTGATATTTTTGAAGGTAAAAGTAAATTGATCTCAAAAAGTGTTTAGACTTCTTTTGGGAAAAAGTTTATAACCCATCAAAGCAGCAGATAGACTCTTCCATCTGTTATCATTACGGTCTTACTGTCAGTCACATGATGAAATCCTAAAGCAGGAGTTGCATTTGACTCAAGAGCCACAGTTTGCTGGCCTTTTCTGTTGGGCCTGTTGTTTGCAGTACATTAATGCCCTAGAGTTGCCAGTGGGACTGCCATGTTTTTATACACATCCTCTAATCTACTGCAGGTCTTGGGGAGGGGAAAATAGTCTACATTGATCCAATACATCACAGACATGCTCTGAACCATAGACAACTGGACATGGAAACCCTTACACGGGCTATTTCTCTTCTGTGGAAGCTTATTTTCTTGCATAGAGTATTATCTCAATATAACTTGACCTAGTGACGCATGCCTTTTCTGTTTCATGTCTGACAGAGCATTTCAGAGCAACCAATAAATGCCAAAAATTACTGGGAAACTTGAAAAGACGGAATCTGAATTCTCCTGTTAAAATTGTACTGAGATACATTGCAACAGTAATTACATCTGTACATCTCACCATTTTTAGAATTCTGTCTCTTTGAAAGGAAATAATTAGAAGATATGTTAGGGGATAAATTTCACCGTATACAGAAGATTAGCTTCAGGATTTTTAATGAAGTCCTCAATATAGTGTTGAAGAGCATCTTGTTGTGCTGAAATTAACAGAATATATTCTGCTTAAAAGCCTTTAATAAACAACATTGAAATAGAAATATTCATAGATTTGTGGATGTTTCCATCCTGTTCACTAATAACTTAATGAGACATCTTGAAATCTCCAGAAGATAGGAAAGAGGATTTCAGAAAGGGTAAGTAGGTCGCCTTGCTGGATAGTATAAAGGAGTGGAAAGGCAGAGGGCTGCTTGGAGACTTGCTGCAGAAAGCTAGGTTGCAGATTTTCTGGGAACTGGGACGAAGGGTCTTTAAAGCTGTGAAAAAACTTGAACTTTTTATCAGTAGACCAATAGGTGACAAAAGGCTGCAACTTTATTCAGTCCAAAAGTGCTGCACAAGATTTTCAGCTAGGATAAATTGTTGTTAGATGCTGAATTGTTGGTTAACTTGTAATTTGCCAAAAGCAACTTCAGTTTTGGGTTTGGATAACTCCATGTTATCCAAAGATGATATCTTTGATATCCAAAGATTTGATATGATATCCAAAGATGAAGAAATCCATTGTTTCTTTATCAGACTTTGAGTCTGATATTACATCTTGCTAGGAATCAGACCACTGGGAGAGAAGCAGTCAAACTAAATAGCACAGAATGACAATTGTGTTGTGACTAAGTGTCACAAGACCCTTACCTTCTCCCTTAGCAATTCAAGAGAAGGAAAAGGTCAGAGTGGTTTGAAGATGGAGAAAATAGTGTCATCCCAGGAGTTTATATGTAACAAAATGCTGGTTTAGGGGTGTGGTTCTGTCCCAGGCAATACTGCTTGCTTTCTCCTCTGCGTGACATTCATACAAGAAGGGGATTCAGATCACACAGCTGTCCCATGCTTACTATTGTCATGCAGAGCAGGTGAGATGCACTATGGTTGCAAGTATAGTGATCACATCTGAGCTGCTTAAAAACTATCAAGAAAACTACTGCTTTGAGCAACCCCTGTGCTAATCTCCAAAGTCATAACTATTAGTGACTATTTAAACTGATATTAAAAATGTTGTCCTGACAGAACTGGACCTGTTCAGTTTATTATAAAGTAGCATTACTTACTGTAAAATTGTTTTCAACTAATCTCCTAATATTAATAACCAAAAGTTTGGTGCTTGATGGGACTTCGGCCCATGTTGAGATGTTACGGAATTTGAATGCCTTTTGGAAGAACTGTATATATAAAAACAGGAAAGAGCAGAATGATTTTAAAATTATGCTTTAATTTAGCTTCATTATGCTCCTGAATCTTTAAAGTGGTGGTCTTTTCTGTTTCTTCTTCTTTTTTACTTTTTGATAGGTTTTTTTGTTGTTGTTTCTTCTTTCTTTTTTTGCTTTCTCCTTTTCTCTTTTTTTTTTATTTTCTCCTCTTTTTCTTTGATTTTCTTTTACTTTTCCACCTTTCTGACTTTTATTCCTGATTTGCATCTTGCATTAAAGTCAGGAAAGTTATTAACACCAAATCTGTATCCACCCTGCTCCAAATCTGTATCCACTTTGTCTTCCCCATGGTCCATCCATGCCTGTCTTTCACCAAATCAGTCCAGGCAAGATCACTGGCATGGTTTTGCCTGTCCCTAGAAGCATTTGAATTAGTTCACTTCTTACATGCAGCTGGATAACATGTCTACCTGCGGCTTGACCAAGGTAGAAGAAATACGAGCATTTATAGCAAACATAGGTATTAGATGTTTTCCAGGCCATGTGCTGAAGACCAATGCCTTTGGGGGACAAGTACATCACTAATAATCGTTGTTTATGTTGTCAGTCTTGTTAGTACTGAATTCAGCTTCCACGAATCCATGTCTCCACTTGCATCTGTGGTTATTTTAAGTGTGTTATCAGATATGTGATTTGGGGGGGGATTTGTGATATCTGAAATAATATGCATTTAGATGAAGAGGGAATATGTAAAACCTCAAGATAGAAAAGCTGTATTAAGGGGAAAGAAACAATGTAATATGTAAATATGCCTTTTGGTGAGAATTTCCTGTGCTTTATTTAAGAAAGAATTTCAGGCTTGAGTCCAAGACAAATAAGAGAACACAGAATGAGGGGACGAAGACAGAATTTGAGTTAGAAGAGTAGTGACAACAGTTTAACCTCTCTACCAGTAGATGGAGAGCACAGGAAAGCAGAAGCATGCACATGAAGGAGGAAAAAACCCTTGCATCAGCTTCTTGTAGGGGGTGAGAGATGAAAGAAGAGAAATGCAGGGGTGGGGGGGAACATTGCAAAGTAGGAAGTTGGAAAAACTGGTTTCTGAATTTAAAGAGGAAATTACAACACCTATATTATCAGCCTGTTGGTAGTGAATAAATATCTAGATTATCTTCTTTCGTGACTTGTACACAGTACTCTCTACTCCTGGAACGTGGTTTGAAAATGTGGCATGAATAGTTTGCATTACTGGAACGGAAGAAATCCATGTCTGCCTTTTCAAGCACTTTCCAGACACAGACATGCTGTGAGTGACATCATGCAAAACCATTTCTTCTTGTTCTTTACATATGCCTCTCTTGTAAGGAATTCTCTTGCTCCTGCGCTCTCTTTCTCCCTGTCTTTTGCCCTCTCTTTTTCTAGCCCTCTGATATGTCTCACTCAGTGCTTTTTCTCTTTTTTTCTTCCCTTTCCTTTCCGTCTTCAAAACCAGGGTGGGAGCAGGGAGCAAGGGATCTGGTTAGCTCTGTGTTTAATAGTTGAAAGAGCTTGGTTTGGGGTTTTTTAATGCACAAAAATTCCTCTCAGTGAGACATGCCACACATTCTGATCTCTCCCCTTCAGGCAGTTACACACTATTAAATATGGGGTTGGAAATGACACGTGTCTGGAAATACAGAAATGAAACAGCCTTCCACTTTCTGCACTGCATTATACAATGAAGGTGTTGTAAATTGTTAATTGAATGGCATGGGCTTCTAGTTTGTTGGGCTTTCTATAAATAGAAACTGTACATTCCAGTGTGCTGCCCCTTTTTATTTCCTTCAGATTAACTACTGTACTTTGAACCTTTCTGTGTTGTAACATAGAGATTAGCAAAGTTTTTAGCTTGTCTCTTTATTCCCTGAAACATATCTTGCACTCTGAAATTTTCTTCTATTTGCCTTCTCTTACTGAACCATCTTTAAGGCATTTTTGCACTATCCTTATTTTAAAAAAGAAGTAAAATCCAAGCAACCTATAATGGTACTTAAGGCATTCCCTATATTCTACAACCCAATAAATAGTGAAATATGATTATTGTATATTAAATAATATTGCACACATTACGTAAAGATTAATAGTTAACTTACTGCCATGCAGAATACAGAAAGGCAAACAGGGTACTGCTCAAGATGGAAAGTGATCCTTTGGTCTTCCAAAGTAACTCTGAAATTTTGGGTTAACACTCTGAGAGACAATGTTGTCTGTGCGTGAATGGCACTAGACTGGGAAGTTTATTCTTCCATAGCAGTCTGTCAGGTGAACAAAAACCCCATATGAGAGGCGGCCAGTGAGGAAATATAAGCCATTGAGAGTGAAGACTTCAGTGTGAAAACTGATTAGAGTTTCATTTCAGAGAAAGGAGAGGAGCAGATGATGGAATTAATGTCTCAACAGTCCATGATGCTGCAGAATCCTTGCACTCTCTTTACAAATTTGTATACTCTCAGTCCAGCATATTTCATGTTGCAGTAGAATAGCCTTAGGAGTGTTCAACACAGTTTACGAGTATTGGTGAATAAGTGTAAGATTAGATAAATGTGGGATTAATTATACTGTTTCTTTAAAATGTGATTAATTTTGAAGCACCTTAAATGATTGGATTGGTCAAGATACATCTCCTTGAAAGCCTGAAGGAACTTTAAGATATTTAAAATTCAGCCTTTGCTGCAATTGTCAGGTTTATCTAGGAAAAAGTGTAATTAAGTATAGACCTTTCAGCTGAACAGAAACAATGAGATTTTTTCACAATAAATTCACATGGTTGATATGTTGAATGAGCAAAAAGTCCAGCAATTCAGACCTCATTGGAGAATTAGTGAGGTGATAGGCATAGGGCAGATAGTAAAAATAAAACAGAGTAATATAGCTAATTTTATATCCAGCTTCCAAACTGTTAAAGCTGAACTATGTTGGCTCGTTGTGGAACTTTGCTACAAGTCACGTGCAATTTTTCTAATTCTTCTTTTGCTGCTTTGCCAATACAAAAGCAGTTCAAGAAAGATCCAATTTTGCTGTTGCCAATGCTGAGTGATGTTTCGACATGCTTAGGGATTTCAGGGTGTTTTGAGACCTCTGTATTCTTAGGAGAGGAAAAAAAGTCTTTAACAGGCTTCCCACATTGTTTAGTGCATCCTGCGGATAATCTCTTGGAAATACAAAAATTGTAAGAAGGGGAAAACAGAGCACATAGGATTTATGTTAAGTAAAGATAGAGATATAAGATTTATTTTAAAAAATTCAGAGTATCTGGGTACCTAGAAGCCATTCTACACTTCAAGAAGACATCTAATTGTCCAAAATTGTTTTCTTAATGGAGCCACTAATCAATAATTTCTGAAAATTACTAGAAGGACAATTAAAAAAAAATTAGATGTTTAAAGGCAGAAGTAGACAGCTGCTGAGCTGAACAAATACAAAGGACCTACCTGCCACCAGATGCTGTGAATTGCATCTTATGTGACCTCCAGGACTAAGATGGTGTCCAGGAAAGGAAGCCCTGTTGCTGTATCTACTTGTATTAGCCCTGTAGCTGAACAGTTTTTACTAAGTTTTACACTTCTGAATTACTTTTGAAAATGTCTTGGTGATAACCTGCCTATGTACTCAATAATCTGACTGTAGACACTGAAAACCTTAACCTGAGTGCTCTTCTACAGCTCCTTACTAGAATGATAAATTCTCCAGGAATTACCCCAGCTAAGGAAGCAGGAAGGCAGAAGAACAAAATTCTTCCTATGATTATTTTGTTACTTGGTCCTGACTGCTCAGAAGAAGGGTAGGGAGAGAAGGAAGGGAGAATGGATGTTTAAATACATACTACAAGTAGGAACTACCTTCTTACAGGTAAAGATCAGGGGAGAAGCACCAGGACAATTTAGCTGAATCTGATTAGGTTTACATCTCAAAATATGCTGAAAGATGTCACAGGTCTCATTAAATATTTGAATGAGATCTTTTCTCATTTGGAGTTGCCTTTTTCCAAGAAATATTGACAAGCCTAATATTTTATTTTATGTCTTCTGTACTCTTTTTATTTACATATCTACCTATGATTACCTATCACTGAAGATCTTTATTTCATTAAGTATTCCATTACAGCACTGAGGCCACCACAATGGCAGAAAAAACTTTGCCAAGAAAAAGGACACCAGGGAGTTATGTGTTCTCCTCCTTGTACTTTTAAGGAGGAAGAACATAATTTCTGCCAAAGGCCTAAGTTCTTCCTTGAAAGCAAAATTCACAGCAAAATTTTCAGCAGTCTAATTGACTTTACAATTACCGTTACTAATTTACAAAAGTCCTCTTTTGTAGGCAACTTGGGCATGTGGGAGTCAATGAGGTTAGCCTTACAAGTACTTTTGAAACTGGGCTGCTCCTCTTTTCCTCTTCCTTTTCATGTTCCAAAGGTATTTGCACTTTTCTGAAGTAGTTCTTCTCTTCAGCCATCTGAAAAAAATACAAAGAGTTTTCTCAGTTATGGGCTGTTTATACACACATAGAATGCAGGTAGTTTTTCACACCAAAGTGCTACAACAGAGAATCTCTGATAATTTTTCCCTACCCCACATCATATTTATACAGATATTTTCTTTTTTTACATCTCGGGGGTTTTTGGTGGGGTTTTGGGTTTGTTTTTGTTTGTTTTTGTTGTTGTTGGGTTGTTGGTTTTTTTTTGGGGGGGGGGGGGGTGCGTCCTTCGACACACCTATTGGAAAACGTTTAGCTGATAGATGAGATTATTTGCCAAAGGAATTTTAAGGACTGAGAACATTTGAAGAGTGAGACCTTGAATCACTGAAGCAAAACCTATCTGTCTTGTAACTTTATTCAGAATTTCACAATCCTTGCTAAACTGCAAGATAAGGGCCAAAGGCAACAAACCAGCAGGAGCCAACTCAGAATGTGCCAAAGTTCATAGAACGGTTGCTTCAGGCTGAAGTTTGTTGACCCTTAATCACTTGGGGTCATCAGTGGTCCTGCTGCAGGGCCCTGCAGAACGTGAGTCCGATCAGATCTCCTGCTGCTGCTGTCCAGGCTACAAGTAGGGTGGAGTGAAAGCTGGGATACAGGAATTTCAAGGCAGCATTTCATGGGTGTCTGCCTGTCAGTGTGCTCTTTTGGACTGCTATCCTTGTGTAACACATGTGTTCTCTAATTCTAAACTTCCTTAATCTCTTGCAAATGGTGTAGGTGGAGTTAATCATAGCACAGGCAAAAGATTCCTTCCAGTTAGCATACCTTTTATGCTTTCAGTACTGTGTTTTATCATTGATTGAAATTAGTGTAAGTACACTGTACTTACACTTAGTGTACTTACACAGTTTAAGTTTTAAATCATTTTTTTGTCACAGTGATAGCATTGTCAAGAAATGTTCTTTTCCTGTTAAGTCTCCTTTGACTATTACTATTACCTTTAATGACCACATTGCAATGAGTATGCTAAACTGCTGTGAAGTAATAGTGTGAAAGATTGTAGGGAAATAAACGGCATTTCAGACCCTAACCTTGCAAAAAAAATCAGCATGTGAGCATGCATGAACAAAAACATGCTTCTGTCTGGTGGTCTGTGACTTGTATAAAGTAGTAGCTACTAAGGAATATTAATTTAACAATGATGCCATTCATGGAATAATAAAATCCTTAATGAATATTTTTATGGGCTCTATCATACATTTGGGCAGCTCACAAATTTTTACAAATGTAATCTTTATGACAATGATAGAACTTTAGAAAATGTCTCATCCCTACAAGCTAGAGGCATTTGAGTATAGTCCATTCAGCACACAAAATGCATAAAAATGTTTTGAAAATTCTTTCACTGTCTTCAAAAGTTTCAGAATGGTCATTGTTTCTTGTAATCTTCTTATATATGAGAGAGGCAAAAGGCAAAGGAGGTGTGAGGGCATAATGGCCTCTGGAGCAGCTGTGTGCTGCAGGAGCTGAGTGTTTGGTAATCTTCAGAACTTGATTATCCTCTTTGACAGGAAGCTGGAAGTGGGGAAAAGGAAAGGATAATGACAGTTCATGATTCGCTACAAACGAAAAGACAAAACAGTTCATGAAGAAAATCTGGTCATTGCTATCACTTAGTGATATCAAAAAGGGAAATTAACCTACCTTTGAAAAGAATCTGTAAGCACCACTGTACTTCTAAAAGACAAAATATTCTAGATCAAAAATATTCTAGATTCTGTATATGTTTAGGGTTATGAGATCGTAGATGCTTCAGAAAACTACTCACAGGATAACATTCACAACTGCAGGTAAAGCTGGAATATGGGAAACTGTATTCCTTCATGCTTTTCCTCAAAAAGACTCTTCCCACATACATCAGCAAAGTTATCTCTCTGACTGTTCAAGTGCTTTCTGTAATGTATTCTTTTGCTGGGTATCTGAAAAAGTTCAGTATCAGTCAGGATCTCAGTGTTCCCAGACTACTTAAAACATTATTTATATGACAGAAATGATAATTTTCTTCTAGTCCCACATCAGTCTGCATGAAGATTCTTGCCTTATACTGGGTTACATTCCTTCTGATGTATGGGTAATTCTTCTGCCCTGTTTGTACAGGATCTTGCACAATGAGGTTGTGGTCCAAGTCTGTGGCTTTTGAGTTCTTCAGTAATACAAATAATGTTGTCACCACTTAAAAATAGGTTTGTGAAGTGTAAGCATGTCTGATCTTGATGAGAATGAAAGCAAAAATACAAGCAGGCCACCAATATCACCATTATACTTATTTTTTAAATTGTTACAAGTATGCTGTTTAATTTCAGTAACAGTCCTACTTTAAGAAGTTTTCAGCCTAAAGACCAAGGTAAAACAGTTGACACTAGGAGACAGACAAAAAAAGTTATGGAATTATTAGTGATTAAAACATTTTTTAAAACATTTTTTCATTAACTTCTCTTCAAATAACAATGAGCTAGGGACAGCATTTGACATGGGAAGGGACACATAAGTCTTCGAGGAGATAATAGTTCAGAGAAATCTGAATGGTTGACTGTACTCGGTAAACTGTGTTTGAGAATTCGTTCTATAGCGATAGAGAAAGACATGAATAAGCCAGTGGACAAGGGATCTATGAGCCTGTTTGTCATCCAGGAAAGACGGCACACTGGGAGAAACAAATCAGTGGGGTCAGAATCTCTGTCAGAGTAAAGAACAGAAGCTGGGGGTGTAAGAATAGTGATGAAGATACTGATTTGGACTGTGTTAGGTAAAATATGAAGATGATGACTGGCAATTTCCATCTGATATAGGTGGATGTTGACTATCCCTGCAAATGAAGATGGAAACAACTTCAGACAGTAAATATAATGAGTAATTTGTATTTTGAAGTATGGAAATTACATAGTAAAGGTATCATTTTAGGAACACACACAATACATAACTATAATAAGAAAGTGTAAGTGAAGAATCAAGTAGGAATTTTAAATACAAGACTATTTTTATTGATACAAAATGGACTGAGGAATTTAAATAAATAAAAAGCCTGCATGTATTTTTGTCTAGTTTGATTTTTCTTTTTAAAAGTTCTCTCTCCTAGCTATTAAAGAGTGGCTTTTTATCATTAATCTATGTGAATAAATTATACTGTTATCTTCTTCAAAAACCACACGTCATTTTCATCTACTAGCAAATAATTTTTAAGATTTACTGGAAAAACCTGTCATGTTTTTGCATTCCCTGTTGTCTTGTGGTCTGACAGTATTATAAGCCAATTCTACCCAAAGAACACTATCAGTATCACCTTCCGAAATGAGAAATGGACTCAGTTCTTCCAACCAGTAAATCACCATCCTGTGTGAATTCAAGTGGAAAATGCAACTTCTTCCATAAAATGCATGGGAAATTCTTTCCTAATTCCCGTTGAGTTCTGTGTGGTTATCTGAAGTTCCCACAGAAGCCATACAAGCTACTAAATCTCTCCTTATTGTTTTCACTGAAGTTCTAGTAGTTCAACTCCTCAAACTAGTAATTACTCTGTTACTATGTTTTTATCTCATGGGCTGTGTATGTGCATGTAAGAAGTTCCCACTGTTGCAAGCGTCTGTGTAGGTCAGCTACAAAGTTCAGCAGTGGGAGCTCTGGTTTTTACCAAGCATTGCTATTTCCACCGCTGTGTCAAACAGACCTGCGCTGACTGTCAGATTCTGAATACTCTGGAACTGACTCTCACTCAGCTGGGCAAGTGTTTTCTCAAATAGTGCAGTTGTCCTTCCATTAAAAGGCGGTACATGAGGAAAATTATACCAGTTCCACTTGTGACTCTCCCAAGTCTTGGCCCAATCAGCTGTTCATTAAAACTGTACTGATCCCACTGTGTTAAAGAGCTGTGTTCTTCACCTGCAGGATGAATTCATCCAAATGAGAGAGACTAGCAAAGTATTGAATTCTAGTATTCCCATTTATTATTTTCCGCCTATTTTATTTTGGACTGAAGGAATTTTAAAAGATTTTAGTAATTTCATTTATAAGTAATAGGTAAGTTCTTCATCACAAAGTCTACATATCACATACGTAACAATTCCATGTAATAAGATCTTAAATTACTTTGAGAAAATTATTTTTAAGCATTACCGTACTGAGTCAAATAGCAAATAAATTGGTTATCATAAGCTGCATCATGTTAGAAGGCATTTTAAACAGAGATTCAAGATTTTTTTTTAACATGGCTCCTCTAATGAAACACTATAGGACAAATCAAAAGCCTTATCCCCTTCCAATTTACTCTTATTACTCAGGGAGGAGTAGAAGATAATTGTTTGCTGACACCTTTCTATAGATGGCAGCAGGGCATGGGCTTTGTCTTACCATTGGATTTCTGAATTAGATGATAGAAGGCTTTCTAAGCATGAGGCAGATCAACAGCTCACCTCCTTCCCCCATGAGATACAACATGACACAGGCAAGATATGATCCTTACTTGAATGGGTACATTCAGTCAGTTCCCGGGTATCAACTCTTTCAAACTTTATTTCCATAACAGTTTGTAAAATACTGGGCAAGTAAAGCCACTAATGAAGGTGAAGTTGAATTAACCAAAGCAACATCAATTGCCTTAGCACTTGAAGTTAGAAAAGATCAGGGGAAAAGATAGTCTTTAGTGATTGGGGACGAAATTCAATGCTTGCCAAAGTCAAGGAAGGCTTCCCATTGACTTCTCTCAAGTTTAGTTACTGAGATTCCTGCACTAAAGCTGTAACATTGTTATGTGATTTACAAGGAACTATGCTGAGTGATTACTCTGGGAAAAGTTCATTTATCTACAGGTAATACAAATTAAATAAATAATCATAAATGGAATTGGGGTTAATTTTATCATTTCATGAGAAGTGAATACTTCCATAGCATATTTTCCATTTCTGCTAAGTAGTTAGGAATCAGCCCAAAGGATAATGAGTGGTTTGATAACTGTATGTAGGAGTGTGGAAAAGATATCTAAGAATGGATAGCTTTTAAGTCTTGCCAGCAAAGGTGTAAGAAGATTCATTTTCTATAGAACGCAATTAAATTTCAACCTTGCAATAACATCCACTTTCATAGCAAAAGGGTAGTTAATTTTTATATGGCTTACTAGAAAAGGTCACAGATTGGATTAATTTTCAGTTTTTAAAACAAATTATGTAAATGCTTTAGCAAGAAGGTTGGATCCATCCTTCCCGCCTGCCTTTGGAAAGGTGTGACATGGTTGCAGAGGTGTCTCTTGTTCGGATAGTTCCGATGCAAAATCATTTCTTTCCTAGATTATGGGCAGATCAAGACTTGTTCTGAATTGGTGTCCCTGCAACTTTCTTGCTTTAGTTTTTCAGCAAAATAAGAACTAAAATAAAACCCCACACTTTATTTGATTACCTCTAGACATCAGAACAGAATGATTATCTGTGGCTTGACAAGGGTTTTCGGAGTACAAAAGACCAGCTATGCTTTTTTCTGAAACATCACAAATGGAAATAGGATACAGAGCAGAGAGGACCACTGACGTTATGGAGACCCTCTTCTCTGGTGTTTAGCATATACTCTCAGTATTAAATCAGTCTTCAAGAGAACTTTGCAGACACAACTGACAAAAACGTTGATTTTTTTCCCTTTATCATAATGTCCAAACAAAATATGGCTTTTTTTCTATCTGGCTTATTTAAGTTAATTTACTAAATTAAACCACTGCTCAATACTTATGACCTACAGCCTGAATCTCTCCTGAACATTTTGTCTCCTTTATAATTTTAGGCTGTCTTACAAGAAAGAGAAAAAAAACCAAGGCCAAAAAAGAAAACCTAGGAGAAAAGATAATTACATTATTGAAATTCTTTAACTCCCAGAATACTTTAAGTATGTTAAACAACTTGTATAAGAAATACAAATAATAGCAAGTAATAATTTTCAGTACTTTGTAATTAGTGATAGTCTTAACAGAACATAACTTCTATCAGAACACTGAGATTTTCAACAGCAGCCAGAAATCTGTAGCTGCTGCAGCTTTCACACAGTTTCATATGAAAAAAACAGAGCTCTTGCAGATAGAGGCTATCTGCAAGTGCACTTTATAGTAATGAAGTACTAAAGCAGTATCTTGTGTCATATTTCCCTTAGCCTCACCTTCCTAATAACTTATTTGTGGAATTTTCAGCATAAGAGAAAAAAATTCAGGAAACTTGCTGCAGTGTATTTTTTTTTATGCCAGGTTTGTTCTTATGCATACACAAAAAAGTTTCTGTTTTCTCTAGAACTAGTTAAGTGGATGCTTCTAGTGCTAGTATTTCAGGACTGCATTGGGTTATGGCGAGTCAGTAATATCCAGGTTTCATAAGACATATACCAATCAGGAGAGCGAGTGCCAAAATATGTGGTATTCTGTGTGGTGTTTACTAAGCTGAAAGTTTGGATTATTTTGTCCTGTTCAAATGTAGCTTTGAAGCTATGTGGACTTGTAAATGCTGTCACATTCTCACAAACATAGATTGAGTTTGCTCAGACCACTTGGAAATCCATGAACATTTCTTATTATTACTTATGGCAACACCATCTCCTTCTGCTGCCATTATTTGTTTTATTGATGTCTGTAGAAAGTACTTCAAGACAATCTGCCATATATCTGCAGCATCTGTAAGGGTATGCTTTAAGCCAGCATCTTTTTCCTGCTTGGGTTTCAACTTTCAATGTATGCCTTTGATGCTTTCACAAGAAATTCTTACACTTTGCAGTTCCATAAACCAAGTTTAGTACACATAACAGGAGCTATTTCAGCTGCCACAAGTTCCCTGTGTGTCAGCAACCCAAGCCTTTGTCATTTTGGGGACTCCCTGAAATCTCATTGATTCCAGTTTTCACAGAATTTCATCTTTTCCTCAGACTGAGTGCAGAGCTGCTCTTCTGTGTTCAGCAATGTTTGGCATTACCTTCTCAACCAATTTGTACTGCATCTAAAAGATGCATCCAGGTGCCATGAGGAACTCAGAGCAAATTAGTTCTGTCTTCATTCTAAAAACTCTAAGAGAGAAGATGGTTTTGAACTAGATACCTTAGCTGAAAGTGTCAGTTTTAAGGGTTTGGCAGTTCTGAATGATGTCAGTCCAGCCATTTTTCAACTCACTGCTTTTCCAGCTCATACTTCCTCAGCTTCCAGATGAGACTGCTTTGTGAGACAGCATGTGAAATCTTACAAAGGTATGTTATAGTCACTGTTTTCTTCTGGTCCATGTAGCCAGCAATTATATCTGGGAAGGCAAATCAGGTTGATCCCTAGCCTACTGGGTCCTCACTTCTGGCTGCTCCCTTGTTTCTAAATCATGCTAAGCCCAACTGTCAGGGAGTAGGATTTGCCTATGAAAAGTAAATCAGAATGGTCTAGATTTTGACTAGACTAGAAGTACAAAATAATGGAGAAATGAGCATAAAAAAGGCAGACTGATAAATCTTGATCTAATTTATCTGCAGGTTGGCTTATTTCTTTCTCTCACTCTTTGATACTAACTACTAAAGGTTTTTATGTTTCAGCAGCTGCAAGGTGCTAAGTACCTTCCACTGCTCTCACCGCATTTATGCTTATATCAAAACAGGCAAATATAAAATAGAATTTTCATTCTATAATTCTGTCTTTAGAGACATAGCAAGTTTTTGCAACTTGCTTCATACACAGACTACTCCTTCCCCTTTGAGTTCAGTACACAAATATTGAGTTTGAAAGGTCTAAAGTGTATGGGTGGTCAAGAGTACAGCATTCTTCTATTCTTTTCAATGAAAAACAGGCACTATGTAGAAGGACTGGTACAATGTTGTTTTCTTTGTTGGTTGGGTATTTTATTTTCATTAAGCCATATTTCTGCTTACTTCACTGCCAAGACACAAGAAAGAAATTGCTTTTTTAAAAAAGCCATCTAGCCTTCCTGTGGCAGCTCTGTAATTTAAATTTACATACAAAACTAGGGACTAATGTGGGTGGATTTCAAATTTTATGTTTATCCTACTCATATGATGCCTTTCACAAATTGTTTTTCATATGAAATACAGCTACTTTGCCAGAAATCTACTCTGACAGTCTGCAGGCTATCTGCTTTCAAAAAAACACCTATTCTTTTCATGTGGTGAAACAGGATTTGTGGCTTTTTAGAGTTCTTTGCACCATCATTAATGGTCAGGAATACTTTTAAATGCTTGTGAAATACTGGTTCTAGGAGAGTTGAGTGTGAACGTAAGATTCAGTCAAAAGTGGTTTTTTTTTTTCAGAAAATGTTTCATACTTGTAATAGTCTCTTTTAACTAAAACATGGAATAATTCAAACTCTCCTCAGGGGACTGGTATTGGTATGACTTTTGTGTGCTTTTGCCCTTTGGAAAGTTTTGAAAGTTTAGAAATTGTGAACTACATTTTTGTAATATGCCACACAAAGTTTGGGAAAGTTGGAACAATTCAGAAAGAAACTTTACTATTAGGGCATGATCCTGGGGAAACAGAGAGAATGCCCAGAACTTGACAGAATTTGACCTGCTTACTACTCTCAGGATCTGCAGTGTATCTGCCTGCAAATCTGAGTGAGATTTTCGTGGGAATAGCGTGGGAACACAGACATTGATGAGATACTTCTTGCTTAGTGCCTGAAGAAACCAAAAATAAAATTCAGAACTAGCTAACTAAATAAAGTGATCCTGAAAGAAGACCAATTTTAGAACTTCTGAAAAAAGAAGGAGCTTAAAAGGGCTGTCTTCATAGTAAATATAGCAATTAGTAAATGATTTTATATAAATCCTGGCTTTTAATACTAGACTTTATTATATTTATGCATACCCATATATGCACACACAGAACTGTGTCTTTAACAAAGAAATGGACGCAGCATAGTCAAAATTATGAGAGAGAGAGATCAATTTGAGCCTTTGCTTACTGGAGTAATTAACAAAGTTCCTACTGAATTTAGCAGAATTCTGTTTTGTATCAGTAATGATATTTTTAAAATGAATTAGAAATGTATCATCTATAGAAAATAATGTTTGGAACTCATCTGAGGTAAATTAATGTCAGTATTGAATATCTGCAATTTTTAAGTGTCCCATGAAAAGAGTTTACAAAATAAAGGTTTTTCAGAGAGAGCATATCTTTCACCCACTATAGTTAACCATTGTTTGAACAGATAATTATTATACCTGTTAATTAAGATAAAATATGCAGTGTCATTTTTATGATGTAAGAACCTGTTTCTAATTTAACACCTACTGATTCCAACAATCCAAATCTTAGAAAGAAATGATCTAAAATACAGAACTTCTTACTGGAAAATATTTTTATATCAGAATGCAAACTCCCAAAATAAATAGCATGCTAGATGATTTACAGTAAAAAAACCTTAGTAATTGTAAGAAAAAAAGTGTGTATATGTTCAAAAGTTAAGATTAATTGGTTTAATTTGTTTTAATCTTGTAATATACTAAACTTTTATACATATTATGTAGAAAAGCCTATCATAAAACAATCAGAATACTGTGCAGAATACTTTTTTCTAGGCACTTGAAGGCCCCCAGGCATCCCATTTAATGGCAAAGCATTATTGTTTACATTTTAAAGATAAGAAAAATTAGGTGTTTGTAATATTTGTAACTGGAACAAAGATTGTCCAGCTAGTATTCTTGTTCTAATACCAGATCATTACTATCTCCAGTGGTCTTACTCTAAGAAAAGTAAAACCTAGTCTGTCATCTTAACCATGCAATAAGCTCATCCTGACTTTAACCTGCAGCATATATGGCTGAACTTTAAGGTGGTGAATGGAACCCAGAATCCCTTGCAGTCAGCTGCAAAACAGGCCTCCTTCTTCCCAGGCTTTTAAAATATGTTGGCAGCATGAGCAAAACTACACAGATGTATGAGTACTTCTATTGGTTTCTGGATTTTTATGACATCAAAGATACTAGCTTGACAGATAGTATCTGGGAATGAAATGGGATTAACTGCACAAAGATTGAAGATTTGTAGCATGTGTGTTGTCTGTGCTGATGTCTGTCCATGTAAGTACGTACTATGAAATGTCAGCTCAGATATTACCAAGTTAAGCAAGGTGTTGCAAGATCCTAAAGAAATGTAGTAGGAATTGGTCATATCACAAACCTGGAGTAACACTCTTACTGGTAATACTTTCAGCTGGAGAAACTGTATGGCAAATGTAAGATGTATTTCTCCGGTTTACTAATTGTACCAGAGGAACCAAGGTTTTGGTTATATGAGCAAAGGAAATTTGATACTCAGTGTGACCAGAACTTAGATATTAAAGTAAAAATGCTTACAGTTGGGTGGGGGTCTCAAACAACAAAGGGATATTTTAACATAAAGAGTATTTTAGCATAAAACAGTTGTGCAGATGAATGTTCCATTTTCCGAAGAGGTTTTTTGGGGACTTGGGGTATTTTTTAGAACATTCATTGTGTTTGGATTAAAAAAAAGTCTACTTTGCATCATTTCCTTAGGCCCTTCTAAGAAACAAAGCTCACGTTTCTTTTCCCAGTGATAAAGAAACTTCTCATTTTTGCTTGCTGAATATTTTTATCTATTTATTGTGTCTTTCGGAAAAAAAGGGAGTTGATTTCATATAACCAATATCTTTCCAATATTTTTTTTAAATCACCTTGGAGGAAACAGATGTTCTTGAATGAACTAAAATACAAGTTTTCTTACTTTTTCATTCAAAAGATGTCTTCTTGTCTTACTGCCTCTGTCACCCACAGCCTTGACAAGTGCTTAAAGGTCAGCACACTACTTATGCAGAGAGCACTCGAACTCATTTCATTTCAGCTGTCTTTCTATTGGGTGATCTTACTAACTTAGTAAGGTCACAGTAATGGTGTTTGATTTTTAAGTTCACGCTCACTATGGACCTATGTTGGAGCATGAACAGATATTCCAAAAATATGGTCAAATAAGCAAAGGAAATCCAGTTAGCATACTTTAGTGTTTATTCCTCTCCTTTCTACCTCTTCCTGCTACCCAAGGCAAAGCCACTGTCTTTGTGTGTGCTTCTACTCCTTGCCATTTGCTTTCTCCTTTTAAAAGCAAATAATGCGGTTTAAGTTGATCTATATTCCTCTATGTTTTAGTAAACCAAGAAGAAATGAAATTATCACATTCAGCTACTGACTTGGTAATAATTTAATGAAATGCATTAATTTGGCACTTACTCTATTATGTTCACCCATGCTACCTTCCAGAGTTAGATACACTTTTTTCCACAATGAAACACCCCACTGACTTTTCCAAACCTGTCACTGGTTCTGTCTGGCATGCTACCTGCCTCCATCTCTCCACCTCATGATTAGCATCACTATTATGTGACTCTTCATCTTTCTGAGCAACAAACTATGATGTTCTGCAGAAAGTAGAGGTTTCATCATCACGGAAGATGTGTAGTTTTTTAATAATTTATTCTTCTATGCCTGGAATAAAGCTCAAAATCAAGAGCCTCCCTAAGGATCTGCTTTTGATCTTTTCCCACGTGGTCCAACAAATGTAATATCAGTGACCGAATACACGAGACTGTGAGCACAAAGATTTGAGCCAAAACATACATACCGTATTTTAAAAACTAGTTTCTCAGGGTTTGCTTTTTTATATTGAAAGAGAGAGAGACAGCGAGAACTCAACTATTGTAGCAGCTTGCTGCTGCTAACGATGGGAGGAGTAGCCAGCTGGGATTACCTACAGAGTTTCAAAAGAACAAACACACAGAATCAGTGTTAGTAGGTGTCAATAATTGCTGCTTTCCCAGCAGGTGTCAATAAATTGCTGCAATGCTCTACACCTGATTTTCTTTTCAGAACATAAAGCTGAACACAGCGAGGTCTTTGTTGACCAGCTTAAACACCAATCTTTTGCATACAATGATATTCAAGAAATTCAAATATGATTTTATTGTTGGTAATCTCAGTGAGATCTGAATCCAGGAGATGAACATTAGTGGAATTCAAAAATGTAGGCAGCAATCAACCATTGGATTTGGGCTGACCTCACAGAAAGATCATTAGAATCAGATTGCTCAATTCCATATCTGATGATTTGTATTGCTAACATTTTTCTCAGTTAGCTCATGAACATCCAGCTTCTCTATTACAATAGACTCTGGTACTTGCAGCGATGGATGAGCTTCCTGATTTTCACATCTGTACCCTTCAAAATTAGTAAGTGACTTGCTTTTTTTAAGATGAAGAGTAAAGGGGTCCTCTGTTTTCTTTGAGGTGACTAGGGAAAGACAGGAATGGTATAATTTTTTTTTTTGTTATATTTTCCCCTTTTACTCTGCAAGTAGGTGCTCAAAGGTAGTTGGTAACTTTGAATCATGTAACAAATTTTACTTTCTGTCATCACGTGATTGAAAGACTTTTTTATTTACATGAAATATGGACTTATTCTAAGGTTGCAAGTTCTATATGCAAGGAGATGAGAAAAGACTGAAATCACCTGGGATTCCTGTCAGCCATGTAGAAGCATTCCCAAGATTTAAGGGCTTTAAGGCAAAATCACATTTGTAGACGTTACATGATGCCGAAACAAATGGGAAACATGAGTCTGTAATTATCTTTTACTGCTGCCTTATAGAGCTGGGTGCCCTCTGGTTCCGAAGTAGTTCAGCTTTGCCAGTGTTTTAGCATTTATTGATGTGTTTATTATTGTAAAAGGTTTTTATAAGATAAACATTAGCTAAACAAATGACTTCTGAGCTTGGGAAAAAGCTCTCTGTGTGTAAATGAACCCTAATAGAACCTCTGGTGATTGATGAAAAGCATAAGCACTCTTGGGGCTGCTCCAGTTCTAGAGGTAGTGTGTCAGATCTCAGCTTTGGTGTTAACATTCAAGTTATGTTTTCTTTTGGGAAGAGATACATATGTTTGGTGGAACTGGAGGAAGCACAGGTTTTGTTGTTACCAAAAGCTATACAAATGTTCCTTAACATTAAACTAAAATTTAACTGACCTCTCTTTTCAAGCACTGTATGTCCACCCCAGTAATTAAAGAGCAGTTCAAGTGGAAGCAGAGTTCCTTATCTGCTGAACTCCTGGGAAGTAACAAAAATAAGTTTATTTTACACATTTGTTTTCATTCCAAGTCCTAATATGCAAATAAGATGAGGTCTAACAATTGCTAGTTTTAAAAACTCATAATTACATTTAACAAAATATGTGATGGTATCTCTTGGTATGTAGGAACTTGTAGCAGCTGCTCTGAAGACTTTAGCATCCCTAAAGAGAAAGGACTTAATTCTATATTATGGCCAAATTCTACTTAATGGACAAGCTGAAGACAGGCTGTTGTCTTATCTGTCATATAAACCAGCTGTATGTGGTCCCGACAGATTTCAGAGCATTGGGAGCTTACCCTGATCTATGGGAAGTCTCTAATAACACCAAACAGGGCACAAGACAGTTATTCTGCATCTTTGTTTTGCACTTCCAATCCAACAAAAGTCACTCTCTGCCAGCTGAATGACGAAGACGCAGGAAGTTACCAGACCACCCCAAGTGCAGGCTCTTGGCAAGTGCCTCATGGAAGGAGAACTGCCAGCCATCCAGCACTAACGAGAAGGCGTCTCTGTGCATGACCTCAGTGGCATAAAGAGGTTCAAGCAAACAGAAATATCTAGTCAGAAAACAGAGTAGTTGGGGAGAAGCATACAACTGTTTGGAACATATGCAGGCAAGCGTACAGCTTTGTACTTCCACTAAGACTAAATTCATAAACTTAGCCAAAGACCTCTCAATGTGACATTAATTTCCTTTTAAAATTGAGTTAATTGATGTAGCTTTGTTGTTGGGTGGATTTTAATTGCCTTCTGCTCTACTTTAAGTAATTGCAATCTTTAGTAAAATGAAAGACCACAAAGAAGAAAGACCTTGCTAAATTCCCCTTCTGTAGATGGTCTGTCCTGAAAGTCGGTGGGTTGTTGGGGGTTTTTTTTCTTCTTTCCTTACCCAGATTTTTAAAATAATGAAATCATAAAAATCATGGAGAACTGAAAACCTACTTTAAAACTTACAAGTTTAATAAAATAATGTTTTGTAAATAATTCTGAATTATAAACTATTCATTCTCTGTTTTTCTTCTGCATTATTGCTCTGATTTCAGTTCAGTGCTAATACCAAAAGATTACTTTAAATTAATTATTATTTCTAAAAAGGTTTTCTATATGTTTACTCTCTTAATCTGACCCATTAACAGAAAATACTTTGATTTCAAAAAATCAAAACTTTCCAGTAGAGAGATATTAATTTAAAGTTTTGTTGCAATGAAGATACAATGGAGGACATTTCTGGTTCTGCACTGCAGTATTTTCCTAATTTCAAACTATGAATGATCCCGGATTTTTTTCTTCTGTAAAATAGCCCAGTTATTTTTAACTACTACTTATCCAAATTAGGAAAACCAGAGCATACCTTCAAAATAAAATAAAATGTATATTTAAGGACTCCAGATGATACAGGACGTACACTGTTGGATCAGAAATTAAATAATGCTTAAAATTTGTTTTCTGTCTAAGCATTGTCGACCTCAGTTTTCAGGTACAAGATCGCTCTTGTTTACTGGTGTAGATTTCTCTATCATTCAGTTCATTAGTCCTTCCTTGCTAATTGTATATTGTGTTGCTATTACCTCCTTTCTTGTCAGAAGCTCAGTAGATCACTTTTCTTTAGAGGTTTTTAGATTTTTGTGTGTTTTGATCATTTGAGTAGAAAGGAGACAACAGAGATATATTATGGTATACATAGCTATTTCTGGCCTTAAAATCAATTATCCCATTTAAAAACTAAATATAACATTCATTTTTATGTTTGAAAGATTTGTAGGTTGGTGTCTATTTTGCTTCTAATGCAATATAAAGTGTTTTAGAATAGGAACGTGGATTTGGTCTTGAATCATTTCAGTGAAAAACACAGTTATTACTAACATTGTTTTGCATAAAGGAAGCATCCACTAAGCTGAGAATTTAGAACGTGATTTTTGATTGCAGGAATAAAAGGTGATTACCATTAAAATGCTTCCAAAAATAAGTGGGGAATTTGTAACAACTTGAGCTCAGCAATTGCAAGTCACCTGCTCACAATTATTATGAAGGCTGGTTTTTCCCTTTCTAGTCAAGTTCCAGTATGCTAATGCTTGAACTGGAGTTTTCCCTTTACCCTATCTTCACAGGCAAAATTGTAAATAAATGCTTGCAAATCAAGATGTATCAGATCATTAGCAAAGAAATTTCCCAGCACATCTATTCAAATGCATACTTGAAAAAAGCCTGAATAGCTGACAGCCGTCTGTGGTGGAAGGGCTTTATAGAATATCCATCATGGCTGGATGGGCAGTATTGATATGTGATTCACATAATGCAAAATGCACTTTTTCTTCTGCAATCAAAAAAAAAAAAAAAAAAGCAGAACTAGTATTCTGGGAAAAAAATGTGGATTTAATGGCTTTAAATTAAAGATGCTCTGTCTTGTTTGGAAAACTGAAATGTAGAGTGACTCCAATTGGTTCATGAGATACTGCAAAAATAAATAATGTCACTAGACCTTTATTTCAGAAATTGTATGCTACATGCTCCCCTACAGTAATTTGCCACTTTATACAAACCTTTGACATCTAGTGTAGTTCTTTGCAAACAAATCAGTCGTTACAGAGCTGTTAGTGTCATGTGAGTGCAAGGAAACAAAAAGATAGCTAATTTTATTCATAATGGCTTTGGTTTGGAATCTGCAGGTTTGGAATCAGTATTAAAAAAAAAACATATAGCATTGCACTACAGTTAAAGGAGAGCCACGCTGTGTTCAAGTCAAACTCTGCGTGCCTCAGCTTTTTACAATGGCAGTCTTGCAGCTCAGCGCACCCTCACTGCTGCTTCCAAATGCACTCTGTCCTTTTGGCAGATGGTGCCTCCCCTTTTCATCACTAAAACACTGCACACATCCATGGATTATACTGCTTGTAATCTGAAAAGCTCTAGTCCTAATGTTTTAGCCCAGCTCAGAGGTGAAATAGGTGAATTTTGACTGTAATGGAAGGAAAGTAATTTGGGGAGATTCTTTCTTTCCTCTTTTCACAGCAAAAAACTGCACATGTCCAAAACAAATGGTTGCTTTTGGAAATCATGGGCTTTTTTGTTTGTTTGTTTGTTTGTTTACACATTTAGTTCTCTTTCCTGTTAAAATATTCTTAAAAGCTCAGGAAAAAATAGTTATTTTCACTTTGGCCAAACAAAACTTTTAATTTCTACCAAAAAAATATTTTAAGTTCTGATTTATCAGAATTTTCCACCATCTTCTTTCTTGCTAGAAGACAACTTTTCTGTCTAATTTCTAATGAAATTCTAAAGCAGTGGTTATTTAACCCAGTATTACTGGTAAACCTTTCTGTCCAAGCAAGGCAAATGCAACTTTGAAGAAAAGTGTCCAATATAGCATTTTACATGCATTTTAATGTCATATTTGCAGACAGAATATATACAGAAAATTAGTTGCAGTACTGTAAGCATGCATACAAAAATTTTTAATATGACATTTCCAGTAAGATTTTCATAGGTTAAAAATCGAATTCTCTAATTTAAAATAAAATCCTGAGTATATTTCAGTAATGGTCTGATACAGATTTCCTGATTTCCTCTTTTTTTTTTTTCTTTTTTCCCTCCCCCTTGTTTTTCTTGGTGCTCCTAAGAGCACATACCATTAAAAATATAGAGAGGAGCCTGACTTTGGGGGGTGTTTGTTGAAATCTCTGAAGGGGGTGTAAAAAGGGCATGTGCCTGCTTTTTTTAAAACACGTGACCTGATCATGTGGAAATTCTTAGTCTAGTTCTTTAGTTTTGTAAGAGGAATGAGAAATAATGCAAAGTTACAGTGAACCCATCTGGCCAAGCAGGAAAATCCGGTTTAATTGCTCCATTGCCAGAAATGTTAAATCACTTCCTGGGAATGCGGTTCATTTGGAACATATGGAACTCATTGGAAGGTCTCCAGTGAATTCAAAACTGTACTGAAGATGAGAGCATTTCTCATAAGTAACAATCATGTTTTCCCACCGGGCAGCATGTAAGCAGTATGTGTAGCTATATTGACAAAAAACTAAACCAATAGTAGGACTGTCTGAGATCTTGTTGAACAAGATTCACTCGTGGTTTACTTAATTTTAAATTTTTAAGATATTCTAGCTGTGTTATTTTAGGATTCTTTTTCTCAGCCCTTAAGCAGCAATAGAACATCCTGACAGATTTTTTAGCTCATTTTACATCTTGATTCAGCACACTTACACGCTGTTTAGAAAACAGACATATTTAAAAGTATCATCCAAGATGTCTTTGTTAGAGTGGATTCAAAATTTATAAGTATGCCCCAGTACCATGTTCTGAGTAAAGCATTCCTGTATTTGCAATCTTTACAATGAGGAGAGTATTGATATTCTTTGAAAAAAAAAAGTTTCCCTTTCTGTTCTAAACAAAAGATTTTGCTTTCATTAACTTGATGATACTATAAGGGCGTTTTTAAAAGGTAATTTCTTTATTCTTTTTTTACTTGGATTCACATCAATTTGAGAAAACATTTGGTTCTTGGAAAATACTAATTTTTTTTTTCTTTTGCAATTAATCAATAAGACCAGATCAGAAAAAAATAATTCTTTCAATTTTAAAAACACATGGAAGAAATGGAACCATGTTTTCCTGAAAAAGTAGGCTAATTCTGATATCAAGAAGAAAAGTGAGGCAATAAAAAAAAATGTCTGTATTTACATAATGCACTATGGGGAACCTGGAGCTGTGAAAATGGTGGTTAACAGGTAGTCACCACCATATCAGGCCCTTTTCCTAATTATTCTAGGAAAACTTACATACTCTCTCTCTTTACAAATTTCTCACTTTACAAATTTCCCTCTCAGACAGACAATAATAGTGAATCTGGGGGATTCTTTCTTATTTTATTATTTTTCTTAGCCAGTGTAGCCACTTAGGTCTGGGAAAGAGAAGGAAATTATATATGGATTTTCAAAATTCTATCAATTATTTTTTAAAAGAAATCTATACGTGATATACTTTTTCTTTCTTTGCAACTGATACCTTGATTCATTCTGCGATTTTGTTGTTTCTTTGGCATGTTAACTTTCTTGTCTATGGAAGTTAATGTTTTTGTAGCATTGCTGGAGAAAAATGGTTCTTTTGAACAAATATTTGTAAAAAGCAAGGAAAAAGGCTTTTCAAGCAAGACGCTGTTGTTTTGAATAATACTAGTCTGATGGTACAATGTTTTGAATGTCATACTCAAGCAACAGATATTTAACTAGTCAGAGTATAGGTGAAACAAAGAATCACAAAATAATTCTTATGGCTATTATCGATCTGTAAGGTATTTATTAATGTATATTATCTAAGACATGTTCTATTTAAAATTTTGTAGAAAATATTATCCAGGAAATGCTATACAATAGTATTTTATATAGCAGGACAAATCATATGATGAAATTAAATTTTCAAAGTCTATTTCAGGAACTCAATAGAATGTCTGAAACTGGTTGGTTTGTTTTCTGTCCATCACTCCCCTTTCCTTTTCTGTGAAATGTGCAGCAGGAAAATCTGCTGAACAAAGGCTAGACAGACATAAGTGAAAGGGATGTAATATTTATACCTTAACTCACACGGCAGTTCTGCACACATTGCATACCCAATCCAATTTCTCATCCAGCCTGTCTTGCCTTTATCATATCTGCACGTTCTTTAATTCTATTTATATGTGCGTCATATGAATTCCATTTTACTATTCATTCACTCTATAACCTACTTATTTTAGGAAAAATTCACTCAGAAAGTTCTTCTGCTTTAGTCTGAAAGAAAAGCATAAAATGAAAGATTTTACATCTGTTAAAAAATAAAAAATTAAAAAAATCCAAGTCCAAAAACAATTACAGCAAGTATGAAAACATTTCCTTTACTTGCCTCTGAAAAACTGTATAAAAATTAAGAAAGTTGTATGTTACAGAATAACATACATTTGAGCCCAGATCCTAACTATATGGAGTCAATGGTACAACTCTATTTGAGTTCTACAGAAGATTTGGCATTTTAGTCTCATCTTCAGCCACACAGGTTTTGTTTTCACTCCTTCAGAATTTAGTAATTTCCCTGTGGAATTTTGTGGGCATGTACTCTAGGATGATTATTTCAAAATGCGATCATTGGAATGTCTTATTAACTCCATCTCCTCCCTTCTTTGCTAGTCTTTTTTTTTTTTTTTTCTTTTAACAGTAATTAGCATCATAATAAATTACAAGACATTCAAATGAGAACTGTATTTTTTTCTCTCCGGAGCGCTTAACACAGTGAGACCTTGGTTCTTTCCAGGCTTTCCGGACACTCATAAAATCTGCCTTAAGATTTTATAATGTTTCACTATTATTCTTATTTTTTTAATAGTGATATTACTGAATTTTTTTCTTTCAGGCTATGCCAGTTATTTCAGAGAAGGAGAAGGCTGGTAAGTAAATATTTACTTGTTTTCTCATTTCCTTGTATTTGTTTTGTGGAATAGGGTGTTACTTAACTAAGTGATAAAAGACACTTTTCAACTGTGGCGTTAGGAATGTGTAGGATTACAGACCTGACGAATGTCCATGTAAAGGTTATTTTTTGTTTTTGTTTTGTTATTGTTTTCTGAACAGGACATTTTCTCTTTCTGAAAAGCGGTCCAGCTTTCTGTGTCATGCTAATAAACATGTTTGAAACTACCCCACGAAGTACCTGGTTGAATTGCAGCTGGCCCTTACACTTCAGTCGTCTTCTAGATACTAACTTGTTACTTGATGTAAAAATCTATTTGATCTATTTGATGTCTTGATTAACAAACACGAATTCCAATGGGTTTGTTCAAGTCAGTGGAATTTGATGACTTTACTGTATGTCTTTAAGTATGACAGGAAATTTTGGTTATCTGGAGTATTTCACTGGAGATGATAATTTTTATTTTGGCTAAATACTTCCAGAATATTTTAAGGTTGTTTTTCTAGTCTTTTCTGTTTACGTATGCTTTCTGAACACTATATGTACTTTGGTGTTGGTATGTGAAATCTATTATGATTGTCTGTTAGACACTCAAATGTGTGTAACTGTAGTAAAAATTGTAGTAAACATTAGGGAATGCTGCTTTTAGCACTATAGATTTATAGAATCTCTGTTGGCTTCTTTGTCATTTATTTCAACTGACAGTTTGTTACTGTACTTCCAATACAGCTTCAAAAATACCTTGAAATATCAAAATGCCACCTGGTATTCCAATATATGACTGATTTTTGTTGGTGATGTTTTCTTGTGTTATCCTGGTGCAGTTGATTTCTTTTCTTTTGCTCATTAAGGGAGAGGAATAGGTCAAAAAAACATTTTTGAGAAAAAAGCCACAATGCTAATCAGTACTGTAAAAGCAATGGAGTTGTCTGGTCAGGATGTTGCTATTTTACCTGTTGAAGTTCATAAATAATTCCCAAACTGTAACACATATTTAATAAGCATTTTCTTTATTGATATCACCTGTGGTATTATTTGGTATTTCTTTTTCATGTTTATGTTTGGCCACATCCTTTAAATTATGTCCACATATGCAAACTGCTTATAACTGGCCCTACTATTTGGACCTAACTGCAAATACTCTGTCAAGCAGCCATGCAACATTATAGGGTTTTGTACATATTTAGCAATTATGTACTGTACAAGATCAAAAAGTACCCCAAAGTCATTAAAAAATCTTCAGGGCATAGAGGTGTAATGACCCCAGTTTTATACCAGAGGAATAGACGTGCAACAAATGGTGGCTACAGCTAACAACTTGTAAAATCAGAAATAAAACTCAAAGCTTTATGCTTTCTTCTTCAGTGTCAAAACCGCCAATTATGTCAGTGCTGATGATGGTATGAAATAAACGTGGTTTTGATGTATGCTTTATAACCTGTATATATGCATACGAATCTGTCCCTCTCTTCCTGCTCAGACTTCAGTGTTATGTTCTTTGTAGACAGCATTATATTTAATACTAAAAATATTAGGTGGCATTTCATGCTATCTGGAGTCAGTTTGCTGACACTTCCATGTACGTGAGCACAAGCTAGACTGAATGGAAATGTGGTTGCCTTTTAACCAGTTTTGGCTTTTGTTTAACTCTTTACAGCTCAGAAGCTCAAGCGGTTATACTGGTTTTTTGGAAATAGTGAGCATGTATTAGGGAGATGATTATTTAAATCAGGCCTATCGACTGAAGTCAGTTGGTTCTAGAGGTAATTAGAATTTCCCTTATTTTTCCTAAAGAAGAATTCTGCTTACCCTTCACCAGATAAATGACATTGCATAAGACTCATGAATGACAAAGCCATAAGTAAGGTGTGAAAGCCTTCAAAAACTGAATATACCTTATTTGCATGTCTGCTGTAAGAGAACAAAACAAATATTATTTTTGATATTTATTTGGAAATAACCAACAACCTAACTCTTTCCAGTTTATATTATTACAAACAGACTAAAATATTTTACAAAATATCACAGAACAAAAAGAATCTGTTTATTTTACTACTGACTATGCTAATAACACATTAGGTAAAGAGCTTGGGTAGCACTGCATTAAAATTTAAATTATATTGAAAATGTACTGAAAATGCCTAGTCAATTTTTCTCACTTTGAGTAATAAGTAATAATTCCTTGTAGCACCCTCTTTCCTACTTATAACTCTTCGGTTTCATCTGGGACTGGAATGAGAAATACAAGAAAGTAGAAAGGCTGTTATTTCAGTGTTTCTGTTTCAGAAATTCTATATACATAAGTAAAAACTTGTTTTTACAAGACTTTCTATTCTGTAGACTCCAGATGTTTTGATACTTTCAAATGCTTTTCCTATAGGCAACAAAACAGATCTTTAAATGGACCAAGCTGCTTAAGCACCTTAGAAGTTCACACATTACTGATTATGTTTATAGCAGCTGTTAATCCTTGAAATTAAATATTTTCTCAATTTTATATATTTTCCAACATGCAGTAAATTTTGACTACTTCAAATACAAACTTTCAGATGGAATACTTAAAAAACCAAAACCCAACATACACACTATTTTTCCATTTATAGCCAAACTTAATCTGAAAACATTGCTACTTTTGCTAATTAATAACAAGGGTTGCATAACTAGTTTTGGTTGGGTTTTTTTTACAGTGGAAAGTGAAGTAAAACCTGCAATTGCAGAGTCCCTTTGGCAAAAATCTATAAATGATCAGTAGTATATTGAGCAGAACATCAGCTGTGGCTAACTGTGTACACTATTGCTTCAAGCTGTGTGAATTAGGGCATTGCAAATGATGTACTATGGCATCAGATATTTCTGAGAAATAAATTTTTAGGAAGTCTCAATATTGTTGACATTTCTGGCAATGGTGAAAAAAAGGAGATATTTCAAAAGAACTTTGCTAAGGTGGAAATTAAGATCAAACTACATGCACAGTCAGGAAAAAAGAAAGATGACTCAAGGCTGGGACTACTGGCACCTAAATCAGGAATGCAGGCCAGCAACCAGCTTCAAAAGACTTGTTTTTCAGATGCATCTGTCTGTCTTTTGAGTAATTTATGTATTTCCGTGCCTATACTTACCTTGCTGACTGTTGTGATTTTTATTCTCAAATTCTGTCCACAAACTATGAAGAAATTTGAGGGATGGAGAGTTCATCTCACCTGTCAATAATGGCGGTGTCTGTGTCAGAGTTAGCGGTGTTGGCTTCATTTATAGTCTAAAAATAATCAGCATATGAACCTTTGGTTCACCTGGTTATATATCAGCATTCGGTTTATTGATGTAAATCACACATGAGACTTCATGAATGGTATTGGTTAACTCTCAACTAACTGTGAGGTTTCTGAAGCAGTGTTGCCAAAACAAAAGTGAAATGACTGTAAGTCAACATTAGAAGTATTGCCTAAGTCTCTTTGTGGACCTACTTCACGATTTCCCAATTTATCCTCAAATATTTGTAGGGAATAGTGAACTCTGTGACTTAGACACATTGCAACAACAGAGCCAGCTTGAGAGATAGAGTGGATACCCACATCTGGTCAGGGAGTAGCACAGCTTATTTCTCTTGAGGTGATGAAACTAGGTGCTATCACATAAACAGGGCAGAAGGTTTAGTCTAGCCCTAAATAAATATTAAAAAAATATTCACACCATTGACCCATAATGTTCAGCATTATAACAAATTTTTCCTGTGCATAAAACAACTGCTCTGTGGTGTTTTGGTTGAACACACCTTGCTGCTCTAAAAACAAAATAAGGGTTTTTAAGTCATTGAGTTCTACATTTTAGTTATTAAGTACAAACTTGGATCAATTAAAAAATATAGAATGCATGATGATACAAAAAAGCAAGGGACGCTACCCCTCTGTAGCGGTAAAAACTCCCTAGCAGAATAGCAAGTGAACATGCTTTTAAGAGCTTTCATGATTTTACCAAAATATTCCCTCTTGCTTTAAAGACATACTATGAAAAAAAGTGCACAACTTCTTCAGTACTCTCCCTAACTAGTAGGTTAGAAAGGTCTACTCCCGGACAAATAAAAGTGTCAGTCTTTGACATGGAGTAGAACAGATTTGATAGCCCATTTCTCATCTCTCTTTTGGTGATCAGCAGCAAACAAGGATAAAGTATTAAGGACAAAGACAGCAGTGTCATTGGATCTCTGGCCAACGTAAAGTGTTTGAAAGCTCCCCAGTGTTAGTATTGCAATATGGGCCCAGCAGTGAACAAATCTATTTCCACCTCCCAGCGCACCCCCAGCATCATCTCTAGATCTCTGGTAAGGATACTATTTCATATAGTACAGGCTCGATGTCCTTTGGTGTTAATTTCCTGGTTGCATTTGATTCACAAGGAAGACAAATACACAGTGATTAAAGGGACCTTAACGGCAGGGTACTTCCTCTCACAGACCTTTGATTGTCAGTGTCAGGCAGCAGAGGACACTTGGTGCTTGGCCCCATGGTGAGACAAGCTGTAGAAGAGGAGGTGATGGAGTGATGACAAGGTGGGTCGGGCCCATCTGTCAGAACTCACAGTGGGAGGACCTTGAAAATCCAGTAGTGACAAGTTCACTGTCATTAAACAAGGCACATAAAAGACCAACTGCTTGGCCCAGTAGGTAGAGCTCTTTTAGTTTCATTTAACTGCAGCTCTAATCAAAAGGAAAAAAAAAGTCTTCACTAGATTTTACAAATATATTCTAGATCCAGATAAATCAATTCTTTCTATGAGCGCTGTCCACTGGATGCTCTGTTTTAATAAAGTAATTAAAGGTTCATACATACATAGCTTATTTTGAACCTAAAGCAAACATTAACAAATTTAATCTGACTGGCTACAGGATATTAGTTTCCACATAAACTGGAAAGAAATACAAGTTAATTAGCAGCAGTTTTCTGGTTGCTTTACAATATCTCTAGCCAGTGTTCTAGAATAAATTGGGCAAAATTAAATATTAATTGTTCATTTTTGTAAGTATTATAACTTGTTTTGGCAGAACAGTCTTAGTGGTTTTGTGAGACTTTAGTATGAAGTATCAGTTCCTAGCTAGGTAATCTTGATGTTGCAAAAGTTATGAAATTTGATTTAGGGGAGTGTTTTGTTTCTAAATAAAAATGTCAGGTGAGCACTCGCACTTCAATCTGTCATGCTAAAAAGCAGTTACAGAGACTCTGCCAGAATATGCATGGATGTCTACTGAACACTATTAGAAACTAATAGATATATTTTTATTCCACTGTCATTTATTTCATTTACTAGAAAAAAAGGTTTATGATGCCAATAGATACCAAAAGCTGACATTTCATGCTAAGATTCCTGATGATGTTTAGGGTTTGATTTTTCTTTATTTTTTCTAAATGCAGTAAAATAGCTGATATCATGATTTTAGGTATTTGATTTTTAGTGGCTTATTAACCACACACTACTGTAGTTGTTTCTGAATAAATTACTTTGCTTTTAAAAGTCATACCATATTCACTAGTATACATGTGTATATAAATACATAAATTTTGAAATGCATGTAGCACTATGCAAAGCCAAAGTCTCATTAATCTTAAGGTACCATGGCCATTTTCTTTAGGTTTTGGAAGTAACAGTAGATCCTTGGGACTACAGCTTTCCTCTGAAAGTCCACTTAAAACCATGCCAAATGCACTGGACACAGGATGGCCCCTAAAACTCCTCATGATTTTCTCTTTTATATTCCCTTCTTGATTCTTAAAAAGCGAAGGGTAGAGCTGGGTATTGTGAATGTGCTGTGAGAGGGATCCAGCAGTCAAGAAGACTGTAGACCATTGAAGCAGGACACAAACATACAGGTCCCATGCCTGAACAGGAAAACAGGTGTTTTCTGGAAAGCTAAAACAAATTTCATTCAGTCCCTGCATAATGACAAAGTACATCTAAATAAATATTTATTTAATAAATATTAAATATTTAGCCAGCTTCTGTTTTCTTATTTCACCTGCATTGGTATGGGCCATCACTATGGACCTGCTTATATACTTCTTTGGAAGAACTTTTTCAATCAAAATATGCTGTTGTTATCTTCAAAGGCTTTTTTTTTTTCATTTCTTTAATATAGTCTCATCTATTTTGATCTTTAGTATACTTAGAAAGAAAAGCTAAACTGAATTATTTTAGGCCAATAACAAGGATAGGCTGTTACTTTGCATTGCTCCATAACTTGTACTTTAATGCTTTTGTACCTATGACACTTTCCTAGATTCTGTGATGATTGTGTTAATTGTGGAAACATCTTTAAATGTTTCCTGGACAGATATTTAAATGTCAGTATTCACTTTAGTGAAAACAAGTAGTCGCTCAGTGCTTTATATTCCTGTGGTTAGCAACTGAATTTTCCTTTGCTGTTTTGCTGTCTTTTCTGAAGTTCTGTACTAGAATTGGCTTAATTCTAAACAAGATGTTTCCCTGATAGGAATAAATATGTATAGAGTGCCACCTGAGTAATTACTGCTGCTGGCCATCATGCTAAGTCTTTCAGCTGCCCCATTTCTGTCCAATCCAATGTGGTTTTAAGGCAACATATAATTTCCCTGTTAAGGCAAGTTATTTATATCCCAGAGGCTATGTGATTAGGGGGAAAAAAAAAAAAAAAGGCAGCATTAGCATTGACGTCTTAAACATATTTTGACACTAATAATATAAGTTTCATCACAGATTGATAAATTGTAAGAATATCTCTTACAACAGACTTCATCACCTATTAGTGAAATACAGTTAAACAAAAGATAACTCTCTTGAAAGGGACCTTTGGAAGTCCTTTCTCCAATCTCCTGCTCAAGCAGGGCCAGACCTGAAGCCAAAGTTGCTCAGGACTTTATGCAGTCCAGTCTTAAAAACCTTCAAATGAAGTTTGTGCAATCTCTGTAGGCTCCCTGCTCCCCAGCTGTATTGTCTCCACGGAGGAGACTGTTTTCCTTATACCCAGTCTGATGCCTTCTGGTTTCAGTTTATGCCTGTTGTCTTTTGTTGTTCTCACATGCACTATGTGAAAAGCCTAATTCAATCTTCTCATTGCCCTCCCATGAGGTCCTGGGGAGCTACTGGTAGGACTCCAAAAGCCATCTCTTCTGGCTGAACAAGTCCTGCAGTTTCAGTTCACAGGCCAAGTGTTCCAGACCCTCAGCAGCTTGGTGGCCCTCCCCTGGAATTGTTCCCTTTTATCAATATCTTTCTTCTATTGGGAGGATCCTGAAACTGGACTCAGTATTGCAGATGTGGTCTACCAAGCACTGAATAGAGGGGGATAATCCCTTCCCTCAATCTACAGGCTATGCTTTTATTGATAAATCCCAGGATGCTGCCAGCTCTCTTTGCTGCCAGGGCACACTGCTGGCTCATGCTCAGCTCGCTGTCTGCCAAGACCCTGGGGCCTTTTCCATAGAGCTGCTCTCCAGTCAGTTTTTATCATTTATTTATCCACTCTTCTCAACTGTAAAATCCTAACTTCCAAACAAAAACATTGTGGGAAACAGTGTTTCATGATTGAGCTCTTTGTTGTCAAAGCAGAAAATACAGCAGAAGGGTTACAAATTTGTTACTTTCAGCAAATTCAGTTTAGTATTACATTACAACTAATTCTAATGTGCTTACATTTTAGAACACCACCATAGAGACTGTAAACTGTTACTCAGTATGTTCTGGTTAGTATCATATATTTAATCTTAATCAAGTTGCTTTTCAGTATTCAGTTATCAGTTACGTAGTGGTTTGGTAGCTTTTATAAGACCCAGCCCAAATTGTGGTCCCTTATTGTATGTATTGGATACCAGAAATATTCTAAAGGAGGTAGTCCCTGACCAAAATAGCTTTTAAATTAAAGCAAACATAAACGAGTTTTTCTTTCCTTTTTTTGGATGTAATAAGCATAACAGAGAATAGTGATAAACAATTAATCAAGTTATTTCTAGCCTAACTTTGTTCAGACTGAATTCATGGTAAAGACCTTTGTTGATTCAGATGAAATATAAACTAGTTCACTTGGTCCTAATTAAAAATGACATGTAATCCTTAGGCCATGGTTTCCAAAGTAGTAATGTGACAGTTTTAACCCCAGCCATGAAACTAAGCACCACGCGGCCGCTTGCTCACTCCCTCCCTCTGCCCCAGTGGGATAGGGGAGAGAATTGGAAGGGCAGAAGTGAGAAAACTCATAGGCTGAGATTAAGACAGTTTAACAGGTAAAGCAAAAACCAAATGAGCAAGCAAAGCAAAACAGGGAATTCATTCATGGCTTCCCATCAGCAGGCAGGTGTTCAGCCATCCCCAGGAAAGCAGGGCTCCATCATGCATAGCAGTTACTTGAGAAGACAGACACCATCACTCCAAATGCCTCCCCTTCCTTCTCCTTCCCCCAGCTTTATATGCTAAGCATGACATTCTAAGGTATGGAATATCCCTTTGGTCAGTTGGGGTCAGCTGTCCTGGCTTTGCTCCCTCCCAACTTTTTGTGCACCTGCTCACTGGCAGAGCACAGGAAACCTGAAAAGTCCTTGATTTAGAGTAAGAACTACTTAGCAACAACTAAAACATCAGTGTGTCATCAACATTATTCTCATACCAAATCCAAAACACAGCACTGTACCAGCTACTGAGAAGAAAATTTACTTAATCTCAGCCAAAACCAGGACACAAGAATAACAGAGAATGATGATAACCAATTAATCTAGTTATTTCTAGACTAATTTTGTTTGGACTGAGTTAATGGTAAAGACTTATGTTGCTTCAGATGAAAAGGATTATATTTCATTTGGTCCTCATTGATATTGACATGTAACCATTAGGCTATGGTTTCCAAAGTAGTGATGTGACTCTTGATTTGGAAAACAGGACATGGGCTTTCTTTTTCAGTGTCCAGAAACAGTCAGCTTCTGAAAAGTTGAGATGCCCAGAGCCAAATTTTAAATTTAACTTTTGGCTACATTTTCATAGTTATTTTGGTATCTGAAGGTGAAAAAGACACTCTTTGTTGTATTTTTTCCCTGTAAATGTTACCTTTGAGTAGTAAAGTCTGCACATGGCACAGAATTATGAAGGTACTTAATCATTTCTCAAAAATTTAATAAGCTCTTCTTTACTTCTTTGGGTTCCTAGACAACATTCAAAGCATCTGTAAGATCGCATTATGCTCCTCTATATTTGAAAATAGGACTTGGACTGCTAAGTTGTTTCAGAGTTTTTGAAAATGAACCAAAGAGCTGAATAATTTTAAATCGTCTTTAATATGAAGAGCTTAGAGCACTTAAGGAAGTGCAGTGGGATAATTTTTCTCTTTTTGCATCTGTTAAAACAGAAGGATAAGAAATGGTTTCCATCCCAGATAGCCAGCACAGGGTTTTGTTGTTTCTATGTTTTAGGTACTCATATACACAATTTAAACTCCTATCATTGGAATAAAAAGGTCCTTTTCAAGCTCCTTAGGGAAAAGAGAGAGTTCTTTGATGTTTTATAAAGAAACCATGTTTATTTCCATTTCTCTAAGAACATGCTGAAAATCAGATGAGAAACACCCAATAGCACACTTTGGATTAGGCACACCTGGAGGCAAAAGTTTCTTCGTGATATGGAACCTTCTGTGGCAGCACGGTGATAGGGCTGTATATAACTGCAGTGTCACAGGTTGCTCAGAATCGTTTTTTTTCCCTTGTTAGAGCTGTTGATTTCTGCTCTGAATACCTTCTCGTATAGCAAGTAATGATTGAGAGAATTTCTGTATCTCCTTGTAGTATGTTTAGCCTAATCAACTAGATTTTTTTATTGTCTGTAATAACAAGGGTTCTAACCATATCTGATAAAAGGTGGTTCTCATTACCTTGAAGATTTTAAAATACCTTGTGGTATCTAGTAGTCAAGTTTAGCCAGTGTCTCAAATCTCCTCTGCAAATACTCTTGTAAAATTAGATTGCTTTTGCACTTGTCAGGAAGTGGCAATCAAATCAAATGCTGATTCTTTAGGATATGGTAGATGTCATTTATCTTTAATATGCACCAGTGTGTAATTCTTATATGCAAAGTCAGTCGGTTGTCTCATGCAATTGCTTTATTACCATCTTCAACCTACTTTTTTGTTGATTTTGGCTATTAGTGAATTTCCCCTTCATGACGTTTGAGGAAAGAATCAGATAACTGCATGAAATTGTTGCTTAATTCATAAGTTTTACAAATAAAGAACTGAACACCATGTTTATAGACACAATTGCCAAATGGTCTATAAACTATGAATCTGCAAGGAGTTATTCCTGCAGGTAATCCAGTCACATGAGTTTGAACTAAGCATGGAAGTAGAAGCTTGTTAAATCCAAGTCTAAAATTATTTCATTGAAATCTTCTCTGAGTGAATAGCCTCTTTAGTTCAATTGGTAGGTATTAATTTAAAGCCCAATCTACGGTGGATTCAATTGCACCTGCTGCTGTACTTTGGCCTAAAATAAGATGAGATATTTGCTAACCAATTTTAGAGTGCTAGCCAGATACATCATATCTCAGTAGACACTAACAAGCAGAATTGAAAGGCAAAGAGGAAAGTAACCAGCAATTTTAATACATATCAAAATAAAGTTTGAAATTAGAGCCATCAAAATATCTGTTAAAAGGTAAGGGAAAAAAAAATAATAAACCACTGCCTCCTCCAGACAGTTTACCTAATTTACAATGCCATCCTGGAATAAATGTTTCTTCGTGTTGCAAGGAAGAAAAAGACATTGAGACTTTTGTTAAGGATTTATCTACTAGTTGTCTTATATTGAGCACTGTTTACAGAAGAAAGCCCTACACTAGAAAGATTTTGCTCTTGTAGTTACTATGGGAGGTTCTCAAAGCAGCAGTGAAACTCCAGAACATTTGGAGAGTTCCAAGGACTTATTTTAGTGGTAAGCTCATGCTAACTCTTTGACTGGAATAATATTTCTTGTGTCAGCACAGGTGTGTCTTCAGCAGGGCTCTATTTCACATTCATAATTGATATAACTTTAAAGTGTATATCAGGTTAATCAATTTTGTGAGGTTGATTTCATCATTATCAGGGCATTTGTGGCTGGAAAATTATTGGAAAGTTGAAAGAGACTCATGGGAATAATCTCTAGTTTTCCTAAAATTTCTTTCACCCTTTTAGAGGAAGATCGCAGACTAGTACATTTTATACAGATCACCCTTACAACTTAAGTCTGACTCTGTTTTGAAGGATGGATTCAGATAGCATCTGTAGGAAAAATGCCTTTTAGCAGCCATTCAATTATCTATTGCAGGATAAGACAATAAAAAAGGATCAAGTAGAAGACAGTGTTTCTGTTGCACAAGTTAAAGTAGGATTCACTCCAAAGCAGTACTGGATTTTGCAGTCAGGGATTTTATACCTGCCATGCTTTTCAACAGTAAAAGTCTTTGCACCTCATCTCTTTTTTTTTTTTTTTTTTTAATCTCCCAGTACAGTAGCTGTCAGTGTTTAATCACTCTATATTGATAACCACTTGATGTTTATGTGCAATTTCTTGTCTGTTCCAGTAAAAAAATGAGAGGACAATCAAATAAAGGTGGCAGATTCAAAACAAAGGGGGAGGCATTTTTCCACACAGTCTAGAACTGAACTATGGGACTCCTTGCCTCAGTATATTGCAGATACTAAAGTTTTACACAGGTTTAGAAAAAGTCTAGACAAACTAATGAGAGGAATTGATTAGTATAATGCTCTCTTCAATGAACTTAATGACACCACTGATTTTTGTAAGATTTATCCAAATCATAACCCTCTATGTACCAATTCAGAACTTGCCCAAGATGTCAAATTAGTATTGCAATGTCTAGTGGATAAGTCATAATCCAAATATTGAATTAGGTTTTGATTTGTCAGACATGTTATCTTGTAGTAAAAATGTATTGAATATTCGGCCTGATATGTAAGCTGAATATATTTTTGTCATAAGTGTTTCTTACGTTTTGTAAGAAGCATGTATTTCCTCCAGGGAACAGTACCAATTATTTATCATCAAATTAAGAGTACTATATAACATATAGCAAAAAACCTCTACATGGTAGGAAACTTGTTAGCAATAATTAGAGGGTTCTTAAAATTTACAGAAATCTATCAAGGATGAGAATACAGTAAGTCAAGGCAATTCTTCAGCTGAATAAACAGGAAAGAAAAAAATTCTAAGCGTATCATAAGGATATAAAAACACAAATTTAACCAGGGACCACACTAGAAACTGTAGAGATATAGATATAGATATATTTTACAGTTACAGTGAAAACTTGGCATCATTTTGTTTTTAATGAGGAACTGGATATTGAAAAACTAACCAAGAAAGGTTCCAATCTAAGAAGTTGCTACATATATTAACTTTTGCAGTACATTTCAAAGGCATTTCCGGAGAGACAATGTATGCCACATTAGACAAACTAAGAAGAATAAGAAACAGACATCTTTTCATAAAGCAAATCTAGATAAAAATCTTCAGCAAAGTAAATTGCATTTAGTTATATTAAAAGACTGAGAGATAAGAAATGATCCATACTTTTTTTTTCCCCCAGAATAATCATTATAGCTTAAGTAAGTTAAGCTAACTCTACTGATCCATAGAAAGAATTCCACATCTGGAAAATCTTTGCTACATCTGTGTTGGGGTTTTGAGCTTTTTGGTGCTTTGTTCACCAGTTCCCATGACTCTAACTTAAACCTCTCTCTTATTTTCTTAAGTGCATTCCAGTTCAACTGAAGATGGTGTGATCATTTCATTTCCTGAGATCCGTTAGTTAAGCTTCCTAACCTGTTTTCCTTAAACAGAAAAAAAAAAACCCAACCCTGAAATATAAAGCAACATAAAAAAAAAAGACAAAGTGTCTTTGTAGTATTCTGCAGTATGGACAATCATTTGTTTGAATGATTGTCCATAGACTTCAGTCTACGGACCAAAGTAAGATGGAGAATTGTAATTGTCAAAGATAACAGGCAAGTAAATGCATTATTGCAGACTTCCAGCTGTGTTTAGCAAGTAGCAGCAAGGACAGTGCTACTAGATGAGACACATTCCAGCACTGAAACTCTCGGTTTGCCATGCACCATGCAGTAGCAGCACTGCTTAAAATCTGAATTGTGCTGGCCAGGCCAGTACAGTGCAGACAACCAGAAAAGAGTTGGCTCCTGTATTTCTGCTGATAAGAAGCAGCAGATTTCATTGATTCAGTCAGGTGAACTCAAAGGCATAATACTTGCCTGACTTTGCAACAATTAGACACTTATCCATCCATAGAATAGTCTTTTAAGAAACAAGAAAAGTGCTGTATTCTGAGCAATTCTGGTTTATGCTGTCAATAGCTCAAATTTTGGTGTACACTTTTATCATAGAATTAGGATATCTTCTTTCATCACAGCCTGTAGCAAGGCATGTTCTGGTCATTGTGCTAAACAACCTGATTTATTAAATATTGGTGTTTACTACCGAATCTTTCGAATTATTGGAGCAAATAACAGTTAAATCATAGAAGGAATTTAGGTGCATTGTAGCTTAATTCATGAAGTGCTAATGGCCTTCATATTTCATCAATTAAAAGATTAAGTTCTTTGAGCAAGAAAAAGCTAATTCATATTACCAGACACACAAAAAAATCCATACATTATCTGTAACTGCAGGATAAAATACATTTCAGAGGAGCAGTTATCACCAAACCAAAATTTACAAGATGCCAAATTTTAAATTAAGGATTATTCTTAAAGAGCACCCACATAGATTAAGGTAGGAAAACCAGAGGCATAATTCTGCTCTCCAGTGACACTGGAAAATATGCATGCCATTATGATTTAACTATCATCATAACTGTAATATCTGCTTATAGTTAACGGATTTTGAAGGTGCAATACAATTTTTTTTCTTTCTTTCATTGCCTGCTCTGGATCTCTTGAATGAAACACAGTGCCTAACTTGCAAACCAAAGTCAGTAAATTGCTTCACATCTAAGCCTCAGAGGACACACACTACTCTGTAGCTTAGACTGCAGTGCTGCATTTTGAGCAGTATAAACGCATAAAGGAATGTACCAAACCTTATAGGTCACCGATTCATTTCTAAGAAGATTCAGTTAAGTTTCCTATGCACCCTTCTAATTTATACTGGACATTTTTGAACTTTCTGGATTTAATGAGTTTCATTAAAAATAGGGACTTCATTCCCAGTTTCAAGAGTTTTTATGGAGGTTGAGCTGGATTACACTCCATCGTGCCCTTCAACTCTGCTTCCCCCCAAGTCCTTCTGCCTTCAGTGCCCTACCCCAAACATCTCCTGAGTGTGTTTACCGGGCTTTCTCAAGGAAGACCAGTATCGCTCCAAGCCTCCAGGTCCAGAGCTGACAACAATTACTTTGCCAGACCTCTGCCCATGAAGTCACACCTTCATTCTAAGCAACAGTTTACTTATTCTAAGGCACCTAAAGCTTTTAAGTAAACCACCCAGTCTTGCATAGTATGTGGGGTATTTTTTAATAATGTTCTTTTTTGCTTGCTTACACAGAAAACACAAAAATAACAAATCCAGCATTCTTTTTCTTCATTGATTTCCTCACTTTTGTGGTATTTACTTCTGGCTTAAGTTCAGTCATCTTAACATAGGATCTTACTGTAGGTCATGTTATATCACTTGAATGTGGGAGTCTTTCCAGCTCATTTTCCAGAGCATTTTCCTATTCATTAGCACAATAACAGAAAGTGATGGCTCAGTCTATGATAAACTGTGAAACTAAGTTCATCTCTACGATCTTTTGCTAAGGCTTTCTTGACACCTATTCAATTAATTTTCTTCATAGTTCGAGTTTCAGCCTTCCTCTTGGGTAAGTTTCCATTCATTCAAGCCTTTTCCTCAGGAATAGGAAAGAAAAGTAGTTCCCCTAATGCTATTTGTCATGAACTCTCTACCACAAGAGCTGACCAAAAAGCAAAGTTAGGCCTCTGAACCAGAACCTGGAACAAAACTTCCTTATTCAGTAGTGCCTACAAGGACTCACAACCCATGTGCATGTTCCCCTGTTAGCATATACAGCAGCCCATGCTGTACAATGTTTCTTGTAAACATATGTCTTAACTCAATATGATTGTATCCCTTGTCTTCCTTTCCCGTATGCTTTTAAGGCAGTTTTTCATTGTTCTTTTAAAGGGTTCATTCAACATGTAATTAGATGAGCATGATTAATTATCTCATATTTCATAAGGGAGAGCTACCCAATTGCAGAACAAAGCAGACCTTTAATGGGAATTGAACACTTTCACCATGTTCTTACTGTGGCTATACTTCATTTTTCATTTCTTGGCATTACAGTAGTCAGCTGTAGTATGCTCAGCCAACTGTACAAAATCTACGTACCTGAAATATTGAGAGAGATGTGAATCCCTAAAAGTTGTAGTAATTGTTTAGCTGTGGATCTTGATGTGGATTTGTGTTCAAATGCATGCTGTCAATTTTTAAATGGGATTTATAGCCTGGCTTGCAATTCAGGCAATAATTCCTGGTTTTCATTATGCACAAATCTGCTATCCTTGCAAAATATATATCCTTCTTCATGTACTCTGTGGGCTAGCTTGTGATTCACCTTTGCACAGGTAGGCTGAAGGTTGTGATTGCCTTAGAGATTTGTGTTGAAAGTGAGTCACAGTGTTGTTTCCCCAACTGTTTAAGTTCAGGGATTCAGCATTTTCTGTAAACCAGATCACCGAAATGATTCACATTAAGTCTATCTGGTTTTTAACCTATGTTGTTTTAGTGAGCTGGCTTTCAGCAAGCTGTGCAAACAGTTGCCCCAGTACCAAATGAGATAACAGTTTAGTGTAATAAGGGAGACACAGACAAAAAAAAAGTATGAAGGAAGAAATATTTCCTGTAGCACCCTTCTGCTGCTAGTGTCTTAGGAAATAAATGCCTGAAAGAGGCTGCACAAGGTGTAGATAGTCATAGAGAATTTTGCATAGAAAATGTATTTAAATACTAAGAAGATGCAATTCTAACTGACCTAGAATTAGGACTTAAAGCAGTCACAGAGCCATTCAGAAGCTACTACAACAGTTTTTGGTTGTAATGATGGAGTTCCTTCAGAGATTTAAGACTCTTACAGACATCTGTTTGCAGAATAAACATATCCCCTTTTGCCCCTGTGTTTGCTGTGCTGGTGTGATCATGAGGTACATACATGAGCTGCATACCCATCCTCATCCGGACTCCCCGGTACAAGACATGTGACTTACATCAGTTCTGCTGCCTTTTGGGACTCTCCCACCAGTACAGTGTCCATTGCATTAGTCCTCTAATCTGTCCCTGCTGAATTGAATTTTCTGTGGAACCTTTAGCATTTCAAAACAATCACACATTCACAATGCAAACCATTTCTTTACATAGACTGTTGATATATTACCACGCTTTAGTCCTTCCCTTTTTCGCTAAGGGCTACTGTTCCTAACAGAGGTCCCTACCATTAACATCTTTTTTTTCCTGCCAGGAGTATAAAGATCATGTAACCCCCGTGCAGAGAGAGCTCTGCTGGGAACTGTGAAAGCAGTGTGTGTTTACAGTAACACTAGACACCAGTTCAGAACACATCAGCATTTTTTGCCCAACAGGAATCCAGCACATTGGTTCTCAGGCAAATAGGAGCAGAATAGACCTAAGGTCGCCATGTGCTTGATGCTAACGCACAAGTTCAGTTCTTTGTTTCAAGCTTCAGCATCACACTTATCTAGCCTTTTCTGAGCTTCCTTGTTTGGTAGATGTTGGCAGTTGGTCTCCTACTATTTTTCCAAGACAGCTTCTTTAATGGTGTGATTTTCATTGACAAAATAAACACAGTAATTGCAAATGTTTTCACGACCTTCTCTGTGTCCACAAATTCATTCTTGTCTTTACACACCACACACCAATGTGAAAGTCAAAAAGAGAAAAAGTCCCTTTTTCCATAAAATGCTGCAAAAAATATAACCTTCTCCAGAATATGAAGTTTTGCAACAAGTATGAAGTTAGATGTGACAAGCAAGCAGGGCATTTATGGAAGAACTTTAAGAAATTACAATATTCAAAAAACTGGAGATAACCTAGACTTCCTTAGTAAAACAGAAAATATTTCATTTGGGATATATTTACATTTACTTTGTATTGCCTCTCAGAGAGGAAAAATATAACTACTGAAGATCAAAATATACTGGGGTGGTGATGAGATATGTTTAAATTTTCATAGGCAGGTATGAGAACTATGTATAGACCATGTTTTGGTTGGTGAACAGTAGTACTTCGCTGAAAACATAGCAAGGACATGTGCATAGATATATAAGATGTGTATAAAGATCTTAATTTGAAAAGAGACTGAAAATACTTTTTCTGCAGTCTTCTCACCTCCAAGGCCTTTTAAAAAGGGCCTGATTCCTCTAGACGAAGACTAATAAAAGATTTTTAATATTGCAAGCCCACAATCCAGGATCAAATTAATGTATCTTTGATCTAAATTAATTTTCAATATCCATCAAGGACATACCTGAGAGCTTTTTTGAAAGTTTACTTAAAATCATAGAATTGTAGAATGGTTTGGTTTGGAAGGGACCTTAAATATCATCTAGTTCCAACCCCCCTGCCATGGGCACGGACACCTTCCCCCAGACCAGGCTGCTCAAAGCCCCATCCAGCCTGGCCTTGGGCACTGCCAGGAATGGGGCATCCACAGCTGCTCTGGGCAACCAGTTCCAGTGCCTCACCACCTGCACATCATCTTAGCTGCCAGAAGTTCTTGCATAGTAATTTGGTTGTCCATATATTGAAATCCTACAGTTCTTACACAGGGGAGGAGGTTTTCAACATCAAATAACTAGGTTATTCAGAATGAAATGAGGTTAATTAGTAACTGAATCTAATCCTATCAACTGAAACTCAGAGCTGTCATGACTTTTTAGGGACAGAGCCTTTCAAAGCTTGTTTAATATTGAAGGACTTACATTAAAACGTGGTTTTTAATTGCCCTTTTGGGTTTTCTTATGGATTTGCATATACAGTATAGATTTATGTTTTGACCTTCTGAAATATATTTCTGTTTTATTTCTGACTTTTGTGACCAGCTAGTCCAGCTCAAATTTATTATCGGTACACTGACAGCTGCTCATTCCACTATCAACACCAAATTTCATACAGTCTTTTAAGAAGAGTACACCAAGATTAAGAGAGTATACCTGTTTGTCTACAAGAGTACAACGTTTTTGCCTATAACTTATGGTGAAAGTTTTCACTGAACTTAAAGAAGTATTTTGTTTTATTAAGCATTTCTAGTACTTGACTAAAGTGTAGTAAGTTTGGATTGAGAAAAATTACCAACATTCTTGTAAAAAAGCCATCCTTTCATATCCCCTTCGAAGAACTTCAATGTTTCTCTTTAATTTGCTTCCTTATGCAAAAAGTGTTAAAGAGCACCACTGACACGAAAAAAATCTCTTGCTTTTCTTTCAAATGTCACCTGTAGACACACTTGTTCTCAGCAAACAGGGCTGAGCTGATTTAACCCATGAAAAAGCATCCAGTGGGTGTCTGTTGTTTCAGTTAACCTTTCAGTTAAAAGGCTGAAGTCTTGATATGACAAATTTTATGTCTGAGTACCAGGTCCTTTTTCACAGGGAAGGGGTAGCAGGTTATCGAGGGGTTGTGAAACTTTCTGAGCAAAGAAAACCTACTTTCAGGGTTGGCTCTTTCTAAAAAGGGCATGAATTATGATACTGTTACATACTTCCTCTAGTGTTATATTGTGCTCATTTGTCATATTAAGTTTTGCTATTTCAATTTTGATTTTTCTAACTGCTATGTTTAAATATATACTGTTGAGGACTTGCACCATAGCTGATACATGCATCCTTCTGTTTTACATTAGCACAATTTTTTTTCCATTAGTTTTGTATTCACAAATTTTATTTTGTCTTTACACATGTTCCACAGATTAATTAGTCCTAGTTTGGAGGAAAAACATACACAAACTCAACACTTTTTTCCATGTCAGGTCAGTTTTTTGAATCTTTGTACCACCTTAAATGTTTCCCTTCTTTTCTTGATGTGCTCATGCTTTAAATACTTGTAGACTGTTATTATTACTCTCCCCTTGCATTATTAGCTGTCGTTTGGCCAAGCAGAATATGTTTTAATCTTTCCTCATAAATCAAACTCTCCAGCCCCTTAATCATCTCTTTTGTTGTTATCTGAATTCAAAACTTCTTTCAAAACTTGTTGACGCCTTCGTGGTACTGCAGAGGCTAAACCTGCATGCTGCATTTGAGAAAGGATTCTTTTCTGCCAAACAGAGTATATCTTGTTGTTCTTTATGGAAATACTAAGAATGCAAATAACAGTTGATATAGGTGAGCAAAATATTTCATATTGTGAGTAAAACATGAGGAATAGAAAAGAAGAAATGCCATACATTTTACCACACTTCTCAGTCAAACATTTGAGATGTATATCCTTTCACCGTTACTGCAATACTTTATTTTTAATAAATATACATTTAAAATATTACTTTAACTTATCAATCTCAGATGTGAGCTTTGACTTCTTGTTTGTTTGCTTCCTCAACTTCTTTGGGGAGTGTTTTATTTCCTTCTTCCAATTACCATATTTTCCTAGGAATTTCTACGTCATCTACTTATAAATGTGAAATAATTTCTCCATTATTTCCCAAATTCTTTCTTTCCCTCACCCCTTCTGTTATGAATTACTTAAAGAAACAGTTGTACTTACTTGCTACCAGTGTACATAAAGATCTGTAAGTAGTTTTTCCATGTACGTGTTGCTGCTGCTATTTTAGATAATCACATTTTTTCAAGGCCTAATTTTGCCAGTTCCAGAGCCATTAATACCTTGCAATGAATTTAAGTGCAAGACTCATATTTCCTATTTTCTTTTAAGAAACTTATAAATTCAGTATTGTAATTATGTGTCCTGGTTTCAGCTGGGATAGAGTTAATTTTATTCTTAATAGTTAGTACAGTGCTGTGTTTTAGCTATGATGTGAGAACAATGTTGATAGCACACTATGTTTTTAGTTGTTTCTGGGTAATGTTTATACTGAATCAGGGACTTTCCATTTTCTTGGGTCCTTCCAGCCAGAGTGCTGGAGGGGCACAAGAAATTGGGAGGGAACATGGCCAGGACAGGTGACCCAAGCTAGCCAAAGAGGTGTTCCATGCCGTATGACATCATGCTGAGTATATAAACTGGGGGAAGAAGAAGGAAGGTGGGGACATCTGGCATTATGGCATGTCTTCCCAAGTAACCGCTATGTGTGTTGGAGCCCTGCTTCCTTGGGGATGGCCAAACACCTGCCTGCCCATGGGAATTGGTGAATTAATTCTTTCTTTGCTTGTGTGCGCAGCTTTTGCTTTACCTTTTAAATTGTTCTTATCTCAACCCTTGAATTTTACATTCCTTTCCAATCCTCCTTCCCATTCCTCTGGGTGGGAGGGAGTGGGCAAGTGGCTCCGTGGTGCTTGGTTGCCAGCTGGGGCTAAACCACAACAGTTCTCCTATGTAGCCCACCTCATCGTCTAGATATATTTTTAACAGCAAATGACTACCGTAGTTTCAGACTGAAGAAAACCAGAGAAGATAATCTCAGTTTCAGACCCAGTTCATACGGGAATACCACCATATATTGCTTACTTTTCAAAATAATTACTTGACAGTTAAACAGTATTAGGTCAGATACCAAGATATAGCAAAACACATGTCAGGGTGTCAGCCCTACAAACCCAAGGTTCACACCTTCACCTTGCTTTTGAGTCTGTGAAGTGCAGTTTGCTAAACATATAATAATGAAAAGCCCTCCTAAAATAATCTGGGGGAATTTGCCAGGCAGTAGCTAGCCTCAGGACCCCAAAGTTAGGCTAAATACTGCTGTACCCTATCAGCCTCCTGGCCCCAAAACCAGCTAGTCCAAGTTGAATATTCTTCCCCAGCCAGCCCCCAATACCAGTGCTGTAACTTTGACTCTAAGTCAAAATTTTCCATGCACTGTAGTAATGCTCCAGAGGGCAGATATGCCATGTCTAAAATCAGATGCCAGCAGGAACAGCAAAGTGCATGCAGAAGCAATTTTGGCTGGTTAGCTGTGAAGTAAATTAAGTAAAGATATGAAGAAATCCAATTCCTAGAACAGCAAACCAGAGTGTCTCATTAAAACCTCATTTAATAGTGTTGCTAACTTAATGCAGTAAATATGAAACATTAAATTCTAATAATAACTTTAGCTGAAGTTTTAGATTTCCTTTCTAAGTGTTTAAGGTATGCTCTGTACATTCATTATTCACAAAGACTTTATTATGGATAACAAGATATATCTTTCAGTTGTTATGGTGACTGCTTTAATCTTCAGGACAATTATGTTTGACACTCCATATAAAGCTTTAACTTGCATCTGTGATACATTAAGCTTACAAAAGGTGAAGTGAAACATTAGATTCTTTATCTCTTAAAGATTAAGCATTAGAACTTGTAATCAGCAGTTGCTGCAAGACTTCAGTTGAAATAATGAACACCAGAAGAAAGACATCCTCCAAAACAGCATGCAACACTTAATGGAGTATCACAGGTTTTCTTTTTTATTATAAAAAAAGTAACATAATTGTAGCCAATATCCTGAAAAAAATTCTGTTCAGTGCAAAGATGACAATTATTTAAAATTATGTTCATTCCATTCCAACATTTATTCCATTCCATCAGAGCAGGACATAAGGAAAGTTCTCACTAGCGATGTAATAGCTGAATTTTAATTGCCAAATGGAGACACGCATTTAAAACTACAGTAGATTACAGATACACTTGCTTTTCTCTCTTGCATCTTTCCTTCTTTTCCTGTCTCTGCTTCGCAAAACTGTGTATACCAGTCTCCCTCCCAACTCCAGCAGAACGTTTTCATTCTGTAAGATATTAGATGAGGGACTAATCAATCTTCCACCTTTTTGTGAGATGAAGTAGTGGGGTCACTAAAAGCCCAGGTGAGATGGGTTCTCTCATTCATTCAACCTGTTACAGGGCTGGTAGCAGCTTAGAGCTGTGTTTGCAAAGACTTCCCAGGCTGTACATATCTCAGGTGAGAAAATACCTTCTGAGCTGTTGATCACTAACCTCCAGTGCTGCAGAATTGCTATGAAATAGAGTTTCTCAGGGGCTTGCCAATGGCTACAACAAAGGGACTTTTGGAAGGATGAAAAAAGGAATGTCTACAAAAGATCAAATTTCTGTACCAAATCATCATCAAGTATTTAAGAAAAACTTGCTAGAACTTTTAAAGATCGGGAAACTGACATTTCATTCATTTTCCCCAAAGGACTGGATTTTAAATGATTATGTAAATAAAGCACCTCAAAGAAGTTGTGTCACAGAGAACTCCAGGACAAATGGTTAAAGCATGGCAGACATCAGAAACTGAAATCTGGAGTCTGGGGAAGTTAGGCAGTATTAAAAATAAATCCCCAGTCTAACTATGCAAATAAACATTTGCACAAAAAAGGAGCAAGAAGTTACCATGCACAAACTTTCCAGCAGTGCTTTAATTAGTGAAATCTTGAAATCTACTGATGATCTGTTCCAATACCTACCTAAAAGTTTAGATTCAGTTTGGATCCTACTTCCTACATTGTTGCTTCCTATGAAAATTCCAGTATTTCTCCTGTTTTCTCTGCCACTGAGGCCACAAACCAGCAGTTCAGGGAGGGTTACATCATGCTTGTCTTCACCATGACAAAAAAACTCTGTACAGATTGTGTTTCACAGTGCTGCAATGGCAGCAGCATGGGTGAGAAGGGAGAAGGCCAACTCAGCCTCTTTACATCACTTAGTAAAACACACATTACATAGGGCAGTTCTAATTAATACAACTTACATGAGCCCCCTAAATCACACTAAATCTTCTGAGGAATGAGCTTTTTCCATCTTACCCTGCAAGCACTGGGACTTTTTCCTCGGTTTAAAATTTCTAGCTGTTCTTTGATCTCTCTGTTCAGAATGATCTCAGTCTGTACTCTGAATTATCTCCCCGCTCACCCTCTGACTTAGATGAGTCCAGCTCGTATAACACTCCCCCCACTCCCATTCTTCTCACTTCTCTGTACACAGACACCAGCCAGCCACTGCGAGATTATTTTAAACTCAGTGAGACACGTTTTACAATAAAATCGGGTTTATTCACAATCAGTGATCATGTTGGTCATTGCAGGCAAGCTCAAAGATTTTGTTGCTTTAATATCTTATTAATATTGTGCCATTTTGTATAAGGGATGTCTAAAGAGGAGGACCTTTAATCCAAGGAACTCTCCATCTTAGTATGACTGAGTAAACATGAACAGGAGAGAGGGAAAGAGAGTGGGAGAGAGAAAAAAACAGAAGACAAAGAAGGAAAATTGCTAACTGTGAACAAATATTATATAGAGAGAATTTTGATAGGAACTAAAAACAGGGAGTTGTTTGTTTGGGAAGTGATGGGCTGTTTGGAGGGGTTTTTTTTGTTTGTTGTTTGGGGTTTTTTTTGTGTGTGTGTGGGACCTGCAATTTTCTATTATTGTAATTTTGTGTACAACCACATTTGCATTTCCACTGGAAAGAAAGAAGTACCTTAGGCCATGTATTTTATTCTATGAAATTATATTAATCCTGCCATAATCCCAGTGATGGGACCATTCAAGATGACAAAAAGATATCTAGGTATGGGCCATTTGCATGTCAGGTCACTGTGAAGGAAGAAGAAACGACTCTGTTTAATGCTGTTTGCTGTGGTAAGGCATAACAGATGGCTAATGCTGAAAACTGATCTCAGTTCACAGCCTACTGCCGTCAACTATTCTGTATGAAAGAGATATTAACTGAGAAAGTTCACCAGCTCAAGTTAGGTATTTGGAAGTGCTTGGACACCCCTATATATTAATACTTCCATAAACCTCTAAACAGGTGACTCGCATGTTGTTAAACAGAATGAAGCTTTAACACTTCTCATTTGAATTTTCAGTTATGGCACCAGTGTTCATTAATATCCCATTTTTTCTCATTAACATACAGTATTTCAGAAAACAGTTGGCAGTAGGGGGAAGACTGGATTTTCTAATAATGTAGGGATATTTTATAACCAGTTACATTAGAAAACAAGTTAATACAGAACAATGTACAACTGAAACTGGGAGCATATCTTCTTTCATGTTATTCAGTTATTTGTTATTATTTTATATTTATGGCTGTGATTAGAAATGTTTTCTGCTTTCCTGTGTTGGTTTATTTATTATTTTTGGAGCACACAGTGATAGTGAGACAGCAGCTCAGAAACAGCCAGATAAGCTTACACTTTGAAGTGCACAGAACTCAAATTAAGCTATGGGGCTATTTGCAAGGCCAGGTTATAATCACATCATGAAGTCTGCTAAATATTGTTAGTGTTTATTTGGAATCATGCTTAATTTGAAACTCATAAATGTATAATAGAAGGCCAGGCTACTCAGTTTACATAAACCCATCAGCATGTATTTATCACACAACAAAAGGCAATTAAGGTAGATGCCTTCACAAGATCATCTCAGTGTTTCACCAGAAGTAGTCTTCAATGGTTACACATTAAAAAGTCTGTGAAAGCAACAACAGTTGCAGTCTGCATCATGGACTACTGCTAGGAAAGTGGATTTTGTGCATTTTCTTTACGACTACTTAAACACGCTGCTTATTCAAAAATACATGTCTGGGCCACAGCATGAGGGTATAAGGCCTGCATAACTTACAAAAGCAGTATGCACGAGGCAACGACTGTCACCTGGAGAGGGCAGGGCTGTCCTTGGGGCTTCCCTACACCCCTGCTACCACCATTGGGAAACAGTGCGGGGACAGCAGGCAGCGCGGTCTTCCCACCCCTGGAGGAAGCTCAGGGAATGTTGTCTGTTACATGGTCTACTATCTCTTCTCCAGAATGCACCCATTTAGGTCCCAGGCTGTTCAAAGGTTAACTACAGGGTGTTGACATGCATCTCACAGGGCACTTGGAACAAAATGTGGTGGGACACATAGTAACATATGGTTGAGTTGTGCACTCACATCATCAGCACCATTGCAGCAACCACCACCCAAACATTTGTTACTATCTTTTGTGCAGTTCCCACTGAGATCAGGATGCAGAGCAGCTCCACTCTGTTTTGATCAGTGTAGCAATGCTCCCACTGGCACAAAATGCTTGCAAGCCCTTGTCTATCCCAGCAGGGAGGAGTGAAAGGAGCAACATCGAGAAGAGCAGCCAGGCATAGGAATCAGAGGTCAGATGATGGAAAAGGATATAGCTGGGCCAGGGATGGGGAGGAAATGGTAGAAAGCATGATGGAGCCGTCTTTAGAAGGTAGAAGATTAAAACAGCAGCAAGGAATAACTTGTAAGGGATCTTGGAAAGGAATAAAAGAAATGGAGAGGCTGAAGAGGAGAGAACATTATACACAAATCGGCAGACAAATCCAGTCTGTGGGCTGGGGAGACTCCCAGCCTGTTCAACACCTTTTTCCATCAATGACTAATCTTCATTTTTACTTCATTTTATCTATATCATGCAGTGACACTTGACACAAAAAAGAAACCTAATGCTCTCCCTCAGTCCCATGTAAGTAGGAGGCCAAAACATGGGAGGAGAGAATAGACTTCCTCACTATAACCCTTATCCTGCCTGCCTTCCAAGCCTTGGAGATCTGGGTTTCTTTAACGTGCTGATTTTCACTTCTAGTGCAAGAAAAGATATAAATAATGTTCTGAAATTTTTATTCCTAATATGGAAGAAAAAAGAAAAAACTTGTCATGGAAAGATTTTTTTTATTAAAGTATCTCTTTGGAAATACCACAGTGTTACATACCCATCCCCCTTCCTTCCTTCAATAAATAAATAAATAATGAAAAAGTATATTTCAGAAGAGATTTTTTTTTAAAACCAAATCAAAACTAATGAAGACGTGGCTTTGTCATAACAAACATTTTGCTAAGATTTGTCAAGCTTCTATTGAAACTTTTCTGTTTCAACAAAGTACATTTTATTTGCCTGTCTCTCTGTAGAAATTTCTCTAAATCCTTATAGTCTGCTGTGATTCGTGGATGCTTCTTGTCTAAAGATCTGATATGTATCAGATTTCTCAGATACTGCAGATGTTGCAGTACCAGATTGTCTTTTGGAAAGCAACACATGTCAAAGCCAAATTCAAAGGGCTCCTTTCCCAGTCTGGTCTCCTAGATAGCATTTGGAGACATCTGCTGAGAGATGAAACAATGACACATGCTATGTGCCCAGCAGGCATTTTTAATTAGACCTAAAATTTTGATTTTGAATCATTCTTTTGTTTTGTGGTACTTTTGGAGAGTTATGGCATTACTTTTTTGTTTCTGTAACAAGGGGAAGGCGGTTGCATGCATCAGATCAGTCAAGCTGCATAGACCACCCAGTGAAGATGGTCTGAATTTGCCATACTATTTGTTGCATGCAGCCCATATGGAAGTCACAGCACAACTCAGACTGGCAGCATGTTTGAAAAATTATGTGTCTCTGAATGGCTATGCATATTTTGGATGCATACATCCTTCCAGACTCAAGGGGCCAGAATCACACAGATGAACCAGAGATAAACATAAGAATTTGCACATTCGTAAACATTCAGAAGGGAAGTTGATGCACTGTGAGCAAGCCTGAAGAGAGTGAGGCTTGCATAACTGTTTACTTCCTAGGAGCTGGATGTTGCCAGAACTAAAAATGAGATCACCATTCCCGTCCATCCTAATACCTGATGCATTCTGTCTGCTCTTTGCCTTAAAGAGGAAAAAGAATCTTTAATGTTATTTTTGCAGACCAAGGTATGGACAGAACCACTAAAGGACAGAAAACAGATATATTTGGCAAGGTTAGATCCTTCAGCTTGAACTGCTGAGGAGTGGTAAGGTGGTTAGGAATTAGCCTCTGCCTTCTGCCCTCAGCTGGTTTAAGAACAGTATGTTTAGGAAAAATGAGTGGCACTTTACAAGTAAATCCAGCCTTGAGAGAAAGACTGGAGAGGCACCACTTTACTGATATTAACAAGACCTTTTTAAAAATATTTCTGAAAAGAGGAGTGGGAGAACTCAGTGGCTGCAGCCCAGAGGCAGGCTAGGCCTGGCTAACCAGAAGGACACTGTCCTGTGAGCAGCAGTGGCGGGGCCGATCTTGGCTGGCAGGAGAGCAGGGCTCAGCCCAGCTCCAAGCTGGCTGAACAGGCAGGTGGGGATACGGTCTCTATAAATATTTGCCTGTGGAATTCCACAAAGACTTCCCTGGGCATGCATGCTGCTCCGCACATGTTCACAGTCATCTCTTTCCTGAGGGGGTACTGTCACCTTTCCCCCCCAAACACTGTCTGCTGCATTCCCCTCTTGTCAGCAATAGACCCCCTCCTTCAGATTCCTATCATACTATTTTTAGTCCAGCACACGTCTTTGCTGGCCCATCCATGTTTATCTTTTGAATATAAGAATTTCTTTGGGCTTTTTTTCATCTCAGCCATTGAACAGAAAATACTGAAAAAAGTAAAATAATTCTGGAGGATAGCTGCAGTAGTGACTGCACTATGATTGTGATCACCGTGAATATTACTCAAGTACAAAACCTGTGCCTGCTGGTGGTCTTCCTTAAGTTTCCAGATACAGTGAAGCCAAGAATAGAGCTGCATCATAAATTTTACCTAGATGCTGGTTCTGGGGTTAGGACTTTGCTTATTTTTGCCTGCATTTTGCTGTAGTACCTGTATACAGCTAATTGAATTGTAGATGTAACATATGGAAGGGTGCCCAGGCCATTTCCCAGCTAAAGGAAGGTATTTGTTTTCAGGAGATTTTCCAGGACATTTTCGAATAGAGCAGCCAAACATTTTGCCATTTTCTTTGAAAACATTTTCTTTGCCAGTCCATAAATCTCACCATTAAAACTTTTTACCTTTAATACCATTCCCAGTGCTCTGATTTAACTGTTTGATTTAACACCTTTCTCCATAAATTAATCTAATATACATTCATGTTGACCGACATCAGAGATTCACTAGCCGAGGTCTGTACACATGTACTTGGCACTAGTGGCATCCTCTCCCAGTTGAGACTGTGAGCATGAATTTACCAGAGAAATAGAGAAAGCTTTTCCATGCAATCTGGAGGTAACCGTAGGCACGTGATTCAGGTAGCTGTCTCCACTCAAACAGCTAAACTTGCAAGGCGAGAGGGAGTACGTCTGAGCTGAAAGGGCAAATATCTCTCTCTACGTGGGCAGGTATCATTTGGGCAGTAACACTTCTTCAAACACAGCGTCATGTCTGGGAATGCAGGAGGAGCTTGCCTGAGGTGCAGTGTAGGGCTCTCAACATGAGTATCAGACAATGGCACAGCAGCCATGGCAAGTCGCAGATTTCCCCTGAGTGCGTGGGTGTTGCCCAGCATAGAACTAAGAGCAACTGCCACCATCACCCTGGTGGCACCAGCTGATAGTATCCCAGAGCATCGGGTTTTGTGGATGTCTTTTCAGCATCTTTTGGGTATTGAGAGGTCCAGACCGAAACAGAGTGCATTGTTCTACAAGGGTTGTTATTTAAATAACACAAGCACAGAGACTGAAGTACAGCTCTGCTCTGATGCCTCCTTTTTAACATTATTTTTAAATCATTTTATACTTTCATATTGCATGGCAAACATTTTATGACCACAGTGAATGTTGTTCATCTCAAATTTCCTCTTTGTGTATATTTGCTTTTTAACTATCTTACCCATTAGATCTCTCAATCCACACTTTTCTATAATTGATGTCCTTTTATTTCCTATCCAGATTTCTAGCCTACTGATACCTAGCTGTTTTCTTGTCCATGGTCCATTAAGAATGTTCTGACATTTAATTAAATTCTTTACAAAATCTACTTAGATTATCCATTTCTGTGTTGTAACATCAGACAAGCAGACTCTCTTAGCCATCTTCCCCTGCTTTGTTACCGTTTATCTTTACTCCTTCTTTGCCCTTTGTTGGGTCATGCTGACATTTTCCAGCCCATTTTGTTGAACTGGTTGCGCTGACTGTTTTAAGTATTTTGGGTTGTGACATGTCTACCTATGTAACAGAACCCACAACAGTTCTCATAGAATTAAACCCTGATCAGCAGCCTATATATTGCCCTTTTTTTAAAAGTTGATTTAGCTGCTAAAATGAATAATAGTGGGTGCATTTTTATTGACATTTTAGCCTCGACCAGGTGTACGCTTTTGAAAAAGATTTTCAAAAAAAAGGATCTCCCAACAGCACCCTTTGGTTTGTATCTCCAAGCAGTCTTAGAGCATGTGAACTGGTTTGGTTTCATATGAAACTAAGCCAGAAGATGCGTCCTGGTAGAGCACCAGTGATCTCAACCCTTGGTGAGGATTCATTCAGTTCATGAGACCCAGGTAGACCTAGTTCAAAGTAACCCCACCTCAAGATATGTTAGAACCTTGGTACCATTTATTTTGCTCTTTCTGGGCCACGTTGTTGGTAACATAGGCATAGCCACTGGTAGTTAAAAATCTGCTGAGACTGCCTTCTCCCTCATTGCCTTCTGTTTTCCTCTGACAGTGCTACTCAGCTGAAATACAGAGGTATACACATTCAGCTCCAGATATTGCTTACTACATCCTCATTTAAAAATGAACAAGTATTCTTCTGAGCTGGTCACCAATAGAAACAATAGCAGATGTCACCTGAACAGGCCGCACATGTTTCAAAGTAGATAGATTACACTCTGGTCATCATGTCAGCATTTGCCTATGTAAGCATTGTCACTTGTTCTACAAGGAAGTTTTGCTAGAATAATAACAAAAAAAAACAACCACACATTTCAAGAGTAGTTGAATTTTTCTAGAGCATTGGATGCTTCTTTCTCCATCCAGCCTCAAAAAGTAGGAGGGGTGTAATGAAGAAAGGAACTGCAGACTGTAGAGATCCCTTGCTGCTGTTGATTTTGTTCAAAGATGTACACAGGACATTAATGTTTGCAGATGCTCTATAAAGATAAAAGACAAAAGCCTGGGAGGAAAAAAAATATGATCTGCTTTAAATAGATGGTGAGCCAATTCTTCCCTCAGTTACACTATTGCAAATCGTGTAAATTTCTTTTCATTGTTGGAATGAGATCATGATTTGTCTTAAAGGAAATGAGGACTAGTGAAAGGGAACTGAGAAGGCATTGGAAAAAAGTTACATAAGAATAAGTACAATAAGAAAGTGTGAAATAAATTATCTAGTCTAATTAAATGAAAAACTCTTTTGTTCTTAGGAAGAAATTCAAAGGGAGTGGGACTCCACAGGCTGAAATTTGTGATTCTGTAATTTGATCTGTGCACACCAACCTTGTGAGAAGTTAATCAATCAATTTTAATGATAACATAATACTTCTCAAGAAAACAACAGCATCTGACTTTAACAGCTGTAGTTGCTGTGAAAATCAAGGACTCCACCTAGAATTAAAATGAAGACAAATTTATTCAACAGTTCTTGCTTTCCCCAATAACAAAGGGGATTACGTTTTTAGGCTGGGATGTCTCACCTCTTCACATATTGGCATACATAACATTAGGAAAGGAGTCTTAGCTACCCCTTTATTCCTCCCTGTCTCCCTCAGGGAAGCCACAGGACAAAGTAATCAATTAAAAAGGTCAAAATAAGCAAGGTCAAATGGCTTCATTTACTGTGACTATTAATCTCAGTTACATACATAAACTTTTTACATATGGAACCTTCTCTTTCTACTCAGCAAAGATGCAGGGGCCTAGTTCCCTCTCCTTTTTTCTTGTCTCCCCTTTTCCTCTCACTTTTATATTTCCATCCCTTCATTACTGTGTTGGCATAAAGTACTACTACATACAGGAAACTCAGAATCAGGCCCTATTCTGTGCCACAGATGGGGTAATATGCAAGAAAAATATGGTAATGAAATAAGGTACCTGAACTGCAGATACTTAAAATTACTTTATCTCTTTTCTGTTTCTTACCTTTTTCATGTCAAACCATGAAAGATTACCTGAAATATCAGTTAAGCAGGGAAATATTATCCTAATAAATGAGCATGCAAGTATGTGCCTGGTAAGTTATTTGATTAAACAGGAAGCTAGAATCCTATAGATATCCACAAATAAAGCCCCAAATCTAAATGACTGTATCGTTAGCTCATTTGTAAACTGTTCCAGATGTAAGATTTTGGCAGCTTTCCAGTAGGCTGGCTGCAGTCTGAGCTTTTCTGCATCCGCAGTGAGAACTGCAATGCCTGACTCTTCAAGGAAAAGCTCCACAAGGCTGATGACAAATTATATAAAGTAACAACCTGCCTGCCTGGCAAAGAGAAACTCGGACAGATCCCCAGGCAAAGAATGCCCTTTTTCCCGGGGCCAAGCTGCAGCCATTTGACTCTGGATGTGTGATCGATCTGCATTATGCATCACCCAGTGAAAGCCCCTCTGAGAAGATCATTTAGTGATCATATCAGGGACTCCACTGCTAGAGCCTTGGACGTTATCTGGAAAAACACGAGAGACAGACGACTGGCAGGTGAGAAGGACATTACATAAGTATATTTTAAGATTTGTAAGGGACCATAATCAATAACGGTAATTAGTGGCATCATTTGCATAATGTATTGATGTCGCCTTTAAGTATCTCTCCAGCCTTTTGTTTCTGTGTCACGTTACTTCGGTGCTTTGCCTACGGTGGACTGTATGTGCTCCTTCAATTAGACGAGATAAACATCCGTTAAAAAAAAAAAACAACAGTGAATTTTTGTCTGATAATGACAGTGCAAACTCCTCAGACTAAAGTGCGCTGAAGCATTTTATTTTGCTGTTAGGTCAGACTGTGCTTTACTGCTGTGATGTGCTTCACTGAGTTGTGTTACAGAGTGCTTTGCAGCCAAGGAGTGTGTCAGTTGGAATATCTGGGCTGTGCACTGAGCAATTACTGGTATTTCCTCTGGCAAGGATTTCAGTGCTGTGAGCTCCAAGTGAGTGTCAGGTATGCCAGAGCTAGGTTTCTGAGATATAAATTACCATCCAACTATATGGTTACAGTTCACATTTTTATTTTGACTTGCAAATACTCAAAAACTCGAGGCAAACCATAACAGAGGGCTAGAGCAGAAGATAATTTAACTTGCTTTATTTTGCTCTTCTGTTATTGTCTGCCTGTTAGATTGAATGCTTCTCATCCACCCTGCTGGGGTTGTTACTTTTATTATTGCAACATTTAGAGGTTTCAGAAAAGGCAGCAGAAATGTACAATGGGTGTGACATGCCAGAGGGATCCTTTGGTTTGTTTGTATACTTACAGTGGGGATGGTTTATCCCGCGGGCGGGGGGGAGGGGGAGAGGAGAGAGGAGAAATGTGAATAATGATAAGATCAAGGATGAGATGATGGAGAAGCAGACGATATGGCTCACTAATGTAAACTGAACTTTTACATCATTCTCCTGCACTTATATTTTGGAGAAGAGCAGCTAAGTGCATAACAGACATTTGTGAATTCCAAATTCTGATTTGTGAATTCCAAAACTGATTACATCAGGTAATCAGGCAGGGAGTGACCATGGCATATAAAGAAACACAGGGGCAAAAACCTGCTTTAAATTAGAGCAATTCATAAAAAAACTTGTTCTGTGTCAATGGCTAGATAAATCTTGTGCCTGTTCCCATAGACTACAAAGGACAGTGAGTTTCCTGGGCAAAGGACCTCAGCATTACAACTGTTTTACAGTAAAGCCTCATGGTCACAGGAGATGGGGACATTACATTTACTTTAGTGCTCAGCAGTTAGTCACAAACATGGCAGTGTTGTGAAAGTGCTGGACATTAACCTCTCTTCCATGGCAAACTGAACTGGGCGCATAGTCCATTTCATCTCTCAAAGGTGTGTTAGAAAATTGGACTGTTTTGGTGGCTTTGAGACTGCAGGGCATGGAACATCAGTCACAATGCAGGTCCTGATGTTCAGGATGCTGTTGAAACTCTACTGGAAGGAGCACTGAGAGGAAAGAAATTCTGAGTGAAAAGGCACAGACGTTACACAAATCTATAAAAGGCAAGCTGGTGGGACCAAGTCAGCTTTTGTTTAATCTGTGTGTTGCCTGGTCAGCTGGACACTTGTTTACCCTGGCATTCATTTCCATTCCACCTGCTAGAGTTGTTTATGTGAATGCTTTGAAGTAAGCTTTTTAATTTATAGTTAAGTTCAGAATGGCATTTGTATCAACAGACTACAAGCACCTCTGGCCTATGTCCACATAAGAAAACTACTACCAACCATTTTCTATAAAATTGGTTTCCTCTCATCAGTTCACATAGGAAAGCATATAATGACATGTAATTTATACTTTCTGTATGTGACCTACATATGAAAATACACAGGTTTTATCAGGATATCAAAAGGCCTTGATAAACATATATATTTAACCTTGCATATGATTGTCAAATATTTGAGGGATGGATAACTGCTAATTATATTTCTTGAGACTGTCACATTCCTAGAAACGCAGAGTGAACATGAACCCTTTAGCCTCTTTAGCTGCACTGATAAGGGTCGGCATGTTTTTATTGTACTTGGCAGATGGTTGTGAACATGAACGTCACAGTTTTTATCAATACAAGGCTTAGATGTTAGAGGACCCTTAAAAGCAGTGACAGTTCAATTTTCCAGGTTGTGCTGGTGATGTAGGCTTGTCAGTCCACTAGTATATTTGGGCTGCTGTCAGTCAGAAAGTCAGAAAACCATCAAGCTAACCCCCCAGTAAGCAGTGCAGTATGTAAGTGGAGTAGTTAGCAGGGTATATTCTTGAAAATACTTCATGAATAACAGATTCAGGAAAAGAAACAAAACAGCAACAAGTTGTGTTGCTCTTCTGTTTGTTCTCTGGAATATCAGCAGTTTAAACTGCTGACTACCTAAAAATGGTAAAGAAGGGTCATGACACTGAAATCCACTTAGATCAGCAATTTGTGTTATCAGGACACACCTTTGAAAAAGAACACAGTATTTGCAAAAGAAAAAAGAAAATGTGAAATATGCATTCTTCATGGCATATTCAAGAAAAAGTAATCCAAAAAATGTTTTACCTTTAAAAAAAAACTGCACAGAAATAGCAAATTGTGCAATATAATCTGATATAATCATCAAACAGGCAGTACTATCTACCTTCTAGCTAGGGAAAACATCACAGAAAATGTTTTCTATTAGATCATGTAGTCTTAATGACAAAAAAGAAAGGTAGCATTAGTTTTGGGCAAAAAGTAACAAAAAAATTTAAAATGCCATTAAAATTGCATGAAACTAAAAGATAATAGCTAAAGATGCTTTGATTTTGGGCGGGCACAGTAAAGGGAGGCAAACAAATACAAACTGTCCTCTCAGGTCACCTCTGCGTGCCACCCTACCCTGGCCATGATGGAGTACCGCAGAGCGGCATCCTCACACTGCTGTTGGACACTAACACCAGGGCTGAGTTACTGTGTGTGCCATCTCATCATGTGGCAGAATCACCTGTGTTTCAGCCAGCTGGGGCCAAGCACACTTGTATAAATATGGTATATTATTATTGTATAGATATGGTGTCTTGTACAAATGGGGTACATATTTATAAAATACCTGTTCTGAGCAGCAGTGAGTTGCAACTCGGTGTAATCACATCATGATCAAACTGCCTTTGGCGGCACACGGCTCATGGTTTTCCACTCAGTGTCTTTTCTCCTCTTTCTTAATTTACGCAGACAAAGAAAATCTAGATGCATGTTTGCAGTCGTATCTGGTGATCTTAATATGGGGAAAATTAATCACTAAATAAATCACTAAACACAATGGAAGTATTTTCAATTGCTGGGACATCAAAAATGCCCAGAAGAGATGGGATACAATTTGGAGCAATGGAATGAACAGCAAAGAGTAAGAGGACAGAATAAGACTCAAGTTGCCAGATTCCCTAAATAGGCAATTTGAAAATTTTAACTTTTCCTGTTATTGCATTCACAAGAAACAGAAACATTTCCTTGGGAATTGCCAGTTTATTCCCCATACTGATGTCAAGGCTTAGCTGGGAAGGAAAGCACACTCTGGCTTCTTCAGCGACAGGCCTCCCAATAAAGACCAGGGGATTTTGCACAAGAGGGGCGGCAGCAGTGAGCTTCTCCAGAGCATGCAAGAGTCGTTCTCAGCTCTGAAATGTACATATCCTCAAAACACTGTAGACAGATTTCTCCTAGTGCCTCCACTGTATTGCTGGGTGAATTATCTGCATGATAGACTCTAGATGACACGATGTAGCATTTATCTGCATCGTACTAAGAACCATTATGCCCATCATACCAAATGACTAAAAGGTCCTGCATTTTTCATTTTCACCAGCATTTTTTAGAAAACATGGTCAGACACTGAGTACAACCAAATACTCATATGCCCCAATCTCTTTTTTGGGCTTTTTGGTTTGTTTTGGGGTTTTTTTTTTTTGTTTTGGGTTTTTTTATGATAGAAAAGCTAAATAGTCTTCTGAAATATCTAGTATTTTAGAAAAAAAAAAGAATGTGTAGGTAGTCTAGGTTTGTTGAATTATGTCTAGTTTGCTGCAGTGGCTTAGTCATTGAAAGTCTGTGGGAAAACATTACTTATTTGGTATTTTAAAAATAAACCTTCAACTTTTCTATTTGAAATTATATTATTGATTGACCTACTTACCATTTATAATTTTCAATTTTCAATTTTTTCTTAATTCAGTTCACTAAAACTTTACAATATTTCATTTACCCCAGAATTAAGTTAATTTTGTGACTTTTGGCCCACTAAAAATAAAGTGGGCTTTTGTCACCCTTGTTTTTCTTGGTTTTGTTTTCTGTTAATTGCCAAAGAAATGAAAAATAACTCAGTTGAAAAGATCTGTTACAGACCACTTCTCATTATGCCTACTTTGCTAGTGTTTGAATCTAGAAAGGTTATATATGTCCTTGTCAGTTATCACTAAAGATGTAGCCACAGAGAGAACTATTTTCCATTTAGATTCCTTTTAAAGGACTATCAGTCAGCTTTCATCTATTTTCCATGTTTTTAATAAAATCTGAATTAATTTTGAATCTACTTTTGAAAAGTTTCTCTGCAGGCCCCTTTGAGTAGACCTTTTATTTTTTTAATTTATGATGATTAGCAAGAATTATATCATTATTTAAGTTTTTCTTACTACTGGCCATATCAACCTTTGCATAACTTGTCTAGGATCACTGGGAGTATCTGCAACACACTATCTGCTCTTGCTGAAGGCTGATTTGTCCTCCATTATCAGCATCCCTCTATTTCCATTTGGTTTATAGTTGCTGTTTTCTCTCATACTTCCCTCTTAATTATGATGCCTTAAAACATGCCTTTTTATGGACTGCAAAATCTGTGAGTATAGGATTTACTCATTCTTAAACAATTTCCAGCTATTGCTTACACTTCCAGGCATATACATATATAGCTATCTATAGGAAGTAAAGGAAGTAAAGAAAGGAATTTTCATCCTTGGGAAATTTTAAAGGCCCAGTTTAAGGTAAAGTGTTTTGCATTACATTTTACCTGTCTCTAAAATTAATACTTATGCAGAAGAAAAATTACTGATTAAAGTGTTTGCTTTGTTCTGAGATTGGAGAAAGATGTATAGTGTAGGTAGGTGAAATAAGATTTTAGAAAATGGATATGTCGCAGAACCTAAGACACAGATTCAGATATATCACTGTTTGGCTATATCAGCATTTTTAGAAAATTACTGACTCCTAATCTGGAGACAACGTCCTATAGATTTGGTGGTTTATTCAGGCTATTTTATAAATATTAAAAATAACCACTTCCCATGAGGTAGAGAATGATCAGGTATTGATTTGATATGTACTCGTAAATAGACTCTAATTTATGGAAAAGAAACAGGAAAAGAGTAAACAACAATTGTCTGATAACAAAAGACGTTATTTGTTTGATAAAGTGCAAAACACCATAATAAAATATTTCCGGTGGATAGTCAAATATCGTTATCATGTTAGAGATTCCTCCCTTTGAGAGTAGTCAAGAGCTTTGTTGTCATCCATGTAATTATTGAACAAGCTTGTAGTGTAAGCAGGTTTTGGAGAAAATGCTAGTTTCATTCATGTGATTTATAATTCTTCACATCTTTCAAATTTAGATATCAAATGCAATCAGAAATAATACATTTCATGCACAGCATATGCTTGTTATTTTTTTTAAATATCGTCACCCTAAATTTCCGATAAGATATATAGAGTATTATGTCTTATTTAGCACTGATGTTTTGATCATGGAATGACTGTAACTCATTTAAGGAAAAGTGCTTCAGTCAAAATCCTCATTCAAAAGGGCATTTGGAATTAAATGCATCCTTAGGTTCTCATTCCATGTTCTATTTTTTAATTTCTCGTTCTCTATATGAAAACGTAGAGAAGTGCCAGAAGGGTCATAGCTGCCTGTAGCATGATTCTGGTGTTGTTTATTTTCAGCTGCCGGAATGTCTTGTTTCCAGCACTCCTCATGCTCCTAATTTGAAGTCTGTTACCAGTAAAGGTTGGAGCACTCACATAGGGAAAAGAAAGTGTGCATACTGTGTCACCTTGGCTATTTGTAGTGGATATTTTCATACAGCAGAGCTAAATTGCACTGTTGGGGGACTGGACAGTTGGAAAGTTTTATTTGTGACTTTCACATTTTCCTCCATTAGTGAAATCTAAAACATTTATTTCATGGAGCTCCACCATCATTTCTGTAATCAAGCTACAACAATGGCACTATTTTGTCCAAGTTTACAATAAGAAGTACACAGTACACTAAGCATATTATAGAAGTGGTTGCTACAAAATCCTCATGCATTCAAGTTACAACAGCTGGAGGGGATTATGGAAATACACCCTTTTTTCAGCATTCTGGTTTTCTACAGTCATCATAGCCAATTCTAGGACTGCAGCAATCAGCCAGCAGCACCATGTCCTGTCCTGTGCCTGGGATTTTGGGGATATGTATAAGAGGAATTCGGGACCAGAACACTTCAGCAATTAGGAATTTTTAGAATTAACTTTCCTGCTTTCTTGGGGACTCCAAACTGATTCTTCATAAGCATGGGCCAAGGAGGGAGGGAGCACACCCAGAGCCCAGAAAACATATCTGAGAGGAACTAAGCAGTCATGTTGCTCTGCAGAGAATGAGCACCCACGCATGAAAAATGTCACCACTGGACATGAGGGGAAGGAAAGAAACAATACACCTGGCAACAACCTGTTAGGAAACCAGCTTCATCATTTATACTTTTCAGCATGCAAGGGTTGTATGTGGTACACATTGTCAGACAGGGATTAAAAATGAGTGAGAAAGATGAAAATTATGGTCTGCTCTCTCCGGGCCCAGTTTCATAATTCATCTTTGTGGATATTGTTAAACTACAAGATAAGCAGTATCATGTCTCTGCTAGAAGTCTCTCCTTATGACAGACAACCAGGAGGCCTCATCTTCTCCTGCTCTTTGAACATTCACATGCACTTCCAAAAAATGGGGGCTCCTGATTCCCAGACTTGGCTCCCTGGACTCTATATTCTTTCGACACCAAGCAGACATTTCGCACATCTGAAAGACCGTTATGTATTTGAAACATTCCTAAAAACTGCTGAAAGTGCTGAAATGCTTTGCATCTGATTGTTTGGAAGGAGCCTCTCTCACAAAATATTTCAACTGCTACAGTTCTGCTAACATCTGGACATCTTCCTTACGTCAGAGGTTGATGATGAGATCCAGATGCTATGACTTACTGATGTTTTCATTAACTTCTTAGCAGTTTTGTCTTTGTTTTGTTTACCAACTGCAACTTCTTAACTTCAACTCACATATGTGAGTGTTACTGGGGAGAGTGGGAAGAAGAGCTGGAAAGGAGGGGGGCAGCTGGAGAAATAATTAGTGTTTGGCCAAGATCCAAAATAACTGATTTCTCTTATTACAATGTGCTGTTCCAGGATATTCAGCCTTTGGGAAGGTCAGCCCCTGATGATAGGAAACATTTTGCCAAGCTGCTATTTTCAGTAAAAATGAGCTATATTATTTACTAATTATGTTCTAATTTAAGAGTAAACATGTTTAGCTATGAAGACAACAGGAAATAAGGATGTAAGATAATATTAATTGATATTATAAATCCTGAACTTTGTATTTACAATCATGCCTAAACCTAACTGTCATATAGAGAATATTTATTACTCTGAGGGAATGCCACTATTGGAGCAGACACAGGAGGGAGCCCAGTTATGTTGCAGGCTACATATTAGGAACTAGCTGAATACTTAAGGAAGATGTTGGCAATAAAAGGAGGGGGGGGATAAAAAAAAATTTAAAAACCAACAAAACCAGAACCAAGCATCTGTATAGTATCTCTGTGGCAATAAATGTTTTATATGTTTGCTAATTTTATATGATAGCATTCCACTTACAAGAATTTCAACCATTTCCAAAGGCTAGTTCCTTCAGCTTTTTCCCACTGAAAATAGAACTAGTGCTGGCAAAACAGCTTCCATTGCAATGCACATCCCATTAAGAAGCTCAAGTGGATTTTCAAAAATGACTAAACTTGCATTTCATGTAGCTATGCAGTTAAATATGAGGAGAAGTGTGAAAGAAAGAAAGGCCTCAGAGCCCGCTGATTGATTGATACTGTTATTTACTAAACATTACAGCATCCTTAGCACTGTAAGAAACTGAGATCAAGAAAGTCCTGTTTTGAAAAGATTATAATCTGCAAAACAATCACTGACAGTGCTCACTGGAGGAGATACAGAAACCATATAAATATATTTATTATGTACCCCAAAAAATGCAGCGATCACTCAGACCAGCACAGGCAGAGAATTTATCAGCTTCCTCCTGCCCTGCCACATTTACCAGCTTGCAGGGACCCAAATGGGGCTGGGGATCTGTGGATGAGTAGGGGAGAGAAAAAATGGGCCAGATTTTCTCAGTGCAGAAAGTATCTCACTGTACTAGAGGTTGCTCATTAGTATCAGGACTTCCAGACTGTGAGGTCAATTAGCTGTATAGTTTATTTTTGGAGTTATGGATGTGTTTGTCTATAAAAATAATAGGATAGGAATGTTTAGGCAGATTCTACTTCTAAGGGGTAAATAAAAGAAGTGAATTAGCAAAATAAGAAATGGGCAGGAGCTAGCCAGTCAGTTACTTGAACAGCAGAAAAAAATACGTGTGTAGCACAAATGGGTAGTAATATCTGAGAAGGAATTTTCCACGTGATAAATTAAAATTTATGACCAGATGTGCAAAGAGGTTGCAAGGTAGGATTTTGTGACTTCATCCTACTACTTCACTCCCCGTCTCTCATTAATTTTATTTTTAATTAATCATAATAATTTAATAATAATCATCATGTTCTCTCATGTCAATAGAATAGAGCTCATCCATGACTGTAGTGTTTGGATTATACTCTAATGTAAATTAGAGTGGTTTGTTTTACAATTTCTGGCAAATAGGGATGAGAATTTTGCACATTTCTCTGAGGGAACTTGCCCAATAGAAAGGCAAAGACTGAAAAGGCGTAAGGACAAAGGAAAATCTGCATTTTGCTTTTCTCTTGTACTTTAACTTTTCATGTCTCTATTTTGTACCAGTACAACTTCATTTGGCAGGGAGGTAAGAAAGAACCCAACACAAGACTGCTAAGCTTTAGGTTGTCTTTTTCTCTCTGTTGATGCTCCAAAAGGCTTTTAGTCTCTATCAGTATTCTGAGAAGCTCATGTTCAAATTTCACAGCAACCTTTCAGAGTTTCTGCCATGTTACTCTTGTTACTTGATGAAGCTCTGTTTTGGCAACCGTCCTGCAGTAGCACAGTATCTGCCACCTGAGCTGAAGTAACAACTGGCCTGCCTTGGTGAGCCTCGGACGAGAAGGGTTTGGCACGTGCCTTTGCCTGTCACTGCCAGTCATGGCAGAAAATCTAAAGGCACAAAACTGGCTCTAGTTAGTAAGCCTAAGGAAAATGGAAATTTGTGTTGTCTGGTACATACTTTATGTAACATTAAATGCACAAAATATTCTTGTTTGCTTTTACATGGTTCATTAATCTGTTATTCTTCAAAGTTAAAAAACGTAAAAGAAATTTTCACTTCAAAAGGCTAGGCAGTAGACAGTTTTCTTTCAGCCATGGTTTTTGTATAACGTGTCTTCTTATCTGCACTTCTCTTTGCAATGTCATTTGCACATCTTTGCAGTCAGTGTTCAGAGCTGAGGGGACAGAGACTCCGCTGTGAGCTGTTCCCAGAAAGCTGGTACAAAAGAAGCCTGGCCTTGATCTTTTTTGTTCTCTCCACATCTGTCACTTGTCAAACATCTCTATTTTGCCCTCAGACAGGTATGTAGCTTCCTGGTGTGTTGTGTTTGCCTTGAAATACTAGCACTCACCATGCCTACTTCTGTCCATCTTGAACACTTTAATTTAAAGATGGCAAATTAAAGCTTCAAGCATGTGAGATCCATCTGCCATGATGTTTCTGCTGACCAGTAGTTCAGCAAATATTTCTGGTTTTTGTTGAATCCTGCTCAGAGATGAACTTCAGGGACCACGGCCATACACAGCCATGTACTAAAGTTTTTCAGTGCAAATGAAAACAGCTTTCCTGAGCAGCTTGGTAAAGAGAGGTTTGCTTTACTCTCAGTCAGGTTGTTAAAAAGTAACCAGTAATTGAGGGGTCACCCACAAATTTTGAGTGATCTTGCTGGAATACAGGAGTTCAAATTAAAATGAAAGTCTGTTGGGTTGCAAAATGCAAAGAAACCATGGATAGACATTTTGAGTTACATAAGTAAAACCAAACACTGATTTTGTCTCCCTGTCTCGCACTGCTTTTACCCGATGATGCAGTGACGGAGATGCATGTAACCGACCTGAAGAAGAAAAACTCTCACCTTGTTTCTGTCATAAGGTGCTGCCTAAAAATCTCTCTTTGTGCAGAATCAGGAGAAACCGGATTGTGATCAGACATTTATGTTGATGAATTTGTTTGTTTTTCTGCTGTAAGAATTTGCTGAATGGACATATTCACAATTCCAGCTCTTTAATACTAAAGTGCTGACCATATTCTTCTGCACACCACATATTTTAGAAACCTAAGAACCTAATGAGACTTACACTGTTGATAAAATTCTGACATACAATCTTGTAGCCAGAATTAAGAGCTTTTTTCACAGTTGTAGCAACAACAAAAAAAGGAAGATGTTTCCATGTGACTTCTTCAATCTAGTATACATTAGCACATACACTGCATATATTTATAGATCTATGTAGGATTCTTGCTATGTTGATTGGCTTTGGGGATTTCTGTAACAGGGTGAAGTGAATGAGATAAGAAGCAGTCTTAAGCAAAAATAACCCTGTAGACAGAATTTTTAAGGTTCTCTACTGATAATTTTTCCTTACCTTTAGATCTAATTTTGGCGTCAGTCCAGAGTCCCCTGAGAGGTCTTTGTTGGTGGATTGTGAATTCATCTTTTTGCATCTCAGAGCATGTGGAATAGCCATGGTTCCTTTTCTAAGGTGAAAAAGACTATTACGATCAACAGGTCTAACCTTCTACATTATAAATGCTATAAAATGTCACATAGTAATTTGCACATTATTTGAAAAAGCTATATATTGTATTTGAATTTAAAGAGTTCAGATACCTGTTTTCTGAATTTTCATGCTTTAGTAATTAAGCTTCTATAATTTCATTTGATTCTTTTGTTCATGGGAAGATAAAATTATCTGCTGTCTGTTAGGACCCTCAAGCAAACACTCAGATCCTTCAAGCAGTAGGAAAAAGGACTGCACAAATATTTGTCACTGGCATCACAAGCATTAGAGAAACATGGACTCTTTGGCTTATTTCCCAGCCATGGCAGCTTTTAAGAGAACTTCAAGCCACTTTTCAGTTTGAGTCTGTTCTTTGAAAGGACTTCATAAAACCTGTTCGATTTCTTATGGGCATACGTTGTCATCTATTGGCTTTGTTTGGCCTGCAATGTGACATAGTACAATATTACATATGTTCACTTTGTGTTATTTCAAAAGAAACCCCCTTCTGTACCTGTTCGAAATGTAGAAGTGCAGTGAAGCATATGCATGGTCATGTTCCATGGTATTTTAACCTTACTGAAGTTGATCAGTGTATGCATATGATATAATCCTCTGAAGATTTTTTCTTCAGCTGGACAGATATGCAGAACAGTTAAAAGAATAGATCAGTGAAAATTAAAAAAAAATAGACATTTGATTAGAAATTAAACATCTCTGTTGATTGAATAGTAGATATTGCTAACATGAACTTAGCTTAGGAAGTTTTGTAAATCTTTATAATAGGCTATTAGATGTGAAGCAATAAAGTTAGATGATCTCAAATGAAAATACTTTTTCATTGCAAAGAATTTAAATAGCTTATATCTTATAGGAGGAAAGATTTTTTCTGATGTGAAAGCAACAATAACTTTACTAAGGAAAGAATGTAGTCCAACCGAAGAATATTAACAAGTTGAAGACAAGGGGGTTTTATGCAATTTCAAAGATCAATAAAAAGAGTCCATATTTCTCATCTTTCCAGCTACCATGAGAAGTAGAAATAATTCAGCAAGCCTACATGGAAAAGCTTGTAACTTGTACCCTTGCACTTAACTGTCATTGCAGCATTTACGGGTGACCATAAAACCTAATTCCTTTCCCAGTATCCCACTATCTGAATTCCTGCATTGTTCTATCATCCCATCAGATCTATGTGTTTAAGAACAGAAATAATGACAATCTCTATTTTTTTCTCAGACTGCAAAAAGCAAAAATGATTGCAAAGAAACTTGTTTTACTTCTTCCATGAGTTCATATTCATCTTCCATATTTTAATTAGTAGTATTTATAATACTTCTTTTGCTCATAAGGCATCTTATATCGTAGTGTCACTGGGGTTAGCATCCTCAGACAGTCCATTTGAAAGTTGAAACCAGTAGTTTCTGATCCCTGAGCCCACCACTGCTTTTAATAAGATCTACTGAAGCTGTTAAGAATTAAAGGTCATTACAGCTTTGTGTATATTTGGGCTATTTGGCAAAATTAGCTTGCCATGGTGGCCTGATGGGTAATGATGAGCACATCTGGTTCCATTTCTTTGGAGCTACCACAGCAAGATGTAATTTCAAACACGAGGTTTCAGTATCCACCACCTGGGGAAATCTCCACAGGGATTTAACTCTTCTCTGCCCCCTTTATTTAAGATCATTCACTCCAGTTCTTCCTTTGTCTTCAGTGCATTATACCACTTCATTCCTATAATCTCAGTTTTCTTCCAGGGGCTAGTTCACAATATTAGGTACAAAATTGTTCAAGACAAGGATAGACAACAACCATGTATTCATTCAATGCCTGGAACAGGTGCTGAGCATCCTCTAACTAATACATCTCTCCATACAGTGACAGATGAAGTTTTGCTAGAGGACGAAGGGTTCATAGCAATGAGAAAAACTAACTTATTTTTTTTCTGAAAGGGAGAAATCTTTTATACTGCATAATGTGTTACATAAAAGAGATCAGAATTAGAGCAGCAGGAAAATTTACCTTAAAAAAATATAAGTATTTAAACTAATTAACTAAATAAAAATGTTTTAAACTGCTGTTCTTACATATTTTATAAGACTGTATTAAAGACAGCACAGTTAAAACATCAACTCCAGTACCACGATAGGCATAGCAAATAAACCCCCGCAGATGACTACAAGTATATTTTGATAACACAGTTTCTTAGTGCTTAAAAAAACATGTAATCACTTTTATTATTAAAATGGTGTAAAATTTAAAATATTACTAAGTCTACTTATATGTGTACATCTTACGCTTCTCTATTGTTTTGTTATTTGTTTTGCTGGTCACATTTCATTGAATCAAAAGGGCTTGTGTGGAAATAAGGGGCAACAGAGATGTTTGGCTATATATAGGATTACACCAGAATTTCCATTGATATTTTCCTGTATTCTCAAAGCAGATAAGGTTAGCATGCACACCTGCTTGTTTTACTATTAATGCTTACTAGAAAGCATAAGAAATAAAGTAAAATATTATTCAGAAATATAGGAGGGAAATATAAAAAACAGGAATAGTTTCACGGGACCAAAACTAATTTATACCAGCTCTTGAAAAACAGACTGCATTTTATACCCAAGAAGTGGTGGCTTTTTTGTTTGTTTGTTTCAACGATTTCCATGTTTCTTCTAAATCAACATGAATTCTGGAGAACAGGAACACTTTCTCCTGCACATTAAGCAACAGGACTAAAATCTCCACATGGATTTGTTCTGTCTTCTTCCCATTTCTGTGAATGCTGGCATATAATTAAATTAAAGGCAAGATAAAAACAGGGAATTAGGCACACTTGGTCGTGATGCAGAAAGCGAGAAGGGTCATCATTGCTCTTACAGGAAATCCCATAAAACTCTCTTATCCATAAAAAGCCATCTGACTTCTCCTGGGATGTGGCAAAACCATGGTGCTTTTAGCAGAAAGGTGCCCCAGCACAGCTTTTTGAAGAAAGCCAGAATAACAGACAACTAATAACTCTTAGAAAAAGAGGAAACGGAAATAAAATTCCTGTACCGAGACTGAATCTCATCTGCCTGACTGAGACATACTCTCCCATTTACCTAAAAATTTTCAACAAATTTCTCATGAAGCTTTTGCAACCTCTCCGGAATACTGCAGTCTCAGATGAATTTTTTTCTGTCATCCTGAAAACATGGTTTATAACCAGTAAAAATAAAGCAGTATGCTGGAACTGACTTATAACCACTTATAAAGATTTTTTCCCCTTTTCTCTTTCTTTGATGTTAAGTTTATTTATTAGATGTATTTGTTCTACTGAAAGGCCTGATGGATTGTATAAAATTACTTGTTTTATGGGTACAGGGTAATTAGTGCTTGAAATTGGTGAATCAGGGTAAGCAGGAAATAAGTTTAAAGCAGCTTTTTGATTAGCAAGATACCAATTTCAATCACATTTGAATTTTCTTCAGCATTAAGTACTAGTGTCACTCACAGCTTAACTGAGGTTGGGAACACCCAGTCGTCCAATATAGTGTATTGGATATTGCAGAGAAGTTCTACTCCAAAATACTCTTTCCTTTTCTCACAGACTTATTCTGGGGCAGGCTATACACCATACTATGGCTGAACTGGATGCCTCATCAAAGAAAGCATCATTAATTGTAAAGAAATTGCACCAAATATTCATTAGCAAAGTGATAATAACACTAGAAAAGGATCACAATACATGAGCAAGTTTTCCTTGTCTCTTGTTCAGAATTGACAAAAAAAGTCCTTTCATGTTTGAAGCCTCATGTGTACTTCTGCTGCCATTGGAGTACTCTAAATATGTGCACAGAAACAAGAATTTCAACTTTGAAATGCAGGTGTCCAAGGAAAGGCAAAGAAGAAAAATCTGCACATCCAGCAGTTTTGACCTTCTAAAGCTAACATAAGACTGCCCTTTCCAGAAAAGTGTTAATCGCAAACACCATGTTGTTCACGTAGGACAGCAGGATCTCCTTTCTTAATGTTTTCCCTGCAACATGCATATGCAGTAACATCAGCCCATAAAAATTTCCCTGACTCAATCAGCTCCTGGTGAAGGTGTGCAGGGTATCAGTACAGCCACCGCTCCAGAGAGCTCACCATCTCAGACTGTGGTAGTAGTGGAAATTTTCTTAATGCTTATCTATAATGTCATCCTTTAGTTACTGGCAGTTACACAAATTAATTCAGAAACATTTTCGCTCAAGGTGAAGCTGAACACTCTACCATAGTGGTGGTGGTGGCTGGAGACATGCTGCTAACCACAGCATTTTGGGCAGAGTGGCTCCTTTTAAGAAGAGCATATAACTGCTGAACCTCCCCAGCCAGCCATGGATGCACTCAGCTGGCAGTGACTATGCTTCAGCCTTACCTTACTCCAGTCCCTGTGGGACCAGGCAAATGGCAAATGCTTTGTAAGCAAGCAGGCGACTGTAAAGGTGAGGTTTCTGTTCTTTTCCCCATGAACTCAGCATGCACAGATGGGTTTACCAGGTAATTTCTTAGATGCAAGTTGAGTGCACCTACACACCACTGGGCATGAGAAATTAAAGGTGGGAAATAGTCTTGCGTTAAAAAATAGAGCCGGGCTCAAAATCAAGTTTTATATTCAAAATGTAACTCCATTATGCGGCAATGCAATAAACTTCCAGGAGAAACAGGATCTGGTTTCTGAGTGATATAACCCCTTTAGCAGTTGTACCTTAATTTGAACTGGAGGCATATTTTAAATATTACTGTACTGTTAAATAGAGTGTAGTAAATTGAAATGTCACTAAAGGTAAAAAAATAATAAACTGTGCTGAGACATACTTATCAAGCAGACAGGTTTGTAAATTAAGAGTAAAAAGAAATTAGAGAAGCTCAAAATGGCATGCGCAAGAGCAATACACTTGAGCAAAAATGATGCAGCATTGACATTCACTGGAGGAGAATGAAAGGAGCTCACTCTTTAACTTATTATTCTCTGTAAAGCTTTATGAAACAGCAATAAAATTGAGAAACGAAATAATCCAGTCATTTCAGCAACAGCTAGTAAACAAGACAAACAGCAGTGTAGATGAATCTTGATTTACCTGTCTTTGGCACAACTGTTCACAGATTCTTAGCAGCTGCTGCAGTAAATAGCACTCCCCAGCGAATGACCTTTAAAGCTCTGCAAGCCTCTTTAAAATTCTGAACTTTAAAATTAGCAGGATTTAGGCACTCCGTCTTCAAAAAGCATTTTGTATGTATGTCAGGACTGTCATGAATGTGAGACACTGTGTGTGGTCAGTATAGGGCTCGTTAAATCATGTAAGTACCTGAGCTAACTACATGCAATGTACTATGCTGGTAAGTGTAGTAGGAGTAATAGGACCCCCTTGACTTATGCAAATAAGACATCACTAGTTTATTCAGCCATCTGTTCTGATTTGTTTAAGTATTTCTCAGTATGCCAGAAAATACATTTGCTTTGGTAGATAAGGTTTTTTTCTGTAAAAATTATTCTGAAGAATTCTGCCTCATTCTGAAGAATAACTTATTTCTTCTTTCACCCGAGTTCATCCCTTACAGATAAGCAAATATCAGCTCATCTGACAATAACCTCTGTCCTCACCTTTCACACTCTTTAAATATCATCAAGCAGTCATACCAACTGTTTACAAAGATATCCCACTTATGGCTGCAAGTGACATGAGTGCTTTATAGCTCTGTATTTACAAGATATCAAAGTGCTTTCTTAGAGAGTAGTGCAATTTCCCTCCTGCTCTGGGCACATGAAATCAGTGAACCTAATAAACTAGAAAAGCCTCATTAATGGAAGCAACTGTCCTTTGTGAGTGAGCAGCAGAAGCCAGCAGATCAAAGGTGCCCCACTTCCTTCAGTAATGTCTGCACATCTGTTTTCATTATATCGAATGTGTAGTTAAGCTTGCAGATTGACAACAACAAAGCTTTTTGCCATTACTGTTTTTCTAATATATGCTGACTTCAGTTTTCAACCCATCTTTTTCTAAAAATATTGAAGCATTTTAACATGAAGTTATCAGTCTGATTCATATAAGCTGTGTCTAAGTTTAACTAAGGTAGGGAGAGATGGGATGCTCCTCATCTGGCTGTACTAGATGTAAATAAAAAGATTAGACAGCACTGGGCTGAAGTCAACTTTCCTTCAAAATAACACCAAAGGCTGCTATTTTTTTGCAACTATATCCAGCTGCAAACAAGCCCAGGACTGGATCTGCTATCAGAACAGTAGATGTGCTCTCACTTTTGGAAAAGAGACAGAAATCGTAAAGAATGTTACAACCTTTGTGTAGTTTAAGAAAACCTAAATACAATCATCATTTCATAAGATCTTATTAAGCTGGGACCAAATTTGTAGAGCTAAGTATTACTTGGCAAAAATCTCATTGATTTCCTGGTTTCGGCATCTGAGAGAACCAGTTTAAATGCTGAAATGTTTTCAAAACATTATGTTCCTTGACAGTAATCTCTAAGAAATGTGCTTTTTTCCTACTTTTTATCAAATAGGAGAAACTTTACACTACCAAATTAAAGCACTGCCTACCCAAGACCATTCTTACCCTTTTCTCTATATTTTTCCACAGAAGATTTTGCAGTAGATCATTTTTACGGAATATTACCCATATTCCATAAGTACAGACTGTCATGTGGTAGTAGACTGGTAATTAGAGAATACACTAGAAGTTACTTTGTGGACAAATGTCTTAGTACTGAAAGTGGCCATATACATATGACTGAGCAGCCCATCAAAACTGTAAGGCACTAATTTGATTGTGATGAACAGTAATTATAATGAACAGTGACAAAAAATAAGAGAAAGGCTAATCCAGTAATGTACTTAGCATAATGTTGTCAGAGAGGACAGTAACAGGAGTCCTTTAAATTGTTCCCTCTCCTTGCATCTGGCATACAGAACTGAGGAAGTTGATCAAATAAAATGAATAATGTCATGTATTTTTGCATAGTACTCCATGTGTGATTAAAGACAGTGCTCAATGCCTGATGTTGGTATGACCCACATCCATTTGAGTCCAGTTGACTCCTTCCTTCTGCTTTAGCAGGCTGGTGAAACAGTACTTACACTGTGATGAAATACTGCAAATCCCTGAGTGAAGTCCACTCCAGGAATTCGTGACCAAGCTTTGCAGTGTATTTATTTCTGAGTGATTACAGTAGTCACAAAAAAAGACTCCTATTTACTTTTGAGAATGCAGGAGAAAGCTGAACAATTTGAGAAAAATAAATCTCTCATGTAAAACATGTCAAGAAACCCTTCTCTCAGGAAGGAAAACAGATAATTTTAATTCTAGTGTTTCTATTTGAAACGTAACATATTTCTTCAGCTAAAGAGTACAAGCAGTGACTTTAAATAGGTCTCCTTGTTTCCTCTTGTCCATATCACTCCCCAAAGTGCTCTCCACCCTATCCTTGTTTGAGTGATATCCTTATTCTTATTTATGAAGGTTAGGTCATCCAATTCACTTACAGAGTCAACAAGATGAGTTAACCAGGGCTTTAGACCAATAGCAAATGTTTTATAACATATGCTTTACGTACCAAGTAGAAATAGCATAAATATTTAGAAAAAAGTTCAAGGAAAATGGATGCATGGAGAATGTGTATTTGTTTGTTTAATTAGCTTTCCTTTGTTCACATGCTTACTTGTTACTTGTTTAAAAGAGAAAACTATACGGTTTTGATTAATGCTAACTTTAGATAGCAGAGAGAATGTGTATATATAAAGCTGAATTTTCCTCCCAAAGATGGAAACAACAGCCAAAGACCACCCTAACAGAAAACTACCTCTTACAAGATTTATTCTTCACGATTTTAACCAAGTATTGAAGGTAACAAGCATGTAAACTTAGATTTTGCAAGTAGTGATTCTAACTGCACTTCATTTTACATGCTTGTCTCTTAACGAGTCCAGAAGTGTCTGGGCTGTGTGAATCTGAACATAGAATTTAGGGTAGTGTCTTACAAGCACAAAGCTCACCTTAGAAATCAATTTGAGTATACCCTACCTGTATAAGGCTGCTCACAAATGGTGCATTTAAATTTGTCAGCAGAATTAAGGCAGAACCTGAGAGTAGAGGAGGTAGTAAACTGGTTATCTATGTGTTGAAAGTACACATTTAACAATCTGTATCACCCAATAAAATGAGTCTGTTTTTTCCAGCTATATCATGACTATTACTTTAAGTTCATAATATTTCTTTAATGCACTTTTTTTTCAGTACTGATCTTTCTTATTTAAATCTAAATGATGGTGCTAATGGATATTTTGTCCATAAAGCAGACTAACAAATAGCAAGATATTATTTTCATGAGGCTTTTGATGTCATTGGTTTTCACTCAGTTTAGGCTACTAATCTCCATGACTGATTATCAGTCTGACTTGGACAGCAACATAATCATACACAAGAAAGAAAATGTGAAGTCTGGTTGACCTTTGGCAACTTGTGACACCTCTGTTAGATGCAGCCTCTAATCTATAAGTGCTAGCTTATGTCTCTTGCAATTCCAAATAAAAAGAGGTCTTCATGTTCATGGTAGAGTAAGACTTATCGAATGCCAGTGTCATTGAGCTGACTGGTAAAGTTCCAATGTCCACACTGCTGAGCCACGTGCAAAAAGAGGTATGCGTGTTTCTGGAGTAGCATTGCAGTATTGCTATAAAGTACCTTGCATTCCAGTAGTGGTACTTAGGTCACAGCTTGGGCACTTCTGTCTTAGAGATTTCCTTTGTTCTTATGATGTTAAGAGAACTGAAAAACAAGAACATAACCTGAGGAGGATCCTAAGTCATGTACTTACAAATTTAGTGACTCTGTGAATGTTTTGAGAAGGCATCATGAAAAAGTGTCAATTTTCCAGTGTATTACTTGTGGTCCTCTCTCCCCTTGATCTAGTGAAGCCTAAAGTATCTATCCTTTAAAATCAACCCCTAAAAGTTTTTGTGGACATAAGCCAAGTACTGAGGATATGTGGTGGTTATGGAAAATAAGGTTTTAATTATATTTTATTTAATTCTCTTTCAGATATAAAGGCACTTACTCTCCATTCTATCACATTGATTTCCAGTCTTAATATTTGCATTAAATAGATGTGAACTGCCAGAACTTTTAAAGCATCTTTTTTACCAGTTACTTTTCTCAATTAGAGAAAAGTATTACCAGTATCTTTGACAGAGTGAATATGTGTAACTGACAAATCATTTGTGAGTTTGCCTCTTTGTTTTTATTTGTAAAATGAGCATGACCAAATAATGACTTTATGAAATATAACTGTTTCTTGACAGAAGTATTCACCAAGTTTGTCTTATATATTGAGAAAAAGTTATATTTTTGTTTTCCTACCAAAACAGTGATCAACCACCACGCTGGTATTCCTAACAGAGCATTTGGTAGTTGGATGTGGCTGCTCCAGTCTCCCAGTCCTCACTCAGCCTTCTCTGGGAAAAATTATTCCAAGATAGTTTAGTTCAGTATATCTATCGGTGTGATTTAGCTGCAACCCATTCTCAGCATCCATATGCCAGCCTATATACCACCTGACAACACTGATTTTAGACACAAAAAATTTCTATCCTTTAATGAAACATTTCATTTGAAACCCTGTTGCACTGAAGGAAGTGGGAATTTTGCCAGGGCTTCATCCTATCTACTTTCTGAGACTACCCATGAAAATGTACTATGTCACACGACATTCCCAGCACAGTGTTGGGTAGGGTATATCCTGCAGAAAGACATCTCTTGTAAACAAGATTTAGCAATCTTGGAGGGAATTTCCTGCTGTTGGTCAGATTGTTTTGAACACCATTGACCTTGCTGCAGATTTCTATTCTAAGAGCAGCTATTCATCTGTGTCCCATCCAGTTGCTTTGATGACAGTAACTGCTGGGGAGGTGGATAAGGAAATCTAGAGACACTCGTTCCAGTTGTGAGGCCTGCTGATAACCAGCCTCGACTATGCTCTGGCTAGTCTCTACCAATTTAAACACTGTTTGGAAGGAAATAGCTCCACTGAGGAAGGAAGCAAGGGAATGCGGAAAACAAAGCAAAAAAATTCCAAGTATAGCATTAACCTAGACCACATCATGTTGCCATCATACTACCAATATTGCATAAGGCAATTGTCAATAAATTGTATTGCCAATAAAACACAAGGGCAGCACATCTCAGATTGCATCAAAAATATATTTCTAAAATGCACTGGCATTTGAGGTATTCTCAGATGCTCTTCAGATTGCCAGTCCTCATTAAGCAGATGAATCTGCACCATTTGTTCCTACTTTGCAAAGAATGTTGCATTCCTCAACAAGAAAAAATATTCCACACGCCTAAGATTGTAATGATTGATTCATGGACAGTTTTTTCTGAACACAAGCAGGAGATCTATGCACAAAAGCCAAACCATAGGGAGCAAAACAGACTGATTTATTTAGTTAGCTTCATGTCTTCTAACTCAAAAACTCTTCTGGCTTTTTAATCTCTCCTCTATAAAAATATATTTATGTAAGAATTATGTTTTAGTGGACTTAATTTCTGGAAAGTAATTTTTCTTTGGTCTCTTTGGATGGTCTGACTTCACAATCCCCAAGATGTTTGTAACATAAAGTAGTTTTCACATGTCAAATAATTCATAGCACTTACAGGCTGAAGCCTCTCCAGAAAAGGACCTAATCAGATCCTAATGGAAATCCTAAATGGGAATTTAAGGTAAAACACAGACAATCAAAAAATGTGTCTTGATCATACTGCATGAAGGGCATCTTCTTAGTGGGGCTGATTTCTCCAGACAGTCTCAACATTTCATAGGAAATCTTTCAATTTTCTCTGTTTTACTACATAATAAAGAACAGACTATGACAATATAATAAAGAACAGATGTAGTCAGAAATAGTCTGAAATTATTAGAAATGTTTAAAAATTTGAAAAGTCTGCATAATGAGGATCAAATGTTTATTAAACATTCAATATTGTAATTTGATATTGAAACTATCAAGTGCATTACATTATTTTCAATACTTTAGATTCTTATGTAAAAAATAAAACAAGATTTTTATATAATGACTCAGTAAACGCTTTCAAAAAGCTCTAAAAGAACAGAATGGATGCTCAAGGTATCACTTTGCATAGATATTTAGAACTGGAATCTGAATCATACAAGCTAAACTTTAATTTAGTACATTTTCTTTCATTATGCTTAACAGGTCATTGAATGTAAATGTTTCTGTAGTTTCTTAGTGGAGGTTCTTGATTTCAACAGAAGCATATTTCTCATTGTCTTCAAATGGTTGTGGGTTTTGGTGGTAAAATTTGCAATGTCTTTCAGAAACCCTCCACCAACAGTTATGCAATGGCATCCCAGCTTTGATTTCACATCATGTGAGGTCTGGTTCAGAGGCCTACTAAAATCATTGAGCACCTTTCCACTGGCCCACAATCTTAAGCTAGTGGCAAAGCTATGTCCTAAGTCTACGCATCTATGCAGCTTTGGCTGAAACAGAACAAGAATTTCTCACAGAACCATGTATGGTCCCAACTGATGCTCATATCTGAAGTGAAAAGTAAACAATACAAGCCAAACAACTTAGACATATCTTGAAAATGATACGATACAGCATTCAAAAGGTAGGAAAAGAGAAATTACCTTTGATATTCTTCCTGAAAAGGATAAGGATAAAATACTATCTGAAAGATGAAGGAGAATGTTCCTTTATTCGAAAGCAAGTATGTTGAATTTATAATCTGGAATTCTTGTTCTTCTCTCACATATAAGATTAAAGAGGGTGATGCAGTGATAAAGGGCAGCACAAAAACAAACAGCCTATTCCATTGTTCTCTTAATATTTCAGCTGAGAGTCAAAGATTCAGGCTGTATAATGTTCTCCAGTTTTGATTAGCAGTAAGAACCAAGTTTAAATCTGTATCATGGATGATTCAGCTGTTAAACAAATTCAAGACAAAATGAGTCTGAAGAACTTTTGGACAGAATACAGATTTTCATCTTGAGTCTGCAGAATACCCAGTGATTAACATGACCAAGCTGTCTATGCCCATGGACCACCTGTTTTAAAAAGAATGAATAACTTCTGACTAAACAAGTTAGTTGAAGCTAGGCCTAATATAAAAATTATTGGGCAAGATTTTGATCTGCATTTTATAGAAGGTCTGACTACATAGTCTGGTGGGTTCCTTTATAATCCCTCACTAGTAATTCTATTTTTTTTTTTCACAGATGACTGCACTGTCCTATTGTAGATACAAGAGGTGATTAGTATATGATTTTCTGAAACTAGTGTTTAGAAAATCTAATTATTTTCCAGCATTGTTCATACGTTTCTCTGAACACAAGCTGAGCCTGGTACAGCATATACTGATCATGTTTTTAGCTGTCATTCTATTGTTTTCTGTAGCTTAGGTTGAGGTTATCTTAATCAGAAAAAGCAACAGTACGCTCCTTGGGTGCAATTGCATGAAGCAGGTCCCCTTCCCACCACACTCTTATATTGATCACATCTGATCCTCTCTGCATCATCATGGCATTTATGAAACAGGGAATTTTATTTTTCACAAACCATTACACTAAGAATAAATGGCTTTCTAGACTTCTTTTTTTTAAGGGACCTTCTTTATGACCCCCAAGTTCAGGCTGCTAAACATTTAACCTGTTAGAATGCTGCATGAGTCGGACAGAAAGAACCAAAAGACACGCTCTGCACTTTCTTCTGTGGCATTTCCACTCTGACATAAAGCTCTCTGTTAGGCTTACACAGCAATCAGCTATCACCTTTCCTTGTGGTTCTGCATTTCATCACTCAGTTTCCCTCTGGTCTTGCTGATGCTCCCCAGCACACTTGCTTGCAGTCACTTGCATGTCGGTCAGCAGCTGCCTTCTCACACGTCCCAGCCCCACTGACCATTTTGTGAAGTACTAGCAGATAGTGCTGTCTTTTTTTTTTTAGCCTTTCTGCATTTTAGAAAGAATATATAATCACCTAATAATATAATAAATGAGACACTCAAACATGCACGTGGCAATCATATTGAATTGCACATAGATTTTATACCATATCTAAAGAATGCAAGATGCCTTTCCTGTACCAACATTATGGGGAGAAAAAGGCGAAAAATATGAAACCTCAAAAAACTATTTACAATAGTACTGAGAGACATTGTTTTTCATTTTGGAGGTGCCTAAAAATTACTAAGGCAAACTGTACATCTGTACATTGACTGAATTTTATTATTTTAATACAAATAGAAGGAATAGGAGGTCACAAGTTTCAGTCAAACATTTCTTTAATCCTGGTAACACTGCCAAGTTACCAAATGCCCCTTCTCAGGCCTACCTACTCTTCCCAATTTCCTTTTCAAGACTTTTCCCTATCACAACTATGGCTGTCTTGCTTAAATATTTTCCTCAGTGCTGCAGAATTTCAGGTCTCAAGAAAAGAACTATTTTCTTAACATCTCCTTTATATTCTGCCATCATGCTATTATTGTCATTTGAATCGTACTTCATAATCCCAGAAAGAATTAGTATATTTACCCCAAAGTTTACTAAAAAATTCCATCAGGTTGTCAAATGTGTGCTCAAATGTAATCCAGCACACTTAGTCTCTCACAGAGCATTTTACCCTATTTATTTATTATTTCTATTGCTTTTGTTTTGTTTAATATAACCAGATTCTGACTTATACTTTCTTTAATAAATACCAACTGTTTCAGCCTACTAGTCAGAATGACCAGTCTTGCCTAATGTTTCCTCAGTCTTCTCTTTCTAAAAACTGGTCAGGGTATCCATATACCTTCCCATAGACTAGGAATTGCTAATTCCACTGAACAAACTGTTATGATGAGGCCAGAACCAGCAGCTGAACACCGCACACTGGTGAACATATGTTTTTGCAAAGGAAAGTCACCATCTGGCTGAAATGCAGCCAAGATCCTTCCTGCCCCATCTGCAGGTGAGAGGAGACACCAGTGGAAGCAGCTGGTATGAAATCAGAATACTTAATCTTGCAGGATGTTGACCTAAAATGAAGAGGCACATGTTTATGTATTACATAACACTGGCTTTCCCCTTACTAGCAGACATTTATTTTATTAGACCTACAATAGTTGGTATAAATGCCATAATGGTAGGCATCCTTCTAAGATCTGTTTTATTCTGTGCTACATTTGAGTATGGTTTTTTTTTTTGACAAACCTAGTAGATTACAAAATTACTGGTTGTTGAGATAACAATGATGCAGTTTAATGACCACTTCTAAAGAAACTAAGGAGTCAGGAACAGATATGCAAATATATTTACAATATAATATATTATGATATGCAAATATATGCAGATATACAAAAATACTAATCAAGATGTTTATGGAAGCAAAAAGGGAGGAGAAATACATAATCTTTTGAATTGCATCCTAATGCCCAATTGCAGAAGACATGACAGTTTTTGCAATAGAAAGAGAACAGATGCCAGACATTCCCAGCTTAGGGAAGGACAGAAGAGGAAGGAGGATCTTACACCTCTGTGTCCATCAAGGAACCTTTAATAATGGAATGAGGAAAGATATATTTCTGAAACAGTCTAAAATCTAAGACAGTGGTGGAAGTATATATAGATTACCTTACCAGCTATCAGATATGCTGAAGTGGTTAAAGATTTGAATTGATAAATAATCCAGAGTGGTTTTAATGTCAGCGTTGCAAACTCACATGCTTTCCTGGCCAGTGTTAGCCAGAGGGGCAGGAAAGTAAAGAAATGGCCTATAACACCCCAGTCTTGACATGCTGTGCTTCTTCAGATTCCATTGACTTAGAAAATTAGTAACGGTGATAAAACAACAGCTTCATCCTTCCTGTCCCTGCCTTTGTGCTGCTGTAAGTGACCATGTTGTCAGGTGCTGAGCTGGGGCAGGAAACGGATTTAGCTGAAAACTGGTAAGGGTTTTTGGAGGCAGGGTTGATTTGTTTTGGGGTTTTGTTTGTTTGCTGTCAGGTTAGTTTTCAGCCACAGTGATTCCGAGCCATTGTGTGGCCTTGTGAACTTTTGTGGCAGAACAAAGGCGGAAACGGGAGTTCATATATGGGGATGGAAAGCAGAGGAAGGAGGCAACATTTTGGTCCTAGCTCTCATTTATATCAGCTTTAAATGACCATGAAACTACATCCACCTTCACACAGGTAAAAAAAAAATAAAATGTTCAGGATGTGAGCACTGCTAAGATGCCACAACATATGGTGAGAAGTGCAAATGAAGTATCCGCTCCTATCCCAGGCCTCACAACTACCAAAGGATGCAGCAGCATTTGTAACAATGAAGGATCGGGATCTCCTCTACCCCATGTCATCCTCTTCATTCTTCATGTTACACTATAAGATGATCCGCAGTTACAGTGTCTTGCAGCTAAAACATTCCAAACAGATGTTGCTAGTTCTATTGCAAAGATCTTCACAATGGATTTCACGGTATAATGCAATATAATATAATGCCTGACCTACTGTCAGGCAGGTATGAACCCTGTCATCTGAGCTCAGGATTTTTTATATATAATCTATGGGTTAAAATGTTCTTAATCAAATAAACAAACCAAGTAACTTTTTTCCCTTTGAGACTCTTTATAAGCCATTTTTAAGATAATTTGCCAGGCGAAAAGGATGATGTAAGTAGATACAAAATAAGATACTGATTATTGCAATCCCCACCCTGCAGAAGTGGCCATTATCAGTTGTGTGCTATGCAAGCATGCTGTGCTTGCAATAGAGAAAATATTGCCAAAGTTCTGCCAATGTGCATCAAATAGTACAAGACTCTTCAATTTTCATAAACATGCACACACAAATAGACTTGATATGCCAAGACAGGAGGCCTGGAGTATTTGAGCCACAGCAGCAGCGCCACGCAACAATAGTGCAGTTTGTATTGCTGGCAGTACTGACATACCACTGGCCAGAACTTCAAAAGTGTCCAAAAGACCAAAGAAACGGCTGCAAACAGAGAGCAACTTTAAATGCTCATAGAGTACTTTGAAGTGATTATTAACAATGCATCCCATAGCCTGAGGCATGCACAAAGTATGTCTGCACACCAAGCTGCTCAATGGAACAGGATTTGTTTATCAGCCCCTCCACCGAGACCACAGAGGCTCCCTCTGAAACAATTTATTCTTCTCTGCTCCTGCAGCTGAGTGTGCCACAGGCATTTTCTGTGGAACAGATTCAGCTAATAAATGGTCGGTTCACTGGAAGCACTAGTAAATCCTATCTGGAGAAAGCTGTGAGCTATCTTCCATGCCAGGGAGAAAAAGGCCCAAAGGCAACCTCATGTGTCTGTGTTCCCCTCCTGGCAATGCTGGTTTGAGTTTTGGTGGTCAAATGCAACTTCCGTACAACTGCTGGCACCCTGGGTGCTGTAGGCGGGCACAGGAGAGCCAGGAGAGATCATCTCTACTGTCCTGAAGGGAATAGTAAGGGGCTTCCACTAACGGCTGTTAAGGCTGGTGCAAACCATTTCCCTTCTGCAGGCTTCTGTCTTCCTGCTAAACTTCAACCGTTTTACTGCTGTCATGCAAGCCCAAATCATGCCTCCACCATTGGTCTGTATGGTCTGTCTGCCTTTTCCTGGGACCCGGACAAAAGGCTTTCTGCAGCATGAATGGCTGCTTTGTTTCCCTGCTCTGAAGAGATCTTAGGCAAACATAGTCAAGCTCCAAGTTTGGGCGGGAAAAAACACATTCTGGCCAGGTTTGTAGCCTTCAAAACCATAGCTGAATTCTTTGAAGTTAGGATAGAATTTTTGCCCAAATCTTCTGTTCTCTGTGAAGAAATGACTTCAGCTGTGTGGCTAGGAAGTATTAGTCAGGCATGAAATAAGAAAATTACTATGAAGAGGATGACTTAGGATCTCACTCAAAGTGAATATATCCCACTTTAAAGCTCAGTGAAGAAAAGAATGAATCTAAGAAAAAAGATTTATTCCAGAGGCTGAAGTATAAAAGACCCATTAATAACAATCTCTGGTTTGGTATGCTTTTTGTTTATGTATTCATAACCCTATTGCCCTATGGACAAATACTGTATCAAGATATTTTTGGCTAAAAGATACAACCAAGCCCCAGAACCACACTGCAGATTTCAAGAAAAGGGGGATCAGTTGCATTTAAGTTGCAGCGTCCCTTTATTTAGCCAGATAAAAACAGAAACAAGTTTTTACTAGCAAATTCTAACTTCAGCTGTTGCCCATCTGTTTCCATGTATTTCCAAGAGAAGTGAACAACAAAATTTTAAGCTCTTTTAAGTTTAATTACACAAATATACTATTTTAATCTGTGCTGCTACACTAAGTTCTGAACTACCTGAAAAGATTAGCTAAAACAAAATGTCAGTGTTTGGTTTTGCTCACTGGTTACTAGCTAACATCTTTAGGAGTATAAATTGGTTTCAGATGCGAATGTCAGCAGCATGCTCTGGCTAGAAATGAAGCTCTGACTCAGAGGGGTAGAAAAGATATGATAATCACAATTTCTCAAATTAACTTCTTCAAAGTAGGGGAGTGACAGCAAGGTGGAATTCACCCCGTATCCATTGCAGTATTTTGTTCTACCCCCAAATATCTGCTGTCTTCCTACACAGTGGCATACACCATTGTGAAGCCTTTCTCCCCACACTGCTCCTCTCATGCCTGGCCTAAAATCATCCCACACCACGTTTTTCAGGTTTCCCACAACCTTGCAGACTAGTATGATTTTTAACCATCAAAGCAAAGCAGCAGGAGGATGGATTTTGAATGAAACAAAATAACAGTTTGGGGAGAAATGTCTGGTTTATGCTAAAACAGAAAGACTTTCTTCACTTTGAATCAGGAAATGGTTTGTTTCTGCTGTAGACATTTCTAACCATGCTAGTAAAAGCTTCATTTTAGGCATCAATCACAAGAATGACACAGAAGAGAGGGCAGCACTGGCGTTACTCCTGAGTGCTTTTAGTTGGTAGCCTAGCAGTTATGGTATTTATCCAAGATAATTAAGACACATGTATAGCTTATTGTACTTTACCACATGGCTAACAGCGACTCAGGGCAGCGTTGCTCACAGCTCTGCGCTGCTGCCCAACTGCACTTTGTTGAACTCCTAACCTGCTGAGTAGAGCACAGATCAGTGACAGTATTTCAGTGCCAAGAAGGTCCTTGTGTATTTTGTGAAAGGATCATCTTCACATAAGTCATGCAGTCCCCAGTGGGAAAACCTAAACTACTAGTGTTGAGCCCCAGAGCTATGGATCCTAGCCCCTTTGGGCGGCAGAGAGAGAACAAGCGAGTAAACTGAGACATGTTCAGGCCACATTTGTTTCATTCGTGGAGACGGGTGCAGACGGGGACTGCTGGGCTTCATTCCCATGACGCACCTCAGTTCAAAATTGACCAAATATCTCCCCTGAGATGTGGAGGACTAAATCACAGCTGGCTATTCTTTTCCTCAAATCAGTAATGTCAGAGGGGCTATGACAGGTTTACAGGGAATCTGCAGCAGCTGCAGCCACTGGATTTTATTTGGCTGTTTGGGACTATATGTAAGAAGCACGTACTTCCTCCAGCCTCTCGTTACCTTTTTGTTTTCTCTCCTATGCCCAGAGCAGTGTGCTATAGTATGGATATCATACCTGGCATGCTAATATTAATACCATTCTAAGCAATAAAATATCATGTGGGACTAACATGGCTTTCCTATTTTATGCCAAGGCTGACTGTTTTTCCTTGGAAATGAGTATCAGTCAAGTAGCAACATTTAGGTTTGATTTGTAGTTTGAAAACAGGCAAATCTAGTATCTAGCTCTAAGCCGAGTTTGATCATCTAGTCACCCGTTTATTCTCCCAACCTGTTTAAAGCAAGTCTCAACCTAAATTTAGCTCCTCATAAAGCCTCTGTTCCTTTGAGTGGCACTGCTTTTATTCTTGGCTTAATTGTGGCTCTAACTCTACTAAATGATTAACCAGCACAGAGTTTATCATTATGAACAGTGTGTGGATCCCTTCAAAGAACTTCATTCTCTGGACAAACCCTCAAGGGCCAAGTCACCAAAAGATGTTTTTGTCTTTCCTTCCCCACCCTTTGCCTTTTTTGCCAGTTCTAAGCAACCATAAAATATCTGCTACACACTTCTGTGATGCAGGGAGAATAATAATCAGCCCTGGGCCAAGTCACGTACAGAAGCAATGGAAGAGTATTTTAACTGAGCAGGAATGTTATTTATCTCTAAACTACTTACATTTAACTGCACTCTAAAAAAATCCTCTTCTTTAGACCAAAACAAACCTCCAAACACAGATGTTCACTAAGTATCCAAACATGAATAAAAGATATTCAGATAAATTTGGGGGAAAACGCTGAGAATATAAATCCCAAAATCCTTGCACAGATTTTATTCAGTCAGAACTTGCTCTTAATTGATGGAGGCTAAGCAATGAGTAAAGGTTTCTGAATTTAACCATCTCCTAACATAACTGCATTTTTTTAACATTAGGCTTTGTAATCTTATATCTTCATACAGCACTGCACCAGCAAACTCAAAAACTGTAAATGATCTCCTAAAAGCAGTGAAATGGAAGCCAAGAGCTTTTGACTTACTTGAAATTTGCTGTTGCAAGGGATAAATTTGCCAGATCCTAGTATGTGGGTCACTTGTTTTGCCAGACCATCCAGTGTACAAACAGATTTGTAGCTCTTATCCTGAGGAGGGCAGAGAATAAGTATTTTGACCATTTTCAGCTTTTTGTGTTTTATGGGAAAGTGTGTAATAATGAAAAACTGGAATATGGAATGTATTATATTTAGAATTTGCTCTGTCTTAATGTCCATCCCATCAGATCCTATCCTAACAGTTTGGCATGTGCATTACAACATCTACCTACTGCTAGAACGGGCACTACTTGTCTGAAGAGTATGGATCGGCAAACTGAATTACCACCTAAGCCGATCAAAATAGCATAAAAGACTATTTGGAGGGCATTTGGAACAAACATGCATAGCCACTGCCCCTGCTTTTCCTCCCCTGTCAACAAATACAGAAATTCAAATACCAAAGCTCTCAATAATTCCCACAACTGATAAGAAAAACAAAATAAACCTGTTTTTAATTACTGTTCTCTCTACACATCACAGTAGCACATAGTCCAATCTTCACAAAAGAAATCCTTAGGATCATTTATCAAGAATATAATTTCTTACTCATGTGATACGGAAGCATATCACATAATTATATGGTCTGGAAAGTGTATTCTGTGAGTCTAAATCAAATAATGACTAGGCTAAAATTCTCCATGGCCCAATTACAATAGGTAATTTTGCTTTTTATGTCCCATTCTCTGTAACTAATTAATTCTGAAGTTGAGCATTAAGAGTGCACTGTATTAAACTCTTCCTAGTCAGGCCTTAAAAAGCAAGAAAGGAAAAGTTACTGAAGAATCTGTTTACTGTGATCAAAGAGTAATATATGTTGTGCAAAAAAAATGGATGAAATTCTGTTTAGTTAAGCGTATTCTTGTAGCACGTTTTCTTTTTTATGCTTCGTTTGAGTGAAATTTACCTTTATTGCCTATCATGCACAGGACAGCTGTTCAGATTAATAGTTTTTAGGCTGTGTTATTCAGATATGCAGGAGTTTTGTTTTTAACTGCAATGTTTCTGTGCTTTGGCTTTGCAATGTGCAACATGTGATCTTTGTTAAAACCCTGCTGTGGAATGCTGACATACACACAGGATTATTTTCCCTGCCAGGAGTTCATATAGATTTATATGAAGTTTTAAAAAATGCAGACTCAACTTTTATTTTCCATTCAGAAAGAAACACAGCTGTCATGTTGGTGACAAATAGCTTTTAATTTTAAACTTTCGGATGAAAGGAATAGGGATCTTTCCTGACCATACTGTGGCAGGATAGAACTGACTACATCCTATGAGTTGAGAACCACATGTAGTATCTGTAGGTAACTGAACATAATTTTACCAACTGCTTCAGAAAAGAGCTATTCCTAAATTCAGCTTTCCTGAAAACAGATCACAGAGTCTTCCTCCTCCTGCAGTGGGGATTAACTGCTGTTCTGAATGTATCTGACATTTCCATCTATGAGCACAAAGCAAAAAGATACCTTTTCCCAGAAAGATGGAGGTACAGTAGGGAAGAAAAAAGATTTATGCAACAGTTGGAAGTAAGACATAGCTGCCTTAGAAGCTAGTAACAATCAAGTGCTTTCTTCACAAAAAAAAAACAACCTCCAGGCTGGGATACTGTCAGTAGGAATATTTCACTGGATAAATATTTAAGGGAAGGGATCACTTTCTCAAACCATGGATTGATTGCAGGGCCAGTCAACAAGCCTTGCAGAAAATGGTCTCTGTGGCAGCATATACCCAGCCTGAACTAAATGACATGATTTCTGTAGCAATCCCCTCAAATCTTGCCCTTGCTGTAGGGTTTTCACCTGTAAAGTGCCGAATTTCCTTCTCTCTTTCTTCTTTTAACCCCCTACCTGTTTAATTGGCTCAGACAATGCAGAGGCAAGACAGCCACAGCAAGCCACCAGGGCATGGAAGTAAAACCCATGTGTGAGCCAGCTGTGGGACACTGGGCTTCCCAACATCTGCTACCCGCATTCCTAGGTTAGACGGCCAGATCATCTCCTGAGGTCCCCCAGCAGGCTGTGCCTTGCAGAAAGGAGTGCTGCTGCTGGGCTTCCTCTAGCTGGGAGGCGGGATGAGATAGTTCTACTCTTCCCACCACAGGAAAACGCTGTCTTTGTAGCTTGTGTTGTTTTCCTTTTTGTGGTGTAAACCCCACTTTGATGTGGTTTTAGGGAACCACACTGGGAGTGTCCCTGGCTGGGTGGCTCTTGGGGGCCCACAGCAAGAAGCGGCAGCTGGGCATCAGCCCCATGACTCTGCACGGAAGACGCCCTTGCTGAGGTCCTCTCCCCCCAGCAAATCTCTTGGTTTTGCTATAAGGAAAAATTGTTTTATCTGCCCACCTGCCTGTCCACCCTCACCTTCAGTCTCTCTTGCCAGTGAAGGAAAAAAAGAGAATTTCTGGCACAGAATGTCGATCATTATATAAATAAATGTGTTTTCTGTTACGATGCTGGCGCTTCGCCAGTTCACAACAACTGAGATCTACTACTCAAGACAGATATAAATGTTTACACAGTCTATTCCTAGTCTGAGAATTTAAAATATAAAATTAGTTTGAATATGTTAAAAATTGGGCCTGAGAGAGGTGTTGCAGGGCGTTTGTCCTGTGTTGGCTGGAAGAGATTGCCCTATAAATGTTGTAAATACTAGTTTTGCTATGTGGTGTGTAGATTTTTCCTGCTCGATAGACAGCTGTAATGCCATTAATGAAAATCAAATTTAATTCCATTGCCACCACACCCATATTAGGGTGACCACCCAAGCACAAGACTTGGTGAAGTGAAAACAGTTTTCTTCCGTCTTTGTAGAAATGGTCTTTGCCCCCACCCCAAAATCCATGTTCCAAATCAAAGCTAAAAAATGGATTTCCATAATATAAGTATGTCTTAATATAATAATAATTAATAATATGTCATAATATAGTAATCTTCCTACCTCAAAATAAAAGTACACTAGTCAAATTATCTACCAGTAGTCAATTAAACTATCCCACTCTTCCATGAGTCTAATAAATGAGTTAAGAATTTGAATGATTGAATGTGGTAAACAAAGCATATCTAATAGTACTTTTAAAGCTTTCCAATTGCCAAAAATGCCATTTGCCAGAAATTTTATTTTACTTGTAAAGTATTCTATCCATAATGGAATAGGAGCTTCAAATCATTGTACACTTCATGTAATAAATATTTTTATTAGTTCTAAGAACCGAGTAGAATATCTGTAATGAGAAGAAAATATTGCTCTGAACTTGCTGCATCTCTGGCTGTATATTTCTAGGTAAAAAGTGAAAGGAAAGGAGTTTGAGCTTTGCCCTATCTAAACTTATCTGTAAAATATACTCAGATGTAGTTTGAATGACAGAGACAAATAGTGTGTTTAACCTTAGGAGGTGCTTAGGTTTTCCCTAATCTCGACCTGCCACATAGCTGAAAGTGGAAGCCTTTGAAATGTTTTTACAAAAATATTTACTTTTTATTAAAATTAGGAATGGAGAAGATTAACAAGGCTTTTCCTCTCCCTTTCTTTTTAACCTGGCAAACAATTTAGTCATGAACCTCTGCAGGTCGGCATGTTCTGTTGTGTTTATCTGATAGTGACAGAACAAACTTCAAATATCTCAAGGGCTCCGTTTAATCTGTTGAGCATAGAACAGCCATTTTTCTAAAGATGTCTAATTAATAGACCACTCATTCAACAATTAGCTCTGCATCATGTTAGTTTCTGTGGGAGTTTTTTCATGACAATTATGCATTAAAAAAACAGAGGGGAAGTGCACAAAATGAGTCAAAGCTGCAGAATGTGGACATCCTGGAATCATGTGCTGCTTAAAGTCTGCACGTTAGGTACATTGTCCATCTGCTTTTCTTGCTGATTTACTGACTAGCCTGGTGAGCTTTTGATGTTGAATATTGGGATACAGATATTAGGAAAAGAATCCAGCACCCAATCCAGCAGTCTTAACTATACAAAACTCTGGTACCAGCCTCATTGTTCATGATACTCAGCGTAGATTTGCTACCAAGTCCAGCAAGGACTGGAAGACTGAAACCCTCGAGACTGAAAAGGGCAGTGCAGTCATTGTGCAACTGGATGAAAGAGTAAGCGTTTCAGCATTAGGGCACAAGTAAGGACTGTTAAGACTGCTTCTTTACATGAGAAAAATATACAGCTTATTGATTCTTTGTTGTGAGCATTCTTTTGGCAGGAGTTCAGCTCCTACATAGTATACTCAACTATTAACAAAATCTAAAAGTCCCAGAACTAAAAAAGAAAAAGAAGACTGAGAAAGGAAGGAAAACATTTATTTTTTTTTCTTTGAAAGAACCAAAATCTATTGAAAGCAAAATAAACCAGAAATTTGGCATCAGTCTCAGTTCATCTTCATAAGCAATAAACATACCACAAATTAATGACACATTGAATATTTTAAGCTATTTCAGTTCTTTTTCATAGCCCCGTTGACATTTCCATAAGCCTCCTGGCAGCAGAGTCAACTTTTCTGCACTCCAGTTTGCCCCAGTTTAAGAGGAAATTTTCCTGTTTCTAATAATCTGCAATCTCCTATAACCCTCATTACAGCAATCTCCCAGCTAGCACAAGCTGCTGATGACAGTGCACAATGAATGACACCTCCATGCTGCTCCTAGATGCAAAAGTCATGTTGTGTCCTAGCCAAAACAAGAAATATTAAAATGACCAATTGAGAAACAGTTAAGGAAAGGGAGGGTTTGATACTGAGTAGGTGACTGAACTTTGAAGGTGTGGAAGAAATCTTGGCATTTCTAAACAACCCCACTTGGTTCATTTTATTTAATGTTCTTTTCTTTCTGCTTTAACTCCTATTGATAAATGATGATATAATTCTCTGTGAAACAAGGAAAAAAACCATTATGTGGCTTCCTTTCTCACAGAAAAACTTGATTTTCTGTTCACTGATGAACACGCAGGTGGCTTGTGAAATGATTCGTTTGGAACCACTATTAAGTTGGCCCACATTTCTTCTAGAGCCCTTGACCTGAGGACTCCCTGCTCCAGCAATTTGAGAGGAATGCATTTTCTAATGCTGTTTTGCTAGCGTTCATTTTGTTGATGCGGCTGTTGAATTATGGAAGACAACTTGCACTGCAAGTCAGCTGTGGAAATGCTTGTCTTCAACACGTTAACTTATTCCCACAGTCTTGACAAAAGCCCAAGCCAGCTGCTAATCTGTATTAAATAAAGAAAAGACAGGTGGTTGGGATTTATGTTCGATTTATTTATTAGTTTATTATGTGGCTTGTAAGTCTGAGATGAAATTTAAAAAGGTTTTGTCTCAATTACATGGATTTTAACGTTAAATACATTCCTTTCAACCAGTAATAGCAATCATTAAATGTTTTCAAGCTTTTTCTACATGCTGCTTATATAAAATATACTCAAGTGAAACTAGTCAGTCTGCAAATACAGAAATGAGTATGAATTCTCCAGTATGTCATAGCAGCAACAGCAGCATTAAGATTTAATCAACCTGTCATTTGGACAGAAGGCTGTGGTTGCCAATGGAAATATTATAAGTATACTTTTTCAACACAATTTTCTAAGGAAATGTGGCTTATGGGAGAGCATTGGCCCTTCATCCATTCATCTGTACCCATTCCTCCAACTGTAACCAAATTTCATTTATGGGACAGATATTTCTGAGATATTAAAGGAGGCTCTTGAGCCCTTAGAAAAACGGTTTCTAGATGGAGGAGGCTCAAGACTAGTACCCACAAATGAAAACACCATTGCATGAGCAGAGCAGCAACCTGTCCTGTTGACTTAGTGTCTGGCCCATCAGCACACAGAAGGCTCAGAAGGGGCCAGAATTGTGCTGTCTGTCCCCTAGATAGTTATAAGGAGATCTAGGAGAGAACTAAGGTAAATAGAAGAGGAGAGGAAGCAGAGATGTCACGTGAATGTGGCAGCAGACATGAAATACATAGTTCTCTGAAAATGCCTATTACTGTTTGCTAACAATTAATGTAGTCCAGCTGCATTTGTTAAAGCAAGGACAAGTCTTCCTTGTGCCATTATGGAGGTACCTCACCTACTTGGTGTCAAGTTTGACCTTATAGGATTAATTAAGAAAAGAAAATAGCCCTTTGAAAATTAAGGTGCTGAAACTGGTCCTGCTTTATATGCCATCCCTTCCTTCTCTCTTTCTGTGTCATAGCCTATGTGCATACAATTATTCACAGGTCTCTCCCTAGAGTGTTAGAAGGGCTAAACCAGAAATTTGTCTAAATAAGCACTCTGGGTTGAATAAGGAATCCTGGATCTCCTCCTTGGCCAGCTTGGGTGCAGCATGGGTGAAAATGCACATTCATTCAGGGATATCCTTAGATTTAGGGTCAGCACTTGGATGAAAGGCTTCCTGACAGTACCTGAACTAATCTGAAAGGAAGGTTTGCCATGTAGTAATGAGCCAATGGCAAAGCAAGGCCTTGGAGGATCTTTACTGTTAGGAAAACAAGGTTTTAAGCAAGACACAATGACAAAATCTTGACACAGTCATTAGGACGGTTATGACTTCAACCGGTACGTTATTAAACTCACAGCTTATATTAATTTTGTATATCAATTTTTTCTGTATTCAAGACAATATTTCACTCATACTCTCAGATATACCTCCTCTCTTTATGTTAGAGTTCCTCCTTGTTGTGGCTCCCAGTGAAAACAATAGCCCATTTTGGCAGATTGTTTACAAACATTAAGAAATTTTTCCTGTTCCAAAGAGTTAACACTGGATAAGACAATGGGGAAAAGAAACAATGTGATGGCCTTACTCCCTCAAAGTCATTCGTTATTCCTGGGATTAGATGGAAACAGAAGTCAAGCCTTCTGGTGCTCTGTACACTGTTCTCTTTCACTCCCTCACTGCTTCTCCCTCACCCTTCCATTTTCTATCTTTTTTTCAGTCTCCTGTCTAGATTTTTTTCTCTTCCTTGCTTTTCCTTCCCCTTATGCTGTGTCTACCAAGTAAGGAAGGAAAATATCTTTGACAACCCTCTAAACAGGACTTCTTTTCAGAGATTTTTCAGCTCTCCTTGGGTGCTGCATTACTACACAGCTTGCACTACAGTACTAAAGTTTCAGCATATCTGGAGACAGCCATCTATGCTGACATGTTATATATTTAAATATTATTTTAGCTAGAATAATCCCTAGAGTCCCAGGGACTCCATATACTTCCTAGTATATTGAACTCAAGCCTTCTTCACTATGAGGGTGGTGAGGCACAGGAACTGGTTGCCCAGAGCAGCTGTGGGTGCCCCATCCCTGGCAGTGCCCAAGGCCAGGCTGGATGGGGCTTTGAGCAGCCTGGTCTAGTGGAAGGTGTCCCTGCCCATGGCAGGGGGGTTGGAACTGGATGATCTTTAAAACTCCTTTCCAACCCAAACCATTCTATGATTCTAACCGATTATAACGCTTCAGGTCTTTCATGGTGCAGTTCTCTGCTTTTTGTATGCCAGTGCATCAGATAGGTAGTAGTCTTAGGGATCAGATGTCTTTAACACTTTGGTTGAAAAGTTTCTTAGGAAATAACAAGGCCAATACTGCATCTGAGGAAACCATGTAGAAGCTGTGGGTTGTTTGTCTAGAAATCTAAAGCAAAGTTGGACTTTTATTTTTAAAGGAGCAGCATTGTATTATTTTGGATAAGTAGGGGATTTCTTTCTGCACTTCTGCTATCAGTTTGTTCTGGTTTTTAATTAATTCTGTTTTGCAACATTAGATAATAGGTGACATTCATGTAGAGCTCCAGATTCTCTATTGGCTTTGATACGTGGAGAGCTCCATCAGCATATTGGTCTAGTTCCCAGTGTGGCAAATTGAGTGGGAGGATACACCAGTAGGAAGGTACAGAGGTTACTTGAGCAGTTTTCTTCAGGCATTGGGCAGAGCTTATTTGGCAACCCCTCTTACTGCACAAGAAGAAAGTTGGAAAAACTTGTCAACTGCGTGCCAATAAACAAAGAAAAGGTTAGTGGCTGCTCCTGTTCATGGCTGGCTGCGGAGGAACAGGGAGCTCAGCATTTTCAAAGCACCCTGCAAACAAAACTACCTGCTGGTAATAGCTAGATCTGAACTGTGGACATATTATTTGTACGTACATACTGCTACCCATTCCTACATACCCCAACAAAAATGTTTTCACTGGGGTTTACGTTACCTGTACACTAACTTTGCTGGTGTTACTGCACCATACTTTGCACCATTATCCCTCTGTAGAGATTGGCAGCCATTTTATTTAAAGGTCAGAAAACCAACACAATTTCATAGACATTTTGATTTTTCTTTGTTGTGGAGTGAAAATAAATTCCTCAGTTAAAATTATCTTTCTGCTTTTTGTATATTAAGAAATTATGAAAAAAAAAACCCACCAACGTGCCTTGCCCTGCAAGCCATTATTCACATCAGTTATGTTTGCAGAATGTGGTCCTACTATTGTTGAGAAAATACTGCTAATTAAAAAAAAAAAAGAAGACGACTGTTTCTTTCAAAAAAAACAAAAGTTTATTTGTATTTTTAAAGTAACATTTATTGCAGTTTTCACAAGAAAGATTAAAGTTTTACCTAAGGCAAGCAGTGGTTTTACTTTCTTATTGCACATCTTTTGGGAAAAGAAAAACTTTAGGTCATGAAAAATTCCAATAGTCTTGTATTAAAAGCGTTAAAACCTGAATTAAAGAACATAATTCAGATGGAGTTCTGGCAACTGTGCCAAAGATGACATTGTTGGCTGCTGACTGCATCCAGATTTTTAGAGCAGGTGTGTTGACTCACTCTCTGAGAAGCATGAGGAGAAATGCTGGCCTCGCTCCAACCCCATAAAGTGGGGCTAACTCCATCGCTACTTTGGGACTAACCACCGCTGTCAGACAGAGAAATCTGCATGGAAATGCAAAGTATTGCTTTAACATGATATTCCAGAGAGATTAGAAATGCTCTGTCCGAAGGCAAGAGTATGACTTGCAGCCATATGTTTACATCCCAAGTTTCATCCCTACACTGCTAAGGCAGCTTGTGTGTTGGGAGGTTTATTGTGATTGCAAAAGCAGCAACCCCTCAGATGGCTATTTTTCCTGAGAAAGTTGCTGAATGCCTGGCCTGCAACTCCTAACTGGGTTTGGAAAACACATGTCCTTTCCAACACATTTTGAACATTGTTGCAATTTTTATTGGAGGCTGTCAATGCTTGCTTTAGTATTTAATACAGCCTCTGTTAGGTGGTGTATCATAAACATCACAGTATTTGTCATGGTGCCGGTAGCTTCCTGGTTACCTTTCTTCCTCCAAGTGACGTGTATGATAGGAAATTTATAGGAGTTTATTTTAAATGAATTCACTGTATTAAGGATGACATAGTAAGGATTTGACTTTACAAGTTATGTCTGTTTAATAAATGTATACCTTTTCAGAAGGCTGAGAAGTGGATTTGTACAATGCAAGAGAGAGTTCAGAGAACATATTTTCTTCCTGTCCTCTTCCCCCTTTCTTTAAATCTCTCACAGAAAGTTTGGAAGAATGCATAGGCCTTGCAGAGATACCTCCAAGTGAACAGTGAGCAAGGAAAAGATGACACCTTTATGGAAAGCTCTTTTCCTACAGCTCCCACATGATTAAATCCAATGGCTATTAGTGTCGCTGCCTTAATTATTTTAAAAAGTAACAGTCGTATCTATCAGAAGTGCTAGTGTTTGGGATATGCGGTGTCATTGCAGTTAAAACCTCAAGAGTTCAATGAGGATATGCAGTTGTACAGAGAAATATGGTGGAAAGCAGAGAGCCACTCTGGAGTAGTTGAAGTTCATGGAATATCTTTCTGCCCATTTGGAAAATACAGTCAGGAAGTAATGAAACCCTATGTCATAATGTTGTTTACATTTCTCTATAGGCAACAAATGCATTTATTTGTGGAGTCTGTTGGCAAGTGGCAGAATAAAACCGGGAAATCAATCAGCAGGTCTCTCATGTTGACTGATAGCAGTAGCTGGCATTTTTGTTGCTAGTATCAAAATGTTTGAGGGAGGCTGGGTCTGCTCTGTAGTTTCAATGCGTGTATGGATCACCTCTGTGGAAGTCAGGAGAACAATGGCAGCCTGAAAACTGAATTTGTTTTAAGTAGGAGAAGCTGTTCTAACAACCTCATGGCAGCGACTGATTTGTGTTGGGGTTTCTGGAGAGGCTTCCACAGCCATCTCAGAACTGTCAGGTGAGAAAACAGGACTTCATGCGGAGCTTGCAAGCTTTCACCTTTCATAGACCCTTCATCTTGATTATAAAAAATAAAAGCATCTGGAAACATGTCACTGTAATCTCCAGTCATTCATTTTGAGATTTTTTAACTTCATAGTGGAAGCTGTCCTTTGAAATATATTTTTCACGGCTGAATACCTCTGATTATTTTATTCAAGGGATCTATTTGTTTAAGCAATGCTTTCCTACAACATTTTGTACTTCTTGTGAAGCCAAGTAAAAAAAAAATAATATTTATTTAACAGGCTGATTCTACATTAGGTTCACCTAAAATGCTGGTTCTGACTCTTCTCTCCTTTGCTCTCTTTTGCTTCCACAACTCATTTTCTAAACTCGACAGGGATTTTTGAAATGGGAAATCAAGATGTGAAGGAAGATGCTTTGTGTGGTTACTGTATGGCAACCCACATTCCAGCTCACAGCTAATTACAGGCAATGCTGACATCTGAGAGCTGGGAACAAACTGGGATGCTAAATCTGCTTATTTGTACAGTAAAATCTTTTCCACAAAGTATTACTTTACTTCATGGAGCCAAGGGCAATCTGCAACATCAATGTTAGAAGAAATTTAATGTTGTGTTAATATGGGATAGTAAAAAACAATGTATTTTTATTAACTTAGCATAGAGATAGACCATGGACCAAACCATTAATCATAAGCATTCCTCAATTGACCTCCTGAAGGGCCAGACTCCTCCAGCTAGGCTTATTAATCCCCATGGGAATAATAATATCCCATTTCAACAGTGAGAACCAAACACTTGTCCTGGTTTTAGCTGATGGATGGCCTATTTTTATTTTTTATTTCTTTAAGAGAAATAACATCCCTTTCCTTTTTTGAGATCAGACAGCATGGTAACAGGCAGAGTCTGAGAATCTCTGCTGGATGGGTTCGTTGGTGATGTACTGATACTCCCTCTCATAAATACCAAGTTTTCTTTCTCTGGGCAGTTTCTTTTCATTATGCTATTTCCAACATATGGAAAGCTCATTGCTTAATATAATAGGGCCAATACTTCCCTCTCCTGTACAATGTATCCAAAAGTGACCTAAACATGGTGAAATAATAACCCCACATTTAATAATATTGTAAGAGTATCAGCCAGCTGCAGCAGATTTTCCAGAGGGTATATTGACAGCTTGCATATGTGTTTGCAAATATACTGTTTTCAGCCTCTCTAAATTATATGTGTTCATGGCTAAAGCTCGTCAGAGAAAATACTCATGGCCTACTTATTTTTGCCAATGTACAAAAGGAGGGAGTTCTTGGCTTTTCTGGAATAATTTGGATGTAAAACTAGGAGAATCAGACTCTTCTTCCTGTAGAGCACTTACTGATATATCAGCAAGGAATGGGCTGGCACAACTTTTCAGTAAGTCATTTTCAGTTCACTTTCTCCAGCACCTGTCTGTTTCATAAGATAAGAGAACAGAGCTGTGGAAAAAGGATACGTGCTGAAGAATTTCCCACCTCAGATTTTCATTAAAACAGTTTCCTTGTTTACATTTCTGGGATCTTTATTCCAGAGAAATAATTTTTTTGTCCATTTGTCTGTTCCTGCTAAAGTTTTTGTTTGCTCTTACAAAAATGGTAAAACTGAGTATAAGCTACAGAATAATATTAAGGTCAAGCTTTTCTATTAGCAAGCATATTGAGTTCTTTCTTGCTGAGGTGAGTAAAACAATATGAGCTAGATCCTCTCCCAAGCCAGCGGGACATAATAGGTACTGTAACTAAATCCCCTACTTCTGGACTTTATCAGGATAAATTACATTTATTAGTAAACCCATGTGCATTTTGCTGTAGCTCTTAGAAGCCCACATCACTGTGATTCAGCAACAAAAATGGCTACAGGAGATTTCTTCTCCTTCTGTGGCCTGTTACCATTCAGTTCCTAACTTGTGGCCATCTCTTGGTCTGTGACAAGGGTTTGATGACCTTTCCCTGCACTTAAAAAAGTTCTCCCTTTTAATGTAAATGGTATTTGGGGGTTGAGTGGAATAGACATTTCAGAGGTTAAATCCAGCACATTGCCCTGAAAGCAGAATAAATGCATGTATTTTATTCACTCTGCCTTTTCCCACTTATTTATGTATATGCCCTATGCTGCAACATCCAGTTGGAGAACAGATGTATTTGCATCAATTTTCATGCATCAGCTCCCACACGAACCCAGCTGTGCACCAGCCCCAATAGAGCACCCTTAAAATTGTTCTCTCCTTACACAGGAGGCAACATTTTTTAAAATTATTTAGCTAGGTGCCATGAAATGACCTCATGGAAACTGCACGGCTTCAAATATAAGCCTGAGCACATACACAGAAGGGAGAAAGGCATTCCTCCTACTATCCAAGTTTTGGGAGGGTAGAAAGTGAAGGCTATAGGTACAAATCCAAGGTCCAGGACCTGTAAATCAATCTGCTGTGCAATATCTCTTCCTCTTTTCTACACAAGTCTTCTGGCTGAAGTAGTACCCAGAGCTCTCAGCCAGTTGCATGGGTCAAGGACCCCATGCAATCCTACAGGCTTCCTCAAGGGCTCTGGGGGAATTGCAGGCTGTCAACAAAATCTGCTTGGAAAACAAAGTAGAGTATGAATAAGCCACTTTCCCTCTGACAAAGGAGAAGTCCAGAAACAGAGAAAAATTTTCCAGCAATTGGGCTGCAAGAAGACTTGATGGAGAGAGCAAACATGGCTGGAGGGCACCCGAGTTTGGAGCAAATTAAAAGCCAGGATCTGAAGTCCATGGTAGATCATGGAGGTGAAGGAGGCAGCACTTATTGTTCCCTACATACTTCGAAGGTAAAGAGTGAAAGGACTAGGAAAGGAACTCTGGTTTGTCTGAACTTACACTAGAGTTTGTTTCATGGGTGTTTACAGTAAAAATAACAATGACAGGAGAAAGCATACAGCCCTTATAAACCTCCCAACTGGCCTTTTCTTCTGGGTGCTTCCTACATCTGCTCAGTGCAGGTGTCTGTCCCAAGAAAGTGTTGCACAGGCAATGTGCATGACTGCTCTCACAGATGACACTCACACAGTCTCCACAGGCAATGCAAGTGTGATAGAAAGCTTTTTCCTCTGCTTGGACTGCAGGAAATTATTCCAGCATGCTTCCTCGTGTCCTTTAAACCATCTTTACCCTTTCTTGCACCCTACAGTTTCTGCAGTATTAGCTCTGATTGCTATTGTTTTTTGGTACGGCACTAATCCACTACTTTCATTTGTTACCCCTTGGTGCTTGATGCTTTTAGCACAAGTTCAAATCTGAGAAAATTTAATTATTTGCATTTTCACTAAAGTTTATGAAATTTCTTCTCTCGTTTATTCATATGAGACTGGCCCTGCCAAATATTGTAACATTAAAGGAAGTAAAAGTGGTTATAGTTGGAAATCTTACAGAAAAGTCAAGTCATACACTGACTCCTTGAACAAAATAACAGCTGCAAAAAGCAAATGACACAGGCTTTAAAATGTTACCATTGCAAAATCATGAGGAAATTGTAATTTAATTATATTTAATAATCTTCTATTAGAAGAAGAAATCTACTACACAGCATTTCAAATGTAATTGCCTCAGTAATTTTTTGTTGTGAAAGTGTTAAAACATCAATTATGCATTCATACACCTGTGCTGAAGAACTGATTTATCTATGCTTAATCATTCAAGAAAATGGACTACACTGTGTGTGCAAAGGAGATAAAATCAGTCAAAACACATGAAATTGTTTTGCTGTCCCACTCTTGCGAAATGGAACAATTCCCATTTTCCTAATATTTGATACTTCTGAAGTTGTAACTAAAAAATCTACTTTTGCAGCCTGCACTCTTCCCAGTTGACAAGGGTGATTAGTACACAACAGGAAGGTTTCTGATGCTTTAAAGACTTCTTCAGCCAGACCTCAAATGAAGTCCTTTCTGTTCTATTGTTTTCCTGAGAAATCTTATGATCAAGGTAAATTTGAATTCTCTATGTCTCAGATAATCCTTATTTTATTTCCAGACAAGCCCTTGGCACTGGAGTATGCATATAGGTATAAACCAAAGATGCAACTCAGAGAGGTCATGTGAAAGCAGCTGAGACAGAGCTTCATCCTGAATATGTAAACAGCAGCAAATACAGAAGGTGAAAAACTGGGTGAAGGGAAAAGAGAAAAAAGAAAAGGAAAAATAAAGGAAATTTTCTTTTGACTTCAAGCTGAACTGAGACAGTTCTAGAAAATATGAGAAAGTTTTTTTCTATCTCATTTCCCTTACCACTACCATTACCCTCATTAGATAACTAGTCTGGTTTTATAGTCTGAGAAAACTGAGCTCTAGGAATCTGAGCTCTGGATATTTAAACTAAATTGACCTACAAACCATTTGGAGATTTACCATCACTGAATGCCAGAAAATATGAAAGTGATCTATCTTAGAGTACTTTGTGTTCCTGACAGGGAGTTCTGGGGACTCACTGTCTTATTGTGTAATACTGGACACTAGTAACAAAACATGTTAGCAGAGAATGCAAGCTGCAGCTCACTGTTGTATTAAAATGACCAAGAAACACCTATCTTTGGATACTTAAAATTACTTTGGTAAAATGGTACAGAATGGTAGAGCTACACTGGCAAGATTATGTCTTGCATCAAGGATGTCAAATAACATAACCACAAAGGTTATTCCTAGACAAGGAGGCTATGAATGTTAGTGATAAGGTAAAAGTAAGCTACATGGGATGTATACCTGAATATATACCATGCACAAAATACAAGCCCATGCATCAAACACAATCTGTATTTTCTCCTCCTTCTCCTAAACAACACAGAACTTAATTTCTTTCATGGCATCCTTGAGATAACCATTATCTTTAATGGCATGCTCAAGACACTAACTTGCATTAGGACCAATGTGCAGCCACCTGGGTGAGTTCTCCTCTCTGAGATAAAGAAGATACTTTCTTTTCTGGGTCCTGGTAACCCTGGAAGTAGTCAGCTGCATGCTGAGGACAGAAACTTCCAGTAATTTTGGGTCTTGTGTTGGGACTAGTTGAGCTTTTTCCTCTTCTTACAATGGTGCAAAAGCAAGGCACAAGCCAGCTATAGCTATGTCCTGGGAAGTTATGGGATGCTGTGAGTGGTGCCTAAGGGTAAAGCCCAGGAAAGGGGAAAAGACTTGCAGTGTTTGTTCATGAGTTTCTTAGCCAGCTCAGAATGTAGCTGTGGAAAATGCCCATATGCTTTCATGTGCTCCAGTCTCTCTAACTGTAAAATTAGAGTTTATCCATTAAAATTACTTTGAGACTAAATACATTGCTTGCAGCATGCTTTGCAAACCTTAGTTGGAAGTATCACAGTAATGCAAGGGTTTCTTCATACAGTATTATAGGCTACCTAGTCCAGTAATGGCATAGGTAGATACAGCCTTTTTCAGCATCTTTTGCCTTTAAGTTCCTAATGTACAATCAAACACAGAGCTACTTCATTTCCTGAACTCAAACTATAGCTATAAACCAAAAAAAAAGCTATTTGGTTTTTGGTTTTCTTTTTCCTATGAAAGCTGTAAAATACTAAGGTAGGCTAGAGCAGTTGGGCCATTAATGATCTCTAAGAAATTACTGTCAGTAATTAAAAATGAATGCTTTTCTGTATCATATAATCTAGTAATCAGAAAATGCTAGGAAAAACAATGGTGATGTGAAATCAGTCACCATAATGTGTTTTGACAAGTTTCCTCATTAAGAAAATAATTACCCAAACCACTAAATATGTAGGAAAAATGTATCTTGCAAGTCTGGCAAATGATAAGCATGTTCCTTCTAATTTTCATCAATTTTTTTCTATGAAATGGAAGAATCTTCTGAAACATATCTGTAATTGCAGCTAACCCTCCAAAGGGAGGTATCCAAGGCTGTTACTTCTGGTGCCAAAACGAAACAGATAGTTGGCAGTCAAAGCATACCCGCCCATAAAGTACATTTTGGTCACAAGTAGGCAATTCCATTTTGACTCCAAGGCTCACATCCCATCCTTACCTCATCACAGATGGATGCTTCATCACTCACAGCTGTCTGAAACACCCAGATAACTCAGGCACAACAGGGAGTGAGGAGATTGCATTGTTTGCTGATCAGTATGAACTTGCTTTTTTATATATCTGTTTCCCACCTTCACAAATCACTGTCCTGATTTCCAGTTTTATTCAGGATTATCCTCTTTTAAATCTCTAGTGGGAGATCACTCCTAACTTTCACTATGGAATCAGTCTCCAGGCAAGGGATGCAGGTCCACACAGTTTAGGATTCATTTTTGCCACTCTTTAACCTCTTCCTTCTTCTTCCCATCTGTTTTTATCTGTAGAAGTGATTCCTCACATTATTCTTCACTTCTTGGCATCAAAAAAATCAAAGTTGTTATAATAAACTTGGTTAATCCCGTCCTTGAATTGTCCAAGGGATCAGGAATGAATGAAATAGAGGTCAGTGTTAGCTAATAAAATAGATTTCAATATTAACTTGGAGCTGCTCCTCTTCCAACTGCAGATGCTATCAGTCATCCATATCGACCTTTAGCATGTTTCAGAAGATCTTTTACATGCACAGATGTGATGTTTCACCAGGTCTGCCTCTTCATTTTTTCTTTTGGCAGCACTTGTCTCAGTCATAAATGCACAGAGCAGCCCTATCACATGAAGTGTCTCTCCGATCTCCAATTCTGAGCAACTACATATGCTGGTAAGGAAGAGCTGAAAAACCCACAACCCCACAACCAAAATAAAACAAAGTAACAATTGGAAGGCAATAAAAACTGGTAATGAACAAACAAACAAACCGGCCAAAAAACTAGGATCAAACCCTGATCAGGGAAAAAAATGCCAACAACTGTGCCAAGGCTCTACATAAGAAAACAAAAAGACTTCCATCCACCAGCTTGCCATCAAATGGAGCTCCATCCTGGAAGAGTTTAGAAACAAAATAATTGGGCTGCTGCAAAAAAAGCTATTTCTAATAAGATGAGATGTTCATGCCCGAGTGTGAAACAAACACCTTCCACCCAAGGCAAGGATTGCTCATGAGTAGAGCATATACAAGACCTCAGGAAACACACAGCATGTTCCTTTGATATGGATGGCCTCTGACAGTCCCATGGATATCCTACTTGTTGTTGCTATGAGGGTTATAAGAGTACACACACATTTTTTACGTGTTTTCCTGCTGGTTCAACAGGGGGAAAGAAGAAGGTTGTAATCTCAACTTGTCACTTGCCTGACTTGCATTTTAGACATTTTTCATAATTGGCTGTATTTAAGTGTTGATACGTGACAAATTTGCAGAAGTTAGAGATGGAGAAGGCCTACAACACTGTCATTTTTATTCTTCAGCAGTGCAGGACCATCTCTCTGGCTCATTTCCTAGTCACTTATCAGGTATCTTGTCCAAAAAGTGTTCCTTCCGCTTTCTTTGTGAATTTATTCCACACTTGAGTGGCTACCATTGTCAGGAAGTCAAAGTGAACTCAAATTGAACCTAACAACACCTTTTCTTAGGGCTCAAAATAGTTCATTTGTTTTGTTTTTCTTTAATTTCCATGCATCTCTGACTTGCTGATATATCCCAACAGCAGAACGCTCCAAATTTACTTCTGAGAAGACTTTTCCTGGCCCATCAAAAGCAGAAGATACAGGAAATTGTACGAGAAATGTCCATGTAGCTGTCACCATTATTTCCAGGCTGGAAAATGAGAAGAAAAATTCAGAAAATTGAGTTGTTTCTATGAAGAGATTCTTATCAGTGTCATGCATGGAAATTATACTCTTAAGTAGTTTTGTATGTGAATTTTGCAGTTAAATGTTACAAAGGGTTACTTTGACATTTTTATGGCCTGTTCTAATTAACTGAAGCAAAATCTGCTCTTCTGAGTGATTCATTTATCCTATCAACCTTTCTATTTTTGTAAGATTAAATCAGGAAGTTCGCATTAAGCTTCCTTTCCTGGAATTCCAGTTGAACATTATTACCCTTTGTTTAGACTGTATCACTTACTCAGCTGATAAGAGTAGACTGTATTCCACTGGAGATACAAAGATTCAGCAATTTAGACCCCTTAAGGAGCATTCTGTATTTTCCAGTAAATGACTATACCTCTACATGCTTCAGGAAGCTACTAAAAATGACTAGATTTTTTAAATCTGCAGATACAAAACTGTACTATTAGAATGATGTGTCTTAGCAAAGGATACATTTATTTTTTTTTGCCTTGACAGTAGGACACATGTTATAGCTTTGCATCATATAGTTCTCATTGCAATCCCACAGCTTGATTGTGATCTTCAGGACACTAAAAAAGAACCCAGGTAAAAGATTAGATACTGATTCTAAGAGAATAAAAGTTTGGAGTAAGGCACACATTCTAAACTCTGAAGTAATTTGTCATGTTTAAAATTTTGAAGTTGTCACTTGAAATCTTAAAATCAAGGTGCATTCCTAAGAGAGGTATTGCAAAATGCCAGAGATACGCAGGAATCTTAAGTGAGATTTGGAGTTTAGGTTGTTGCAATGATCCTTAAAATCTATCAATGAACAGTGATGTAAAAATACATACTTTTTAATTCTGGACAGTTTTCTGAAATTACGACTATGTACCACAAATTTGTTTATACAGGGACACATTTTCTGCCTGCATTTGTTGAATACATTTGTTTTACTCTCTAGTATCCTGGATCCTGGTCATATATGTGAAAACTGCCCAGATTCACAATGTATTTAACTTCTTAGATAATCAAATGAATTTGATTTACTTTCCCATGGAGCTGTTTTTTGGGGGTTTGGGTTGTTCGACAGGTTGTTGTTTTGGCGGGGGGGTGGGGGGGTGGCCTAGGACAAAGTCTGGCTTTGCAAAGAAAAACACATTTGTTCTTAAGCTAAAACCTGAATTTGTTATATTTGCACCAGAAGCAGGTAACACTCCAGTTATGCTTCTAACATAGTCCAGCTGAATCCCAAATTATTATTTCCTGGGGTTTCCTTTGGTGACTGGATCCAGTTTGTCTTTCAGCATGGATTAGGGTAATATCTCTGCTTCTCTCTGCAGCCAAAGGTATCTGACATTATATTTACCTATACTCATAAGTGAGGGCACTAACCGATAACCTTATATAGGGGGCAGGTTTTCCACACCATCTGAAGTATACAGGAGCTGAACGCAATAAGTATTCCTAAACTGACACAAACACCTCAAAAAAATGATAGCTATATAATTCTCTACATATTTATACAATACAGGTGGACAGAAAATAGATCTTTATATCTTTTTAATGTATTTTTATGTTCTAACATATTCGTAAAATATAAAGTGAAATTAAATCGGCAGGAAGAATACTTTTTGTCTTCCCCAAATCTATCAATATCTAGTTTCCTTGCATATTAGGCAAAATCTCCATTAAAAAAAAGTAAATATAAAAACTTAGCTAAGGTGGTTGTTTGCAGGGGAGTCATATTCATATTAACTTAGAGGGGGCTAAACCTAAAAGGGTTTTTATTTCATAAAATAACTTAGTGTCTAACCCTAATTATTGCAAACAAAGATCAAAAGAAGGGCTTATCAAAAGTGGAGACAGTTTATTTCCATCTTGGAACAAAAGACAAAAGACACAGTGTCTTGTCCTTTCCTTTGAGGTTTCTCTGTCTGCTCCTTTCCACTCCCTTTCCTGGTAGGCAGCAATGTCTTGATGGCTGATCTGTTGACTAAAACACAATAATCAATTCTGGGGAATGTCAGCTACTTATTTTTATAACAGGAACAATGGAAATAGCATCACATTGTTAAAAGAGGTAAAAGTGATTAAAATACCCTCTTGAGTTTCCCTTTCTAGCTCACATCGTCACAATGCACTGGAATTGATCCAGAACAAACTATGACTGTAGAGACACACATTTTTACAGGAATCGGAGTACTTTGATTCATCTTTAGCCTATGAAGGAATGCTTGTCTTTTAAAACTGCTGCTATATGAACCAAGAATAACTAAATAGCCTTTTAATGCATACATTTCTTTTTTCAGATTACTATTTCAAATCTAAACCAAATAAAGGTATTCATTTCTCAACCAGTCTTAGAGAGCATATCTGTTTCTTTACAGGACATGCATACACAGTCTACATCAAACTACTACAAAGAAATCTGACTAAAAGCCTTTATTTGCTTTTGCTTTTTTTTTTTTTTTTTGCAGAGCCACATTCACAAGTTTGTGGCATTGCACAGAGTTTGCATAGTAGCATGTTCTGAAAATGACACTGAGTAATTAAGTATAGAATGAAAAAGGACATCACAGGTAACATCTTTAAAAGATATATTAAACTCATACATCGAGAAAGCTGCAGAACTTATTTGCCTAGCTTTAAAAAGTACCATAAAGTTCTCCAGAATTTTAGGCAAGCACAGAAAAATTTGTTCCCTGCACAACAGAGAAACGCTATTGAGCACACCAGTGCAAGTATCACTAGTGTGTTTTTATTTCCTTATTTAAAAAAAAAAAAAAAATCTCTGTGTTGATTTTGAGGATATCATATCCAGTATAAGCTTCTTGATATAAAGATGGCTAAGACAAAGATCATTCAAATAGGTGAAAACTATTTCACTGTTACAAAGATCAGATAAACAGTGCTTGGCGCACTCCTTTGAGACAAGTCACTCATTCAGTGCCAAGCATTATTAGAAATTCATTTTAGCTGACACATGGACTTTTCATGCAGACAGATCATTATGAAAAGCCTTGCTGTTCTGAGAATCTGTACTTTGATTTCTGGCATTATCAGCCAGATCAGAATAGTAGGTACAAGTGGCCAGAGGATAAAGCATCAGCTTTTCATTCTTGAGAAGTATTCTTGATGGAATAAGAGTTTCAAATGAAGTGTGGTTGAGATCACAAAAATGGTCTGTGAAAGAGCCTGAAAATCCATCACCTAAAAACTAAGGCCATGATGCACTCAAATTTCAATATACACTTCACACCAAGTGGAGTTGCATACATGATTTTGTAGGAACAAGGTTTAAATTCCATTTTACCCTGAAATAAATAAAGCCCTTTCTAATCAAGAAAGGAGATCATGCAAGATGACAAATATTATATCAAGATAAGCAGACCAATCCATTGGAATTGTCTGAACTTTCCATTATGCTCTGCACTATGTTATAGAGTAGCTATAAAACAGTAGGTAGCTCTCAATTTTTTTTACATTATACTTTGTGTGCTCTGATGATTTCCACCCTAACGTAACTAATCGCTATATAAAGCAATTCTAGCAGAAATTCAGCAGGATAATTTGAGACCATTCTCTTTCCTGTTTCATTTACTATGTTTATTCATATCCGAGGGTTCTGGGCACAGAGTATCACCTGGCTCCACGGAAACATTACATTAATTGATAGATTTTCATTAGCTGTACAATTGCAGATGTGGTTTGCTCACAGTTCACTCAGTCTAGCAGTGATCTCATCTCTCAGTCTTGCTATATTTTTCCTTTTTAGACCTAGATTCCCAGTTTCTCCTAGAAACTAGATATATCTTTATTTTGGTTTGTTTGCTTTTCTCTTTTTACTTGTTGGGTAACACTGTTCAACAGCTCTGGATCTGATGTTCCACCTGCTCTCCACTTGCATTGGCCAGAGGAGGAGGAGATGAGGAAAAGAACTGAGCAGAAAACTTGTACCCCTTGCAATCTCTATTGGTAGCAGTTAGCTATGTAGAGGCAAAAGAAGCAGAAAAGAGAAACAGAAGGAAAGAAAATGAAAGAAAAGAGGTGAAGAAACTGTCAGCAGGTGACAGAAATACCTAGCATAGGTGCTACAGACATGAAGATGAGAAATTCTTAATCCAGACACAAAGCTTTTTACATGACCTAGGGGGGGAAAAAGTAATGCAGGAAACTGTTCTGCCTTTTAGAAACAGATGGAGCACCCAAGAATCCTAGGTTAGCTAAAAGTTTGTCTTGGTGGGCAATAGCTTGCTATCTCAGAACCAAAGCTAAGGATTAATTGTCCCTGTTCTCATTCTATACGCTATCCAGGGAGTTTTCTGCATGGCCCAAATCACGATGAAGTCAGCTAACTTTCTGAAATGCAACAGAAATAGCACAGGAGCTAAGCTATCAAACTCTTCAGATATCTTTCTAACATAAAGGTGAACACCAACTTTTAGGTTTGGTTCAGTTTTTGCATGTTGGCAATCACATAAAATTCTTGTCTTTGATATTAAAACAGAGTTTCTAAACTGTATGTTTAAAACGTATTAACTTCAAGACAGTCTATGATTTTGGGGTATCCAGCTCATAATTTTTTGACACACGGGATTCTTACACCCTAGGCCAAATCGGATGTGGCTTTTACTTCCAAATGTTTTCCAAATAATTCAATTCACTTCATCAACTAAGAAATTCCATATTCTGACCTGTTAGAATCTAAGTTTTCAGGAGGTTTCAGGATGTCCTTTTGTTAGGGCTTTTTCTTAGTGCTGTCACTGATTTACATTAAGGTGCTGAGAGGCAAGCATGTGGTTTCTTAGAGCTTAGGTAATTAAGTTTGTAAGGTCAATATGACATGCATGACAGATTCTAAAGAGCTACTGGTAAATCAGATAGAAAGTTCTGCATACACACCTTTCATGTCATTGTTTATACATCCTGGCTAAAAATCAGATGCCAGGAAAACTGTTAATCTTGAGATTTAATAGACCTTCTATATCTGGAAAAAATAAAGATTCCTCAGCGAAGAAAATTGTGACTATTTCTGTACTCTAATGCTGCTCATGAGAAATATAATTCTACTGAGTGATGTAAAGGCTCTTGTTTCAAAGGAGAGAAAGTTCTAGTTTGAGCATGAAAGGTGCAAGACATCCTATCAACGTTAATCACTTGCCCCACTGATCCTAGCACAGGTATGTTCCTGGCTGCCTTGAACTCTCTGAAGTTGTGATCAAACAAAAAGCAGGTTAGGTGAATCAGACTTTTTTCTCCTATGTTACTTTTTCTCAAAACAGACCCTTCTCATTGTAGAGGTACAAAACCAGAAATGATCCATACCCTTGTTAGCACCACATCCTATAAATAATGTTGTGCAAACTGGGGCCCATGAAGAAATAATTAGGTTCCCTATCCAATTATTGTCTTGTACCACACATCATATATATTAATGAATCTTCAGTAAAACCATCAGAAACAAAAGACCCAAAGAATGCAACTGCAAAAGGCTTTTAAGAACATTAGAGCTGTATCTGTTCCAGATATGTAATTTGTCAGATCCCCACAGGGCATATCACAGTACCAGGGCAGCTGGACAGTTGGTGGTGGTAGAAGAAGAAAGGGGTTTTTCAGGATGCATTTGTTGCTATACTGAAGGTGGTGTATAAAAATGTGAATAACTTGCTATAGAATGACTAAGCCTGTTATCTGGAAGGTAAATTTGCATTACACTAGAATAAATTGTGTTTACCTGAATTACACAGATAGCTCCTTAGCTCTTGCAAATTTCTGTGCAACCTGAGGCTTCAAAAATGACCATCTACCACAGCAGAGAATCTGTTTTATAGCATTTTTTATCTAAAATAATAGGAAGTGAGTGAAGGGTTTGCTACATTGCTTTAGTGACAGAACTGTTGTAAAGCTCAATATTAACAGCCAGGCAACTCAAGTTTGTCAGCTGTACTGGACAAAGAGATTTAGATAGAAGCATCCTCCAATGCTGCTACCTGTCTTTGCATTTTGAAGTCTAATGAAAAAAAAAGGCATTTCAGAATATGAGAGGACCCTGGTTTTGGGGAGGGGTGGTGGTGGTGATGTTTGCTTTAGTAAAAATAATGCACTTTCATATATTCTCAGTAATAAGGAATGGTAAGAATCTCTCTTTAAAAAAAATCAGTTTAGATATTAAAAAACTGCTCTGGGCTACGGTTAGACATGAGAGATTCACTCTTTCAAGAACAAACTCATTCACCATGTCTCTGTAAAATGATATGAAGGCAAAAGTAAAACCTCAGAAACAAGCAGAGTAAAAAAGGTAGCCCTTCATAATGTGACAGTGTTGAAATATGAAAGCAAACTAACCACTTTCCATGTTTCTTTTTCTTGTGGTCATGTAACAAAATATGTGTCTTTGTTTTTAAAACATGCAAGCTCCTATTAACTTGTCAGTCACTTCTATGTATTGTATCATGTTCACAAATAATATACGGTACTCTTACTCTCTGTAACATGCTGGGATAGAAAGAGAAATGTAGCATAGAGGAGGAAGCATTTTTCAGCTAAATTGGCCATCCATTCAGAATTCATAATTCTAAATTTTAGAGTGACGAATGAACACCCCAACAATTCTGTTACTCCTCCTAATCCCCGTCAGGTCTCGAATCTGTTGACGAAGGCCAAACAGCCACTTCTTTCTGTCTGACCCTCTCCCCTTGCTATTGCTGGCTCTCATTCAAGTCAGGATCACATTTATCTGGGTAATATACACCTAATAAATCTTCTCCAACTCTGTTCTTGCTGGCAAGACAGCTAGCTTCCCCCTCCACTTCTCTCATCTTTCCTCAGACATTATTAGGGGTGTTGACACTCCAGCAAGTTACTTAAAGTGGGCTTAAGTAAGTGTCTGCATGTATACATCTCCCGGTAAAACACAAGGTAATTGCTGTTGTAAGCTGTTTTTCAGTTACAATAAGCAAAGAACACAGGCATGGACAATGAAAGAAGTAGTCAAACTGGCAGTCTTCAAGAGCATTTTTATTAGGCACAGTATCAGCATAATAATCTCATGCAGTGCTTTCCACAGTACATCTCAAGGGCTTCGCAAAAGAGGCACGTATTATTCTCCCTATTTTATCTAGGGAAAAAAGAAGTATGAGAAAGGGAATGGAAAGACCAAGGCTGCCCAGTAAGTTAAAACAGGACAAGACTGCAGATAGGTATTTTGAGTCTCAGCTTAGCATGCTGTCAAGAACAAGACCAAGAAGGATTATTAATCTCTCCTGATTTACACCAGGCCTGACTTTGTTCACTGAATTTATTAACATATGTTTTCCTTCTTCGCTGTCTCTGTAGCTTCACTTTACGTTAACAATAGCTACTCTCCACACTGTAGCATCAAGCTAGTATGTCCCCTGATGAATGCTGAGGTGAAATTAGCCATCACAGTGTATGTGTTCCAGTTCCCATAGTTATTGTGCTTTATTGAGTCATAGGTTTAAAATTATTTCCTGAGTCCTGGAGATTCCCCAAGGCTAAAACAGCAGCAGTCTTTCACATAATGGGTCAACTGGTCCAGGTGGATGCATGTGCCTATTTCCTCCAGAGGAAACAGGTTTAATGAATATAGAGTTCATTTAACTAAAAAGCCTTGGATCAAACAAGATGGAAGATGGAAGTAAGAAAAAAATTGTTCTGGAAAGGAAATTTTTTATTGTTCATCATTCCTTTACTTACAATAATAATTTATTTTTTTTTAAAAAAGAGAGAGAGAGAAAACTTGGTTTCTCTCCCTTCTACTCCTTTTAACCCCAGCTGGGCACTGCATGGCTGACATGGTCTGTCCCAGGGTATCATGCTGAAAAGTCTAGCATCTCATGTGTATTATAACAACACAGGTGCTTCATAAACCAATTTATAACCACTGTTTTGACACGTTTAAGGCACCGGTCTTTCAGTTTTCATCTACTTTAGTGGGCAACTTGCATCTTAAATCTTGTTTTAATGAAGGTTACTGTTGTCTGTGACCTTTTTTCTTCATTAGACTGGAGGTCATGCATGAACACAGAGTGAGGTTTAAAAAAACCCCAACGCATCTTACCATTGAAATGCCTTGGAAACTTATGGGTTTAGAGGTGGAAGGTAAAATATATTTGCTTAAAAAAGAAGAGGGAAGAGCTGGTTGATTTAGTAATAATATAGCTTCTGTCACAAGAAGACAGAGTGAAAACAAGAGCACTCGTTGGAAAAAGCCCTCTTTTTTCCCAAGCAACACAAACCTGATATATATATCCTGCCTCCATTATGCACCATCATCAAGTTGCTCATCTTTTGATCATTCTGTAATACATATTTTGAGTAAAAGCATCCTTTGTGCTGTCTTCCTCTCCCACTCCATTGCACAGCATGACCTGTAAGCGCAGATGAAGAGAAGCAGGGGTGCAAATCCAGGCACAGCTGCTGCCATTCAAATGACCACAAAGAGAGGAGAGGGGCCAGGGATGACCCCGGGTGCCACAGAGCTCTGCTGCCACACTGCCACCAGGGCAGCTACCACAGCTAAACCTAGGGATGGTGCCTTGGCTGAGCCAAACCTTTGTTACAGCTTTCTCTAATGGAGAGTGTTAAAGTCAGGCCTCTGTGACCTGTGCATCCATTAGGTCTCGCTGACACAACCACTTCTACCACATACATGCAAAGGTTTTAGTCCTGATAATGTCAGATTCAGATTTGTTGTTGTGAAGCAGTGATCGATTATGGATGCCGTCTTTATCAGTAAAAGAAAGTTATTCTGAATTTTCTAAGTATAAGGAAGCAGGATTTTTTTCTATGTGCCGCAAGCAATATATTTACTCTGGATCATCTCTGAGCCTTCATCAAAGGTTAGAAATTCTAATTACCCTCTGTTAGTATTTCTTCTAAATAAGGTTTAGTTTACCCAAACCTGCTTTCCCTACCTTCTTAAAAGATAAATTCAGTTGGTTACTTTTCCAAAGGTGAATCACTTTTTAAAATGTAAAAATGCAGCTTTTAATTGAAGGGAAGGCTGATCCATTAACAGGAGAAAATTCTGCAGCCTTCAAAAAATAAATCACTAGTGACAGCTTCTTAAACACAATATGGAAAAGATACCCTCCATCTCCACCAGTTTCTATAAACCTGTGGTATTCCATGTAAGATAAGTAGTTTACCCTGTGTTTAAAACAGAATGAAAATATTTATTTCCTCTCCACCTGCTCCTGTTTATCTGTATTTATATTTTACCAAACTGTATCTTTGTCAATCAATTTTTATTTCTTATACGTTTGTGCATCCATATAATAGAGCCTTCCTCAAGTACAGTGTGAACCTGGTAATTTCATTTTCAGCCTGAACTGTTGAACTCATGGTGTTTGAAGGCATGCAAAAGCAGACAAAACCATATTGCTCACTGATCCCTTCTTTCAAAACAGTTATATGCACCACAAAGAATAAGGCAAGGTTAATTTTCTTTATTGTTTACTGTTTAAAAAAAGGGGGGGGGGAAACCCTAAATGTCGCCTGGGATCAAATATAAGTAAGAATCTTCTCTACGTGATGAGCTGGTAATATTTTTAATACTGTTTATTTCTAAAGGAAGATTTCTACAACAGCGCGCCCATCAATTACAAACAGTAGAGCAGTACCTATGTTTATGCTATGTAATGAATTTACTATGTATTTTGTTTAAAAGTCCTTTGGAAAGATGCTTTCTTCTATTTCGTGGTTCTCTAGTAGGTGAAACACTAGCTTTCCTTCTCTGAAAGCAAGGTGTTTTTAGTACCACTGATCTCTGAGAAGTGATAATGCAAATATTCTTTTTCAAGAGGCCTGAACAATTACAGACTCCTTTAAGTAATTACTTTCAGTAACGTCAAATGCTAGAAAATGCAGCCTTAATTATTTCACTGACAATGGTTGGAACATGAAGGTCCTCTGGACTGTGGAAATGCTACACACAAATACTCAGTTGACAAGGAATCCAAACCTAGAGCCAGAGGCCTGGAAACTTGGGCTGAAACAGCTCTATCATCTATCATGCTGCTGCTAAGAGGATATTAATACTAGCGTTTAGAATTGCAACCATGTGTCTGACAATCCTGTGTTTGTACCAGCAGGTCAGTTGACTAATTACAAATTGGGAGTTCTCTGTGTACTGCACTATTTAGAAGCAAAAGGATGACAAGGGTACAGTTAACCATTAAGGCATCTGGGCCTGGGAGGGAGAACAGAAGACAATCAAGTCCTTCTTATTAGATGCCATCCTCCGAATCGAATCACTTCCTTATGCACTTACAACAGAAGGAGAATTCACCTTTTAAAGTGAATAATTGTGCCTGTCGGGCAATCCTTTACAATCACTTTACCATCCAGCAAGAGCTCATTGATTGCGTTAAGGATAACAGTACTCCACAGAAACAATCCTCTTAGCCAGGCTACTTCTAAAATCCTGTGTCTCTCTCAGGCAGCTGCCTGATCTTTGCATAGCCAGAGATATAAAGAAATAAAAATATTAAAGGCCAAAGCTCTACTGATTTTTTTAAAGCCCGATGAGTGAGGGCGGCTGTAGCCTGCTGAACACCCATGCCTCAGGTGGAATGCTCCTCTGAGCACGTTTTACAATGAATGCGAGACTGGCTCCTTGCTTTTCAGCTCCAAAAATACGCCTGCTTAAGCAGCCCTATAGAATTCCAAGTTAAAATGTGAGCCAGAGAGACTGCCTGTCTTCAAGGGTTGATAACAAACTAGAATCAAAGCCTTTCTCTTTCAGATTACCAGCAAGAATCTAATCCAGGTCAGTGATAATCCTCCAGCATCTATTTAGCGATGATCCCAGCAGACAGACCTCTCCATCACAAAAGTCACTGGTTCTGACATGGCTGAGGGAATCCACAAAGACTGAATGAGGATGGAGATTCCTCCTTTGCTGTGGGAGCTGATTAGCTTTGCAAGCAGAACAGGATGGCTGAACTAAAGCACATACATAGTGTTTTATCAGCATCAGCATCATCATTCATGCTATTTTACAAAGTGGTAGACTTGAGAATGCTAACCCTTGATTTAACTATTGAGAGCTTCTCATCTTCTGTGTCTGGGCCACATTTGTTGAGTACTCACTGATCTCATCACTCAACCCTTTCAGAATCCTCAAACAAAACTCTCTGACTTCAAATTCTTGTTTTCCGTCTATCACACAGCCCTCTCACTTTTACTTCTGCATGTCTCCTCCTCTCATTCTTAGCTTTTTTTCAGTTCCCTTTCACACTGCCAGGTCCTCCAAACCCTTCTCATTTTTTCTGTAGAGTAAAAATCCACTCTGCTCTTCTTCAAAAGCTTCCTGTGGGTCCTATACAAAAGCTTCCTATATCGAGATGCAGGCTTGATTAGGGAAGCAGCCTAGGCAGTCCACGTTTACAAGAATAAACCCTGCTTTTCACTGAGAGTATTAACTTGACACACGGTGGTCTTCTGGTTCCTGCATTGTCACTGTGATGGAAATGCCTTAGTACCAGCATGCTTTCCCACGTGTTCTGGATACAATTTTGTCTCTTCCTCCCCACCCCCCCACCCCCCCCCCCTTCCTTTTGAGGACGCTTATTGGAGATTTTTCTATTTTCTGGAATTCAGACACTGAAAATCACATACAATGTGCAACCAGCATTTTCCATCTCTTGTCATGATTATTCCATCACTCCCTATTCTCCAAACTGTATAAAACTATAGACAATACAGACAGAAAGCCAATTAGGCTGGGATTATTACCTTCTCTGTTCAACAGCTGGGGCATAGCATATATCTGTCTTCCTTGTGTCGAGTTAAGAATTCACATTTTACGGGCCTGACCAACCTTGTAAACATATATCCTGGTGCCTTACAAGAAGCATTCAAAAGTGCAGGTAAATGTGGCTATGCCAAAAAGAGCCGGTACAAGTTTAGATATGAAGAGGTAATCGATTAAGCAGGCAACATGTAAAGTCAAGCCTGAAGATATAGTGCCGTTCCATCCTTTTCTGGGCTATTAAAGTTAATTAATGACCTGGAGCTGCGTAGACGTTTCCAGAAACAACACTGTAATAGCCAACTGGCCACAGTTTGCAGCCTAGAGAAGGGGGAGATGTTTATTCTTCAGCAAATTGCCTGCTCAGGCACTACACTGTATATACCCTATATCTGACAGAAATGACAACTGAATCTTAGAATAACACCAGTAAGTATAAAATACGATGTTGGCTTGGAAGAAAATGAACCAATCATGGTCTTTGATGGGACCCAGATATTTTCAGAATTTCACAGTACTTTTTCCATGCTGACAGTTTGGCAGCTGCTCAAAAGTGGCTATTTTGTGCCATTTTGAAGCCCTGAACATGAGCAACAGCCAAGAAATAAGCATCTGAACAATCTCTGCAAAATATACAGGGGAGTAAATGGTGTAGGGAGGGACTCCCAGGCACAGAGTTATGAAGCCAAGGCTTTGCTTTGCTGTCTGCAAGCCATGCCTGCCTATGGCCCTGCTGTGGTCCCCATAGGGAAAACACTTGTTGGTTTCCATCCAGGTCCAGGCTGAGACTTTCACGGTGTGGAGGCATTTTCAGCGTTTCAGAGCACTCTTGGCCAGCATCCCCTGGCCACCCTGCACAGCTTGCTGAGACTGAAGGCTCAGCATCCCCCACGCCTGGGGCTGCACAGGCCTGCCCAGCCCTCACCAACGTGTAACACCAAGTGCTGCTGTCCTCGTTGGCACTCTTTGCACGTTTCCTGCAAAAAAGTATTTAGAGCTTTGCTGAAAGCTTTTTACAGACATCACTATCGCCCACACGCGCACTGCCATAGCCGACAGCCATTCAAAATCCCACAGGAGCAAAGGGGGCAGGAGCCGTTAGGTCGTCCTCGACCACATTGCCTTTGGTTTGTGGAGGTGTGCAGCGGGGAGGGGGTCACTTTCCGCCTGTACTTATGGGTCGTGACCAGGTGGGCGCTTGCCCGGGCTGCGCCTGCCTGCGGGTAACTTTCCGTGCGGGGGGGGGGGGGGGGGGGACGGGGGGGGGGGCGGGCCGGGCCGGGCGGCGGGGGCGGGGGCGCCGGAGGGGGCCGGGCGGCCGCGCCGCGCCTCCGCGCCGGGTGTCAGTTGCAGCCGCCGCCGCGCAGGCAGGCAGGCAGGCGGGCGGGCGGGCAGGACGCAGGCGGCGCGGCAGGCGGGACACCATGATCCTCACACGTAAGCTCGGGGCTCACCCGCCCTGCCCGTTGCGGGGGGGCGGTTGCGCGCCCGGAGGCGCACGCTCCGCGCATCGCAGACAGCGCTGCCGGGAGGTGCTGCGGGGGCAGCGCGGCGGGCTGGGTGTTGGGGGTCCCTCTTTTGTTACCCCGCACCGGCCGAAAAGACAGCGCTGGCCGGAGCGCAGGCGGCTTCCCGCGGGTGGCGGCTGCCCTGGCCCGCGGTGCGGTGCGGTGCATCCGCAGCCAGGGTCTTCGTTCCGCCGGCCCGTCCGCGTTTGCGGGGCTGAAGCGCGCCCGTCGGGGCGGCAGCAGCCCCAGGTGGGACGGGCGCGCTGCGGGAGCCCGGAGTGACTTTCATCGCTGAGGAGCGCGGTCTGTTGCGGCAGCGGTCGGGGAGCGCGCGCCGAGGGGGTTACACCGCAGGGCCTGGGGCAGGAGCCGCGGAGGTGCCGCGGGCGCGGAACGGCGCGCAGGGTGCGGCCGCTGGCAGTGGAGGGCACCGAGGCTCATCTCTTCTCATTCTTTTTTGGTGTTTCTTTTACACACACACCTTTCTTTTTTCTTTCGTTTCTTTTCTTTTCTTTTCTCTCTTTTTTTTTTTTTTTTTTTTTTTTTTCCGGGAGTCCTTGCGGAACGGGAACCGCCGAGTTTCTTTTGAAGTTCTTCGCAATTAGCCCGATGGCCTCCAGGAGCCCGGTGGCTCCCCCCGTGCGGCGGTGGCCAGCCCTGGTGTCATCCCCGGAGGCTTTGATCCCGGTGGAGGAGCAGCACCTCCCGCCAGCCGGCATCACCCCCCTCCGCCACCTTCTCGAGGCAAACAGAAAGGCGATGCTGTTTCCAGTCGGGCAGTTTTACGTGCCCTATCACACCCTCCTCTTTTTTGCAAACCACCACCAATGACTGACTTCCACCATAACCGAGAAGCTGTTGAGCGATGCGTTGCCATTAGCCTAATGAGCTCTATTCCCAGTCAAGGGCACTTAGTGATTCCCCAGTCTTTTTTTCTTCTAGTTTTTTATACCCCTGTTCTCTTCGGGAAAATCAGAGTATTGAAGAAACAACTACATTTAAACAATGTATTCGACCAGGTCAGAAGGTTCTGCCTGATGTGTCATAGTACTTAACACGTGTGAATTGGAAGACTGGGGAATGTGATTTTATCGTAGGCATGAGTTACAAATGCTTTTATGTTTTTACAGGAGTAAGTGTGATCTGTTTGAATTGCCATGCCCTGATCAAGAAATGCCCAGCAGCAAATCAGTAACAGTGCTCTGAGTCCGGTTATGTTTTGAGGTTGTTTGTAGTGAACTTGAGGATAATAGGCAAGCAGATTTCAAACGAGCCTCTGAGTACGAGTCTATCAACAGTTCAGTGCCAGACTGATTAAGCATCCGTCTCGCAACCACACTGTTGCAGGCTGACAGGACACGGAGTTAGTGTTAGGTGCCTCTGTTGATTCCACAGCTGTAGCCTGCTATCTTGTCTTCCAGGTGTCCTTACTGATGTCCTGTAGGCATCCTGATCTTCATCTCCGTAGAACCAACAAAAAAAGAGAAAGGCTGAATGGCCAGGAAGTGGGATGGATGTTACTCTAGCAAATGGTTGTGGGTTACTACTTCAGTTTGCCTGTGGGATCCTGATTAGGACTGAGATTCTTTGATTGTGGAATGTAGTATATGCAAAAAGAAGATGTAGTTACTGTTTTGTGAAGATTCCTTTAATCTGTGAGTTCATAGAAATCAAAGCATTTGGAGCTAACTTTTGTAATCTCTAGGACTTCCTGATCTCTTTATCTTTTTTTAAAATAACTTGGTTTGTTAATAGATTTATTATTTTTTTTTACCAAAAGGAAGTGCGGAGGCATTGTTTTAAACACGTGGAGCTATTGTTAAGTTTCATTTCTAAGTGGTAGTTAAAAGCAACAATGTATCTTCTCATGTTTTTATTTGAGTTTTGAATCTCAGTTGCATGGATCCAGTCTATGACTTTTAATTCTTGAGTCAGGGTCTTTCCAGCCAGTTCTGCAGCTGCCCTTGCCAGGCCAGAGAGGAAGACTGATGCTTGTCCTGGAAGCTTACAAGTACCTTGTGTATTTTGCCTCTGGCAGGGGCAGGAAGAAGGTACAGGAGTTGTCCTCATACATTAATCTAAAATGTTTATATTAGGATTCCTAGAATAAGGGGATGAGAGGTGACTTGGTTTTACTTTTCTTCTAATTAATTTCATTCTAGGCAAGAGTTTGTTTGAGGCATATGGATTTATGACTTCTGCAAATATCTAGAGATTAATTTTGCACGATAAAAGTTTTTTTCTGGTCAGAGTACCACATATGTTTGGACTTCTTGAGAGCTCCTCTTCTTATTTACCTCTGATTGGAGTTGTGCTGTTGGCTTCAGCATAAACACAACTGCACCCTTGACTGGTTAAAAGGAGATGGAGGAGGAGAACTCATGTGCTTAACAGGATGGTCCTGTACTGTAAACAAGTGCTTTTCATGCTTAACTATCCATCCTAGCAACAGGAAGAAGGAAATGAGGCTATGCAAAAGGACCCTGACACATTTCAGACAATGCCAGACCCACCCCAGCATTCATACAGTATAGCCAGAAGACTTCGGGAAATAAAAATAACTTCAGATGTTTCCCCTTCCTTCTAGTGCATATTATAGAAATATAGCAATGAAATTATCTGCAGTTCACAGAAAACTTGCTGGTTTGATCTCTACTAGGTAAAGAGATAATGTCTCTATATAATTTACCTATCTTAATTGGGTTTTATATTGTTCTGCTTACGGTCTGATCCTTGGTGTGTTCAGGGTGAATGAATTACAAAACACTACATCCACTTTGGTGATGGAGTGAGTGAGTGTAGATATCCAGTAATTTTGATAATTTCAACAATTCCAGGCCTATTTCTTGCCTGTACCTATGCTATCTAATTCTGACTGGTGCAGGGTATCAAGACTGTTTTGCATGGGTTTTTATTTCCAAAGTTTTTTTCCAAGTTTTTTCTTTTTTTTGTCTTTTTATTTTCACTTCTATTTTCCCCCTTCTCCTTTTTCAAGGAAAAAACAAAGCCTGTCTTCCAGCAATGGTGAGCAGGTCTCATGGAAAGGGGCACAGGATTGGGCTGTGATTGGAGCTTTCTGGCTCTTTTCACTGGACACTTACTGTGCCACACTTGCTGGCACTGAGTACTACCCTATCCCCCACAGCGTAGCTTTGAAATCAGTAGGTCTGTTAGTACAGTATGACATTGACATAGCTGGTAGAAGTAAAATAAAGTCAAGAATGACTTAAGCGGCCAGCTTTAATTCACTGGGTTTCATTAGCAAATATTGTCTAGCATTGTTTCCCTTGGGAATGACTGCTAGATGGGACTGGATCAAGAAAAAGAAATTACCTGGTCTCTCTTCTAATGAAGACAGAATATGATGGCCCACTTATTTCTGGTGGGGACATCTTTAAAAAAGTCTAAAATGGTGCAGAATTCCTTTGACTTAGTTTTAAATATATTCATTTCGTATTTGTCTAAATCCCTCTATTCAAACACTCATCTCGGTCTGTGCTAAGAATGCTTCCCGAGGAGAAGCATGAAAGTGTTTGCTGAAGCCAGTGGTGGACACAGTGTGACCTTCCCAGACCTATTCTTGTCATTTAGTGAAGATTCAGATTAAGAAAAAATGTATGCCTCTGCCTTCTTGCATTTTGGGGATGTTCTTTCTGTGACCCTGTGGACCCCCAAAACTGGAAGCTCTGCTGGCCACCCTTCCCTCTGCTCTCCGTATGTGTCTCTGAGGACAGATTTCCTCAGCGTGTTATAAGATACAAGATACAAGAAACTTTCCAGTGTAAAGCTTCATGATCTGTTTTAATGTCCCTTCTTCTTTCCATACATTGTTTCCCTGCTTTGCTCTGCAGTGCTACCATGACTCTGCTGTATCTAGACTCTTCTCTCAAGGTGTGACTATTAGATCAAGTACTGAGAAAAGCATTTTCAAGTGTGCAGTATCGCCGACAGAATACTGTAACTGTCAGTAATAATCTGGAAATAGAAAGTTCACAGTAGTATTTGCTTTGGGAAAATCCAGGTCTGCATCTTTAATTCTGATTTAGGGAAAGGCATTCAGCTGGGACACTACCAGCTTTATGCTGGGCTATTCCCCTGCCACTGGTATTTTGTCTCTAGTGGTGTATTATCCCTACAGTGTGCAATTTTGGGGGCTGGGTCATCAGTGAGGTAAGCAGTAAATGGTTATGATGCAAAGGTAGTCTTTCTTCTGTACAGTTCTTCCTGTGTGGGTGGGTGGTTTTGAGGTTGAGGCTTAACAAGCTAGAAGAAGTTAACTGTCTGCATAAGATATGCTTTCTTCTGTATGAACCATTGAGACATCTCAGAACAGCTCTGATACCTTTGTTATTTCCTAGATCTAAACATGTAACCAAGGCTTCAGGCATTTTGAGGAAGTATCTATCATACTGGACCTACTCACTTTATATTCTGCAAGTTTACTAGCTTGCAGGCAGGTTGCAATGGGAGGATATTAATGCTGGGCTTGGGAGTAGCAATGGTTAATGTTTGTCCTTCAGTATGTTCTCAAAGGTCATTCCAACCAAGTCATTTCTGAGAGAAGAGAAGGTTAAAGTCATCTTCTGTTTCCCAGTCTTTGGAGGAGGATTCGTTTCTCACTCTGGAATCTGTCAACATGACCTCCTTCAGAGGATTTGACTAACTGCTTTCTCTGCCCCAAATAATCCTCCTCCAAGACCACCCTGTGTTAATCAGGCCAGATAAATAACCCACGTGCCCAATTATTTCTTAAGTTTTTTTAAAGTCACTTGACATCTTGTCCTCTTCATCTGTGAACCTTCTTAAAAACGAATGGGAGAAGACCATCTTTAATCTAAAAAGAATTGTTCTTTGGCAGGAAAACTGCTACATGAAGCTTTAGTTTTCTGTTTAAACAAAGTTGGTTTTTAACTTAGATTTGTTTGGTTTTTAAATTTCTTTCCTAATCTTCCTGTATATGCTCAAAATGCAAAAAAACATTTAGAAGTAAATTATGATCCTGGTTTACATTGTAGACCAGGAGTTGTGGTAGTTCTTTTGTGTGTTAGAACATGCTTTCTCAAAGTCTTCAGCAAATAGGCAAGTAATACAGCTAACTTTAGGCAGCTAGAAGCATATTTAATTGTGTGAAAATAAGCAGTAATTGCGGTCTGTTACAGAGTGTGTAGGAAAGGTGCTTGACAGAGACATGGGCAATACCCTTTATTCTAGTACCCCTGTATTAAATCCTGAAATGGTGCTGATTTCATGCTTTTCAGAGCACAAGCGTTGCTCCAGGTCCTCCTGAGAGAGGGAAGGACCTCTTTCCAGCCAGGGCATGCTCTGGGAGTGTTATTTGTGCCCTCTCTGTCCTCCTGCCATCAGGCAGTGTGCTTTTTTGTTGCTTTGATGAGAACCTGGACTGCGCCTCATGCTTGGGATGGGGCTTACAGTAGTAAGTAGACTTAGAGAAGGCAGAAGTCTCATGTAGAATTTTTTTTTAAAACAAAAATAACGAAGAGAACTGTGAAACTGATCCCCTTTATTCCTGAAAAAGAGTATTGTTGGGTTTTAGAGACCCATGGATCCATGTTGGGAAGAACTTAATTCCTCTGAAATTCCTGGAGACTCCCATTGATCAGCAAGTTTTGGCTCAACCCCTAAACATTTTAACTATTTTCAACAAATGCCATTTCTCTTGTTAAAGGTTTGAGCTGAAAAACTTTTTAAGTGATTTTGATATGCCAGAGACTATGAAAAGGAGATTCAAGTTGATTAGATTTTGGTTCACAAAAGCAGTATTGTGTTTCTGTGCTAGCCAAGAGGATTGGTGAGCAATTAAAAGTACTGTATTTTGTAACCTGGTACAGTTGGTAGGGAGGGAAATTACATACAGCCAATGTACACCTATGCAGATACTTTGGAAATGAGTCACGTATATTTTACCTATTTATCTTTCATCATTAAGGGAATAAACAAACTTAAAACCCATCAGTGGAAGTAAGCCATTTGCTGTTTCCAAAAGCTCTGCTGACAAAAAAACAGTGTTCAAGCTTCCTGATTATTTTTTTTTGAGAGAGAGAAAATAGCAATATATGATCTTAAACATCTGTTTCCTTACTTCTTCTTCATCTGTTCCCACACAAATTCCAAACATACTCTGTTTCTTCTCCCACTGTCCTGTGGTTTATACATAACATCAGCAGCATAGTTACTGCCTTGCTGCAAGGCTCCCTAACTTGAAAAAAACAGTACCATGTTTAACCCAAAACAAGCAGGGACACAAGGAGGGTGTTTCTTCAGTCGTCATCATATAGTTGAGAAATGTTTCACCACCTCTTTCTAGGTTTTTAATGGCTAGAAGGCAGTATATATATTTGGTGTCATATAGGTTTTCTTTCAAGAACTTGTGTTGTTTTCCCCCCCTCCAGAAGGTTTTTGGTAAGAAATATTTTCTTAAAAGTGTGCATGCATCCATATCAGCTTGAATTGAGTATTGAGGCTGGCAGCATTAAGTGGAGATCACAGCATGTATCATTTGACTATGGAAGGTAAATTGAAACAAAGTGAAATGCAAGAGTGTATCAAAAAAGGCAGCTGGTATTGCAAAACGGAAGTTGCACTTGAAAGGAGAAAAAGGAACCCTTTGGGGAAGATTGTTAGCTTTCACTTCAAAACCTGCAAGCTTGTCATGGGTTCAAAAGCCATGCTTGTTGTTCTCTCAGACCCACTGGTTCTTCCAGAAGTGAATCCTTCATGGGCTCAATGTGTCAGGCTAATATTTTAGCATGGTTTTATAAGATTAGATTGTTATCTTAGAATAAGAAGAGATTCCAAACCTGTTAGAAATTTGGCAAGAGCTTTTAATGGGATTTTCAGAATTCCCAAGCTTTTAGTGGCTGAGCGTTTATTGACAAAATTACCAAGTTTGAGGGCAGCATCCTTATAAAATGCTATCCTTCATTAATTGCATTTTTGCTTTCTTTAGTCCTTGCTACGTGCTGCTTTCTTGAAGGGTGTGGAGCACTATGTTAACGATACTGCCTAAGAAATATTTAACTACATAGGTTTGAGATAAAACAGACTTACGAAAAAGAATTTAATTATATTTAAGTTACAGTCACGTATCTTCAAAGTGAAAACCATCTGAGGCCATGGACACGTATCAGGCTAACGCTTAGGAAGTCGTACTGTCCCAGCTTTAAAGGGCTGCATGCATATGACATTACACAGGACTGATTTATCATTTTCAGTGTCTGGCCTGCTCATTTGTAGACAGCTGTCATAGTGCGGATTTTTCCCGGTTTGTCTCAGATTTCACATCCGTGTTCATGTATCTATAGACTGAGTCGTTGGGTAGTGTGATCAAGTCTAGTTTTGGGAGCGCAGTTCACATGCCAGGGATGTAATTCCAACACTTGGAAAAACGATTGCTTGTACTTGGGCAGTGGAATTCTATCTGGAGAAGAATATTTCCCATATATACCGCAGCTGGTCTTAAAAAATATGATTCTTAAAAAATATGAGCTTAATAGCTCAGGACAGTGTTTTAGAGTTGAACACAAATTTTGCAAAGAACCAGAAATTTCAGAGGGACATGATACATAGCAACAGGTAATGTCTGATACAGACAGAAAAAGAGGATGAGCTTCTGAGCATGCAAACCCTACTGTAGTCATTAAAGTCGAGCGTCAGTCCTGGATGGGAAAGAATCCTCTTTGTGCTCCATCTGTGCCTTAGAAAATGGGGAGTTTATGAGGTTTTATGCATTAGAGTAAGGAGCAAGCCGGTTCATCTCTAGCATTTATGGTGAGAAATCATATTCTCTGGACTGCATGGGAAAGACTTTCCTGCAAGCTAATCCAGGAAGATGATTCTTTATTAAATTTTTACATTTTTTTTTCTTTTCTGAAAAAGTCAAATGTGATTTTCAACTCGAGTGATCCGGTAAAAAATTAAGACCAAAAAGAACCCTAAACAAACCAGTTGTTAGGTATGGCATTGAAGTGAACCTTCAGCAATTAATTCCATTTTTGCTGAAATTTTATTTTAACAGCATTGATTTGACCAGTCATGCTGCATATTTTTACAGTCTGCTCAGAGCCAAAAGGTGAGATGTGTAGAACTGACGTGTGGAGGTGCTAATATGGCTATAAAGGTGCTTGAGTTGAGGCAAGAGGAAACCATCTGCTTGGAAGAACTGTTCATACAGTGTTTAACACTTAGGTGAGAATGGAGTGAGTGCATGACTGTAGAAAGATAATCTGCCTTGCACCTTGTCCTTAAGACCCTGAAAGAGCTGGTGGTTAAGTTGTGTCTTACTTCACAAAAGCAAAAAGAAAGCAAGAATGAAAGCAAATGATCTTGCCGCTCCTAGCTAGCTAGACTGCTATGGTTTTTGGTTTTGGGTTTTTTTTCTGAAAGGACATTATTGGAGCATCACACTGTGTGGTTTTTCTTTTCTGTAGGAAGGAAGGTATCATCCAACAAAAGACTATAGACAACTTACGAGTCCTTCCTTCTGCAGCGTCAGTATCAAAGTGTGAATTGAGATATTTTTGGTATGAAGTTTTAAACTTGCAGGGCCAGGAACCAAGATTAACCAAGGTTGAACAAAAAGGAAGTTAGAAGTTTCCATTTTCACTTACCAGTTTGGGGAAGCATTGGGTCCTCCTAACCCCCCCCAGGAAGTGAGTAAATAAGGACTAATGGTTCCCAACCGCACACAAAAGGCACTCCTAGCCTTGATTTGAGCATGGAGGCCTGCCTTGTGAAATGGACTAACAAATAAAGCTGTTTCCAATAAAAATTTCCTGTTTCCTCTTTAACACATTTGCCGGCTGTTTGCTTACTCAACACCAAGAATAAAGACTTCATTGTACTCCTTCTTGGTGGTTTTTTTTTTTTGTTGGGGTTGTTTTGGGGTTTGGTTTGTTTTGTTCTACTTTCTAAGAGATTTTCTTCTGTATCAGGACATTTAGAAATAATAACATGATTTCTTTCTTGCCAGTGGTTCTTTCTTTTGTACAAGAACCTCCTGCTGCTGGGGGAGGGCACAGGATGCACATCTGAAACGCTGCACATACATTTCTTGCCTGGAATGTATACTGAATTGTAGTTTATTGTAAAGGTTTTAACTGGCAAGGATGTTTGATTCAGAAAGGAAGTGGCACCACAGGGATGGAGTGGGGAGGAGGGGGTGAGAACAGTCCCTTGCCCTCAGCAACTTGTATCAGCTCATCTGCCAGGTCTTTATTGTGAAGATGCTCATGGTGGGAAATTGCTTTGCCTATCATGGTAAATTAATTGGGGCTGAAGTAGGGCTTCCCTAAAATGTGTTGGTAAGCAGTGCAGAGTTCCTCTGCAAGCTCACTTTCCTCCCTGTCACTCTCAGCTGGCCCTAGCCAAGCAGATGCTGTGCTCAGTAGAGTTCGAAAATCTGGTAATGATCTGTAACGTAGGTCCCCTGGGAGATGGAATTAAGGTTTCTGGGTACCCTGTCCCTTGTAAAACGTTTTAGAAGTAGTGGAAAAAACTGATTTTGGAAGCTCTGTTCTACTCTCTTTTGTCCCTTGTTGTCCTGTTTGCCATTGATCCAGATGACGAGACCTTACATGTATTTCCATGTCCACCTGGGTATGAAAGTGTGGCAGCTAACAAACCAAGAGTCCCATAACTGATGCTGCTGAGCTGGAAGAAAGGCTGGTATTTGGATAGTGTGGGAATGGGCTTTCTCCTCTAGCATAGTTTAAATGATTTGGCCAGAACTTCAGGTTTAACGAATGTATTTTATTCTCAGAGAGATTCCAGTTATGTTGTGGTAATGGACGTTTTACCTGTACAAGCTTTCATCTGTTTAAGTTTGTATCTCTTATGTTAGGAACCTTATACTTGGCCTTCTGTGCAGCCTATTCAGTGCATCCTGGGCTGGATTCTCCCTCTGGCTATATTTTGATCTGCCTGAATTTCACATGCATACACAGTTTTGTTCATGGTGTGGCTTCTCAGTAGCCAGCAGGGCTGAGATAGGGAAGCTGGGATGGAAATGACCTTTCCATTCATCTTGTCACAGCGCATCGGCACACTCTAGTAGCAACCCTGGGTTTGGCCAACTGGAGTTAGCAAAAGGAGCTGTTTTTAGGTCCTCCCTCCACTCTGTCACCCCTACCCCAGCCACATCCCGCCCTGGCCCATGATTTTGTGTGGATGGAGGTAACACAGAGAGCACCCTGGCTGCCGGGGACTACCTGGCCCCTTCTTCAAGAACAGCTCTCCAAACCCCTTTGCCCTTCCAAGACTTGCAGCAGGAGCCAGAGGCTGGGGCCCTGGCTTTCCCAAAATGTTGGAGATGGAAATGGGGCAAATACTGCTTTTAAACCCTTGCTGCTGTCCTGTACCAGCCCCAAGCATTTGCCTAGGCTAATCGGTGAACAGGTGCACTGGTGTTTTATCATTCTTTGTGTTTCTTGTGGCCAACTAGGAATAACTCAGGTGTTTCATTGCCTAGGTAGACTTCTTGGGGGATTCTCAAAGGTATTTTGAAAGCAAATATGCTCTGAAAATCCCAAAGGCACCTGACACCTGGGTGCTCTCAAAATATGACTTCCACATAACTTGCATATATATTTGCAGAAAAGATATGCAAAGCTTCTACAGAGAAGCTTAAAAAAAAAAAGGTCTGATAAATGCATATTGGCAATTTTCTAGCTCTAGAAATATTTCCCAGGTCGTACACCTGGGGTGCTCAGCAGAGGAGGACCTGTGAACAAATATTTAAACACATTGAAGAGCCACTGTAGCAGTAAGGAATTTGACACTTTTTTTCCAGTTGCACTACAGGTATCTACGTGCATTTTTATGTAAATACTGGTTATTGGGCATAATTTTTTTTTCCAGTTTTACATCAAGTACAAGTCTCGTTCTATCCAGAGACTTCTGCAGGGTGTGACCTATAAGATAGCGCATTTTATTTTAAGTACTCTTAAAAGTTAATTGCAGGGTTTTTTTTGCTTTAGTATTTTCATTGCTTCTGAGATAGTAAAGTCCTGTTGTTTGTTCTTGCTTTAGCAGTACAAGTTTTAAATGTATTTTAGATTTTTTTTTCTTTTTTCCTTCTTTATTAGCTTTCCCATCTGCTTCCTTAGGATACTGCAATTAAAATGCTACTTTAAGCAAAACTTTACAATTGCTTGCAATTAGAATTGAAGAATGCTTTTTCTTAATGAGTAGCTAAGTCAATATGTCTGTACGTGCTTGTTCTCATGTGGTCCCATAACCTAAAGGTGAAGCAAACACAAGTTACACAAATGCCTGCTTGTCCTGACTTCAGTGAGAGTGGATTTTTAGCTGTTTATTTATCTGGAATGTTGTGCTTTGGCTCACCTTAACCCCTTGGTTTGGGTACCTATCTTAGCAAAGTAGTCTGGCAAAGCACAAATATTTTAACCCTGTTGTAGCATTTTGGAAAATTAGAGAGGGATCGCTGTCATTTTGGAAACTCTTGAGAGGTGCCTGTCATTTAACCTGATTTTAATTGTGTACCTGTATCTCACTAGGAACATTTCATAACGTGCCAAAATCTGTTATGTTTGGCTCTTCGCTGCCCTATATGCAGTAGCTTGTATTCTGAGCAGTTCTGCACAAGTCCTTTCGCAGATGGTTTCTGCAGCAGGTAGCTATAGTATCCTCTCCAAGTAGGTGGCAAAATTGTCTGCTGAGTCGTACATAATGAAGCTTTTCTTTCTGGTCCATCAAGAACAGTGAATATAATCAGTCAGATGAAGTCGTTAAGAGTTTCTGATTGCTCATTGTCTGTCTGATCAGTTCTAAGCATGGAGTTAATTCCCAGTAGCACTTTCTTGAATTTTTAGAAGAACAAAGTCAACCCAGTCTGTTTACTGAACGCTTGGAAAATACCCTAAATACCTTTTATATTTTCCTATTTTGAGCTAGTAAGACAACATATTCTTTATTTCTGCTTGTATTAGGTAACAAATGAATTTATGTACAATTTATTCACAGACTAATATAACACATGTTATATTCAGAATGTTTGCTTTTGGTGTCATGTATGTGTATGTGAATAATTTCATTTTGCAGCATGTTGTTTTGGGCAGTCTGAGGGAAAGTTAGCTGTATTTCCTGTAATATACCAAGTAACTCATAAATGCAGTGAAGACCTCCAGTGAAACTTGCTTCTTCAGGGGTAGTAAATATGCTCTTGAGTGAGCTGCAATACAGTGTCGGTTGTTCTTGGGCTTGAGTCTATCAGTACTATCTACAGGATGTTAAAAGTGCGCAACAGTATTACAGGCTTTACTAGGAATTTCTGTCAAGACAAAATAGTTGTGCCAAAAGATTTGTTGAACATGCTGCTCATGTTGATTGCGATGCTGGTTTCTCTAGTGTTAACAAAACCTGTATGGAATAATCCATAACTCCTCCAGTTTTTATCTATGCCTGTTTCTCTAACTATTAAAATGATGAGCTGTTGATAAATCATGGGTGAATGCTAGTGACATTCCAGAATAAGGCATGTTTGATCACAAGAAGAAAAGGAAACTGGGATAAGCAAACCTGTGTCTCAGTTCAAAGTTGCTGAATATCTTCGTGCTTATTTTGTAACAAGAATTGTAGAAGTGGAGAGGAAGTTTTTGCTTTGCAAATCACTAATTGGAGGGTGTCTTGTTTCTGTCCTTTTCCAGAAATTGAGGCCAAGGAAGCTTGTGACTGGCTGCGGGCTGCTGGATTCCCGCAGTATGCACAGCTTTATGAAGGTAGGCACCTGAGCTTGCAAATCAATCATCCCCTGGCAATTTTTGGACAGTAAGATGTAATATTCACCAATAAATGAGGTTCAGGGGCACAACTGAAGCGCCAGCACATAAGATGACTTTCAGGAACTGGGCTACCCACCACATACATAGATGTACCAAACCCACTGAGACTCCAAAGCGCTCTTGGAGTTTTGAACTTGTTGCAGGTCTCTGTTTCAGTCTGAATTTTCCAGATGTCCTCATAGCACAAATGTTACGTTAGCATGATGGCACATTCCTTGTAGTTAACGCACAAATGAACCGTATTTTCATGAAAGTAGTCATCCACTGCTATGAGTCTTAGAGAAACACAGCAGCTGTGGCCAGCTCCACTGGCCAGCTCTGCTAATGGAGCAGAGGTAGGAAATTTTGCATATGCATGGATGCGTCTGTACACCTCGTGATTCCGATGTCCTGTGTGTTTTTTCAGAACAGTTTGTTTTGTTGTTAGACACAGGTTCACTATGTAGGGAAAGAATATAACAAGCTGTTGTGCAGATGTGCAGCAGCTCCTCAAAGAGACTGCTGCCTCCTGCACTCACGCATCCTTCTGTGGGATGGATTCTCTTTGTGTGTCCACTTTTACAAAAATTTTGGTCAGTTACAACTGTTTTCTTCATTTACTATCTAACCTACTACAAACTAGCTGTTTTGGCATACAGTTCTTACAGTTTGCTTTGAAGTGCGACATGTATATTATTGCTCAGAATTTCCCACCACCATTTAAAATTACTTGCACTGTAGTGAAATTATGTACTCTTATCTGCCTCTTCTTTTTTATTAAACAAACTCCAGCTGCTGCTTGTAAGAATGAGCATAGAAAGTCCATTATCTACAGTGAATAACTGTTGGAAATTACAGCAAATGCTGGGCTGACCTTCTTGAAAAATGATCTTGTTGAGCTTTGATTTGCAGCTGCATTGGCAATATGAGATGATAATAGCACTTTGAAAAGCAGCACTTGGCAAAACTTTTTTTTGCCTGTTAAGAAATTAAATTTCCTTTTATTATTTCTTTTCATTTTTTTCTTTTTTGGGTGGTTTTTTTTTAATGTGTGTGCGAATGGAGATGCCAAGATTCATGCAGAGCTGGGACGGTACTTCCAGTCTTTGTTAAAACTGGGTACAAGACTCAGCTGAGTATGTGGTCTTGTGGGTTTCATGTTATTCTGAGCTGTAAATCCCCTAAAAAATTACTTACATTCAGAAAATGTGTCCTACTTATGGTTACCATTGCCCTGCCTAGGGACTCTAAATATAAAGTTTGTAACGTAGGACCATGTCCTGCCTGACATCAGAAGGACCGCAGAGGTGAGAGCAAGAGGCAAGAGCAAGGCCAGCCATACCCATTGAAAAGACAGCTGCCTTTATATGAAAACAATATACCACTGTCCTTTGCAAGTCCCCCTGGCAGTAGGAACAACAACAAAAACAGCAGCAGCATAAATTAAGCATTAAAAAAAAATACGGACTTGTGCAGATTATCAACTTCTTCCAAGTCACCTCTCTCACTTAAGTTCTCCCATATGTTTTCTTGTGGGCATCCTAAGGTACTAACTTTCTCAGTTGAAAAACTTGTATCAGCATTGGTGTAAAATACCAGTTGAATGTGCTCATCCTCTTTACTTGCACCTTGGACTTAAAATAATGAAGGGGAAACCTATGAATGAAATTAGTGTAGTGCAAGAGTTCTGAGAAGTCACCTATGTGGAGTGGTCCCACATAGTACACTTTTAAAATGCAGATTGATCAGTGAGCTCCTTTGCTAAAGTCAGTTGCTTTGCTAGAAGTCAGTTCCTTTGCTAAAATTGCAGTTTTCTGTAGAAAAGACAGAATTTCTTACATTTTGCAGAATATGTCGTAATTTCCCGAGGCAACATCAGGACAAACAGTTCATTTGAGAGGTTATCTATTGGTATCGAATATTAACTACCTTTCCACAAATTAACACCAGTCCTTTTCATCATTTCAGCTCATTCTTTCTCAGTCTCTGGAAATTAAAAGATTTACAGACAATCCCTTGGACCGGGAGAGTTGTATGTAACTGCAGCAGTATATGCGTAGTTTGTCCTTGTATTGCTGTGTGCCCTGAACACCCAGTGGCTTTGGTGGGAGTTCTGGCTGTGCAAGGAATGCCAGATCAGGACCTGTATGACAGTCAGGAATCTGTGGAGGACAGTAAATAATATATATATGTGATTGCTGCTTCAGAGCTGTAGTAAATTTTCAGCTGTCTGCCAACATTGTTTCCTCCCCCTCACTCTCCCAGTTGTTTACCTAAACAATCTCCTAAGGAAAGGAGGCAGTAAGGGCTCCACACAGCTTGGCTTGCTTTCATTTCAGTCAATATCTCATGAATGTTGGGTCAACCTTTTAAATAGCTTGATTAACAGCCAAGGAGCTTCAGTTTTTCATTCTTTCCCAGAGATTTGGGGCTTTCTGACCTTTTTTCTTCAATGTGAGATATTAGTGCTTTGATGGAGATTGTATATTTATTTTAAATAAAGCTAGCCAGAGTCAGTTTACACTTCTGATGTTGAATAGGGAGCTCACATTTGCCTCTTTCCCTCTCATGTTGTTTTATCTGTGCTTTACACTTTTTTCCTCCATTTTGTATATGAACTTTCATTATCAAAGCTGCATGTCAAAAATTTGTACATGAAAAGGAAGCACCTCTGGCATTTGAGGTGATAGCGTGTGTTTACCCGAGAAATGCCAGTCACTAGCATCTTGGTGAGCTCAACTGGAGGCAGCTGGTTGTTCTGAAATAACTCACCACTGGGAATAAGAGTCATTTTTATTCCATCTGTCTCTTTTCATGCAGATCTCCTTTTTCCAATTGACATCGCTCTAGTCAAGCGAGAGCACGACTTTCTGGACAGAGATGCTATTGAAGCATTATGCAGGTAGGTGAAAAAAAATCACATTGCATTTTGAAACAAAACCCTTCCTGTGTAATGGAAAGCATAACCTGGGGAAATCGTAACCTCAATTGAATTAGTATATAACATAAATCATACCTTTGTAACCGTTTGCTTGAGGTTTTTGGGGTTTTTTTATCCACTATTAGTATATGGTTTAATATAGAATATTATATGGTTTAACAATAGAATAATATATTGGGCTAAGTAATTTTGGGGGATCTTATTTAAAACAAATTTGGGAGGAAAGTGGCAGGAGTCTTTGTGACAGGTATTTCATAGGCATGTTTTTTATCATTATTCTTAATTAGCTTTCGTTACTTCTTTCCAAATCAGTTACACATGTGAAAGCAGAACTGTGCTGACTACAGCCATCTGCACATATAACTGTAGCATCAATTTCCACACAGGAGTTGGGGTTTGGGAGCAGTATTAGCTGCTGCATTCTGTTACTGTCCTTTCTTACATTGGTGAGCAGCTTTGTCTACAAACAAAAGAAGCTATGTATGCAAACAATCATGCTTACCTCAGTGCATCACCCTGTGTGCGCTGTGATCACCAAGGTGAATGTGGGTATGGCTGAAAGGGGTAATGTGAGTGACGCTAAGAGTTTATCACCACTGCAAAAATCAGCCTGCCCTCAGCCACGTGCTCCCATTACTTATCTTGGTTGTTTATGGGCTCCTTCCACAAACCGGTTCAACTCACTCACCCCGCAAAGAGTCTGGATACTCCTGTGCTGGTTTAGTAAATTACACCAGCCCATGGAAAGGCATAATGAAGTTCAGAGGGGGTACAGAGGATGGAGCAGGACCCCACAGCCAGCTGCACGGGCAGGAGAAGGGATGGGTAGAGAAAAAGAGGGAGCAAGTCATACTGGTGTGTGGCAGCGTGTTTTTACAGAACTACAGCCTCAGCATTACCAATTTCATCATAAAAGCAATTGTAGTGGCCCCATCTGACACTTACCCATCCATCAGTTGCCTACTCTAGCGTGAGTCCACAATCTTAAATGGCAAAAAAAAAAAAAAGTCTTTTCATGTCTCCTATTACCTAGAAATAAGTGCAGTTTTCTGCCTCTGTCCATCAGTATGGCTTCTTTCCAAATTGTCTGCAAAATGAATGCTTTTGGATATTGCATGCACAATGTCTGCTACTCTAAACGTCAGTAATTGTAATGAATTACAAAACCTTTTTAAGAAAGGCTTTAAGTTTATAGTGCTTTCATACCATCACTGCCATACTTGGAAGGGAAAGAGAGGGACTGGAATTTAAAGTTCTTCAGAAATATTTACAAGATTCTCAAACTAAGAAAACAGATTTGTTGTCCAGTCATGAGGAGGGGAAAAATCTCATTAATGTTAAGTTCACACTCAGGATGTGCCCTTCTCAAGTGTAGGGCACCTATTCCATCGATACTAAAATGTGATGCATCGGTCTGCTTATTTTTGTGCTCTGGAACTTGTGAAGTCATTGAACAGAAAGTACAGCAATGTGAATAAATGCTGGTTCCCAGAAGCATGGTCTTCCCTTGCCAGGAAAACAAAATACAGTCAAGCCAGCATATTTTGGACCTAGTGCTTGCCTGCAAGAATACTGGTGTTATTTATTTATATGGGGGGAAAAATGTATCAGATTGTTTCTCACTGGTGAAAGTAAGAATATGCCCTCCATATCTCTTCGAGATGTGCTGCTAGTGTGATCAATAAAAACAGTTGCACTTTTTCTGAATACAGAGGACAGCAAAAAGATCTCTATCCTAAGAATGGAAGCTTATATTGTAAGACTTCTAATAAAGGGGAGCAAACCAAAATTATATGAGTATATAGATATTTTGTGAAACTAGGAAGTCTGCTAATTGTAAAATAACTTCTTCACTTTTATCTTCAAATTGTTTTCTGTTTAATATGTGTAAGAATCCACCAGTCTTACTGTAGCTTGAGAGAAAGATGTTAAAGACTGAACTGTGTCATGCTGAAGCCTGTGACTTGTATATCAGGGTTATCTTTTACAAGATAACTTTAAAACTGAAGCTAAAGTTTCTCCAGAAGCATTCAGATCCCACCTCAAAATAAAACTGAAGTAATTCAGTTAATCTTCTCAGATGTCTGAATTTGACCCTTTAATGTTTGTGTTAGACAAAAGCAGTATATTATCACAACATTTCTACCTTTAGATTTTTTTCCTATATCTCATTGTTTAATTCTGTAAAACTTATTAAAAAACTTTGGAGAAGGCATATGGTTTGGAATGCTACATTTCTGCCTGAAGCCTGGGTTTATTTTGACTCATGCCATGGTCAGTGTGTAAACAGTAAAGGGGTTTACTCAGTGAAAGACTTAGAGCTGTTTCACAACCATAAGTCTATCACTGTTTCTTAACGGAAAATCAGAATAGTTTTTGAGTTATTTGCATTTTCAGCACAGAGCTAAATGAACACTATATGCAGAGCACGGTAACAAAATAGTAAGTCTCCTGGGCTGGGAACCTGCTTTTCTGCATAACAACTGTTTTATGCCAGCAGTTCTAATTACCTTGTTCTAATTACTGCATGTGAAGAAATTGTTGTAAAAAGGACTGTAGAAATCACAGTGACAGGGATTTTTGCAAGTTTGAAGCATTTTAAATGATAGTTTACATCTGAAGAGTATTGTAAATTATCGTTTAATAATCTTACTAATGTAAGCAGGAAAAGTAATGGAACTGTAAAACCAGCTTATTAGTCAATGTTTTGCCAGATTCCTTTCTAAACGGAAGAGGTATCAATAGTCACTCCATTAAGGTTTTCCTGGAAAAATAAGTGAAAAGTGGGTTGAGACTTGAATTACAGAGATAGCATATGGCATTTGGTAACACTAAAGATAGAGGGTTAAGAAATGTCATTTAGTGATCTTATACATTTTTAGCCTTGCATTTCATGATGAGTGATGGCTAATTTTCTAGAATGCTTCATGTAGTGACTGCAAAGCGCTGCTGGCCTTGGTTTTATAAGACTTTATGTAGTTTAACGACTGGTTATTTATCTCCAGAGGATAGCAGCATCATGCGCTGGTGAAACTAAGTACTGAAACATGCTTGTCCTAAAGGTTGTTGCTAAGTACCAAATAAATAGCAAGCCATGATGGAAATCTCATTTAGTCTCCTTACGGATAACTAGAAAACTGCCACACTATATACGCAAGAGGTTTATTAAATCTTTTACCATCAGGACTTCTCATCCAATAAATTGATTGCAATGGATTCACATGAGCAGCATTCACTGCTCGTATCATTTGGTTTGTAGAGAGCTGGACTCCTTTGCAGGTCAGAACGTGCAGATAAACCCCAAGAGCCAGCACAGAGGCTGTCGACTTCAATGAGACAAGAAAGCCCTTGTATCGTCAATTAATTACACGTGTAATGGAGTTGGAATTTGCTCTATGAGAAGGGATTTAAGAATTTAAATCCATCAAGAAAACACCTCAAAATTTAAGCTAGATCATACAGTTACTCAGATTGAAAATTGTCATTTAAAATGCATAAATCTAATATTCTGCATTGCTACCACTTTTCTTGGGTGCATGGAGTGAGAATTTTCTCCTGTTAATGTCAGCAGAATGAATTATGTGAGGTTATAGCCAATGGAAAACTGACTGGTATTTAAATTAACACGGACTTCACATTATATGCACATATTTTAATTTATAAATTAGGTGAAATTAGCTGTTCACACTGCAATTTTTGATAGTGAGTATCTTGTTCAGGCTGCCTTTCTTAAAAGAAGTTCAGGCTAAACTGGTTTGTCCATTTCTGAGGAGAAGAATGGGAAAAATGCACCGTTTGCTCATTTCGGAGGGAAGCTCTAATGCCTCGTGTTTTGAGTGCAACAGGTTCGGGCTTCCAGTGTAATTGCCACTCAGGGTTGATACGGGCTAGTCTCAACTCAGGGGCTGGGACTGGGAGGCAGGTCCTGTTGCACTGGTCACCCTCAGGCAGAAGAGTTTTGCAGAGCTGTGGTGAAGGAGGATGAGAGCTTGGGCAGGAGTACGTGAGGGGCAAGTGACATCTTGGAGCTACAACACTCCGCCGGAGTAAGATACCATCTGGATGTGAAGATGCATAATGAGAGGGCTGACGCAAAGGCATTTATCGAAATGGTAACTGAGATAGGCAGACGGTGAAGGCATCTGTAACTGCTATCTGCAGCAATCCTGCCCTGTCCCTCCATCTCCCATCTTGTCCTCACGAAGGTGTCGCTGAGACAGGTTTGGGCAGAGTAAGATGGAGCTAAAGAATGAGGCAGACCTGCTGACTGCCAGTAGGGAAATGATGAATTGAATTTATAGCTGTGAATGAAACTACCAAAGGGGAAAGTCCAGAGCCAGAAGAGAAAATTGCGGTTCACGAACAAGCATATCGATTTGATGAGAAGATCTGTAGAAAATGAATGTGTACTTCTATGCTGATAAAGTATTGCAAAGCCTATGTGAAGATTAATGATAGTTGTATAGGTAACTCTCATCCTGGCAAAGCCTAAACTTTGTAAACTTAGCTTTTCAGTCTCAGTAATGGGTTTGGAAGGCAGTTTTGCATATTGTACTGTTTTCAGTGTCCTATAGCTCCAAGAACTGAGCACTGCTGAACTCGAGCAGAAGTTAAAGCAGGATGTGTGATGTATATAATGAAAGTTGCAGACCTGAGGCAATTACTGCAGAGCATTTAGGTTTTAAAAGGGAAACTGGTTTTGTGATGAAATCATGTCAAATGTGTAACAGAGCCTTTACTTGCCTCACTGCTATTGCATTTAACTTTGCTCATTGGGGGTTACCTTATCTTGCCTTCATACTCATTTTTGTGAGGTGTGTGGCAGGGGATTTTTTTTCTTCTTAAACACTCTGTGGAAACAGAGGTCTTTGCTCTACCCTTTTCCACCTATTTCAGGGTTTTAATTTGAGTAGGAGAAAAGTCTGGAGATGTAATCTTGGTGAAATCGGAGATCATCTTTATTAGTGGTCAGACAGGCTGGAGCTAGATAAAGTGTGATACAGGGATTTGGTGATAACTTCTCTCTGCCTAAGTCAAAGGTTGCAACACTGTGAAATTTGTAAATTATTACACAATATAGAACTGAAACCAGTTTCATATTCCGTGATCTTGAGGTCCAGGGGTTTGAGAGGAGAATGTTTTTATAGCAGAGAGAGGGAGGTGGCTTTCAGCTGCTGTGTGGCCTCTTAAAAACCAAAATACCAGTTTTGTTGTGTAGCGCTTAGATGGGACATCCAACCTTCACCCACACTGTAAATGCAGTTCCTCTGAACTTCACTGGACTTCTGCATGTACCCATCAGCTGCAGCCAGCAGAACTGTGACTTCTGCCTTTTAAAGTCAAGGCAAAAATGAAAATAAAGAGATCTGGATAACTTTCCTAACCTGCAACTGCCCTACTATTTGACCCATGGCAATTCTTCCTGTTTCTCTTCTTTTCTGCTGTGTTGTGGCTGGGTCTAATTATAGATCAAACTGCCTTTTTTTTTTTTTTTTTTTTACTTTATGACTGCAGCAAAAGCACCAGTAGGAGCTTTTCGATTTTCTTTGATGGCCTCAGGTTCAAGCCCTGTGTAAATAGCATCTGCAACTAATCCTGTGCATAAAAGGCAAGGGGAAAGAGAAGAAACTAGTAATTCTTCCTGTGCACACATTTTCTAGATTCAAGTTACAAGTTTCATGAATCTGAAAAAACTCATCTGAAGAAACAGGACAAATCAGCTTTTTTTTTATTTTTTTAGGTTTTGGGGTGGTTTTTTTTTTACTTTTTTAGTTTTTCAGAGCTGCTGATACAGGCTCTACAGGCTCTTTACACTTTGCTCAGAAAAGTTATGTGACAATTATGCAACTTTCTTCAGAATCAATTAGGCTTTTTAAAGCTCAGTTCTGCTCCTGTGGAATCTGGGCTGCAGTCCGGCTGAAGGAAAGGGGCGGCTCGACTCCTCTGCCTGCCCCTTCACACACTACACTTCACGCAGCTCGGGGAACTGACCCGTGGTAAATTCAACCCAACAAAGTATTGAAAGTTTGGTTTTCAGCTTGGCTAGTCTCTTCATCCAGCCCATGGTACAGCCTTATGAGTGGAAGTATTAACACAAGGGACTAAATTGTCACTTCCATGAAGCTGCTGCTTCAGCTTTTCTGCCTTCTGTGTGGTGCTCAGCCTGTTCCTGCCCTTTGCCTTGCTGTAGCACCAGCATTTCTCTAACCATGCTTTACCATAGCTGAACCATGTCCCTGGAGCAGCTGCTGGGGAGGTGAGGGCTGGGAGAGGGGCAGGAGACCACAGAAGCCTGTACTTAGCTGTGCCTGAACTGCCGTGGAGCTGTGTGTTCAACAGTGCCAAGTCTTGCTCTGCTTTAAGCTGTTGTGCTCAGCCCTGCACACTGAGCTTCTAGGGGAGAGGGAAGGGAGATTTTATTGTTCAGGGATACCTACCAGATCATCAGGTCATCGGGGAATAGAGGGATGCTTGTATGCATTCATACTGTACTTCAAGGTATGCATCCAGACTGCTATCACATTTCATAAGGAGACTAGTTAGCTATTGTTGCTGCAGCAATTTTTTTTTAATTATCATTATTATTTTAGTCCTTCAAAACAGTATTTTTATGTATAAAAGAAATTTTCTTTAGGAAGGAGAAATCAGGTCTGTGTTTTGGTTTTTTGTGATTTGGTTTTGGTTTTTTTTTTTTAAACTGGTGATTTGTCTTGTCCCAGGACTGTATTGAAAATAATAATTGTTCACAAACAAAATAGACACTTAATAAGTGGAAAATAAGCTTTCCTCTTGGAGGTTTTAGCTTACAAAGTACAATTTTAAAGCAGCATGCTTTTTTCACACAGCATGTGTACGCAGGGACAAATAAGAAGCCTTTTCCGTTATTTTCAGTCTGTTGAGATCGAATGTTTCAGGGTTCAGATGCCTACTATTTAAAAAAATGTAATTATTACAATTCATTGAATATAATGCACTTCTCAACTTAGGCTAAGTTTCTGTTTACTTCTCTTTACTTTGATTCAGATAATTGTGACAAATAGTCATCCATCCCTCCCTTGGTCTGAAGTTAGAATACAGCCAAATGTAATGAGTTAATGGTTAAGTATAATTAGGGCTCTAATTGAAACTCTGCTTGTGGCTCTTTGTATGCAAAGCAGTTTGGAGACAGCCTTCACAAAAGCTTTTGAGCAGGAGTAGCCTGTGTCAAAACACTGGAGTGTTCTCTTAATATGGTTTCCTTTGCTTTTGCAGGCGCTTAAATAATTTAAACAAATGTGCAGTGATGAAGCTAGAAATTAGTCCCCACAGGAAAAGGGTAAGTTCCTTTAATACCTTCTGTTACAGCATTGTATATTAATAAAATTGGGAAAAAAACCCAACCATCTAGCAGATTGTTTAGCTGCAGTCTAGGATAACACCTGAGTAGAACCTGGCAAGGACACACAGTCAAAACTCTGCTTACATTTCATTTTGTGTTCTCACCGAGTGAAAACTGGGCATGGCTGTGTATAAAGGGTATTCGTCTAGCGAACTCTTCCCTGGGATGCTGCTCCCAGTCTAAAAGGAACTGAGCTTCTCTGCCTGCCAGCAAGGTTGTCAGTGTTATAGTGTATTTATTACCTGCACTCGGGCAGGAATGTAGAGTAGGCTTGATGGAGGAGATGCTGACCAGTCACCATGAACTGAATGTTAGAGCATCATCTTTGGCGTCATCTTCACAGTTTTGGTTCTTTGCCATCATGTTAGAATTGTATTATTTTATCATGATGTAGATAGGATCAGTTAGGCTGTACTTGGCCTGCAAAGAAATGAGCTAACCCTTTGTAGGATTGGGCACACTGTTTCTTTGGGTTTTAATTACATAACTCAAAATTAAAGCAATATATTTACAGAGTACATCAGCTGCCTCTTTAGAAAGTGTGCTTGTTTCCAGGGAGCTCAGCAGGGATTAGAAGTGTTTCCTGAATCTTCAGGATCCCTGTGGAGCATGGTGAGAAATGAGAGCACTTAGTGTAATTTCAGTAAGGTGGAAGAGACAGAAAGCTGAGTTGCTGGGGTTTGCTAGTAAAGTTCTGCTCAAAAGCTGTCTTAAAACTATGTGTGTGTCCTAGGAGGGATCAGTAGTTGATACTGTCCCCTGGGATATGACAACTGCAGATAAAGATGACTGAGCTAAGGCAATACAATGCTGCCCTACCCTTAACAAGAATGCATACAAATGCTCTGAGGTTGTTTACCAGGAATTAATCCCCTCTTTCCCTATCTGTTTGTGGTATGTTGGAAACAGCATCCAAGCTCCAGAAGATAACACTCTGAGGCAGCATATGTAGGAACTCATTAAAAGTAGGGGTAGACAGCTGGATTGCCATTTATGACCACCAGAAGATTTCTCCTCCTTGTTCCTGAACCTTGTTAACACTGGAATGATCAGTATTGCTGTTAGAGGTCAGACCAGACATGACTTCAGGTCCAAACCCCAGATCTCCAGAGTCTGGACGTTACCTTTTGTTTCAGTCCTTCCTGATTTTCATTCACCACCCATGTTCTGGCAGATGGGCTTGGATCCTGTTGACTCCATTAAAATCAATACTTAGCCTTTAAAGCTTTTTAACACTAGGGAAAAATTGTGCTGACAGAAACATATGTTTCCTTATGCTTGCATTGACCTCTTTGCAAATTAAGATCACTTTACTGCTACTTTTTTTCCAGTCAAACCACAGTCACCACTGAACCATCATTATTATCCATTGGCAGTTTCAGGTGACTCTCTTCCTCCTGAAAACTTTAAATAAGCAAGCCAGTCCTCTTAGGTTTTGTCTGAGTCATGGACAGAAGTAGTTTGTAGTAGCTGGAAAACAAAGAAAGTTATGCTTTCTCTGTGTCTTGTGTGTATTTTGTTATAAAAAACAAATATGGTGTTTCACTTATTTTTCTGATGAAATGTGCTATAAAAAACCAAAAACATAGCAACCTAGGAGAGGATGAGGAGCTAAAGTATGCATAAATAAAATACTTGAGATATAAATAATTTACTTATTTTTCAGAGAATGAATGTTTGTGTTGCCGGCACACAAATAGTTACAGTTTGGGGCATGCACATGTTTGTTTTTAAATTACAGCAATCTAAACAAATGAAGTGAAACTCAGGGAGCTGGGTGGCAATTAGTGTTTCCTACTCTGAACACCAAAGGTTATTTTGTGGTTTCATGGTGTCTTATTAAAATATCTTCATTGGTTTTATTCTTCCAACATGAAATTTTCCAGATATTTGGAAGACCAAGTATGTCAGTCCCCGGATCATTCCCTTTCAGTATTTAGATGAAAAGATAGTAGGCGTAAGTGATGTATGTGTAATTGTGCCCTCAGGCATTACTCATACAGCAAACATTAGTGGAGACGTTATTTACAATTTACAATTTACTTACATGCTATACTGTCAGTGAGCTCTTGCTGCTCGCTATCTATGAGTGTTAAAGTTTGCCTGAAGCGAGACTGAAGTAGAAACTTCACAGGACATTCTTAAAATGTTAGCTGCTAGGCTGTGGGAGGAAGAGTGGACCAGGTAAAAGCCTCGAGGCATCACACTCTTGCAGTGCAAGAGCTTCTTTTGCTGTCTCATTAATCACAGTGAGGAGACCGTTTGGACTTCCCGAATGGGTAAGGAATTAAGCCACTACAATTCAGAACATATGAGAAACATCTTGTAATTGCAAAGAGGAGTATAAACACACAGCCACTATCAACAGAGTGTAACTTTGGAGAGAGTCCAGAGGACCCCAACCCCTGACTGACTCTAGTTTAAAATTTTATGCATGCCAGGAATTTCCATTGATCTGAGGGCTGTCCACTGTGACCAATTAATTAAAAGTCTATGGATACTAGAGTTTGTAGAAAACAACAACTTAAAGGAGATTGTATTGTTTGTTTCTTTTTACAAAGTGTGTATCTTTTGTATTTAAAAATTGTTAAAATATATTGCCTGTCCCATGTTATCTTTTACTGTGATTGGCTTTATGGCCTAATCTTCCTCTCCCTCAAGTAAAAGACTGTTTTCACTTTAAATTCAGTCAGAACAAGGTCATGCTTAAAGCAGTTTAGTGGGCATTGTATTTAAATGCAACTGCCTTTGCTGTTTGGGCAGTTTGCAAGCAGCTCTTTCAGGATTCTTCTTCTTTGCAGAGTGAAGATTCGGATGAAGATGAACCTTGTGCAATAAGTGGCAAATGGACTTTTCAGAGGGACAGCAAGAGGTGGTCAAGGCTCGAAGAGTTTGATGTGTTTCCTCCAAAACCGGACTTGAATACCCCCTCCCCAGAAGCTCCTCACCTTACCAATGCGGCAAGCCGTGAGAGTGTGCTAACAGATCTCAGTGAACGCCAGGAGGTGGCTTCTATTCTGAGCATCAGCAGCACCAGCAGCCACCAACCAACCCTGCAGAGTGAGGCATCTACCACCAGGACAAACTCGGTCGTGAGCGTTTGTTCGTCAAGCAATTTCGCAGCAAATGATGACTCGTTCAGCAGCCTGCCCTCGCCCAGGGAGCTGAGTAGCTTCAGCTTCAACACAAAAGCCAATGAGAAGAACGCCAAGTCCAAAACAAAGAGCCTGCTCAAGAGAATGGAGAGCCTGAAAATCAAGAGCTCTCACCATGGCAAGAGCAAAGCTCCTTCAAAGCTTGGCCTTATTATTAGTGGGCCCATCTTGCAGGAGGGCATGGATGAAGATAAACTGAAACAACTTAACTGCGTGGAGATTTCAGCCCTCAACGGCAATCACATCAGCCTCCCCATGGTACGAAAGAGGAGTGTCTCCAATTCCACCCAGACCAGCAGCAGCAGTAGTCAGTCTGAGACGAGCAGTGCCGTCAGCACACCCAGTCCCGTCACGCGAACACGCAGCCTCAGTGCGTACAACAAAAGGGTGGGCATGTACCTGGAAGGCTTCGACCCCTTCAACCAGTCAACTTTCAACGATGTGATGGAGCAGAACTTCAAGAACCGGGGAAGCTTTGCAGAAGACACTGTGTTTTTTATCCCTGAAGATCACAAGCCTGGCACTTTTCCCAAAGCACTCTCCAACGGCAACTTCTCCCCAACAGAAAGCAGCGCCTCTGTGAACTGGAGGACAGGGAGTTTCCATGGGCATGGCCATCTCACCCTCCGAAGGGAAAACAGCGGTGACAGCTCCAAAGAGCTGGGCATGGGGAAAAGGCGCAACTCCTCCAGCTCAGTGAGCAGCCGCCTGAGTATTTATGACAACGTGCCAGGCTCAATCCTGTATTCCAGTACGAGCGACCTCGCTGACCTTGAAAATGAAGACATATTCCCAGAACTAGACGATATCCTGTACCATGTCAAAGGGATGCAGAGAATAGTAAACCAGTGGTCAGAGAAGTTCTCGGACGAAGGGGACTCTGATTCAGCACTCGACTCCATCTCCCCCTGTCCTTCCTCTCCAAAGCAGATCCACCTTGATGTAGATAATGATCGAACGACACCAAGTGACCTTGACAGTACAGGGAATTCACTGAATGAAACAGAAGAGCCCACAGGGATGCAGGACAGGAGGGACTCTGGGGTGGGCGCATCACTGACACGGTCCAGCAGGTGAGATCATGAGTGCTGGGACTTGGGGTGGCCCTGGTGGGGTCCCCCTCCAGCCCAAGTGGCTTGACAGTAGCTGCACCACACTCGGTTAAGGTGCAGTAGAAGTTGTGGCCATTCAAGCACACACGTGCTGTTCCCATCACTTTCCAAAACAGTTCTAGGCAAGGGAAATATTTGTGCAAGACTTTTAGAGAAATGATTCCCACACTTCGTAGCTGCATGTTTGCATGCTCAGCCTGAGCTGTCGTTGAAAAGCAGTCCGCTCAGCAAGTCAGCGTTAGGAGCAATGTTAAGGCAATTTTGGGGGATGATAATTCTTCAAACTGAAATGGTATGGGGGAGGGAGAGCGGCATCAAGTAGGATTATTCACTTTTTAAGTTGGTGAGGAGAACCAGTGTAACTTATGGTCTGGTTTCTGTCAGTGGGTAGTAAAAGCCTTGACTTTTACACTGTTCCAAAAAATTGCACTTTTCGGTAGCAGGCTATTTCATAATGGCATGCTAGGGCATTAAATCTGCAGGGAAAATGAGGTTTGTTTACTTTCTCTTGATTGCTGTAGCACAGTGGGGGACGGAGGGAGTTCCAGTGTCCTCCCAGTGTCTGCTGGGAGTTTTACCATGGGATGGATGGCTGTATTTTGTATTGTGAGTAGAGCAAGAGGTTGAATTCTTTCTAGCTTTTGTTTCCAGTTTTCCTTTAAAACTGGAGCAGATCATTTAGGGCCTGGTTTCTGCTGTCACTTAGTCACCTACAGCTGCTTGTATAAACTTAATGGGACTTTTAGAAGCGCTTAGTTCCCATTTCCCATCTTAAGAGTTTGGGCTGTTTATCCTCAATAGAGTTTTTTGATTCCCACTGCCTTAGTATTGAAGGGGCTTCTGGAAAAGGGTGTTGGAGCCCTCAGAGGATATCTGATAGGGCAAGACTGTGTAGTTAATGCTGAGCTGTGGGTCAGCTCAGTGTGCACTTCCCCATCTGAAGCACCCACATATGCTGCATTGTGCCAGGTGAGGCAGAGACAGTGCTGGGTGATGCCTGTGAAATCTCGGAAGACAGCAGCTGCCGAGAGCAGGGAGCTCAGCAGTACATTTGTGGTAACTCCTGCACGTGTCTTGCAGAGACATTTCAGTGACCAGTTCTTGCTCTGTCCCCCATCTTCTCTGCAGGCACAGGCTGAGGTGGCATAGCTTTCAGAGCTCCCACCGTCCCAGCCTCAGCTCAGCATCACTGCAGATCAACTGCCAGTCCGTGGCACAGATGAACCTGCTGCAGAAGTACTCTCTCCTGAAGCTGACGGCTCTCCTGGAGAAGTACACACCTTCCAACAAGCACGGTTTCAGCTGGTAAGGACACAGTGCCATGTGTAGACAGGCCAGCTGTACAAGCATGACAGTTGCGCTTGTCCTAAGCAACTTTTGGAAAGATGCAATGAATCAGTCCATCCCTCTTTTTCCATATTTGCACTTCTTCCTTCCTCTAGCCTGTGCTGACAGTGATTTGTGGTGTCCTAAGACAGCGCTAAAATCACTAACCCTTTACATAAGTGTAATCTTATTGGGCTTGATAAGTATGTTTACAGCGGGTATGTGAGGGAGAAAAGCAATGAAGTACAGGCCAGCTTTCTGAGCAGGAAAATGTCCACTATCCATTGCAAAAGGAGGACTAGTTGGTTATTGAGGCAGTTACTGAGAAGTGGCACAAACCTCAGTAGATCTTAACAGGCTTGCTTCTCTTCAGTTATTCTGGAGTATTGGCATATAGTTTCTCTATATAATTATGTACTTAAATAATGTAAATTTCCTTTAGTTCTGGTGTCTCTTTAGCCAAAATCTATCTCCCCTCTTTAATGCACTGTAAATCCAGTTAGCTTGCAAAAAGATGGAGGGCGGGGGAAGAAAGCTTGGGAGAGCCATGGAGTTTTATGTAGGCAGCAATTTCTGCTGTGGCCAGGTGTTTGTAATCCAATTGAATGCTTTTTGTCAGAAGAATGAAATAGAAAGCTCTTTTATTATTGGGTCTGCAGTGCAGCCCGTGTAACCTTCAGGATGCAAAAGACGCAGTAAAATTTTTCTTCTCCCTACCACAGGCCAGCCTCCTCCCTTCCCCAGGAGTCATAGAGAGTATTTAGCTTCAGCATCAAAGTACCTCCTGTTCAAAAGCTGTTATTATGTCAGCCTTTCTAAATACAGAAGTTGTTTGTTCTGAAAGACAGAAATAAGTATTGACCAGTTATCCCTGCATGCTTCAGATTCTCGGTGGAGATCGCAATGTGTTTTTTCACATTCCATTGGCATGTTTTCTGACAAAGCAAGTATTATTCATACATATATCAATAATGCACTAAACTATACAGCAATACAAATTGGTTCTGTTATACTATGTAACAGATTAGTCAGCTGTAAATTTAATGCACTGTTTGTATAGCTGTACTGTACATTAAAATATTAAATAGGTCTCCCTGTTTTCTAGTGCTACTGTGTCCTATTAGTGGTTGCAGTAGACATTAGCTTTTCTCCCTGTTTAGGAAAATGATCTCAATATTTTCACATTTTAATGGCTTCTTTTTTCCCTTTATGAAATCAATACTCTTGGGGACCTGGGGGTAAATCATTCTTTTGTATTTAGTAACTTTTCCCTCAGAGTCATAAGCAGATGGAAAGGCCTCTCATTGAAACTGGAGTGGGAGGTGGGGGTAACAACAGTCACTGGCTGACAAGGAGGGGGGTCCCTCAAAGGGGTTGTTTATAGAACTGAAGTTTTTAGCTGACAAACTCAAATGTATTACATCAGTTTCCTGCTGTTATGCACACTGGTGGGTGGTGGACCCAGTTTGAGGACTTTGCAGAACAAGTAGTAAACATACAAAAGCTCATTGTTCAAATGCCCATCTTTCCCGAAACCTAAAGAAGTAGTGCTATAAGGGGTCACTGACCGCAGGATTTATTTTGACTCTTTTGCAATTCAATCTGGCCCCTGCAGTTTTACCCTGTAGCTTTTGTCCTGCTAATATTGATGGAGTAGCACCACATTAATACTTACAGGCGGCATGCTGCCCCAAATGTCAAGCCTTTCTCTTACAGAAACTGTTTTCTGTCCTCTCCCCCTTCCCAGCCCTGAGTGGATTTGCTAATTTATACTGTCTCTACTTTTCATACTGCTGAAGTGCTTCACTTATTTTCACTGACTTTCTGAATTACTGAAAATACAGAGATAAATGGTCAGCAGAGGTTTAATTTAATTTTGTCATTCCCTTTGCTTAAATAGGGCAGTACCAAAATTTATGAAAAGGATAAAGGTGCCAGATTATAAAGACCGAAACGTATTTGGAGTACCGCTGCAAGTCAATGTCCAGCGCACAGGGCAGCCTCTTCCACAGAGCATTCAGCAAGCCATGCGATACCTCCGCAACCACTGCCTGGATCAGGTGTGTTTTGCTGTACGCTCATCCCATGTGCCGTACACTCATCCCACCCAAAGCCCAGCCTCCCATTAACTGTAATTGTTACTGTGTCAGACTGAAAAAAATGGACTCAAAACAGGACAAAATAGATAATTAATGCAGGGAAAGCTTTCCATGAAGTTAAACCCATACGTAAGAAGCTAAAGAGCATACTTACATTTCAGATTTGCTGGACTCACTGTAAATGTATTTGCCTTTCCATATATATTTAGGTTGGACTGTTTAGGAAATCTGGAGTCAAATCAAGAATTCAGGCTTTGCGTCAAATGAATGAGAATTCAACAGACAGTGTCAACTACGAAGGCCAGTCTGCCTATGATGTAGCAGACATGTTAAAGCAATTCTTCCGTGATCTCCCTGAGCCTCTCATGACCAACAAACTCTCTGAGACCTTCTTACAAATATACCAATGTAAGTAGTAAGATTTCTACAGCAGATGGCAAATGGTCATTTGTCTAGCAAGGGTGGAACTTTCTAATACTTCTCCTCTGGGCTCTACACATGTTGCATAAGTTGGTCTTTGCCTTTCTCCAGCACCCACTTTAGTTCAGGCTGCCTCATAAGGAATGGATTTTTTATGTTCTAGTTATATAGCAATTTATAGTACAAGTTCTTTTCATTTCACCTTTTTCTGTAGTTTGGGAGCAAATACAAATCCTCCATCTCTTGCTGTAAAGTTTCCTTTCTTCTTTGAGCATAGTTGGTATTACAGTGTGAAAATAAGCCACATGTAATGTGGCTAGGTAGAGGAGCTGTGCAAACACTACACAAACAGAGTTTGGGACTTTTGAGGGGATTGTCAAGGCTGCCAAAAAAAGTTTTATTTTCTTGTACATCATATTCTTCTATCCTTCACCACAACTTTTGAAAAAAACCTTTAAGTTGAAAGCTTTTCTGTCACTGACTTAGAGCTACTGTACTGATAGGTACCCTAAACAGTAAGTGCTTACAATAAGTCGCATCAATGCACATGAAGAGAAATAATTAATCCTTCTGAGATGGCAGATTCAATTCCAACAAGGGAGACATTCTCTTTTGTGAGCTAGATAAATTGAGTTCTGTATATATGGTAATTTTGTGCTGGATCTTTCCAAACAGCACATCTTTCAGAAGTTTTCTTCAACGTTGTTTCATTGAAAATGCTCTTACTTTATAAAATGGCTAAAGATGAATTAATGTTTGGTGACCAGAACTCCAATGCTTTTTGAAATATTCATGGGGGTCCAAACTGATTTATGTACTATCAGCACCTTACTGATCCTGTGGTTTCTCTCCTTAACACCACGCCAGCTCTCTCCCCACTTGTATTCTTCCCATGGTAGAACAGCTACAACAGTACTTACTGCAGAAATATGTTTTGAGTCTTTGCTGTATTTTGTGCCTTCCTTATGATGGTAGTTTCCAGAAAGGTTACAGGAACTTCCCTCAGAGCTCTGTAGGTGGAGGTGACAGTTTAAAATAAAAACATACATAATGTTATTTCAGTGCATGCATTTTTTTGTGTGTTTGGATTCCCGAGAAGGTTTATGGAGAAAATTATTCAGACTTTCCACTTCCGTGCATATTAAACAGCAACTCTTTGTGGGTTTAGTGCCGGAAAAAGTTTGACAGAGCATTGCAGAAGTATCTGTTCCTTTCCTTTCGCAGGCGGTAGGTCTGAGGAATCCCCAGAGGTGGTCGGGAAGTATTATCTCTGTGTAAAGCAAAGAGCCTTAAAGTAGCTGTAAATTTTGCTTCCCTGCAAAGGACAAAATTTCCCTTTGCTTTGGTGTTACGCACCAGGATGTGCACTGGAATTGTCCACCCATGGCTTAAGTGTGCTTTGAGCTGATTGAGGGAAGAGTGTGGAAAACAGTGGATTTTTGCTTAAAACTACTTTCTAGACTGGCCTGCTAGCCTTATGAAGTTGCTGAAGCCCGAAGCAAATACCAATTAAATATCTGGTTAGCACCACATGTGTTATGAGATGTCAGTGAGGGTGGTGTGGTGCTAATGACGATATAAATGCTCCAGGACTCAGACTCTGGTGTTGTCTTCAGAGATGGCTTATTGGAAATCCCTTTATAAGAAGCAGATCTGGTCTGGCTTATTTCATTTTTTGTTCCCTTCAAGTTTGGAGGAAAAGGCCTTATATAAAGACACACATCAAATTTTTTTAATGGCTGTTTGTTGTTAGTAACCAAGGAGCTGTTTAATGGTATGGGGCTTCACAGCGTTGACTTTCTTTTTCCACTGCATGACTTTGAATGATCTGCTCAATAAAGCAACCCTCTGTGTTTGGTAAAGCACTTTCTGGGTATTTTATGACATCATTGTTGAAAAGGTTTGCTAGCCAATTTATTTAATTAATTCACCTATTCTAAAATGCATTCGTGTTTTGAATTTCTTTGAAAGCCAAAGAATTTCTAAATTGGCTGGACTGTGTTTGCTTGTTCACTGCCTGACTCCAGGCTTCTGTCATTTTAGTGCATCTGCGGGAGCATGTAGCTGTTGAAATTAAATCTAAAATTAACTCTGGCCTAGGCGCAACTTCTTCTTGCTTGCATGTCTTGTGAGGCAGGAAATAGCTGAGGGTAGTTAAACTAGTGGGTTAAAAAAAAATCCCTTCATGTTTCCTATGAGTGGTATGCATCCTGAAGGAAATCACTTCAAACTCAAGTCAAATATTTGAAGCTGGAGTTTGCTTTGGGATGTATTCATGCTGTGTGTGTGGAAAATCAATGGGCTGATGAGAGAATTACTAATATTATGCAGATGTGCCGAAGGATCAGCGTCTCCAGGCTATCAAGGCTGCCATTATGCTTTTACCCGATGAGAACAGGGAGGTCCTCCAGATTCTTCTCTATTTCCTGAGTGATGTCACAGCTGCAGTGAAGGAAAACCAGATGACACCAACAAACCTGGCTGTCTGCTTAGCACCTTCCCTCTTCCACTTAAACACTCTCAAAAGAGAGAATTCTTCTCCAAGGTACGTCTCTGGGGAGCAGGGCTCGTTGCTGCTGGTCCTGAACCACAGCTATTGGCGATGTGCAACAGGCACGGTCTAGCATTGACCCTACCAACTGTGACACCTCAGAGGGCACAGGGTGTAGGACAGTTACGGGATCCTACCTTTTGTTAGAGATTTCTTAAAATATAAGCAAGTTCTTAAGAAGGGAAAAAAGGAGGAGGGATTCCAAAGAAAAAGTTTAGAGAAAGCAGTGAGAGAAGTTGGTAACACCATGCCAAGATTTGGTCCCAGGCAGCACTGCTGTAAATCACCAGCATATTTGGGAATCCTACTGTTTTCTTACCAGGCATCTCTCTTGCTCTGCGTTAAATAACTGGATGTGTGTGTGTGTGCTCTTTTCCCCTGTGAAGGGTGATGCAAAGAAAACCAAGCCTGGGAAAACCCGATCAGAAAGACCTAAATGAAAATCTGGCTGCAACCCAAGGGCTAGCTCATATGATCGCTGAATGCAAGAAGCTTTTTCAGGTAAAACACCTGTTTGCAAAACTGAGTGGATTATTGGCTGATGTGGCTTAGATCTGCTGTATAATGGAAAGCTAGGAATGTCTCTTTATTTTAATAAAGTTTAATACATGATAAGTAGCTTTTTAAAAAACTTTGCATCGCGATCTGGGTGCGTACCTGAATTAGAATTGGTGCCAGAAGAAAAGGGAGATGTTTTGTTAGCACTGGTGCTCAAAAGCCATGAGGCAATTGTGGGGTTTGGGACATTTTTGTTATATCCAAGCTGCATTTGAAATGTTTTCAAGCTTTTATGGTGCGGCCATGAGGGTCTGTGAACTTCAGGTCTAATTGCAAAGCAAAAAGCTATTTCTAGGAATTTCAGAGATTGTTTTATACTTAAATTCCCAAGAGTTAGCAAGACTAGGCCACAGAAGTGTCCTGGAACGTGACACTGTCAAACCATAGGTTGAAGGATCTGTAGGAAGTATGCTTCCTCTAGGGCCTGGGATAGAGGAACAGACAATTCTTGAGTCCTGGTTTTCCTCACTGTCATCAAATCTTTTCAGAACCCTCAACTGAAGACATGCCTGTCTCTTTTCTTGCGGCTGACAACTGATCCCTCCTTCCTTTAGTCTGCAGGATAAACTGTGCTGTGGGAATGGATCTGAGTTGTGTAGCAAAGAGGAATACTCCACAGAAAAAAATAAGATACCCCCTAAATGAGAGACTAATCTGAGTGAAATGAAAGTCACAAACTTAATTTTGGCATTTCTTCATATTATGTGCTTGACCTGACATATACGCATCCCATCACTTACAAAACTAGTGTACCCATCTTTCTGTGGTTATCAAGCTGCTAGACTAACTCTGTGATGTGGGGAGAGAGCTGTAAGAGGATGATTTCACCCTTGTTACCCCTCAGATACCCGAAGAAATGAGCAGGGGCCGGAACTCATACACGGAGCAGGACCTGCGTCCCCTCAGCCTGGAGGAGCTCCGGGGCGGCAGCAGCACCACCGAGCCCTCTGACTACCACTGCTACCTCCAGGACTGCGTGGACGACTTGCTCAAAGAAATGAAGGAGAAGTTTAAAGGCTGGGTCAGCTGCTCCACCTCAGAGCAAGCAGAGCTGGCGTACAAGAAGGTATGCACCCTGTCACTCATGCCGCAGCTCTGGGGTTTAGCTCATCTTCTCTAATATAAGCAGGCTTTTGACATATGGTATTACAGAAGGTTCAATGCACCCCTTTATTTTGCAGATACATTTAAGAAAAAAAAAACCTTAATCTTTTGATGTAGGTTCACACTGTCTAAAAACAACATATCTTTCAGCAGTACTCGGCTAACGTGCACTGATTTGTGTTCTGTTTATCCAACCCAGGAATGTTCGCTGTATTGTGTTTACATGTTTTCTCTTACATGTGCAAAGTCTTGACAGGCTGAGCAAAGCCTCCAAGCCCTGTCACTCTGCAGGCAGTTGGAAAGACATTTCTCCGCTCTCTAAGTTCCACAGCTCAGAGCTAGCACAGGGAGAAGTGTTTGGTTTTTTAAAATAAACTTGGAAAATTAGGATATTTTTCTGTAGCATCATGATTTAATAGTGTCCCATCTGGAGAAGGTAAGTGTAACTGAAAAATAATTTGGAAGTCAGCATGCAGATGCCTTTGGCTGTTAGGAAAACAAACCTAGCTTACAACAAGCTTAGTACAGTATATACATATATGTGTGTGTATTTAATTTGCTGTATTTCGCCAACACTAAAACAGAAAGGAAAAGAAAGTGTAAGGAAAAGTATAACTGAGGACTCTGTCCTGATTTTCCCCAGGTATGTGAAGGTCCCCCTCTCCGGTTATGGAAAACTACCATTGAAATCCCAGCTACGCCAGAGGATGTTTTGAATCGTTTACTTAAAGAGCAGCATCTCTGGGATGAAGATCTTATAGATTCAAAAGTAATCGAACCTTTGGATAGCCAGACAGATATATACCAGTATGTCCAGAACAGCATGGCACCTCACCCAGCCAGGGACTTCGTAGTCTTAAGGTAAGACTTTTATATGCAGTAATGTTTATATCCCACACATATAGCAACTTGCCTACAATTTCTGTGTAATATAAGTTGTGTAGGTAGATATCTATCTGTGCGTAATTTGAAGTCTTGTTAAATGTTTGAATTACCGTTTGTCAAAGATAAGACTTTTTTTTCTTCTTTTTTCGTAGAACATGGAGGACAAACTTCCCCAAAGGAGCTTGTGTGCTTCTAGCAACCTCAGTGGACCATGACCGTGCTCCAGTGGCAGGTGTCAGGGTCAATGTGCTTCTGTCTAGGTATCTGATTGAGCCCTGCGGGTCAGGAAAATCTAAACTTACCTACATGTGCAGAATTGATTTAAGGTATGAATTTCCACTTTGTCCTTTTGCAGTGGTAACTGTTCTTGTATAGTTTCTGTGTAGTCAGCGCAAAATTTAGATGGTTCAACAGGCTTTATCTTGGCCAGTAGTACATACTTCTCAAAGGCTTGCAGGCAGGCCCTGAGATGTCACAGAAAATTGGCTTCAGTGCATAGCTAACAGTAGGTGTGGTTTGTTGCACTAGAAGCCTCCAGTATGGGCTCCACCATACCTATTGGTATATAATCCCGCCTTTTCCTCTGACAGATGTATTTGGATGCAAGAACATGTTATTTATTATAAATGTAGTGAAGAGGGCCAAATTCTCACAAAACTTGTCTTAACTTCCTCACTGCCACAAACTTGGGTTTTGAGCAAGTCTATGTATTATATTAGTAAGGCTGAGCTGAGCAATAAGCAGTAATAAGATTTCCTAGTCAGGCATTTAACCAGCTAGATAGGTATTTGATTATGACTAAGAAAATGCATGCAAAGTTACTGGTACCTACTTCATGATTACTTTTTCTCCATGCATCAGGGGTCACATGCCAGAATGGTACACCAAGTCTTTTGGACACTTGTGTGCATCTGAAGTTGTTAAGATACGAGACTCTTTCAGTCATCAGAGTCTCGAGAGCAAGGAAGTAAAATCCAGGTGACTACTGAAGAGGAACAGCCGTGTGCTCCACACTTCAGCAACGTAGACTTACCCAAAACAGAGGCTTGTCCGATGCAGACCAGACTAGTGTACCATCTGCAAGTCACGTCATGAAGGGATGACAGCATAAGGACTTGATATTGAGCATTACTATAGGACTGTGGCCATAACATACACTTTAAAGCTGCTTCCTGTCTGTGTAAGGTCTATAGTGTAGGCCTCGACTGGAATACATAGGAGGACTGTGCAAAAAAAAAAAAAAAAAAAAAAAGGAAGAAAAAGAGAAAAGTACTATTAGATGGTTTGAATTGCTTCTGAGAAGCAAAATTCTTTAAATGCAAAATATATTATGAAATATGGTGAAAGCTCATCATTCCCATGTGAAATACTTAGCTTTATGTACATACTCATTTTATTTGTTAGTGTGTTGAGGGACTGGTGTATCCACTGGAATAGTTGGTACTCTTCAATGTGTTCTCACTGAGATAAGCAGAGAAAGGTTTGCACAGAGATTAAAGTGTGAATGTGTGTTAATGGTTGAAAGGATAGCAGAAGTCGAACTTGAAATGTGTCTGGTACACTGATAGGCAACCAGAATGGATTTTAGTATGCTAGATACAGTTCAACCTAGAATGGGACTCCCCTGTGGACCAGGAGTAGCCATCCTTCCCGTGTGCCATTTCTGCATCTTCTCAGCTCTAACCTTGTTAAAAACTCCAAGCAGATGTTACAAGAGGCTTGCTCCGATTACTGTCCACTCCTTATCCAGATGATCTTTCAGGAGTGATTAGCAATTCTATAGCAATCTTAAGTAAATATACTTTTGAGCAGCATAGCAGCTTAGAAATAAAACGTCTATGCAATAGCAAAGAGAGCCAGTAACGTCAATTGTTAATTTGCCAAAAAAAATCTGTTGCTTTTACTCCTACCTGCATTAACTGTAAGTGTTTTAATGAACTTTTATATATTTTACTGTATTCTAACCATTCAAGAAGAAAAAGTCAACACTGGAGTTGCAGTGCTGGGAGGTGGCAGGACTCCTGCAGCAGCAGGTGGGGTGAGGCAGCTAGGAAGAGCTGCACAAGCTCTCTCCCTTTCTCTCTCTCCTTTTCCCGTTTCCCTAAAAGCTGCACGTTAACACGAACAGAACCTGGATGTGAGCAATTTGGAGAGTTGTATTTGGGGGCAGAGAGAAGGGTGGGGTTTTGTCGGGTTTAAACCCTTTGGGGTATTCCCCCCTCCTTGAGAATCAATGTGTATGAACTGTAGGAGGTCTTGAGGTCCTCTGGAAAGGTCTTTCTGTAGGTTTTACTGTAAAGGTAAAGATTGCTTTCGAGGTGCAGTATTAAGTGATAAATGTATTTTGTGGCTAGGGTATGAATGAGTTGCAAGATGGAATTTTGACTGAGACTTTGTTACCATTGTCAGTATTATTTTAAGCTTTTTGATGAAGATTTTTTTATTACGGCAAATAATGTAGTAGTACTTCCAGTAACAGTGTTCCTCATGTGTAGGAAAACCTTGTATATTCTTCTACATCAAACACTTTTGAATTTGTAAAATTGTATGTTGTACATACCATTCTATTGTAAACATGTATACTTGCCCACAGTGTACTGTCAAACATAGATAAAGCATGATAAAGATTATTTAAAATATACCTGTATTTATACCTCAGATATTCTTTTTGGGTTTTTGTACCTCAAGTATTTTTTCTATTGTAAATGTGCTTTACATGACTACGATCTACATGAGAGAAAGGAAAGTGTTTAACTTGCTATAGATGTCTGTACAGAATATACTCAATAAGTGCACTATTAAATGTTTAAAATTGGAGCAGCATAATGGTTTTTGTTTTGTTCTGTATTCTTCCTTCTGCTCTTGTGCCCAGAGGAGGAGGCATGTTTCTTACATACTGCTACCAACTGGATAGCCATCCCTGCCCTCTCCCAGGCTATTTTTAGCATTAAGACAGGTACCAAAGCAATTTCAAAATTTTTGGAAGACAAGCCTTCATGGTGGCAGACAGCTGGACAGAAATACTCTCAGACAACAGCTTTATACATTTAAAACTAAGAAGAAACCTCTCTTTTGATGCTGTCTTGCAGAACAGTACTCTTGAATTTAACAGGGAGCCAAACAAATTCCTACTTGATAGGCAGCTGTATGCAATGCTGAAAAATAAGTCACCATTTTGCTATTTTCTACAGAGAAAACGAGGGCATGATGGGCTGTGGAGTCATAGGTTTGCTGTAAAAAATGCAAGTGTGAAAGTAATTGGAGAAAGTTAAAGCACACACAGCAGCGAAACGAAGCCAAAGAGAAGGCCAGGAGGATATACAAACAACTGACTAAGGTGAAAAATGAAGCCAAAGACAGCTGTTAATTCAAGCAACTTTTAAAAGTTTTTAAAGTCTAGCCAACAGAAATATAATTTAGGCATCTGGAAAAGGATTTTGATTTGCGAGTCTTGTCCGAGAGAGTAGCTGGAGGGAGGCCTGCTGCCTTTCAGTTACCAACATCATCGTACTCTTTCTCTGCCTGAGCATCTCAAGGTCCTGATCACTATTGCTTCCCACTATGTTCCCCAGGGAGCAGCGAGGGATACTGCTTCACAGTCTGGCAAAAGCAAACCTCGTGCTGTCGTGGTACTAGTTCTTGCACACCAAAGGGTCTTGTAAGAAAACCTTTCTACTAAAACTCATGGTTTACTGTCATTCCTCAAGTAATGCACTCCACAATCAGATATTTATGAAGCTGTAAATAATCAATGGCCTTCATCTTAAAGGCCAGAAGGCAATGTCACTAACACACAGAGTCTGGGAAAGTGAGACTGCAACGATGCAAAAAGGTACCTCTGCAGTCTGGTACAAGACCTTGAAAAGAGCAGGACCTAGTATATATCCACAGTAGCCTGTACCAGGAGAAATTTGGTATGAAAACAGTATCCATGAGTTGAACTACATAATAAAATGTAGATATTTCCATTTAAGACATGAAAATTAAATGTTATACACAGATCTTCTGCTAAGTGCTGGAAGCAGTGTCCTACAGTCATAAGAAATGAAATCAAGATACTGTTTTAGTAGAGCAATGCATTAAATTTACAAAGACAAAATGCCAGTTCCTTTGCCTATGTTATACCATAAGTTTTCAATACAGCCATTGCCTGCATCCATTTTACAAGGAAATACTAAACATTTCTGAAAAATTACTTTCAGCTATTTCTCATCTGAACCTGGAGCTATTTCATTTCTTTAGGAAGGAAAGGTATCAATGTCTAAAATGATGACTAGCATAGCACTATAGGTGAAGGTGAAGTACTGTCCGTATTACAGATGCTAATACGCAAGGTTTGCATCCATGCTTCTTTTGCATTGAGCGCTATCCCAGACACTTGAGGTTTGCTCACTTTCCCCTCCCCTCTGCACCATCCTACTGTATTTTCCTGTATTGCCCGAGATGCCCAGAATGCTAGCAAGAAGTGAACTTCCAAGCTGAGACCAGGGACAGTAAAGAGAGCAGTGAAGGATGGGAAAGAATTCAAAGAAGAAAAAATTCCATCAAAAGAGATTAAGGGTCTGAAGGGGTACATTTATACAGAAAGATTCAATACACATAATCTGACCACTAGACAAGAGGGATGTAATAAATGTCTAACTAGTACTGGAAGGTCATAAAACCACTGAAGAGTTCAAACTAGCTGACTGGGTGTACAGGTTGTGATAAAAAAATCATTAATGGAAAATCTGAGGCAGAAGGAAAGGAAAAGGCATTTTCCACACAGCAAGAGATTTTGAGGCTCTGGGCTGATGGCTCCCTGAGAAGCAGCAAGAGCATAAGTCATTTAACACTGCACAGCCTCAAAGCCTGGAATCACTTCTGCACTAGCTTCCATAAAGCACCATGAAGACCTAAAAAAGGTTCTCTCTTCATTATTTGACACGATTACAGGACTTACAGGCCACCAGTTTTCACCTGTATCAGGTAGCGTTGCCTTGCTGAGTAAGAAACAATATGGTGTCAAAAATAGTTACAATTAAGTCACTCAGATTATTTTGGAAGTTGCTAATGAGCAAGTCTTACTCTAGGAATTACATTGGAGGTTGTGGGGTGCAGTCTGCTTATATTTTATAGAAATGGATATTCTTCTAAATGAGAAGATGCAGTGCCTCCCCACTATGGGCCAAGAGCAGGGGGAGGTTACCATACAACTGGGAGAGTCTTTTGCTTTTCCAACATCTATTAAAACCCAGAAAGATCTATAACTGATAAGCATGATTTCCCTATCATAGTGGGAATCAGGTTCATCATTCCATAGGCTCAATTTTTTTTGTTACTAGGAGAGGAAAAAGCCCTACAGTGTGCTGTCTATGCTTCTCCAGGTACCAGTCTTCTGCTAGTCACTTCATTAGCTCAGGTAATAAAAGGGTGACGTGGTGGGTCTGAACATCACAGTTGCTCCTGACTCACACAGACATTTCTTAAAGCTTTATAACATTAAAAATAGAAAAATCCCTTAGGAACAGCATTCTCAGTGAATGAAAGGGTATTACTATTCCAAAAATCAAATATTAAAAAGGTGGAGTGTTAAAAGTGTCAGTGCAGTTATGTATGTATTCCAGGGAGTGAAATTTTCCATGATATGATGAGATAAACTTGTTATAAGCATAAAGACAGGATGGTATAGCTGAGTGGCTCTGATTTGAGGGTGCTTGTGCCTCATTTATTAAAGTTGGGAGACTTTTAGCAAATGAAATGGGAATTTCGAGAGAGGGTGGCCTCAATTAAATCACTTGAGTGTCACTTTAGAGAACTGTCATTTTTTAAAATAAGCCAGCTAGTAGCAAAAATAGATCATGTTCCTAACACAGCCCAGACTGCAAAGTGTGGGTAACAGAGGAAGGGTTCTTCTGAAAGGAAGAAGAGGACCCAGCTGGCCAAACACTTCTGACATGTTTAGTGACATAACGGCCTGAAATACCAGTTCAAAACAAACAAGTCATCTGGTAAGAATTCTCCTTTGTTTCAAAAACAGTTAAAAGAAAATGAATTTCAGTCAAGGCATTGTTGTGAGCTAGTTAAACGTGTAATCTTCAGCTAGGCTATAATTCAAGTTTACAGGAACACTGGTGGTATGGTTAGCAAAGTTCCCATAGGCCACTTTTACCCCTGCTTCTGGGGAAAATTGCACAATAGAGGGTATTTTTAATAATCCATTTAAACATTTGAAAAGGAACGCAAAAATACCAAAATATTTGTTTTAACTCAGCCATTTAGTCTCCAACAATCTGTAATCTTAATTTCTCTAAACACCTGCCAGCACCACAGCAGCACAACAGAACATCTGAAGAGCACACATTGGGTTTTGCACTGACCTACAGGAATGCATTTTTTTGTTGTTGTTGTTGATACATAAAAAGGGTTTAGGGAATTTTGCAGTCTTTGCCCTTAACATTTCTACACTGTACAGTCCTTTACTACCACTGCCCACAGGATAAAAATTCTTATTTAAGCCTTTTGTCACCTAGATCATTTATCAATTAGGGCTTCTAAGACTTACAACAAGTAATAAAGCATTCAGTAACAGTAATACCAGTAATAATCCAAATTGATTTTGAATAGCCCACCTCAGGGACATGCCTACAAAGGTAGAACTGTATTAAAATCAGTACTCTCATAAAAGGAAGAAGATGGTAAAACTTGGCTACCCATGAACAATTTCATTCACCAGCAGATCACAACGAAAGTTGCACTGGGATGCACAGAAAAGCACCTCTGAAAGCCTTGCTAGACTTTCTTAAAAAGAAAGGGAGGTCTGTTGCAGTAATGTATTTGGAAAACAGCATCTGCCCTCCCTCTACATAGACCCTATTATCTGAGACTGGGAGAAGCACGTATAGAATACTGAAACTGCAAAATTCTGGTGCTGCCTCCTGTAAACCCTCAGCAAAGGTGAGGTGTCCACCTCCCAGTGAGGGGAAAAGCAGCCAAAATCAGAGGATGCTCAGTCTTACATGGTGACAACTAACAGTGATTCTCTTCCCCCAGGGGCATCCTGTCTCTATGCCAAGCTCCTCATTAAATAAATGGTACGTGCAGCATAGAAACACATAGTCCTAATAACACAGGGCAAGTACTCAACTGAAGTGGGAACAGACCACATTTAGAAAGGGTCATAACCACCTGTGAATTCCAGGACTGTAACAGTGCACTGAGCAGCGCTAACACCACACAGCACTTGGTCTGCAAGCTCCCTGACTTGACTTTGGAGGTCGCCAAAAACACATTAAATTGTGTTTGGAGGTCTTTTAAGAATGACCTTGAACAAGTAGAAAAGTAGAAATTTCCTAGCTGACACCTGAACCATAGTCTAAAAAAAAAACACTACCACCATTCACATTTGCTTTCTTCCCCTTTCCAGTCTACAAGAAGAATAAATGCTGGTGTATAAAAATAGCATATAACCTCCTAGGAAAAGCACTCGCTTTGTGGCATAAGTTGCAAACAAGGTCAGGCAGAATAGTTATCGAACTAGGTTCAATTCATCAGCCTTGCTGGACTAAGGAAGGAGGAAAGGCTACGCCCCAAGCATCCTACCGGATAAGGCAAGATCAACGAGGGAATGAATGACCCATCAAGAGCAGTGATGGAGTTCAGAGGCCCCACCGCTGAGGAGCAGAGGCTTTAGCAAGCCAGTCATGGCTAACAGACTGTTAGGCATGTATCTGATAAAAACCTGAGCAACTGGCAGACCTTGGAGAGTTTTAAGTGTCTCAAGTTTTAAGCTTGGATAGAACCACATCCCCAGCTTACTGCTAGAAACAGCCCAGAAGCACCAAATCAAAATGGCACCAAGTTTTCTGAGGAAAGAAGAAGAGGGAAAAAGAAAAAATTAAAAAAAAAAAAAAGAAGCTGATTTCTGGCACCTTCAGCTCTGTTACAGAAGTAATTGTTTTCAGTATATCATCAACATTTGGAATTCACTACAAGTCTTCAGAGGTGGGGGGTTTGTGCAGAGCTTGGAGACAAATATATTTACAGAAGTTCCTGTTATTTTTCTCATGCTTCAGTTTCTGCACTAACTACTTGGGCTTATATCTGTATATATTTTTCTGAAGAGTCTGCAGGAAGTTTCTTGTGCCGTTTTCTGAACAATCTTGCAATAGTCACTGTCAGAGAGCGCACTCATTTAAACTGATCAGCAGCACAGTCTGGGACACAGCATGATACTGTGCTCCTGTTTATAATGCACCGTGCAGAAGGGCAAGCCCAACATGCTCATCATTTTTAATTCCTTGAAAACTGCTACACATTTTTTATTGTTCAAACACTCTATCTTACTGATTTAGAGACTTTCTATGAGGATTTATAGAACTTTAAAAAAAAAAAAAAAAAAAAAAAAAAAGCTTCTTTCCTGTGCTGCCTCTTCCTCTCTTGTTAAATGGCTAAAACAGTTTCCAGGGCCAGCTGCTCTGTGCAGTGGTTTGCTGGTTCCTGATGAAAAAGCTGCTGCCAAATTTTATAAAGAATGTTCGCTGGGGCACAGAGGGGAGGGAAGTATTCTTCATGGCCTCTGTTTTCTTCCCATATTGTTTAACAAACAAGCAAACTGCCCTGCAGTCGCTCTGTCGCTCTGACCCCTGTTTAGGCATATCCCTTTCAGGCAGCCACACAAATGAACTAGGAAGGAAGTGCTGTCACGGCCCTTAGAAAAGATAGAGGGAAATAAAGGCAAACATTGTGTGTCTAAACAAACAAGCTCTGCCCTTGTCCTCTGCCTAATTCTTACAGGAACCAGCCCCAGAAGTAGCAGTTGGGCCAAGAGTATTTCCCAGGCTGTGCGGGACTCAGTTGCCACCCGCTCCACTCCCACCGCCCCTCCAGGTTTCTCACCAGCCTCGGAGATGAATGAATGATCCAAAAACCTTTGGCATAAATGGGAACCCAGCCCAGGGTCTTTGAATGGCTTAAGCCTGTCCCTTAGACTGGTTTCCCATGTTGACCTCATGCCCTCTGTACCTTGGTTTCCCTCTTTAGACTTCCCCAGAACTTCGAGGGGAAAAAGATATGGGTTTTGTGCTTCAGTAATCATAAATTGAAAGTGCAAGTTTTGCAGGAAACTGAGACAAAAATACCTAGAGGCCAAGCTGAGAACAAGTTTTCCTGTGAGCTGCTTCTTGCCTATACACAACTCCAAAGGATTTCTAAATCAAATTACTTTTGCTAGAGAAGAGATGAAACAGATGTGCTATTAACTCCATTTTGTGATTGGGGAGCTAGAGCATAAAGGATTTTGGAACTAGAGATGCAACTGGTCTATTTGAAAAGCAACCTCAATGTTGCATGCTAATCACAGGAACAAGTTTTGACATATCACAGCTGATAAACCTCATTTAAAGGATGCTTAGGTAAACTGGGGGAAAAAAAGAAGATACAGTAATTTAAAAGATTATCGGGATGATTTTTAATGTATTTCCACATTTCTCTGGTAATGTCCATTCATGGTAGTCCTGGCTTGCTGAAACCACAGATGGATATTTACCTTAAGGCAGTTATTGAATCTGAAGTCAGCCCTGGCTGAGGCACAGCATTGCCAGAGGACCGTGACCCAGCACAAGCACCGCATCACCCACATGCCCCTTGGGCTGCTGCAGGTGCCCTCTGCTCTCCAGGGCTCTGCTCAGCACAGCAAACCCTGGGGTCGCTTCTGCCCAGCCATCAGCTGTAGCCTGACCTAAAGACAAGAAATCCAATTCCAAACAAGATGCTGGGCTGATTGTAAGAGCAGTCTACACTCATCCTCTGTGGCTAGCGCAGATTGCTAGACTTTGTTTAAAATTTACCAGAGGAGCGCACAGGAGAGCAACCCAAACATTTGTGAAGGATATGTCAAGAGCGTTGCTTTGCCCTTGCTCATAGCTCTTTGTCAATAGCGCCGCACAAAGCAGACAGAAAACAGAGCTGGATCTGGTCGTCATCATGCACGGACTGTGATATGGGTGTATTTGTGCCTGAGGAACTACCTATCACTGTGATGAATGGCATTGCATTTAGCTATCTCCTTAAAGAGATAAGATGCTGTAAGTTTTTGTTATGGGTTGTGCCCAGATTTGCACCATTAAACAAAAAATTGGATTAATATTCTTAAACAAATCAGATTTGTGTTTTATACCCATTATCATGCATGCTCCAGGGGGTCATAAACTGGGATAAAAAATATACACATAGTCTGCATTTGTTTCAAGCCATGAGACAGAGAATAGCCCACAAGACACCCTTTGTAAGGAAACGTTTCCTAGGGCGCTGCTCCCTAGATCTCAGCACTCTGAAAATACTGTTTTCTTTCTTTACCTTGATTATTAATCAAGCATACTGTGTGTGATTTAAAGATGCATGCTTCTTTCCACAAAAGCACAAACAATCCCCAAAATGCTTCCCAATCACAGGTACATTGTTCTGGTTGCTCTCAGAAAACATGGCAGGAGCAGGCAACCAAGGCTACGCAGCAACAGCTTCTGAAATCATTTGCTGCTGTTGCAGCCCTCCTGTTTTCTGTATTGCCACTTTCTGTTCTGCAAACCACCTGTCAGCACCTGCAAACCCTCTTTTTCAAGCAGTTCTCCACTGCTGGTGTGTTCTGCCTGGTTGCGATGGTTGCTCTGTCCCACCAGAGCCAGCCCTGCAGCCGGGTCAGGCTCAGCTTTTGCCATCTCATTTCCTCCTCCCTCTGCCCACCCTGATCTGATGCACAACCTGTCACAGACGTACGCACAGCTCAGGCTAGGTGGCCTATTTTGCTTATAGATGGTACCATGTTTAGGAACGCTTAAAGGTAAGGAGCTTGTCATCACCCTCTTGGAGAGCTCAAGTTCTGAACAACCAGCCTTTCTCCTGAAACAAATGAGCTTGTGCAAGAGGAGGGATCGTCCAGAAGTTTCCCTGGCTGGGACAAGAGTAAAACTTGATCAGAACTTTATCAGAAATGATAAGTAAGCCTTGCTAGCTATTTTCAAGTATAGAGAGTTACTAAACAAGGCACCCACAAGTTCAGGATCGTCAAAAGGTATTTGTCTGTTCTAAGATATTCAACTATTTTTGCCTCAGAGCAAGAAACCTTTAGCTTCTGATGTGTCCTATACCACAGCTCAGCTGCTCCTGTTGAACTGAGACCCAGTCCGGCAATGACCTGGCCCTTCTGTCAGCCTGGAAAAGCAGCCTTTACAACTTGATGCCTCTCTCTGATGCCTTCAGAGAAGGCAGCTGCCTCGGTGTGTTGCTGCCGGTGGCAAGCTTTGCACCCAGTCTCTTTTAACCGGGAGGGAAACCAAATCACAGCAGCACAGCCTCCCTCCAGAGCTGCTTCCTACCTGTGACACCGGGTCAAGTCTTTGAGAATCACACATGAATTCTTAGCCACTGTTGGACATGGTGTTTCTGCACCTAGGAAAAAATAATTTGGCTTTCAGCTGTCTTTTTTGGCTGTCACGTTTCCTATGATATAGCAGTGATGGGTGCGGGGGAGGGGAAGTACCGACTTTCTTTCTCCATAAACATGAATAAGCCTAGGGCTACTGCTCCATGGATGGAGATCCCTCTTGTGGCATCTCTTTCCAAAGTGACTCATCCTGTCCTTTTGGTAGTCACCTATCAATTTCCTCAGGGTCATGCAGTGACCCCAGAAGAACAGTGACAGCACTGATCACCCCATCAGGCTTTTTCAACAGCTAAATTTAACACTCTTCTGTGCACATACTAATGCTGCAGCATCTTGGGATTTAATCCTGTTGCCTTTCAAATGAGGGGGAAAACATGGAAGAGGACATTCAGTGCCAGCAGCTCTCCTCCATGGAAATACTCAGCAAAAGCCAACCTTGCATTAAGTTTAACTTGTTTCCTGCTGGATCTGCACTCACAGCAATATTCTAACTTTCTTTAGCCAGACTGATATCCACACACCCCAGTTCCACATTTTGTCCCACTGCCCTGCTCTCCTGATACGGGAGACACACCTGCAGGCCGGGCAGATGCCTGGCTCCAGCTAACAGCAGCTCTACCACCAGCAGGTCCCTCCCCCAGCTTTGCAATGGCATGGGCAGCAAGGAGGGAGGGTGATCACGGGCAGGTTTACTTAGATTTAACTTCTAAAAGGGTTGATAATTTAAACCCAGACCCATACAATGACAAAGGAACACAGCTACTATTTCACCTTCTGGTTTCCCTGCAGACAAATGCTTTGCCTCAAGAGACTGGCTGTCCTCTGGGTGTTGGTTCTGGGGCAGCCCGGAGGCTCACCGAGGCATACAGAATAGCATCAGAGGAAGCTGCTCCCTAAAAGATATCAAAGATATCTCAGGCTTTGGTCATTTTTACTCATCACTGCTCTACAGAGAATAAGAAAATATGCCCCCTGTGAGTGTCAAATGCAACACCTCTAAATTAATCCCAGTCCAGATAAACCTGCTGAGCTACCTTCGAGGGTATTTATAGTTGACACAGAGCTTCCTCAGGGAATTACAGTCTCCAAATCAGTGCAGTCGTTCAAAAAAAAAAAAAAATAATCTGAGAAAAGCTGCTTCTTTCTCCTTCTCCTCAAGTATAGCAAGTTCCTTTCACCACAGAATCGCAAGTATGAAATTCCCTCTCAAATGCAACTGGCTGGCTGAAATAAGTTCTTGTTTTTGTGGCTGCAATGCCATGTCCAGAAACCCCAACCATCTCTAACTACACAGTCACATTCACATGATAAAAATATGGTGGCATTAATAACTTGTGCTGGAATGCCTTCCCAATTGTCAGGGCTTTACATAAATATAGAACTCGGTCTATAGATTTGTTTCAGAACCTTTTTATATCTGATTATGGCTCCAGGCAGATCATGGTCTATACAGACACAGTAATTAAGGATTGGTAATTCTGTCCGGTGGCCAGTATTCCCTACAGCAAGAGGCATATGATGGGCTGTTGGTTTCTCAGCATTTCAGAGGCTCACTGGAAGTCAGTTATTAGAAAGCTACACTGTGCAAGGACAGAGCACCAGCCTCAAAGGAAAACAGCCAGCAAGTGTTTCCATTCCGACGTCTTGGCAGGAGAAAGCAGTTGCCCTGAAGACCTCTATAGGAAAAGTTTTACTTACACAGCTCCACAGATGCACATGGAAAGCTGTAGCTCCCACGTGTTAAACCAGGGACAGGGGCTGGGAGCCAGAACTTCCCTCACGCCTCCATCTCAAACAAGTATGCAGCCACGCTGTTTCTTGGGAACAAGCCGGATACACACAGAAAAAGTGATGAGGGTTCTTAAATTTCTGAAGTACGTGTCATAGAAATAGCAAATAAATAAAACATCACAAATAAAAACTTGTTTCAGGATTGATTTCACAGAGGTGAAAATTTCAACAGCAAAATAAAACTTGACTGCAGCAGATCCCAAGTTTTATTCCCATACTTCACAGCCAACATTTCTGTCAGCTGGGAAGAAAACACAGCTAAGCTAGAAATCATGGATGTCTGCAAATCGCATGAAGAGAGCACAGCCTAATAGCAGCGCCACTCCCAGCACCAAAGACATCAGTCTTGGGTAGAACTGCAATTTTAACACAATCAGCTAATCTTGTTGGGGATTGGTTCCTGTAGGTTTGTTGTAGGCCAAGTCACACATGGCAAGGCAAGTGTGAAGTCCCGCATGGGCACTCCTGGCTCATCCCGAGACCATTGGCTCCTTCTTCCAGCCCTGCACTGTCAATACCCCTATATAAATAAGCTCTAAGAACCTTTTGGCTGAAACATTTGTATGAGCTTAATTGGAAACATATCAGACTAAAGGAAGAAAAGTTGAAGACTTGAAGAAGAGCGCAAGAGCTAAAGAACTTGGTTAAATAAGTGGGGGATGGAGGGAAAGGTAGCACCGAACTAGAGCCTCCAGCTCATATGGAAGAGCCTTCCCCAAGACACTTGTGACATATGGCTCCCAAACCCGCCACATTTACCAGGCCACGAAAAACCACCTCCTATCGGCTTGCAGCCGAGCTACTCACAGCTTAGGGGAAGGATGGCAGAAGCCAGTTCCTGGTGACCTCCAAAACATAGTCTATGTTATATATACAACTTTAAAAAGTGTTAGTATAGCTATGCTTTGAACAACAGTACCTGAAAACATTTATTGTCAATCAATGAAAAACACCTTCCAAATCAGCATGTTTCTGTGAAGTCCCCCATGCCTGATCCAGGCAGGAAACTTATTGTTTACTACACTACCACAGGCAATGTGAGACAATCATAACGTTCTTTATCAAGTCCCTGAAGTGACACTACAAGGAGCCTGGTGCGAGGGCTTGAAGCACATGGTGAAGATGCGAGCTGATTTTATTCTCATCTCCTGAGCAGTGAAGCTGAGTTGAATGAAGACAAGGGAGAGAACTGCTGAAGGACAGCACAGGGAGGGTGAACTCCTGGCTCCCAGGTCCTCCTGCAAAGCATTGCTGCCACTTCCAGGAGGTGGCCCAGGTACCTGGTGGGCTCCCATGCCATGCTGCCCTCAACCCCTCTGCCAGCCCCACCACTGACAGGTAAGATCACGAATGGTCCTTGTTCTTCTTCTAACTGCCCTTCCTTTGGCACACCTGATTTATTCCGGTTTTTATTCAGTAAAATGGGATAACAGCTCTGGGTATTTCTGAGGGAAGAAGAGCAAACCAAGAAGCCAGCAGGATTTTTGCAGCCGCTGTCACATCTGCCCATTCTGTGTATCCTGTGAAACCATACGGGCTCACAAAATGGTTCTGTCCTTCATTGCACACAGCCAGGCCCAAACCCAACACTTAAGCAACCAAGAAGAACAATGCAATAACAAATACCATAGCCTAGTTTTTAGATTTTCTGTTAAAAGACATCTTAAATCCTCTACCAGATTATTTTAATAATATTACCATCACCACAATGGCCGCTGGGAGAAACCTAATGGCTAGGCAAATGGGGCCGCTGCACAGCAGCCAAACAAGGCAGCCCAGCCCATGAGAGTAGTAACTTGGAAAACACCACACAGAGCAGAAATTAAAAGAGTGTGAAAGAAGGGGTTTTCTGCTACCTGGATTCTGCTGGGGTAGGAGACCCCTGTGGATTACAGGAAAAGTTGTTAGCAGCTGGCAAAAAAACTCTCTGTCTGAGGAGTAGAGCCAGGGATCAGCAAGACAAGACTGATGCTGATGCCAGTATCGAAAATACAGGCTGGACAACGAAATACCACACTGGTGGTTCCTTTTAGGTCTCAGCTTGGCCAGATCACACAGCCCAGCAGCCACAGACCCAAAGCAAAACACAGAACAAACCAGTCTGCTCTGAGCAGCCTGGGGAACCAGTGCCTCCCCCTTGCCACTTTTATGGACATTGTTCACCAGATCCCCCAGTGAAGGGCATCCTCTAGCCTGAACACAATTAGTCTTTAACCCTTTCCCCAATGGACATGGGATATAAACTGAACTGATACCACAAAGCTGCTGCTCTCTTTTAACAGATACCCCTGACTCTTAACATCATGGCCCCTTGAGCAGTTTTTCCCACACCTGTGTTCCCATAGGCACCCTGCCACTCTTTACCTGGCTGGGGAGGAGAACGACCCTGCAGCTCTCAGAGTAATGGCTTTACAGAACCTCGGGGATTAACAGTCCTTATTCACATTTACGCATGCTAATTTATCTACTTAAGAAGCTGTGGCCCATGTGAGTGTGATCTGTTCAGAGCAGCTGCACAAGTGAAGCATCACTATGAATGGTGTATCTGGGACAGGCTCACACACCAGGCTGAAACCGTTCTATTTGCTTGCTTGCTCCTTGTGCTTTCTGTAACAACCTCTGGGTCACTTCGTCCAGTCAGAGTGTCTTGCTCTGCACCATCGTTTTTCTTCCCTTTCCTGTATGCCCCTCGGGTGCTGCCCTCCCCACAGCAGCTCCAGCCTGCTCAAGGCTGGCACAAGAAGCAGTTTGTTGTCTTCAGTTGCCATTCTGGCCAGCGGTGCAGGGCTAGGGCCACCATTCAGGAGACTCATGTCAGGCTTCCCTTCTCCAATTCATATCGACGCACTTCTCTCTGCATCTGTCTTTCCTTCTCTTCCCTTTGACAATCATTCCCTGCTTTAAGTTTCTGCATTCTCCCTGCACTCTCAAGACCTTTCCCAAGCACCTCACCAGGCCTTGCACGTGAAAGGTGATTTCTTTCAGTGCGATGGCAGTTCAAGTGCTTGATGCTTTGGAGCTTCCTTAAAAGGTGCTGGATTCTGCTTTCCATTGCAAGGAGAGGTACCTGAGGCACCTTTGCCTTGAAAGGGTCAAATCCTGCTGCTGCAGACCCAGGACCGGTGCGACATGCCCAAGCAATGTCTCGCTAGGCAAGGCCAGCCTGTCCCCTCTCTTGCTCCCTGCCTTCCCTTGAACCTCTTGCTCACAGATTAGCTGTGTCAGGCTTAGAGTTTGGGGAGGGTTTCTTGATTGCGGATAACTGGAAAATGTAAAGCAAACAAGAAAACATAGAGGCACAGTTAAAATGCAAGAGTCATCCATTTTGTCTCATTCTTTCAAAATGCTGCTGGTTGGTACTCACAAAAACCCCCACTATTTTTAGAGCATCTCTGCATCTGCATTTTGCTCTCCATTCGCTTCTGCAGATAGAGCCTGTTTAACCAAAGAAATAGACTGACTGACACCTAGTGGAAAATTCAAGCTTTTCTTTCTCTTATTTGGCCACGTAAAACATTTTGGGCGGTAGTTAAATCGACTTTGCATATATTACCAAACAATAATATTATACTGAATATTTTTATACACTAATAAAATAGACAAAGTGCAGGTGGATCTGGTAATCAGACAGGGCAATCAACAAAAACTCATTTTAAATATATACAGGTTCTTTGGTTAATGAAGGGGTCTGGTATTAGACACAGTACATCCCTTCCCCACGTTGAGCAGATCAGTGACACATAGCTCTGGGAGCCCCTAAAGTGCTAATAAATAAACATAAATTTATTCTCAAAACTAACAGTCTTCTGAAGCTGATGGTTCTACTAAACCGTAATTACTGATTCCCTTGTTAATTATTTATGTGTAAACATTTAGGAATTAAAAAGTAATGTTTTGCCTAAATTTTAATTTCTAATGGCCTTAGAGAAATTCATCATATGGTATCATTTAGTCTGACTAATGATAAGAATGCAAAGAGGGTTTTGCTTTGTCATTGGGATTTGTAGATGCTTTAGACTCCTGTGTCAGTGGTCGCCTAATGTTCAGCATCTGTGAAGAGATTTTGCAATGCAAGACAAATGCCAAACATAGCTTAGCTGCCTGCAGGGTTCCCACAGACTGATGTAGGTACCGTCACCCACATGTGCTTGTGACTAATAGATGTGATTGGTGCAATGCTGTGCTTTACAAGCCTTGCTGAGAAATCACTTTACAAGGTCCAGCTAGAGAAGAATTAAACAGAGGGGATTCTCTTGCAGGCAAAATCTCTGAGTAAAATTCCCTGGTAGCGAGAGGCTTTTGTATTCACTTCCTTAGGACAGCACATCTGTTCTCCCAGTACTCCTGTCCCTCTGTACTTTCCAAAATAAGTTATCACCTAAACTGCCAGATCCTGACCCAGACAATCCATATTGCTCTGCCTCGCTCCTCTGTCTCAAATGAGTGGCATGTGAGCGTTTAGAGATAATTTTATATGTATTTTTAAAATGAGAACCAGATCACTTAGTAAGTAGCTAAGAATAAAACTTGATACTGCCTGCAGTGTCATTCACGCCCAAATCCCAGAGATCTGAGTGTTAGGTTTGATAATGATTACACAACTTGATCTGAAGTCACCTCATTATATATCCAGGTCCTGAGAAGTCATTTATAAGCCAAGCCTGTTCAAGGCACTGCTACCCAAAAGCTATTTTTCCTATATAAAATCCCAGACTAATGACCCCACCATAAAAGCTTCTGCACTCCAACCACACAGTGATCAGATCTTACTTCTATTTTTGCCTATCAAAATCATTAAATAATCACATTGCATTATAGAATCAGTCTTCAATGTTCTTATTCCAATTTGTCAGATACAATTTTAATAAATTCAAAGAGTTGTACTGAGTCAGATAGTAAAATTTTAATAGTTACTTAAATGAACATTAAGCCCTTCTGACTATTTATAGTCCTACAAAGAAAAGCAAGGACTTTAGTTCATAGCTGTAGATCCTATGTTTGCATTCTGTCTTTCATAACACTTAGCTGCTTTCAATTGTCCTCTAGCTGGATATGGGAAAGTCAGCTTTTTCTGCAGAGTTTGGGGTGGTTTTTTTTTTTCATTTTGGCTCATTTACCATCTCTCATTCTCCTCTGTCCCTACTTTTGGTCTCTGGGAACAACAGAAACCACAAAATGTTTTTGATTATCCACTTAATCCCCTCAGGCAGTGTAGTGTCTTTAGTCTAGACTTCAGTCAAACTACATTTATTTGTTGAGCTTTTAGTTCTCAATTAAAAAAAAAAAAAAAGTTGAGAAACTTCCTGTGGTCCCTTGAATAGACTCTTGGCCAGTTTACATGAGAAAAACACTGCCTTATATTTCATGTTCATATTTTTGTTCTTCTCCCTTAATATTTTTATGCTACTTTATTTAATATGTCTTTCTTAATTGTGGCGTTCTCCAGCACTGCTACAAATATTCCTAATTATTGCTTTTCAATCCCCTCTCTCTCTCCCATTTCTGAATCCTTTTGACATACTGGTGCCAACCTTTGCACTTGTTCTGAGAGGAAGCTGGCACACAAATGCAGGAGACTGCTCTGACAATGCTACCAATGACCTTGGCCTCGTCAGGAAAAACGTCACTCCACGTTATTCTCTGCATGCACACAACCAATCCAGGAATAGCCAGCTTTGGTACACTCAAACCATCGGGATCAAACCAGCTGAAACATAGCCCCAGATCACATGCCAGTATTTCCTTTATTGTGTTACCTTTCTCTATAATGCCTTTGTATTTAAGGAAGATTGTGAGTCTATAGACATAAGAGACTGCAGCAATGATTTTCGTACTATCAACTCAATGTAACTGATGTGGCCTTCACTGAACTCACACCTCAGAAAAGCCCACCCCACCAAATATCCCTGGACAAGGATGCAGCTCAGATATGGACCATGCTGATGGCTGAACATCATCGTTTGTAGTTTGCTCCTCAGGATGTGAGGAGGGGACCATGAGTGCCACCTCAGAGCTGCACCACTCACCAAGAGTGACATCTCTCCAGTGATGTCCAGTGGGTCAAGTTTGGAAGTTTCAGAATGCGCAGTCATGTCCCCCTTATTTGACCCTCCTTCCATACCATGGTTTCACATAGGCATCCTATAGCCTGTTCCATATAGGGAACAACCCTTCTGACTGAAGATAGCATTTTCCCCTACTTCAGTTTCATCTGCCAATGATCCATTTCCATGGCTTCGTCCCCGAAATCTTTCAAACTTCAGTGTAAGAATGTTGACATTTCAGTGGGGTTTATGTATATCTGCTGTATTAAATCTCTTTTTGGTATTAATCCACTTACACGTGTTTTTTGACACACTGTCTCCAGCTAGTTCTCATTTATGTTTCTTTACTCTCAATAAGCCAGAGCCCAATGTGTTACCACAGAGACATGATCCAGCGCAGACTGAAGGGCTCATGTGGGTAACCCGCTCAGAGACACTAATGGTTTGTTTAATATTTTATAGATATGTCAAGTATAAATTTGGTTCGTATTTGAAAGGCTTCTTTCCACAGCTCTAAATCACTTAATTTTTCCTGTGAGGTCCTAATGAGAACAGAAGGGCACAGGTGAGTCCGAGGTCTCTATGCAACCCCACATGCCATTTCCCCATCCTGGCTCCAAAAGACCTGCATCCCAACAGCAGGTGCACTCTCTGTGGCAAAATTCCCATTTAGAAGCTTGACCCAAACATCAGCAAAGTCCGTGGATATAACTCAAAGCAAACTTATGTACAGAATCACAGGTAAGTTTGAAAATTTTCCTTTTACTCCAGAATTTAGTGTCTCTGGCTGAGCCTTAGGTATTTTTCGTGGTAGCTAAGAACACAGATGCAAGGCTTCAGTGCTTTGAATATCCAGCTCAAGAAGCAGGTGAGAACATGTCACAGCTCCAGTCTGCCCTTCATGCTTGGATTTTTATTTTATTTCCTCATGAATCTCAGGCAGAGGGAGGACAGAGAAAGGGAGCTGGTTGTGCCTGCGGCTCACTCTCCAAGGGACTATGGAAACACCCCTGGGCAACCGTGGTCAAACATCTGTTCCACTATTAAACTGACTGGTCTGCTACATATTTAAGCATAAAGTAAATAAAATAAACTTCCCAGGGATCTTTTGTTTCTCCTCTAAACCAAAGAAAGGAAAATCCCAGGGTAAAGATAGAAAGACCAGGGAAGTCAATGGAATACACTGAATCAGATTTTGATGCAATTACTCCCAGGATCCGGTCACACTTCACAGGCTTGAGCAGTTTTCTGTTAGTCTCTTCAGGCAGTTCTCCTGGCATCCTCCCCTTCTTCCTTGCTACCTGCCCCCAGACATGCATTGGCTGGCAGCTCATTCGTACTGGTGGCTCAGTCCTTTCTTCCTCACTGTCAGACTGTCCGTTTACCTTTCAGAAACTGCACCGAGCAGTGCTCACCATTGTACTGTAATGTAAGGAAAACCTTTAATCCATGCAGAAGGAAAACAGAAGCAAAGCAAAGAAAAATTGCACCAAAAAAAAAAAAATATACACGTATAGTTGTCCCTGTTCCTTATTTAAAACTATTAGGAGTTGGAGTAACATTTTTTGGTGGTCCTGTCGTCAGTGTTAGAACAGCCAGTTTTCATGGAGAAGGCCAAATCCCAAGAGGCAGTGAGCTGCTGGTGCTCAGTGCAGGCAGTGACCTTCACCGGGCCATGTCGCTGAATTAAACACCAATGTAAAGCAGCCTGGAGATGCTGTGTGACTTGCTTTCTATTCATTTTGTCACCGTCTCACCTCTGGTGTTCTCTCAGACATGCTGGAAAGCGGCTGTGGCCAATGAGCTACAGAACAGCATTTTCCCCCTTTTTAGTAGAAAGGTTTCACCTTTGTTGTGTGCTTTCTCTGCACTACAGCATTTGTTCTGCAAAGAAACACTTTATTTCACCCAGTCCAAATGTTCAGAACTAAACCTGATCACCCTGTCAGCCCTGTGGCAAGGAAGCAGACCTGGGAAGGGTCAACTGGTTCTCACTAATTCTGACCTGTAGCATGGGCTCTTTATAAAAACACAGAAGAGAGACACAGAAAAGAATATGACATTGCCTCACCAAAAAGCTTCCCACAAGTGACACTTTTATCCCGTGCAAGGGGAACATCAGCTTGCAATCTGACTGTGCACACACAGATTTCTCTTAGCACATCGGTAAGAGATGATACTTTCAGCTATGGGGTTAACATCTGCTTGTTTACACCCCCCTTCTTTGTCTCTTTTACTTGTTACAGTTTCAAGACGACGGAGACCTGTACAAGCAAACCTTTCTTCATTCAGGAAAGAGAATTTTAGATGCCTTGCAAACAGTAACAAGCAATTAATATTCTGTGAAAATCAACCTACAATCACAACAGAAGAGGGCAACCTAATACCATCTCACTGTTCCCGTGTCCACCGCCCCATCCACAGCCTCGTCAAAGTGTAGCACCTTGTCGACAGGGCTAGTGGGGATGAAGAATTCATACCTAAACATCTTTTCAAAGCCAAGAGCACCACTCGTAATATCCATATTTTCTTTCTTTTCCCACATTTCTATTTCAGTTTGGATATGATCATAACTGCTGAAGCACATCCTACTAAGGTTTTGTTGTTTGTTTGGGGGGATTTGGCTGGTTGGTTTGCTGGGTTTTTTTAAATGAGATTTGGATTCTGTTCAAGACAACTTTTCTCTGTTGGGCACTGGGAGAAGCAGCAGGAGCAGGTGCTGAACTGCCACAACAGCGACACAGGCACCTGCTGTCCGCAAGCAGCCCGGGCTCTAGGAAGATACAGGCACAGCTTAAAGCGTTCAAAAGGTACCTAGGTGAAAACAGTGATGAATAAACAACAACTGAGGAAAAAAGGAAGAAAAAGAATTACGTATAGATGATACGATTACATTTGCCCTACTAGAGATCTGAAGTGTCCATAATCCCCTGAACTGGTCGCTGTAATGAGGTTTCTTGTGATACTTTAAGGTATTAAGGGGGCGGGGCTTTTGCACTTTTGCCTTCAGCTGTCAGAGGTAGAAGTATGAAAACAGCCTGGAAATATTAACTGCAAATAGAGATTTAAGGGTAAAAATGAGAAATACACATGAATTTGTGGTAATCCAAGGAGCCACTGCTATATTTATTGTTTGGCTGTATCTATTGAATAGGAAGGAGAAAGGCTGAAGTAGAGAGGCTTTGGAAGGAAAGGCTCAGAAAAAAGGAAACAAATTAAATTAGAGATAGAAAGAAACATAAATGAAATAAATAGAAATAGCGGAGCCCTTTATTAGTCAAGCAAGGGGGGGGGGGGGGGGCTGTGCAATCACATTCATCTGCTAAATACATTTACTACTTCAGTAGCAAACCAAGTATCTGGTAGTTCAGTCAAGGTAGATTTTGAAATTTATCCAAATATCAAAGATGCAGGTATGTGCCTGGTACATTCTTCTACAGCATGCACACATCTAATGTGTTAAGAGGGAATCTCAGAGCAATCATTTCATTATTCTGGATAACATGCTTTAGTTACTGTACAAATAATAACAGCAAGCCACTGGGATCATTAACTGCTAAAAATATGCACCTTTTTGTGCCCTAATAGTTGTTCAATCTGTCCATACAACCCTTTCTACATGCAAAGCTTGTACCAGTGCAACTGTATTGGTAGCAGAGGTACCTAGCCAAAATAAATGCAACGCCAGATTGTGGGAATAGTTGAGCGATGTCAAATCAACCAGAGCAAACTGAAGCACTCAGCAAGAATAAAAAGAATAAAAACAGAACATGCTGCAATGAAGTGATGGAGGTACAAAGGAAGGAAAAATTGTTATCCCTAACCAATCTTCATCTGCATACACCTAGCCTCGGAATTGTACAGAAAGAGTATTGAACTCCAGGTGGTGGGCAAGAGGTGCATTCCTCCTTCTGCACACGCTCATGAAGTAAAACAGCAGGGAGAGATCAACTAAACCCTCCAGAAAGTAAGAGCAGTCACACCCAGGACCTCTGCGTATGCCAAGAATATCCAGCAGTGCTGATGTGCTTTCTCTGCTGTAATTGCTCCCACCTTTGCCATTCCCCTTCATTTCTCTGTATACTTCTTGTCTTTGTTCTTTTTCCTTAGCTTTTCTGAACACTGTATCATTCCTTCTTCATAAAGACCATTCCATATCCCCCTGAAATTACATCTGTTACCACCCTATTGTCCAGCCTGTGCACATACTACTTTCCCATAACCTAAACACTATTAGGTTACATACTACTGGGCATGTATTAATACTCACCTGGATAGTGCTTAATTACTACTAGATCCTTAGTCATTACTATAATAAACACATCTGCACAATAAGTAATCGCTGCTATTGTACATACACAATAAACTATCACTGCAACTGTGAAAGCACTTTTAACACAGCAGGGCTATAACCTCACCAGGCAATTGCATAATTCTAATTACATTCTTCTTTTTTTTTTTTTCTGATTTCAGCTGGTGCAAAAAGAACATCGACAATCCCAAAGAAATACTTCAATGTTATCTTACACCACAAAGCTTAGTCCTGGTTGACTGTAAATAGATCAGAAGGAGCATGAAACGTAGCTCTGTAGCAATTCATTCTGCTGATCCATGCTGCTTTTCTGTCATCAACAGGACATATAATACTGACGTGGTAAAAAACACATTTCATCACCTTTATTTATCTTTAAAGGATCACATTGATGGTTAGGTTGAGACTATGGTTGTCTAAAGTAAAGGCAGACTCCCTGGCTTCATAGCAGATCAGTATGCTTACCTGCTCTGCATCACCTTCACGTGGTCTAACTTACTGAGCAAACAGCACTAAGAGAGTCTTCTCAAATTTAACATTCATTAAGAACTTTCCAAGACACAGAGTTTCCAGTGGCTAATATATTTATTAACTAGTCTGAAAGCACAGAAGTTCTGTAGGAAGTAATATTTTAACCAAGTAGGATTCATTTTCTGCCAAATACCATAGAATAGGTTCCATGCACAAAGAACTGATTACAGAGCAGTAGCTAAGCATGGTTTTAACCAGCAGATCAGAAGATAAAATCACAGGTAGCTGCCAGAATCCATATACTGTAAGAGTAAGAAATGCTGAACTCACAGAAGATATACACAATTGTATATATTTAACACTGACACCCATCATTTTCCTGGGGTAAAAAAGCAGCCACAAATCCTGGAAAAGTGCTGAGCAACAGAAGTGGGTAGACCAATAGATTCAACACAATGTTGATACTAATGCAGCCCAACAGTGATAGGAATAGTCTGATGGAGGCATGACACAGCAGAGAGGACACAGGACCAGAGCCATTATTTCTGTTCAGAATATACCCAGGTAGTTCACTAACGATATTCTGCTGGTAGAACATAAACAGCTCTTCACTCAGCATTGTAAACTGTGCACATAAATATTCTAGCAGATTTTTTCTGGTACATATTTATATACAAGTTACTTATAACTTTCATTCCTCATCTGTGCTTTTAAAATTTCTACACCATAAGCTTGGAAGAAAGTAAATTAGTTACCATTAGTACCAAAAAATATTCTATTTCCACACTTCTAATATAAATGTTTACATGTATTAAAAAAAAAAAGACAAAATTACGTTTATCAAAGACTGCAATTATATTAGTCCTTCAAAAGTAAGTCTGTTCAATTGTACCTTTTTTTATTGCAACTGTCCTTTTGGATTACAGCCTGTAAGAGTAATAAGGTAGCAGCTTTTGTTTAGCCAGTTCAGACTGACAATGAAACTAGTAAATTAAATCGTAGAAATCCAGGGCATCTTTTCTCATGTAATCAAGACTTCTCTATGTGCCGCTTAAAGCTAGATGAGCCGCTTGGGAGCAACCCTAGCCCACTGCCACCATAAGCAGGTTTGTTATCGGCATAACTAAGGTGAGAATAATGCTCACTTGTCAGACAAGAAATACAAGAACACATTTGCCTTTACCTTATAACAGTTAGATCTTGCAACCTGAACACTGCTGAGAGTTTTAGCATGCGAGGACAACCGGGTTTTATTTACTTATTCATTTACTGTGGACTTCTCAATGGTATACACACTTCTCTGAGCACATTAACTATGTCTGTAAGCTATTAAAGAGCGAGATCACATGGATTATTCCGGAAATTACATTTTGCCTAAGAAGGGCCTCATCAAAAGAGAAACCAATCAAGAGAGACATTCATCATGATCTGAGTGAGGTAATCTGGCTTCCTACAAGATGATAAATCTGTTACAGACCGAGGCAGCCTCCACAAATGGATTGGGAGACTGCATACAGGAATAAAGGCTTGCTGTGCAGACCTCACACTCATGATCCTCAGTCTATAAAAATTACATTACATGGTGAAAAAAACCCCAACCAAACAGTTTACCAAACCTCTCCTTCTCCCAGGGATTTATAATAATACAATCCAAACTTACATGTAACACAACTTCATAGCATCAGCTCAAAACAAGAGAAAAAACAATACAGAAATAACTGGGGATGCTTTTCACAATTACTTAAGACTCTCAAACCAAACAATGCATAGAAAGTCTACAGAGACAAAAGCTGTTTAAAGTAACTCAGTGGTTTTGATGTGAGAGCTCTTATTCATAGAGCTGATAGAGGAAGAAGCTTTCATTGGAGCCTGAAACACAGGTTCAGCCTCTTGCAAGGATAGCAAGTCTCTGTTGTAAAGAGAATGGACACCTTTCCTTTCTCAATTCACCCCAAATTTCATCAGCCTGCTTGACTACGCACCAAATACTCCACAGACAGACTGCAGAAACGCAGGTAACAAACTTAAAACGTTCCTTCCCCCAGTCAGCTAACCCAGCTGTCAGTTTAGATTAGTAATATTTTATAAATATTTTATATACACACAATAGAGTTTCTGCCTGCTGGAGTTTAGGGATGAACTTTCAAAATTGGATATAGGATGGTAATCAACTACCTTCTTCCTAAACACTGCCCAAATTCCAGGGATGCTCAATATCCACTGGTACATCTTACCTGGAAGCAAGTGAGTTTTCTTCTAAAATCCTCAGCTCCTCCAGAAATTCCCAACAAATGAGGCAGGCCTTGTCTGTCTGACACCAGCATGTTGCAGATGGGGTGTGGAGCTCAGCACGATCCGTGGTGGCTCTGCAATGTGCCAGCACGGGTATTTTTGCACCATGCTTCCAAAACTGGAGCTTGAGGATGCAGCAGGAGCAGCCCTCTCAGCCAGCAGCAGCTGGACCCAGCAACACAGAGAGCACTGCCAGTTTTGTGAAGTATGGCTCAGACACAGAATCTGAGAACCACAGCCCCAAGCTGTATCAAAAGTAGCACTTAGAGTAGAACAGTATTTCAGAAGTCTCTTTTATTTTCAGTTTTATTTTCAAAAGGCATCAGGGAGTGCAAGCGGTACACACCCAGGAAAGATAAAGCTCAAGGATCCTAAACTATGAGGAAGACAAAGATGATTGCTCTATAAGCATTGCTCCAGTAAATAAATCTATAATGCATTACCATGTGGCAATTACTCCTCAGCAGATACACCTGAAAATACTCAGCACCATCAGGGCTTTCTATTGGACAACCCTAAATCCATCTACTCAGGCAGTGGAGATTAGAAAAGTTAAACATTTCACTCCTGTTGTTTCACATTCAAAGTTATTTGCTCAACAATAGGGCAGAATGTGGGTCTCTGAAACTGCTGTAACAGAAGGATGGATCTTTGGGGTGAATCTCTGCAGCTCCATTAAAGGTCATGAAATCTAGCTGAAGATGTGCCCTACACTACAACCACTGGCAGCAAATAAAGCCTAGAAATAGAGTAACTGTGCTAAAAGGGCAATTAGCCTATTCTACCCCTGCTTCTGGTGATAACAATTATTGTTTCACTACTGATCTTCAGAAGCCAGGTGCATTTTATCCACAGCATATAAAACCTCACATCAGCCTCTCACTGAAAGGGGGGAGATCATTTGAGTGTAAAGAACTATATGAGAGCAACTGCTACAATATAATACAACTGGATGATGATTGGGCACCATGTTCAGCAAAATTTATGTCTTACAGGGAATGGGAAAGCTGTTTAAGCACTTTATTATGATTTAAATGTGAAAAGATTCACTTAAACTGCAGAAGACAGGAATTTGTATTTTACATACAAACTGGACTTGTAGTCTCTTCCTATCTACATTACTTAACACACCATTTAATATATATTCTCATGCTGGTGAATGAGAAGAGCAAATATGACAGTTGACCAGATATGCACTGGATTTTTATTAATTTTATCGTAGCTTCCCAGGCTTATTACAGAGATATATGTAACTCAAATACTTTATATTTTGTGACCTTTACATAATACTGATACTCTCACGAATCCCTCTGACTTCTATATACACATAACCAATGAAAAACTACAGCAAAGGAAATAAAGTAGTTCTGAAAAATAACACATAAAACTTAACCTGCACCTGAGAAACAAATTAAATTTTTTTGAAAACAAAAGTTCAAAATTTGTTCTGTCATTTGCTCCCAAAGACACACATCAAACATCAGAATATGTAGAGCTTGTTTTGTATATAGTTTTTGCCCATTAACAACTCTAACCCGAATGAAGTAGCACTGGGACCATGCTTGCTCCCAGTTCTGCAGTGTGCACTCTAGCAATATAGAGTCAAGTATGTTTTTATAGGTGCCTGTGTCCCTATTTATAGGACTTTGTGAACAGAGAGTCATGTGACACATGTTCAGCATTTGAAGAACAAAGCTTAGACTTCCTACTGAGAGGGTATTTCTCATAAAAGATGCCCTGATCCTTGTCTTATAAAAAGGTTTTATTTCTCAATAGAAAAGTATATTTAAAAACAACCATTTGCTAAAAGCAATACAAAACTCTCCAGTTTTAACTTCATAAAAGTTTAACAAAACATAAATATTGTTTACTGCTTACATTCCTATATACAGACCTTGCATTAGACAGTTAAACAGGTAGAGAGATAATAACTCAGAAATGAATGGAACACAACTACATGAGATTCAAATTCTGTGTCACAATGCACAATCACAGGTATACAAAGAGCAGCTTAAAATCCTCAGTCACTGGGTTCTGCTTTGTTCTCTTTACAGCTATGTTCCTCTTTTCTCTGCAATAATGCACCAGTTCCCATGGTCATAGCAGGAAGAAAGTATCTGAAGCTCAGGCACGTTTTCTTCTACCAGAGAGCACAGCTCCCCTTCCCGAAAAACATGGTAATAACGCATGAAAGCTTTTGTATCCAACGTGGCACCAGTCTGGTCCCCAACAGACACTGCTGAATCCAAAGCAGAGTCAGTGGAGTCAGTTGTTGAAGTTCTTTGGAAAAACTTGCCGGCATCAGACTTACCAGCACCATCTTTATTACAACCACAGCTGCAGTCCCTGTCTTCCACTGGGCCATTTATAAATGAGGCTTCTTCACTCTCGCTCTGAGCTACACTTTGGTGTCCTCCATTTAAACTTAAATTCTTCAGTGCATCTGTGGCTGGTGACCAGTGTGCTTTTTTGAGAGGCAGGCTTTCCACGAACACATCATCATCATCTAAACTTCGTTCTTTTAACAGTGTCCCACGGTGACCTAAATCCAAACTGCAGTGTCGCGAATGCTGAAGGGGTACAGTACTGTTTGCCCATTCTCCTTCATTCTTCAGAGGCTTCACTTTATCAGTCTGTTTTCTCAGGGCTGATTCATCAAGGGATCTGGAGAAAAACCATGAGCGGAAAGATCTTCCTAGAGCACTGTAAAATCTGTTTTCTTCTTCAGAAATTTTCATGCAGCAGGCTCTGGACAAGCAATGGTCCGTATTCTGGGAGTGTTTTGAATCAGTTTCTGGCTGCAGATTGGTTTGGTAGCTGCAGTCAGAGATGACTAGCTGTGTAGGGTGCATGTCTTGGCTTTTTACAGCACGCACAAACTCACCCTTATCTCCAGGTTGATTCGATTCTGAAAAATGCCGTGAGCACAAGGCCTTGTTCCAAGGAACAAATACATCTTGTTTCTCAAAGCGACGATTCTTTTGTTCCATAGCCCAAACATAAATCATCATCTGGCCCCCAGGTATCAATACCCTTGCCATTTCCTTTATTGCTTTGATTCTTCTTTGTTTAGTTGAGAAATGATGGATCACTGTGAGAAAGGAAAGGTGTTACATATTGAACATTACTAAGGATATAGCATACTTGTCTTACAACCTGGTCTATGTGTTTACTCATTTTAGTCGCCATATCCCAAATATCACTCACTGCAAGTCAGCTACAGTGTAGAATTTATTGGTACCACAGTGCAATATACCCCAGAATGCTGTCTTTTACATTTATGTTCAACGGATAAAAATAGGGAAAATCCTAAGAAGGAAAATAATCTCATCTCAAAATAGGGATTCAAGAAAAGTCAGGCATATAAGCTGGAGGTTTCTTTTTCTCAACATCAACCATAAAAGACCACAGCATGACTAGCTTTCACTTAAAATGCCTGGCCTTTAGGTGAGTTAGGTAATATTAAGTTTGACTTTATTTTTTTGGAACACTTTTCAGACTTCCTGAAAACAGAAGATCTTTTCACCATCTAATAAGTACAGAAAAATGTCATATCAGAAAAAAAGATACTGTGTAGTTTTATATTAGTGCACCTTCAAAAGATCGAGTGAGAAACTAGACAGAAACATTTTCCACTGCTTTAATTTTGTAGAAAGGCATTGCCTTTACAGATTGTTTTGGAGGGGAAAAAAAGAGAAGTGTCTCAGTCTAGTTTGCATGTCTGAAAATGATGACTTTTTGTTACATTATGTTATGCTATTGATAATTAAAAAGTCAAATTCAAAATAAAACTATTGATCACTATATTTGAATTTTCTTCACAGGATAATTTCCACATTTTCAGATTTCACTGCAGTGTGAAATGAAGCTACATTTCAATACTTCTACATTGTTTCTACCTTCCTGTTCACCTGAAGGAACCAATTTTAATAGCCAGAGAATAGCTAAGACAGCTATTTTCTCTCTAAGCTCTCAGAAACATTAACTTGCACTGAGACTGGCCATGTTGGTCATGTTGTTCTATATGTCATCAGTACTAAATGTGATTTAATCAATGACATAAAGAGGACTGATTCCATAAGTCTCAAGTGGACTTTGAGCCAGCCACTTCTACATGCAAAATATTCAATCTACCCATATAACAACGTATAATAATAGTCTATGTTCTTAGCTGAGGAAATCTCCATACCTTTCAAAAAATTAGATTATCTTTGTGTGTGCTGCTTGACAGTAGCCAATTCTACTTGTAGAAACAGTGTTACTTCAACACTGTAGTTATGAAAAATGTGTCCAACTAGCCCTGCCTTTATTCAAAACAATGATTAAATTACCAAGGGGAAAAAACGTAGCTTTTTTTATGCAAGCCAAGAAAAGCACTCTTGGCGGCTGATATTAACTAGGCCCTCACAAGCAGCTGAGAACACAAGATAGCAAGCTCTGAGAAGAGTTCTCCAGTCTATACGGTTAGTGTTTGTTTCCAGGTACTCCTGACTCTCCTCAATATTGTTTCAAACTTTGCAAAAAAAATTACAAAATACTATTTCAATTTCTTGAACAAGATGGGGAGAAAGGAACTGATGTTTCTCATACTGGAGCTAGGCCACATATCACCACAGAACCTCCTGCAAAATAATATCAAAACCGAAAGAGACAACATAAGCATGTGAGCTTAGTTCACCAAAAAGAAGTGCAACCAACCAACAGAATCTGTGCAAGCTCTATCTAAGCAATTCATTAAATGGGTTAAATATTCTTCATGTTTAACATTATATAATCACTCTGGTGGTTCTGCAAAAATATAAATCCTATAAACAGGATTATACCAGCAAAGCCTAGAAAAGTATTTGACTATGTACATAAATACTTGGTGTTCTCTGGAATGGGATGAAACCCCCTTTATTTAGAATCAGATGGACACAGGAATACCATGCCTCTATTTAAGAGGCATTAAAATCCATTATTGTTAAATGTGGAGAAATACCATGTGAACTTCTCATCTTGTCAGGTCTATATTTGGTATAAACATTAGATAGGTACACTACCCTTACAGGTCAGCTGATCTGACAGCACTGAAATTATTTGAAAACAAGACCTGAAAACTGGATAGGGCTCACTCATTAACTCGTCAATACAAAAGCAAAGTAATATAGATACTGCTTGCATATTAGTCACCCTTTCTTTCAACCTGCATATGTGAAAACTACATTTTAAAACACATTTCTATAATATTTCAAGTCATCTGATGACTGCTGCCAATAATAATTATCACGTTTTATATTTTTGTTGATACAATGAAACAGCCTGAAAGAAGCTCAAGCAAAGGTAGAGCTAAAAATGTACACTGCAACTGGGTGCTCTAAGAATCCCTCATCTACCTTTTTCCAGTTTATACTTCTCAAATTACGAGTAACAGTTTCAAAAAGAGAGGTCAGAGGAGTTAAGATGCTGAGATGCTTCACTCATACAACAGGCACTTGTATGTCTCTAAGTTCTGATTTCATTACTATTCTAAGGGAAATTTGAATTCATAACACCTAATAGTCAACATGAGTTTCAAGTTCTGCTATAGAGAAAGGAAGTTTTCATTTCAATGCATTTGCTGGTCAAAATAGATCCTAAGGAGGAACCAAGAGTTTATCCTGACCACCTAATCTGTTTAAACTGCGAGCAGCCACGTTTACATTAGTTTTCACTTGTTTAAAATGCATGCTAGAAGGAATTTTATTCTCCACAGGGTGACCAAGGCCACATTTATATGGTCTTTTATGGCTATTTATCAAACAAACAATCCGCATACTTCCCTGGTCAACAGCGCCTCTGTGCAATGGAACTGATTTCTTTTTTCATGTTTACTACATTCATTTCAGTAATGCCTGCTGTGATTCCAAGGGAATCGGTTCAAAATTAATTTAACTGAAATACAGACACGTGGAAAGAAAAGGATCCCCAAAAATTCTCATTTGCTGTGGGCCAGAATGCGTGTACGTTCTTACCTCCAATGGAAATGACTGCATTGAAGCACTGGTCCCTAAAGGGAAGGTTAAGGTTGTCACATACCAGGACTTCATCATCTTTCTTCCTTGCAATCTCTACCAATGGCTCGCAGTAATCACAGCCAAGATTATACACTTGACTGTTGACACTGAGATACTTTCCAGTTCCACAACCTAAAGAAAAGAATACTACATCAGAAGTCATATGTTCCAGACATTCGCTATCCCTCCCAAGCATTGAAAATAATGGGAGGGCTTTCCTAATTCTAAGATTTCCTGAAAAACAAAATGAGGGCTTGCTCCTACTAGCCTAACTGTTGCAGAGTTCATTTGGACTCTTCGAAAGTATACGCTCACACCGTTAGGAGTGTAACAGTAGCAACACCACCAGCAAAAAAACTTATTTACACAGCCCTGTGTAATAGCAGGTTATGTGTATTTTTTGGGGGAATAAGGGTAAGTGCAGGTGGGAGGAGGAAGGAGTGGTCCTCTGTAGGCAGTGTTGTATGTCTTAGAGCAAAAATCCAACTATGCTGCCTCACACCAAGCCTTTATATAGCCCGGTATCCAGTTTCCAACAAGGAACGTAAATGGGCACCCAGGAAAGAGTAAGAACAGGGTAAGCATTATTGACCTTTTTTCCTCAATACCCTTCCAGCTTCCAACTACTTTCTGATCAGGGGATTTCCTGAAGCCAGTGTGTTTTGTCTTTTTAGTTGCCTGCAGTAGATCTCTCTTCCAAGTCCTTCCCCAGTCTTTGCTAAACCCTGCAGAGTACCTCTCCAATGCATCCCATTTCTCTCCAAGTCCTAAACCACAGCTGTCACTGACACAAGTTCGAGAGGAAAATTTTAACCTCAAGTACAGACTTGAAAATAACCGTGAATCATAAAAATTCCTGCCATGTCGCAGGCATGTCCCCTTCCTGCTTTTGTGCCTATGCATTATAACACATGTAAAACAAATGAACAGTTCCAGAATGTGTTCCACCTAAAAGTATGTCTTCTCAAGGTCTGTGCTGCACTAAATTGAAATCTTTCAGAGTGTTCTTCAATGTCATATGCATAACAGGCACTTTTCAAAATTAGATTAGGAAACATTCACTGCAGTTATGGGTCAGTAGTGAAGAATAATTTCTGAAAGTTGACAGCCAAGCAATAGGGTAGCAGCTTGGCAAAGAGAGCCATCACAGTATTAGTAATTCGATTTAAAGGCCTGGAGCTATCTTTAGAAACACCACTGCTTCTTGCAGTGCTGCTGCTTTCATTGATGTTAATGTGCACCATTATCTAGAGAGACAGCACAGGAACTGCTGGAGAACAGCACAACACTTCAGCGGTGAAAAAAGAGCACATGTTTAAAGCAAAAAGCAAGCACTATTCTTTGAAGTAACACTTGAGAGAAATGGAAAAGATTAATATTGTTGAGGCAGTTCAAGGAATATATGCAATAAAACATGAAGCTCTGCATCTTAGAAAGCGTAAGTTTTAAAATTAGTATAAAGTATTATTGGTTACTGTGTTTGCAGAAGGAGCACATTTGTCAAACATGCATTAATTTAGAAGATTCAGTTGTTTAATACATGGCTTTTGGTGAAGTGCTTTTTAATCACAGTGAGTTTTTGGAAGTATATGGTCCTCTCTGGAATGAAGTTAAATAGTGACAAAGTTCCCAGTACCCTAAAAGATTTTTAGGAGGAGATTCACTTTTAAATGAGTCATCAGGAGGGTGGATTCCTTCATGAAGCTGTTAACAATGGCCATGCTATTGTAATTTATTTTGATGACTGAACAAGAAGGCAATTATACAAAAAGATATTTTAATAAAAGGCAGTATTATATAGAAAATGAAATTATCAATTATCCCATTTTGAAAATTTTAGGTCCAGTAGGCAACTTTCCTCCCACAATACATACCAAAAATAAACACAATAGTCAGATTCCTGTAGATCTTATTAAACCTCATAAAATGAGATGATAACTTGTATGCCTTGATGGGAAATATCCTTATTGGCAAGTAAGCATCTGCCTTCTCTCTGGGTGTATCACATGCATCTAAATTATTTCAGCTGAAATTGTAACAGGGTGATCTTAAGCTTTCAGCAACCACCGCGATACCTGCTGATAAAAGCCTCAAAGAACTTCAGCTAAGCTTCAAATAACTTCTATTGAGGTGAAAAAAAAAATTTGGCTGAGAAATATTGTTAAGCTGACTGTTGGATGAGTGTATGCCACAGGATATTTCCTGAGATTATTAGTGAAAATGGCACAGACATTTGAAAGAAGATACATATTAAAAATAACAGTAATCAAGTATTTTTGGGGTACTGCTCAGAGGCAGCAAGATAACTATGTATTATCTTTGATTATGGCCTACAGTATCTTCAAATAATGCTTGCCTCTTATAGGATAAGGCAGATGGATAATTTGTTGTGTACATTTATTACATCTTGCTGTGTAAAAGTATTTTATTAGTCTAAACAATGAGGAAAATCCAATGATGCAAAGGAGCATCTGGTTTGCAATGATGTGCTGTATAGGATTGAAGTCACAACACAAACAAAGGAACCAAGACCTGAAAAACCCTGAAAACTCTGTAAGTGCAAGAAAAAATCAAGGTATAAATTGAACACGCAGGGAAGACAATGCCACAGCAGGAAAATGAGGGTTCGGTGTCCCTATTCAGGATCACAGGGAGATTCTCAAATCATAATTTATTTTTTTTTAATAGCAATCACATCAGAAGCTTTCTCTTAAGATAAAGCCTAGACAGGAGGGGTTTTAGAACAAATGAAAAGCAATAAATTGCAGACCAGCAGTACTTAAACCAAGAGACTGAAATATGAAGTAACTGAGCTAATACCACCATTTTTAAAAAAGGCCTCCAGGGGGATCACAGACCACTGTGGGGAAACTGGTAGATTAAGGCTTAGGTCAACAATGCAAAAAATGTATTTACTGGCTACTTGATACACTGTCAAAGAAATAAAATAAGGTGGTATATGGCATCTAATATGGGTTTTAAAACACTTATAAAACATCTTTAAAACAAATTTAAATGAGTTTTAAAGACTTCAGAGTTGCTCTGAAGGATATATATGACTAATATATAAACTAATAAAGCTTATAAACAATATTTCGTGCTACCTCAGAGAATAACTTACCTATATCAGCAACGAGACTGCCAGGCTTTTGCTCCAGCAGAAAGTTTCGAACACGAGGCCATGCTTTGCTCTGCAGATCATTAAAGTAGGCAGCTGTATTTTCATACACACTATGCACGTGCTGCTTTTCTAGCTGGGTAGCCTCATGTTCCATCCTGAAAACATAATGAATAAAGATTATGTACAACAAAACACAAACCGTGTTTTGCGTAGTGTAGACTTTGCATTTCATAGGCATGCATAATTCAGGACCTTGTAAATTCACATTCATAAAATCATTACAACCATCTAACAGCCATCATATTTATAAAATGGTCTTTACTCAAAAGTATCTGATTTTATTTCATGGAAGTCAAGAAAAAATTGAAATATATCATCTTGCCTGAGGAGTGTTATATAACTGCATGTGCCTGTTCAATAACATGCATATTCCTAATTAAAGTTCACCGATGCAGTAAAAGTTTATCTGGTGCAAAACAGGGCCTGTATTCAGCAAAAACACAGAATGATTAAGCACAGGACATTAAGAATAGACTTTTCAGTTGTAGCTAAGGTGAACAGGTAGACAAACTATTAGTATGTTATTTGAAATGTAACATGGACCCTGAAACCAAAGCCCCTAAATCACACATAAATTATTTGTGGTTGACCTACCCTCTAGAAGTGATGAGTTGGTTGAAATTTTTCAGCCACAAAACTATGATTTCCCTGCTCCCACTCCACTATCTTAAGTTCTTAGCAAAGTATTTTATTTTAGTGATTCACTTGAAAAGTGGTATCTTCTTAGACTTTTAATATTAACCCTAAACTCATGTAAAACACCAAGTGCATGCAGACGCTGAGTCCCTTTATACAGAATGTTACATCTTCTTTAAGAATTCCCCCCATCCAAGCACCAACCAAGTCAGGCTTTAGTATCTGATGCAGGCTGATGACATTATATTTCAAAGTGTCAAGGCATCCTTGAAATTAATTAAAACTGCCTGTTTATTCAGGAAGTATTCCTTCCCATTATTAAAACTTTGCTTAAGTATCAAAGTATTCAGCAGAGATTAAAGCCTGTTTCCAAACTTCTTCCAAGAAACTGAGCAATATATTATCAAGATGAAACTATAGAAGTGACTCCTTTGGCTGCATCCGAAAATGTCAGAAGTAAAGGCTTTAAATATACAACAAGTTCTTCTTTTCCTTTCCTTGATTTTCAAATAATACACATTTTGGAATCATAATAAGAAATGTTTCTTTCTGTCTTTTACTGTTGAAAAAAGTTATTATGAGAAAAGATTTAAAATAAAGTATTACATATAACAAGAAATAATGTGTGGTCTTCAAAATACCTGTTTTACAAACACAATCTTTTTTCATTAAGAAAATGGGAGTTAATCCCAGTGGCTGCAAAAAAAGTATTACTGTACTTCAAACTAAGTGTGTGTGAGTGCTTACAAGAAGAGTATGTAAGACTTGATCCATTTCACTGGGTTTATGTACTCTGCTATGCAAGGCTGGGCCAAATTGTTAAAATCGTCACATTCTGTTCTGACTGTAGTATCTATGAATATGTCTCCTCAAAACATTTATGTTCAATGTTTTCACAATCCTTACTTTCTTTTTTTCTGGTACGATCCACAGTTATCTTTTGTGATGCATTATCTCACCTTTTACTACCTGAATATATGTATATTCATATATTTATACACACACACAGAGAATTCAGTAACAGTATAGCAAATTCCTAATAGGCACATTTTCAGTGTAATTTTGAAGAGCAGAAAACAGACTGCACAACAGAAGCAGACAGTATTGAAACACAGGCTTAAAATTTTATTACATGTGCCAGAAGTCACTCAATCAGAACTTTTCTCAGAATGCCATTTCAAGTTATGTTGTCAAACAGGATGGGTTGGTTGCAGTAATTTCAAACAAAGATTCCTTAAGAGTCAAAAGCCCATTCTTTTTTTCTTATTTGACCATTAAATAAAACAAATTGGGTGTTTCATGTCTGCAGCTGTCTTTCCTCTCTGCCTCAAAACACACTCTATTTTGTTGTTCAACTGCCTAGAAATCCTCTATTTATAAGCAGAAATTCCAAAGACTAACAATCATTTATTTTCTTTTGTCATCTGATAAGCTCCTTGCTCTAGTTTATATTTCATGTTTGGTTACTATGCGGCTCAGTGTTTCCAAGTGTTTTTAACTTTCTAGTTGAAGCTCTTTGTTCAAACTTTGCTGTTCCTAAAAGAAAAAAGGAGAATGTTTTTAATCATTCATACTAAATTCCAAATGCTACAGAAATTCCAGTTTATGCCAACTACGGAAGTAGCTGTCTGAACTGAACGTTAATTTGAATATTTAAAAAAAACACAAAAGCCAACTTGACTTCGACGACGGTAAGAATTTTCCCATTGATACAATGTTATATTATACTTTTCCTAAAAAGTCTTTATTGAATTCCAATGTAGGCTGAAATTCGGCTTACTGTCCTACTGAATCACAAGGCCATTAAGTTTCTCCTTTAGCTTTCTCATTCACTTGGACTGGTAATGACTCTTCTGCTATACGGGACACGGTAGAGAATTCCATATACTACAACACTGCACTGCAGGTTATTTTTTTTAGATACAATTAATATAAACATTGTCAAGATAATTATTTGGTTAGAATCTTAGAATAACAGTAGTCGATTAAAATACAAACTATTTCATTTACTGTTTCATTATGATTTCAATTCCTGCTAATTGTTCATATTTTGTAGATAATTAAGTCACAGGCTGAAATTAGACTTGCCAGACTGACTTTCCAGTCAAGATCCGTAACACTTACCAGGTTTTACTGTGAAGCGCGGCAGGGAAATGTTCTAGCAATAAACCTCTTCATTGCAATGCTTACGAAAGGCAAGAAACCTGCGTGTCTGATCAGACCTGCAGCTGTACCAGTTTCACACAAGTCTAATGTCATCGAAAACATCAGAAACATAGAGCTATGTAACTTCACAAGCCAAACTCAACACCTCTATTTCTCTTTATAAACAAAAACAACCATTACACCTTCTTTGCCTCGAGTACCAGAGAGTGTCTCTGTTGCACATGCATTGTAAAAAATGTTCAGTTCATCCAGCTTCTGGATTATAACTTCCAGGATAATTGCAAAGTTTGTTTTGCAAAGGAGGTAATTAAAATCTGAGACGTCCAGAAATCCCACTGCTTCAGCATCTGCTCCAGTTCTCATTTAAGCTTCCTGGAAGCTGTTTGATAAAACCAGCAAAGAGGAGAAGAAGAGCAGAAGGTGGTAATTATGGACAAGCTTTCCCCATGCTCAATTCTTTTCTTGTGCTTACGCTCCTGTCAAAGGGCTCATGCAGAGACCGGGTGCAGAGTAGGGAGTGTGCAGTAAATTGGCACCCAGCTGTTCAGTCACTCCACAGCAAGTCTTGACAAGTCCCCAAAATGCGGATGCAGCTTCCTGCACACCAGCAGTTTGGGTAAAAAAATGAAGAGCAGGATTTTCTCGCCTGTCAGTCTTTCCTGGTCAGCAAAGTTTGCTCGTGAGACTACAACAGGCCCTTGTTGCAACTGATCTATGAAGTGAGAAAACTGGATGAAAATTGCAGTGTAATTTCTGCTGAATTTGTGGGGAAATGGATCACCAGTCCATCAGATGTAACTATGGTCTATGAACAAAACTGTTTGAAAGTGAACAAGTTATAGCCCATTGACTCTTTCCTATGTTGCTGTTTTCCTTCTTTGTTTAAAGAAAAAAAAATAAACAAAAATCCACAAACAAACTAACACCAACCAAAATATTATAGCTTTCCAGGAGGTACAAGGAATTGTACAAGCATATGATATCCTGTATTTTCATAGCTGCATATCTCACTCAAGGTAATCAAATTTCTTCCTTTTCCATTAACATTGTGCAACCTTTTAGATAATTAACTTTTCAAGGATACTGCTTTAAGGAAAGTCATGTTGCTTGGACATCTATCGCTGCTGAAATAATAAATACATTTAACCATGTGACCTTGAAATGACAACTACCAAAAGTTAATAATCCCAGTTTCCAATATTTTTTAAAAATCAGGATTATTTTTATTAGCCGGGGGAAGTGCATTCAGACTTTCTGTTTGTTTGTTTTTGAAAGTGTCTGACTTGCAGTTTTGACTATACCATATTACATACCTTTATCCTCAAATCGACAAAACAGTTGGTGGCTCCCAGATGCAAGGGGGTGCCCTGACATCAAAGCACAGGAGGTAGCGTCCAGTCCAAAACCTCTGCCTCTACCACAGCCCACCCAAAGCTTTCCACACCTTCCAGCAGTTCTTCTGAACCCCTTGCAGCCCTCCTCAATGAGGTTACCCACTCCCATCCACCTAAGATTTTCACATCTTCATCTATCTTAGCATGTGTTATGCCACCACCACTATTTTAATTTGATGTATAATCCCGTGAAGTCTTGACCTGGCTCATGTGCAGTTCCCACTTGCCTCTATTTCCAGGCCAGACACGTGGAACATGTTCCAAACTTTTTGTCAATGGCCTCTTGGAAGCACCCTGTGATTTTCACAGTAGTAATCAAATCCTGCATTGCTCTCATTTGTCTGCAAATCAATTGCTCTTGATCAATTTGAGCCACAGGCTTTCCTTTTGCCTTCTCTCTTGCAGCTGCCTGTTTTCTCTAACCCTTTGATGAGCTGCAGGAATTAACTCAGTTTGAGAGTCAGATATGCAAGGTTTCAGTCTATTAATGAGGATCCCTCTCAGTTACACTCTTCATGCACTGATGGGAATTCTCAATCCCATTTTGGATTAGGTGAACTCCTACTTCAAAGATCTATGAAATTCACCACAGTTGTGTCTGTCTGTGTTGCCACAGCAACATAAATCTTGGTTACGCATGCACCTCCAGCTATGGGTCCAATAACCTAATTAATCACTGGCCTTAAATTGAACAGCATAAACCACAAGAGCCAGGTCTATGTCCCACAGTACCTTGCTCTCCAGCAATAACATGTGCAGCTGTAGCTGACACTAACAGCTAATTAAAAAGTGAGGTAGTCCAATTTGCACTCTCTCCCCTCGTCTACAGAATAGGGAGAACTACATACACAGTGAGAAATACTTTCAGTTTACTTCCAGTTTACTTCAGACTTACCAGTCTTTTCACTCAAATATAAGCAGCCACAGAAAGTTAAGTGTGCAGCCCTAATGGTCACCTATAAACCACATGTCTTTTCTTCCAAGCAAATACAAAAATCCAATTAATCTCCAACTGCAAAACCTCACTGCAGCCCTTCAATACAGACCTAGGATTTCTCTATCAGGACTTTGCTTACAGTTGGGATTGAATTTATAAATCATAGTAATAACTTCCATTCTGATTGACAGTACTTTCTCATTTCAATAATGAAGGCAACAAATTGGACTATGATGACATACTAAATTGCTTCCAGATATGAATCATTACGTAAAACAGCTTTATTAGTAAACAAAGGATAATGAAACAAAATTATAGGAATCCTGCCATGAATAGCTAAACTAGCTGCATGAAAGTTTAGCAAGAGGATACAGTAGATGATTTGCTTACATAAGGCTAACAACTCCAGTTATTAATTTCACCCACGCATGAACTGCTACAATCCCATGAAAATGCACAGCTTCAAATTAGAGCAAGGGGAACTCTGTGCAGCATATCTGAAACCTTATTGAGCTGAAGTCATGATTAAGAATCCTTCCTCCAGTAAAATCTGGGAAATTCTGAAGTGAAAAACAAAGAGCTGAGATACATTTGACAAGAATCACTGTTAGTTGAAATGCTCACTGTGAACCTAGAATTTTAAAGCAATTTCATTGATTGAAATAAAGTCACTATCATTGTATTTTTTCTTACTACAAAATAGAGATGACCTTCCCCCAAAGAGAGACTGAAAGCACTGAGGCTGTTCTTTCAAGATCTCGGGCTAAGTAAGTTTACAGTTCAAGCTCTAGTTACTCAAAATAACAAACATTCACCACCACATTCATTTTGTCAGCTTCATTTTGCAGTCCAGGCAAAACCTAGTACTATTCACTGCACATTCTTGGATCAGTTAATCATTTAATATTCCCTTTGCTGTTTTGCATTTAGGGTCATGGTCTACCACAGTCTGCGTAGCTGAGAGGTTGCACTGTAAAGAGATTTACTTCACCAAGTACATAAACTCCATTCTGTAGGTAAGTAGCATTCTGCTAAGATGACAATGCACAAACATGGACCCTTTGCCATTAAAAAACACTGAAAGAAGGAGCATACTCATGCAAAAGTTGCACAGTCCCTTTAAATGTCTGTTCATCTTTACTATCACATCAAAACTCATAAATCAGCTCCCAGCAGATGGTCTCTTCCTACCAGATTCCCATACAGTCAAAAATCCCTGGTGCTAGATGTGCACTGATGTGCATCTTCAGATCCTGCACAGAAACACTATGTACTGACATTAAAATAGAAGGGAGGACTAGGAAAAAAATGTTAATAAATGGTGCTGAGAAGAGCAAAGTGTTTAGGTTTTTCTTCTTCTTCACTATTCTTATTAATTGCCACCAAGCAGCTAATATATCAGTGACAAAGGGAAAAGAATATAGGGAAGCAATAGATTGGGACTTTTTAAATAAGTTCAGAGTTTTCAAAACAACTAGCCTAATAAACAGTATTTAGGGAACTGATTGCACTGGCCTCTGATTTGCCAGTCTTAGGGCCACAAGCAATTAGTTTTGAGAAACCTGTGGGCAGCACGTATAGTCCCTGGTCTCATGATATTCTTGTAAACAAATTAGGGACAGTTGGTTTAGATGAAATTGCAGCAGAAGTTAGTACTGTTCAGAAGTGTCAATTTAGAGTGTAGTTATCAACAATTCACTGTCACGCTGGAAGGATACCCTGAACAAATCTGGTCAAGAGTCTGTTTTGGGTACTCCTCCGTGATTTCTTTGCATAATGGATTAGGGAATAGCATTCTATCTGCAGACGGACCAAACTGGCAAGGGTTCAAATGCACTGGATAATGGTGTTAGAATTCAAGTGTTTTAACAGATCGAAAAATACAAAAGCAAAGCATTTCATTTAGATAAGGATAACAAACTGCACAAATATAGTCTGAAGGACGACTGGCAGCAGCTCTACAAAAGTAGGTCTGGGCGTTATAACATCTCACAGATTTAACACCATACGTGCTATGGTGTTATGGTAGCTTTTACAAGATACTGTTGCAAAAAAAAAAAAAAAAAAAAAAAAAAAAGTAAGACCAGCACACAGAAATAGGGCAGATACTTTGAAGTTACATAAAGTTGTTCTTCTCCTACAGTCAGCACTGCTGATGTATCAGTTTGAGTATTACGGCCAATTTCAAGCAAGAATAATACAGAAGAGAACAAAAATGATCAGAGATCATTGCAAATCTCAAAGAGATCAGAAATCAAGTAAACCACTGGGAAAGATGGTTGTTTCAAATTGTTTGTTCAGGACAAGACAGAACCATCTTCTCATACAAGAAGGGCTGCTGAAAAATAGGAGGGAATAACCTGTTCTCCAAAACAAAGGGTAGACAAAAAATAGCGGGCTTAAACTACAGCAAGGAAGATACAGGTGAGGCATTTTAAAAACAAGGACAGAAAACCACTGGAGACAACTGTGTGTGGACTGGGTAGGTCATGAAGAAGCCTCCATCAATGGGCTCTTAAAAAGATAAATCATTTAAGCAACTGTCAGGAAATACATTGATGTAACACGTAATTGATGCAGCTTCAGGGGAGGCAGATGATACCCCAACATCTAGCCTTGTGACTCTGTGTGTCTATGAAGTACAAAACTTCAGCTATTCAAGTTATGAGCAAGATTTCAGTGACCTGCTGTAGAAAAAAAATAATGAAAGGCTGAAAGGCTGCTTCACAATGTTTACCACTCTTCAACACAGGAGTTGTTTCTACAGCTAAATTAGTACAGATATTAAACTAATTTCCTCCTGACTTTCAGCAGGTTGGTTTGATTCCTGATAGCGCTGCACCAGTATCTCAAAGTCCCTGGCCGTGCTACCCTACTCATAAGCTTTAGATGTGGCTATTTTGCCTCCTTGGTCACTGTATCTCTCAAATACTTGTAAACAGTTCTCTTCTCCTCTCCTTTATTTACCAGCAGTTAACTAAGTATTAAATATTTACTTTTCATCCTCCCTGATGAATCAGTCTAGGTGGTCTTTTACAAGTATTGTTGTTATTCTCTGTATCCTCTCCATATGTCTGCATTCTTCATGCCAAACTATATTCATAGGAATATTTGATTCCTTAATGTCATCCTACAGTTCTGGAATTATAGCTTTCTAAATTCCTTCTGTTTCCTCACACTCTGGGTTTGCATTCACACTACTATGCCCTGACGGATTAGTTTTAATTTATGCAGTATAATTCTCCTCGTTCACCAGCCCATAGAGCTCATCACTGTTGGTACTTATATTGTACTTGGTGCTACACACAAAGCCTCCCCAATTAAAACAATTTACAAACTGACTTAAGACATTCAATTACTTTAAAATTCATCTTTTGCTGAAACTGGATATCTTGGTGACAGAAAGATAAGCAGCACATTATCAAACAAGTTTCCAAATTAAGGCTGCCAATGTTTACCTTTGATCCAAAGATTAAATATAAAATATTGCACAACAAATTACAGTAATTATGGAACTACTAAATGGATTCTCTTGATACCTTTTATAAACTACTCTTATCACGTTTATTATAACCAAACATACAATTTCCTATCTAAAAATATTCTTATACAAATGTATTTAGTGCTCAGTATACTCACCAAATACAATTTCAAAAGAACAAGCATTGTGGCAGACAGTATTAGGTATATCAAGTTAACCTCAGGATGTCTCATTCTGACCATCCAAATGAGAGCAAAGACAGAATTCCGTTTTTATTATCCTACAAAACTCAAAAATCTGACTGGTTAGCTTTTATTTTCACGTTACTGTTAATCATAGGAAGTCATGTATTTGTATTTGCTTTCTTGAAAGAGAAAAGGTGTTTCACAGTGCTCAAAGACCAAAAGTTATTTTAAGTACTATCTGATAGTAATTGGGTGCTTACGCAGCTGACAAAGGCATCTGAAGATACACCAGTAATCCTATCAGGATTCAGAGCTAGACTTCAATGCAGAAAAATTGCATTATGTTGTTACTAAAAGGTCGAGTTGCAACCCTCCAAGAAGTGTCTTGCCACTATCAAAGACACAGGTTCTTCCAGTCGCAGCTGGAGTGGACTGAGCAGCGTAAAGGCTTAGCATCCCTGCAGCCAAAATGCCTAGAAAAGGTTCTTGTTTCCATAAACCACCACAGTCTCACTGAAAGGCTGTTTCATTTTAAGTGCTTTATAGTATGAGTGATACCTTTTTACATAACTCAATATATCTAAGCCCTCTATTTTAAGGCAAAGAAAGGCCTTTATATAAAGCAATTTTTCCTATTTGGCATAGAAAGAAAAACCTCCCTAAGGGAGCTGAAATTTCATACAACCACCACAAAAGTTCTCTGGAAAAATATCTTAATACAACGGCCTTTTTAGATGCAATTTTTTTATTTTCTTAAAATCAATATTTTCCAGGAAATTATTGTATGATGCCGAACAAGAGTTGATACCTAAAAACATTGGTATCTGAATCATCAATAGAAATATTTTTTAAAACAACTTTGGTCCACAAGTAATTAATTTTTCTGAAATTATTAAATGTAGACCCAAAAGTAAAGCTTTCTTCAAAATGGAATATTTTTCAACAGCAAAACACAAACCTAAATATACAGTGCCTCTGGTCCAACTGTGTTATGTTTAAACTTTTCTGAGGAAAAAAAATAAATCGGGTAGGACTCGGTGTCACATGAGTTTTAGTCAAGTACGTAAAGCCTGACTAAGAGACAAATATTTATTTTATTTTTCAATAGTTAGACTTTTTTTCTCCCAGTAATTCAGTTGGTATTTCTGTCTCCATTTACGAAGGTATATACATAACTTTTGAAGAAGCAGTGTCTTTAATGTTAAGCACTTTTGAACAGAAGTTCATTTTTCATTTTTAAATTATTTTCAAATTAATTCATAAGCATAGAAAAGTCTGAAGTATTTTTCCAATCTCGTTCATCTTTAGAAATTAAAAGACGTGCAGCCCTCAAACTGTGGTTTTCTGCCACACCGGATTATTCTGTATCTAGTATTACTTACAAACTTGGATATGTAGATCCTGTTACTGCAAAGACATGGACATCTGCTTAACTTTATGTATTGTAAATCATCTTACTGACCTCAGGTAGCCTATTTAGTAATAACTAAAGGCAGGAATTTGCACATAACTTTTTCAGGACAGAGCCTTATGCCATTTGTATTGTCCCATATTCTGATTCATCCATCCAGAATGGATGGCAGAATACTCGCAAATCTGAGTGTTTGCATGGAAAGTGTTTATCCGTCGATGCGGGGCTGATTTCAAACTAAATTTGCTTTATAACTTCAGTGGTGGATTTATGATTGGATTACTTTAGAAAATGTAGAAAATTATGAAGTTACTTGCATTTTTTTCTTCTCACCAAGTCCAGTTTAGCATTATATACAGACTTGAAAATGTTTTATGCCTTTGAAGATGTCCTTGCCAGAGGCGATATTAAAATGCACTCCACAGTTACCTACACGTACCTAATCTGCCCAAAATGCACATCTCTGTAAGTTAAACAATAGCGGCACCACTGAACTATCTCAGCGTGCAATCCATTACAAATACACAATGTGAGAAGGAAATCAGTAAATAAAAATGTGCTGGTTCAAAGACGTGCTCTATAAATAGCATATACAACTGAAATAAATATATTGCTATACTAGACTGAAAACAAATTACAAAAATGAAACCCAACCCCCTGGAGTCCATTATGGGGCATTAAAACGTCCCCAGAGGACCTTTTCTCTTGCTCATGGAGAGGCTGCTGCATGCTTTTCTTATCTGTTTCTCGAGTTTCATGCTGAAAATCATAAACTCCAGAAGCATGCTTCACCTGAACAGCTGTATCAGCAGGGAATGTCGTGCTGTGCACCACATTAGCACAGCAGTGCTGCTGAATTAATTCTGCACTCTCTTTCTTTGCAAAAGAAAAGGAGCTGGTGACCCGACTCCCTGAGCTCTCGCTGCTCCCACTGACATTCAGCGGGAATGAAAATCCTTTTACATCCATTAAATAGTGAACACGCTGCAAGAGTGAGGGCTCTATGTGGCCTTACAAAAGCGATACCTAGATATTTTGAATTTTCTCGGAAGAGAAAAAAAAAAGAAATTAACTACTACGGTATAGGATGCTCCAGATCGTTGCTTCGGACTGTTTGCCAATGCGCAGAGCATACTTCATTTTTAATTAATCAGGAGACCAGGGAGAAACTTTATTATTTCTGTTGCAGTTCCCCCCACGGCTCCTAGAACCCACCCTCCCCAACCGCGCCGCCAAATCCCGCGCCAGCCGCGTGCGGGCTCCCAGCTCCGCCAGCCGCCGCTCCGTTCGGTTAAAAGGGGAAAGGGGGAAGGGGGGGGGGGTGTGGGGGGTGTGTGTAAAAACCGAGTTAATCCCGAAATCCTTCTGTCCCGGGGTGGGTCAGCGCCCCCGGGGCACCCCCGGCTGGGCGGCCAGTGTTTGGAAGAGAACCATGCCGATCTGCAAAAATCTACCGCCGCCAGCCCTCAGCGGTGCTTTTTTGGGGGTGGTTTGGGGTTGGGGATTTTGTCGCCTTTTTTAAATTTATTTATTATTATTATTATTAGTATTTCCCCCCCCTACGGGCAGCCCAGGGCGAAGGCGGGGGGAGCTGCCCTCCGCACCTCCCCGCGCAGCGCGGCGGCCCCGCTCCCCCCCACCCCCGCTCCGCTCCTTACCTGCACCCGCGGGGCGGTGGCGGCGGCTGCATCCCGCCGCGGGGGCGGCGCTTGGCCGTGCCGCGCCGTGCCGAGCCGAGCCGAGCCGCGCCGCGCGGAGCCGTACCGAGCCGCGCCGTGCCGTGGTGCCGAGCCGTGCCGTGGTGCCGAGCCGTGCCGTGGTGCCGAGCCGTGCCGCGCCGTGGGCTGGGAGGGCGGCGGAGAGGCGCGAGGAGGGCGCCCTCCCCGCGCCTCTCCGCCGGGCCCCCCCCGGCCGGCGGATCCCGATCCCCCACTTCTCCGCAGGCAGGCGGAGGCGGGCGAGAAGGGCCGGGTTAGCGCTTCCCCTGTTAACTCTTCTCCTTGCGGTCTCGTCTCATCCCTTGGGCGTCTCCTGCCAGGAGCGGAGGGTGGTGCTGGTGGAGATGGTGATGGTGGTGCTGGACTGCTCCCGTCGAGGGGAGGGGGGGGGGGGAGCGGCAGGGTCCCCGGGATCCTCCAAACCGAGGTTGATGGGAGCCGTGCTGTCTCTGCTGGTGGTAAAAGCGGCCAAGGAGGATTAGCTCTTGCTCATGTAAAGGTTAAGCTCAAAGCCAACCTCTGCACTAGGTCCTGCCTGCAAGGGTTCCCATCCCGAGTGCCGAGGGGGAAATTTTTTTTCCCCTGTGCTCCAGCACCGACTCCTACGAAAGCAGTCTAAAAATGGCAGATTGCTTCTATACTTTCACATATTTATTGGTGTTTATTAGACAAGTACAGAGAACCCCAGCCAAGCACCAGGACTCTGATACTATTAGCGATATAAACACCAGATATAGTCCTGTCTCAAGACCTTATAAATTATGTATAAGAGATTACAGATAGAGAAGACTGTGATGAAGCAATACGAGCCAATATGACAGGCAGGGAACTCGGCACAGCATCGCACAAAGTACTGCAGGTACTGAACTATTTACTGTTATAGGTAGCCTTTTGCTCAAACCAGCTTTGAAGGTACCTGGAGATAGGATTATGAGGAAACAGTGGGAATGTGACCATGTATTGATAGTATTTTCAAAACTGCCAGAATTACTCAGGATCATGCATTCCTTTTATTTTGACAATTCCACCTGAACTAAAAAAACAAAAACAAAAACAAAAACAGAAAAAAAAACCCAAACCAAACAAACAAACCCACAATAGTGACACAGGAAGATTATAAGAACAAGCTGAGAAAAACTACACTAAAGACATAGGAACCTAATATTCTATTAAATACACCAAAGTCATGGAGCAATGATGAAGCTCTTGGTCTTCATTATCAAGTTATTCAACAGTCAGAGCTGTTGGCTAAATCATAATTAACCTTCTTAAGTCCTTCAAAGAGCTTTGACTGATCTGTAAGACGTGATTGTCCTCTACAAACATCATGTTGACCTGTCCCTGTTGCTCCATACTTGCACGTACATCTGCTAATTTAACTCTGTAACGTAATGTCAGCTAAATTGGCTGGTGCAGACAAATGAGGGTCTGCCATTCCCAGATTTCTCAGGTATCTGTGTATGATGCCATCATACTTGGCTCGTTCTCATTTACCTTCAAGTACCAAGCTTATTTCAGCAGAAGGCTACACAAAACAGCTTATAGTTCGGCACCTGCAGTAACTTCGTACCTGAGTTTCATAAATATTCCTCAACTGTGAATGCCATCTGGTCCATGTTGTTTGCTGACACAGTTACTGACTTGTTTTAAAAGCTCTTCAGTTTGAAACAACTGCCTCAAATTTAACCTTTTTATAAAAAGATTCTGATGTAGATTCCCTTAAAACTCCCCCATGGTGAATTCATGCAGCCTTTCCCCTTACAAATTAATCTTTTCTGGATGCCCTTTAGAACTATGATTATCTACCAGTCCTATACATTCTCTGGCAGACTTCCTGCTTCCCATGCATTTGCAATAGATGTCAGTCACGTAGCTTCATGCACCACAGGTATTAAGGTCTCAGCATGGTATACAAATTTAGGCAGAATCAAAATAGAATACTTTTTCCTTTCTAGTACTTATGCATCTATAATTGCATAACGAATTGCAGTCCTTAACAACCCGTCCTCCCTAAGCAATTAAAAGACCTCACCGAAATCAATTTTTTCTATATTAAAAAGGATTTAGGTCACCCAATCAAGTGGTCAAAGGCTGGGAAAGCCAGAAGGCTACCCATGAAACCTTAATTCAGGCTTCTTGTGCATGTGTATTACAACCCTGTATTTAATTATGAGTTTGTCTGCAGAACGCCAGGCTCCACTTGGAACATTTAGAATTATGTAGTGGCAAGCATGTGAGAGTGGCTAATCATGCCTCTGCCTGTTATCCCTTTGCTTTCTAGGGTGTCTTTTCTGCTCATCCCTTACCAACTCTCATGTAGAAATTTCTCTTTTCCTGGTCTGTCTGAAACTCTGATCCTTAGATAACTACTTTAGCAGTGAATCAGGTAAAGGTTTTTACCACAGGGTCACAGAGATTGCTAATTATTCCTTCAAAGGTTATTTGTTATTTTTCTCCAGAGGTGAGAAAATATGGAAAGAAAAGGAAGGAAAACAAAGACAGGAAGAAAGAGAGTGAAAAACAAGGAAACAAAAGTTTCCAGGTTGAAGCAGAAGGGAAATAAGGAATTGAAGTCAGTCTTCATGATACCATACAGCTTCCTTCTTACAAAGGATCAGCTCTTAAATTATAAGCTTTACAGAGAGAGACGGTTGTAGATGAAAGCAAAAGGAAGGCATTAAGTTGCCTGATGTCTTGGACAGGAAGGATCATACTGTATTTATACATCATGCTACACTATCTCAGTAGACATTCTGGAAAATTAATTTTTTTTAAAAAAAAAATTGTGACAAAAAATCTGCTTTCTATCTGCTTCTCTTAGAAGAAGGGCTCACCAGTCAAAGCCATTGTTTCCTCTCTATGCTAGGTATTACAAAGGATAAACACTTTGCAGAGGCTTATTTTCTATGGAGATGCTTAAGATGTAATCATGAGCTAATAGCTTTCATCTTTGGTTGCTGAATTGGGTCTTCACATAGAATTACAATGTTACCTTCAAACTGTAATGTTGTTTTAAAAAGTTTTCCAGCAGAACTAACAAAAACTGGAACCAGTGGCATTTGTGACATCAGTAAGTCAGCATTATTACAGTGAACTAAAAGCAGTATTGACATTTATTTTAGTCATATTTAGTCATAAAATACAGGGAAATTTTAGACCTGAAACAGGCTAAAGCAATAGCTATTCAATATTCTTTTTTTTTCTTCTTTTTTTTTTTTTTTCTGGAACACAAAAATTCAAAGAAAATTGACCTAGAAAAACATACTATTTCCTGAATGAAGTGGGGTCTCTGAATACTTCAGTTCCCCAGTAAAATTTGGTATAAGCATATTTTGTCTGCAGTCAACCTCCATATCACAAAACTCATGTTTTCAAAAGAAGTCGGTGAATATGGTAGTTACTCTCCTGAGTGTTTCAGTCTTTAGAGACTTTCTGACCCTTTCCCGTGCATTTTCTCTGCAATCACTGGCACTAGAAACTTCATTTCTTAAATAAAATTCAGATTCTCTGCTTATTTTTAATAATAAAAAATATCCTCAAAATTGTGATAATACTGTGTGCTGAGCAATGCTGCAGAGTATAACAGATTTACCTTGAACGGGATAAGAAAGCAGAACCAATTTATTGAAAGTAAGGCTTGTTACAGCCCAGTAAAATTAGCATTCATGACTTCACGGATGTAACTGCAGGTATTTTTTTCACGTAAGCTTAGTATGCAGGCCAGCTCATACTGTGTGACATTTTTAATGTGTGGCCTTCATAACCTACCACACAAGGCTGCTGTGGGGATTAACTAGTTAAGATTTGTAAAGTGCTTTGAAGATTATAAGGCATTAAGTTGCATAAGTGCTAAGCACTATTATTTAATACTTGAGCATTATAACCGAGCTTTACAGGACAATTCATGTTCACCTCGCTAGTATGAGTCTTTGTGATTTCAACATAGCTGCTGCAAGAGGTAAAGCACAGAACCAACCACAGAAGAGTGAAATTATTTTCTTGTTGCACTATCAGAGGCTAAAGTGAGATACAACTGTAATGGTGTTGTGGAAAATTTAATTGAAAAATAATTATTATGAAATGCAATAGTAGATCCAAGAAATCCACATAAAAATGCACAGCTCCTTAAGGTGCCCTTATTTAATCTATGTCCTATCTTACCCAAGCAGACCCATTGACTGTTCTCCAGGAAGTACAACTCCAAACCCCAGATCCATAGATGGACCGAATACATCAATTATATACCAACTGAAAATGTTGCCAAGTGTCAGGAAGGATGGGTAAAATCTGTACACTGTTAAGTTGCACTTCATACATATTTTAGCTTTGGCTTTAATCAATTAAAATTTTAAAGCAAATATTTTGGAAGAAAGATGAACACAGAGAGACTGTTGTCTTTATCAATCAGATTGAGAATACCTTTTTTTGATACAATTGCTTCGTTCAGTTTCATTTTGGCATCAACCTTCCTCTCCTTTGTTTTGTAATGTCAGTTTTCAGTAGTAGAAGTAGTTGGGTTTTTTTGTGGTAGTGAAGAGACAGAGCATTTGTAAATAAAATAACAATGCCAAAGAGAAACAACATGACATAATTTTGTGCCTAACTATGTTGGAGGCAGAGGAACACCAGCATTTCAGGACTGCTAGCATCCACACACTATAGATGTTAGGATGGCATGTTATCAGACCCTGGGATGCATCCCAGCATCCTGAAGGCATAAGACTCTATTTGGCATGCAGGGAAGGAGAGTTGGATTTATTTACCTTACAAAAACTAATTATTATTCAATGGCCATCTCTTTGCAGGACAAAGCACTCAGTACTTAAATATCTTTCCTCTGCAAAAGTGCTGCAGACATTGCACAAGGATAGGCTCTTCAAGTATATGCATTTCTTCTCTATGGCTAAGAATAAAGATTACTTTCCTATAGTGTTTTGACATTTTGATCTGAATTGAAGCATATAATAAAAATGCACTTCACTGAATGCCTCCAGTATGAACTGAAATTCAGCTTCAGAGACAAGTAAATGTAAAAGAGGGCAAACAGAGAGTGAATAGTGCACTTGTACAATAAAACACAGATCCTTGTCATTTCCTGGGTCAGGAAGATGCAGGCCTCTAATGCTCCCACTTCTTTTTGGAAAGCATAAACTTTCTTCCTCTATTAAGTTATTAACAATAATTGTGTCACAGGAGATCAAAATATTTGTCCCAAAACACACATAAAGTCCATGAAAAAGCCAGCACTCAACTCACCTTTCTAGACATTGATCCCCATCCCAGACTGTTTGGGCCATCAGCCTAGAAAGAGCTTAAAACAGACTAGAACAGTGCAGTGCACATTGTCTACAGAAAATATTTGTCTATATATGATGGCAAATTTGATTCCACGCACTCTGTTAACAGGTTTTTACCGGTCTTTTGACCAGCTACCCCAGGAGATGTGGGAAACTGGAGGTAGTTCAGTCAGACTTAGCTCCTTAAGCTCAAAAGTGTTCACGAGACTCAGGGATTCTTTGTTCTTGTCAGGTTTTATAGGTTTTCTAATCCTTTACCTGAGGCTCCACTCACCTCCACAGTTGTTCTCCCACCTGTGTCACAGCTAAAGCAAGAAAAGTAACTCAGCTATAATGTTCTTTTCTTTTCTTTTGCTTTTTCAGGCACCTTTTTCTTAGATTTCCTTACTGCCTTCTGTTTTGTTCAGTCTTAAATCATACAATGGTAGCTACTCATTATTCATTTTAGATTCAAATTATGGGTTACTTATGCTGTTGCTCATACCAACAGTAAACCACTTGACCTGCGTTAATACTCTCAATGCTTATTTTGGCAGAAGTGAAATTGTGTTTCTGAAAGGGCAGATATTTACCAGGTGCATTACAAATCTCGTTAGAATTTGAAAAAAAAAGCAGCTGGGTCTTCTGATGCCTGAATTTCTGAGCTTGAAAGATCCAATGACTGCTATCAGTTTCACGTACTGTGCAGAGTATGACACATACATTTTAGAAATAGGTGTATCTTGCTCGGTTTTCATGTGATTTTAGTATATTGAGCAAGACTGAAACACTAAAAACAGAAACATCAACAAATGTTTTTGAATGTTGTTTAAAGCTAGTATCTGGTGCACAGGACAGAAAGAAACACAATAAGTGAGCATCCCATCAGTCTCTCCCTGCAATGGATCACAGGCCACTAAGAAGGCTGTGCATGTGTGTCAGACTGGCAGTAGCCACATGTAGCTACACAGTGGACAGTATTGAAAGATGGCACGTCCACAGCCTCCCCATGTTCACAGCAGACCAAATCTGTTACAAGAAGACCATGTGCTTCTTTTTCATCTTCTTCTTACTTTAGATGGCAGATGAGTTCAGAATACTCTGGGCCTTAAATATTGTCTTTCTCAGCTGAACTATCTACCAGGAGTACTGTGAATATGTCAGACTTCTGGTACCAAGAGATCTCAGCAGAAACCATTTTCCTGGAGCTGTGGAGTCCACTGTCTTTTCTCCTTAGTCCCTAGGGCTCCTATTCTTCCCATATATACCCACATCCTATAACTGTCAGGACAAAATAAAGCAATGTGCTCAACTCAACCCAATGCATTGGGCTCTGTTTTCTTGTCTGTTAGCCCATTTCATAGGGGTGGGGGGTAGTTAGTCTAATTTAATTCCTTCTGATCACCAAGGAACAGAAAAAAGGAACACACTCCAGTTAGATCCTCCTGTCCAAACTGCATCAGAGCTAGGAAAAGTCTCATGTTAGCTGCATGTATGTATAGCATGGTTTCCCATCCCAAGTAGGGAAAAACTCCAGAACAAACCGTCTTTCTGCTTTTCACTTCTTATCTTGAAAATGCACCTTCTTTAGTTCACTAAAGCTGCAGGTCCACTTCTCCTGTGTCTCTGAAGTGAGATCCTAATACTGGTAAGATCACCCAAAATGCATAATAGAACTTTAACAGATTTTGAAATGGTTAACCATTTTAAGCTTACCCATACAACTTGCTTTCTGAGGCCCTTCAGATTTCTCCTTTGGAAGCAAACTGCTGTTACACTCAATGCCACCAGCAGAGAGAGGAAGCTAACATGTTTCTCTGTTGATGTCACTTGGAGCTTTTAGGCCTTGAGAGAGTGACCACTGGCAGGGAAAGCACCTGACATGAGGAGTAGAAAAGATGTGGTTAAAATGTGCCCCCCCCAAAAAAAAATCTTTACATCAAAAATATGTGTAAAAGTTCTTGACCACTAGTAGACTTCAGGTTAGCATCTCCACGTCTTGGCAGGAATCACAACAAAGATCTGAAGGGAAATGTCTGATCTGTACCAGGGAGGGACAGAGGTTAGAGGACTGAGGTATGCTACACTACATTCAAACCAATGAATTTTTGAAAGGCCACTGCTTCCCTACTCCCAGACCAAGATGTTCAGTGTTATTGCATAGCACATGGAGCAGGGAACTGCTTTTTAGGAAAAATCCCCAGCCTGTGCTGTCTTCTGAGCCAAGCTCAGGAATTGTCTGGTGAAATCCTAACTGGCATCTGCCAAAATATCGCAGGAAGCATGCTAACAGCTAAACAGTTTGGAAAATCTGAGCACAGTGGTTAAGCCCAAGTGCCTTCTTTTCTTTTAATCCTTGCCAGTATAGATGTAGACCTGTTTACCTGAGAAGAATCCTATGCCCTGCTATCATGGGCAGTGGCTTCTCTGATACGGCTTCAGCTCAGGCATGACCACCCATCACAAAAAAAAAAGCCGTGTAAAACATGCCATAAACCAGTTTTTTCTTTCCGGATCCAATGGGTGCAACTGAGGCGATTGCTGATGGCCTTAATGAGAGATGCTAAGCTCTGAAAACTTCTCACTAATGGAAAGCAATGAGTTAGTTGAAAACCAGGAGGAGGAAACGGAGGTGGATTAAAGCTATTGCTGTGTCTAAAAGAACAGTGTGGTGAGAATATTCCCGCTCTACTTTCCTGTTTTCTACACATAGAAAATGTGTTTCTGCTTGTATAGCATTATGATGGTGTATCATTCATGATCCTTACAGCTATCTCATGACTATCTTCATGCTGCAATGCACTTCTTCACCTTCTCTGGATATGCTTACACAGTAAGTTGTTTTTCTTCTACCAGTTTAACCGCTACCAATCACACCTGTCACATAGCTGTGCACTAGTTCTGCATCCACCGTGCAGATTTTTAGACCCTGATAAACACATCCCTGCACTTACATTTGGATAACATATACAATTCCCTCTAAATCAGACAAATGGATGCTGTTGAGCCATCTGAAGATATGTTTAGATACGTCACCTGAGTTGGAAGTATTTCCTCACAGATGAAGATATTTCAGTTTAGATGGCTACAGAGAGGGGCCTGTCACCTGAAATATCCCCACAAGACTGGAAAATACGATGCAGGAACTGTACAAGATCTGTGCCCTTCTGCAGCAAGTTTGTGGAGGCCTGACAGGATCCCCTAGGTCATCACAAATGGCATGGAAGCCTACGCTTAGACCACTGAGCCCTAGTATCTTCATTTAACTGAGTATCTAAGTTCCCTTTAGTCAACATGAGATCTACTCAGACTTACTCAGCTGGAGTTCAGGGAGCAGGTCAGATGCCAAATATGGGAATGTTTGGATATATGAGTCCTAACCTTTAAAAAAAAAAATGCATTATTTCTGGCTGATTCAGAGTAAGAATCACAAGATCAGATTCTGTTCCCAAATTTGCACATGCTACTAATGCAAAGTGCCCATTAAGATTCTTGTACTGCTTTAACAGATGCTTACAAGCAGTCAAACTAGAAATTTGACTTGCTTTCCTTAGTGTACTACATACAGATTAACTTTACATATTTATGGAAGCATGTAATTTGTTGGGGTTTAATACATTAGCCATCTTTACTGCAGCATTTCAGTAGTTACATTGTACTACATTACAGTAGTTCACTTGTATTGCTTCACAGTTTGCTTTATAAAATATGTATACATATACCATATTATAATAATAGGAACAAATATTAATCAGACATTTTCAGTGCTCTTGTCTAAAAGTCATGATATTTTGCCCAGTTTCTGTTTGGTATTGTTACAAACGAAATGTTTTTGCTTTGTATACTTGTCTCCCTTGTTCACTTCACTGTGCTTTTCTGTTCCAGACTCTCAACCTGTACTCATCATCTATGCATCTGAATCACTTTTCAAGTGTATAAGCAGTATGAGGGGTATAGCATCAGTCAGCAGTCCCACGATTCTGCCTTGTCTATTTAGCTCAGCCCTTGCACCCCAACCTCATATCTGAGAAAGGAGATGGGTTTAGTGGACACCCCAGCCCAAAAGGCCCGCTACCCCAGGTTGTTGCAGCTGAATTCAGCACTAGGCAGGAAGGTTTGGTGTGTCACACCTTTTAAGCATACCCTAAAGTCTCTAAAACCTTTCCATGAGCACGAGTGTCCTTATTCAAGAGTTTTGCAAGGAAGTGGTTCTCTTGTGGTGGAAGATTATGTGAACAAACCCTTCCAGAAGTCATGCTGGTGTGCATTCAGGACATTCAGTTGTCAAGATTAAAGGATCACCTTAAGGTGGATGCAAACTGTACATTCTGCTATGTACAGACCTACCTCAAAAATCACTGATGGGAAGGCAGCATACAATTCTGAGGTGACTGTTCAGAGAAAATGAAACAGGTTCCTGCGTTACACCTCCAAGCCCCAGAGGTCTGTTTTTATTTTTTGTATTACTTCTGAGGATTTTCAGGGCTCTGCAAAGAAAACAGTATTTCAGCAGTGCCTATCTGTTTGCCTACTCTGAGTAGGAGAGATGGCAAGTTTTGCAAGAATTTGCTTCACTCAGAGAAAAATTACTGGTCTATAACACAAGCCACTTGTTGGATGGTGGCAGGCACATTCTTTATGCAACAATCTCCTCTCTTAGTGACCATTATCCCGATAGGAGATTCCTATCTCCAGAAAGTAGTTCATACATTCTCACTCCCAGGGTGCCACTAGAGGACTGAAAGATAAAGAGAGATAGGGACAAGATTTTCACCCGTGGAGAGGCCCTTCTAATCAACACTGTAGCCTTTATAACATCTTCATAAAGGAAGCCACAGCTAGCAAATTCTGATTCTTGCTGCTGGGAAGTTTTATCCACCTGGTCCCAGTTTGGTCAGTAATACGCCACTGTTGTGCTGTTTCACTGATTACCCTTGCGTCCACAAAGGAAATGTGAATGCAAATGCTCACATCTAGCTAAGCTTCCCATCAGACATAACAAGGCTTCATGGTGAGGAAGACAACATCAAAAAAGCACAGGATCATCAGCCAAGAGGACGAGAACTGCCATTCCTGTGACAACCAGAGCGCCTTCTCTCAGAACTAAGGTGCACTGTCTGATACCTCCATCTACCTGCAGCTTCTGCTTCCTCTTCTTCTTCCACAAGCAGCCCCTTCTGAGCAGGAGATGCCTCCAATCAGCCTGCAGCCAAGGACAAGCCATGAGCTATAAAACTATATTGGAGAAGTGGGTGCATTCTTTACTACTTATGCACATACTTGCAATGATTATGCTCACTTCTACAACAAACAGCAACTTTTTACTCTCTGGAGTCAGGTAAACAATTAGTTCAAATATCTTTGAATATCTGATATTTTGCACAAAGCCTGACAGAGAACATCTGAAATATAGACATTTAAATTACAGTTATATCAGTTATTGCTGTGTCTCTCTCTTATATAAGAGGGGTTTATCTGTAAATATTTTCACCTTCCTTTATTTCAGTTCTTTCAAAACTGTAAGACCTTTATATTAGAAGACCCTCTCCTGAGAATTTCAAATTTAAATACAATAAAGACAATATAACTCTTTGAGTTTTTCTCCAGCCCACACAAATTCTCAAGTCTAATGTTTAAAGAGCTGTTCCTTTTGGCAACCTTGCAACATTTCAGTTTATTAGCCTTCTCATTCCAGGAATTTCAGAGAAGTGATTTTAGCAAATTAAATCCCATAAACACACATCAAAAGATATTTGATTTGCCATCCCAGTAAAACATTTAAATGATGAATGGAGCACTCTGTTTATGTCCATTGTCAATAATTTTAATTTGTTAAGAAAGAATTTAAGGGTTTATTTGCCAATATTTTGTTATACAAATCCCTATTTTATTTCTCAATTAAAAAAAAATACAAAAAGGATATCTCTGTCAACTTGGTACCCAAATCTATTTGTCTGACCAGGTGCACTTACCTACTTAACAGTCCAGACTCCCACATAGATAGCAGAGACAGACAGACAGCTCCACAAGGCAGTTTGTCCCACTCTAAAAAAGGTGGGATGACTTGCCTTCCAGGGCTACCTCATACTGTCTGCTGAAAGGCTAATTCAACAAACTAAACTGGAGCACATACTTAATGTTCAGATGGCTATGGTCAAGTAAGAGGAACACAGCCTCAAGAAAGCTATGTGATTCGACTAAAAGCGATTATTAAGGGCAAGGCTACTGTTTTATATTTCTTTCAAAACCCAGAAAGATAGCAAAGAGCAAATGCAGGGTCAGATTTCACTATCACCACTCACATTCGGTAGCACTTTCTATTTCAATAACTTGTAACTGGCTACCAATTCAAAGAAGCCTAAAGAAATTTAGCTTAGGTTAAGCAAAATTATGCTGTTTGAGAATGAACATATATTACCAACATATTCTGTCTTTGGATGATTAAAGGAAGAGATGAAGGTCTTTATCCAGGACTAAATTAGACTCTTCGTCAATGAGAGTTGGTCTACATAATACATCTGATGACCTGAACATGAGTCCCAGGTCTCCCTTGCTGTGTGTAGTGCTATATATCTGCCTGATTACAAGCCTGAAGAAGTGTTTCAGCTAGTTCAGATATTTAAATTTTAAATTTAACGGTCATATGAACTTTTAACATGCTATGAAAACCCAGGGTTCATAAATCATTTACAATTACACCCTCATGAACAAAAATCTTTTCAGAACTTTGAGATAAGCTAAAATATAGGCCTTTGTAAATTATGCCACTTTAGAGATCCAGAAGAGCTGGCTCTGCTCTGTAAGAAAAACTTACAACAGCTTCCAGCCAAGAAGGATGTGGAATTGATACACATATACTTCTTAGGAAAGACCATCTCAAAAAAAGAAAATATAACAAACATAAAGGCTAGAAAGAGAAGGTTATTTTCCTTGCCCATAGGAAGGATGCTGCCACCTGACCTAAAGAGCAGTCTTTGCTGTCATTATTGTTGATGTGACAAGTTTAGTCCATTCTTTTGTTGTAAAGGGGAATAAAATGCGACCGAGAAATTCTCTTTGTGAAGGACAGAAACATGGGGAAATAATCACAATCTTTGGTCATTATTGTTCAAAGCAGTTTAATCAGAAAGATGTCATCCACAAAGCTATCTACAGATACATGAGTAATTTCACTGTAGACAGCAATGTTCACTCCGCATAAAGGCATCAGTGACAAAGAAAGAAACAAGAGAAACAGTGTGTGAGTTCTCTCATCTTTTAGCGAGTTCCCACATTTCTCTAGGAGTTTTCAGCAACATTTCTGGAAAGAGCAGCAACTTCAGTTGTAGTTGCAGCTAAAAATGCCTGGTTTTAGGATCTGACAGAACAGTTCTGTTTTAACTTCCCCTATGTCTGGTGGTTTCTGAGGGACAACCTCTTGTCCTACAGCCTCGGGCTGCTTTTTTCAACCCTTACTTCCTACCAGACTTGTACAAGGTTGCATTCTCAGGAACAGCCATTGCTCTTGGGATCCAAGTTACTTGTTTTTGCCTTGTCTGTTTGTCGATATACTTACAAGTCCCTAATGGTTCTGACATCAGTATCCAACCTCTTTGTTCACCATCTTGAGCAGAACTGCCAACACACAGGGCTTGATTTACTTACCAAGGAGATCCACACTCATAGGTAGACTGCATTCAACACTTGAGATAGCTCACTTACATCCTAGTCTAGGTAATTTTGCACTGAACCTCAGGGGCCACTACAGACATAGGCACTGAAAATCAGCTTTATTGAATCCCTGAATACGAGGCTAAATTTTTTAAATAAAGGGACTAGGCTTTTCCAGGATAAAGAGCCAAACAGATCAGATTTGGAAATCTAACTGCAAGGGAAAGGCAGATTTTTTCTAAAATTGCACAACCCATTATTCACATCCTCCAGAAGCTAGCTGAGGACAAGATTCACGTGCTGTCTTCTATGAATGCCATCCTTATGTGCTTAAATCTCACCATATGGATGAGCTTTGGCAGATGCCAAACTGTTTGTGCCATGAGACAGATGAATGTCTGAAAGAGCAGAGCATTCAGTGACAAGCACTATGACACCTACATCTGCCTCGGGGAAGCACCCCCTCTGTAATTCTTAGCCAGAGTCCCTTTGTTAAGGGTCACTGCCTTCTGTCTCAATTTCACACTGTTCTCTGCCACGATATTAGTCGAAACTCCCTGCCTTGCCCTATTGTGTAAGCTTCCTCTTAAAGCTTACTTTAGCATCTTCGTGAAAGATACATCTTTTTATAACTGATACCCAGTAATTAAGAGTTTTACACTTCAGTTTCATTCTATCATTTCTGTAAAAGTATCTGAAAAAGTTAATAAGATTTAAATACTGTAAATAAAATATGAAGTATTAGTTATCTGCCTTATTTTATGCCAGAAATTATGCGACTAATGAAAATGGAGAATTATCTACCAGTGTATCTAGTCATTCTCCAAAATATTATCAAAGTTAGTAACAGCCTTACTGGGACTGTCCAGGGAATAAGAAATGCTAATTATACTGTCTGGCTCTAACTGGTCTGATAGTACTTTAGAAAAATAAAAAGCTATTGTATGTAGCCTATTTAAATCTAACATAATTGGGCTGCATGAACACAAGTTTAGAAAAATCCTAATGTGGGCTTTGCTATTTAGAGAATCTTGGAGGCTAATTCAAAGAATAATCTCTTAAAAATGTGTGTTTGATTGTTTTTTCAAGCTTTTCTGATTGATTTGGCATGCAGTGGAGTAATGGAATTGCAACCACTGTGACAAAGCTGTCTTGCACAGAAACCGACAATCCTGACAAACTGTTTTCTTTTTTTTTCTCTTAATGTCCAATGGATTTGAACATATATATGTAATTCACTGCAGGAAAAAATGAAAGTCCTTGGACCTTTTTATAAGACTAGCCTGGAGCTGATGGGCTAATGGGATTTATTTTTCCTTAAACAAAAGAAATCATATCTTATACATCATCTGCTATTCAAGCCAATATTTTCTTTGCCCAGTCTCAACCAAAACAGACAGAATTCCTAATCTGACTAATTTTCCTTGATAGCCTGCCTGCTGCACACACAGCATTTTTCAGGGGAGAGAAGCAGTGAGGAAGATTTTAATTGTAATATGCTATGGTTTTTCATGTAAGCAATGAGCAGGACAGCCTTTTTTTAGATGTCCAAAAACTTCTTGAGAAAAACACACTTGATGTAAGTGTGACAATTACTACATACATGAATCAGCCGTTTCTGAAACTCCAGGGTCTCAACAGGTTATACCCAAAAAATCCTCTGAAATTTAGACAGCAAAGAGGTAGAGGAGGTTATAAATACAGGAGGTAATGAGGATGCTGTAGCTAACTCATGGAAAACTGAACTTCACAGGACCTGGGTCTCAATATCTATACCATACCTCAGGTATGAGCTATATGTTTCTGTTTCCTGGCAGCTGAGGACTGGCTGGAATCCTAGTAATGGTAGAGACTACACAGGCTCTTTCAAATGTACAATAAGGGACCAAATTTAAATACTATATTCAATTCTTACATGAAAATATGTCATAGCAAGATGTCAGTTTGGCTGTGGTCTGTATCATAAAGTTCTTGATAGTATTCCAAATGTTTTTTACATTATTTCATCCTACTCTTGGTGCACTATTTTAGTATTAAGAAATCCTAAGGTTCTCTCTTATTGGACCTTGTCTGGGAATTACTAACAGGTTCTTACTAAAGTTTTTTATAACATATCCTAGGGATCTATGGAAAGTCCTGACAGACACTTTGGCAATGCTCAACCTAAGCAGCAAGGCAGATACATAACAGCTACATATTACCAAGCTGCAGTGCTCATCTAGTACCTTATCTGTACTCTACTCTCCAAAAATGTAAGCAAATCCAATGACAACTGTGTTTCAACAGCACCTAATGCTATTAAATGTAAGTGGCTAAATCCATGAGCAAAAAGTTTCCCATACAACCTCTACACAGAAGCCAACTTTGCTTTCTCAGATTTAATGCACTGTGCTTAAAAAGAACAAACACATCTATTCTATAATATTTCAGTTATATAAAAAAATTATCTTCTATCTTGATCCACAACCAATATAACCAGAAAACCCTTTCCCTCAGTTGCTGAAGAATTAATACCTCCTTAATAATCGTTTACTTTTCACCTACATAGGAAATTGCCTGGGTGGCTTCAGGAGTTCAGGATGTAGGAGAGATGTACATGAGCAACGCACAAAGCCAGTGCTGCAGAGTCACTTGGGCATCACTGCTTTGTATTTCCCAGCACACTGACTGGGGCCATAATGCTGCTTCAGGCATGTTCTGTGCATTAACACATCACTGTCTAAGCCAAAAAGCAAAGCATACCAAAAATAGATTGTCATCTCCTTTCTCTCCAAGGGCATGGGGATGACCACTACTTTGTTCTTGTCCCTCTTTGAGCTTCAGGGTTTTCACCGTTGAATACTCTGTTGGTAAATCTACAAGGGCCAGGCCTGAGCACCGGCTGTTACTCTAAGTTGGAGTCAGGCTGAGCTTGTTCAAAGACAAGTGTGTCTCTGTGCTGCACCTCCCAGTATGCCTGGCTTTGAGAAGACATTTGACCAGCAAGGAGCCAGCTAGCATCCAGCCGGGCCTCACAGCTCAGGCTCCGCTCCAACTCAAAGCATCTGTTCTGCACCAGATGAGCTGTCCCTCACAGCAGAACAGCTGTACTCCTGTGACAGTCGTCTCAACTAAAGCGCTTGCACAGATACACTGCAAACCAACCCACCAGTGAATAGCAGAGGCAACCATAACGCATCATTTCATCTCAACTCCCTATTGTCATGTTTCTGACATATACATTCTTTAAAAAATAATTGGCCTTGAGCTACCTTATGGGATTCAGGTCCCATTTCAGGTTGCATCTACCCACTATACACAAGCAGAAGACTCTCATGGCCTCTCTCAGAAATGTGTGTGTCACAAAATGTGTTTCCTCCCACCGATCCAAGAAAAACCTCCTAGGCAAAGTGAGGGAACTCACAAATGGAAATGAAGCACAGTATCAGGCTTCAGAATGCCTTAATTGAAGAAATGGGCAGAAGGCAGCAGATTCCTTCCTGCTGCTTCTCCAAGGTGTCACGCTACATTCCTGATAAATGCACTGCAATCCTACAGTATGGACCCAGGGCCACATTTAGTGATCAGAGGAAACGACTATATTTCAAAGTCAAAACATATCAGCAAATATTTTGCTGCTTATTGTACTTGAAAGCATTAAGGAAGGCATAGAATTAAACTTTGAAAGTTTAGATTTACTCTCTGTTCCTCTTCAAACTCCCCAAAGTCCTAACTACCAATACTGGAGAAATAACTACCAAATTCAAAGGACTAAAAAAGTTTCAGAGTCATGACCTTAGCTCTCTGTTGAATAATAGTCATTGTTCAAGTGAAGCAGCCCACATGCATGAAGATTTTTCATGTGTGTACATTTTGAATCACAATTTATTGAGTGAGACATCCTAGTGAATATGCATCTCCTGTTAAAATCCTTTTAAGCAGCTCTGTGAATGGCTGTTAGCATCACTGGAGGACAATTCCTCCATGAGTTATCTTCCATGTTCTGCAAAATAGAAATGCTTTTAAAGAAGGTAGAAAAAACATTGTGAAAATGCATCATTAGACCTAGAGTTGCAGGTGATACGCACTGAGAAACATTTGGATATATTTCTAGAGCGTGCATCATGATTACTACTGATTTCCTGGGGGAAAAGGTGATCCTTGCAGAATAATTATAACCACAAGAACCTTAAAGTTACTGGTTCTCACATTACTGTGATTCTCCCACATGTGTTTTGAAAATACCCAGTATTCTACCCAGTTATATAAAATTCCCTTTACATGGCAATCTTTAAGAGATTTCAGGAGAAGATTTTTTTTTCAACTCTGTGCTTAGAGACATGAATAATGTTTTGCCTCATAGCCCTCCCTTAGCTGTGCTGCTTAATTTCAGGGCTCCATGCTGCTATTATCAACTAAATTGCATATTGTATCTACTTTAATAAAAACAAATAAGTCTTCTGGAATGGAGATATTCAAGCACCTCAAAATTATCTAGGGTCTTCGTTCTCATTATACCAACGTGGTTCCCTTAGGCTCCCAAATACGGAAGAAATTAGACCTAATGTCTGATATTTCCATGAGCTGATCTTGTGCATACAGCACCTATATCCCTACCTGTCCCACTGTGAACCAGAGAGAACTGCACTGAGAACAGTGGGGCTACAATATGACTGCCCACTGTTTCTATTCCTTCTGTGAAGTTAATTAAGAGTTTACCTTCCAATAAAGAAGACTATATATCTGGTCTGCAGGCATCTTGCCTTTGTCAAAATACCTAATACAATTTGCACAAATACATGTTTTGAGATGTAGATTAATAAATGTTGCAGTTGCTGACCTGCTGTCACTTTAAAAACTTCAAAAGAGTCGAAGACTTTAAAAAAAAAGAGTAAAACACTTTAAAAGAGTTGAAGACTTTAAAAAAAAAAGAGTAAAACACTTTAAAAGGGTTCCATGACAAAAAAATGTCAAGAGAGCTATCCACTGCACACCAGTTTCTATATACTGCAGCTGAGAGCATATTGTCTTCAGTTCTACTGGCAAAATTATTCTGCTATTTTCATTGATGTATATAAGAATCTTTGATAATCATCATAAATCCTTGAAACCCTCAAGGCTTCTGTATTTTTGTTTTTCAGATGATATCTATCATCAAGTAGAACTCAGAGTAAAATATAATTTTTGCAAACAGGTTAAAGTGTGAGTTCATTCTCAACAGACTTCCAAGAAGACTTCACAGAAATCTAATGAACAAAGTCTTTCCAAACACTACAGTCATTGGCAAAAAATGCCAGTTTAAGTTGAGGGATCACTCATTCCTATTGCAGCTCTTTGCCTGGCATAAAACTAGTGGTTCCATGACCAGTCTGGAATTCGGGGATCAGGATTTTCCCAGCAGTTGTCAGGTTTACAAAATTTCTCTAAATCAGATTACATGTGGGTCAAACTACTCTCAGATTCCACAAATCTTACATTGGGCTGGACAATACTTCTAAATGTGTTTTGAATAACAACACTGGAAATTGTATCAAATACAAATAAGCACCGTGAATTGTCTTAGCTTGGAAGCTCTGCATTATCTGGCAAAAGCAAACTGTGACTTCAGTGCATGCATCCAACACTGTGCATGAGGCACAGTAAGCAGCTTTTTGTGGAAGTCAAAGTCAAGCTGATTTGGCTCTTAAATTTTCTACCTGTGCTTTACTAATTTTTTTCACCCAGATAAACTGTGGTTGGTACAAGATTGAAGATCAGCAGGAGAAATGGCTTTACATATATTAATATGAGAAAAAAATACTCATTAATTTCAGTATTGCTACTTAAAACATCAGTCATAGTAGACATACTATGTAGTGCTAACAGGCCATTGCACATTATCTTGTTTAACATGCGATTGTTATGTCATGTGGATGTAAAAAAATAAGCAATGATAATCCAACATTTCTTTCTAGCTGAGGAAGACTTGGTTCACTGTTTACAACATTGTAGCTAGGGATACTTATTTTCTTCCAGCAGGCTGAGACTTAAATAATTTTTATATTAATTTAAATATATTGGATAATACTTGAACAAAATTACCATCAAGTGGAAATCCAGACAAGTAAGAATTAAAATCTAGCAGATCATAATGAAATAATCCCTTCCTATAAGGATTTATTACTTTCCTACTGAGAACTCTGGCTAACCAAAAATTCCTGAAACTATCCTTTCCCGTTGCAGAACTACTTTCATGCCCGTACTATGTTGGGGTGACACAGATATTACTATATAAAGAAAGTTGCTTCAGATCTTTTGAGATTCTATGTATTTTCTAATCATTTTATGTAGCTTTTTATTAGAAATCCACATGGTAACAGGAGGAGTCCAATTTCTTCTTTTATTTTAGATTATCATGCAGTAATAGAGTGGAGGAGAGAATTTTGCACTTCTAAATCCTAGTACCCACAACTTGTTTTATATTCTAAGCTCATTCTGTCATATAATGTCCATTGTAGGTTTTTGAGGGGTCCTAGATGCCTGGGGAAAACCTTTTAAATATTTCATTCTCAGTTATTAATGAATGATATCCTGCCTGCATTGAAGTAAAAATTTCTTTTTACTTTAAAGGAGACAGATTTTAGCCCAACATAGAGGGGACATGGCAAATAATTCATCTCCCAGTATAATTCAAGTACAGAAATATATTCTTCAATAATAATTAGAGAACACTTACACTCAAAATCGATTTGGCCTCACCAATATGCATTTAAAATAATCAAACACAATAAATAATACCAGTTCTGGATGTTCAACAATTTCTGGGGGTTTCTACAACAGTTTGTAAGAAGTGAGTGAGGAGAAGAGAGGGAACAGGCTCAAGATTACTGTGGATGTAACACCCAAAAGGGAAGGGAAGACCAAATAAATCTAACACTTAGATGCCTTAAAATTACTTCAGAATGAAGAGGGAATTAAAGAAATTATGCCCTATTAGATTTATTTGGCATTATGAAAATGGTCTAAAATGTACTAAAAACACAGGGAGATTTGCCCTTGGTATCACAACTACAAAACATGTTCAGCCTGTATGAACTGTAACAGTTGGGAAAATAATGAAGGCACAAGAGTGGAAACGAAAGAGCTGAAAAACTGAGTGGGGGAGGTTTAGCTAGTATCTATTTAACATTAGAACATCACGGGTGTTTTGTTATAGCATTACAAGTTCTGGGCTTCCGTTCAAGTGTGAGAGTTGATGATAGCTGAGCTAGCCAATAGACTGTACGGCAACCTAATATCATATTGTTTCAAAAAGAGCACAATTTGTAATACCATTTACCATGTGATTTCTTTTTCTCAACTTAAAAGCCTCCTGTCTAAGAAGGAACAAGCTCAATTTCAAAACGATTTCTAAGTCACCTTTAAGTTCACCACCGACTCTTGTTCTAATGTAAGAGTTTTGTGTAAGCTTAGCTACTTCTACCAGTTCTCCTAAGTAAATTCTGTCTCCTCTGGAAGAACAAGGACAATAGATGCTTGGATGTTAAGTGATGATTTGCCCTTAAGTTTCACAGTCGGGAGACTCTGCAGTTCAAGTTAAGGAAACTGGTTTTGGTTTGATTTGGAATGTAATGGGTATTAGACTCCTTACATCCTCTAAAAACCTCCTGGGCTTCCAACTCTTGCATAAGTGGTCACACAAAACATACATTCAAGATTATAACAGAGCATCCAAGCAATGCTTGTTGGCAAGCCTTGTAACATCGAATACTGCAACACTCTGGTTAGATGGGTGAGGTAAAACAACACACCTGTCTAGGCTCAAAAGTGGTTATGCTTTAATTCTTCACACCATAAAGAAATGCTGGATAGTAATCACATTATCCATCTTCATAACTGGTTTTGCACACACACACAGACACACACACGCACACACACACACAAAACTCCCAGGAATATGGACTAGTTTAACCAGGAAATAATTCAGGACAGTCCTATGTCCTCTGTTATCCAGCAGACCAAATGGCATCATTACAATAACTTCGCAGCTATCTATGCAACTCCATTGATTCCATCACAGCTGTCAATTTAGCTGCCGTAGCAATCTTTGTCTTGAACTGGAAATTTCTAGGCTAAAAGCCTCAGCCGGAGTAAGGCATTCTAATAACAAGAATCACAAATTTATTCTTTTCCATGTAGGAATAATCACCATGGTTACACTAGTTCTAAAATCATAAGCTGAAAAATTGCAAGTCTATTTAAAATATAGATTTAATGTTTTCTTATTTAATTTAATGTGTTCAAAACAAAAGATGCATCTCAGAACAGAAGCTTAAATAACTGCATAGTACTTAATGTCCAAAGTTGACATTTGGCATAACCTACAAAGATATGTCATTTATAAAAATTGTAATAATTTTTAAGAGATACAAGGTTGTTACTAGATTCATACATCAAGATTTTGAAATTTAAAAGGATATTTTAGACTATACATTAAAATTATTATATACAGACAGAACTGTACTTTCCCATTTTTAATAAAAGATTTTACCTCACTATGAACTTGGCTTTTTTTAGCATCCGGTGAGATAGTTTTCATTCTTTCTGGGTGTGTGGACCAAGCACAAAGACCTTTAAAAATTTTTTGCCACATAGTGTTCAGAGATCACCAGAAGTAATCTGATCACACCCCTCTGGACATCACAGGCTAAGTAATTCTACTTCTCTAACAAGCCCTATTACCTGTGCTTCACCAAATCTCACACTTCATAAAGCATCCAGTTTGTTGCAATAGTTTATCATCCACACTGGTAAAAATCTGATTTTACATCCGATTACAGGTTTGTTTTTGTTTTGTTCCCAGATATTGGTTTTTTGTGGTGCTACTTTTTTTTTTGGACTGAAAGAGCATACCACTAACTGGTGATATTTTCCTGGAACTTATGTGCCATAATCAAATCACCTTGCAGTTATCTTATACTCTTTAATTACACCATTATAAGACATTTTCTCTAATTTTCAAATAATTACTACAGTTATTCCCTGGGGTTTCATTATTTTTCCCTGTGTAAACACTATAATTCCATTACCAGTTTACAACCATATTACCTGTCAGGTAGACTTACTGACTTTACTTACTTGAACTTTCTCAGGCACTGCATGAGTTCCTGCCTGTGAAACTGTCCTGAACTAATCTGAAATAGCAAAAATTTCTGGCAGAGAAACAGAATAATGTATGTGCAATTGATCAAGTGCAAAGGGATATTAGGAGTACACACAAGTCAGCAACATTAGGAAGGCAGAACACAGGCTAGGTACTGGTGCTTCAGTATGAATGCTCTTCAGCAAGAAGCATTCATGGCTAAGACTCATTGTATAAAATTCAAATCCCTCTTTCTTTTGTGGGAAGTAACAAATGCCACACACAAGTCATACCACCTTTCTACTCCTACTTACTAGTTTACTCCTTCAAAACTTCCACTAATCTTTTTCACAGCATCCGAGTTGGAGGATTCATTGCATTGCTCATCTCCTACATCTTTTTAAGTGTTACTATTTTCACACTGCCATGCTCTAGAGAAGGCCTGCACTATTGTATAATAGTACTACTGTACAGGCCTGTCAAGGCTGTGCTTTTGCCGAGAAAGGTTGGACCAGATGATCGTTGAGGTCCCTTTGAACCTGGTATTCTATGATTCTATGACACATACCTAGAAATAAGATCGTGCATTTTTTTGTATTAAACATTTACTTTTCTTGAATAGCCCACTTGAGAAAATAATTCAGACTGTTTTGTTTCAATTATTGTGACATCTGTTAGTTTCAGCAGCACTGATTTCCGGATCATTGATGATAATATTGAGTAATCTACTACCTACCCTTAAGGAAACAGAATAGCAAAAGACCCATTTTAATGACTGCTGTGAAAGGTAGCTAAATCCAGTAAATTTCATGATCCAGGGGATTTCTCCTACCCCAGTCCAACAGATGTGAGGATGCTGATGGAGTTCCCTGTTCCAAAGTCCAGATGCTGGCCAGGCTGGGCACGTATACCCAGTAGGCATGTACACACAGCAGAAACTACACACAGAACCAATCCCACGGCCCAGCAGAGAGCAGTGCCCTCACCAGCACCCACACAGGCACAGACAGCACTCACATAGACATGAACAGCACGGGCGGCCTGATCCTCTCACCCCTGTGTTGCTGATCAGGATTGAAGTCCACCAGCAGTCACACACACGTACCGTGCAGGTCTCTTCAGCCACTAGCCCTAGGCACTCCGACTGTGCATCTGCTGGCCTCCAGGCCCCAGTCTGCTGAGCTAATGGCATCTGGACCTACCGACCCCGGAGGCTCAGCCCAGCAGCTGGCAGTCAGACCCTCCTCCAACGCACCGGCCGGTCCGATGTGAAGCTCACCAACACCCACACAGAGGCTCAGAGAAGACAGTGTAACACACACAAGCGACAGAAATAACATTCATAAGAAGTTAGGACAGACTGAAGGGGTCAAGTCCAGTATTCAGTCAGGTAAGTCCACCAAGCAGCTGTCCAGTTGACGGGACCCTTTTATCTCATTTTCCCTACATTTGTTCCTTTCCAGCCCACCTTGATCACTTCTTTCTCCTGCCTTTGGTCCTTCCTCTAAACAATCCCTAGGAAGTTTGACACACTCCTACAATCGTCTTAAAACATTCATTTACTTAGTCCCTAAATTCTCTGCCCCTCTTTCCCACAGCAAGTCCCCTACCCTTTCAGGCAATCCCTCTCTTCAGTTTGCATGGCTTTCTAGGAAGAGAGTTTTTGATTGATTCCTCTGCATGGGTTTCAGGCCAGAGTCAGAGGGAAATCGCTCTCCTTTGACAGCCCTTAGGAATTAGCTGATGCAGGATGCTCTGCTTCCACTGATGAACATAGCAGGGTTCCCCCACGCATCATTGTTTCTTCCATCCTTACTAGGTTTTCATGTTTCATGTAATTAGTCAGACATTCTAAAAACTCCTATTTGTAAATGATAGCTACCACAATTATCACTGCACTTTCAGTTTTATGTCATGAAGATGATTTTCCAGTTTACTCCCTTTTAGTCCAAGGCCACTGATTTTCTGACAAATTGGTACTTCTCCTTTTGGGGTTTTTCCAGAATCTACAAAATTTCCCATCAGAAAAAACATAGTAATCACTGGAATAAAAAAAATTAATGTTTTACAGACCATTTTATTTCACTTTATTCTGCTGACTTACGGGCTTATGAACTTGTCACAGCTGATAATGTTTTGATTCACAAGTCACAACGGATCCATTTCTGCCCCACAGATCAGGCTGAAAAGACAGTATGAAATTATATACTGCCAATTAATTCCAAAACCCTTCTCTTTTGAACAATAAAAAAAAAGTATCAGGATAGACTAATAAGATTTGGCAAAACAGCTTTGAATGGACATATTCTGAGACGTATTTTTAAAAATATACAGCTTTGCGGAAAAGCGGGAATAGCATGAAAGGCAGACTACAGTTTGGATTTTGTTGCCCTAGCCTTTTAGCAAACTTTTTAAAAAAATGGGGTAAGGCTGAATTATAAGCTGTGCTTTTTGGTAAGAGCATTAATATACGAAATGGAAAATACAGAGTGTAAATAAGCAGGAGGAGACGTTAGTCTCTGTTCTCCTACAGAGAAAGGAAAGTAATGTTTTTGGACTTACACTTCCCCTTCAAACGATACTTTCCCCCTGTTCCACTGCTCTCCACATTCCTTACCTCTTAATCTCTACCTTTTAAGCCTGATTTCTATTTAACACTCTTTTGCTTTGTTTTGGCCACCATCTCTTTCTCCCAGTATCCTCACATTCTTTCCTTCTTCCATCTCCTTCTCCTACACTGCATAGTTAAATATAGCAGAGCAAGCAGCGACCTTCCCCTCCCATACATCTCATAATGGTGGCAAGGATTGATTCCACGAAGTGTCATGCAATACATGGCAAGACAACTGGAAAAAGTTAAAAACAATCACTGATACCCACCATTCAAGTGTTTGGTAACATCCTTCCTTTACCTTTCCCAACAGTCTCTTCAAAAGTCATTTTCTGAAGCACTTGTATGCTTGTGACTGTCTTTGTTTGCTTAGAGTTGGAGTTTAGTAGAGCAAAAAGTTTTCAAGGTTATCCCAGATGCTGAATGGAAGTTGTACAATTGTCTACTGCTTTAGTGCAAACTGTTCTAGATTCCTTGCCTGTGTGCTACGCTCTGAGGTTTTCTTTGGGCTGCAGACAGTTTTTCTTCAGAAATCCTTCTACAACTCAGGAAAATATCAATAGGACTAGTGGATTGATACTCTGGAAGGAGAGCTGCATTACTAGGCCACTTGTGTGCTATGTAACTTGTCAACTCATAGTAACTGGTCTGTGCCTCAGTTTCCCCATCTGTAAAATCTGTATGAGAGTACTTGCTGTCTTTGGTGAACTTTCAGATGAAAAGCACCATATTTATAAAAAAGCAGTGGCTCATATCTTCTCTAGCTCTCCTTTCCTCTACTACCAATTTGCATACCAGACCAGAATGAAGCAAGAGTGGATTAAAGAAAAGAAACACATGCACACACAAGCAAACAATTTTGTTCATTTTCAGGAATACCACAAAAACCTGTCATTTTCCCACTCATCTTCAGGAACAGATAAGAAGGTATGGAATTGCTTTAGAAGTAGTTTAAGCACATACAGACATTCTACAATACCTTTTCTGTGCAGTTTTTTTAATTAGCGTATGCCAAAATCATTCAGCGTCAGAGCTGACCATGTGCTGACCATTGCAATCCATGTGCCTGTTTACACATTTTCCCAAATTCTTCCGTGTTTGACAGATTTTTCAGTTCAGACCAACCCCCATGATTACATACCCCATCTCCACCCAGAAAAGCTCAAATGATTTCATGAGTGGTTCCTGTCTCAAACCCTTGTTTTCTGTGTGCTCTCCACAACTCTGACAACTTTGAATATGTAAGGATTCAGTTTTGCAGCTAGCCTGAAGAGAAATGCTTTCTGCATTGCACTAGTCGGCATTAGTGCCAGAGATAGTTTCTTGTGTTTCTTACTTTTACACTGCTCTGCTGCCATTTGCATTCTGAGGCATCAGTACAGTTTTGTTTATAGACTTTAACAGCATCAGTAAATATTTAGTGTCCCAAAAGCCTTTAGCTACCATGTCCCATATTGTGAAATTAATGCCGCACAGCTGAAGACTTGTCTTGAATATGTCTTTGCAACATTTCATTAGTCTCCCTCTTATTTTAAGGTCATGAAAAATAGTTTTGGCAACCTGTCATTTGACATATGTACCAGCACAGTTAGCAGATGGTCTAACCTAGATGAGCCTGCTGAGGCATTTTTTTATGCCGAGTATTTAACAGCACCCTAAGATTTTACTGCTCAGGAGCTTATTCTACCAGCAATAGACAATGCAGCAGCACACTTTGATTATTCTCAGTAAGGTAGAGAGGTAAATCCTTTTTAAAAAGCAAGCTTGTGGCTATAGAGCATTAGATTTTACTCTGATGTAGAAGGATGGCCTTACTTGCTTGGAGGGCATTACCTTCCAAAATTAACTTATCGTCTCCTGGCAACCAAACTGCTCTCTCTAGAGTGCCAAAGAGCCTTCTGCAGTGACCTGACAGAGTAGGTGATGATAATTCTCTTTATTTCCATCTTGTATTAAGACCAGTGGAAATACTATAACTACTTCCCCAATTTTTTTCTTGCAAAAGAAATTGCTAAATGTGTCACAGAGTTTCTACTGTATTGTAACACAGAGGAAGATCCCTTCCTCCTTTGGCTCTGTATCAAATGATGTGATGTAATATCACTAATTGTATGTATTCCAAACTGCATTAAACTTGTCAACACCTGCTACAACACAGGATAAGTCTTGCTGGTTTTTGTCCCGCTTGACTTCAAACTGGCATTCAATATATGTCCAGATTATTTTTCATTCAGTACCCATAGATGCTGATATCACCAAACTGATCAGATTCTCCAATCTACTGGTAAGGAAGAACATCAGATCTCTAGTAGTCCTGGAAGGCCAGATAAAGATGATGATGATGGCAGGCACATGATCCCAGGAGAAAAGGAGGAAGAGAAGCAGCTTCCCTGTTGATTCTCTTGAGGATGCTTTTGAAACTGCTGGATTTTTGGTTGGTCATTCTGGATAAGCTGTGTTGTGTTCTCCTAATCAGTAACAGCTGCAGTATTAAATAGGCAAAGGATACTGAAGTCTTTCTGCCACTGTACAAAGTCTTGGAGAACCATCAAACTGATAAACGTCAGTAGTGTTTAGTTACATAATTTTGTTTCATTGCCAAGAATAAGACTTGTGGCTTTGTAATAATCTCACAGACCTGCACCTTGAATATTTTTTCTTGTGTTGGCAAAAAGAGGGAAATTGCAGAAGCTTTTCTACAACGAAAAATTAAAACATGTACACACATACACACACCAACAAAGTGCACAAACACCTAAGAAGCTAATAAATCCTAGACAAAAGCCAGAATTACTGGAACTGAGCAAGCTGTTACACAATTTTCTGAGAACAGCTCTGTCAAGCTCATACCCTGAGGCGATGCCATGTATCACAGCAGCCAGAGATAAGGTGCTAGGGATCAGAATAATATTCTCAGTATCAATATTAAATTTTTCTCTGTTTATCTCTCATGTATAAAAATAGCATTAGCTCCCAGGGCTGGCTTAATAGCTCTGTCAAAGGACTGTTCGCACTTTCCAACAATGCTATTAATATAGAAGACACTAAATTCTATTGCTAAGTAACTGGATGTACATCAGCTGAAAACATAACGCCTCTGTGCTACAGAAGATAAACATCAAAATACATATCACAGTGTGATAAAACCAAGTATATGATTTAACAAATATTTTCCTTAAAGGACAATCTACTAAAAGGCCCAGAAGGATATTTGTATAACTTGTCATTGTGAGTTCATTACCAAAATCCAATCTCTGCTGCTGAGCTTCCTTTGCTTTCACAGTAAACAAATGAACTGACAAAACACATGCAAATCCTGAGGATCTTTGAAAGCCCAGTTCTTTTTAGGGGTCTATATACTGACCATAAACTTCAGCATGTCTGAAAATATTAGTTTGCAATTTGAGTAGGAAATTGTAGTCTTGCTAACCTTGATGAATTCGCTGGGAATCTAATTTGGAGTACTAAGGATAGCTTCAAGGATCAGTTTGCACACAGAAAATTTGAAGCCTTAATATTATATTTACTTTAACAGTGTCATCACTAAGTACAATCAAGAACACCTATAAGGTACAGCCATTGTTACTTGATTAGTATGTCATAGGTGGATCGCCCAAATTCCAGTTTGGAGATTCCATTCACAGTGCACAAAGGCATTATCCAGGTCTGGGTGAGGCTGCACATTCACACAAGCAAGGTCAGAAACATGCAGAGGCTTGTATTCTAACTGCTGGGCTCTGAGCAGGAACAGGAGGAAGCAGGCAGTTGTTAGCGTACATGAAATGCCAAAATGGCCACTCCCTATCTCCTGTGAAGGAAAGGCAGCACTTCACCAGCCAGACCATGCTGACCTAGAATAGCCACTAAAAGAAGGTTACTGAGAGAGCCGCTGCTGAGTACAACTTAAAATATGACATAATCCTTGGTGCAATGTTCACACGACTGTGCTGCAAGACCTATCTTCTGCTGCACTGCTACCTGAGGTTGCCTTCTTCCACCAGGGACCCCAGCCAGCATGCCATGTAACGTTGCCAGCATGCAGTATGGGGGATACATGTGACACACATCTACAGGAAGGGCTGGAAGGAGGATCTGGGAAACTACAGGCCTGTCAGCCTGACCTTGGCGCCAGGGAAGGTTACAGAACAGATCAACCTGAGCACCGTCACACAGCACATGCAGGACAGCCAGGGGATCAGGCCCAGCCAGCATGGGTCTATGAAAGGCAGACAATGCTTGACAAACCTGATCTCCTTCTACGACCAGATGGCCCACTCAGTGGATGAGGGAGAGGCTGTGGATGTTGTCTACAGCCTTTGACACCACCTCACACAGGCTCATGGTTTGGACAGGTGCACTGCTCACTGGGTAAGACTGGCTGGCTGGCTGAGCCCAGAGAGCGGTGGTGAATGGAGTTACATCCAGCTGGTGGCCAGTCACAAGTGGTGTTCCCCAGGGCTCAGTACTGGGGCCAGCTCTGTTTAACATCTTTATTGACAATCTGGATGCGGAGATCAAGCGCACCGTCAGTAAGTTTGCCGATGACACCAAGTTGGGTGGGACTGCTGATCTGCTGGAGGGCAGGAGGGCTCTGCAGGGGGATCTGGACAGGCTGGACCGATGGGCCAAGGCCAGTGTATGAGGTTCAACAAGGTTCAGTGCCGGGTCCTGCTCTTAGGTCACAACCCCACACAACACCACAGGCTTGGGGAAGAGCAGCTATAAAGCTGCCCCATGGAAAAGGGCCTGGGGGTGCTGGTTGACAGCCAGCTGAACATGAGCCAGCAGTGTGCCCAGATGGCCACAAAGGCCAACAGCATCCTGGCTTGTATCTGAAACAGTGTGGCCAGCAGGACAAGTGAAACGATTGTCCCCTTGTACTTGACACTGGTGAGGCCGCACCTCGAATACTGTGTTTGGTTTTGGGCCCCTCACTTCAAGAGGGATGTTAAAGGTGCTGGAGCATGTCCAGAGAAGGGCAATGGAGCTGGTGAAGGGTCTGGAGCACAAGTCCTATGAGGAGCGGCTGAGGGAACTGGGGGTGTTTAGTCTGGAGAAAAGGAGGCTGAGGGGAGACATTATTGCTTTCTACAGCTCCCTGAAAGGAGGTTGGAGCGAGGTGGGGGTCAGTCCCTTCTCCCAGGTAACAAGCAATAGGAGAACAAGAAACAGCCTCGAGTTTCACCAGAGGAGTTTTAGATGGGATATTAGGAAAAAAATTTTCACTGAAAGGGTAGGCAAGCATTGGAACAGGCTGCCCAGGGAGGTGGTGGAATCACCATCCCTGGAGGTGTTTAAAGAATGTGTAGATGTGGCACGTAGGGACTTGGTTTGGTGGTGGACTTGGCACTCCTGGGTTAACGGTTGGATTGGATGATCTGAAAGGTCTTTTCCAACCTAAATGGTTCTAGCATTCTATAATACTATGAGATACCTGAACAGGCAGGCATGGCCAGAATGTGCCCATACCACAGAGAGAAACATACAAGCCCATCCATGCTGGTGAGCTCACCAGCAGCCTGCCTGCGTTCAGATAATACATCAGCTAAGTCTGGGTGCAGACACAGGTTGAGGATCTGCATTCAAAATACAGTATAGAAACAATGGGCTTTATTTCCCTAATGTGGTTTCCCACTAAGGCAGGCACAAATTTAGATGACCTTATATATAACTGTTCATCTTCGCTATGTGTCAGGTTCCCCAAATTCACTTCTATTTACAAAATTGCCACTCACAGAAACAGATTAATCACTTCAACACCAAATCTTTGGAAAACCACATGAAGCCATTTGTAAGACAAGCTGCTCTAATTTTTCATTAATAGTTAAAAGTGAATCTGAAAAGAGCTGAACACTATAACCATCCATTACCTGCAGTTGTCAAGGTAACAGCTGCTTTAGGATTAATGCCCAAAAGATAGTTTGTCTTTCATCACAAGCACTACAAATATTACATGTGTTAGTCAGCTGGCTACTTGCCAGTCCTTTATTTTCTTGTTGCTTTTCCCAGGACAGTTATTCTATTAGCTTTCCAAGAGCAAGATAGTACTAGCCCCAAATCAGGAGGGATTATTTTAATTGCATGTATATACATTATTTATTTATTTATTTATCCTTCAGCAGGCATATAATTATTGCCAATTCACCTTTCAACTTCCTCATCCAGAATGGCTCATTTCTCTTTCAAGAGAAATATATCACCTCTCTGATTTAATTCTGTGAAAATACATTGCTTCTCTCTATCTTGAGAAATTTCAATTAACTTCTGTATTCCCAAAACACCTGTGTGGTTTGGGTGGCTTTTTTTTTTACATTGCAAACCCTTAAAAGAGGTCATTAGATATTCTCTTAAAGCAGGACAGATATACCCCAAGAAAGAATTTCTGGCACTAAGAAATGAGTCTTGCTTTTAGGATTTTCCAAGAGTCCAACAGGGCATAGCCCTGAAGACTGAACAAAGATTTAAAGGAAATTGCCTTGGAAACAATGAACTCATTTTTGTATAAATATTAAAAGGACACCTCTGGTTCACAGACTTTTGTATGCATAATAGAAAATCATTCATCAGACACATTGGCAGTTGGTGTGAACTCTGTTGAAGTGCATTTGTTATAGGCATCTGAAAATATACTATTTTTCTTCTCTTTATTTTATTTCTCTCCTGTAACAAACCTCTATTAGTCCTGAAGAGCACTGTCATTTTGTGCCTTAAAAATTGTCAGTGCTAATCAATGATGCAATCCAGCATCCCCATGACTTTGGTTTTTGTTATGCTGCCTCAAAAGAACTCACTAGACTTGATCTATATACACCATCATCCAATATCAATCCCAAAGTAACGGAACACCATCATTTTTCCTAAGAATACAGACAGGAGAAATACATTAACTTCTGTAAGCCAAAACAAAAGGTGCTAAAGGAGTATTTTTATCAAGAAAATTCCAATCATGGGAAATATCAGACTTGGCACAGACAGCATTTTTTCCTCTTCTAAGCAAGTATCTGGCATTAATTGCTCCTTTCAACACCCAGCTGAGAGAAGTACATGGTCAGGAGATCCTGGCATTTAGTCTTGTCATTCCATGCTTGGACCATCCTGTGTAAGCTGAAATACTGCATTCACCTGGCAGCTACTGGCTCTCTGTTTTAGACTCAAAAAATCTATGACTAATATAACACTGAATGCTTGAAAATGTCTCATGTAAATCCCCTAAATAATCATAGCTAAAGATGGGCTGTCATTCGTATCCTTAAGATACAAAACAGTTCTCTGGAAGTTTGTTCTCTTTTCCTTCTGTTTATGAATGAAAACAAAAACTGACCCTACAAGAATTGGTGTGTTTGATGGTTTTTTTTTAATCTAGTTGCTTAGATGGGCTCCAATAGATTGGACAGAGCTCATTTCTCTTTCCTGTTACTCAGGCTTTGCAACCATCATGTTGACATAAATGTATGTAAAAAGCGACAACAATTATAACGTCCCTAATATGCATAAAATCAATTAATCTCTTTTATCATTAGTCATATTAATGTGATGTCTGAAACACCAACTTGAAAGGATGATGCTTATCTCTGAGCATATAAACCCCTTGTTTGTAAACAATATTGAGTAAGACTTGGTGACATACTGACAACTTTCTGAAAATCATGTCAGATTCTTAGGGAATAAATCTGAGGCTATGACATCAATACTTCTAATGGTTAGAGGTATTTCTAGAAGACAAATAATGATCTCCTCTTTTACGTTTCTTTAAATTTGACGTTAAAGAACAAATCCGGAGGGAACTGACCAGATCAGAAAACTCACTGGACGAATTCCATATTACAATAGAAAGTATGGGGAATGTTTTAGGTGTCCCTAAAGGTCAGTCTGCTTGGAAAGTTAACCTTCATAGCCCAGTTCACCATTCTGTTGTAACTCTTCCATGTAGATTACTGTGGAGTACAGTAAAGAGAGTAAACCGCTTCATACAATGGCGTTTTTAGTAATTTATTCTCAGAGTTAACACTTTCAGTTATTTACTCTCAGAGTTAATATTGTTCCAGCAAGAGCACAACCTGTGAATATAAGATCACTGCAACATCCAAGCTAGCCTGCTGTGCAGAGGTATGTGCAGGCTTATCGGGCTCTGATTACGGCAAGAAACAACTCATTTACAACCTTGTCAATCATTAGAAGATCTTCCATTCTCAAGGCAGCCTTCATTGTTAAACAGATATTCAGATACTGCAGTTACGAGTTCTGCCTGAACATCTAGTTAAATAATATTTCATTCCTTTTATGCTAGCTTGTTATGAAGACAAGATTCTTCTTCATTTCCTGCATTAGAAATAACAACCCTATGCTCACAGCTGTTTTATCTGGAGCACCGAGGAGAAAAAAGCAGCCAACTCCTTATCAAATTTAGATGACTTCTGAATATGCCACTGGGTGATGTATTTAACAAAACAAGGACAAGAAGTATAGTATTATTCTTCAGAGGACATCCCTCATTAAGCTAGTTCAAATAAATCAGGTATTGAGATAATCAACACTGTGCAAGACAGTCCCATTGTAGAAGTGGAAAACAAGTGCCTAGCCATAAATTTGGTCTTCATTGTATTAGCTTGCTGTCACTGAACAGCTCTATCTAAGCCTGGAAGTTTCTTCCTATTGAATAGGTACAGCAACTTCACAAGCTACAACTATCACAGAAAAGCAGTTAGGCTGACACTGGGCACAATCACATTATTATTGAAAGTAAAATTGGGAGCAGAGGGGAGGAAAGGAGGGCTGCACCATCAGGTGGTGTCACAGCACCTACCTAGAAGTGCAGACAAGTAAATCATCTTTCTTGTAAATCCAGGCCTGTCTACAGTGCTACATATTTACATTGTATTCTCCAACTAATTACACTTTATTCTTACAAAAGAGAATAGTCAAAGTTTGGGGGGAAAAGGAATTGCTTTAAAAAAGAAACAGAATATTAGCTGTCAAAAAAAAAAAAAGCTCAAAGTGAGTTCTCACAAGAAGACATGATTCCTGGACAAGCAGTGATTCAACGGGGGATTTGAGGGCAGAGATGTGAGCAAAACTTGGAAAGGAAGTTGGAGGAAAACTCTTCTAAGGACTGAAGATAGCATACCAGAATATACAAACCCAAGATCACTAAAAAAGGAGATGGAAGAAGCCCACCAGCTAAGAGGAAACTGAGGCCTATGTGACTACCCTGATTAGAGCAGGGATGTGGCCTACATCACAGAGCATGCCTTCATCTGGGTCCCAGGATGTGCCCAGCCTGGTAACAGATTCCCCCATTTTAAGTCCCTGCACAACTAATTGTAACCTCACTGTTTCTGTGCTGTGGGGACATCCCATGGTCTTTTGCACTGCAGTGCTCTGTTGCCTTGCCTGGTAAGTTAAAACAGCAATATGAGAACTTATTTACCCATTTGCAAAAATGACAAGAAGGTTGTTGGAAGATTTACAGATTTTTAGATAAGGTAAGCATGTTTTAGCCTGAGCTAACAAACTGCTTTGTATAGCCCAGCTGGAGTCTTTTAAACAATACCAAGAGTATTTTAATGTAAACAAGACCTTAAAAAAAGAGACGCGGTCATAGAATCAACAGCTTGTGACAGTAAGGACACAGAATAACATATGCATATACAACAATATTTGATTAACTGTTATTTATAGACAATCTTTTTTACCATTATTGCTTATTTATTATCATTAGCTTTTAATTAATATATATGTGCTTCCTTTTTCTGGTCTTTATGAAAGCTGTGCTGCTCATCTCAAATTGAATTTTCCATCACAGTGCCTATGATCTTAGAGATTTCCTGTGACTAAAGACACACAGCACACAGGATGAGATCCTAACAGCACTGCATTTTGGCTGCTCATTTATTTCAGAGGAAGGACAACATTTTGCCTTTGTCTGAATGACAGTTCCTAAAACACTAGATACAGATTTAAACAGCAGAGGGTAGATGGCAACTCTGACTCTGCCTGCTATCAAGCCTCCCCAGGCTGGTTTTCTCCATCCTCAGCTGGCAGCTGAACGCTGGACAGTGGCTATAGTATGCAAAAACTTATGCAAACCTTACAGAACCTATGTAGGCCAATCTTGGTAAGCAATCTGACAACTGCATAAACACAATATTTCCTTCCACGCTACTGTGGGCATAAAAAAGGAAATTATCTGGTGCAAAAGATACTAAAAACACACAAGCAATTTAATTGTTCAGTTTCCTGCTACACATATCACCCTGGCCGTTCTGATGTGATGATTCTTCCTAGAAGAACAGTAATTGCATACTTTTTGTTTATATTGAGATTGATTTTTATATAAAGCCACATTAAATTTTTAAACTACAAGAGGAGATAGTAAGAAAAAATAGCTCTTATTTGTTTATTATTAAGAAAAGCAAAATTTGTTGACTTAATCTTCTTATAAGAACCAGACAGACTATTACCATTCTCAACCCCATCAGGAATTTTACCACTATGACAGCAAAAGAATGCTGAAATGTCTAAGAAAGTATCATTGTGATTTCATACATCAAGAATTATTTCATTTTGAAATGTGAATCCCCTAAAGCATTATATGTTTGGAGTTTGCAGGTCACTGGTGATGGAAAGGATAAATGGAAGTGACAGACACCCACATGCTTCTACCAAGTTACTATTCAGTATATTATCAGAAGAATCCAGATTGTAAACTAGTAACTTGCTGGTATTAAAATCCTAGCCCACAAAAGTAAAGTTAATTTTATAAGCTTAATAACATCTACCAATGCTGGTTTTAACTTCATAGTAATGATGGCCTTTCATACGATACATAAAGATTAATTGACATTAATGACATCTTTAAATGTCCTTGCTGATACTCCCAGCCATCTCGTAGGCTATTGTTCCCTAACAGAATAGATTACCATAGAAGCCAAAGAGCCCAATTAAGATCAAGAGTCCTCTTGTGCTAGACACAGAGCAAACACAGGCTGTTCTGAAGAATGTATGAGCTGAAAAATGAGAGATACTGGATGAGTGTTGACAAAAGAAAGGTATAACCCAATGTTTACAAATTATTACTGGTACATTAAAAGACTGCAAAATATTCACATCTGCTCCTTTAGCTGCCATCATTCATTAAAACAGAAACATTTTAAAATCAAATTTCTTTTTTGTCCTATGTAATATTGGTTCATTTCAATATAAAAAATGATCAGAAAAGATACAGTTTAATCTCCTTTTTGCTTTGGCACAATGCTATACTGTCTAAAGCATGACAGCAGAAAAATGTGTTTAAGACATTTTCATCAAAAATAAAGGGTGCACTGTGAAGACACATAAATAAAAGTGCAATGAACCCAAAGTGACTATTTTGTGACACTGGTGAAAAGTAAAACGTGGTTTAAGTGTTTTGATGAATCAGGATCTTAATAGCATTACACCAATAAATTAACAAACCACAAATGCAAGCTAGTTCCATATACCTTTTTATTTCCATTAGAGCAAACTTAAGGTGGCACAACATTGCCCAAATCGCTACACCAGAACAATTGTTTGTGAGCTGAGGTGACAAATCAGATCAATGAACTAATCCAGCTTTGAAGGGTTTCAGATTTTTTATTTGTAGGTTTATTTTTTATTATAGTCAGCTCATTTGTTTTATGTAAAATAAGTGTAATGATGAATTACTTTATTCAACAGATTTATGAATCTATATTTTATACAATACACCAATTACAGTACATAAACACTTCCTCAGTAATGACTCTTGGTAGCTACAAGAGTAAGAATTTACTTCCACAATTTATTTCCAGTATCTATGTTATTTTAATATCACTTCCACTTTTTTAGGCACTCAAAAGGCAAAATGCAGCTCTTAATAATGTTTGATGAAAAGAAAGTTCTCTAAGGAGGGTAGTATCATTTGTAAACCATTTTTATTCACTGGAATAAGCCAGAAACTTGCATTTTTCCTCAATTAGCAAACTTGCTAAGTTGATTTTAAAATCAAGTTTTTCAAGATTTTATAATTTTAAAATAATTAATCTGTTGTGTAATTATGTATGTAGGCTGTAACGATGTAATAATAAACCACACAGTATTAATATTTTGTACTTAATAACCTACTAATAATTAATAACATAATAATATGTGATGATCTTACTACAATTGTAATTTTATGTGAGTGGAGAAATGAGGCTCCTTTACATGGGACGGTGGTGGTCTGACTGGCAATACTGAGCAGCTGCCCCTGCAGGGCTCTGGCAGCTGGACTGTCAGGCCTGTTACGATCAGTTCTAGCTCCAGCTTTGTGCAGGCCACCCACTTCCAAGGCCATGGCACACTGGTTCAGATGTCAAATCAGCAGCACTCGGAGCAGGGGGACACACACATTATCATCCACTAGCTGCAGAATAACCACTATTGGGCCATTAATATCTAACGCATAAGGCCACTGCATGGTCCTGAGTGACGAGCTGTCATTAGCTCCTGTGCTGCAGCACACTCATTTTTACATACCCACCCTGTTCCAGAAGTGGGTCAGTTTGATGCCAGGAAATCTTATTACACCTCTCATCTGAATCCATGGCACAAACAGCTTTGTGTCAGCAAATTCACTGCCAGCATCATCGAAGCGGAACTGTGTGAAGTAATATACCATCTGGGTACACCCTGTCTGGGGTCTCAAACATCAGAGCCTTCAGGCCAAATACTATGCCTAAATATACCAAGATCATCAAGAAGACACCTTTCCAATCCAGTGTTCTCTGGAAGGGGCCTTCAGCCGTCATAATACTCCCATTATTTCCCATGGCCTCACTAACCACTGCAAATACAGCACAGGAGCCTCTTCTCCAAGTGCTTCCAAAGCCATCTTCCCAGGACACATGTGGGCTTGGCCGCAGCCGAGCACCCCACACTGGAGCACAGGCTCAGCGGTCACAGCTCTGATGATGGAAGGTGGCAAACCAACACCACACATGCTTTTCCAGAGCACACATTATCATGTAGCTCTGCAGCTCTGAGCGGTATCTAGTTGTGCTTCTCTTTCACCTCAGAACTGGGGGAGACAACTATACCAGTAAATTAAAAGTACCCTTGGCTGTTCTCTGACATAAAGACCAACTAGCCTTGAATGGTCCTCTATTACTAATGTCTCACACCCTCCAAAATTCTAGAAAATGGGCAAAGGGGAAAAAAAAGCAAAGCAGCAGTTTGGAAAGAGAAAGGGAGGAGTGCAGTCAATATGCTGGAAGCTATGGCTGCCTTTCAGGGGGATCTTGACAGGTTGAAGAAAGTCTGGCAGGACCTCACAGAGTTCAACAAAGACAAATGGAATGTTCTTCACCTGGAGAGGAGCATCCCATGCAGTAATACAGCCTGGGAGCCAGGTGGCTAGAAGGCAGCTTTGCAGAAAAAGGACCTGGAGACTCTAGTGGACAAGATGGCTAGAAATGAGCAGTGTGCCCTTGCATCAACAAATACTAATAACATCACTGTGCTTTAACAGTGTGGCCAGCACGCTAAGGGAAGTAATTATTCTCTGCTATTTGTCACTTCTAAGATTGCACCTGCAGTAACACGCCCAATGTGGGATTCCTGGTACAGTAAAGACACTGACCACCTGGAGTGAGCCCAGCAAAAACATAACATACAGGGAGAGACAAAGAGAGTGGTGTGTGTTCAGCTTCAAGAAGGGACAGCTAAGGAGAGATCTCACTGCTGTACTCAGCTACTTAATGAGGGGTTTAGAGAACACAGAGACAGGCTTAGAGATGCACGGTGAAAGGACAAAAGGCAGCAGGCACAAGCTGCAGCAAGCAAAATTGTAGCTAGATATATGGGGAAAATTATAAGGGCAACAAAGCACTTGCAGATCCTTCCTTTTTCAATTGTGCTCTGCCTCCTGCCCCTCAGGTCCCACAGAGATGGTAGGAAAAGGCTGTCACTGGCATGGTCTAGGATCAACTCATGAGGCTAATTATCCCAAATGATGATCCTGTTACATAAAGACCGATCAGTGATGTCCAGTGGTGATTTAGAAGTGGGAAGTCAAAAGTGTGCTCAGGAAACAGGCACCTGGTTGAGAGATGGTGTCATCAGTTTAATGGTATATCTATTAGAAGTGCAGGTTCACAGCCAAGGGTCAATGCCCAGTGTGCTTCCCTCACCCTTCCCAGAAATGCGCTTCAGATCAGGAGTTTGCTAAGAAAGGATCCATGCTCTGGCAGGTACAACCAGGAGCAATGCATATCTTCAGCTGGAGAAACTTCCACCACAAATGGGAGCTATTGTCATTGACACAATGTAGGTCTCTGTCAGCTAGCCTTTGGTGTCAGCAGGCAAGTCACCCTTCAGACCTGCATTTGTGCACATAGTCTTCAAAAAATGAAAACATCTTAAGTCTCCACTGTATTGGATGCAAATGTAAGGTCCTGGTAGCAGGATAAGGTGTTAATGGGGTGGCTTCTGTAGGAAAGGTCAGTGACTGCCCTGTGCCAGCCACAGCTGGCTCCACAACAGACCTAATGCAGGTCACAGCTAAGCCACTCAGAGGAGTTTGTGGCATTCTTGTGAAAAAGTGTTTAAGAAAGTTCAGGAAACACCAGATAGAGAGAGAAGGAGGTAACAAGAGTAAGAAACAGCCAAGAAAATGAGGGAATAACATAGCCAGAGGAGAAGGAAGTGCTCCATAGTGGCTCAGGTACACCCTGAAGGGACGGCAGTCCACGGAGGAACCACAGCAGAGCAGGTACACCCCCAAGGGACTCTAGCTAATGAAGGACACATGCTGTACCATATGAATTGAGGGAGAAAGAAGGGCCAGCAGAGAACCCCCTGCATCCTTACCCCAACCCCCTGCACCACCTGTCACCCCACTGAAGGGCCTGAGTGGTGTGAGGATAGATGTCTGGAGTGCAGGAGTGAAGTGGAGACTAGAAGTGAGGAGAGTGTCTGAAGTGAAGTTAAGGCTGGGAAAGGAAGAGGGGTATTTTCTCCCTAAGTGTATCAATGTTTGGGGGCTTTGTTTTGTAACACCTGAATCAGGAATCAAAAACTTATGTTAATTGGAAATAAAATTAAATTCTCCATGTCAGTTGTGTTTGGTCCATGACAGCACTTGTCATGTACAAGTAAGCAATTTCCCTGTCTTTACTTTGACCCACAAGTCTTCTCACTCCTATTCTTTCTGGTTTCTCCCCCTGTTCCACTCAAGGGAGATATGTGCAAGTGAGGGGCTGTGCGGGTGCCTGGCTGCAAGCCAGGGCCAACTCGATAAATATCCATTTATGCCACAAACAGAGGGTTCCAGATTACTGGGTTTCTGGCAAGACCTCTGCACCATGATGAACCCAAGCTTGTTGCCTACTCTGAATTTCCACAGAACATAGGAGGAAAACTTGAAAACAAGAAGGGGGTCTTGTGTGTGTATCAGGGAACTGAGAATATCCAAGCTGAGTCAGGCCTCTCTGAGCCAAGACTCAGTATAATGCTGCTAATATCACAGCAAAGTACAGGGTATTGGTAAGTCAAGATGGGCTTTGATGTAACTTTACTAACCCCGCACAAACGTATTTGGCATTGTGGCAAGATACAGACTAACCAAATGGCTGGTCACAAGTGTGAGACCTTAGTATATCTAAAAAACCACAGAGGCAATTCTGAACTAAAATAAACCAATTTAACAAATTGCTAATTGTAGGCCATTAATAAAATAAAGGAAAATTTTACAATAAAGGTGCAGTTAAGACAGCTGTGGCATGAGGGCAGATGGACGGTTTCGTGGAATCAGCACTGCAGGGAAACAGCTACAGGATGAGGACACAGTGACCAATTGTCTCCAGACTGAACTGACTCAACAGAAGTAATGAATAATCTCTCTGAGAATGTACAGAAGTACACAGTGAAGCACAGAAGGTCATAGGTCAGAGTACCATGAGGGTATAAAAAGACAAATTAAAGACTACCAAGGTAGAATCAGCAGAAGAGGACCAGCGTGAAGATCCCACCATCTAAGAATCAATGGTTGCAGTGATGAACAGCTACCTAGGCCTTCTCAGCATACCAGGGGGGACACCCTGTGGATTCTTGTGCCAGGAATGGGGGCTCTGAGGGCCAAGAGAGGAGTATTGAGGACCTTAGTGGACTGGGACAATGCAGAGGGTTGCTACCATAACTGTAATTAACACGGTGTTGGTCATGGCTCAAAGGCTAATGCTGTTAATGTTTCTTATAGCGATCCACTGCCATTTTCATAGTTATTTCATACATTATTATAGTTATCCAATGTCACTACTATAGTTATCTCACAGTTATCTCATTTGTTCTCCCTCAAATATTGCATAGTTAAGTATTACTAAGGCATAACCACATCTGCTACTGCCATGCTTGAGTTCTCGTATTTACACATCACAGACTACATAAGCTGTTAAAAATCATCATATATATAGCACATAGTCACAGTCTCTTTCCTTGCTGGATATCACTGCTGCCTCCTGTTCTTCCCCAGTAACAAAGAAACATCCAGTGGGTGAGAGAGTTATCAGCACTGGTGCATGCAATGATGTTTTCAGCTATGCTGTGTGGACCACTGAGATAGGTGCTAGAAGAGTTGGGCCGTCTAGGTGGAGTCATTTATGAATGCAGATCATCAGTACCACACACATATGGGCCCTGGAAGGCACATTAAGGGCTAGATACACTTGAAGGAATACTAGGCAGGTAGTCTCATGGAAAAAGTAAAGATGTTCTTGTGACTAACACATTTGGAGAGCAAGGGAACTTGGTCTTAAGAACACTGACAGAGCTATATCCCTAGAGAGCAAGGTAGTTGCACACATCATTTACCAGAAATAAATTCCATTCCAGTAAGTAAGTTTCCATCAGAGCAAACAGTCACGAGAACTATTTTGCTAAAAAGAAGTGGTATTTTCATATTGTTACTGTTTCATGAAGCCCAGTCTTCCTTTATTTTCATGAATTTGCTTGTCCAGCATTCCTATTTTAGTGTCAGCTAATTCCCATTTATTATACTGCCAGTTATCTCAGACAGCTGCTTTTCCTCACATTCTATGCAGTGTGTGCCAATGCTGATAAAAAGGCAGCACGTGTGTGGAGGAAGGAGCAAAGGAATACTTCTGACGTCTGAGACTGCTAACAAGACTAACAAATAGTTTTATGTAGTTTATGTAGGCAGCTTAGTGAAGCAGACTTTTCTAAATGCATTTGATTTGGATCCAGCCTTGGCTAGGAGCAACTAGAAGTTATTGTCACTCAACCCAATGGCTCTTCTGTAACTCAGATATGGCAAGGCATTGAGTTCAGGTGAGTTCCAAAGTCCAGGGATCCAATTCATGCAGAATGTCTCTGATCATCTCAGAAAAGAACTAGGAAAAGCATTAGAAATGTGTTCTAAAGTCTAAGTTGACTGGCACAAGAAGCCTAAGCCATGAAAAATGGGAAATTTTTTATAAGATTCTAGCTCCTGGATCTATTATTCTTTAAGGCCATTTCACTGAATTGTACATAAACCTTTGTGACCATTGTATTATTTCATTTCACATGTTAAATACATTTTTCTCTGAAATTTTCTGGTTCTTCTATTTGCTGACAGAAAATCTATATTCTGCGCTGTTAGAAACTGTTCATTTCTGAGAAAGTCTTATTAAACTGACAGACAGTAACAGTTCCCAATAGCTCAAAGTTCTCATTGCCTCACTATTTCATGTAGCCTTACTATTTCATAAATATGGAATAGCTGCTTGTTTCTATAAATGATTAAAGAACATTACATGTGTCTCAAGAAGATGGAGAGATAACATATAAGCTAATCAGGACATTTTCTGCGGAAAAATTGTCCCATATTACCAAAATCTATCTGTGTTATTTTGAAGAAATTCTGCTTCAGAAACTAAAAGAATTATTCACATTTTCATTCTGGGTTAAATTTTAAAACTTTCTAGGTTTGTCTCACTTCACAATGGCAAAATTTTACAAAGTTGCTATATTTGCCATAATACAGAAAATTTAAATTCTACATAGAACCACAACTAAACATAAAAACAACTTTGCTGAATTAATTTTGATTTAGGAAGTCTTTGTGGGATACCAGTTACAGAAAGTGGGAACTGATTAAATAAAAAGCAGATTCTTCTCATCTTTTTCATTTGAATAATTCCAATAGGTATTAAGTCTTAATTTAGAGGTAATTTTCAAAGACACAACTATGGTATAAAACTGACGGGTGACACTGTAGCATACAGGCAATAGAACCCAGGCAATAACCTGGATTCAAGTCATAAAAATTAAGGTCTCTTTCTATCACGGATTTTCTTGTGTGACTCTTTGCAAGTTATTTGCATTTCCCAGTACCTACTGTATAACAAATAACACAAGGACTGAGATTACATTAATGACTGTAAGAAACTGAGGGAAAAGTGCTATGGAAGCTGATGGCTGTGTGGCATACAACTATCACTAATATGTTTTAAAAGTTCCTTTTGTAGATGAAATTTATGCTGTGAGCACTGTAGTGGGTTTGCATGGCCAGGTTTTGGTAGTGGAGGGGCTACAAGGGTGGCTTCTATGAAAAGATGCCAGAATGCCAGAGGTTTCCTCCATGTCCAGTGGACCTGCCACTGGCCAAGGCCAAGCCCAAGCCCATCAGCAACAGCAGTAGCACCTCTGTGATGGCATATTGAGAAAGGAAAAGAAAATTTAAAAATCTGCACCAGAGGAAGAAAGGAGGTATGTGAGAGCAACAACTGCAGACACCCAGGTCAGTGAAGGAAGGGCGGGAGGTGCTCCAGGTGCTGGAGCAGAGATTCCTCTGCAGCTGGTGGTGAGGACCATGGTGAGGCAGGTCATGCCCCCACAGCCCATGGAAGTCCACAATGAAGCAGATATCCACCTGCAGCCCATGAAAGACCTCACCCCAGAGCAGGTGGATGCCTGCATGAGGCTGTGACTCACTGGAAGCCTGTGCTGAAGCAGGTTTGCTGGCAGGACTTGTGACCCTCTGGGGGACCCACGCTGGAGCAGTGTGTGAAGAACTGCAGCCCATGGGAAAGAATCATGCTGGAGAAGTTCACGGAGGACTGTCTCCCGTGGGAGGGACCCCACGGTGGAGCAGGGGCAGAGTGTGAGGAGCCTCCCGCTGAGGGGGAAGGAGCAGCAGAGACAGCGTGTGATGGACTGACCGCAGTCCCATTCCCCATGTCCCTGTGCCACTGTGGGGGGGAGGTAGAGAAATCAGCAGTGAAGCTAAGCCTGGGAAAAAGGGAGGGGTGGGGGAAAGGTGATTTTTTATAATTTCAATAGTAATAAATCAAACTAATTTCTGTTTTACCCATGACAGTAATGGCTGAGTGATCTCCCTGTCCTTATCTCAGCCCTTGAGCCTTTCATTATATTTTCTCACCCCTGTCCAGCTGAGGAAGGGAGTGATAGAGTAGGTTTGGTGGGCACCTGGCATTCAGCCAGGGTCAAACCACCAAAAGCACAATAAAAATGTGCTACCTTAACAAATACTACTAAATCTTATTATCTAAAAGAAATACACTAATTACCTGCACACAGACAGTAATAAAATATGTATCCATACAAGTTTGAATGACTGACATAATATGAAAACTCTTTGTGACATTTGAACTATAGAATGATATAACATAAATCACCAATGAAGTACCAAAATTATTCTCTATTAATCCAAAATTAGATAATATTAGTCTCTATAGAGCTGCTTTTCTGCCCAAATTTGGTTTTGTGAACTAACATGAACAGACCCATGCAGCTTGTCTAGCAAGCAAATTCAACCCTATTTCCACCTTCTGTTGATCCAGTCCTTTGTTTATGGACTCTCTGAATTCTGAAAAGGTATGGATTGATGGTGACATTACGTGTTTAAGGGAAAAACACATCCTCATGTCTCAAACCCTGGGTATATTTGGGTTCTGTTGTAAAACTACTTTTTTCTTCAACTAGTATTCCTGACACCAGAAACGTATTAGAAAAATATTTAAAAATTTACAAGAATTTTATTCAAGAAAATGATATAAAAGTATGAAAGGGGGTTTCGGTCACTGAATGCAAATGACAACTAAATATAAATGATCATTTGAAAAGATGGTCTCTGAGTAAGTAGTTCTGTGCTTTTTTTAAGCCTGAGGAAACTGATATATCCTGCAGCTTGTCAGAACACCAGTGAATACTGATACGAGCATTTCTGTTCATTTAAACAGCATAAATGAATAAACATGTGAAGGGAATGAGCTGAGCTGAAGAAAATGATGCATTATTCATGCAGCTAACAACACTTACTCACGCCTAGTATAAATTGAAACCTAAAGTGCAAATCTAGGACACTGAGAAGATTTTCAATCATGCTGAGTTATATTTAAATGCAATCTATGCCAGAAATTCTGAGCTCATGTCATGTTTTCACATCAGCACAGAAGCATTTCACACTGTAAAGCTTCCTTTCACTGGCTACACTTTGGGGAAACATAAATTATGAATGCAGCAGGTTTTACAAATGAATGGTAAAAAACACAAGGTGGGTTTAACTTCAGATGTAGTGGACATAAAAGTAAGTGAAATTTATAGTGGTGGTGACTAGTTTAATTCCATCTGACATGCTCCTGAAGAAAAATATTTAAAACAAAATGAAACTGAAAAATGAGCAAATTCTCCAATTGAGAAAAAAAGGTTCTATTTGCAATTCTATTTTCTTTAATGAAACATTTGTTTAACACCATTTCTGATATGCTCTGTTAATTCAAAACTGTGAAGGAAAGACAATAATTTCTAGAACATTATACTTGGTTTTTTGTAATCCACATTGTTCTAATCTCTCAGCAATTCTTATTTTCAAAATATGGAAATCATGCTGAACTGCTGCACTGAGCCACTGAAAAAGCTAATTGGTATTTGCAAAGTGGAAAAATCTTCTTTTCTGTTTTACATAATCAGGCCTCTATAACAATACTTTTCCCAAAGATACCTAAAAACTTCATCCCCTGACTTCACTTAGTCTTAATTACCCATGGAACACATGGCTGGAAAAACTGAAGAGAACAGATACAGCTGCTGTCTTGAAAGACTAGTTTCATTCAGTAGGAAAATCTGGACCTGCAAAATATAGGAAAGTAATTTCACCTCTCTAAATCTGCTTTTTTCTAACCCTGTTAGATTTTCTCATCTGGATGTTAAAAGACTGTTTGGAGGTAGAGGTGAGCTATCATAGCACCTATGACAGTATAGCTCTTGCTTCAGTTGAAGTCTACTGGCAAAACTACAAAACAATTTTTATCAAACACAAGCAGTTCAGCTATTTCCTCTCCTCTTTCAAGCCTATGAAACAACAGGACCATATAAGAAAAATCTGAAACGGCAATTCTTTTTCTTACTCAGTGTATCACAGTTTGTAATCAACCTCAGTGGCCTTTGGTTTCTGATGCTCATTCAGGATACATGTGCATAGCACAGTGGAGCAGAGACACTCAGCTAGCTTAGATGCAGCATAAGGTGCTTTAGCATAACATAATACCTGGACTGTTTGCTGTCACAAACTCTCACTGCTTCAGTAACAGAGAATACATACCTATGGCGTGGGCTTTCCACTGAACAAGTCAATTAAGCTTTATGTACCTGCCATCAGGAAATGATCCTGCCTATGAAAACTCTGTGGACAGATCCAAAAGGGCTATTGTCAGACTAGAAATTCTTTTTCCTTGGAGATTTTCCAGTCCTTAGAGAGGAAAGCAGTTGTAGCTGAGATGTTATTTTATTTACTACTACACTGTCCTTCAGATGATTGAACAAGAACTCTGAAAGAGCATGAATGAGACTGGGGCTCCTAAGGCTGGAAAGGATTCAAATCCTGCTCCAGAGGACTTTCCACATGGAGTTGGTTAGTTTGCCTCCCAAAGAAGAGTGTTAGACAAAAGGTCTGAGTCATAAAATATGTTATAGTTCCAGAAGAGTGAAGTAGGTGATAGCCAGATTTAAACACCTTAAATCGGATTAAAGTCTCTCAGTTTGAGTGACGTGAACAGGCAACTCTGAATTTCTCTTCTACAGAATATACCTACACAACTGACACCCATTTCAGAACCTATTTCAGATCTGAATGGATGTGGTGAAAATATCATGCCATGTTTTACTTTCTAAACAGCTCCTACAACAAATTTAGCCTGGCCAAAGTCTGTTTGCAACAGCAAATAGAACACTAGTTGATCCAAGGTTTAAGGCTTTACAGCTTCCTTACTTCCAAAGAAAAGCACATTCTGTGGTAATACGATTACAGAACTTCCAGCAGCTAGCACAGCATTCAGACAAGCACATTATTGGCAGCAGCTGCTCAAACAAGTACTCACCTCCCTGTGTTCACCATATCCCGGCACTTGAAGGACAGAGAAATTATGCCAATGAAATCAGCCTTTTCTGAAAAATTGCACAGTGTGCTTCCATATCAGTCCAACTACTCACAGAGCAATTAAAGTTGCCAGCTTGAGAAACTGTTCAAAGGTTACTTAAATCTATCAAGGTTATTTGATCATTGGAAAGAAAATATTTTAATAGCGTGAACATTATCAGGTTAGCACTTAAACCACTAACCTGCCAAATTACTAAGCATTTAATCAAGTTATCATCCAGCCTAAAATAGGTGACGATAACAGCTGTAAAATGCTAAGATAAGGCTTTCATGATAATTAGCCTGACACAATTTAATTATGCATATACATGTAAGTCTACTGTACATACAGTCCAACAGAACAGAAGAGAACAAAATCTAACAAAGCAAAGGCTTAGCAGCTTCTCTCAGGGAGTTTTCCCTAAGGCTGTTTCTCTTCATTTTGCTTGATTGGGAATCTTTCTCATCTTCCTGCCTCAGAAAAGGTTTATACTTATTGGCCTGCTGTCCCAGTATGTAAAGGATTACAATCTAAAGCATCTCATGATATATAAATAAATTAGACAATAAAAATTAAATGTACTTGATTGGATTAGAACTTCCAGTAATAATATCAAAACTCATTTGATAGAGAACCACCTACAAGAAAAAAAAAAAGGGGGGGGGGGGGCATAAAAATGCACCAAACTATCTGAAAGACCATGGGTTAAGTTGGTAAGAAAATAGTTTAATTGCCACAGCTTTTTAAAACAAATAGCTCTATGAAAAATATACGAAAATACTCATTATGAATACTCAGATTGCTACATGTTAGTAAATTCTCAATATAGCATATTTATATTACCATTTATTATATCACCTAAGTCCAGTTTACAACAATTTACTTCTAGTCTGGGCTTTACACATCCCTGCACAAGAGTGAAAACATAAAATCACAATTTGTCCCTTTTTTTGGCATAGGTTTCTACCATAGACATACGGTAGAAAAACAAATACTTGAAAACTCTCATTTTCTTCTACTTTTGCACATTCCTATTTTGTAATCAAAATGTAGTATAGCTATATAATTTCTTAGTATTTATTTCCTATTCTACGCATATAAGTATACTGACATATTCCAGTATTATTTGAAATCCTGATCTCAGTTTTGATGCAGCTTCCTTACTAAACTAATTTTAGATCAGAAAAAGCTCTTTATCAATTATTTCTCACAAAAGTGATGATATTTTAACATAGCACTATCCTCTGAGATCTTCATCAGGTCTTCTAAGTCTTGACCATTTTTAATTACAATTAAAAAACCACTTTTCAAAACAATATTGTTTAATTTTCATTTTCTTTGCAAGCCAAGAAAAAAACTCAGCAGAACCAATACCTTTCAGAAAAAGCCTTTAGTTCTTATGAGTTAATATTATCTGACGATAAAGTGTTTGCCATAGAATTCTATTTGACAGGAATTTTCAATTTTGCTATTGTGGATGAAAATGCGGAATTACGGGAATGCAAACAGAAAATCTTCTAAGATGCCTTGTAAGATACCATGGGATCAGTTTCTTTCTAATTGACAGGTGATGATATCCTACATGTTGTTGTTTTTAAATGTATGCACATGTGAATCACTTAGACACTTAGGTCTAAGATCCTCTGTTTATCCAGAAAAAGAATTAGCCACCAGTATTGTATGCTGGCTAGATATGCTGAGAGCTTCCAACATTATCAGCGTTCTTCTGCTTCAGCAAATTACTTTATTAAATTTTCCTGGCAAGGGTTTACTCTGTATGAAAAATGGATGTACTTGATGCACTTCCAAACTGTTAACTAACTGACATGTTCTTTATGTTTCTCTGAAAGATTTTAAAGGACAAAGTGTGGATCTTGAGATCAAAAAACTAGCAGAATTTTTCACTAGGTTGTCTTTGTTGAGAAAAACACATTACCATAGATTATTTCAGAGCCTGAACACATCACTGGTTTGTCAGATGAAGACATAGGGTTGGCCTACATGGCTTGGAGGAGAGGAAAAGGTGCGATTCCTCTGTTGGCAGTGTATGACAGTTCATGAATCCTCAGCACACCAGCATTTTTTCTAAAATACTATGCAAGTATTTCCAAGTTCCAATTCCATTGGCTATATTTCACTCAGAGTCTCTTTGGGGGCTGTTGTTGCTCTTTCAGTGTAATAGCAATAAAAAGATCAGCAGACATGTGCCAACAAACTAACGCAAAAATGCCCACAAGACATGCCTGTACTTTACTAGACTGAGGTGCTATTATCTCCTCATCCTATAGGCAAAGGTAAATTACAATTTGAAATGCTAGTTGGAAGTTTTGAGACTTACATCTCATTTAATCAGAATCTGAGAACACACAAACATGAATCTCTTAACTCATTCTGACATTGCCTATAATAAGGAAGCTGCACAGTAGCAGCTTTAACAATCTTTGTCAATGTAATTATCTAAACTGAAGCTGAAAGGTCAAACCTTGAAAAGCGTATGCAGGCTAATCAGGTAAATCAGTCAGAACAGAAGGTTTTAGTGGTTTCATCTTGTATAGTCTTGCACATGGCACAAACATTCAAAGTAACTACAGCCTAATAGTTGGGGATTCTGACTTCTCTAAGAAATTCAGTTTTAGCATGGTTTCTCCTGTACATATGGTAGGTGCAAAAGTAATGAAGAAAGCAATGTTTGGTATATCTATTATTTATGATTGGGGAAAACAGGTAATCAACAAAGACAAATTTGCATATGCATACAGATGACTGACCTAGGAATAGATTGACTACAAAGATGTGCAAACTGCATCACACATACAGAAACAACTTTCAGGAACTCAAAGTGACAGCTTCCTTTTCTGGATTTTTTAAAACAAGATCTAGTAATCAGTCTGAGATCTAATCAGTTACAAAAGTTCTCCTAAAATAGAGCTGATCAGCACTTCAACTTTCCACTTCACAGGAAACAAAGGCATTTCAAAATCTGACCTCATTCCAATTCTGAACAAAGCTGAGTACTCTCAATATTTTTGATGAAATACAATTAAAAAGCTATGTTAAAATTATTTTTGCATGCTTTTATTTATTATTTTTACCTCATTCTATTACAGGTACATACTATATATGTTATTGGATACTGTCAATGTGTAATATGATTTATATTATGTCAAGTTGTCATATTACATCGTGACATACCAAGTAGCACAGTATTCTGTTTTTATATTTTTATTTTATTTTCATTTAAAAGCAAAAGCAGTTGCTATGTTGTTTATAATGAAGTAGCTTATTTTCTAAATCAGGGCTGCCTGGCATTTTAAGAACTGTGGCTTGGTATGAGTTTTGGGACTTTTAAAATCAAACTTAACATTTCCTGGAGATGGATAGACTCAGCATTAGTTTGCAGAGCTACATGCTCAGCATAACTGTATCAAAATTATACAGACTTGAGACAAATTCATTCTTCAGGCCAGACAGTTCACAGGCCACCAGTTCAGTAACCTTGCTGTAAATCGGATTGGATTTTATTCATGCTGCAATGCCACAGCGTGGTACTTTGATGCAAAATTTATTGGTTTACTTTCAGTGCCTAATAGCATTACGAAGAAAACAAGCTTTTGATCTTTCTGAATATTCCCTTGACACATTTTTCTTTTAATATCCCAGTCTTCATAAAATTATCTGTTATTTTGACAGATGTTCTTTATTAATCAGTCCTTGCACCCAACAGATAAAGACTAGAGATATTTCTCACAGCTGAAATATATGCATAATGGGTGATCAGAAGTGTACATGGAGTTAATTTATATCATCAAATGACGTATCTCAGCTCTTCCCAAGATCATCGTCCCTTAATTACTCATACTGCATGCATCTGAGTTCTGCTTAGGCTCTCACGTGGAGTGATCTGACTAGTTCCTCTATGACAAAGCCTAGGTGCAGTCCAGAGGTAACTTTTTCCAAGAACTTCAACACAAATGTAGTAAGGACAAGATGACACCAGGGCTGGCTCTTTCCTCCTCACATAGTACTCCAACACTATTTCAATGGACTCATCCTCAGTAGACCAGTACTCTCAAATGTGTCTCTGCTATCCTCTCTGTGGTGAGTTGACCCTGGCTGGACACTGGGTGACCACCAAAACGGCTCTATCACTCCCCTACTCAGCTGGACAGGGGAGAGAAAAGTATAATGAAATGCTTGTAGGCCAAGGTAAGGACAGCTACGGGAAAAACAGACTCAACTTGGGGAAATTAATTTAATTGATTACCATTCAAATCAGAGTAGGATAATGAGAAAGAAACAAAAACTTAAAAACACCTTCCCCCCACCCCTCCCTTCTTCCCAGGCTGAACTTCACTCCCAATTTCTCCACCTCCCCCCAACAGCGGCACCGGGACACGAGGAATGGGGCTGCGGTCAGTCCCTCACACGCTGTCTCTGCTGCTCCTTCCCCCTCAGCGGGAGGCTCCTCACACTCTGCTCCAGCTCCACCGTGGGGTCTCTCCCACAGGAGACAGTCCTCCATGAACTTCTCCAGTGTGAGTCCTTACCACAGGCTGCAGGAGAATCTCTGTTCTGACACGTGGAGAGCACCTCCTGCCCCTCCTTCTTCATTGACCTTGGTGTCTGCAGAGTGGCTGCTCTCACATAGTCTCATTCCTCTCTTCTGACTGCAGTTTTCTCCCCTTCTTAAATACGTTATCCCAGAGGCGCTACCACTGTCACTGATGGGCTCATCCTCGGCCAGTGGTGGGTCTGTCTTGGAGCCGGCTGGCATTGGCTCCATCGGACATAAGGGAACCTTCTAGTAGCTTCTCACAGAAGCCACCCCTAGCCTCCCACTACCAAAACCTTGCCACGCAAGCCCTATACACTCACATATCATGCTCCATGCATGCAGTACATAACCCTGGTATCTCATAAAAATGTCAGTCTGGCAGCCCTGACACAATCCTTACGTGACTGCAGGAGTTTTCACCAGAAAAAACACAAGCTAAAAATTTATGATCCCAGAGGGACACCAGATGCAGCCAGTGAGGTCAAGAGTGAATATTCTTCAACATGGACGTAAATAGTCCTGTCTAATGAAAACAGCCATGAACAATGTTCTTCCCTATTTTTGGCTTGGAGGACATGGGGTTTCTTCCAGAAATATTAACCTTTAGTCACCTGTCATCATGTTATCTATTCAAAACCTGAATTTTCCTCCTCTGATATGAAGAGTTTGATTTTTTGGCTACAGTTGGAAATGAGAGATGCTCTGTTCTAGCAGACCAGTTTGAACAGTATCTACTAGAAGACTGTAGTCCCTATTGTAAATATGGCATTTTCTATGAAAGGCAAAGGCAATTTTAACATTAACAGAGTGGATTGGATCTTGTATAGAAGAGTACAGGCAGGTTATCTTAAATATCATTAAAATAAGAAGGGCTTTTCCAGATATTGTTTCAATGAGAGGGAGGTAGAAAAACAAGAACAAAACTCTAGAAGTATAAAGGAAAGGTAACATCAAAATACAGTTATAAAAACATTCAGGCTGGAATTCCATGCTAAAAGCATTCCTGCCTTGTTTCTGCTGCCCCCAGCTCCTCAGCCCTGTCTGCATCTTTACTATGTACACAGCATGGCATCAAAATCACAACTTAAGAGGGTGGGCAATTGTGTAGAGGAGCAAGAACCTTTCAAAGGGCTTTCATACTGAACAACGGCCCTGTAAAACTGATGTCGTAGGATTACTATAAGAAATAACTTTTTTTTATATAATTCAGTTTAAGTGTTGACTGGAGTTATTGAAATCCTAAAAAATTAATTAATCTTCTTGCGAGTAAGGAAACAGTTGTGGTTTCGGTATGTTTAATTCTTAGTCCGTAAATGGGGGCTTGCCCTTAACACACAATTCCACGCTTTTCCTGACAGAGAAGCACAGACCTGAATTTCTCTTCAGGATAAGGTAACAGCTGATACTGTTTGATGCATGAACTTTTTATTTTCTTACTTTTGCACGTAGCATATAATACAGAAAGGAACTTTATTTGCCTTACAGCACAGTGTGTTTTATGAATTAGAACCTATAACAAAATGCACTTTAGCTATGAGAGATAATCTTCAACCTTCCATTAGTGCAAAAGCAGTTCTTCATCATCTTTAATGAATAGCTTTGTTAATTATAATGTTCGGTATATTCTGTAAAATACTTTATGCAGAGCATAATCAGTAAAGCTGCACATAAGAAAACAAATACAAAAATTTCTTTTATGGATCATTTCAAAGAGAATAAGAGGAGCAGCTCTGTTTCTTCTAGGTATGTCCATATCACATATACATATATGCTCCTGAGCCCCTGCAGTTCTATGCAACCATGCCAAAAATAGAAGCATAGTACAAACATCTGAACTGAAGCTGTATTTACAGTTCCAGAACTGGAAAAATTACATGACTGTTCTAGGTGCAACAAAACCATTATTCACAGCCACAGCATATTCATTTGCTGTGAATGAATATTCACTTGGCTGTGAGCAGCCAAGTGCCTAACCAGAAGGTAAATTAAATCCAAGAGGTTCCTCCCTCTTTTAGTGCCCCTTGGCACCGATTCCTGAAAGGACTGGGTAAATTTAACAGTAATTTAATTCCTAACAATGCTAGCATTAATAGGCCTTTGTATAAATATCCTAGAAAGAGCTGAATGGAAATGAATAAGGTTTATCAAGAAAGGCGTTCAACTAAAAAAGGGATTGTTCCTGTCATTTTCAAAAACTGTTTTAAAATGAAATAGGAAACAATCATGTACCAATAGTATCATTGTAGTAACACCATAGTAACATTGTTACTGTTACAAGAGTTTTTGTATTTCAGTGGAAGACCAATAAAATCTACAACAAACAAAGGTGTTTGCTTTACCACATACTATTTCCCATCAGATATATTTGATTTGCTTAAACTCACCCTGCCCTGATCTAACATGTACCTCCAAATAGCCTTCAAGATGGGGAGCTACCTACTGCCAAATCAGTTTGGGGACAACACAAGTAGGGGTAAACAAATTAAGGTAATTACTGTGAAATAACATCTTTAATAGGAAATACATTTGCAGAAAGACAGACTGCCCCAGGAATGTTTTGGTAGTGGTGCTAATCTAGTAGAGAAAATCTTTTTTTTGCTCTGATCAATCACATTAATTTCAATCAATGTTTAAAAGTTGCTGTTGCTATTTCCAATTTTTATGATTCTGACAGAAAGTGTTTGTGACATTATATATCCCTTGAATATCCACACAGACATGAGCCACCCACAGTAATTTTCAAATCCTAAAAATGGACTGCAGGACTGAATTGCTTGCAGTCACTGAAGCTCTGAAATACTGGCTAGATTCCAAAGCAACTCAAGTGCCAAAAGGCCAAGTGGAATCACTTGCAGATTATTATTAAACTCACAAAGCATTTACAGAATTTCTACTGTTTGATCAGCAGCAACTTTGCTTCCTTGTTAATGCAACATCTAAAAGTATAGATCTGATGTCGTATGTGACCTAACTGGCTGAAAAACTAATTTACTAAAAAATGCATTTACTTAAAAAAAAAAACAACAAGAAGTAAACAATAAATGGCAAAAGCCCGTAGCAGGTTAGATCCTTTCTGGATCTAATATGAAAAAGCTGAAGAATGACAAAGCATGAAGCAAAATACTCTTCTCTGTGACCATCAAAGCCACCTGAAAAGTCTGAAACTGCCTTAGGGGTCAAGACACTTCCAAATATTGTAGTGGCAACCAGATTAGAAGTTAACCCATTCCTGTTACAACAACTTTACTGAGCTCTGGAAGAACAGAAAGTTCAAATCTAACATTTAAAGGAGATTTAAGAAAAACAGTAGAAAGCAATAAAAACTGGCAACTATTGTTACGCAGTATGCTGATAGTTGAGTTCTTCTGAAGTTTATGCTGAATACCAAATGCAGCTACAAGTGCATGCTATTTTAGGCAGTAATGTCAGTGACAGGATGGAGAACAGTCAGTACGTTCATGCTCTCCTAAAGACCTGCATGTTTTCATAGCTAAAAATACCAGTATAAATCAATCAGAAAGTGAGTCAGATAAAGACATATAAAAGAAAAACCTTGTAAAATAGGTAACCTGGTAATATTTCTGGCTTAGGAAAAGTTCCTAAATAATTTTAGACAAATAACTGTGGATAAACTACACTTGTAATGTACAATGTACTTAGACTGCATTGTAATGCTACCAAGAAAACTGAGATGTCTAGTGGCTGAAAGATAATCAATGGGATATATCTCATACATCAAATGAAGTTTTACCAGAAAGGCACTTATGCTTTACAGGATCCAGTAATCATACTTGGATTGACCTCTAAATTTATTTTAATTTTCTCAGTAATACTCAATTATGAATTCCCAGAAGCAATATTCCAAACCTACAATAAGCATGCTCTCAAATAAAAAAACCTAACTTGGATATGTACGGAGGTTTCTAAAGCCTGTTCAAAATACTAGTGTAATGCCCCGTGAATTTAATGTAAACTGAGGCAAATGTTTCAGTTAACCATCAGTCAGTATCTGGAAGGTAGGTAGGAAGGACTACAAACAAGTTATAAATTGTTACGTGGACTAGCACTGCTACTACTACTTCCAAGAAAATTTATGAGGCTGGATAAAGGATAACAGATAAAGGATAAAAGGGCAGGGCACAGAAGGGAAAGAATATTGTACTACCCCATGTAAATGCTCTTACTGTGTGCTATTCCATGGCTTCTGGTAAGCTTATTTTCACCCACTAAAGTAGACAAGTTTGATTATGACACACCCACAGTACAAATTCAACTTCTATTTGCTCTATGCATGGAAGAAAAAAAATATTACTCCTTACAAAGCTGCAATTAGTAGTCCCTGTCAGTGTTAAAAAAAAAAAAAAAAGAGGAAGAACAGTGAATAAATGCATTTCAGAATGAGGGAACTGCTTCTTCCCCGATTTCAACAGATTGGGCTGTATAGGTATTACCATTTTATTTGATAGGTTCAAGGAAATGTGAAGTTTGTCTTAAGATTCAAATTTCAGGAATCACATGTATCTGAAATTTCAGCTTCAAGTTAATTTCAGCTCTTCTTAAAAAAGGATTTAACAAATAGAAACCCATAGAGTTCTACTTTTAACATAAAGATGTGTTAGCTTCAACACTTCTATAGCATCTTAATTAACCAATATAAATTCATGCACATTCTAACTAATTCTTTCTGTTTAGAATATAAATTACTTTCTTTATTTTTAAAATATCAGGACAACTTCAATCTTGCTCAGTTCTATCAATAAAACAACTCTTGTATACCACCAAACAATAAAAAAACCCCCTAAGATTTCATTAAATGAACTTCAAAGCTTATGCACTTTGAGAAGAAAGGTAAACATCAAGAAAATATTATATAGAAATTACTCTCCATGTTTTCATCTATCTGGAATGGAGCTTGCTGATGTTAAAAAAATAATTTAGGAAAGCAGCATATCCATTTCAGGGTCACTGGGACTGAAAGAAGGAAAAATTCATCACACTTCATATTTCAGAAGTTTCTTCATTATTTTATGAGGGCCAACACGAAATAAGCTATATAACTGATTTCTGCACTGAGCAATTCAGAGAAAATACATATAATCTCTATTTGTATGTTTGTCTTAAGAATCGTTGCATGGTCTTCTCAATTTGAAGCTGAAGAAAACCCCTAGTTTTATGACAAATTATCAACAACTCAACAGCTCTCATCAGGCAGTGTCACAGGTGTACATCCAAAATAAAAAGTAACAATTTAGATATCTGGAAAAGGCATAGTTTGAAATCTTGGTTCAACCATGATCTATCCTAACAATAGTCAATGTTATTTGCAGAGGACTACCTTGTTATTCACCACTACATCTGTTATAAATCTGATTCTACAGCAATCTCCAACACAGAATTTCAGCCGGTCTAGGTTCTGATGATATCTCATTGTTCCTGAAAAACAATACTAGTGTATCAGCATTGCAATGGCTTCGAAAGGCTGTCTCCTGTCTACAGACACAGAAATTATTCGAATACCTAACTCATGATGCTTAAAACCATCATGACTGGGACAACACCACAGTGTGCCCCGTGTGGGTGGCAGCTTCTGACAGTGAACAAATGTCGTTTCTGACAGCGAGCAAATTCCTGTGAAGAGCTGTAAGGTTCCTTTGCCAAAATTTGGCCCTGAATTAGAACATAATATTGTCACAACTTTAACATGTAGGGAATATACTGGAAAAATATAGGGTCATATAGAGGGAACAGAAATGCCTATTTGTCTCCTATTACCAATTATGACATAACTAACCCTTCAGCCTGCTGCTGAAGTTACCATTATCTCAGTACTGCTCAATACTAATATTTGTTTCGCCACTCTCCTAAACAGACCATGAAATTATTTTAAATTTAAAAACAGAAGAGTAGCATAAGGTAAAACCCCCATCATAAAATGGATTTTTTTTTTTATTGCAAAACTTTAGCAAACAGAACAATCAAGTAAACTGCTATTGTAGCAGAAGAAAGAGCTAGGGCAGCAATTGCCAGCAAGGAGGTGATAATGCACAATTGGGAGGGGGCCAGGGTTGGTATCTGGATTAGCCACTAGTAAAATAATTTCTAAAGCTACAGTTTTAAGGCTGACAGAAAGCAAACAAAGACCAGTTATTGAAAGGAAGAGGAGACAACATCAGAAAAACAAGACGGTAAATGACAAAACTGTCAGAAAGACTTGAGCCAGTATCCCACAACTTTTAAAAGTCACTTTTGTGCGTCTAGATTTACTGATTTACTACTTATACTGAAGTATATGATTAACAAGTGAAAAACAAACAAACAAACAAACAACACACCGATATCTTGCTCTAGTTGCCACCAGTGTCCTTTTCCTAAGGATGTGTAATGTAATGGAATAATCTACTACCAAGAAGGAAAAGCTCAAATGAAAGAATGAAGAGTTAATCCGTTCATCCTATTTATAGCAAATAAATTCTTCACTGTCTGATAATACAGCCTATGAATAAGCTAAAATAAAGAGAAAGAAAGAAGCTGCAAAGCCTCGTCCCTCCCTCACCCAGTCTGTCACAGCAAGCAGCATCGAGCTGCTCTTCTGTCCAAGGGCGATGTCGCCCCCGCTCTTGCCAGCCCGTTGGGGATCCGAGAGCCCGGCAGGGCCGCGACGGACCCTGCAGCCACCCCCGGGCCTCTGCTCGTTTGCAGCTTCACTCAGCACCACACCGTGGGAGAAACGCAATATTGCATCTTCCCAACGGCAAACTAAAGCATGCAGCTGTTCGCTTGCATTTCTTCCACTCGTTTACATCTGTTTTCTTATTTCCTTTCGAGTGGCTTCTTCCACTGCTTTTTAAACAAACAAAAAAAGACTATATTTATGCAAAATACATTTATTTAAAACATGCTTCTTACCAGTCTCTGCCTTCCAACCACAGCATCCGTTATCTGCACCATGTGATTTTCAAGACCCACCATCCCCAGAAACTTACCCAAACTCACGTGGAGCACCTTGGTTGCCTTTTTCCCCTCCATTGGCACAGCCTGGTGTGACACGCACTCCCACGTGTGATCACGGGAGGACTGGGAGGCTGCCAAGCCCTCCTGTGCCCTCTCCTATCACCTCTCCACATCAGTCAGATCAGGACATGCTGCAAAACTGTGCAAGAAGTCTTACTGATGTCAGTAGCGCTCGTTGTGGGTATAAAAGATCAAATCTTTTACACTGAGATGCAACAGGTTACCATGGCCAGAACCTCATCTATTTATGTTGGAGAGTAGTAAGTCAGCTCCCATACCAGTTCCATCTTGAACTCTCCTACTCATACACTGAGAAATTTTTAAGCTCTCCCTGTCTACGACACACTGAAATGATGCCAAAAAGGTGATTTCAGTAGAAACAGAAAATATTATTTCCACTAAATGAAAAAGTCAATAATTTCTCCACTACCCTTCACCTCTGCTTTAGTTACCTTTCAGAAACGATGATAAAGAAGAGTAACCTCAATCTTACAGTAAGATTCTTCCTAAAGAAAAAAAGATTCACTCACAGAGATATCTATGTTGGATTCTATTGTCATTTTACTCTTTGCTAGATCAAAGCTTCACAGGTAACAGAGTCACCCTGCAAGTAAAGTAGATTTCCCAGTCTTTACTTGCATGGAAATAGTCCTTCCTAGTTTCCAGAAAGATCTACTGTTCATCTCATACCTGTCTCCTCCAATAACAACTCATATAAGAAGAGAAGCCCAGATGCTTGTAACATAAGCCTGTGTCTGGGGCCGAGGATACAACTGAAATTTAAGAGAGACTGAGAAATTTGAGACAGCTGAGACATTAATGCAATAAAGTAGAAGACAGCTCAAAGTTGCTAATCAAAACCTAGCTGTTAATAATTACAATATTTAATACTTCATATTTGTGTAGTCTGTATCCTAGCTTGCCAAATCTTTTTTTTTTTTTTTTAAAAAAAAGGAATACTTTAAAATGGGTTAGATAGCAAGCAGTAAAAAGCCACAAAGATCATGTACATGCTGAGGTTAAATGGATGTGCATCTTTGTATTAAGCCACAGACATCCTAATAAAACATTCTAAAGAGCAATTAAGGCCCAAGTGACGCTGTGCAGCAAAATGAGGCCAGTGCCCAGCCAAATCTTACTCAGTGTACAAAGAATGGCAGATCCTGGCAGAGTGTTTGATACCATGTGCCTTATTTTGCAATACTTTCACTGGAGAGGTTCAAAACATGTTGACCTTCAGAACATGCTTTCATGCTCATCCGTATGCTCTGGAGTTTAGAGGGATTGAGGCATCTGGGTAAAGTGGAGGGGAAAAGAAGGTCTCTGTAACAGCTGAAATAACCTTCTCAGGTCTCACTGGTATTGTGTTGCTCTGGGGTGGACTTCTTGCTACTGTCTAAACAGATATTAACTGACAGCCTTTTTATACAGACAAGTGGTAGTGTATATTCATAGAGAAGTAAAACAGACAGATTCCAGTAAGCAGCTTTTTGCAAATAAAATATCACTAGCCCTAATATATACTACTCCCAAAAAATGCAGTCATTGCAACAACGCAAGGAAAAAAAAAAAAAAAACCAACGTAAAAAAAACCCTTAACAGAAAACATCAAACACGCGTTAGAGATTCAGACAAGTTATACCTATTTCCCGCACAATTCCAGAAAGTACCACTTGGCTCTCATCATTTGGCTTTGCCTCGAGTCTTGAAAACACTCACCACGCTCCCCACTGTTAAGGAAAAGCAGAAGCTGGAAGCGGCCCGGCATCCTGAGGAGCTGTACGGGGGGGGGGGACGGGGGGGGAGGGGGGGGAGGGGGGCGCGGGCAGGCGCCAGCGGGCGGCAGCAGTGGCCCGGGCAGCGCAGGCACGGTACTCCCGCTTCTGGGGTAATTGCCACAATTAACGCTTATTAAGGTTCACTTTACATCGCCCTCCATATCCTGGTTTTGCAGTTCCAACGGGAAATGCATAATACGCACGAGTGTGCAGGTTGATTAACTGAAAGCTTTAATAATATATTTTTTTTTTTCTTGACTAAGAAAATAACCTTGAAATGAACATGCGTAACCATCAAGCACTAGTACCTCGGGTACCGCTACCGAAGTCACATTTCACGTTATAAGGCAACACCTTTTGAGACAAAGGACCCGGCCCCACAAAACGTCTCCTGACCGCCTGGAAGCTGCTCCGGCCCGCGGGAGTGGGACTCCGCAGGGCACAGAGCTGGGAAGCTGGAGCCATCTACAGCTGTCTCGGGAGGTTCAGCAGATTCAGTAGTCGTTATTTTTAAATGTAAAGGTACATACCGTATCTCATTTCAGTATAGTTACAATAAAAGGCACAAAATTAAGCATTTTGTTGTTCAGATTCCAGGAAGCACCCATATGCACAGTCAGTCACTTTTAACTTGGACCAATTCTGAAACAGACAAGAAACGTGTCGCTTGTACACTTTTCTACACATTTGTAATCCTTTAATCACTGTCAAGCTAAAACACCTTAACAGGACTTTTCCTTGGCACTGCAAACTCATCTTGGCCTGACTTACCAATATCTGGATTGCTGAATTTAAAACTGATTTACTTTCAATGTGTGATTAAAGCTATTTTCTTATATATGCACTACAAATACATTGCAACAGGTTGAAATATTGAGCGGTCATATAAAAAATTTGAATTGTAAGTCACTTATTTGAATGTATGCTAAAGCCACAGCCAAGACCCCTACTGACAAGGTCAGCCAAACAAAAAAAGCCCAAAGGCCAAGCTCCCTCGCTCACACGTGGCACACAATCCTCCCTTCCCCCCCACCCCCCCCACCCCGCGTTAGCTATTGATTCTCTTCTCAAACACTGTTTTGACTCATTCCCCTAATTCTTAACCAAGACTTCCCAGTCAAAAGAGGCTATGGAAAGCAAGTCAAAAGAAAGAAGATCTTAATCAAAGTCCTCAAAACAGAAATGGGGCTCACCCACAAGTATGAAAGTCACAGCCCTTTACAGGCTTACCCTGGCCATGGGGCTAACAGGCAGGCAAAACTATCGATTAGATCCAGGCTTTTGACTTTAAACACAGATAAGGGCCTAAATTCCAGTAGTGAAACACACTGGGACTGTTGGGAAGACCATAATGACTTGACTACATACAGCAGGGTTAGCAGACCAGGCAGGAATTTGGGAACAGGCTTGGGTGAATGCAGCGAGACACATTTTGAATAAGGAGGACAGAAAAGTTGAGCCCAGCATGTTTCTGCCCTCACAACATTCATCATTTGGAGTGACAGCCTGAAAATAAAGAGAGGACTGCCTGCTTTGGCACCTTGTGTTTGGAGACAGGTGAAGAAATACACACCCCTCCACCTGACTGCTATGTGCGTCCTGAAGTAAGTAGGTTCACTTCCCTCGGATGCCATGCTGGGATTTGCATACTTTCATCCCAGGGATCGGAAGATACAAAGAGGCTAGACACTTGTGGTGTAACAAAAGATACTGCTTGCAGCTGTGGGATCTCCTGTGGGAGACCTGCATCTCCCACCTTCTCCTCAGTCATCGGTTCTGTGGGGATGTTAAATTAGCTTCTGCCTCTAAACCTGTCTGCAGGCCTCCCCTTGCCTCCTCCATCTCTACTCCACCAAACCGTTGAGATGAAAATGTCCTTCTGTCCTACTGCTTAGTGCCTTCAATGCCACAAACAGTCTCAGCAGAAGCTCAGGTGCTAAAAAGACGTGATTTGTTCTCTTCAGAAGGGTTAGTTTCCCATAGAAATCGATTTTCACAATCCTCTTTCTCTGCGGATGACTCATCATAAGCATATTGTTGAGCCTTGATACTGCTCAGCAGATTAATCAAACGCTTACTGCTTGTACAGGTGGCCAGCCCTTCTCCGCTTCCTGCAGTAAAGTGGTCTCCCTCAGCCACGGTGGCCACGCTAACTGGCTGGCAGAAGCCCCTGGGGAGAAGGAGCCATTCCACCACAGCACCAGATACGAATGAAAACCCTTCAGTGGTCCTGCCTTCCCCTGAGCCCTGGGTAAGCTCACGCTCATGCGCTGCACCGGCAAGGGCTGATTGCTCAGAAGCAGCCGTTACAAGACAGTGGCATTGCTCCACTTGAGGCTTGGTGCTTTCTCTCCTCCGGTGGGAGGATGTATTCAGTCCACTGATCTGGACTCTGGCCTGATCCTTAGGAATCTCCTAAGAAATCACAGCAAGCCAGGAAACACAGACCGCCTTGGGCAATGGCTACAGAAGAGCTGTCAGGCACTAGAGTGAGACTTTTGTTTCCTCGGTGATAAAAAAGGAAAAAAATAAATGTCACAGAAAAGTGAATGGAAGAAGTATTTTGTTTGAGAGGGAGAGCATATCTGTGATGAAGTGCCAAAGAATTTCCAGTATTCGTGACCAGGAGACAGAACTGTGGGTTCTTTCTCCTCCATGCCAGTTCACTGAACAGTCACCTTGGAACCTGGCATAGCTGGACTGCCAATGGACCCTTGCAACCAGGTTCTGCTGGTGAAGAACTCATCCACAGCTTCCAGAGCACCTATGCATGTGGCAGACGGCATGGAGGGAGAGACCTAGATCATACAAAACATATTTTTCAGTGGAGAAAAAGAGTCTCTAAAAGAGGAGACCAGAACCATGATAAATGATTACAACAATCACTGATACAACTTTTAATTTTGAGAAGAAATAAAGGGCTTAAAGTTTCACCAGCCTCACTAGAGCAATTCAGTAAGAAACCAGTTTTATTTTTGAAGATGGACCTTTCTGTTTTATACAGTAGAATAGGTATATTGTTCTAATTCCCATTTAAAATAACTTGGAATTTGTGACTATTTTATTGCTAGTTGCTATGAAAAATACAAATACTTTCATGCTGTAAAAGCTTAACCTGGCACTGATTTAATTATTTGCTTTTATTGTTTTTCAATCATGTACATAACAAGGAGCTGTCCTCTGTGATTACACCAATTTCACGAAATATTTTGTAGACTGTTTCTGCAAATCACAAACTTGTTTAACATCCGCTGTTAATCACCTCCTGATTCCCCATTGTATTCATTTCATAGTAATGAAACTGTCAAATATTCCAGATACCACACATTAAGATTTCTGACTTGTGAACAGAGTATTTGTAGCAGAAAAAACCCCCAAGACTCATTTGCTTATTACACCCTGAAAAGAGATTGTTCCATCTTCTCCGTACTTGTTGCCATAGTTATAAACTACTGGTAACTCTACAGATTTTCTGTTAATTAAGATAAACCATAAATATCTGTTAAACTGAAAATAAATTCAGCTATTTACATTAGAAAAGTATCCACTTGCTTTGATCCTTTAGTGGCAGTACACCAAGTCTGCACAGGGCCTTACAGGTCTACAAATATCTAATTAAACAGATAGTAAACTAATTAAACACTAACAACTGAGAAAGGAAGGGGAAAAGAACGCGAAATTCATGACTGATACTAATGAATTCCTCTTAAATGTAGGCGTGATGAAAAGGATTTGGCTGGATGTTGATCACATCTTTGTATTTGTGGTATGTAGGACTTTGCTTGAACTTCTTCACTGGGATTCAACAAAGAATCTCAAGCAAATCTCTGTCACAAACAAGAAATATTCTTAAGCCCACAGTTAGCATCTCTGTCTTCGCTTCATAAAAGGCTTTCCTTCTCAGGAGTCTCTGAAAAATTTCATGGATGCAAATCCCTTTCTCTAGGGCACAGACACTAAACAAAGGAGAGCCCAGTCTTTTAATTTTGATTTCCACACAAACAAATATCTGTAAATGACAGTGGTATGATAATGTGGGATCAAAAAACAGAAAGCTCTTGTCATCTTTTCCTGTACCATATAAAAGCATCACAGAAGCCCCTGCATCATAAACTTGCAAACCTTTTTCTGATATTTTGCTAGTATGATTTAAATTGAATATTTAAATGTAATTTAATGTATTTTAACATCTTTTCTTGTTAAATACCACACCATGCATTCTTAAAAGAATATCTGCTAAACTATGATAAATAGAGATTAACTATGACAATATGAGAGGATGTGGAACCTTCCAAAAAGATTTGGCAGTCCAAAAAAGTTTCTGTCAGCTTTGAGGGATCTTCACAATGCCTGGCAGAACACAGGCTCATAAAATCCATCTGACCTCTTCCTTATGACAAGCATTACGAAAGATGAATGTGTTTGAGGATTGATCCTGTTTGCAATATATTGTGCAGTAGTATCAGATAAAGCAATGCATGACCTTAAAGCAAGCCTCATGATTCACTTTTGCACTGTAGGAGAATATTTAACTTTTCCATACTATTGGATATAAAGGACTGTGTAACAGTGCATCATTTCTAGCAAGCTCTTCAGTTTGCTAATACACAAAACCAGATTCTGCAGACAGCTTTGGACTAACAGTTTGCAGAAAACTGAATCTGTTTATTATATAGCTTCTTCCGTATCCACCAGCAGAACTGAACTTTTAATCACCCAAGCGTTTATGATGTTTTCTCCTAAGCATTCTGCCACAGTGATGGACATTCTCCATAATATCCAGAAAGTGACCTGAACCTTTGGCAGTCTTACGAATTCAGCATGGAATCAGTGCTGGAAACTGCTGAACAGGCATGAGGCTTGGACACTGCACAGAAAGGCACATCCATCACTGGAAATGTTCTACTAGAGACACATTTATATCCCTCTGTATGGGTCCTGAGAGCGTATCCCTTCTCAGAGGTTTGGCTGCCTAGGCTTGGGGCCAGCTTAGACACAGCACAGTTGAGGGAGGTCCCCCTCCTGCTGGTGACCTTGACAGAGCCCTCCAGACAGCATTGTGGGGAGGCCTCTGCCAGAGCTGACTCCCCTTTCCCACACAAGCTGCTTTTAAGCTGAGCCACTGCCGCTTGTCTCCCACATGAACTATGGATCCTGCTGCACTGCAGCCGTGACTGGGCCTGGCCATCAGCCCTGTTGACTCACATCCAGACCCTGACAGGCAGGCTGGCCTTCTGGCCTGGCTCAGCCCTGCCTCGTCACTACGGACTTGCCCGGTGACTGCTGAGCTGTGCCTTACCCTGAATGCCCTGACCAGACCCACGCTGCTCGCCTGGCCCAGGCACCGCAGTTCTGCACCCTGGCTAGTGAGGCACTTCCCTCTGCTGGCCTTGTAGCCATCCTCGGCTCCTGGCTCACTGGTCATTGTGCAGCAGCTGGCCCTCGCTGCTCTCCGACGCTTTTGTTCACTGAGACTGTATGACAAACTAATCGCTAAGTTATGCAGGATGCCAACTTTCTATGAAGACCCAAGACCAGCTGCATGGCCTGGGTGTATAGTTGGGTGGACGATACATAAAATGTTCAAGTTGCTCTTATACAGCAAAACAAAATATGCAATAGGATGTGTGGTTTCTTGACTGAAGTGAAACCCAATGGGCAACTTTTCTGAGATTTGAACTGCAAATAAATATTGGCAAAGCAAGATATTTGTACAAAAACAGTGATTTAGCATTTTGTAACATGGAACATGCTTCCAGCTCCACAGATGAATGCTCTTCTTAGGCTGTAACACCGTGCTGAAGAAAAATTACAGTAGCAGTCCACTGTGACTCCAAAGTGCTTTTTCCAACTAACTTTCAAATCCTTTCCATACCTAGAAACCCTGCTTTGGCCAGCCATTTCAGGGTTGTTTTTTGAAGACTGCAGATTTCTCAGCTCCTTAGCATACTGCAGGTCAGCCCCATTCCCCTTTCCAATGCTTACACACACCAGCCTTGTTGCTGCCTTCTAAGGATTATCTGCACCCTGAGTCATGGGAAGAGCCTCAGCAATAGAGCATAGCCAGAGGAGCACTATTAAGGTCATTATCACTTTCAGCCACCATCTCATTCTGCAGAAAAGAAAGTACTTACAGCTGCATTTGGAAAGAGAAATGAGAAAGCTCTCATTTATTTGTTCTGAGTCAGTACCAGAAAGAGACCCTACAAGGTGCCACTCTTTTCTGCCTCAGAGACTCAGTGTGCTTGGGGAGAAGCAACACATCCAGCTTCTTCGATAAATGTTTCTGGGGTTGTAAGGCACCGAAGAGGTTCAGAGGAACAGGCAAACAATAAGACATTGCATTCGTACTCAGTAACAGCCAGAACCAGGTGTCCAGCCTGAGAATACCCAGAAGGTACAGTTCTTTCACAGTTACGCTGGTTGTCTTGGGAAACAGTTACATAAATCTCCTGCGTGGAAAAGACATTGTGCAATGAACAGAGGAGGTTCACTGGCATGGGGCAAAGCTTTTGGCAGAATGCAAGTGTACCTAGTCATGTTACAACAGGAAACTATATCTTTTCTTTGATCGGGCCATTTTTTAATAATTCAACCTATTTTCTGAGCTATCCTCTTCATGTTTAATAGAAGCTAAAATTGTAGGTCAAGTGAAACCATGCCCCTCATTTCTTAAATAAAGCTTTTGAATTGTACCTTGATGCAATTTTTCAAATTTGAATTGTTAAAGAAAGACCATCAAAAGTTTGCAGGGAAATTATTTTCTCTTCTGCATGTGGCAAGGAGCTGCTTAAACGCTGGTAGAAGAATTAAGTCTTCAGTTAATATTTACTCTCAAATGGGTTTTTAAACCAAAAACTGTATTATTTGCTATGCTTATATGTAAAACAAGTTTCTGAACATGCAATAGTTATGAGATCAGCAGGCTAAAGGATGTACCTTTAGGTACAAAGTATCTATAAAACATCTCGGCATCTCAAAAGAAGATCATGCTGTTTTCAGAACCATTTAAAGCAAACAAAGTGGAACATGAAGTAGATGTTACTGAGAGCTTTCCAATACATCCAAGTTTTCCTTAGTATTGAAGGGTTAATACTTTAGAGCAAGAATTTCCAGTTTCATTCATGGTAGGACTCAACCTATGGGAAGTTAGGCAAGGGTCTGCATAACAAAATTTAAAGTGGAGCATCACCACAGCCCTAGTTAATTCTAGATGAGGCAATGTTGCACTTCTTGTGGTCATAAAGATGAGTAAGAAATGCTAGAGAAGCAGCTGAGGCCTGGAGGGTGTATGTCCTTCCAGGATGACATTTCTTGTCAGACACAATGCTTCTGCCTCTGACACTCACAGCCTCTGCCCTGTGAGGAACCAGACACCTAACAAAGGCCCAGCACCATCTTGGTTCCGTCCTGACAATGACCATAGTTAAAGAGACTTCAAGAAATTCTGTTTCAAGAGCCCCTGCTCAGTAGGTCTGCTAGAAATATCATCTTGAGATTATTATCTTTTTCAGATAAAAACCCTAAAAGGTCATCTTCTATGCCATCAAAGAGGCTACACAGAATTTCTCTATGACCCTGAACATTGTCACGCTATCTCCAAATGTGCTTTCTTAAGACAGAATTTCCTCTTTTACCAGATTTATAATCTAAGTTCTGTAAAATGTACAACTTCCTATTAAAAACTGAGAATTAATAAGTAAAGCTTATTTGCAGCCATTAAAAAATATGTAGAACATTAATATAATATATACACCACAAAGCTGGTTTGAGAGTTTGACAGCACCTGTATATCTCAAAAAAATCAAGCATTTGCTTTCATCAGGTGACTATGATGCCTCTTCATCTACATTAAGATTTACCTGTCATCTCAAGTAACCAAAAAGAACTGAAGGGATAACAAATGGTGCTATTACTGTATGTTGTCCATATAGCTTGTGTTTAGATCTTTTTTTCCCCTCTCTCACTTTACTCTGCGATTCTATTAGCTAGTCAACTTTTGCACTTGTTGGTGTGTGGAAAAGATTATATGTATAAACCAATTAAAGGATTGGAAGTGCTTTCCTCCTATAAGCTAGAAAACTAGTTTACATGTGGCGAATGAGCTAATTGAGTATTAGCAAGGTGGCAAGCTTTTTATATACCACCAGAGACAACTAGAATAGGCAGGCAGAGAATCTAATCTATTACATAAGCATTACACAAGGACATTAACTGGCTCTTTTCTGCAGCAATGCCAAATTTAATTCAGATATGCTCTGGGTTTCATTATATCACATCCTGTGTAAGCAGTTAATATGCAAGACATAACTGACACAGGTTACGTGTCAAGTGCTTATGCCAAAGAAAGCATATTTCTGAAGAAGCTGTCAAGGTACTAAAAAGCTAACATTGCAGTTCGACTACACTTTGCCTGAGGTCAGAAAAAGACTATGAATACTGAACTCCCTCCATTAAATCTTTAGCTGTGTAAGTATTTACTCAATAACTTCAAAAGTAATAAATAATGTTTTAGAAACTGATGAACCTCAGAAGATTGAAAGATCTAGTTTAGACTGGAGCTTAGACTGTCAGAGATCAGCTGATGTATCAAGCCCACACTTAGCTCCTGCCCGAAGTGAATCTTCCTGTGATAGGTCACTAATATATTAACAAGTAGCTTTTGCACAAATGTTCCCCCTTAACCTCTGCTAAATCCTGTTTATCCCTGGAGCATGTCCCTGATGACAAGGTTGAGCAGCTGGACAAATTATGCATCTTTTTTCCCATTTAAATATAAAGGCTTTCAAACAAATAATCAAACAGTAAGGCAAACTGCATTTGCTTGGCATGTTCTTCTGAAATCTATGGGATACAAACATAACTCTATCGATGTCAAAGGCAGGGCTCCCTTGACAAAAAACAATAGCAGTGGCCCCGGCAGACTAGCAGATTAAAAGGCAGATTGAAAGAGGAGAGGAAGCAGCCTCTGAACATGGGTGCAATATCAATGAAACAGACATATTTTCCACTCCCCGCACATTGGCTTTGCAAGGTCCTAGTTCCTTCAGGGTTCTACTGAGTGTTGTGTACACATGCTTTAAAAGAGATAAAAAATCCAGGATGGGAGTGGGAAAGGTATTTGAGCTCTGCATTGCCTTTTTTCCTTTCTGTCCTATGGTAAACAACTTGGATTAAAAACACAATCAGGCTTCCAAAGAAAATGTAAATACATTGATTGTGAAGAGTGCACTGTCCACGGTGAAAATTAGAGAGCATTAACTAGGGGGAAATGCTCTTGTATTCATTCTAACTCCAGTAAACTGAGTCTCTAATTTCCAACTGGTGTTAGAAATCAGATCACATAAGGATTTAAGATCTGTGAGACTTTCTAGCAAAACGAAATGGGAGAAAAAACAGGCAAGCCAGAGCTCCAATTTAGCTACAATAGCCCTAGAATTTAAAACAGTAATAGAAGCACAACAGGCCTAAAACCAAAGAAAGCTCAAAGAAAAAGCACTGTAGTGAGTCAAGGATGCAACAGGCAGTGAGCACAGGCATGTTGTTACAGTCAGACTCAGCTGTAAGCATCAGTCCAATTCCTTAAAGAGTGATACCGCTTTGGCCAAAGGTGGTAACAGCAGAAATGGCCACGTTAGCTAACCTCTCTTTTGAGTGATTAAAATACTGGATAGGCAGATCCAAGGGATTAAATCTGGTTTAGATCAACAACAGTGTGCATGAGAGGACATAACCCATTCCAGAAGCCTTACAGCTGCTTACACAAAACTATCCGATAAAAAAGTTTCAAGCCATACCACTGAGCCTTCTCAAAAATCACACCCTCTCACTCACACAGCAAAATAAAGGTGAATCAGCAAATAATTTCATAACACCCCTGTACAGTCTAATCCTGCACTGTGGTTATGGGAAAATTAAAATTTAAAGTATTAACAGAAACAAGACAGCATATGGGGCTGAGAGATAAGCAATTATTAGGAAAATTCCCAAATGATACTGTACACTAGAGATAGTTAGGAACATGGTTCACCAAAGTCCCTATATAAAGAAACACCATCTTCTGAGGATGCCCAGATACAAAAGTCATCACAAAACAACGATTCTTTCTTTTCTTTCTTCTGCTGCTAGGATAAAAACAGAAACTAGCCACATGAAACAGACATGCTGAGTTTCTTAAAAGATAAATCAAAGCAGGGATATGCAAGCATGGTAGTAGTCACAATAGCAAATTGTGAGATTTAGGATGGTATTGAATCAAAGATAGCCAGGCTTTCAGAAACCTCAAGCAATGCCTGCATATTATGCCAGTTCTGAACTTATATAAAATAATAAAAAAAGAATCCTCCAGCACAATTTCAGCCAATTCCTCACACTACAGACTTGGTATATTTTCTAGTTGGAGAGTGTCTAGTAGCATATGCCTTAACAAAACTCCTCAAAACAGAGCAGAACTGCACACAAACAGAAAAAAACAGATAAACCAGACTTGCATGGTTCAGGCATTTTCTGGTAGGCACTGAATTTCACGTAGGGATTGACCTTAAACTACCAGTCAGTCTACCACATTCAAAATCCTATGTGACTCGTCCCATCAGATAAACCACTTTCATAACAGATGAGCTTTCAGCTCTCAGTTGTTTATCTGTCTCAGAAGAATCTCATCACAGCTGATAAACTCTCTACTTCCATGACTACAGTCACTTTGGAAGAGGTGGAATAGAAAAGAGCTGCGCACGCAAGACATGATAAATGCATTACTTATATATTTTTGTACTACAGGGAAATGCTTCAAAAAAACCCCACATTAAAAAGCAAGAGCAGATGGAATACGGAGGTAAGTCATAAACTACTGCAAAAAAAGGCAGGACAAAGATAATGATCAGAATAGGATAAAGAAATGTCAGAACCAGTTCTGAAAATACATGGGCCAGTTCCCTGATCAAATTCTGAACTGCAAGGAGGGGCCTAAATACTAAAAGAAGTAAGAAAGAATTCAGAAGTTTCAAGGTTTTGCTCTCATAAGAAGCAGTGTAATGAATTCTTACTACAACTCTTTCAGACAGGCTAATTTTCATAATAATTTTAATTGCTGCAGTAATCAGGCTGTTCAATACTGTTGATAAGGAGGTGCTGATAATGAAACTAATTTTTTTCTAGTCTTCAATCACAAGAGCAAAAAGGTTTTGACAGTCTTCTTCAATTTTTCTCTTAGACTTTCAATTTTACATATGCCACATCCAATCACACAACTTCCCCAAATATATTTAGTAGATAAAAACAATAAAACAAAACAGGATTATTTCTAAAGCCTCATATTTTCATTTTGCCCAGTTGCCTTTCCACCTAAATTCTTGTCTGATTTCCTTACATCTAAAAAGAAAAGGAATATTGATGTTTGAGGGAAATACTGAAGAAAAAAAACCCATCATCTGAGTAGCAGGGATGACTTTGTCCTCCTCGGGTAGGAAGCAAATGAAAATTACTTATCAGAATATGCATTGCTTTGAGGCATCTTCAGACAGATTTCTAAGCTTTTTTTCTCTCTCTGTCATGATTATCTTGGTAGGCAACATCTCACCTGCCCACATAAAACCACCCATGTGTCCTCCAGATCCACTCCTGGTAAGGCGATATCCAGCTGAAGGGAACTGGCCTCACACATTCCTGTTGGCCTATCCATATGTATCTTGAAAAGCCAAACAGAAGTAAATAAATTGAAGGAAAAAGTTTTATGGAGTCTACCCAAACTTTTATAAGGCCACTGGTCTTCTGTCACTCTTCAGGGTTTCGTTATGCTTTCTTAAAAAAAAAAAAATAGCCACTAAATGGGAATGTTAACATCTCTTTTTTCTTTTTTTTTTCTTTTTTAAATCAAGTCACTTTGATGTAGCATTGCTTTAATAGCAGAAGGCTCCATGAAAACAGGAAAAACAGACAGTCTTGCATTCATTGCTAACACAATGTTTTGTCCACACGTCCCAAACAAACTCTCCCCTCAGTCCCTCCAAGCCTCACCGTCCACAATTCTCTACAGGATTTCTGCTCACTCCTCTTTTATGCCTCCTCCCAGTCACTGGCTGCAAGGTAAAATTCATTTACTTTCCATGAGATAATTCAGAGACATTCTGGAAAATCCAAGGACCTAGAGATTTCATAATTAAGGTGTTCAAAAGAAAAACAAATGGAACAGCTTTCCTATCAAATACCTGGGCTCTGCAACCGCAGGCAAACAATACAGCAGCAATTTAAATCAATGGGAAGGTGATGGAAAAAATCATCCTGGAAACCATTTCCAAACACATGAAGGGAAAGAAGGTGGTTGGGAGCAGTCAGCATGGGTTTGCAAAGGGGAAATCATGCTTTACCAATCTGATAACCTTCTACAACAAGGTGACTAGCCTGTTGAATGAGGGGAGAGCACCTGATGCTGTTTACCTCAGCTTTAGTAAGGCTGACCCTACAACGTCCTCATAGACACGCTGACAAATTAAAGGCTAGATAATTTCACAGTGAGATAGACTGAAAATTGACTGAATGGGCAGGCTTGTAGGGTAGTGATCAGCAGCACAAAGTCCAATTGGAAGTCCAACGGGTGGCAAGTCAGAAGTGGTGTAACCCAGGGATCATTACTGGGGCTAATCCTGTTTACAGCCTCAGCAAGTTCACACAAACTGGGAGGAATGCTGAAACACCACGTGGTTGTGCTGCCATTCAGTGGGACCTTGACAAGCTAGAGAACTGGGTCAAGAGGAACCTCATGAAGTTTAATAAGGGTAAATGCAAAGTCCTGAAGAGGACTTTTGAGAGGAATAAACCCAGGTGCCATATACACTGGGGGCCAACCTACTGGAAAGCAGCTCTGTGGAGAAGGTCCTTGGGATCCTAGTGGGCAACAAGCTGACCGTGAACCAGCAACACACCTTCACAGCAAAGGCGGCCAACAGCATCCTGGGCTGTATGATGAAAAGCATTGCCCACAGGTCAAAGGAAGTGATCTTTCCCCTCTACTCACCAGTAGTGAGGCCACATTTCGAAGCACTGTGTGACCAGGTCTGGCCTCCCCAGTACAAAAGTGACATTGACTTAATGGAGTGAGTCCAGAACAAAGATGATTAGAGAAACTATAGAGAATCTTATGCATTAGGAGAGGCTGAGAAAGCTGGGACTTTTCAGCCTGACGAAGAGAAGGCTCAGGGAGATCTCATCAATGGGTGTAATGGGTCAGACAGGTATATAGCTCAGTGACAGAGCATCATCCATGCCCACTGCACAGGGGGTTGGACTAGATGACCCTTAAAGGTCCCTTCCAAACCAAACTATTCTATGATTCTACAAATACTTGATGGGAGGGAACAAGGATGAGGGAGCCAGACTTTCCAGTCGTGCCCAGCAACAGGTCAGGAAGCAATGGACACAGGAGAGTCCATCATAACATGAGATAACACTTTTTTTACTGAGGGTGATCAAACACTGGCACAGGCTGCCCAGACAGGCTGTGGAATCTCCATCTGTGGAGATACTCAAAATCTGATGGCCATGGTCCTGGGCAGCCAGTTCTAGCTGACCCTGCTTGAGCATGGGGATTGGTCTAGATGATCTCAAGAGTCCCCTTCCAAACTAAATGATTCTGTGATTGTTTGATATCCAATAAGACTAGAAACAGTTTTTTGCAAATGCAAGGCAATGCAGTCCCTAGTACAAGGAGATCAGTTGCCAGAACAGAGACTTTTCAACCAACATATTTGACATACAGATGGGAATGCATAAGCAAGGTTGATGAGCCAAGGATATCCCAAAAGCAGAATTTGTTCTTCAGATGTACTCAGATAAACCCCAGGGCTGTTGTCCCTGCTTATATGAAAAGGAGATTGGTAAGGACGTGCTTTGGAGTGTTCTGTTACTCTCCTCATAGTGGATGATTATGTAAGTTGGTATACTGTACTACTGCATTTTTAATAGGGAACAGACTGTCACCACCATCTTTTTAGGCAGCAGACTACAATCCCCAGGCAAGATAAAATCTGCTGTTTCCATCAAGTTTCTGCAGGCATTGTGGAGCAAGCTGACTTGAAAACTGCTGCCTAGTGCCTAGAGGAAGATAATTCTTACAGCTTGCTTCACAGGTCTGGTAAGAAGACAGCCGAAACTTGGGAGGAGCCAGAAGCTGCTAATCTGCTGATTGGTGTTATCTTGTCTCTTTGCTCTATGCGTATGCCTTGTCAGCAAGGCAGCAGTGTTTCAAATCATACGCAACTGCTTTTCTAAGCCTTTGAGAACTATGACTTTTCAGACCCGGACTTTTGGCAAGACTGAAAAAGCAAATTCTTGGTATTTCAACTGCAAAATGTTATCTCTGCATAATCTAGAGTATGAATTTATAAAAGGCCAGCTGTTACATGTTATGCAACTCTTACCTCATATTAAATAGAATTTAAGGAATTTTGCACACAGTAAGGGGATATAAACTGAGATTTACCCATACAGGGTACCCTTTACAGCAGAGCAGCTACTGTTTCCATAAGCCCATACCCTCGATTATCACTTATGATTTAAGTAAATGAATAATTCCTGCCAGAATATTGCAATACATGTCTGATCATTCATCACCTGCTGTTTTATCAACAATGATGAAAAAAGTAGCCAACAACCATCAGTAATTGGGGATGTTTAGGACGTTAATTTCAACCAGTCAAAAGAGATTTAATTAATATATTTAGAGATGTGAAGGAATCCTGAGACTCCAAAAATTCTAAAATGCTATGCATGGCAAAGGCAAGAGATTGTACATATAAATGATGAGGTGCTCAATACCTAAAATGGAGCTAAAAAGCTGAAGATTACATGAATTAGGAAAGCTGTAGATTCCTCTCCCATCTGCTTTGTTTGCAGATTTTACAGTGCCTTGATGTTACACCAATAAATTGGGATGACTCTATTTAGCCTATTACCTTCTCTTGCAAGGACAAATCTTTGTTAACCATCTCCACACGGGGCAGAACTCAGCAAAGGACTATCGCAGCAAAGTATCAACATTAAGGGTTGGATGATTTAATACAAACTGTGTAGTCTGGCAGGAACTTCCAGTATCCGGAGCTGCATTTTTCACCTTCAGCATGGCAGAGAATATACTGCCCTGTTCTCAAAAACCCATTTAACTTTATTATGGAATGTCAATATCAGAACAAGCTGTCAACCAGAGTTTTAAAACCACACCATTTACAAAGTGATGTAACATTAATTTCACTTTGACCTCAGATTCACAATATATAACAAGTCTTCTTATATTGTCTGCTTTGAAGGCATCAAAATATTTTAGGTCATGGCAGTTCTCTACATACACAACACATGCTAGAAGAAACAGCATGGAACGTAACATACGCACAGAGTGCTCTGCAACCCTAGTCCACGCTCTGTAACATGTTAACTACTGAGAAATAGACTATAATGGCAAAATACATGTTGTGAAATGGTGACAGAGAGAAGGTGACAAGAAACATAGAGAGACATATTTTCTTCATAACTTCCATTTGAAAAGGTGCAAAGATATCAACAAAGTAATATTGATTGCAGTATCATTAATACCCCCATGGTTTTTACTCCCAAGTCCATTCATGTTTTACTCCCCCAACCCAAAGGAGACAGTAGTAACAAAAACATAGGAGGAAACCAACAGAATCTTTAGGTTCATCATTAAGAAACTGTTTAGCATGGAATTTCACAATCTGGCCTTCCACACATAAGTAGAGATAAGACACTGTTAATGAGTAATCTTTCACCATATGTAATAGCCACTACACTTAGTGCTATATATGTAATGTGCAAAGGCATATTTATGAGTTGAGCAGAAACAGTTCAGCAGAACTAGACACCAGTGAGAAGATCAGACGTTTAATTAGAACCAATGTTTTGAAGAAAATGCAAATTCACCTGCCCATTACTGTATCACCAACTGAAAGGCATGTCTACCATGCAGGGCAGCAATAGGAGCTGGGGGCATTATAGCCCACGCAGCCACCGTAGTTTATCTGTACTCAGATCAATAAAGTTAAATTATGGTGCCCAATGATCTCTCTATACATATTAAAGGTTATTTCTCGCAGGGTCAATTAAATTTTGTGAGCATTTTTGCAGCCACAGCTTGAACACTTCAGATCATGAACTGTTTTCTTTCAAGCTAATTTAGGTACTGCATACTACATTGCCTTCTGGCATGAGTTATAAAGCAGATAGTAATAACAGTCACACACCCTCAGCCTAGGTACAACACTTAGTGAAAATGTCAGCAGTTACTATAGATACAGGAAGCAAACCATTTCCACATGTGAAAAGAGCTCATGTCATAGCCCACAGCAGTAAGGTTGTAATGTGGCTCACCTACAAGATACTAACTAGAGTGGCATGATTAAAATGGTGCAAATCACACCCCGCATTAGCACAGGCTAATCCAACATAAACACATCCCCACAGCCGAGCCGCTGGATTCCATTCCTTCAGAGTATCTGTCTGATGGATGTTTGTGTTGCGTGAATGTTAATAACTTATCACAGCTAAACACATACCCAACATTTCTTCCTTTTCTTCTGTTGGTGACTGATTCAAACTAAGGCCATCTACTGGAACCAAATGTTACACGATGACACAGCACTACCTGGGGGTATTTCTTTGCAAAAGGCAGCTACATCCTTGGCCACTACAAAATGGAGTGCTAGAACACTGCCCTGTCAGGATTTCTGTTATTGTTCTGTACAGCCTCAGCTTCTTTTACAATGTGATTTTACATCAGGTCCACTCTGTACCACCTGAGGAAGGATTTCGCAAGCATTATCACAAAATACGAAGCTGATTTTAGAGTTCTTTATCACCTCCTGTGGTCTTGTACCTGATTTCTCTACACTGTTCTAATGTGGGAAGGATGCCTCTTAGAAACTATGCCAAGGAACCTTTCTTCAGAAAGAGCCCAAAGTAATTTACAGTGTATGCAAACTGTGCTGAATGTTTCTTATGCCCAGGCAAGATAGCTATATTTAGAGGATGCAACAACTGCTTAACTGCAAGCATCAGTACAGGCCAACCTTGACTGGAAAGCAAAGACATTCTAGGTTTGTAATATTTAACTCTCTAGGTGTGAGCTTAGTCAGCAGATCCAGATTTGAACATTTTAATTAAAAAAAAAAAACCACAACAAAATTTCACTGCTGAGAACTCTGCAGGTACCACATTTAAACAGGGCATTGAAATGAAAGCTGTTGTTATTCTTTACTAATTGGTAAGTTTCCAAGTGATCTCAGTATTTCACTGTAAAACACAGTAATAATGAATTCTCTCAGGCTGAAATAAAAAATAAATGGGAGTATATCAGTCTCTATATATTGTAATTTAGAATTCCTTTTTTTCTCCAGTAACTCCTGATTTTTCACCTATCTTTCCCTCTTTAGAGTTTTGCAAAACCTCTTCAGAAATAGTTTTGTGATTATGTTTATTTTGTCTGTGGAAGAAATTGTACAGTCATTAACAGATGGGTGTGCTGAGGTAGCACTGACAACACGCTGTTTGATGTTAGACAATAATTGCAATCTGAACCACACTATGAAAGAAATGGGAGTTGCAGATATAGGAAGTAGGATAGGATAGGAAAATAATTAATAATTCATTAGAATAGTAAAATTAGCCTAAGTGAGCCAGACAATTTAACTGTCAGTGAAACTCATTATATTTATTGTATTAACAGAGATACCACGATCAATGAAAATTAGCCAATCATTTTTTATTAACCAGACACAGCACCAATGAACTACTGAAATAATGTGTAAATGGTTCTTAAAATTTATACTGGAAAGTTTTGCCAGATAAAATATATCAGTGCTATACTAATGAAATAATCTGAAAATAGTTTTTAAAATGGATATTAAGAAATTACACCAGTGCTATGCCTGCCACAGTACTCTTAAGTGTCTTCTGTAATCAGCAAGTAAATTCACAGTTTTTTAATTTGTGTAGCATGCCCTGAGGGGACAAAAAGTATTTTCAACAAAGAGAAAACATCTGCAAAGACACTTATTTATAGAGGCATGTGATAAAAAGACTCGTGCTCAATAAGTTAAAAAATAACAACATTCTTTTCTGATGAATGAACAAACCTACCATGTATCATAACTTAATTAATCTGCATGTCAAGATTTCTTATTTAATTATTTGATTTGCTTTGGTTTATCTTTGTGTATCAACCTTCTTAGTGATGTAACACAATTGACTATTCTGGTTTGAAAAGTAATCAGCCATGTTTTTTAATTTCCAGTACAAGTTCACTAAGCTTTGCTAGCAGGCAGACTTGTTTCTGTGCATCACTTTTTAATCAAAGGCTACAAAGGTTATCGTAAGGATAATCTAGGCAGTCAGAGGACTGAAGATCAACAAATTGCTTATTTTTTTAAAAAAAATATCTTACGTAATTATGATGGCTGAGAGCCAGTTCTACTCTGAAAGCTACTCTGAGTCAACAATACAGTAGACAGTTCGCAGAAGTTACAACAAACTAAAAATACGAATTCTTATTGCTGCCTTTTATGCCTTACAAAGACTTTCTGTTTTAAAAAAAAAATCACCAAAAATTATTTCAGAAAATGACTTGCAAAAGCAGAGTAACTAATGAAATATGATTTTCCCTTTGACTTTTTGGACATTAAACACGCTGTCAGAAGGTAACTGACTAAGCAACAACTAGCAAGGTCATATATGTTTGCAGAGATAACATTTAGAATTGTAGTCAGGAAAACAACTATAGGAATTCAATAAAAATAAGGTAGATAATTCTTAGTCTGAAGAACAGGAAAAAGTTTCTTACATGTTTGGACTTTGCTAAGGGACAGTTTCTGAAGGAAACCGATTGCAACTCTTATCCTGGGACATTTAAAGCTCAAAAGCTGAACGCCAACTCAATGTAGAGCACAGCCTTGCATGGCAGAGAGAGGGACTGCAGCACCAAAGATGACCCATTCTGTATTCCATGACGGTATGGCAGTGAGTTATGCATGCAACCTCCCACTCACCTCTCAGGTTTAACAAAGAATCAGAATCAACTGTTAAAGACTCACCAGTGCTTTTAGACACATTCCTCCTTCAGCCGTATTTTAGTCACACCATAGCCTTGGTGAATGCAGATTGCTTGGCAGGAAAGTAAGGTAAGGTTTGTGGGACAAGTAGTATGTTCTACAAGACCACCCGACATAGTTTGAAAAAAAGACAAGTTTAGGGCACACAGTTATTTGTTCAGGTTTGAAAGGATAAATAAAGATTTGAACAAATTTATCCCAGTTTATTTTACTTATTTTTAAAGACTGGACAATTTGAAAGAAAAATGTGATTCCCCTGTGGCAAGGGAGAGCCAATGAGGTAATTAATAGGGCAAAGAATGCCACAGAGAAACATAACTGCTACTGGTAATATTAGAGGTTCTTGTGAAAGACAAACAAAGAAATGATGTGGAAATGATTATAGACCTTAAAAAAAATTAAACACATTACAATAACTATCATGGAACTCAAATGTCATAAGACACAAAAAATTATTACTGCTTCCAAGAAAGTATCAAGAGAAATAATTTTCTTGGTAATTCCATTCCAGATGAAAGAGCGATATATTAACACTGAAGAACTGTACAATAACTGAGCCCTGAAACCACTCAGTAACTCATTTAAGAGTTTGGCTGATAGCATCAGGAAATGCCTAAAAAAAAAATCTCTCCCCTTCAAGACACAAATCATTGCCTTATGAACCTGAGACACTAAAAAATAAATTGTGTTAGCTTTATTTGTTATAAAGGTGAAATATTCCAAATTGGATTAAATTTCAAGTGTTCAAACTCTTTGTACATTTTAAATTTACACCTTGTAATCTTCCTGTTTGCTTATTTATTCTTCTCAGAGTTAAACAGTTGATCACATACCCAACTAAAGGAGCTGGCATGTAAATCTAAGGTGCAGCAGGAAGTGACGTAAATAATTCATTAGGCAATCTCTGAGCCTCTACTCCATCAGTGTCAGAGTGTAATATTTCTAATAAAATAGTATTTCAGAAACAAACAGTCTTGAGATGAGACCAAGATTCTTGTCCTAACACCTTTCATAAGTTTTAACGATTTTTTGGGAGAGCAGAAATGTCCATTCCAATGTCAAGGTGAATCTCATGTAAAGGTGTATTTTTTGTCTCTCACCTTTGCACTGCAAATTCAACTAGACATTGCACTTGTCCTAAAAAGTCATGTTGCTGATATACAGCAGTTTGGTCCACCCAAAAGTGGGGGCTAAAAACCTCCAGTGATTCATAAATGATTTACTAAATATATCTTGAGACAAAAGGTGCACACAGAATGCAAGCTAAATGCACATCTTACATAAACAAATAATAAAAAGAAGTGTAACTTTTCGTCAACAGTTGGCAGTATGTACTGTTAAAAACATAAGCAAAATCCTAGCTGTGTCTTCAAAGACTGAGGTCATACCAGCATAGTTTCAGAAAGTCCTTTTGTACTACTGCTGAAAGCTGTATAATGGAGGTATTCATGGTAAATCTTACTTTTATTGCTCTGTAATGGCAGCATTTTTCAATGCTGCGCTTAGTTTTATGAAGAGGGCATGTATTAACACCATTTGATACCCTCTGGTTTTGGAAGTATTTAGTACTGAACAGGCCTGTGTGAGACAGAACAACAAGAAACACTAAACAGCACCAAAACCAGGAAGGATACCTGTCAAACATATCATTTTGTTTCCCTTATATACTCATAACATGTACTCTGACTGTATTTATATTCTGTTGCTGCAAATCAGTTTTCTCTAATGGATATGTAAAGCTGAAGTTTTTCTATAAATTTTCTCTTTCCACAGAGTTTCACTCAGGCAGCCTTTGGTCCTTTACTAACATTATTCCACTAAACCCACATTATCATGGCATAAACATGAGCTGGCAGAAATTGTGGATTTGCACAGAGGCTTTAGGAAATCTGTGAGCAGGCTTTATAATATGGGAAGACAGACTGTGCAAAGAAAGACCACTCAGTGAGCCAAAATTTAAGATCCTGGAATCTTGCTACATCTGAGCTAGTCAATACTACGTAAGAAAAAAGATCTCTAGGCTTTGTGAATATCAAAAGCTTATTTGAGGGATAGTTTTGCTATGCTAATTATTTTGTTATGAAACAATGTTTGTTTTATAAAGATTATGTATTGATTAAAACTAGTTCTTACTACAAGTACAGAACACATATTCATATTAATAAAATAGAATATAAACCAATAGCGTTATTTTCCGTACTGAAACCAGGTTAGATGAACTATATGGTCCCTGTAAAGCACTAGAGGATACCTCAACATCTTAATTATTTTCTTTATTCTCTTCCAGTTCTTCACTGAAATGCTCTTGCATACCATCCTCCTATTTGCCATCATTCTTTTCTTTGTTATCCATTTTGAGCTTGTACATCTATCTGTGAGTCAACTGGTTGCTAATATATACTTACTAATTTGGCAGTGATCAGCGCAGTTGTGTTTTATAAGTTCCTGGAAAGCTGTGGGGTTGTGATGACCCAATCATTCATCACAGGCCTACAATTCTTTTGGCACTAGTTTTCTAACCAGAACTTGCTAGATAGGTTTCCAACTGACAGAGTGAATTCACATTGAAAAGATCACCCTGAAATTTGTGCTCGGTAGTTTGCATGTAACATGTGCTGGAGTAGACAGTATTTGTGTGGTGAAAATAGTCTACTCATTTGGCACAGAAAGATACGATAATGCCATTCATCAGAAAAAACATACAGATGGCGCTTGGACTGTTTCAGCAAGGGTTCATATTCTGTATTCCTTCCCTCCAGTAAAGTTGTCTTACTTGGTTTTCATAATGATTCATCTGATACTGCCTGGTGGGCAACTACAGTGCTAAAAGCCTAGAGGAGACAGAGAATACAGCCTGACAGGCATTCCAGGACTTCTCTGATGTCCAAATCTGCACTTTCAGTAAAAGCTAACACATTTCCAAATACATTCTTGCCTATTCTGACTTCCTTTCCTGAGATCTCTCTGACATCTTTCATCCTGTTGTCATCTGGAAACATTTTATGCTTCTGTTTGAACATCAGTTCATAAATCTCTTTTGAAAGAAGCATCATTCCGAAGACAGTTCTTGAACAAAATGGAACTACTTTCTTGCTTTGTTTATGTTCAGCATGTGATCAGGAAAATCTGTAAGACTGACTGATTGATAGACTGACAAATTCTACCTAATTAGTACTCACCAGATTTAGCCAGTCATCTCCAGCACTTCAAGCAATGCTCTACCAATGTAAGATATTGATTTTCTAATTCTATATACCTGAAGGTTTGCATAAGTCAAAGAGAATTATTCTATGGTACTATGTCTCTCACCAAGTTTAAAGATATTTCAAACCTGAAGTGAAAAAGTAATGTGATACAAACTGCACAAAAACTAAGCATGAGATAAAAAAAGTGGATGTACAAGAATAATAACATTATGAAACACAATTTGCATTCTGGATGCTATCCTGGAAAAAAAAAAAACCAGCCTTTGAAAGATTATTACACACTAAAAATCTACCAAACAATAAAAGTTACTTAAGATAGGCTCACTTCAGAAGCAGCTTATTACCACCTGCACTGCTAGACTAAAAGGGTGTAAATTTTTTTTAAAAACCCTCACTTTAAAAGGTTTTTTCCTTATTAGTTTCAACTAGTTTTTCCTCTATGAAACAAAAACAATAACAAACAAAATTATTTTAACATACTGCCATAAAACAAATAGCTAATGTACCCACCAAACACCCACACACTATATTGTTTGAATATCACAATACTTTTGGTGTGGTTCAGACAGAAATGGAGCCACAAGGATGGCTTGCCCCATACAGCACAGGAGATCTACAAGGAAGGCAGGAATAAAATTCAGTTCCCACAAGCCTCTGTTTTAACCACAACATCCCCTTTAGGAATTCCCTGTAGTAAAGAAACTTGATACAGACTTTTTCTCTTTTCAAAAAAAAGCTCTAACATAGAAGCAAACACTGCTCTCTGATTATTTTTGAAGTGCTTTCAGATTTATGCTGGCCTAAATGTGAACAGAAGTTGCCCTATAAGTTTTAGAAATACTTGGCTAGACACCAAACACTGCACTTACATAAGGCCATACAATCACCTGACACTTGTAGCTGCCTCGCTGATTTTCCAAGAATTTTAATCCTCTTTTCCTGAAACTATCCCTTTGGTGAGAAAATACATTTATTCTATTACTTATATGCTTGCTTGGGAGACATACAGTTTCATTTCTTAAACAGGAGAATAGTATTTTCCACTCTCAAACATCAAAAAATCAAGAGATGTCTCTGTACAGCCAAGTACAAAGTGCAGCTTGTCATATAAAAGAGCCCATTCCTCAACTGTGCACTCCCAGGCTGCTTCTACACATTTAAAAGCCTTTCTACAGAATAATGAAGCTTCCCAGCTTTCCCTTCCTGCCAAACAGACAGATCACCATGCCAGCAAGTAATGCACATAGCTGGTGCACAGCAATTACGAGACTGTACAAAGAGCAGACCGCAGATAGCTGCTTGACGGTTAGAGGCAGAAGCAACTCAGACTTCCTATTATAATAGGTTTTGGTTTTATAGAACATTTAAATATATAACTAACCTGTTCACTTTGCTTCAGTTCATATTTTAAGTCAAATACAAAATGTAATGTGTCAAACTCCTAGCTCCATGAAGTCAATGGAAGTTTTAACTACAGACTTCAAAGAAACCAAAATCTCTCTCATTACTACTCAAAATGTTTCTAATTAATGACTATACAACTGGATCTATTAATTAACAATGATTTTGGTGTCTTTTTTTTCATGTGTAATTTTCACTTACATCCTTTGTAATAATTAAAGGTCGTCAAAGTGACAACAGAATGTACTCTCTGAACCACAAATTGTGGGAAGCCAGAACAATACTCCAGGGAATCACCACTTCACTTTAAAAAGGATTACTGCATGCTTTTCTTATAACAAGAGAATAACAGATCGGTCAAGACTGGAAGGGACCGCTGGAGGCCTTTGGTCCACCCTCTGTTCAAAGGAAGGTAAACTAGAGCAGGTTGTTCAGGCCATATGCATTCAGGTTTTCCGTATTTCCAAGGATGAAGACTTCACAAGCTCTCTGGGCAAGTCATTCCAGAGTTTGACCACCCTCACATTAAACATTTTTTATGTTTCAGTTTGTGCCCATTGCCTCTCGTTCTGTCACTTCTGTGCAGCGGTGACACCTTGTAGTTGTACATGTATTGGGGGAGTATTTGGAAATCTCCACTGTTGCAAAAACAGTGTAACTCCACTTTAGCAATACAAAAGATCACTCAAAACATCATTCACTGTCAATCGCTACTGTGTCAGAGCAAATTTAAATTCCCACCATACTCCTACATAAGCACTTCCTACTATTACTTTTGCAAGCGGTTCTTCCCTAAAAAAACAAATCTATCTTGTAACACTTCCATACCGTTTGAGGTTCCAGAAACCAGAAAGAACTTGTCATATGTAAGAGGTGGAGGGTGGGTGAAGAAATGAGCTGTGCCTAGAAAGTCAGAGCAATTTCTTAGAAAACAAGTTTTACTTCTGTAGCTGCACAAGCCATTAAGTAGGAGGAAAAGGAGGATAGCATGAAATTAATGGCTGGGAAGAGCCACTGACAACTCCACAGCAATTATTCTGTGCTTTCCAACACTTTCCCCCCCTTAATGTCAGCAAAGCAGCGAAAGGAAGGCGCTACAGGCTGTACACAGTGCTGCAGCTCTGGCACAGATGGAATAGACAGCAACTGCTCCCAGAAGCCTAATATCCTTGGCATCTGCTTCCTTTGCCTATGCCCAAAGACAGTCTTCAGTGGAAATTTCTCTAGTGCAAAAGCAACTGGTAGTTTGTGGCTGCACCAGACATTTCATTGTTCTAGCACTTGTGCACATACAATGGTGAGGTAAGAGGAGAGCAAGAAGAACAAAACAGTGCACAGGGACTCCTGTTGCTGCCATGTCCCATTCTGCTCTGACACAACCCAACTGAAGGCCACCAAAGGATGGAGAAAGGGCAAAAAGTCAGCTGCTTAAAAGCAAGTACAACTGCAGTAATACTTTTCTGTGTGAATATAAGGGACTCCATATTGCCTAATGCCTGAAATGCCCACAATCTCTCATATGAACGAAGCTTTGGTGACCCAGAACTCCACTGCCTTCTGTGGGATTATACAGAAACTGCCCTGTGGTACTCAAGAAATTCAAACTGATGACAAACCAAAAGGATTTAAATATAAAGTTGCAGTTATTTATTAAAGTTCCTGCCTAAGTGAAAAGTTATGTATAAAGGAATGAAAACAGTTAAAAAATGGAGGTGTTGCTCCCTGTTACTAAAAAATATTTATTGTTTTTGTTGTTTTCAGTAGCTACACCGTTACACTGAAAACTGAATCTCCTCAATTAAAAAAAATACCGTTTTAAAAACTTCACTACCAAATAATTATTTGGAAAGTCAGCAATCTCTATTTTTGTCTTTATCTTCACTTTCCAAAAATGCAGTTCTTTTACATTCAAACATGTATTGCTTCTGCGATACATTATGTGTGATGGGAAGTAATTAGAAAATTGTTTAAAATCTTAGACCATTAGTTTTGTGCAAATAGAGCTGACTTCAGTTTCTTGCTTGAAAGATTTTTTGATAAATAATGCAGTTGTTAACGGCCAGTTTTCTAGTGGGAAAACTAAATGTAATTTCAAACTATGATATTTTGTTTCCTCCATCTCATCTGAAACATTGTTTCCAACTAGTTTATTACACACTGAATCTGAATGTATCTCCAACTCAGCACATTTACCAAGTTAAGCAGGAATTCAAACGTTCATTCCTTCTAAGGTCAAGCATGCAGGAAGACAGCATCTGCCTGGAGAGCTGTGAATTTTCTTCTGTATTGTGAGAAGTAAGTTCTGGCCAGAGAATCTAGCTTGTACAGCAGAACAGGCACATCAAGCCCCTCTAAAATTCCCATGTGGTACTGACCTAAAACAGAAAATGCTGAGAGTTGAATTTACATGAAATAAAGCATGTTAGGTCACTTGTTAAAAAACATACAATACATTTTAAAAATCCAATTTTAGGGATGTGTGTTTATGTGTCCATCTGTATCTTAACTGAGTGAGCAAAAATTAAAAGATTAACTTTTGTTCTATGCGGAATGAAAGAAGAAAAGAAATTTGACACTGCTTTAGGAAAAAAACTTCTTAACCTCATTCAGTACTACCTAACACCTTTCAAAAATAACAATGGAAATTTTTTTTAAGTATCATAAATTTGCTTCACAATTTTTCATTTTTCTTGAGCACCTTCAAAGACTTCTTCGTAGGGCGTGCTCCTAGCTCCAAAAGCCAAGTAACAGAACTACAAGATAGTGTCTCTGCTTCAGGACAAATAGCAGTGGCCTCCCAAAGCAATACGTACACTTTGATAGTGTGGTGCTGGCAGTTTCCAATATGGGCTAAAGCAGGAACACAGGTAATACTAATGAAATTAATGCTGATTTCTTTGGAGGGAAGCTCATACACAATACAAGCCATTCAAAAGATCCTTTTCTTTCCTTTAACCTGTAATATGCAGTATTAATCCTGATCAGGAAGAAATCCACCATACATCAAGGAACTAGTGACCCATAAAGCAGTTACCCTGAGTAGGTGCAGCAGTCCTGTGCTGCCCACCCAGTTTGCCCTTCAGCCCTGTGTAGTGTGGCACATATCCCTTGGCCACAGGATAAACCGACCCAGCTCACTGCAACCCGCAGCTCCCACTCGGTACCAGTGACTCCACCACCTGCCTGTCCCTCCCTTTATCTAAAAGGTGCAGCAAGGAGCTCTGCTGTGCACATCCTTTCTGTTTGACAGTAGAAATGAGGAATCAAGCTGTTCACTTCTAAGAAAAGCTATAATAGCTCGAACAACCAAAAGGGGGTAAAGCCTTTCTCAACTAGGACCTACACAGCACGCTGTTCACGCGGAAGATAAACTACTGAAATTTTTGGAATGCAGAAAAGCACACTGTAGCACTTTTACAGACAGAAGTAAAAACAGGGGCAAATAGTATTTTTTTCTTTTTTACATTTAATAGCACTTATTACTCTCTTCACTTAAAACTCTACTTTGTTTTTGTTTCAGAAAACACTAGCTTAACAGAAGCTAATGCAAACTATTTTAAAAAAGGTTGTAAAGTCTTTGTTCACAGGTACATACACATATTTTCATGTGTATATTTTGATTTAATAGGATAATGACAAGAGAATTGTAGGAATGAAGTACACAGTGGAAACAAAAGCTAAAACCCAGTATTCTGAAAACCAGATTTTTCAAAAAAATCAACTGACCAGAATATCCAAGACAACAACATTGCACAAGTGCTTACTTAAAAACAATGATCAATCTTTCTATAGGCATTGTTAGCTCTTACATACATCACATTAAAATTATGATTTTAAAGCAAGATTTCTTAAAACAGTCATTCTGGGGAGAAACTTATTTGCAGTAAGAACTGATAAAAGCATTATGGCTTTCTGTTGAGATCTTCAGAAAAGTAGTCATTGCCTCAAAAGGAAGCAGTACCAAGACTGAAGATTTGTTTCAGATTTACTCATGCTTGTTATCACTCATAATCTTGTCTGAGGCAGGAAAGGAAGGACACTGTGCACGCAAGGAAATCTGAGCTATGGTACAACCTATATTTTGCTTTACATGACAACCAGAAAGTAGTAAAGTAGTCACATCCATGACTTGCCAGCTTTACACCATCTGGAAGGAGGTGATTTCAGTGAGAAGAGGGATGTCTCAGTCCTAGTAGTGTAAATGTAATCTGAGATTTGCAGTATGTCACTGGAAAATGCAAATGAACTACCTTCCCTTTTGCTTCCACCTCCTTTCCAGTAATTATTTATTCTACTTCAATTTCCCTCTTGAAATACCTAATATTTCTCTTACAGTGTAAGCTTTTTTCAATGACAGTCATCTGGATAAATCAGATTACAGGCTGCCACTTTCTTTGCTCACATTTCACCATTTTTGACGTGGACTCCGATATGCTGTAATTTATCAACATACAGTTTATTTGGAAACCTTTCATTCTGATATATTATTGTTTACTTAACTCTAGCAGTTTACTTAGCTACTCTGCTTAAGATACGAATCAGCCCCACAATCAGTATAACCTGCTTTTAAGCTTGGAACTGGCCTGACCATTAATTTCGTTAATGATGTTGCAGAATTTAAGAATTCTGACAGCCTGTTGGCCCCCAGGGGTTAGTACTATAAACATCAGAGTATTCCACTCACTGTTGGTTTTTTTTTTTGTTTGTTTTGTTGGGGTTTTTTTTAATCAAGATAACCCAGGTACCAAAAAAAGTCTCAGAAAGTTTGTGGGATTGGTTTGGTTTTTTGTTTTGTTTTAAAATACATCATAGGATGGTTTGGGTTAGAAGGGACCTTAGGGACCTTAAAGATCATCCAGTTCCAAACCCCTTGCCACAGGCAGGGGCACCTTCCACTCGACCAGGCTGCTCAGAGCCCCATCCAGCCTGGCCTGAAACACTGCCAGGGATGGGGCATCCACAGCTTCTCCGGGCAACCTGTTCCAGTGTCTCACCACCCTCACAGAAAAGAATTTCTTCCTAATACTGAATCTACATCTATGCTCTTTCAGTTTAAACATTTAAATACAGTAAAGAAAAACATGTTGCACCTTCTACAATTAATAATAAATACCTACATCTAGTTTACATAGTTAACTTCTGGTTTAGATTTATGGCCAGGAATTGGGGTGTTAAAGCAGTACCAGCAGGAGGATGAAATATTACAGGAGCTAGGAAACTTGACACAGTGAGCCCTTCATCAAATCTCCACAGCTGAGAGCCCCAGGACACAAACCAAGTACTCTGCAACAAGAAGGCTCTGCGATGTGTCACAAAGCAAAACAATAGCTGTCACTTTCTCAGCTCTTCAGTGAAGAACAGGCATGAACCAGGTGTGAGGTGGGGCTCTCACGTGGTCTACCAACACCAGCCTGCCAGAATGCAAACCTGAAACAGATTCAGTTTACCAGCAAACCCCTGAAAAACAGCAGGATAAGCTGTTCACTTAAAGCATAATGATTTTTTAAATCATAGGTAGAAGTAAGAAGATAAATCAAATGTATTTAAAAAAACCCTCTCATAGGCATGGGCTTATCACAGTCTTTCAGGTCTTGTGAAACCCTTCCTGGACAATTAGGAGTTGAGGGACATGAAAATTATTAAATTAAAAATGTAATATTAATATATTATTAATAGTATTATTTATTTTTAAAGATCCCTAAAATGTCATGCTCATATATATAATATGAAACAGACAGAACATGTAAGACATACAGAATCCATTCTGGATGGGCTACTTACCACAAAGCCACCTGTGAAAACATGTCATCAGCCTAGACTCATATGACTGAAACTTTGTACCACTGCATGGACAAATCATGTCCAACATACATTGGAGAAAAAGAGTTTAATTGTTTTTTGGGGAATGAAAATGATACTAAATTAGGTGTTCTTTTGTCTCTACATAGATCATTTGTGGACAACAGCCAAAGACCAGATACTCATTTACCTTGGTGTATAAATATGGTGAAGGAGAAAGGTATGAGAGAGACTGAAACACTGAACATTCTTTACACCTTCATACCAAAATGAAGAATTAGAGAGTGCTCATTTCTCTCCTGTATGATCCTATGTGCTGCTGAAAAAACTAAAGGTCTCCAAATTCAGATCTGTCATCTGCTGCCTTTGGCAGAAGCAATACAAAGGCATACATTTCCTGCAGTAGGCTTGTAGGAAAGGCTGAAAAGATGGGGCTGTGGTATCCCAGCCTATAGTGAGTGTACAATGTGCTGCTGCTGTGTGATGCTACTAATGTTCAAAAAGCAAACAAGACCCAAGTAATAGTAAATAGGTACGAACCAAAGCAGAAAGGGGATACTGAATAGCCAGAATAAACTGCAACCTTCATCTTGCTGCTAAGAGGCAAATTATTGTTAATTAGGTCATTTAATTAAATAAATGTTTTCTGCCACTTTGATTAAATTTAAAAGTAATCACTTTTTGTCCAGCTCAGATTTTCTTCATGTAACACTACATTTAGTAAAGAGAACTACTCATAGTCTTTGAAAAAAATTCACGTATTGTCTGTTCTCATTGAGGGGAAATAGTTGCCCAGCACTCTAAAAACCTCTGAAGGAAGGACCCTCATTAGATAAGGAAAAAGCAGATATACACACAAACTCTAAGGAACTCTATGAATGAGAAATACCTAAGACAAGGAGGTGTTGTTCCTCTAATCCTAAAGAGTTAATCTAAGAAGAATAAGCAAATCCAATTTTTTTTTAACTATATCAAGGTCCTTTTAGTTTTTTAAAGGCTGGTAACTTTATCATTAGCTATGTGGAAACACTGTGATTTATCTAGTACTGGCAGCACTGATGCACACTCTCTGGTTGTAGGCAAAGGCACTTAAACATAGTCAATAGTATTATACCTCATTCCAGCCTGAAGTCCAGTCCAGTAGTAACAATCTTTTTTCCTCACCACTACCATAAGTAGGCTGCAAAGCATCATCTGACTTCTATATGCATTTATTGAAATGTATTTTAATTAACTCAAACTCTCAATTTAATTCCACTTTTATTATTGACTACCCAGAAAAGAAAGGTTTTTACCAAGCGTAATAAGCTTTTTTCCTTCCTTGTCCCTTGGTTTAAGATTTAGATTTACAATACAGACACACTTTTAATGCAAATATGATGTAATGGTTGTAATTTCCCCCCCCCCCCCCCCTTTTTTAATTGTATAAGAATGAACAGCAATCATCAAAAATTAAGAGAGAATTCTATTTGGCAAAATATATCCAAAACTTCATATATCTTGATATAGTTTATCTCAGAGGATGATCATAAGTAGATGGAAAATGTCCAACTTGAGAGCAAGGGATATATGAGATTTTATAAATATATATTAGGGAACATACTAGAAAATATTACAGAATACATAAAAATACCAAAAATAGATTGTTCTTTAAATATCAAATTAGAACACAGACCACATCTCAATCTTTATCTTTTTCTATACCTTCTTTTAAAAATAATCAGCTTGTGCTTTTTCTTTAATGTGAATACATTAACACTCAGAAAAAAAAATTGTATACACAACACAACTGTTAGTCAACAACTTTCAACTGAAGGAAAACAACCTGATAAACTGAAAAGAATTCTGTGTTATTTGCTTTCTGCACACTTTCTTAGTGAGCAATTTTTATTAAAAAAAATTCATCTTTAATGACTTTTTAGTACTTCCTTGGCTATTATTCTGCTTTTTGTTCATGCTTCAATTACAGTCCTGTACTAAGAGCTTTAACTTCAAGAATAAATGACTATTCAGAGCTCTCTATCTCTTTGAATTTAGAATTTCATGCTGTAAAGTGTATTACTATTTGAATAATTACAACATATCAATACGACAAATATTCCACTGAACATTTAGCTATTTCATAAATCTGTAGATTATGTGTGACTTTCCTACCAGGCAACAATGGCAGAAGGAAGTAGTCCAATCAGTCCAAGGATTCTCTTCCTAAAGAAAAGACAAATATGACTCATGTCATATCTGGAGCTAAATTACTTTTTTAAGCTGGAGAAATTCAAAATAAAACCTTCCGGATTTTTAAGTTTGTCATACTGCACATGTAGAAACATTCAGCTATATTTTAGAACGCACAACCACATATCATCATATATGGGAAAAGAAAAAAATACAATTAATATGAAAACAGAGAAATTAGTGACTCCACTCATTGGTGTTTCCAGGACAATCTATGTATTTCCACAACGCCAAAGTATAATTGTCAGATTTACCAAACCTCACTCATTAATGGCAGTTCATATTAACATCCATACAAACATACTCATATATATCCAAACATGACAATATTAAGTGTGACAACTGTGTAGCTTTTTAGAAGGGGATACATTCAGTCCTGGTACAAGCAAAGGAACAAGTTAACTGGACGCTTAAAATTACATTATGGCAAACTGTTTTTCAGTTTTCTGTTTTTCCTTTCCCAACAAAGAATCTAGAAGTCCACATGAAATACCTGCATATGCTATACAGTATATATGATGAAGTTTGGTACTGTCCTGAGGCACCACAGTTGTCTAATGCTAGTCTGCAAGAAAGGCAGCGGTGTTACTGCAACCCCTTAGAAACTTAACTCAGGCCAAGACACAGACACCACAGTGTGCTTACAATTCACAGCCTAGAGTCCTCTCTTAACTGTAGGATCTAATTACCGCTCTGTTAAAAAAATGGAGCAGGACTTGCTGTATTCTGTTAAATCACAGCCAAGATAACAGATGGAAGCCAGAAAACAAACACCTTCCATTTAGTAACCTATTGTTGCTGTGTATCTCCCTAAAACAAAAAAGATTCAAGTCAACATATGGCAGAAAAGTGATCCTACCCAGCAAGAGACAGAGCTATTGAAAACAAAGGCAACTGCTCCATTCCTGTTAAAATTGTGCCACTGAAGCAAAGAATTCTGTAGTCTGTAGGAATAGAAATGATATGTGAGATTTATCCCAAGGAACAAGGCATTCAGCAGGGAGTGACACATCCTCATCTCTAATTCATTCTCCCAAGATAATTTAAATTCATGCAGTCACTCTTTTAAGACAGATTACTTGGAGGGAGGAGATGGGTTTGAACACTCAAAACAGAGCCAAACTGAATCTTCCAGCTCTTATATCAGTAATCTAACAGATAGGTTGTTAAATAAAAGGCTATTCAATCTCCCCATCGTTCATGTTAAATGCAAGCAGCTACACCAAACCAAGATTCTCTGAATATGAATGCGTGGCCTGAGAATACTGACAAAATCAAGCCCTTGGACGCAAGCTGAGGATTGTAAATGGCTGAATGGGAAACAGGTGCTAAACCGCTCTAGCTGCTGCACACTCAAGAGATAAAAGTTAAAATCAAGAAAGATCCTTCTGATTTTAGGCATCTCCTGGGTTAGGCGGCAGCTGTGTGAGATTTCTCAGATTGCATTTTTGGACTTAGGCACCTGAATTCTCCCTAAATCCTGCTTTAGGTATTTAAGTCCTTTATCGGATCTAGCCAATAAACTCTCTCTCTCTCTTTACTCTACCTGGTTAAGTATTTTAGATCCTATTATGCTTTGCCTCCCTTTTTATTTTTAATGAGATCTTTACCTTTCTAACATGTAGTTAACTGTTTATCCTATGTGTGGTTAGTTTTTTTTAATACTCACTAGTGCATACATAATTAAATAATTCACTGAGGGCCTTATTTCAAAAGTACTGAGAACTCACAGCTCCAATTTTCCCAAAGGGAATTAAGATCCCTTGGAAAACCCCTACTGCAGTGCTGTACAAAAATGCCAGAGCTAGTGGTAGCAGTCTAACCCTGTTCAGCTCACCTTAACTAACTTTTGAGATCAAGCTGAAAATGCAGCTTTGTGGCCTCTCATACCCCCCAAAAAATGACTCAAAGCCAACTTCTGCCCAACACTGTATTGCACAAACAAAGGTTAGTGTTTGTTTTATTGCAGTGATGCTGAGAATTTTTCCATTTAAAAGTCTCCCTGCCAGAACTATCTCACTAAAGCCCCAAAAGCCTACTAAGCAACAAAGAACAAACTGAAACAAAACAAAATCAAGTTGGTTCTGAGCTTTCATTATTTCTTAGCTAGGGCTGAAGTGACTCAAACATCAGCAGCTAAGGTCTCCAAAAGCCATTCAAGAACTGGGCTTTTTTAATGTGGTTTGAAATTTCCTTTTTAATGGTTTTGGGTTTTTTTTTTTTTTTGTTTGGGTTTGTTTTTTGTTTGTTTTTTTTTTTTTAGAAGAAAACATGTTAATAGTAGAACAGTTAGCTCTTAGGAACATTATACCTTCTTGTTATTTATTTAGAGTATGACTCTTACTTGCCTAGTCTAATCTTTATCCAATACATTTTATTCTGTCTTTGCTACACATCTTGGCAAAATGTTAACAACAGCTGGATAGCTAGCTAGCTACCGTTAAAGAAGAGGGAAAACAGCCAGAAATCCATTACCACATTTTTCTTAGAATACAACTACTTTCTTTGGGTTAACTACTTTTTCTTGGGATATATGTCAAGACAGACTGGAAAAATGGGACTCAGCTCCAGATTTTCCATATGCAGGTATTAATTTTTAGGTCCACTGCCTGTCACTTCTTGTTCCCTTAGCCTGGGTTGGTTTTGCTTCATTTTGTTTATACTGCTGTTGATTTCTGAAGATCTTACATGAGAATAATTTGGTACAATTTACCTAAATCAGGGTCAAATACAACTTAAAACTGTTTTATCATCACCTCATGTTTAATTGGGTTGCACACACTACTTGTACAAGGAATTGCTTACAGAAACATCAAATCAACAGCTAAAAAAACATAAGAATGTACTTCTACCTCACTGTACTGAAGACATAGTACTTTGTAGGTACCTTCCTGAACAAGGACAACCAAGAAGTACATAAGCAGTTGTAAAATACTGTGCTATAGTAGGAAGAGAAAGGACAATCCCTCAAGTCCTTCTTAAAATGGCCCACATGAACTGCACAATGGCATGGTTTGGTTTTGTTTTACAGTATCTCTTGTCTGACCCTATAAGAGGAAAAAACCCCAAACCAAACAGATTTTTGTGCACGCTATTTTTAATGGAGTGGTGGTGGAGCTGTGCATATTATCTAAGCTAATAAAAAGTTGCGTATCTTCCCTGCCCCCTCCTTACATAACTACCACATTCTGATAGTAACACAGTGACAGATTACAAAGTTGTACTTTTTCTTGTTTAGGTAAATATGACAAAGGTGAAATAATACACAAAAAACAAAGCTTGAAGAATCAACTGTAGCTTAAAGATACAGGAATGACCACACTGGATAATACCAAGGTCCAACTATGCTGAGTATTTCCAATGGTGATAAAAATGAATGTCTACAGAATAAGGATGAGGTGAAAATACAGTCAGATTTCTCCCCAGATAGTCTCTCAGATTCCAGAGATCTGTCTGGGGGCTTCCTGATGCAAAAATGATTCTTTTTATGCAAAAGATTCTTTCCTGTGAACTTCCCTATATTCTTCTTGAACCCAGCTGTAGCATGCCAGGTTCCAAAATCACTCGATAGCCAGAGGACTCCCTCTATTCTTGCAGTATACTTCTGACATTTATTTAAGAACAAACTGGAAGTCTGTATCATTAATCTAATGAACTTCTAACAACTTTCTACAACCACACAGAACAAACTTAAGCAAAAATAAATCTTCTGTGTACCTGAACCTAGACAATTTTTTTTCTTTATGTACAAGAGCCCTGTTTCCAGGAGACAAGACAATAAAGGCAGCTGTGAATGCAGAGAACAGCATGTATCACAACCATCAGGAGACAGTGATGGGTTACAGTGACAGTAAGTATTACTAGCAGAATGAGCAAACTCTGAAGGACTAACTAAACAGATTTCTACAACTGGTACAAGCAACACAGTATGTCAGGCTCCCTACCCACCTAAACATCCATCCTACCCCAAACTCCCTTCAACTGTTTTTAATTGTTTTGAAGTGAAAGATGATGGGAAAAAACTCAACTCTTCAGCTCAAGACCCCAAGGCTGTCAAAGTCAAGAGTATTTTGTTCCTGTATATTGGGAATTATGAAAGATAGCTGACTGTAGCTGCCAATATTGCTTGAATCATCAGTATAAATGCTAAAATACATCTAGTCTTAGGAATCGTTGGAAGTGGCAATGGTGGAAACAGGTTTTCATTTCTAGTTGGTTTTAACTGTTCCTGCAGAGGACAACCTTATTATCCTAACTCTAGCTTTTTAAGGAAGTCTCACAAGCCCTTGAACTTTGTCCTGTTTAATTTTTCTTCTCCATTTCCATAGGCAATCTAATCTGAAATGCATAACAACTACTGTTCTCTTTCATGATGGTCCACAGTTCTCCTTTCAGAGTTTTACTATTGTCCAAATTGTCTGTTTATCTCCCTGATACTTTGTGCAGTCAACTCACACTTGACGTATCTAAAACAGAATCCATAACCTATTAAAACCATTCATAATAATTCAAAGCATTTCACTTCATCCCATCACCATTCAAGTTCACACCAAAGGTATCTCTCTTACTTTGATCTTTCCTTAGACTGTAATTTCCTACCTCACTCCATTTTTTAATGAATTACTCCGATAGACTATCTTTCCTATCCACATTTGAAATACACCCATGTTCTCCCTCATATTTCAATTACCATAACATCTTCGACTTTAAGAACTTGAAAGACACTGTAAAGGCAAAGGATGCAGTTTAGAGTGGCCGAGTTCAGACAAAACACCTGGATGTAAATCCAGATGTGTCTGGTTACTTCCAGTCACAGCAACTTTGCCTATAGCCTCTTAGCAACCTTAACTATCATCCTGCAGTTTGTTATACATGAAATACAGCTGAAGACAAATATAGCCATAAATTAATTTTTCTGATGTGTAAGCCTTGCCTGGAAGGTTTTAGAGGAACTGCTACATTTATCTGAGACTTCTGGATTTATGACAGCCTTCTATCTTAAAAAAAAAAAAAAAGCATCGTAGCAACTGCAAATACATAGCACTTATGCAACAGATGTTAAGCTTTCATTAGAGGCTGACATATGTCTGGAAACCCTAAACATTTTCCCATGAAAATGCACTGTGACTACTACTTTGTTCAGGTAAAACTGATCAGGTACTTCCTCAGAAGCACTCGACTCACTATTTTACACGTGGAAAACATGTTAGTGCACCAGCCGGCTGCTCGGGCACAGCGCACACAGCCGGTGCATGCAACGACGGCACCGCTCCCCCCCCACGGGCACGCTACACGAAGCGCTGGAAACGTTCAAGAAAAGCGGGGGAAATGCATAAAGCCAAAGGACAACAAGCTCTTTCTGAATCTTATAACTTTTATCATATCGGGTCCCGCACTAAAAAACTCGCGCAGAAGGGGCAGGGCCAGCCCCAGCAGCCGGAGGCGAGTGCGCGCACCAAGCCGCCTCACGGGCGGCCGAGGGGGGGGCTCCCTGCGGGGCCGCGGCCACCACAGAGCCCCGCCCACTCGGGGTGCTGGGGGACCCCCCAGAGACCCCTCTCCCCGCCCCAGCAGCTCCGTCCTTCCGCGCTCGGCTGCTCCCCCACGTCCCGCCCGCCACCCCGCCCCGGCAACGCCGCTAACGCCCGACCCCCGCGGCCGCCCTCACCAGAGCAGCCGCTCCTCAGAGCGGCGCCGCTCGCAGGAGCCAACCCGGGGCCCGCGGGCCTGTCCCTCTGCCCCGGCTAGCTACCCTCCTCCCCCGGCCCCGCTGAGGCGCTCCCTCCCCGCACCGCCGCGCCACGCTCTCGGCCAGCCGCGGGGCTAGAGACGCGGGGAGAGCAGCGCCCGGGGCTCGGCTGCCGGGGCAGCGGGCGGGCTGCTAGGGGCGCCGGGGGAGCGGCGCTCTGCCGGACCGGCCTCCCCCCGCGGGCCGGCCGGCCGGCCCGCCCGCCCACCCCACGTGACACGGCCCCACCCCCGGCCCCACCCCAGCACGGCGCGGCGCGCGCATGGCGCTCTGTTTTGTAACCTCCTTCCATCTTGAGCCCTCCCCCTTGCGCCCCGCCCCCTCGTGGCGTCGCCCGCCGCCAATGGCCGACCCGGCCGGCGGTCAGGTGACGTAGCGCTTTATGTAAGCCGGCGGGGTGAGGGCGCGCGGCGGAGCGGTTTGAAAGGGGGGCAGTGCTGGGCGCGCGCCGCCGTCTCCCGGCAGGGCGGGGGACCGTGGCCCCGGGTCGCGCGCGCAGAGGCGCGCACGTGACAGTCCGTCGTCGTCCCGTCCCCCCCCCCCCCCCCTCCCGCGAGGGTGCCTTGCTTCCTCCTCCTCCGCCCCGCGCCGTCAGTGCCTCAGCGTCGTGCGCGGAGCCGAGCCCGGCGGCCGGAGCCGGAGAGCCACACCCCCTTGCCGGAGCCGGGCAGCCGATGGCGTTCTCTCCTGTGGCCGTGAGCTCGGAGGCGTCGCCGGAGCCGGGCGGCAGCGGGAGCCCGGGCGAGGAGGCGGATGGGGAGCGGGAGCCGCTACCGCGGCTGGGCGAGAGGCCGGTGCCCGGGAACCGCCTGAAGGAAGTGGTGGGCGCGTC